>NC_072497.1:10604858-11804858 GCF_027574615.1 Eptesicus fuscus | reverse complement strand
CGTGCAAGAGGCATCAGATCCATGATTCTCTCTCATCATTGATGCTTCTACCTCTCTCTCCTCTCCCTTCCTCTCTGACATCAATAAGAAGATATGTACTTAAAAACAAACAGCAGAATGGGGTGGCGGAGGGGAGAAACCCCAGGCCCCCAGGGAAGAACTGGCCCCTTCCTGGGTGTTCCCACCCTCCTTGTGGGATCAGAGGCAGGTAGGGTGTCTCATGAGGGCATGGCATCCGACACAGGCGGTATCAGGAGCCTGCGTCCTCAGGGAGACCCAGGTCACACAGACCCCGCCCCCAACCTCTCCGGGCGCTGTCCGTGGTGCTGATCCCCAGGCAGCGCCCTCCCCCTGTCCCTGTCCCCTCTGGCTCCCACGGAAGGCGGGCACTCACCCAGGGAGATCTTCTCCCCCGAGTCGGCGGGGAGCAGGAAGACCAGCAGGGCCAGGGCGGAGATGAGCACGCAGGGGATGAGCAGGTTGAGGCCGTAGTAGAGGGTGCGGCGGCGGATGGTCACCGTGAAGGTGACGTCGGGGTACGGCTCCTTGCAGCACTCGTAGAACCTCTCGCTGCGCTTGCCCGGGATGCCTCCGTGGGGACAGGGAGGAAAGGAAACTACATTACCCTGCTTGTTCATTTTAACACGTGTGACACACACGCACAGCCATGGAGTTTATGCCCTAAAAATACTGGGGCCTGGCCGGTGTGACTCAGTGGTTGAGTGTGGACTTATGAACCAGGAGGCCACGGTTCGGTTCCCTGGGTTGAGGGCTCGATCTCCAGTAGGGGCCGTGCAGGAAGCAGACGATCAAGGATTCCCTCTCATCACTGATCTCTCTCTCTCTCTTTCTAAAATCAAGAAAAAAAATATTTTTTTAAAAACTGGGTAATTGGTGTCTGCATGAACACTTCCTGGTTTACCATAGAGTTCTTTAGGGGTATATTAGTGATATTTGAACAGCTTAGCAGGGTTTTTTGATGGATTGGAATTACATGGGCTATAAACTGAATGTCTGGGTCCCCAAAAAAATTCATAGGTGGAAACCTAACCCCTAAAGTGATGGGGTCAGGAGGCGGGGCCTTTGAGAGGTGATTAGGTCAGAAGGGTGCAGCCCTCATGTGTGGGATTAGTGCCCTTGTAAGGGAGACCCCAGAGTGCTCCCTGGCCCCTTCTGCCACTAAGACACAGCGAGGAGGCCGCTGTCCATGGGTTGGAAGCTGCCCTCACCAGACACCAAATCTGCCAGCACCTTGGAGTGGACACCCAGGCTCCAGAGCTGTGAGAAATAAATGTCTGCTTGTTATTTGCCACCCAGAATGGACTCAGCGCCATGACTGTAAATAACACACTGTGAACTTTACACCAGTATAATGCAGTTTGCTGCTGTCCAACGTGACTGCAGGAACAGAAGATTCGCAGATGCACGGACGCCTATCCTAGCGCCGGCCCATTTAAATGTTTATCACCAAGGCCCCCGGGAAGCACTGAATCTTCTCACCGCTTTGGCGTCTAACCCTCTAGCTCTTGATGAATCATGGGGAGTGCCGCCGGGTGCAGTAAACACACCGGAAAGCAGAGTGGAAAATCCCCAACTGTGAGCAAGCCCAGGAATAGAGCCGCTTCCTCCCGGGCAGCGAGCCCCACGCCCGCGGGCTTACCTATGAGGTCCCATTCTCCGTTCGGGATGTAGCCGCTGACGTCCGCCTCCTGCATCTGGAGGTCCAAGGACCACCCTCCGTAGGACCAGGACCCAAACTTCAGCTCGCACTGCTGCACGTCGAACGGGAACCAGCGCACGTCGATGTAGCAGGAGCTCTTGAATATGCCTGCGTGGGCCCGGGCCGTCAGAGCGCAAGGGGAGCCGGCGAGGTGCGCGTCAAACCCACAGCAGCCTCGCAGCCGGCAGCATCATTCACAACAGGGAGAGCGCACCTGGGGGGCCACATCTGGGGCGGCACCTGGGGAGCAACACCTGGGGAGCAACACCTGGGGAACAGCCCCCGCCCAGAGCTCAGGACGAGCTCACGGCTCATGGGAGAAGGAGGATGACACCCCTCCCTCCGCCTGTCTCCGTAGGAGCACCGGGGACGCAGCCTCACCTGGGGGGAGGTACTGGCAGTGCCCGGAAGAGTTCACCAACACATTGGTGTGGAACGTGGCGTCAAACCGCTCGTCGGCACTAGGAACGGGAAAAGGATTCCGTGAGCTGGCACTGCCCCCGTGCCTTTCGGGCTGTCAGGACCGTGTCCCGGCAGCTTGGAGGGGCTGCCGTTTGTTCCCCGGCCACGGACTGAGGGCGCCTTACGCAGCCGGCCTGGGAGACGGGTTCCCAGGGGCCACCATCCACCCCCATTTCATAGAGACTGAGAGGGAGAGAAGAGACATCGATGCGAGAAACAGCCACTGGTTGCCTCCCATACCAGCCCCCTCCTGGGGACTGAACCAAAACGTAGGCGTGTGCCCTGACCGGGAATCGAACCCGTAACCTTTAAAATGTTTTTCAAAACCACAAAATTTCCTTTTGTATCTAAAAATATTTCATAAAAATCCCAACACTCCAACAAGGCTGAGGCAGCCACCCGCACAGCACAGCTCAGGGGCCCAGCCATCCCGGCTCAGGCTGCTGACCCCCAGCCAGGCCTTTCCTCCGCCCAACAGGGGAGACGTGACAAGCCGCCCCCCTCGCGGCTCTCCGAGCGCCACAGGCTTCAGGTAACTCGGGAGGAAGCAAGCAAGAAACGCCTGGCTCAGCACCCGCCCTCTCCGCTGGCAGCCCGGCCAGCTGGCTTGTCCACCACCCGCCAGGGACATAAAGCAGCCGGTCCCACAGGACAGACGGCTGGTCTGCAGCCATCGCCTCTTTAAAAAATACATACGTTTCCTGATGTCAGAGAGGAGAGGAAAGGGGAGAGAGAGACATCCATGATGAGAGAGAAACGTCGATGGGCTGCCTCCTGCACGCCCCCTCCGGGGGGTGGAGCCCACCACCCGAGCGTGTGTCCTGACCGGGCTCAAACGGGAGACTTGGTGCCGGGGTCGACGCTCCCTAACTGACCACACTGGCTGGTGGGCATCTCTCTTAAAAACCATTTAGCTCTTTGCCACTTTCTAGGCCTCATTGCTAAACTCTGCATTTACACACACACACACACACACACACACACACACACACACACGACCGCTAAACAAAGGCGAGCGCGCAGCCGCCTCTCCTCCCGCGGGCTCACCTGTTGTACAGGAGGATGTCCGGCTTCCAGATCTGACCGTCTGGGAAGCGCACGGTCGTCACGCCCGGGTACTCCGACGTGTTCCACTGCAGATAGTGATCTGTCCAAGACTGACACGCACAGTGCCGTCAGGAGCACGTATGTCCGGGACCCCTTAAACTGGCCTATGACACCACCAGGTAAACTCAGTGCCAAAATGAGCGAACCGGGAGGTGACAGTTCGATTCCCGGTCGGGGCACAAGCCTGGGTTGTGGGCCCCATCCCCAGTAGGGGGTGTGCAGGAGGCAGCCAATCCATGGTTCTCGCTCATCATGGATGCTTCTCACTCCCTCTCCCTTCCTCTCTGACATCAACTTTAAAAAAAAAAGGGAAAAAAAAACAGAAAGGGGAAGAAAGAAAGAAACATCACCTTTAACTACGGATTGCAAGCATGGCCCCCAGCAAGCCACAGGTTCGCGTGTCTATGAGCCCAATGTGTGAAGTGACAGAGTACAGAAATGAACAAGAGAAACGCGTTAGAAATAAATACAGTTGCACTACCCGGTTTGTCTCAATGGACAGAGCATTGGCCTGCGGGACAGAAGGGTCCTGGGTGCGATTCTCATCAAGGGCACATGCTCAGGTGGAGGGCTCGATCCCCAGTGGGGGGGGGAGGGTGTGCAGGAGGCAGCCGATCCATGATTCTCACTCATCACAGATGTTTCTCCCTCTCTCCCTTCCTCTCTGAAATCAATACAAATGTATTTAAAAGAAAGAAAGAAATAAGGTTTTAGCATCTGCCATGTGGATGCTATCAGGCCCACAATTAGAATCAGGAGGTAAGAAAGAATAGAGACTATGATAAGGCAGCTTGGAAACCTAGACCCAAGAAGAATGACCGACATTCCACACTCAGAGAAGACAGGTTTTTTTTCTTGACTCGGTGACAATGTCCCTGTTTTCCAAGGAGCACCGGGGGGTGTGAGTGGCCGGAATGTCCCTGCCCACAGGAAGCGGCGCCTGCGCTTCTTTCCCCGGGTCAAATCAGATGGTGTCTAACAGGCCCTCGGAAGCAATAAAGTAAGCCACGGAGCAGATCTCCCCCCCCCCCCCCCCGCTTCCTCCGAGGACCAGAGAGAGGCAAATATGACATCAGCCGCCTTCCCCTCCTCCGGGCCAAGTCACCGGAACGCCGGACAGACGGAAGCAAGGCCGAGTAGGACGACGGGAAAGCAAGATCATACCCCGCTGGTCAGGAAGAACTCACTGTGCTTTCGCTGTTCACCTTTCTGCCTCTGTCCTCGGGACGCACAGAAACATGGAGCATCTGCAGGAACATCCGCTGGGGGGCCCTGGCGTCCAGGAGGTGGATGTAGATGTTGGGAGCAGGAATTCAGCAACGTGAAACCCCAGGAGCCCCATTTCCTGTGCACATGCCCATCCTCCCTCGGAACCCCGGCCTTCCACCCGCAGCTGCTCTTGTATCTGTCGTGTATTTTTAAAAATATATATTGTATTGATTTTAGAGAGAAAGGAAGGGAGAGGGAGAGAGAGAAACATCGATGGGCTGCCTCCTGCACGCCCCCTACTGGGGGATCGAGCCCACAACCCCGGCCTGTGCCCCGACCCGGAATTGAACTGTGACCTCTTGGTTCATAGGTCGACGCTCAACCCCTGAACCGGGCTTTAACCTTTGTTTAGACTAAATGACACAGCCTGACTGGAAGTGGCTGGGGAGCAGCTGAATCAGTAAACGCGATGAAAGGGATGTTTTCAAGCAAACGAAGCGGAGGATGCCTGTGCAGCAGGACAAGCCTTAACCAGAACCGGCTGTGCCTGAGGGAGCTGAGGTCTCTGGGGCTCCTCCAAACGGAGGGGGGTGTTTATGGAGAACGGGACTCAGACAGTACCCGGTCACCCAGGTATGGGCTTCTCCTGACAATCAGCACCCTTCCGCATAAATTGCCAAATCTTTTCCTTTCAATCCTCACTCGGGGATATGTTTTCATTGATTTTTTTACAGGGAGAGGAAGAAGAGGAGGAGAGAGAGAGAGAGAGAGAGAGAGAGAGAGAGAGAGAGAGAGAGAGAGAGGGAGAGGGAGAAGGAGAGGGAGAGAAGGAGAGGAGAGGAGAGGAGAGAGGAGAGAGAAGCATCGATGGGAGAGGGAAACATCAATCGGTTGCCTCCCGTACACACCCAGACCAGGGATGGAACCCACAACCTAAGTAGGTGTCCTGCCTGGGAATCGAACCTGCAACCTTTCGGTGTCTGGGACAGGCCTGGCTTTTCTCCCGGGGCCTCTGCTGTCCCTACCGTCCACACACGAGCATCTCAGAAGCCAGGGCAGGGCCATCCGAGGGCGAGGACTGCCCTGGTCTCCACTTACCATCTGCAGCCAGATGTTGGTGGTGAGGACCTGGTTCTTCTCGTCCTGGAAGGAAAAGAAGGGATTGTGACTGATGGATACGGTTTCCAAAAGGACCTGACCCGCCGCTCTGAGAGCAGCCGGTTCCTGGGACGGCGGGGACGTGTGGAAAGTGGCAGGCGCCAAGCCTGCTCGAGCCGCACGGCCCCGGAGTCCAGCTGCCCTCTTCGGAGGTAGCACGCATTTATCATCGAGCCCTTACAGAAGGCTGAAAAGTACAAAATAGAAAATGAAAACCCTGCCCTCGCCAGTGTGGCTCAGTGGATAGAGCGTCGACCTGCGGACTGAAGAGTCCCGGGTTCGATTCCAGTCAAGGGCATGTACCTTGGTTGCGGGCACATCCCCAGTGGGGAGTGTGCAGGAGGCAGCTGATGGATGTTTCTCTCTCATCGCTGTTTCTAGCTCTCTATCCCTCTCCCTTCCTCTCTGTAAGAAAACAATAAAATATATTTAAAAAAGAAAATGAAAACCCTGCTACCCCACCACCTAGAGGTGGCACCTGCTAATGGCTTAGCTTATTTTTCTTTCTATTTTAAAAATAATTTATATACCTAGAAAATTAAAGTGGGCACAAAGTCCAATATTTTAAAAAACCCTCACCCGAGTATAAGTTTATTGATTTTAGAGAGGGAGAGGGAGAGAGAGAGGAACATCCATGAAGAGAGAGAATAATGGATCAGCCGCCTCCGCACACCTCCTACTGGTGATCGAGCCCACAACCCCGGGCATGTGCCCTGACCTCCTGGTTCCTAGGTCGACGCTCGACCACTGAGCCATGCGGGCAAGGACTTGTTCCTTTGAATGGACTTAGTGAGCCAGTCGGTGTTCCATGCAGGTGGCTGGCTCTGTTAATTGCGTCATGTCTGTCTGCCTGGAAAAAAGGCTTCTGTGGTTTGGGAGTCTGATTGCTACCGATCTAATTAAAAGGCTTTCTTCCTCCCAGCACCCTGCCTGAAACCTCATTAGAGCGGAGCGGGTTTCTGTGGAGCGCAGCGGCGTGGGGCCGAGACGGCATTTCCACAGTCAGCAGCAGCCAGCCAGCGGCCACAGTCTGCGAGTGTCGCAGTGCCAGGTAGGGACCACTCCGGGGGACAGACCCACAGAACCGGCAGGCAGGGACACCCACTCGCTGGCTTAGCCTCTCAGCTCTGTCTGCTCCATGACAAGGCATCAAAGCTCCTTCCCACCCCCACCCCCCAGGGCAGTACCACCTCCTCCCTCCCCAGATTCCTACATCGAAATGTAACCCTCACTGTGAGGGTATTTGAGGTGGGACCTTTGTGGGGTGATTAGGTCAGGAAGGTGCGGCCCTCGTGACTGGGATTAGTGCCCTTATCAAAGGGATCCAGGGCCCTGGCCGATGTGGCTCCATGGTTGAGCATCAACCTGTGAACCAGGAGGTCACGGTTGGATTCCTGGTCAGGACACATGCCCAGTGGCAGGCTCGATTCCCAGTAGGGGGCATGAAGGAGGCAGCCGATCAATGATTCTCTCTCATCATTGATGTTTCTCTCTCTCTCCCTTCCTCTCTGAAATAAATAAAAATATATTTAAATAAATAAATAAATAAAAGGGAATTGGGTTAGATCCCTGTCCCTATTTAGGGCACATTCAGGAGGCAACCAATAAATGTATTCCCCTCACATTCTCTCTCTCTCTCTCTCTCCCCCCCCACCTCGCTTCCACTCTCTCTGAAAAATAAGTCAATGGAAAAATATTCACTCACTCATTATTTACTCATCCATTCATTCACTCATTCATTATTCACTCATTCATCCATTCGCTCATTCACTATTCACTCATTCATCCACTCACTCATTCATTGTTCACTCATTCACTCATTCATATGTTCACTCATTCATTATTCAATTATTCATCCACTCATTCATTATTCACTCATTCATATGTTCATTCATTCATTATTCACTCATTCATACATTCACTCATTAGTTATTCACTCATTCATTAGTCACTCAATCATTCACTCTCATTCATTCAGTGAATGCTGATGGAGCACTTCCTGTTTGAGGCATTTATGCCAGGATGACAGGTACAGGGGCCCTAAACGGACATTGTCCCTGAGCTCATGGGGTGGGGGTCACACAATTCAACGTGATAGATATAACCACAGTAGTGACAGGCCCTGGAGACAGGAGAGGACAGAGAGGCAGGCTTTCCGGGGGGGCGGGGGGAGCCAGGAGCAGAGAGCCCTGCGGACGAGCCTCCCCGTACACAGCTCTGATCCAGGAAGCAGGCTCGTGACGTCTAACAATTACGAAAAATGTCGACTTCTCCGCTCTCCTGAGAGGAGCTGAGACACTCTGGTCCCAGGCCAGCGACTGGGGCCGTCTGTGCTGCACAGACACCCGAGGGAACCCTCTTCTGTGTGCACCACCACGGTGGGCCGAGTCGGACATGGCGGGCAGAGGTGTCTCGCGGCTCAAACGACAGATTACAGACTGTCTCAGCTCTCACCCTGAGCCGTGCACAGGGCCAGGAGCGTGGTTGCTTCACAGCTGTGCTTAAGCACCGGACCGGCCTGGCTCAGTGGCTGAGCTCTGACCAAGGAACCAGGAGGTCACGGTTCGATTCCCGTCAGGGCACAGGCCCGGGATGTGGGCTCCACCCCAGGAGGGGGTGTGCAAGAGGCAGTCGATTCATGAGTCACTCTCATCATGGATGTTTCTCTCTCTCCCTCTCCCTCCCTCTGAAATCAGTAAAAATATATTTAAACAACAACTGTGCTTAAGCAGCCCCTTCCCTCTTGATTATGTGCTCCCTGCAGAACACTGGGCAGAGCAGAGACACAGAGTTACGTGTGGGGCTCCCTCACCACCCCCATGACTAAATGGGAGCAGTGGCAGTAGTGACTGCCGTGCGTGTGCGTGTGAGAGAGAGAGAGACAGTTAGACAAATGCACTCTATTTAAGGTTCAGCCCTGTTATTTTCAGGGTTTCATTTGCTGACATCCTCGGTGCTGAGGACCTCATGCTTCATTTTTTCTCCCGGATTGCCTGTCTTTGCCTTTCTGATTGGTAGGAGTTGGCTTCTTATTCTGAATATAACTTTTTTTGTCAGCTCTAATATCTCGCTGACTCAGGGAAAAAACACCCTCTCAACTTACTCCTCTTTAAAACGGGGGGAGGGAGAGAGCGGGAATGTGGTCGGCGGGAAGACTAAATGAGGTAGAAGGAGTGATTCTCGCTCTAAACGCCAGAGTGCTGCGCAGATGGGGGTTTCTATTACCCAGCCATTTTCCGTGCAAACAAGAATGTAGACACGGGGAGATGTATGGCTATCGGTTTCTCCCGACACCGGCACAAAAGCAGAGAGAGAAAGCCTGGCGGCGCTGCAGGACCCTGAGGAGCCAGGCCGCCCCATCGCTGCGGGGAGAATCATCGCCGTGGAAATGCAAGACAGCACTTTACACATTACCAGGGGAGCTGTATCCACAGCCGATGCACGCCTCTTCCAGAAGATTGATTTTAAAAAGCATTAGATACTTAAATCAAAGTGCATTTTAAAAAATATTTTAAATACGTTTTTATGGACTTCAGAGAGAGGAAGGGAGAGGGAGAGAGATGGAAATGTCAACGATGAGAGAGAATCACGGATCAGCTGCCTTCTGCACGCCCCGCACTGGGGATGGAGCCCGCAACCTGGGCATGTGCCCTGACCGGGAATCGAACTGTGACCTCCTGGTTCCTAGGTCAACGCTCAACCACTGAGCCAGCCGGCCGGACAAACATGGGAATTTCTATTCAAAGGCTCCAAATGACTTTCCTCTTCTCTGAGCAGAAGGCTCCCAGCCCTAATAAACTGAGGAGAGAAGAGAGATTTCCGTGCGCCTCCCTCCAGTCGGGGATGAAACATGGGCGTGGAGAGATGGGAACCTTTGGGAAACACCGCCGGCAGCCGACCTGAAAGGCAGCGTTTACAAGGGAGCTTCCTGTGGCAGACGTGCCCATAACTCTCTGTAAAGCCGAGAGCATGGCGCCCCTTATTGTCCCAGAGCCAGAGAGAGGGCTGTGAGGGGTAACACCGCTCCATCATAAACCGGGACCCGTTGTCGAAGGGCCTTGTAAACACGCTTTAACCTAGCATTGCCCTTCTGCCGTCCCCAGTGAGGAGCAAGGGGCCCTCACCAACCTCCCGGGAGGACGGTGAGAACCGCTGGAGAGCCCGGGCGGTGTGGCTCAGTGGTTGAGCATCAACCTATGAACCAGGAGGACACGGTTCAATTCCCGGTCAAGGGCACATGCACGGGTTGCGGGCTCGATCCCCAGTGTGGGGCGTGCAGGAGGCAGCCGATCCATGATGCTCTCATTACTGATGTTTCTCTCTCTCTCCCCGCTCCCTTCTTCTCCGAAATCAATAAAAATATATTTTTTAAAAAAGAGAAACAAACATAAAATTGGAGAGTAGTTTCAAGACCGCCCCCCCAGCCGAAACCGGTTTGGCTCAGTGGATAGAGCGTCGGCCTGCGGACTCAAGGGTCCCAGGTTCGATTCCGGTCAAGGGCATGTACCTTGGTTGCGGGCACATCCCCAGTTAGGGGGTGTGCAGGAGGCAGCTGATCGATGTTTCTCTCTCATCGATGTTTCTAGCTCTCTATCCCTCTCTCTTCCTCTCTGTGAAAAATCAATAAAATATATTAAAAAAATAAAAATAAAAAAAAGATCGCCCCCCCCAAATTATTGCCACAATTTTTCATATACAATGTCTGGGACACAATTTAAAAATAACCAACCAGGCTTAGCAGCATCATGAATCATTTCAATAAATGCTTTTTAAACATTTTCTAAAATAAAGGACTGGAATAGGGATTGAATATGCAATGATGATGAGAGTTATGTAATAGTGGGACAAGATACAATTTCATTTTAAAGCTCCTATTTGTTTAGAACTTGGCCTATTTGTGTCATTTTTAGATTAATGCCTGCTAATTATTGTTTAAGGCGCCATAATGCTGTTAGACAGTTTTAATATTTAAATATATTTTTAAATGTATTTCTTTATTGATTTCAGAGAGGAAGGGAGAGGGAGAGAGATAGAAACATCAATGATGAGAGAGAATTATGGATCTGCTGTTTCCTGCATGCCCCCTACTGCGGATCGAGCCCACAACCCGAGCATGTGCCATTGACCCGAATCAAACCCGGACCTTCCAGTCCCCAATCTCATGCTCTATCCACTGAGCTAAACCAGCTAGGGCCATTTTAATATTTAGGTATTTCTCTATACCTCCTATAACCGTAGAGAAAAGATAGGAGGGAGTGTACCGATGTCTTGAGTAATCGTAATTTGGGTAATCACCTCCTTAGTCCTTTTTATTGTTTACTTTGGTATGTAGTCTTAAAAAGTAACACTTCTCACCTGGCCGATGTGGCTCAGTGGTTGAGTGTCGACCTATGAACCAGGAGGTCACTGTTTGATTCCTGGTCAAGGGCACATGTCCGGGTTGCAGGCTTGATCCCCAGTGTGGGGCGTGCAGGAGGCAGCCTATTGATGATTCTCTCTCATCATTGATGTTTCTCTCTCTCTCTCTCTCCCCCTTCCTCTCTGAAATCAATTAAAAAACTATTTTAAAAAATAACACCACTCAAAACATTACTAGGACAATGACTTCATTGCTCCTGGGACCATCTTCATAGACTGTGTTCAGGTGTGTGATTTTCATAGCTAATATCTGATCCCATTAAGTTAGAGTGGCAGCATTTTCACTGGCTAGTAAATGCAAACCTGTAAGTCTGACAAAGCAGAACAGAAAGCCCCCACAGAGGTACCAGGTGACATACACGCCCGTGGGATCCTGGGCTTCCCAACCCTGCCTGCCATCTGCAGTAGCAAACCCCAAACGCACCCCCACGGGGTGCTACTGTCTGGGGGCCAGAGCTTCCCAGAGGGGAGCCTGCAACCCAGACTCTACAGAAGACCCCAACCCCTTCAGGCATGACGATGTGCTTTACATGTATGTGTAAGGATGAGGTGAGTCATACTGTTCATTCTCAGTCGTTTGCCTTCTGAACACGCCTGCATAACTGTGCACTACTTTTATGCAAATCCACCCCTGGAATGGCCTCTCAATGCGTGTGCACCGGTGAATGACGAAATGGCACAAATTAAAAAGAAATATTGTGGGAACTGCCGGCAGTTTAGCCCTCCCATTTGCATCGCTTCACAATGATGTCTCAGGTATTCTCTCACTCCCAGCCCATGAAGTAAATTAATTATCACCGTGAAGCCAGGGCATGCATTCAGGGATAATTTAGGGTCTGTCACTTAACAAATCTGTCTCTGTGCCGACGTGAAGTTTATATACACAGTTATATATCACAGATAATTGGTCCCAAATGCCCCTGCAATCTGTCCTTTTCTCCACATTCCCATGGTGACTCTTCTACTTTTGACCTCCTCATCCCCTTACACTTTTCCTCCTTTCTATAATCTATACTCTATTATAGATTATAGATTCCGAGAATCTATAATCTATAACAGACTATAGATTCCTATAATCTATAATAGACTATAGAGCTCTATAATCGATAATAGACTATAGAGCTCTATAATCTATAACAGACTACAGATTTCTATAATAGACTATAGAATTCCATAATCTGTAATAGACTATAGATTCCTATAATCTATAATAGACTATAAAGTTCTATAATCGATAATAGACTATAGAGTTCTGTAATCTATCCCACACACACTGCCCTCAGCATCCTCTCTCTAAACACAGACGTAGCTACATCCCTCCTCCATAAAATCCACCAGATTCCCAGAATCCACCTCATCCTTCACCAAGAGACCCCGCCCCCCCCCCACCGCCCGGCAGGGAAAGCGTTCCTTTGAAGATGCATGCTTTGTCTTCCAAATGGATGCACGTCTCTTTCTATTCTCCTCCATCACTTATGCTGGCTGGACTGGATACAAACGCCATGGTTTGGACTGTTTCCACCTCTAGGAAAATATGCTACGGCAAGCTGATTTTGCTGCTTCACGAACACCCTGGCACGCGGCCTCCTGCTGCCCTCGGAGAGGCCCAGGCTGGGGCTCTGGGCAGAAATCTAAACTCTGCAGAGCCCCCCCCCCCCCCCCGCAGACACCTGCGTCCTCTACAACCCTCCCGTCTCTCAACTGGCCTCCCGCGACCCCCTCCTTCCAAAAATAACCCCACGCGCGCTTCACTTTGGAAGGTGTGTTTCTAGAACACACTCTGCAACCATTCCCAGCCACCCCGGCCGGAAGTGAAACGTTTTCTCCTGCGTGAGTCTGCAGCCCTAGGTACAGGCACTTCGGCTACATGTACACCTGCGGGAGTCCCGGATTTACCCGTCCGTTTCCCTCGCCCGGATGTTGGGTTTTAAAAAGTAGAAACGACTAGCGCTGATTCACGGATGAATCCCCAAGAACCTAGCCAACCTGACAAGCCAAGCTCAGCGACGATGTGTGGCGTAAAGCGGTGCCACAGAAAGGATCTGCCACAGAAGTAAAATGCGAGCATGCTAGGTCGTGTCCTTATCACCCCAGCGTGGAAACCTCCGCTGGGAAAAGAGGGGGACAGTAAGAAGACCTGGGGGGCAAGGGCGCAGCCTCTAAGACAGCCCGTCCCCACGGGCACACGCCCCCCCCGGAACTGAAATAGCGAAGAGAACCTAGTACCAGGCATGACTTCTTTCCATGGAGCCCCGCCCGACCGGAAGGCAAAGGCCCGCGTACCTCGTAGTCCCGGATAGAGAGACTCCCCTCTCCCCCAGGATCTCAGGACAGTCCCCGTCAGTCCGTTACAGCGCGGCCCGTTTAAACAAGTTAAGCGGACTTGGTTCTGCAAAAGAAGTCACCGACTCTCCAGGAGGCAGGCGGCGGTACTGGCTTCCCGATCGAGGCACTGAGCACCTCTCGTGATGGCGCGCCTGTCTCTCGCGGTACTGGCAAAGTCTCGCGATATTGACAGCGTCTCGCGATACTGTCTGCCTCTGGTGATACTGGCAACCTCTGTTTTTATTGGGAGGGAGAGAGCGGGTGGGGGAACATGGGTTTGTCGTTCCTACTGAGCTACCCGGCCAGGGCCCAGGCAGGGTCCTCAGTTCCACTAGGATGAGTCCGCGCCCTGGGCATCCGGGGACTCTGGAGCGCGTGGCCCTTGACCCGGGCGGGCTGCGGCTGCGTGGGCCTCGGTGAGAGCCCGTGTCACGGTCACCAGCGTGGCCTCCGTGCCCGGGCGGACTCCCGGCCACACGCAGAGGATGCAGATGTGCCCCGAGGCTCCCGTTGTAGACGGAGCCGGGTGGCGGTGTCCTGGGCCCGGCCTTGGCCATTTGCCCCCTGATTTTGGAGGCACCAGAGGACCTCTAGCTGCGCGGAGTCTGTAGACTACCTCAGGCCCGTGGTCGGCAAACTGCGGCTCGCGAGCCACAGGCGGCTCTTTGGCCCCTTGAGTGTGGCTCTTCCACAAAAGACCACGGCCTGGGCACGTCTGTTTGGAAGAAGTGGCGTTAGAAGAAGTTTACGTTTAAAAAATGTGGCTCTCCAAAGAAATTTCAATCATGCTGTTATTTGGCTCCATGGACTCATGAGTTTGCCGACCACTGCCTTAGGCAGTGAGTACATTTTAACGATATTCGACTCTCCAATCCACGAGCAAGGTCCATCCTTCCGTTTGTTTCTACCTTGTCCAACTCCTTTCTTCAGTGTCGTATCGTTCTCAGAGTACAAGACCTCCTTCGTGAACATTCATTCCTGGGTATTTTATACCTTTTTTTTTATTTATTTATGCAATTGTAAATGGAGCTGTTTTCTTCACTTCTTTTCCTGATCATTCACTGTGGGTGTAGAGAAATGCAACTGATCTTGTAGATTGTTTCCCACAAACTTACCGAAGTCATTTATTCTAACAGTTTTTTGGTGGCGTCTTCAGGATTTTCTGTACCGAGGGCCATGCCACCTGAAAGTAGTGACGGTTTTACTTCTTCCTTTCCAATCTTTTGGTGCCTTTGATGTCTTTTTTTCCTGGTCTGACTGCCGAGGCTGGCACTACACCGCACTGACCTGACCTCGCAGGGAGGCCGAGCACCTGGATAGCGTCGTCCCGTCCCCCCCCCCCCCCCACCTCCCAGGGGGACCCAGATGTGCACAGTGGTGCTCCCAGGCTCCTCTGCGCGGAGCATTCCCAAAGTGCCCCGGGGCCGCTCCCCAGCCTCCTCTATAAAGTCTCTGCCTCGTCTGCAGTGGAGAAAGGGCTCCCGTCTAGAAGCGGCCTCGAGCCGGGTCCCACCGGCGGGCGCCATGTGCAGGCGGCTGTAGAAACAGGAGGGCGAGCCTGCGCATGCGCTCAGGGCGCCCGCGCACTGCCTGCTGGGAGGAGCCGCGAGGGCGGGAAGGAAGCCGGGGACGGTGCAGGCGCCATTCTGCTCCGCGAGCGCGCCAGGCGGTGCTGCCGGCCGGGACCCTCCACCCTCCGCGGTGACCTTGCAGGTGGGCCAAGCCGCAGCCTGGGTGGGGAATGGGGGGGCGGGGATGGAAGGGCCTCGACCCATGGTGCTCAGGCTGGACAGGCCCTCGGCCTCTTGCTCTTGCGTGTGGTCCAGAGCTGGTCACTGGGCGCCGGCTGTCTCACAGGAGCCATTGCTCCGTGTCCGCCTGCACACTGGATTTTGCTCACGGGCGGGGAGCGTGCAGCGCCCTCCCTGGTTGCAGGGCTATGACCTATGACCCGCCTTCTTTCCCCACTGATGTGACCCCCTCTGCTGGCTCCGAGCTCGCCGTCCATCGTCCTCCGTGGCGTTGTGGCTGTTGTCGCGCCTCTCTCCCGCCATGCTCTTCCCTCCCCTCCCCTCCCCTCCCCCTGCACCCCCTCACCCCTGACCCCCACGCGCCTCGGAGCGGAAAGCAGTGCCCCATACAGACACACACCCTCCAGCCCAGTTACAAGGGAGGAGACCCGCGGTGACATGGTTGTGTGGCGGGAAGGCCTGGCCAGGGGACATGGAATAGTCAGAGCAGCCTGGACGAGCCAGACAGCAAAGTTACCGGGCGGTGGCATCGATCTGGCACCGGAAGCGAGCGCCCATGTGTATGGCCGGGGACAGCCGCCGGAAGGGACACCCCGGGGCGCCCGAGGCTGCTGCGTGCCTCGATCGCCATCCCGGCAGGACTGTCAGCACGACCCTCAGCAAGAAGGCAACAAGTTGGAATTGGGGAGCAGGGGGGGGGGGAGTATCCTAAATGCTCACAGCTCGCCCCCTGCCCGGGCATAGGAACCAACCACCAAGCCCAGAGCCAGGCCCTCGCCATAGGAACTGGATGGCACCACAGCAGAACAATCTAGAAGCGGCTAGAGGACACCGCACGCGGGCACTTGTTCCGGGGGCGGGCTGAGATGGGCGCAGTGGGGCCGTGTTCTCGCCGATGCCTGGCCCGGGAGACTTTCTCCCGGAGTTTCTGAGCGCTGTGCACAGGTGGCCGGGTGAAGCAGCCTCGCTGGGTCCTCCGAGGCAGGCGGGGAGACTGAGGCACGCCGCGGCCCGCAGGCCGGGTTGGGGTCCTAGCACGCCCCCCGCTCCGCCCCCCGGCCCGGGCCAGCTAGCTTGTGGCGGCCAAGCCACCCCACCGGCCGGCCGCCGCCCCCACGGCCCCGGAGCCCTTGGCGGCCGCGCGCAGGGGACTCACCACGTCCATGATCTGCAGGAGGCTCAGGGAGAAGTAGACGGTGAGCGGCTGCGAGTCGTTGGCCACCGGCCTCTCCAAGGGGTTGTAGTTCCTCACCAGCTCCTTGTAGAGCTTCCTCTGGAACTCGCCTTGCAGGGACCCTTGGGGCGGGGAGAGCCGGCCGGGCTGCTCAGGAGAGGCCGGCGGGGGTGCGCCTTTACGCCCCCGCCCCGTGCCCGCCACCCCAGCCTCCCTCCCCGCGTAGCCCCCCCCCCCGCATGCCCGTAGGGACCCCCAGAGCTGGCCGGGGCGCGGGGCGCACTAAGCCGCCCGGGTTGCGCCGGGGCAGCCCGTGGAGGAGGAGCGGAGTGCGGGGCGCCCCGCGGCTTTACCGTGCAGAAGCGACGCGGCCAGCACCAGCCAGACCGAGCGGCGCATGTTGGGTCCCCGAGCGGCTGCCGGCCGGCGCGCCCGGCGTCTCGCGGTCAGCGGTCAGCTGTCAGCCGGGCCTGCGCCTGGGGCCGCCGAGCCACCGCTCCCGCTCGGCGCGCGCTCCTTTAAAGCGCCGAGCGCGCCCCCGCCCCGCCCCGCCCTCCCCCAGCCTCTCCACGTGACGATCTCCACCCCCCGCGCCCCCACTCCCACCCCAGCCGGCCAGCGGGGGAACTGCAGCCCGGGGTGCACGTGGGAGGTGCGCCCCACCCCGACTCGTCTCCAGGGAGACCTCCCGCCGCCGCAGGGCACCCGGCTCTGCTGTTCTTTGTCTCCACTCCCTCCCTCCCGCTCGGACAGACAGAAGCTGACCTGGGGCAAAGCCTTGGGGAGGGGAGGGGGTGAGGGTGGGGGAGCCGGGTTATTCTGGGGTCCGGTCCTCTTCCACGCTGGCTGGCGGCTGGGGGTCAGCGACCTGGAGCCGGGCTCCCCTTCCCCTGCCCCCCACCAGAGCCGGGTGTCCTGCCAGCATCCCAGCCTGATGCTCGGGGGCGGGTGTGTGAGCCCTTCCTGGCGGGGTGGGGGGAGAGGCTGCAGGAGTGTGTGAGGGAGCCCCGGGCCCCCTCTCTCTGAGCCATCCTCTCGGAAGGAGAGGCGGGAGACGGAAAGTGGACTCCCAGCCTCTTGCTCTGGTGGAAGGCTGGGGTGTGAGCTGGGCTGTTGTGAGCCTGGGCGAGTTCAGTGCCAGGGGACGCTCAGAGGGGACCCAGTGGGGGGTGAGGGTGGGGGGTCAGGGACGAAGGCAAGTCCTAGGTGTTGAGGGGGGCGTGGTTCTGGGAGGGGAACAGGGAGAGGGTGCGAGGAGGGGCTGTACCTGGCCGAGAACTCCGCCTCTGCCCACAGCTCAGCCCCGGGGGGCGGGGGTGGGGGCAGCCGAGCCAATGCCCACCTTTCTGAACTGCATCCGGCACCGGCTCCGGGATGGCACCAGACGCCAGGCCGGGAAAGGCTCATGAGCACGTGGCCGCCCTGGAGTGCCCCCCTCGCAGCAGGAGTGGACGGCGGAGCCAGCGATGGCATCTGGGAACAGACAAGGGATGTGACAGCCGGCAGGGAGGTGCGTGTCCCCCAGCACATCCGCACCTGTTAACAGATGCGGGTACAAGCACATCCTCATCGGCAGGCCTTGAGCCCCGTGGGAGGATGCGGAAGGAAGGAAGGAAGGACGGATGGGCCCAGAGAGGGACCCAGATGGGAAGGATTCAGAGAAGAGGAGCCAGCTGCCCTGGGCTTGCCTCGGAGCAGGCGTTGGGCCAGGAGACGGGGACCCCAGGGCCATGTTTATGGGCGCAGACAGGCGTGACGGAGCTTTTCTGGCCGCCGACTTGCACACCATCTGCGGCTGAGCTGGCACGCGGTGGAGGAATGAGTGTGGGGTGTTGGCTGCTGGCAGAGAGGGAGTCAGAGGCGGCAAAGAAACCCCGACAGCCGCCTGGAGGAGGCGAGGGAGCATGTGCTGGGAGGTGCGCCCTGCCTCCTGCCTCCTGCCGGAGGGACGTGAGCCCAGAGGGGCCCCGGGAGTTCCTCTGCCTGGAGTGTGGTCATGGGGACCCTGTTCCTGAAAGCATCGCACCCCCTGCCCCCCATAATATCAGAGACCTAGAAACAAGCCACTTTCCGCGGGACAGCAGGTCCGCAGTGTTTCTTCATGGCCTGTGGTCTGCACGGGGCTCCCCGGGGACAATTCAGTCCGTTCCAGTCGGTGCTGTGCCCGTCGGTGTGAGTGTCCCATCCCCCCCCCCCCCCCCACGTCCCGCGTGGTTCAGGGTTCGGGCTCTGGAGGAGGCCGCACGCAAAGGAAAGAGACTAGAAAATATTAATTGGGAAATATTGGGGGGCCAGGCGGGAGCCCAGCTCTAGAGGAAGGACTCCGCTTTGCTCTGGCCTTGCGATCCCGGTTTATTCAGATTGTGGGATCCACCTATAGCCCTTAGGCAGGCAGTTTCCAGTAACCGGCAAACTATCTTATCAGTAAGGATTTACAGGAGACTCCAAGGTGGAAGCTGCTTCAGCTCCCTTTGTCTCCACCAGACAGTGGGTGTCTGGCTCTCTAAGGTTGACCAGCCTTCCGGTTCCTTGCCCACGCCTCTCCGCTAGTGAAGGCAATGGGCCGCTCCCAACATCTCGGTCCGTCTGTGAGGCTGGCTCTCTATGCACCCCCGTCGACGGGACTCTGTGTTTTGTTTTGTTTTTCGTTTATAAAATGAAGAGGGGCGCGTGGGACATTTAACTACCATTTCCCATCAATCGAACGGGAGATGAACACGTACTTGAGCTTAAAGGGCGGGCGGGGGCCAGACGGGCGGGAAAGGAAGGGAAGAAGACGTGGTGTCCCGCCCCCCCCCCCCATCTGAGATAAGGGGGTAACCTGTGAAAACTGGGGTACGGATGTTTGAAGTGTGAAGCTGTGGGTCATGGTGAGCAATGTCAGCTGAGGTCCCGGCCCCAGGGGAAGCTGGGAAACAGTCTCCCACCCGGGCCTGGGAGGAGAATGCAGGCTACGCAGGAATCGGCTCCCCTGAGGTCGGTGCAGGGTGGGGCCCTGGTAGGTTTACAGCCCCGGCCCGTGTGCTCAGCGGTCAGAGCAGAGCGCTGGCCCGAGCGCTGAAGGGCCGCGAGTTCGATTCCCGGTCAAGGCACGGACGTGGGTTTCAGGTTTGATCCCAAGCCTGACCGGGCCGTGCAGGAGGCAACCAACAGATGTGTCTCTCTCACAGTGACATTTCCTCCCTCCCTCCCTCCCTCCCTCCCTCCTGGTCGGAAGTCGTGTTTCTTTAGGAAGGAAAAGGCCTTGCTTGCCTGAGGCCCCGGAATAACTGGTCTTGGTGTTGGCCACTTGTGTACGTTTTTTAGGTTTTTGTTCGGTGCTCTGCCCTCGGGGTGGTGCTCGAGCTTCCTGTCACCCCCTTCTCTGCGGGGCACCCGATGTTCAGAGGGACCTTGCCATCCAGAGACTCACGCCCTACACTTCTGAAATGTCTAGCGTTTCCTCACCATCATGTACCTTCTTTTCTTTTTCTTCGTCTTTTCCTTTCTTTTCTTTTTTTTTTTTTGGAACTCTAATTATTTGCACGTCGGCCTTCCCAGCTTGGTCTTTGTTTTCTTAGAGCTTCTCCGTCTGCCCGCCCTGCTCCACACACGCGAGGAATAACTCCGCTTTATCGTCCAGCCCTGCTCATCCGTGTCCTGCTCTTCCCTTCCCAGAATGTTTGTTCTCTGGATGCTCTTTAAGAGCCTCCTGTTGTGTCTATCTCCCTCTCCCTCTCCCTCTCCCTTCCTCTCTGAATCAATAAAAATATATTTTTTAAAATTAAAATTAAATAAAAGCCTCCTGCTGTTATTCCATGGCTGCAGGCTCCTCCGTCACATTCATTGGCCTCCCTCCCCGGAGGCCCTTAGCTTCCCGGTAACTCAGACACCATTAGTCCTCGCACTTTGCTGCTTTTAAAGGTTTCTAACATCTGTTAATTACCCGTTAATTGATGTCATCATATTTGCTCTGTCCTTCCCACTGAAACAATGTGTCTCCTCTTTATTCTGATCTCACTGGAATGTTGAACAGAAAATTCCTTTCATTAAAAAAAAACAAAAAAACCTCTAGCCCCGCCGGTGTGGCTCAGTGGATACAGCGTCGGCCTGCGGACTCAAGGGTCCCGGGTTCGATTCTGGTCAAGGGCATGTACCTTGGTTGCAGGCACATCCCCAGTAGGGGGTGTGCAGGAGGCAGCTGATCTATGTTTCTCTCTCATCGATGTTTCTCTCTATCCCTCTCCCTTCCTCTCTGTAAAAAGTCAATAAAATATATTTTAAAAAAAAAACACCCTAGCCCCACTGGCATGGCTCAGTGGTTGAGCGTCGACCTAGGAACCAGGAGGTCACAGTTCGATTCCCGGTCAGGGCACATGCCCGGGTTGTGGGCACATCCCCAGTGGAGGGCGTGCAGGAGGCAGCCGATCCATGATTCTCTCTCATCATGGATGTTTCTATCTCTCCCTCTCCTTTCCTCTCTGAAATCAGTTTTTTTAAAAAATGGTTTTCTAAGGAAGAGGAGGCCCTGACCAGACGGAGGCGGAGTCCTCCACCGTCCCCTCGGTCCGTGCTGCCACGGCCATCGATCGAGGCGTCCGGCAGGCGAGCGCTTGCTGTCCTGGCCCCGGCGTGTATCAGCTGACCTTTGACATTAAGTCATTCTCAGCCTCGATTGTCCCTTTAACAAGGGGCCAGTGCCGCACACTGTGGGTGACCTGTGTAAAGCCCTGCTGCGTAGTTAAAGCCGAACAAAGTGTCCGCATGTCCCTCCTCCTCGCCACTTTGAATATGAGTCCCCCTCACCCCCCCACCCCCATCCTGGGACTTCTCTGAATAACGGGCATTTCTGCTGCACCCTCCTTCTGTACGTTCACAGCCGCTTAAGCACCGCCCGGCCATTCCCGGGGGCCTCCTGAAGAGATTATGGCTCCGGGGTTCTGTTCCTCAGAGAGTGTGAACGTGCAGGATGTTGGAGCGGGCGCCGGGGTTCTCCGAGCGGAGGCCGGTGGGGTTCCGCAGCTGGGAGCCCCCGATTCTGCCAGGGCAGGTCCAGGCCTGCCAGGGAACCTCTCAACGCGGCTACTCCGCAGAGTCCCGATGGCGTGCCCCACGGGTAATCGGAAAGCGTTGTGGAGGGGGTGGTCTCATGTCATGGCACCGATTTTCTTTTCTTTTTTTAATATATTTTTTTATTGATTTTTTTTTACAGAGAGGAAGGGAGAGGGATAGAGCGTTAGAAACATCAATGAGAGAGAAACATCGTTCAGCTGCCTCCTGCACACCCCCCACTGGGGATGTGCCCGCAACCAAGGTACATGCCCTTGACGGGAATCGAACCCGGGACCCTTCAGTCCGCAGGCCGACGCTCTATCCGCTGAGCCAAACCGGTTAGGGCCATGGCACCGATTTTCTACTTGGGCGACGCATACCCAGAAAACATAAATCTAAATTTATAGCAACCAACGGTGCAAAAAAAACCAAAATGCGCATCCTCAAATCATGCCCAGGGCCGGTCCTATTGGATCCCAAGAGGTCAGAGGGTATCTGGGCTGCGGGGCTCGTGTAGATAGGGTGTCGGCAGGGGACCTGGGCCTGGGAGGCCGGCTTATCAGGAAGACAGCCTCCCTAGGTGCACAGAGCATCGGCCTGTGGGCTGAAGGGTCCCGGGTTCGATTCCGGTCAAGGGCATGTACCTAGGTTTCGGGCTCAATCTCCAGTTGGGGGCATGCAGGAGGCAGCTGATCGAGGTTTCTATTTTTCTCTCCCTTCCTCTCTATAAAAATCAATTATATATATGTGTGTGTGTGTATATATATATATTATATGAGAAACAAGTGTTTATTAAAAAAAAGAAAGACAGAATAAGGATTTTCTTTTTTTTATATTTACCTAAGTTTCCTTATAATTTGTTGTTCCCCTATGACCCACAGGAAGGCGACTTGGTAGTATTTTTATTTTTTATACCATTTTAGACTCAGAGAAGAGTTGCAAAAGTTGTGGGAAGTTACAGGATACCCCCTCACCCAGCTTCCTTTTATGTTACAAACTTACGCAGACATAGAACATTGATCAAAACTAAAAAAAAAAAAATTAGCCTGGCTGGTGTGGCTCAGTGGTTGAGCATTAACCCATGAACCAGGAGGTCACGGTTCCATTCCCGGTCAGGGCACTTGCCCGGGTTGCCTGCTCCATCCCCAGTGTGGGGGGCGTGCAGGGAGCAGCTGATGGATGATTCTCTCTCATCATTGATGTTTCTCTCTCTCCACCCCCTTCCCCCCCCCCCCCCCGCCTTTCCCTTCCTCTCTGAAATCAATAAGAAAATATATTTTAAGGAAAGTGTTCTGTGGATGTTGACAAACGAATAGAGTCAGCCACCACAATTTCATTATCAACGTTTTCCTATCAAGCCGTCCAGTCTTCCCCTGAGCTCGCCCTTTCCACGCACCCCTCCTCCAGCGCACGGCACCCAGTGGACTGCTTGCCTCCCCGGAGGTTTGGCTCTCCAAGGTTACATAAATGGGATTACGTAACAGGTCACCTTCCACGTCCTTCTCGTCTCACTTAGAAAAATGCATCGACGAGCCCTCCATCACTCTGCATGCTTGAAATGGTTTGTTTCCTCCCTGCGCCGAAAAGTCTTTTATTTGATGGCTGCATCCTAGATGAACTATCCATTCATCATTTCAAGGACGTTCACATCCAGGCTTTTGGATGGACAAGCATTTTCATTTCTCTTAAAGAAATACCTAAGGCTCAAGGACTCTGGGTCACGGAGTAGGTGTACGATTAATTTTATGCAAAAAAAAAATATTTTTTGCCCATTTTTTCCCCCCCAGTCAAGACCAGGGTCAGACTAGGCGGAAGTAACTCCTGTCCTGTTCTTTCTACCCCAGGGACGCCTGTCCCTCCACCCTCTGCACAGACCGTCTGAGGCTGTCCACACACCCCTGCAGGGACAGCACCCCTGGCCTCCTGCCGCAGCCAGATTTATTTATTTTTTAAAATATATTTCTATTGATTTCAGAGAGGAAGGGAGAGGAGAGAGAGAAACATCCGTGATGAGAGAGAATCATGGACCGACTGCCTCCTGCACGCCCCACACTGGGGATCCAGCCCGCAACCCCGGGCCTGTGCCCTTGACCGGGAATGGAACTGTGACCTCCTGGTTCCTAGGTCGACGCTCAACCACTGGGCCACGCTGGTGGGGCCAGTTCTCGCCATTTCTGGAGAGGGATGAATGCAGTGGCTGCAGGCGGAGTAGCTCAGGGGAGAATCGGAGACGGGGGCTGAGGTTGTTCGGACATTCTGCCGGTCTCAGAGCCAAGAAAGCAGGAAGCCAGCATCCCTCCCACCTCTCTGCCGGCTCCCTTGGCAATCCTACCTCCGCTGGACTTGGAGATGAGCCATTTGTGCCTTTCGCCACTAGGTGGTGCCACAAGACAACCTTTTAAAATGAGGGACTTGGCCCTTCCTCCACCGATGAGATTTCTTCTCTTCCTGGAGGACCAGTGATTTCGTCCAAATAACGATTTGAAAATCACAGCCCCAGCACCTGGCCAGGGTGGCCACATCGTCGAGGAGCGCTGGAGGGTTTCTTTACAAAAGTCTCTGCTTTCCCCGATCGAAAAATCAATGCCACACCGCGATTCCAGTGCAGGGAATGGCTTGCCCTTCAGGGCGCAGTGACCTTGCCCTCAACCACCACCCCCTTGTCAGGGCAAACTGGTGCTTGGTAAACGTGTACATACGCAGTCAGTCTTTTTTTTTTAGTTTTCAGTATGCGTCCTGCCCGTGCTTTCTTAGCTTTGCATTAAGCAATTCATCGTCTTTTTTTTTTTTTCCAGTGAATGTAACTGGTATTTTATTTTCAATTTCAGTTTCCACATTTCACTGATAGTATATAGAAGCAAAATTGATTCTTGTATGTTGGCCTTATATTCTGCAAACTCACGAAACTCACCAGTATTTGTCCTAATATAAATACATACACTGAGTGGCCAGATTATTATGATCTTTGAACGCATAACAATCTGGCCACTCAGTGTATACATATATGTATTATGTGTGTATATATACACATACATACACACACACACACACACACACACACTCACAGTATTCCAAAAAAATGCATACACACCTTAACAGCTGATGGCTCAATTTTGAAAATGAAATGTATTTTAATAAACACTGCCTTTATAATTATTCAAAGTGTGTGTATACATTTTGGGACAAGCACACACACACATATATGTATGGATGCATGTATGCATTTTGTAGGTTCCTTAGAATGTTATACTTGGACGGCTACACGAGGCCTGCTTGATGCATGGACCCTTCATCATCGTGCCATGTCCCTCTCTGCCTCTGGTCATTGTGATAATGGGTTTGTTTTGGCCTTCTTTTGATTAATGTCTGTGTCTCGTGTGTTTTCTCATCCCCTTCTAAAGTAGATCATTATATTTGAAGTGAGTTTTTCATAGCTTAGGTGTATAGTTGGGTCATTAAAAACAATCCAGTCTCTCTTTTTTAATTTATATATTTTAGACCATTTATATTTAATGTAATGACTGATATTTAGGGCTTACGTCTTCCCATTTATTTTTGTCTTCTCGCTGTGCCCCCTGTTTTTGTTTTGTTTTGTTTTTCTCTCTGTTTTTATCCTGCTTTCCTGTGGCTCCCTGGAACATTTGTTTAGAATTCCATTTTGATTTTTCTATAATTTTTGAGTGTATCTCTTTTTATAGGTGCCTTATGGGTTGCCTAGATATTACATCTCCGTGCAGGTGTGAGCACGACCAAGAGGAGGCATTGTCGATGCGTTATGTGCGTCCCTGGCATCGGCGCAGTGCGCAAGCGGGCATTCTGATGTTTCCTGTCGTCTGGGCGGGCAGGGCCGTCGCCGGGAAAGGCTGCGTCCCCCGCTTGGCAATGAAAACGCTGCCAAGAGGAGACTCGGGTGGTGCGTTGTGGCCCGTGTGCGGAGGTGCGTGCGCCTCGTAAATGCGCGGGTACAAGCAGCTCCCCGCCCCTGGCGACTCCCCAGCCGCCCCGGGGCCTTCCTTTCACGTCCGGCCCATGGGGTCCTTCCCCGGGGTGTCACCGCGTCACGGCGCAGGCACCCGCAGGAGCCGCCGGGTCCCCACGGGGACTCTCACCCGCCGTCCTCCCGCAGCGTCACAGAAATCCCGCCGGTGCTCCAAGGCCACGGCCACCGGCCCCAGGTCAGGGCCGAGGCGCCAGCTGTGCAGGCGGCGGGCGAGGGCTGTGCAATGAGACCGACTGCACCGCAACCCCCTGCGCGGTGAAGGGCAGCGGGAGCAGCTCCCAAGGCACCGTGTTCTCCGTGGGCAGCAGAGGGCACCGTGTTCTCCGTGGGGAGCAGAGGGCACCCGTGTTCTCCGTGGGCAGCAGCGGGCACCCGTGTTCTCCGTGGGCAGCAGAGGGCACCGTGTTCTCCGTGGGGAGCAGAGGGCACCCGTGTTCTCCGTGGGGAGCAGAGGGCACCCGTGTTCTCCGTGGGGAGCAGAGGGCACCCGTGTTCTCCGTGGGGAGCAGAGGGCACCCGTGTTCTCCGTGGGGAGCAGAGGGCACCCGTGTTCTCCGTGGGCAGCAGAGGGCACCCGTGTTCTCCGTGGGGAGCAGAGGGCACCGTGTTCTCCGTGGGGAGCAGAGGGCACCGTGTTCTCCGTGGGGAGCAGAGGGCACCCGTGTTCTCCGTGGGCAGCAGAGGGCACCGTGTTCTCCGTGGGGAGCAGAGGGCACCCGTGTTCTCCGTGGGCAGCAGAGGGCACCGTGTTCTCCGTGGGGAGCAGAGGGCACCCGTGTTCTCCGTGGGCAGCAGAGGGCACCGTGTTCTCCGTGGGGAGCAGAGGGCACCCGTGTTCTCCGTGGGCAGCAGAGGGCACCGTGTTCTCCGTGGGGAGCAGAGGGCACCCGTGTTCTCCGTGGGCAGCAGAGGGCACCGTGTTCTCCGTGGGGAGCAGAGGGCACCCGTGTTCTCCGTGGGGAGCAGAGGGCACCCGTGTTCTCCGTGGGCAGCAGAGGGCTCCCATGCCGTGGGCGGGCTCTGGTGGCTGCCGGTCTTTTGTGCAAACAAACTTGAGCAGAACGGCCAAGGACCCGGGTCCTGTGCGCTCAGGTGTTTCCTAGCGTTGGCTGCTCGCACAAAGCAGCTTTCCCAGAGCATGGCAGACATGGAGGCCACCAGACAACATTCAAAGACTTCTCGAAAGCGAGTTCACATTTCAGCGAGGGCCATGACTCATCCTGTCGGCTTGGCTGAAAATCTAAGTTTGTGGGTGTGGGTTTTTTTGTTTGGTTGTGGTTTTTTTTACTGCGTGGGAGGAGCCAGCATCTGTCACCAGAAAAAAAAAGAAGAACAGGAAGGATGGATGGAGCGGCGTGGCAAGGCTGAACGTGTAGAAACACCCAGATATGATGTATGTTCTTTTTAATAAATCATGCGCCGTGAAACGCACACCACGAGACACCGGGAGAAAAGCCGACAGCATGGGAAAAGCATCCAATGCCGTGAGCAGGCCCTTCACCGTAGGACGCTTATTGCAGGGGTGTTAGGAGCTGGGGGTGGAAAACCCTGAAAACACAGGGGAAATATCTCCAGAGGAATGGTTTCACGACGAAGGAAGATGTCTAGGTATTCTGATTCTTGGCATTCTGTTTAGTGACTTGTTTGTAACAAACCTTCGCAAAACCTGTGCTTAAAAACAATGAACAGACCGGGCGGTGTGGCTCCGTGGTTGAGCATCCACCCGCGAACCAAGAGGTCACCGGTCCGATTCCCCATCAGGGCACGTGTCCGGGCTGCGGGTTCGATCCCCCGTGTGGGGCGTGCAGGAGGCAGCCGATCCATGATTCTCATCACTGACGTTTTTCATCTTTTTCTCCCTCTCCCTGCCTCTCTGAAGTCAATAAAAATATATTTTAAAGGTCAAAAAAATAGCATCTGCATGGCTAGAACGCTTTCATAGTCATCGTTTCTGTCCTCTCCTCATGCCATCTGCTTGCATCATTGCATTTCCAGTCTGCAGACACCCACGGGCAGCCCTCCCTCGTGTAATCTTCATCACCACCTTGGAGGGTCCTTGTGTCATCTACAGAGAGATGCTCAGGGGGCAACTGGTCACCCGCCTGGCGAGGACCCGTCCGCAGCTGCTGGCCCTCAGTCCTGCTGTGTCCCCCGTCCCACCCCCCAGCCCACCTCCCCCGGCTCCCCCGGCCTCGCTGAGGCCTCTGGGTCCTGCCTCCGCCTGCACAGCCCGGTCCTCTGCCGCCTCCACGCCCCCCGCACTTGCTTCCCTGACTGGGTTACTGTGACAGGATCCGCCAGCCCTGGAAACTCCTCCTGGAAAGTTGCTATAGAAACCCCCCTGCGGGGATGCTCCTCGGGCCGCGGTGTGGTCCGTCTCCCGGGAGACCGTGCCACCCCAGCGGGCGGAGGGGAAAGCCGCCCTGCTCCTGTCCATCGAAGAGAAAGGGGGTCTCTCCCGAAGAGCTCAGGAGGCTGGGCCCGGGCGGCCACCGGCCGGCCAGGGGTGGGCAGAGTGCCACCTCGCCCACGGAGGCGGCCAGGCCGTGCCCTCTCCAGAGCAGGCTGGCGTGCAGGTGGGAGGAGCCGCCCCCAGCTGGGTTTTGGACGACAACCTCCCACCTCTTGCATCCCCTCAAAGCCGCCTGGTTCCAGCCCGGCCAGTGTGGCTCAGTGGGTGGACATCGACCCGTGAACCCTGAGGTCTCGGTTCGATTCCAGGTCTGGGCACATGCCGGGTTGCGGGCTTGATCCCCAATAGGGGGCGTGGAGGAGGCAGCCGATCTATGCGTCTCATCATTGATGTTTCTATCTCTCCCTCTCCCTTCCTCTCTGAAATCAATAAAAATGTATTTAAAAAAAAAAAAAAACAAGACCTGTAACTGGCCACAGCCAGGGGCCCTGCAGAGGGAGGGACACACAGCTCCGCAGTGGGCTTCGAACCAGCAGCCACGAGGCCGCCCATGAGAGCATCACTGTCGGGGTGGGCGGGGCCAGTGGCTGCCAGCCGGCACTAGGGCACCGGATCCCCCATTGTGGGTTTCACAGCGTTGCCCGTGAAGTGTTCTCTGTTCCTACAGCCCTTAAAATACCAGGTGCACCGGTGAATAGTGCAGATTTTTTTCACTAGATGGAGTTACACACATGTTGATATGTATGCGATGTGATATGTCTGCTCTCTTGTTGTATTGCTCCTTCAGACGACCACACTTGTTCCGATCGATGGCACACGCACTTTCTGAGCAGCCCTTCAAAACGTACAAAGAAGCGGAAAATCGGGTCTCTGAATGGTCCGCCTCAAAACAAGAAAAGTCCTATGGGGACGGTACCCACCAATTACCTGAAAGATGGGGGAAAATGTGTAGCTAGCGATGGACATCACTTTGCATAAAGCACTTTTGATGTTTCTCTTGAAACGATCGTGTTTTCTTTGACTACAAAATCTGCATTTTTAACCGGTTGACAGTTAATCCGCATTGTTAGCCAGTTGAGAGGCAATCCGAATTTCTAACGGTTAATAATTAATCTTCATTGTTAACTGGTTAATAGTTAATCCGCATTATTATAACTCAGAGGACAAAGCCACAGATCCAGGGAGCATTTGCGGGAAGTTTTTGTCAGCAGTGCCTCACGGCCAGAGATGGGCTTTGATGTAATAAACTTGTCTATGAATAGCATCAATTCTGTTTCTAATCCAGAGGACTCTTCTTTTTCTTTTCTTATTGCATTTGCTAAGATCTCTAGGACATTGTTAAACAGAAATGATCCTAACAGACACTGTTATTTTGTCCTGAATTTAAAGGAATACTTCTAAAATTTAGCCATTAGGTATAGTGTGTGCTGTAATTTTTATTATAAAATAATACTATTAGGTAATAATAATTTTATCACATAAACCAGGATAAAAATATCTACTATTGTACTTTTATCGTACATTATACTTTTGCATATTTCAAGAAAGATTAAAATAATGGAATCTTTCAGTGCTGTAAGTTACACTAATCCATTTTTTTCAGGTTCAATTATTCCTGGGATTAACTATTCTGATAACATGAGGGTTTTTTTTATCACATTACCGGATCTGAATGAAATTAATATTCTATTTTTGTAGAGGTTATATTAATCTCATGATTTGATTTGGTCATCTTTGCTTCTGTATGTATTCTATGGAAAATTTTAATTAAAATTATGATGATTTGTTATTTGAAAGTTCTACGGAGCCCAATTGAAATGCCATAAGCCGCGTGCCATATGGGAGAGAATATAGGAGAGTCTCAATTCCATTTCTTTTTTATATATATATATTTTATTGATTTTTTCAGAGAGGAAGGGAGAGGGATAGAGAGCTAGAAACATCGATGAGAGAGAAACATCGATCAGCTGCCTCCTGCACACCCCCCACTGGGGATGTGCCCGCAACCAAGGTACATGCCCTTGACCGGAATCGAACCTGGGACCCCTCAGTCCACAGGCCGACGCTCTATCCACTGAGCCAAACCGGGCAGGGCCAATTCTATTTCTTTAATGCTAATGGGACTATTCAAATTTCCTATTTTTTTTATTTTTAGTGGCAAGTTTGGTAACTGACATATTTTCTAGGAAGTTAGACACTTTATTTAATTTTTCAAATACAATGGTAACATCGTACGCTTAGTTTTCCTCTTATAATTGTCAGATCATTCCTGTGTCTTAAGATGCGGTTGATAGTCATTCTCGGGACCTTCTTTTGTTCGCGTGACTAATCTTTCCAGGTGTCCAGCTCATCAGGAGTCCTCTCCTAGGAGCTAGCCCTGGGCTTGCCTAGCCATCTTCACGGCATCTTCGCTTCCCCATTCTATGGTATCTGTGCTTTCTCTACTTTCCCCTTCTTTCCTTGGGGTTACACTCTTTTTAAGTATATTTTTATTGATTTCCAAGAGGAAGGGAGAGGGACGGGAGATGGAAACAATGATGAGAGAGAATCACGGATCGGCTGCCTCCTGCACACCCCCTCTCAAAGATCGAGCCCACAACCCAGGCAGGTGCTTGACCTCCTGGTTCCTGGGTCAACGCTCAACCAGTGAGCCACACTGGCCGGGCGTGCAGGACTTTTTACGTTTCAGGTGGGTCTATTAGCTTCCGGTAAACATCCTCGGCATCTATTTTTAGACCTCATCAGCTTAATGAAGGGAACGCTGAATGCTTCACCGCCAATTACCGTGCTCAAGATAAATGCACGCATCTATTCACTCTGAGTAGTGATGATTCAAACGGGGTGCATCTCGCCGTAGCCTGGCAGGCATTTGAAACATAAATGAACTGGCTGCCGTGAAGAAGACCCCTCCCCTCCCCAGCCCAGCCTGAGGGGAATGCTACCCCAGACAGGGCTCGCTCATCCTGTTAGCGTGCCGTCGCTCCTCTGTTCCCCCGTGCATTGTGGGGGTGAGATAAAGCACGAGCCAGACACATGCCACTCACAGAGGGGGCCTGGCCCAGCCAGCGTGGCTCAGTGGGTGAGCGTCGAACTATGAACCAGGAGGTCTCGGTTCGATTCCCGGTCAGGGCACAGGCCTGGGTTGCAGGCTTGATTCCCAGTAGGGGGCGTGCAGGAGGCAGCCGATCCATGATTCTCTCGTATCATTGATATTTCTATCTCTCCCTCTCGCTTCCTCTCTGAAATAAATTAAAAAAATATGTGTTTTTTTTTTTAAAAAAAAGATGTGTGGGTGTAAATGCTGGTAAATGCTTTTTTCTTCTTTTGTTTTATGACTGTATTATAAAACATTTTATGACCAAAATATCAATCTTCAATGCTTGCACCACCATAGGGTATCTCCCAGAAATGTGTACACACATTTTGAATAATTACAAAGGCAGTGCTTATGAAAATGCATTTCGTTTTCAAAATCGAGCTACCTGCTGTTAAAGTGTATCTACATGTTTTGGGACACCCTGTATATGTATTTGTTAAATAGTATCTATTTATAAATTAAATACGTTAGTACTTTTTAATCGCTTTTTAAAATTGATTTTAAAGAGAGGAATGGAGAGAGAATCATGGATGTGAGAGAAAAACATTGATCGGTTGCCTCCCGCACACACCCTGACCAGGGCCGGGGATCAAACCCGAAATCTAGGTATGTGCCCTGACCAGGAATGGCATCCACAAGCTTGCTTGCTTTCTTCTTCTTCTTCTTCTTCTTCTTCTTCTTCTTCTTCTTCTTCTTCTTCTTCTCTCTCTCTCTCTCTCTCTCTCTCTCTCTCTCTCTCATGCTCTAACTGACAGAGCCACCCGCAAGGGCTATAATTATTTTTTGAAAGTCACAGTCCCCAGTTCAATTCTGCATTCGTTTTATAATATTGTTCCTCATTGATGCCTCCATTAAAATAACGTGCTTTACATTTCCCACCACCGAACAGATTTTATCGCCATCCAATAGCCCCAAGGCTTACGAGTAGACAGAGGTTATATTTTAAAGGAGGGCAGGGAGCATTTAAAAGTATTTGCCAAAGCAAACACCTTCTGTGCTCAACAACTGATTCTTACCCAACTCTTCGTCTTCCAGGTGCCCGGTACCGTCCTGGGAACCGGCAATACCGCCGTGAGCCGACCCGGCCTGCTCCAGCCCTGGTGGGACTTACGGGCCGGAGGGCTCAGCGGATAATGAAAGAAGCAAGAGAAGCCTATGTGTCCGTGGAAGAAAAGACCCCGACACGGCAGGGAGAGAGGCAGGTGTTTGACATCAGGTAGGATGTTCAGAGGAGACGTCTCTGGAAAGAGTTATTTAAGCAGAGACGTGAAATCGTGCGAGGACAAGCCATGCAGGTTGCCCTCGGAGTGCACTCTGAGCATTCGGAACAGCAAGTGCCGATGCCCCGTGTGAATGCCAGGGGTGGCCTGGAGACGAGAAGAACAGGGCCCCGGTGAACAAAGCTGGGAGGATTGGGGGCTAGAGTCATGGTGGTGGTGGTGGCATGGGCTACAGTCATGATGGTGGTGGTGGCATGGACTAGGGTCATGATGGTAGTGGTGGCATGGGCTAGGGTCATGATGGTGGTGGTGGCATGGGCTATGGTCATGATGGTGGTGGCATGGTCTACAGTCATGATGGTGGTGGTGGCATGGACTAGGGTCATGATCGTGGTGGTGGCATGGGCTATGGTCATGATGGTGGTGGTGGCATGGGCTAGGGTCATGGTGGTGGTGGTGGCATGGGCTATGGTCATGATCGTGGTGGTGGCATGGGCTAGGGTCATGGTGGTGGTGGTGGCATGGGCTAGGGTCATGGTGGTGGTGGTGGCATGGACTAGGGCAGGGGTCCTCAAACTTTTTAAACGGGGCCAGTTCACTGTCCCTCAGACCATTGGAGGGCCTGACTATAGTTTAAAAAAAACGATGAACAAATTCCTATGCACACTGCACACATCTTATTTTGAAGTAAAAAAACAAAACGGCAAAAACACCCGCATGTGGCCTGCGGGCCGTAGTTTGAGGACGCCTGGACTAGGGTCATGATGGTGGCGGTGGTGGCATGGGCTAGGGTCATGGTGGTGGCATGGATACACATTGTAGCAGGACAGTGATGAAAAGGAATCAGATGTGAATGTGCTTTGAAAGTCGAGCCCTCAGGAATGTACAAAACTTGCATGCAAACAGCTTGTAGACCAGGGTCCCCACATCATCCCGAACTGGAAGCCGCCCAAATAACCTTCCCGAATGAATGAACCAGACGTGGTGGGGCCCGGCTGGCGTGGCTCAGTGGTTGAGCGTAGACATAGGAACCGGGAGGTCACCATGGGATTCCCGGTCAGAGCACACAGCCAGGTTGCGGGCTCCATCCCCAGTAGGGGGTGTGCAGGAGGCAGCCGATCGATGATTCTCGCACATCTTTGATGCTTCTATCTTTCCCTCTCCCTTCCTCTCTGAAATCAATAAAAATACATTTTTAAACTCAAATAAATTACATTTTATTAAACATACTGGTAGATAACGTTTAAAAACCTTGCAAATGTCCTAAGCTTGGAGGAGTATTGTCAAGAAATACACGAGGGCGGTGTTATCTGTAATATTATTTGCAAAGGGGGCGTGGTCACACCAGGAGGAAGGTGTGAGTGTGGGCAGAGAGCTCTGGGCCGTCCTTGGCATCAGCCAGGGAAACCACCCCAAGTGGCGGCGCGAGAAGTATTGAGAGGGAAGCGAGCAATGGGCGGAGGTCGGAGAAGCGGCTTCAGAGGCAGAAGGACCAACTCTGGATGAGAAGGGATGCGTTGGCCCGGAGCAGGGCTTGGAGATGGAGCCGAGACAGGATGCGTGGGAGAAAGTTTGGGATGCTCAGGAAGGACGGGTGGACGCAAACAGTGCCAGGCAGCAGAGGGCGAAGGCAAGCTGTCCAAGCAGCGTTATCTGTCGCCCCGCCGGCGGGTGCCCGCGGGCATCGGGAAGGGCGAGCGTCGGGGCGCCGGTGCCGGGCGCGGGGGAGCCGTGCGCTCTCCCGGGTCCTGCCACGAGTGCGCGCGCTCGGGGGCCGGCGCGGCGCGGCGCGGCGGGGCGGGGACGCAGAGCAAGGCGCGCACTCGTCCACCTTCCACGGGCGGCCGGGACGCGGCTGCGGCCGGTGACGTCAGGGAGGGCGCGCGCCGGGCGGCTGCGGGCGGAGCCGGGAGGCGGGCGCTGCGCGCGGCCGCCAGCGCACGGGCGCGAGGGGCGGAGCGGCGCGCGGGAGGAGGCGGGGGAGGAGAGGCCCCCGGGACCGCGAGCGGCAGCTGGGGAGGGGGCCGCGGCACCGGAGCGGAGCGCGAGCGGAACAGCTGATCTGATTTTTCTGTTAAAGCGAGAGAAAATGGAAGTCGGGTAGCGGCGGCTTCGGTGCGGGGCTGGCCGAGCGCAGAGGCGCGCGTGCGGCAGGTGAGACGGCGCTGGCCGCGGTGCTGACGGCAGCGGCGGGGTCGGGGCCGCGAACCACACAGGTGCTCCGTGCGAGCGCGGGCGCCGGGTCCCTCTGTGGTCCCGGGGCGAGGCGGGTGGGCGCGCAGACCGGGTGGCCCTGGAGCGAGGGCGCGGGGGTGACAGGGGGCGCCGGGGTCATGGGGTCCGCACAGGGCTCGCCCGCGCGTCTGCATTGCAGGCTCCTCTCTGGACCCCGAGGGCGCCCGTGGCCACCGGCTCCAGCCCGGAAGGCGCGCCTCTCCCGGGCAGGGCGCGGCGCTCGGGCTGGATCGGGGCCGGCGGCTCCTCTGGGCCGCTTCGCTGTCCGCACTGGAACGTGAGGACGGGCGTGGGGGCACCGGCCCCGCTACGCGTGCGGACGCGCCGGGGGTCTCGCGAAGCCGGCTGGTTCCCAGGCCCGGCCCGGCCCGGGAGCAGTGCGTGAGGCCGCCAGCCGGGCGCCCGGGCTGTGGCTGCGTGGGCCACCGCGCGGCCCGAAGCACCGCTCCCTGCCTCGCTCCCTGGCCCGCTCGCCCCGCCGCGTCCGGCTGGACAGCAGGCAAGCCGCTCATGCAGTTTGGCTGTGAAGCCGGAGGCCTTCCCTAGTGTCTTCTCCCTGGAGGAGGAAAAAAAAAAAATTGCATCGACTGTGCCTTAAATGCTCCTTTAAATTGGGGAGATGTCAGTGACGTCATCATTAACAAAAACTTTCCTTCATTGGACACCGCCGCTCGCGTGTCCCCTCCCTCCCCTCCTTCCCCGGTAGCGGGTGCAGCCCTTGGAGAAAGAAGCCTGGGCACCGGGCGGGTCTGCCCTCTGCCCTCTGCGCTCCGTCCCGCCCCTCGCTCGAGTGCAGCGCTGTGTCTTTGGTTATTTATGGGCCTGAGGGTGGGTCGATGTGAGGGGAGCCCAAGGGGAACGTGTGAGCTCCCGGTGGGTCTGGGAGCTGCTTCAGCCACAGCTCCAGGGCCCGGGGAAAGTCACCCATGACACTCGCCGGGCCTGAGATTGCTGATCGACAGCGGGTCGAGAGCCGGGGGGCGGGGGGGGGATTGTAAAGATATTCTATGGGGGGGGGGCAGGTGGTGTGTCCAGGAGGAGGCGGACGGTGCCGCCCAGATCTTCACAGGCCTTGCGGGCTTCGGGGAATCTCCAGCTCTCCTTCCTGGTCGTCACCCTCCCCCGCCTCACCCCCCAAGATGTATCTGGGAGCAGCCTGCCCCGCAAAAGGGGGTGGCGGCTTGTCGGTGTTGGTTTTTCAGTTCACACATGTATTTCTTTATTGGTTCATCCTCAGCCGAGGATATTTTTCTGTTGATTTTTAGAGAGAGTAGAAGGGGAGGGGGGGAGATTGGTTGCCTCCCCCCCCACGCACCCCGACCAGGGCCAGGGATTGAGTCTGCAACCTTGACCGGAATCGAACCCGGAACCCTTCAGTCCGCAGGCCGACACTCTATCCACTGAGCCACGCCGGCCAGGGCTTCTCTGGGGCTCTTGTGTCCTGACCACAGTAGCTGTGTGTCCCACCAGCGTCCAAGGCCAATTCAACACCCACAGCGGGCAGAGAGCGAGCAGGGGGCCGCAGACCTCCCTACAGCACCGCCCCCCCCCCCCCCGCGGTTCTGGGGGAACCCTCTCCCCACCAAGTGTGAGCAGCGGGCCATCATGATGGTGCCTGTGGGTGTTCATTAGTGCCGACCGTTGTGAGAACGAAAGGAAGCAGGTTCCCAAGGCAGTCTGGATGCCTACTCAAGCCTGTCATTTCCAGGATGAGAATATTGACATGTTTGCTTTTAATAATGAATGACCACTCCTCGTTGGCTGAAATACGCTTGCCTTGCCCAGCATCAACCTAGGAACCAGGAGGTCACGGTTCCATCCCCGGTCGGGGCACATGCCCGGGTTGGGGGCTCCATCCCCAGTGTGGGGCGTGCAGGAGGCAGCCGATCCATGATTCTCTCTCGTCACTGATGTTTCTATCTCTCTCTCTCTCTCTCTCCCTCTCCCTTCCTCTCCGAAATCAATAAAAATATATGAAAGTAATGATGAAATATGCATGCCTTACATCACCAGAGCAGCATGGCGGGTCTGTAAGGAGTGCAATGCCACGTGCCACGCAAACGTTAGAGTCTGGTCAGGGACGCGCGACTCTCGGCTCCTGGGTGGGCGTGAAGGGGATGGGAAAGCTGTGGTGTACCAGAGGCCCCTGGCATTCAGGGTGGCCATGGGCAGAAGCTGTTGCTTTTAAATACATACATATATATGTATATATTTTATGGCATGTGCCCTTGACCGGAATTGAACCCGGGACCCTTCAGACCACCGGCCGGCGCTCTATCCACTGAGCCACACCAGCTAGGGCGAAGCCACTGCTTTATGGAGTCTTGCCAGGCCTGGGGCTCAGCTGGATTGTGTGTGGCAGGTGTCTGCTGAGGAGGGACTGCTGAGGCCCTCAGCCCGGGTGGGGGCAGCGCTGGAGTTGGGGAGACCCTGAAGCCTGTGCTCGCCTTGTGGAGGAGCTGGCGGCACCCCCTTCGGCGGCGAGCAGGGTGTCCCTGTGCCGCCCTCTTGAAGGCGCCGCGTGTGTCCGTCATGGCCCAGCTGGTGGGGCGGGCCTGGGAGCGGAGCTGTCTCCAATGTGTGTCTTTTGGGTGACTTTGCCCCGTTGAGTGTTGGTTGGTTTGTTTTTGAATCCTCACCAGAGGATGCTCTTCCATTGATTTTCAGGGAGAGACAGAGAGAAACATGGATGTGAGAGAAACACATTGATGGGTGGCCTCCTGCCCACGCCCCCGACCAGGGCCCGGGCCAGGGAGGAGCCTGCAGCCCAGGCACGTGCCCTTGACCAGAATCGAACCCGGGACCCTTTGGTCTGCAGGCCGCGGGTCTATCCATGAGCCACCCCGGCCAGGGCTGCCCTGCTGCTTACAGGCGCTCTAACGTTTGGGCTCTGACGTCACAGTCGAGGCGTTTCTGCGAGTGAAGTGTCCTCCGTGGAGGAACTGGTTGTTCAGGCTCTGGGCTGTGAACCTTTTAGAAATGGGGTCTGGATGCAGGTCCGGCCCCGCCCCGGTCAGGGCACGTGTGGAGGTGGCAGACAGAGGGTCTCTCACATCGATGTCTCTCTCTCTCTCCCTCTCTCTCTCTCTCTCTCTCTCTCTCTCTCCCCTCCCCCCCGCCCCTCCCTCCCTCCCTCCCACTCTCTCTTAAAAGCAAGTCTGTGAACCAGTCTGGCCGCAGACCCGTTCATTCTCACCGGTAGCCTGTGGAGATGCCACCACGACGTTGCTGACTGAGCTCGCTGTGCTGCGTGTGAAAATAAACACAAATGCAGTCAGCCCTTCCAGCTGCATGCTTAGCCGCCCGCCCCCCGTTTCCGGAAACCCTTCAGAAAAGCAGTCCCTGCGGACCCTCTTCCGTTTCCGAGAAGCCAGCCCTGCCTCGGCTGTGCCTTTCCTTCCCTGTAGGTGTTCAGGTCACGGATTTCCTCCCTTGGCCCCGGGAAGAAGGGCTGAGTCAGCTCCCGCGCGCGGCCAGCAGGGGGCGCGCTCCACGCGGCCGGCCGGCGCCGGGGGACCACTACCTGAGCCACCTCGGGAGGGATCGCCACGTGGGGGAGAGGGGGATGCGCGCTGGTGTGCCGGTGCGCGCACGGGGGGGTGTGTGCGCGCCTGTGCGTGTGTGCGCGCTGCGCCCGGGGCTGGAGCAGACAGAAGGTGGGGAGCATACTGGATTGAACAGCCAGCCGTGGTGGCTTCCGGAGGTGGGCCTCCCTGGAGGGTGAGGGAGATGCTTTTGTCCATGGCTCCCTCCGTGTGTCGTGTCCTGGGAGAGGGGCGGCTGGCTCTTGGCTGGAGACCCAGTGCCTTCCCAGACCCCCCGGCTGCTGTGGAAGGGAAGGAGCGAGTTGGCCCTGCGCTGCGAGGGCTTGAGGGTGCCAGGCCCTGTGCTGTCTGGTCTGGGTTTGACTCCTATTGGCTGAAAGCCCCTGGGACTCAGGGTCGATGGCACCTCCCCGGTTCCTCTGCCTGCCTCGCCGGGATCTCTGGCCACACTCAGGGTTTGTCCGACGGAGACCAGCAAGTGTTCAATCACCGGGCGTTTCTTTTGCCATGGAAACAGAAAACAGACCCGGCCGGCGTGGCTCAGTGGTTGAGCGTCGACCTATGAACCAGGAGGTCACGGTTCGATTCCCAGTCAGGGCACACGCCCGGGTTGTGGGCTCCATTCCTAGAGTGAGGCGAGCAGGAGGCGGCCGATCCGTGATTCTCTCTCATCATGGATGTTTCTCTCTCTCTCTCTCTCTCTCTTCCTTCCTCTCTGAAACCAATAAAAACATATTTTACAAAAAGAAAAAGAAAATAAAAAACGGGAGAAAAGAGTCAGCTGTGCTTTGCCCAGGAGTGTGTTCCCGACTTCAGGCGAGGGCCGGCCTCCTCACAGCCAGTTCCCACCGGGCCTCTCCTGCCAGGACCGGGCCTGGGGAGGGAGGTGCTGGGCGCAGGTCTGTCTCGCCCAGTTGGGACGGTGTTTCCCACGGTGGATGCACACCGCCGCATCGGGGGAACGCACTGAAAACCAGACCCCTCTCTTCCCACGGAGCCCACACGGGAAGGGGAGCCATCTCACCCTGAAGGGAAGTGGTTTTCTACCAAAGAACTACCCCTCCGCCACGCCTGGACTTTGCTTTTCCTTCTTATTCTCCCGAACGTGCATGGACGCCCCGGTCGGCTTTGGCTCAGCGCATAGCGCGTTGGCTGGTGGACTGAAGGGTCCCAGGTTCGATTCTGGTCAAGGGAACGTGTCAGTTGCAGGCTTGATCCCTGGCCCTCGTTGAGGCACGTGCTGGAGGCAGCCAATCGATGATTCTTCTCATCATCCTCTCTCTCTCTCTCTCTCTCTCTCTCTCTCTCCTTCCCTTCCACTCTCTCTAAAAATCAATGGGAAAGTATCCTCAGGTGAGGATTAGCAGAAAAGGAAGGAAGGAAGGAAGGAAGGAAGGAAGGAAGGAAGGAAGGAAGGAAGGAAGAAAACAAACTACTGATTTCCGGGGGACACCGGGAATGATGTGTTTGGATCTTTGGGCTGAGCCACGCTCTGCACTCGGCACACTTCGATCGGCCGCAGGGAGAAGGGCCACTAGATTTTAAAAGCAAACCAGCAGGTGGCTATCTATCTGTATTGATTTCAGAGAGGAAGGGAGAGGGAGAGAGAGAGAAAGATCAGTGATGAGAGAGGGTCGCCGATGGGCGGGGCCCCTGACTGTTCTTCTGCCCTTTGACTTGCCTCATCCGGGAGACAGTCTGGCAGGCGTTGTGCTCACAAGTGCGTGATCACAAAGGGCGCCTGAGGCCTCGGGGCTCCTGGGAGGGGCCGGTCCAGGCGAGACCCCGCTGCTCAGCACGTGGGGTTTCGTTGTTACAGCATCAGTATGCGGCTGCGTTTAAATTCAGCTCCTGCACGCCCGACGTGCCTGGAGGGCCGGGAGCACGGACGTGTGCGTGGAAGAGCGTCTGTGTGTGGCCCTGCTGTCTCCATGGTGACAGGGAGGGAGCGCCCAGCCTGGAGAAGGCCCTCTCCTGGCTCCAGCCCTCACCGCGGGCCGTTCCCTAGGCCAGTGGTCGGCAAACTCATGAGTCCACAGAGCCAAATACCAACAGGACAACGATTGAGATTTCTTTGGAGAGCCACATTTTTTAAACATAAGCTTCTTCTAACGCCACTTCTTCAAGACAGACTCGCCCAGGCCGTGGTATTTTGTGGAAGAGCCACACTCAAGGGGCCAAAGAGCCGCATGTGGCTCGCGAGCCGCGGTTTGCCGACCATGGCCTTAGGTCTTCGTTTCACACGTCGAAGGAAGACACGCAGGTGCCGATATTCCCATTTCATCCCACGGTTCCATGCACCGTGGCCTCTTAGTTTTCTCCAAGGCCCGACCGGTCATTGCTGAGGAGGAGAAAAAGAAAAAAAGCAGTGAGCAAAGTGAGAAGCCTCTTCACCCTGTCTGTGCGCGCCCGGCCGAGGGAAGACGGGCACCTGAGCAAGGCCTTGCGATTAGAAATGAGCCGTGTGGAGAGCGTGCCTCCGCCCGGCTCCTCGCCTCCTGGAGGAGACGTCCCTCCTGCGTCTCGTCTCCGCGGTGCCTCGTTCGGAACTGGCTCCCCATCTGTGTTTGCTAAAGGCCCTGAGCCGTCCTGCGGGAATTAAAACCAGAAATTGGATTACGCGTCCCGGAATCGCTGCGCTCCCCGGGAGCGCTGACGGGGCGGCGTCGGGAACACCCGAGGCATTTTCCAGCCTCAGCCCCCACGTCGCCAGCGTGGGAAATAAACAAAACCCAGGTCCCACGGTGACGCGCGGTAACGGGACTCGGTTGTCCTGCGGCACCGACTTCAGTCTGAGAAGTGATCGCTTCGCCCGGCTGGTGTGGCTCAGCGAGCGGTTGAGCGCCCGCCTGTGGTGAACCAGGTTCAGATTCCCGGTCGAGGCCCAGGCCCAGGTGGCGGCCTCCATCCCCAGTGGGGGGCGTGCAGGAGGCAGCCGATCCATGACTCTCGCTCATCATGGATGTTTCTCTTTCTCTCCCTCTCCCTTCCTCGCTGACATCAATAGAAAAGAGAAAAAGAAGTGACTGTTTCCTCTTTTCCATTATATGTATACATCGCAGTCCCTGAATGCAGATGTAGCCCTACGAGCTACATCTACCTGATAAGACAAATTACTGCACACTAGAATCCTCACCCAAGAATATCTTTTCCATTGATTTTTAGAGAGAGTGGAAGAAAGAGAGAGAGAGAGAGAGAGAGAAACATCGATGTGAGAGAGACACATCAATTGGTTGCCTCGTGCATACACCCCAACCAGGGCCGGGAGATGGATCCTGCAACCCAGGTATGTGTCCTTGACCGGGAATCAACCTTGTGACCTAACAGTGTACAGGCCGATGCTCCAGCCACTGAGAACCCCAGCCAGGGCTGCACACTAGATTTTTAAAACTCTTCTCTCTGCCTCGCTGTTCCGAGTCCGGGTTTACAGAAGGGCCTGGAAGCGGGAAGCATTTCTGTGCCGTCCACGCTGCACAGCGGGGTCCTCCCCCCAGGGGTCGGCGGGTGGGCACACACCGTGGCCACTCTGATGGACACTGGCCCTAGCACACACACAGATGCCTTGCACTTGTGTTTGTTGCCTAGGTTCGTGGCAGGTGGAATATCTCTCTCTCTCTCTCTCTCCCTTTTCATTGTTTCGGGGGCTTTCAAAGAAAGTGTGGAGGAGTAACCCATTCCCTAGAAGCAGCTTCTGGCGGGTGGTTGTGTGGGTGCTGGGGGTTTTGCTGACAACCTTGGGGGCCTCCGTGTGCTTTGAGAAGGAGATGAGGGTCAGCGTTTCCCGTCGGAGCTGGGCAGGGTCCTGCGTTTGTAACTCTGGGGATCCTTTTCCAAGAAGAGATGTTGTGTCCGGCCGGCGTGGCTCAGTGGTTGAGCGTTGACCTATGAACCAGGAGGTCACAGTTTGATTCCCGGTCGGTTGGGGCACATGCCCGGATTGCAGGCTCGATCCCCAGTGTGGGGCGTGCAGAGGCAGCCAATCCATGATTCCCTCTCATCATTGGTGTTTCTCTCTCTCCCTCTCCCTTCCTCTCCGAAATCAATTAAAAGAATTTTAAAAAAAAGGAGTTGTTTTGCTCCAGAACACTTGCCCACAAAGGCCCCTCTGTGAGATGAGGCGAGCTATTGTATTAGAAATCTGGCGTTGCCCCCGCCCCAGGCCCTCCCCTGCACAGCAGCCGGGGGCAAGGAGGCACATGGGTGCCACACTGGACTTCTGGCCCCGGCCCTACCCCTCCGGAGTCCCAGCAGCCGGGGACGGACCCCCGCCCGTGTCTCGGAAATCTCTGCGGCCTTCTGGACGCTCATCAGTAAAGCCTTCGGTGAACACTTCCTGCTCTAGTCACTAAAGAACACTAAATGGAGGCCACATTTCTAAGCAGCAGGAGTAGCCACTGCCCGGCCGGCGTGGCCCAGTGGTTGAGCGTCGGCCTAGGAACCAGGAGGTCACGGTTCGATTCCCTGTCAGGGCACAGGCCCGGGTTGCGGGCTCAATCCCCAGTGTAGGGGGCGTGCAGGAGGCAGCCGATCTATGATTCTCTCTCCTCATGGATGTTTCTCTCTCTCTCTCTCTCTCTCTGTCTCTCTCCTCTCTCTCTCTCTCTTTCTCTCTATCTCCCCCTCCCTCCCATCCACTCTCTCTGAAAAGCAATGGGAAAAATATCCCCTGGTGAGGAAAAACAAAACAAAACAAAAAAGAGAGAGAGACTCTACTCATCAAGGCTCATTTGTATTTTGTCTTTTTGAGAAAAATGCTTACAGGATTCTTGTCACATGGGGGGGGGGGCGGTTTGCTCCTGGCAGACAAAAGCTCCCAAGAGCAACGCCCCCTCCCCCCAGGAGACGGGGGAGCGCTGTGTGTCTGAGGCCCTCCTCCAGGGCGGTGTGCCCCTGGGCCGTCAGGAGGGTGACCCCTGGGGCCAGTCTTCCCCGCTGCCAGGCCTGGCTCTCCTTCCTCTCCTTCCCCTCGCTGAGTGAGGCCCGAGGCTGCCCAGCGGGACGGACATGGGTCAGGAGACCCCGGGCTGGCGATCCGCAGCTCCCTGTCCCTCTCCCCAGCCCTGCCCTCGGGGTCCCCGGGAGTCACAACCTGCCACGCCAGCTTTTGGGATCTACCGGGGCCAAGTGGCAACTGTCCCCCCATCTTTTTTTTTTTTTTTTTCAAATATATTTTTACTGATTTCAGAGAGGAAGGGAGAGGGAGAGCGAGAGAAACATCAGTGATGAGAGAGAATCACGGATCAGCTGCCTCCTGCACGCCCCCCTCCTGGGGATCGAGCCCACAACCCGGGTGTGTGCCCTGACCGGGGATCGAACCCAGACCTCCCGGTTCATAGGTGGACGCTCACACGCGGAGCCGCGCCCGGGCCGGCCGGGCTGTCCACCATCCTTTGGAACTGCTCCTGCGCCGCGCTGGCTCCGGCCGTAAGAGACGCTTTAAATGGGGAAGCGGCGGCGCTGTCACCGGCGGCTTCCCGGCACCAAGTAGGTCAGGGTGCTGTCACAGTTCCGCCGGGATCGCAGGTGAGTCACCGTGCGTGTGGGGAGCCACGGGTCTCGTGCACAGTTGCAATCTGGTTACGTAGCCTGCCTTGTGAAAACTGAGGTCTGCCGGCGTCCTCCAGCCCCCCCCCCCCCCCCGCCTCCCCCCAGCACAACCACGGCCAAAACAGCCATCAGAGGGCTGGCTGGCCGCCCGCAGGGCCCACAAGAGGCTGGCCCTCCCTGCTGGCTGGGAAAGCTCTGTCCCCTTCCCGCTTCACTGGTAGGAAAAGCCACGTCCTGGGGAGCACAGTGGTTAGCGCCATTCCTGGTCAAGGGCATGTACCTGGGTTGCAGGTTCGATCCCTGGTCCAGTCGGGGCTCCTGCGGGAAAGAAACCTGGTGACCCATTGATGTGTCTCTCTCACATGGATGTTTCTCTCTCTCTCTTCCCCTCCTTCCCTCCCTTACACTGTCTCAAAAAAAAAAAAAATCAATGGGAAGAATATATATATATATATATATATATATATATATATATATATATATATCCTCGAGTGAGGACTAACAAAATAATAAACCGTTTTTTAAAATGTGAATTGCAGAGAACTATCAGATCATGTTTTAATACAAATTTATCCCAAATATTTGCATGGGACATACTTATAGAGAACATGTGCTGTTTCTCTGAAATTCAGATTTCACCAGAAAATCCTGTATCTTCTATCGGACATCCCTCGCTTCTTAAAAACGTTTCTTTCTCTTACTCCGAACCCGGCTCGTTCCCGTCCGAGCAAAACGCCAAAGTCATAGGGAATGCCAAGTTCGGTGGCAGTAGTTTTATTTCTAGTCCGAGACGGCGAACGGCTTTCCCCGGCCGGTGAACATGATGGCGGCCCGTGTATAATTACTGTTTCTTCTCTTTGTGGAGCCTGCGGTGGGGTGCTCAGCCCTGCGCAGGGTGATGCCCCCCCGAGGACCGGCCTGTGCCCGGAACCCCCCACCCCCCATGCCCACACCTTCCATACGCAGGCATCTCACTTCATTCCTCTCGCCACAGGGCCTAATTATACAAAGAGTTTCTTGCTTGCCCGCATTCACACCTCACTCCTATCTGTGACGGCCCTTTTACTTTATATTTTTGTAATGTTTTTCTTGATTTCAGCGAGAAAGGGAGAGAGAGAGAGAAGGATAGAAACATCAGCGATGAGAGAGAACCATGGATCGGCTGCCTCCTGCACGCCCCCCACTGGAGATCGAGCCCACAACCCGGGTGTGCGTCCTTGGCCAGGAATCGAACCGTGACCTCCTGGTTCACAGGTCAGTGCTCAACCCCTGAGCCACGCCGGCCGGGCACAGCTGGAAAGTGTAGACATCTGAGGATCAGTGGCAAATGGGGAAATGAGTTCAGTTCTCACAAGGCAGGAAGAAAATGACCCTGTCACAGTGTAGAAGCTGCAACTTTGCTTTTGGGGTGGGGGGCTCCCCAACGCATCCCTGCCCAGACCCCCGGGTTCCTCGGGATCTTACAGATGAAGCAGGACGTGGCCTGGGATGGCGTTTTGGACTTGCCTTCAGAGGGCGTCTGGCTCTGACGCCAGCAGTAGCTCTAGCTGTGGGTGGCTGGGCTGATTCCCGCGGCCCCGGGCGCCCTGAGCAGCCAGCACCACCAGCGAGAGCCGGGGCGCTTCCTTCTCCCGAAACAAGCTCCAGCAGACAGGAGAACAGAGCCCGCAGCAACGTGGTTGGAGCTCACGGCGCCGTTTGGCCAGCCGCTGGGAACGGAATCAAAGCGAAAGGGAACAGGATAGGGGGCTGGGTCAGCGGGCCTGCTGCCCAGAGGGAGAGAGCAGGCCCAGCCAGGTGGCTTAGTGGTTGAGCATTGACCTATGACCAGGAGGTCACGGTTCGATTCCTGGTCAGGGCACACGCCTGGGGTTGCAGGCTTGATCCCAAGTAGGGCGCGTGCAGGAGGCAGCTGGTCCATGATTCTGACTCATCATGGATGTTTCTCTCTCTCTCTCCCCCCTTCCTCTCTGAAATCAATAAAAATATATTCAAAAAAATAAGTGGGGAAAAATATCCTTGGGTAAGGATTAACAACAACAACAACACAAAGAAATAAAATAAAGAAAAAATAAAAAAAACCACATTTTAAAAAAGGATACACACATACACACACTATGAAATGATTGATACAAAGTCCTGGTGACTTTTTTTTAAAAAAGTATATATATATTAAATATATTAAATAAAAATATTAATTTTAAAAATACAAAATATATTGCAACCTGTGCATGTGCCCTGACTGGGAATCGAACCGTGACCTCCTGGCTCGTAGGTTGAGCCACACCGGCCAGACCCGGTGACTTTCTCGGTTCCCTTGGCGCCCTTCACTGGCATGGAGGGACGATACGGGACGGATGTCGGCGGGTGGCACCGTGCGGGCCGGCCTCTGCCGCGCTTCACCCCCCACACGGACACTGAGCGGCTCTGAGGGCACAATGGGTGTCCGGGGCGGCCTCATTCAGCCAAACCGCCCTCAGCACGAAGACAGAGGCCACGGGCAGATCCCCTGCCGCGGGCCAGGCCTCGGACAGCCTCGCTGCTGTGAGCCCTTTGAATGCGCGCTTCGAACCAGACGATTGAACGTCAACATCCAGCCGGCACGGGAGTGAAGAAGCGTTCAGAGCTTGGTCGAAGACGGGGGGTGAACCTCCAGTCTGTTTAAATGTACAGCCCGGCCGGCGTGGCTCAGGGGCTGAGCGTCAACCTAGGAACCAGGAGGTCACGGTTCGATCCCGGTCAGGGCACAGGCCCGGGTTGTGGGCTCCATCCCCAGTAGGGGGCGTACAGGAGGCAGCTGATCCATGTTTCTCTCTCATTATGGATGTTTCTCTCTATGCTCCCCTCCTGTCTCCCTTCCTCTCTGAAATCAATAAAAAAAGATCTTTAAAAAATTAAGAAAGATTAGCCACCTCTGTGGATTATAGCAGCAACGTGAAGTATGAATGATATAAACCTTACAAATGGTGGTCTGACTTCGGGAAATCCCTGGGTGGGGGAGGGAGAAGCCTGGCACACAGATAAAGTCCTCGTCTTTATAACAGCACAGTCGAGGGTGAAAATGCTGTTTGAAAGGTGAGGGCTCCTGCCCAGTTTGTGTGGCTCCGTGGTTGAGCATTGACTATGAACTGGTTCAACTCCTGATTAGGGCGCACGATGCCCAGTAGGGGGGCGTGCAGGAGGCAGCCCATCCATAAATCTCTCTTGTCATTGATGTTTCCCTCTCTCTCTCCCTCTCCCTTCCTCTCTCTCTAAAAACCTATTTTTAAAAAACATATTAAAAATAAGGAATGAGTGCTGAGTTTAGTTAGATATCATTAAAAAAACCAAAAAAAAAAAAGATGAGAACCCTGACTTCAAGGTTCCTCACAATATGTGCGTTACCTTCCCGGCAGCCTTTTGAAACACCATCTCCCACAGCGAAGAAACGCGTCTCTGAACTTCAATGGGGTGTGTTTTCTTCTCATTCTCTGTTTTGCTGTCACGTCTTCGCTTCCCTTTCTTTGTCCATCATGGAAAAAAAAACGCCGCTCGCTCGCCAAATGCTGAGTGTGCGGTGGGGGACACCTGGTGCGCTGGCATGGGGAAGGTGAGGAGCGTTGCCATGGAAACGGAGCAGGTGAAGGGATGCAGGATCCGAGGTGAGATGTGGCTGAGGAAGGCCGCTGGGAGGAGACGCTCAGGTGAGGCCCAGATGCCGGGCCGGAGGCAGGCGGCCAGGGGCCAGGCTGGGGGGTGCTGCGCAGCACAGGGCGGGGCCTGTTCCGGGAACAACAGAGGCCTTGTGTTGGGGTGCCCTGCTCTGTTGGTACTCGAGCAGGTGGTGCGCCCACTGCACCATCCTGTCCCCGCTCTGCTCTTCATGCCTTGGACTGTGTCTTTGTTTTTCTGCCTACCTAACCAGCTTTTAGGACTGTCTGGAAGATGCTCAATGAAAGTATAAAGCTAGACGAATGGATGAATGGATGAATGAAAGAATGGATGGATGGATGAATGAATGAATGAATGAATGAAGGAAGGAAGGAAGGAAGGAAGGAAGGAAGGAAGACTGGACACATTGAGGGTGTCGGGTTCATGACATACCACAATGTATGCCATGAGCTGCGTTTTATGTTTCATTTTAATATTTTAAAAATAGATTGCCTTGCCCAGCTGGCCTGACTCAGTAGTTGAGCGTCGATGATAGAGAAACAGGTCGGCTGCCTCCTGCACGCCCCCTACTGGGGATGAAGCCGGCAGCCTGGGCATGTGACCTGACCAGGAATCGAACCCTGACCTCCTGCTTCATAGGTGATGCTCAACCACTGAGCCACACGGGCCGGGCCAGCCTGTGGTTTCTGACCAGGTGGGTACGGGATATATTGTCTCCGTTCCTCCGGAGCCGGTCATTTAAGCATCCTGTCTCCCAGGCAGGGCACCTCCTGGTTTGGTCCCTGGCTACTTCCCTCTTCCCGTGCAGGTCTCGGCCACCTGTCTGGAGTGGTCCTCACACATGTAAGCAGTGTCGGTGCACACACACACACACACACACACACTGTACCATACAGACCCATAAACACACAAACACACACGGTGTATCACAAAGACACACAAACAACACATGCTACACACATGTGCATACACATCCCCCCCACACACACACACCACATAACAGGCTACACACTCACACATACACACATCAGCCCGCATCCACGTCTAATCAATCTAAAGGTCTCCATAACTCATTTTCTCAAATGTCTGCCTGCCTCTTCTCATTCCTGCTGTCCTGGCTGCAGCCATCACTGTCTCTCCCTGACCTGAAATACTATTATCGTTTCCACCAAATGTAATTTAAATTGCTCCTAATGGAAGGGTCTGAGACGGGCGGTTAAATCCAGCATCCCCCTCTGCGGTGCCCAATCTGTGTCTATTGTGTTTTCAGCTGGCCCTGGCCCTCTCTCCCCCATTTTTGGATTTGTATAAAATAGAAATCTGAGGCATTTATTTATGTGAGGTCCATTAAAATATCTCAAACCACTTGGCAGTGCATAAATTTGCAACTGTGTCAAGTGAGCATCTAGCCATTGCTTTGGGGGGTCAGGCACATGGGTGACCCCACCTAAGGGTCACTGGTGAGTCAGCTGTGTTTGTAGTAACGTGTATTTTTTATTGATTTCAGAGAGGAGAGAGAGGGAGAGATAGAAACAGCAATGATGAGAGAGAATCATTAATTGGCTGCCTCCTGCTCGCCCCCTACTGGGGATCGAGCCCACAACCTGGGCATGGAATGGAACCCGGGACCCTTCCGTCTGCAGGCTGACGCTCTATCCACTGGGCCACACTGGCTAGGGCTGTTCCTGGCCCTGGTTGGCATGTGTCCCTCGAGTTGTTTGAAGTAATATTGCAAGTGTCCCCTGGACCATGACGAGAGCTGGTAGCACGAGGAGTGATACAGTGAGATCTACCCCCACCACATCCTCTCCTGGCCCAGGCACCCTGGACATCTCCACACACATCACCTGATCTCATCTCCTCAGGAACCACAAACGGGAGGCGTCGTTTCCACCCTCACTTTGCGGAAGTAGACGTTAACTAACCTGCCCAGGCGTTGGCAATGGGAGGATGAGAACGCTGGCCACAGCTGCTCCAGTTTGAGTGTCCTGGTGATCCGGCACCTGGGGCAGCGCCTATAGGGTCAGCGCTGGGGCAGTGTCTATAGATCCAGGACCTGCGTCAGTGCCTACAGTTTCAGCACCTGGGACAGTGGCCGGTGGGTTCAGCACGTGGGACAGTGCCTATAGATTTAGCACTGGGGGCAGCGCCTATCGTTTCAGCACCCAGGACAGTGTCCCGTAGATTCAGCACCTGGGAGAGTGTGAGTGCAGCACCAAGGGCAGTGGCTATGGATTCAGCACCTAGGACAGTGTCTGGACTCCGCCCCTAGTCCAGTGGCTTGTAGATCCAGCACCCAAGACAGTGTGTATTCAGCACCAAGGACAGAACCTACGGGTTCAGGGCCTGGGACCCCACCTGCTTTTCTGTTCCCGACAGGAAGGAGCAGGAGGTGGGGTATGGGCGTGACTATACCGTGGCGAGGTTGGGTTTGTAGCCACAGGCCGGGAGGGTGAAGACCCTCATTAGATGCATGCCTCTCTCTCCTACTGGAGCTCGGCTGTCCCCTGTTCTTGCATTACCGTTGCTCCTTGGGGTGAGCAGCACCCCCACCCACCTGCTACCTGACCGCCAGTCTGTTGTCCATTGACCTGGGGACATACCTAAGCCCTCACTGGGCAGAAAACAAACACACAGGTAAGACCGAAGCTTGACGATGAGGAAGCGTTTCCATTAAAATGACGTTCTCGTTTGAGCATTTCTCTGCGTTGCTCGAAGACTCCAGATCTTAGCTTTTCCTTTAGTTTTTAACTTAACTTTTATTGTTGAAAGTATGACAGCTGTCCCTATTTCCCCCCGCATGGACCTCCTCCACCCCAACCTCCGGTGTCACTTGGAAGAGGGTCTCATGAGCTATGTAGAAGGGCGTGCTAAGTTTCCTCAGTGTACGGGGATTTGTAAAGTTATCTGCCGAACCCAACTGCGGCATGGCCAGAGAGCATCGTCCGTGCGATTTAACCCTTGGACTTTTTTGTGTGATATGCTTCACATCCCAAAATATAATCAATCTTTTTATCTTTAAATAACCTAAGTACTGTATTGCCACCCATTGTCATAGAAAAGCTCTGTTGGTAAATATTTTTTAAAAGGTTCCGTGTGCCCTGAAAACATTTGGTAGTCGTCAGCTCTTGAGAGTATAGAATCCTGTATGTCCTTTGGGTGAAGTGTGTCAGCGGCAAGGTCAAGTCTTTTCTGCCCCTACGCCTATGACGTGTGATTTCATTATTACGAAGCACTTCTCTTCGTCGCTGGTGAGTGCCCTCGGCCTCAAAGCCTGTTCTGTCTGACAGTCACAGGCCACAGCAGCTTTCTGCTGATTGCAATTTGCATAGTGTGTTCCTTTCCTACCGCTTTAATTAAAAATTTTTGATATCAGAGAGGAAGGGAGAGGAGAGAGAGAGATAGAAACATCAGTGATGAGAGAGAATCATGGATCGGCTGCCTCCTGCACACCCCACACTGGGGATCGAGTCTGAAACCCAGGCATGTGCCCTGACTGGGAATCAAACTGTGACCTGGTTCATAGGTCAATGCTCAGCCACTGAGCCCACCGGCCAGGCGCCTACCATTTAAATTTCAGCTTTTCTGTATCTGTACCTTGTAGACATCTTCCACAGACAGAGCATTCGTGAATTGTTGTCCTCGGTCTGCCAATTTATTGCTTTGAACTGGAGCATCTGGTGTCTCCACATTTAATTTAATTAGTGGCACATGTAGGTTAGGGCCACCCCTCTCATCTTGGGCTTGCTCCTCGCTTCACATCTGCTTCCTGCCCCTCTCGTTTATTACCTCCTTTTGCATTCCTTTAAAAAAAAAATCAGCTTTTGGGAAATATGTCAAGAATTCAACCACTTCTCACCACCCCACGGCTGCCGTCCTCACCCGGACCATCCCCCCACCCCCACCCCCAGCAGGAGCCCGCAGCCTCCTGACTCATCGCCTCGCCTCTCTCCTGCCACCCACTCCCCACCCGCCCTCGGCCATCTGCTCTCGGAGCAGCAGCCAAAGTCAGCTTCTTACCGTGGAAGCTCCCTCATGCTAGGCCTCGGCTCAAAAGGCTGCCACGCGCCCTGGCCCGTGTGGCTCAGTGGATAGAGCACCGGCCTGCGGATTGAAGGTCCCGGGTTCAATTCCGGCCAAGGGCACATGCCTGGGTTGTGGGCTTGATCCCCAGGAGGGGGCATGCAGGAGGCAGCCGATCCACGATTCCCTCTCATCATCGATGTTTCTATATCTCTCTCTCCTTCTCTCCCTTCCTCTCTCTCTCAAATAAAATAAATAAAAACATATTTTTAAAAAATTAAATGGGGTAGTAACCAAAAGCAAGTATTCTAGGAGAGAAGCACGGGGGGGGGGGGCGGGGGGAGAGAATACTTAGACGTGAGGAACGCATAGAAAGACCACCTGCGGTCCGGGGACTAACCTGGCTGGATCGACACCGCGCTCCCTGTGCTGGTTCACAGGGAATCCCGAGTGAGGCACTCGGCAGGGCCGCCATTCTGAAGCCAGCTAGCCGGGGGTGGGGGGTGGTGGAGGGAAGAAGAAAATAAAGTGGACGAGTCGGGCGTGCTTGTTGGCGCCGCTCCAGGAATTCACACGGTGACTCTTAGGACAACGGGCTCCGAGGAGAAGGTGGGAGTGAGCGGAACCGATCGCAGGGCGAGCCCCCGGGACCTGTGTCCTTTGCAGGTCACGTGGCCGTGGAGGAGCCCGCAGGCCTGAGCAGGGGCTGCAGAGTGGCAGGAGCCCAGGTGCGTGCTGACCTAGGAGAACATGGCGCCAGGTGAGCTCGCCAGGTGGGCACAGCCAGGTGGCTCAGGCTGACGGCTGGCGCTTAGAAAGGAGTCCGGCCCGGCCGGCGTGGCTCCGTGGCGGAGCGTCGACCCATGAGCCAGGAGGTCACCGGTTCAATTCCCGGTCAGGGCACAGGCCCGGGTTGCGGGCTCCATCCCCAGTAGGGGGCGTGCAGGAGGCAGCTGATCCATGATTCTCTCTCATCATGGATGTTTCTCTCCCTGTCCCTCTCCCTTCCTCTCTGAAATCAACAAAAATATTTTTTAAAAAGAAGACATTCTGACACGCGCATTCCCACGCAGATGAACCTTGAAGACGTGATGCTGGGCTGACTAGGCCCCTCACAAAAGGACACGTGTGACACACGTTGCCTCTGGGAGGTTCCCAGTGTCGTCAGCATCAGCCACAAATGCACAACAGCAGTCGCCAGGGGCCGGGGAGGTGACGGGGAGTTGGTGTCCAATGGGGGCCGGGCTTTCGTTCGGGGAGGATTTTAAAAATTCTGGAGATGGACGGTGCGGGGGGGCTGCCCAGCAGCAGGAATGCCCCTAATGCCACCACGTTGTACACTCACAAAGGCAGAACGGTGAGTCGCGTGTTACGTCTGTGTCACCACAATAAGGGGGAGGAAAGGCTGAGAGGCAGCGTATCGCGATGGGGTTTGGTGGGAGGTTAGAAACGGCTGTGGGCTGTGGACGGTGGCAGGTAGGTGCCAGCTAACCCGAGGAACGGTGAGAAGCCCCCGGAGGTAGGGGCCGGTGGCCGGCCGGTGGGCAGGTGTCTGCAGCAGCGGTGTGGCCGCGGGCGGTCGGCCGAGCCCCACAGGCAGCCTCCCCGCCGCCCGAGGGTGCGAGCATAACGAGCGTCTCCTCTGGTTTGTCCCCAGGCGGAGGTGACGCGCGAACCGACTCCCGGGCGCGGCCGCGGGGCCTGGACGGAGGGGAGAAGGCAGTCTCTTAGTTGGTGCCGCAAACATCAGGTCCAACCATTTCCTTTTTAATGCATTCTCATTGTTGATAGTTTCACCCATATCTCCCCTTTTCCCCCTTCCCTTCCATCCTCCAGTGATTTCATTTTAAAAATAATATTTTTATTGATTTCAGAGAGGAATGGGGGAGAGAGAGAGAGAGAGAGAGAGAGAGAGAGAGAGAGAGAGAGAGAGAAACATCAATGCTAAGAGAGAATCATGGACCGGCTGCCTCCTGGTGGTCCATGAGCCTGGCGACTTCGGCTGTCAGGATTTAACGTCTGGCATGGGAGTCAGGGCGTTGTCCCAAACCCAGCCCGGAACTTCATCCCAGCAGACCTCGCCGGTGTGGCTCAGTGGATGGAGCGTCAGCCCCCAGGACTGACGGGTCCCGGGTTCGATTTCCGGTCAAGGTCACGTACCTCGGTTGCAGGCTCGATCCCCAGCCCTGATGGGGGCCCGTGTGGGAGGCAACCAGTGGATGTGTCTCTCTCACATCGATGTTTCTCTCTCTCTCTCTCCCCTCCCTTCCACTCTCTCTAAAAATCAATGGAGCCCTGACCGGTGTGGCTCAGTGGATAGAGCGTCGGCCTGCGGACTCAAGGGTCCCAGGTTCGATTCTGGTCAAGGGCATGTACCCTTGATGTTTCTCTCTCATCGATGTTTCTAACTCTCTCTCCCTCTCCCTTCCTCTCTGTAAAAAAATCAATAACATATATATATATATATTTTTCTTTTTTTTTAACTAATAATCAACGGCAAAGTAACGTCGGATAAGGACTAACAACCTATGTGTATGTTCCCGGCAGGCGGGAAGGGCTCGCGTGCTCCCAGGCGCACGGCCACGCCCGTGACCCCGCTCTCCCGTCTCCCCGCAGATGGATGGTTTCTAGCCTGCTCCCCAACCCCACCTCGGCCGAGTGTTGGGCGGCCCTTCTGCGCGATCCCATGACTCTTGATATGGACGCAGTCCTGTCAGACTTTGTTCGGTCCACGGGGGCAGAACCGGGTCTGGCCAGAGACCTGCTGGAAGGTAGGCGTCCTCCCCGCGCCCCCACCCCCCTCTCGGGAGCCACCGCCGCCCACCCCGGGCGAAGGGGAAGAGGTCTCTTCCTGGGCAGCCGCGGCACGTGGACTCTAGAATGTAAGAGAAGGCGATGGTGGGGACGTGATTTCTGCTATTTTTAAAATATAGTTTTATTGCGCTGACCAGTTTGGCTCAGTGGATAGAGCGTCGGCCTGCGGACTGAAGAGTCCCGGGTTCGATTCCAGTCAAGGGCATGTACCTTGGTTGCAGGGCACATCCCCAGTAGGGGGCGTGCAGGAGGCAGCTGATGGATGTTTCTCTCTCATCGATGTTTCTAGCTCTCTATCCCTCTCCCTTCCTCTCTGTAAAAAAAAATCAATAAAATATATATTTTTTAAATAAATAAATAAAATATATTTTTTATTGACTTGAGAGAGGAAGGGAGAGGGAGAGAAACATCCATGAGGAGAGAGAATCATGATCGGCTGCCTCCTGCATGCCCCACACTGGGGATGGAGCCCGCAACCCAGGCATGTGCTCTGACCAGGAATCGAACCGTGACCTCCTGGTTCCTAGGTCGCCTGACGCGCAACCACGGAGCCACGCCGGCCGGGCCACCTCCCGTCCTTTCTCGTCCACAGGCAAAAACTGGGACCTGACGGCCGCCCTGAGCGACTATGAGCAGCTCCGGCAGGTGCACACCGCCAACCTCCCGCACGTGTTCAACGAGGGCCGGGCCCCCAAGCCGCCGGAGCGCGCGCCCGCCCAGCCCGGGCACAAGGCGGAGCGGGCCTGCCTGCCGAGACAGGACGACATCGCCCAAGGTGCCCGCCGAGGGTCCCAGCCCGGCCGCCGGGCCCCCCGCTGTCTCCCCCCACCCAGTGCCTGAGCCCCGGAGTCCGCCTCCTTCCCGGGCGGTCCCAGGGAGAACCCCTTCCAGGGCCCGGGTTTCCCGTATTAAACTCAAAAGACAAAGGAACACTCGGAGCAAACATCTAAAGGAAAATTGGGGCCTGGCCAGCGTGGCTCAGTGGATAGAGCGTCGGCCTGCGGACCAAAGGGTCCCGGGTTCGATCCCGGTCAAGGGCACGTACCTTGGCCACAGGCTCCTCCTCAGCCCATGCAGGAGGTAACCCATCGCTGTGTCTCCCACATCGATGTTCCTCTGTCCTTCCCTCTCCCTTCCACTCTCTAAAAATCCACAGGCCCGATCCCCAGTCGGGGGTGTGCAGGAGGCGGTGGGTCCATGATTCTCTCTCATCATATTATTGATTTTCTTATTAAGACTATCCTAATCGCTTGGGTTTTCTAACTCTATAGTCCTCGCATCTGAAATAATTACACATGCTTTCTATTTACACAACGAAATCCATGTGTCTCCTGTTGCATTAGGTCACACACACACACACGTGCCCGCATGCACACTCACTCAGTGCACATACACACACACACACATGCACGCACGCACACTCACACACCCGCCCAACTGTGGTGACTGAGCGTTGAGTTTGATTCTGTTCGCCGGGCCCCGGCGTCCCAGCCGAATTAGAACCCCAGTATTCCCCCGCCCTCTCCCCCCACAGAAAAGCGCCTGTCCCGGGGCATCTCCCACGCCAGCTCTGCCATCGTGTCCCTGGCGCGGTCCCACGTGGCCAGCGAGTGCAGCAGCGAGCAGTGCCCCCTGGAGATGCCCATCTACACCTTCCAGCTGCCGGACCTGAGTGTGTACAGCGAGGACTTCCGGAGCTTCATCGAGCGGGACCTGATCGAGCAGGCCACCATGGTGGCCCTGGAGCAGGCGGGTGAGCGGCCACCCACGCCCCGGGACCGCGGCTCAGGCCTCACTGACAACAGAGAGCAGGAGAGACGCGTGTGGCCCTGGCCGGTGTGGCTCAGTGGTCAGAGTGTCAGCCCACGCACCGCAGAGTTGCGGGTTCAATTCCCGGTCCTGGTTGGGGTGTGTGTGGGAGGCAACCAATCAATGTGTCTCTCTCCCATCAATGTTACTCTCTCTCTCTCCCCCTCTCCCTTCTCCTGTCTAGAATTAAAAAATAAAAGAAAGAGGGAGTAGCCACAATGCCCCACCTTCCCCTGAGGTTCTGGAAACCCTCTAGCCAGTTTGGCTCAGTGGATAGAGCGTTGGCCTGCGGACTGAAGGGTCCCGGGTTCGATTCCCAGTCAAGGGCACATGCCCAAGTTGGGCGTGCAGGAGGCAGCCGATCCATGATTCTCTCTCATCACGGATGTTTCCCTCTCTCCCCCTCTCCCTTCCGCTCTGACATCAGTAGAAATACGTTTTTAAAAGAACGCGCACTAAAGCGAGCTTCTGCCGCACGCAGGTCGCCTGAACTGGTGGTCCACCGTGTGCACCAGCTGCAAGCGGCTCCTTCCTCTGGCCACGACCGGCGACGGGAACTGCCTCCTGCACGCCGCCTCCCTGGGTAAGCTCCGCGGCGTGGACGGGACGGGACGGGACGGGGGCAGCGCCCAGGCCTGCTCTGGGCATTGGTGAAGCACAGACACCGGCTCAGTAGAGCCACGCGCGTCGCTGCCATCTGGAAGAGTCCCCGGCATTCCCGGCTGTTCCTGCCAAGTGCCTGGCAGGGTTAGGGGTAGGGGGTGGGGGTGGGGGGCGCGAGACATAGCAAACACACGAGGAAAGACCTGTCGGGATGGGAGGAGGCCTGAGTGGAACTGCCGGGATGGAGATCTAGAGAAATCAAAGGGGACTTCCTGGAGGAGGCGGGGTTTTACTGAGACTCGAAGAACTTGAAAGCATGAGAAAGAGGCCCAGCCGGCGTGGCTCACTGGTTGAGCATTGACCTATGAACCAGGAGGTCACGGTTCGATTCTCGGTCAGGTTGCGGGCTTGTCGGAGCATGCCGGAAGCAGCCAATCAATGATTCTCTCTCATCATTGATGTTTCTCTCTCCCTCTCCCTATCTCTGAAATAAATAAAAAAAAATATATTTTTTAAGAAGGGGACATTCCAGGCAGGGAGCCCACATGGGTACAGCAGGAAGGCGGGAATTCACAGGGCACGTGGAGGCCGGGAGTGCTGCGGGAACCGCACAGAGACGGATGGGTTAGCTCTGTGCGAGCAGATGTGCGAGGTTAAGTCTCGGTGGCGGGCACCCCCTCCCGCGTGTCCCCCTCCTCACGCACGCCCCGCCCCCGCCGCAGGCATGTGGGGCTTCCACGACCGCGACCTGGTCCTGCGGAAAGCTCTCTACACCATGATGCGGACGGGGGCCGAGAGGGAGGCCCTGAAGCGGAGGTGGCGCTGGCAGCAGACGCAGCAGAACAAGGAGGTGGGTGCCCGCCACCCCCACGCCCCCCAGGACCCCTGCCTCATCCGGGCACAGCCGTGGGCGGGGGAGTGGGGAGCTGGGCCCCAAGGCCAGGTCTGTCCCTGAGCTCAGGCGGAGCAGTGGCTTCTGGGACGAGTAGGGCACCCCCAGCCTCAGAGGTGGACCCACTGAGGATGAGCCCAACCAGTGAGCGGTTCCCAGCGTGGGCACACCCCCCAGGGGGGCAGTTTGATGTTTAAGGGGGGCAATTCAAGAAGGCGTTATTCACAGTGAATGTCTTATGGTTCGAGGGGCCTCGTGGACAGCCTATACATATATGGTGACATATTTTTGCATCTCAGTTCTCTGTTACATGTTTTGAAACTTTATTTGCTATTTTTTCATATCCCTTCACATTATTATTATTTTTTTAAACACTTCCTTAGTGATCTCTTCCTCAGTCCGTCCCCTGTCCTTTCGTCCTTCTGTTTTTCTCTCTCATGGATGCCATGTTCTTTGGCAGCTGGTTTAGACCAAGTTCATGGCCTCTGAGGCTTCCTCCACGTGAAGGGGAGCTCGCTTTTTGAATAATGAGAATTCTGTGTCACGGGGGTGGGGGGGGGGTTAGGATGTTAGAGATGCTTAGCTGGGGCATGGCCAGAACGAGGCTGGGAGCCGCTGGCCCAACCCTAACGCAGTGAGCACGCGTCCACTCCCACCAGCGAATCATGCAAACCCACCGTCCTCGCTCTCAGAGGTCACCACCCTGCTGGGCCCTGCGGGGGGCGGCTTCAAGGCCACGTGCAGCCCCGTCTGTGCCCACGGCCGCGCCCCGCAGTGTGGAGACGCCCAGGCGCCCTGAGCACACGCACGCTGGCACGTGGCCGTCCCTGCGGGCGGGATCTGCCTGCCGCGTTGGCCCTTTAGACGTGTTCATGGCCGGCCCAGGCCTCGCGCCGGTGCAGGCCACCCCCCTTGGTGCTGGGTGGACCCCCAACGGCACTGAAATGAGAGATGGGGGTTCGGAAAGCTGTTGTCAGACGTGGGGACAGTCGGTGGCCACTCACAGGTGGGCTTGCACCGAGCCGGGAGGTCCCGCGGGCTGCCCGGCGGACCTGGCCGGGGAGGGAGAGGGGCCGCCCCCCGTGACCCCGCGTCCTGTGCCAGTCAGGGCTGGTGTACACCGAGGACGAGTGGGAGCGCGAGTGGACGGAGCTGCTCAAGCTGGCCTCCAGCGAGCCGCGCACGCACTTCAGCAAGAACGGCGGCGGCTCGGGTGGCGGGTAAGTGCGGGCCAGGGCGGCGGGGGGACCGGTACCAGGGAGCACGTGGCACCCCAAGATCGGGGGACACGGAAACCCCGGCCTCCAGATGCTAGATTCTACTCGGGGATGAAGGTCTCAGAGCCTGCTCTGCCCCGAGCCGGGATGTGAGCCCGGGCAGGGGCTGGGAGGGCCATCCTGTCACTTCCCCTCCTTCGCTGAGGGCCGAAGTCCAGGCAGCCTTCTTGCCGCCCCCGTCCATGGGGGTATTTCTTAGAAAGCCCCTCAGCCCTGGCTGGTGTGGCTCAGTGGATAGAGTGTCGAGTGTCGGCCTGAGGACTGAAGGGTCCCAGGTTTGATTCCCGGTTAAGGGCACATGCCTGGGTTGCAGGCTCGATCCCAGTAGGGGGCGTGCGGGAGGCAGCTGATCCATGATTCTCTCTCATCACTGATGTTTCTATCTCTTTCCCTCTCCCTTCCTCTCAGAAATCAATAAAAATTAAAAAATTAAAATAAAAGAAAGCCCCTCAGACCTCGGTAGCCACGGCCCCAGCGGCCCGTCAGCCACGCGGGGGCGGGCCTCACCCCTAGCGTGAGGATTGAGCCCACCTGCTAGAAGCAGAGGGAGCCGGGAAACCAGCCTCTCTCCTGCCCCTGCTGTGTCCTCCCTAACGGACCCAAAGAGCCGCCCCGCCCCCGTGTTCCCACGAGCTCTGCGTGGCTGCCTCTGCCACCAGGAAGCCCTCCAGGCTGAGCGGGGGTGGAGGGCAGGGACCTGTGCGTTTGTCATCAGCTGGGAGCGTGGGAGGAAGATGGCCTCGGGTGGCGCGCTGGCCAGGGTCCGTGGAGGTCCGGTCGGAGGGAGGTGTCCGGTCTCCAGCACGCCCCGCCCCGCCCCCCATCGGCGCAGTGACAGCTGGCCTTCTCCGTCCCGCAGTGTGGACAACGCCGAGGACCCCGTGTACGAGAGCCTGGAGGAGTTCCACGTGTTCGTCCTGGCCCACATCCTGAGGAGGCCCATTGTGGTCGTGGCCGACACGATGCTGAGGGACTCGGGCGGAGAAGGTGGGTCCCCGCGTCACAAAGCGGGAGAAATCCAGGGGGGCCTCCTGGAGGAGGCGGGCTTTTACTTGAAGAACTTGAAAGTGTGCAGAGGATGCGGCGGGGCTCAGTGGTTGAGCGTCGTCCTATGAACCAGGGGGTCACGGTTCGATTCCCGGTCAGGGCTTGATCCTCAGTCGGGGGCGTGCAGGAGGCAGCTGATCCATGATTCTCTCTCATCATGGATGTTTCTCTCTCCCTCTCCCTTCCTCTCTCTGAAATCAATTTAAAAAAAAAACAAACATATGGAAACTGAAGCCCCTCCAGGAACGCCTTGGAGGAACCGGGGTCCCCGTAGCCCCTGCGGGGTGAGGGTGCCGTCCACGCGGTCCCTGCCGGCTCCCCACACCCTCACCGTGTCTGTGTCCACAGCCTTCGCCCCGATCCCGTTCGGAGGGATTTACCTGCCCCTGGAGGTGCCTCCGAACCGCTGCCACTGCTCCCCGCTGGTCCTCGCCTACGACCAAGCGCACTTCTCCGCCCTCGTGTCCATGGAGCAGCGGGACCAGCAACGGGAGCAAGGTAGGCCCGCCGCCACCGCCCGCCGCCACGGCGACAAGGCCGCGCACGGGCACGGTGGGCTACCGCGGCGGCGAGGGGCTGGGACCTCCCCGGGAAGCACGCCCCGCGTTTCCCAGTCGGGGCACATGCCCAGGTTGTGGGAGGCAGCCGGTCCATGACTCTCCCTCATCGCGGCTGTTTCTCTCTCTCTCCCTCTCCCTGTCCCCCCTAAACACTGGGCACTGGGAAGCGTAGCCAGGGGTGGGTAGGCCTCTCCTGACGCCCAGGTGCACCCACAGAAACGGCCTCAAGCCGAGTATTGTTCTAGACCCCTGGTCGGCAAACTCGTGAGTCCACAGAGCCAAATACCAACAGCACAACGATTGAAATTTCTTTGGAGAGCCACATTTTTTAAACTTAAACTTCTTCTAACGCCACTTCTTCAAAATAGACTCGCCCAGGCCGTGGTATTCTGTGGAAGAGCCACACTCAAGGGGCCAAAGAGCCGCATGCGGCTCTCGAGCCGCGGTTTGCCGGCCACTGTTCTAGAACAAAGGCTTCCCTTTTCCCCTGCTGGAAAGAGCCACGGTGTTTGTTTACAACGTGTCCTCGCCCCTGGTCGGTGTGGCTCAGTGGATAGAGCGTCAGCCTGAGGACTGAAGGGTCCCGGGTTCGATTCCGGTCAAGGGCACGTACCTCGGTTGCAGGTTCGATTCCCAGCCTGTGCCATGGTCGGGGCACATGCGGGAGGCAGCCAGCCCATGCCTCTCTCACATGGATGTCTCTCTCTCTCTCTGTCTCTCCCCCTCCCTTCCATTCTCTCTAAAAAAAAAAAAAAAAATCAATGGGAAAATGTCCTCCGTGAGGAGTAACAACCACAAAATTGTGGCCTTTGGCTCCGTGTCCTGGACCCTGGGGTTCGGCCGGCTGAGTGGGGGCTGGAGTGGGGGCCTTTCCCCGGGATGGCACGTCCTCCTTAGCAACACCAGAGGGCAGCCTTGAGTCGGTGCGATGGCGGTGCCCTGCTGCTGTGCCCAGCCTCGGATTCTGCTTGTTTATTGGCCTTTTGTTCTGCCAGGAATCCGGGGGCCTGACACCGGGGGCCTGGCCGGCCCCTGGAGGGTGGGGGGGAGGGAGAAGGAGGCGGCAGGCCCAGGGCAGGGGCGGGGCCTGGGGCTCGCTGACCCCCAAGGCTCACCTGTGCCTGGATCCGGGCCAGGCCACATCTGGCCGCCAGGGGAGGGCTCGCCCTGAGAGAGGGGGCCCAGGCCCCGGGCTGTGGGCTCAGCCGCCTTCCCCACCTGCGGGGGTGCCGCCGCATCTGCTTCCCAGGCGGGTGCGGGGACAGGAGGGTGCACAGGCCTGCGCCTGCCCCCACGCCCGCGAGGGGCCTTTTTTGTGCCCTGTTTTCCCCGGGGAGAGGAAGACGCACGCCCCCTCCGAACACAAACCGTGGGAAGTCCCCACACAGCTCCGTCTGGAGAGGGGAACGCCGGTGCTGGCGGAGTTAAGGAGACGCCTGTGTGCGTCCTCGGGAAACCCCGGAACCCGGCCGCCGGGTCCTGCGATCCTGGCGCCCCGGTGGGCACAGGTGTTGTCTGGCTCCCTCGGCTGGACTTAGTCACGGAGACATCTGGTCTTGGAACTCCCTTTCCCGCGCCCCCTGGGGCTGCGGGGCGGGAAAGGGGAGGTGGGGGCTCTCGCCTCGCCTCCAGCCGCCCTGGGCCCCCTGGCACCGCGGCTCTGTCTTCTGTTCCAGCCGTGATCCCGCTCACGGACTCGGAGCACAAGCTGCTGCCGCTGCACTTCGCGGTGGACCCGGGGAAGGACTGGGAATGGGGCAAGGACGACAGCGACAACGCGCGGCTGGCGCAGTAAGCCCTGCCCTGCGCCCCCTCCGCCCCGCCCCAGACCCTCCCGGCCTGCGCCCCGGCCTGCGCCCCGGCTGCCCCCGCGCCTCCCCGACAGCCGGCGAGCCGCTCACGGTTCACTCGGCGTCTTCCTTCGCTGCAGCCTCATCCTGTCGCTGGAGGCCAAGCTGAACCTGCTGCACAGCTACATGAACGTGACGTGGATCCGGATCCCCTCGGAGACGCGGGTGAGCCTGGCGCGCGGGCCCAGGAGGCGACCGTGCGCACGCGGCCCCTGGGCTGGGCGCCTAGCAGAACCGACGCTTCCTCCCAAACACGGTCCGGGTGGGGCTCGCCTGCCCCGGGGCTACGCCGGGGACCCCACCCCCGGCCCAGCCTTGCAGGGAACCCCCGACCCCCAGACTCTGGCGGGACGAACTTCCGGCGGTTCCCGTGCGCGTGGGTGCGCGCTCCTGCCAGGGGATTTATTTTTCTCCTGCGTTTTTCCCGGGAGAGAAGACACACGCCCACTCCGAAAACAAACCGTGGGCGAGTCCCCGCACAAACGAGGTCTGCGAGATGCGGACCAGGTGCTGCGCGGGGCGGTGCTCATGAGACGCCACGTGCGGGTCCTTGGGGAGCCGGGGACCCCGCGCTGGTCCTCCGCGCGCGCGCCCCGCGTCTCTTCCCCGCTTTAGAGGGAGTCGCTCTAAGTATCTGACTGACGATGTTTTGTTAGCTCAGGAGTGAATCCCCAGGGAAAGGGACTTGTTTAAAAAAAAAAAAAGAAAAGAAAAGAAAGAAAATGTGCCAATACTTGCTCCTCCCAGACTTCGGATTATTGGTCGTAAAGCGGGGATGGTGTTCAAGGCGGTATCGGGGCCCAGGACACCGGGGCGCTGCTCCTAGCGCTTCCACACTTGAACCTTTACCTGTATTTTAAAAATATTTTCTATTGGTTTTGAGAGAGAGGAAGGGAGAGGGAGAGATAGAAACATCCATGATGAGAGAGAACCATGGACCGGCTGCCTCCTGCACGCCCCCTACTGGGGATCGAGCCCGCAACCCTGGCCGGTGCCCTGAGCGGGGATCGGACTGGGGACCGCTCGGTTCATGGGTCGACGCCCGGCCCTTTACGGGTATGTAATCCGCACAGCGGGCAGGTACGACACCCGTTTCCCCGCCGGTACACGTGACGGTCGGTCGGTGGCAGCCTGGCTCCCGGGTTCTGCGTGCCCGTCACGTGCCCGCAGTCCAGACCTAGAATCCGGAGGCTCTGGGGCTGGGCACACTCGGTTCCGCAATGAGGAGGGCCAGGCCGTGGTGACCCCACGTCCGACGCGGGGCCCTGAGCGAGCAGACAGGCAGGCGAGGGCCCTTCCCGCCCTCGGGCACCTGAGCCCCTGAGTTCCCCAGAGCTGCCCTGGGGCTCGGACCGGGATGCCCGCGGGCCCCACGGTAGCCAGCGCAGGGCAGGGACAGGGTCTCTCGTGGGTCCCGCGCGGGGACAGCTCCTCTCTGACCCTCCTCCTGCCCCGCCCTCCCTGTCCGCCTCCCCCGCTCCCCGTTCCACAGGCCCCGCTGGCGCAGCCGGAATCCCCGACGGCCTCGGCGGGCGAGGACGTGCAGTCCCTGGCCGACTCCCTGGACTCGGACCGCGACTCGGTGTGCAGCAACTCCAACAGCAACAACGGCAAGAACGGCAAGGAGAAGGAGAAGGAGAAGCCGCGCAAGGACAAGGACAAGGACAAGGCCCGCGCGGACTCCGTGGCCAACAAGCTGGGCAGCTTCAGCAAGACGCTGGGCATCAAGCTGAAGAAGAACATGGGCGGCCTGGGCGGCCTGGTGCACGGCAAGATGGGCCGCGCCGGCTCCGCCAACGGCAAGAGCGGCGGCGGCGGCGGCGGCGGGGACGCGCCCGAGCGCGCCAAGGACCGGAAGGCCAAGTCGCGCAAGGGCAGCAAGGAGGAGTCGGGCACGTCGGCCAGCACCTCGCCGTCGGAGAAGACCACGCCGTCGCCCACGGACAAGGACAAGGCGGCGGGGGCGTCGCCGGCGGACAAGGGCGGCGGGCCGCGGGGCGATGCCTGGAAGTACAGCACCGACGTCAAGCTGAGCCTCAACATCCTGCGCGCCGCCATGCAGGGCGAGCGCAAGTTCATCTTCGCCGGCCTGCTGCTCACCAGCCACCGGCACCAGTTCCACGAGGAGATGATCGGCTACTACCTGACCAGCGCGCAGGAGCGCTTCAGCGCCGAGCAGGAGCAGCGCCGCCGCGAGGCCGCCGCCGCCGCCGCCGCCCCGGCCACTGCCAAGCGGCCGCCCCGCAGGCCCGAGCCCGAGGGCGCGCCGGGCGCCGAGCGCGCATCGCCAGGCCCGCCGGCTGGGCCGCCCACGCAGCTGGTGCTCAAGTTCAAGGAGCGCCCGAGCCCAGGGCCAGCGACGGGCACGCGGGCGGCGCGCGCAGCGGCTGGCGGCACGGCCTCCCCGGGCCCTGGGGGCGCACGGCGCGCCGGTGCCAGCGGACCCGTCCCCGGGCGCAGCCCCCCGGCGCGCCAGAGCGTCATCCACGTGCAGGCGGCAGGCGCGCGGGACGAGACGTGCGCCCCGGCTGTGGGCGCGCTGCGGCCGTGCGCCACGTACCCGCAGCAGAACCGCTCGCTGTCCTCGCAGACCTACAGCCCCGCGCGCGCCGCCGCCCTGCGCACCGTCAACACCGTGGAGTCGCTGGCGCGCGCCGTGCCCGGGGCCCTGGCGTGCGCGGCGGGGGCGGCCGGCGCGGCCGAGTCCAAATCGCAGACCTACACCAACGGCTTCGGCGCCACGCGCGACAGCCTGGAGTTCGCGGACGCCGACGCGCCGGCCGTGCGCTCGAACGGTGAGGGTGGCCGCGGCGGGCCGGGCCCGGCGCAGCAGCGGTGCCAGCGGGAGAACTGCGCCTTCTACGGGCGCGCGGAGACCGAGCACCTGTGCTCCTACTGCTACCGGGAGGAGCTGCGGCGGCGGCGCGAGGCGCGCGGGCCCCGGCCCTGAGCGCGCGCCCCGGGAAGGACCGCTTCCCATGCTCTCGGTGTCTTTCTTGTACGCGCCCTGGTCACCCGGAAGGCCGGCCGGCGACCCGCGTGTCAGCGCCGTGTACGTGCGTGTCGGGTCCCACGTTCCTACTGGTGCCTGAACCTACACTGACCCACTCAGGTAGTAGACGGATAGGAGACAAGTCATACCGCCGGCAGTGGGTGCGCGCTCGCATCCGCCTCGCCCCGTGGACACTCACAGCCATGGCAAGAGTATTTTTGTTCCGAAATAAAGGAAATTTGCAGCCCTTTGTTTTTAGAAGGGAGTGTTTTACATGCTTTTATTTTATTTTTTTTCCCTTTTTTCCTACATCAGCCACCGACCTCTTCCATGCAGTGGTCACGTGTGTGCGCGCTCGGGGACCACCCCGGATGGAGAAGCAAAGGCGCGGTGGCCGCTCCGTGGTGGGCGCCACCTGCTTCCCCGCCCGGGCCCCTGGAGGAGGGGAGGCACCTGGCCTCGTTCCCTGTGGCCCTGTAGGCTCCATCTCATAAGCAAAGCCTCCTCCCAAAGGGCCTCCCACCCACCCCACACCCCACCCCCACCCCCGCTCGAGCACCACTCACACTGCCATCCGGGCCTCGGGCGCCGCCGTCAGCATGGGCACCGGAGGACAACCTACCTCGCAGAGCGCGGTGAGGTGTGGCGATGGCCCCCGGGATGGGCAGCGCAGGCGGCGGCAGCTCCAAAGACTCCTTGGGTCCCGAAAGCCAGGCTCTGAACTGCCCACCTCTGAGCGAAGGTGCCAGCCTGCTGCCCCCTTTCTCCTCCGAAGACTCTTCCGTGGAGGCCTGTGGCCGGTGCCCGGGGAGAGAGGCGGGGCATGGAGCCTCCGGTCACTGTGGAGGCTGCTCTGACACCAGGCTGCGCCTCTTTCTCCGCGCGCCCCCCCCCCCCCAGCCTCTGTCTGGGTTCAGCCAGGTACAGGGCAGCCATTCCTATGGGGTGGGGTGGGGGGGGTCCCCATCCACGGGCCTGGGGTCCCCCTGCCCGTGGCTCCATACCACATGGAGGGGGCAGCACCCTCCCTGAGCGACCCCTTTTTTTGGTGCCTCCTATATTTCTTGAAGAAAAAAACAACAACAAAAAACAAACAAAAAAATGTGTCCTTAGCTAGAGCCCGTTTTGTGCAGCAATATGCAGCCTCTTGCGCCCCAGATTACCTCTGGAGATCTCGCCCCGGGTCCAGGACACAGCGTCCGCCCTGCCTCCCTGAGGGGAGCCCTCGTGTCCACAAGAGACGGAGAAGACGGGGCAGTCCTCGCCGGGGAGAGAAGGCTCAGGGGAGCCTCTTCCCGGGGACCCTCCCGCAGGAGGTGCGCCGAGGGTGCCCTCAGGAAGGGCAGAAGGCGGACCATCTCGCCATCGGAGCCAGCGTCTCCTCCAGAAAGGACGCTTATCCCGGACATAAAGAGCAGCAAAAAAATTATATATATATACACACACACACACACACGGGGAGGGGATTATTTTTTACTTGTTTGAAGAATTATAATAAACTAATTTGAGTATCTCCTGTGAGTAATTCTTTCTTGTTTTTTTTTTGTTTGTTTTTAAAATATATTTTATATTGATCTCAGAGAGGAAGGGAGAGGGAGAGAGAGAGAAACATCCATGAGGAGAGAGAATCACGGATCGGCTGCCTCCTGCACGACCCCTACTGGGGGTCGGGCCCGAAACCCCGGCCTGTGCCCTTGACCGGGAATGGAACCGTGACCTCCTGGTTCCTAGGGCGAGGCTCAACCACGGGGCCACGCCGGTGGGGCGGGCAATTCTTTTCTTGTTCTCAATGATTCCACGGCACGTGCACTGCTCCGTAACTTTACTCACGCGTGGCATCAGTGGTTCCCGAGACTAAGCAAAACGGCCTGTGAAATGGAGTGTTTTTAACACATTCTTTCTGGAAGGGTTACTTTTCATGCTGAATACTTTCCACGCGCGGCCATTAGGAACCATCCTGTCCTCGGGCTGTCCCTGGCGTTGCTGGGGTTCCGTTTGTTACTCAGAATAACAACGACAACAAAAGGCGTTTGTCTTTTTAAATCTGTCACCGAGAAGGTCTGTGGCAGCTTGTTGGACCGACTCTTCACGTCGCTGCTGTTCCGGTCCCTCTTCCTGTGACGTCACACCCACAGCTGTGAGGTCACCGGAAGGGGGGCGGCGCCGGAGACGGCTACACTGTGCATTCCGGAAACCAGACTCACACACGCACAGCATCAAGGAGGCAGGAAGCAAGTTCTTGCTTGTTTTTGTTTCTCATTTTTTTTTAAATATAAAAACAGCCAACCAGAATTTTCCAAAACGGGCTATGCAAATATTGTGTCTTTCTCATGTTCTCTGCCAGGTTCTTGAAAACACACACACACACACACACACACACACACACAAAGGTAAGCTGAGAATCAAACCCGTCCATTGGAATAAGAGAGGAAAACCTTCAAAATCAGGCAGTGTAGGTATTATCAAATAAAGGTGACCTGGTCTCTCTCCTGGAATTTCAAAGTCACCCCAGCCCCAACCATATCTGACAGATGTGCCAGGAATAAGAGCCTGAGATCTAGCGGCAGGCCACCCCTGGGCTCCTTCCACTCTAGGCTCCTCCCACTATGCGGGCTCCTCCCAGTCTTTGGGCTCCTCCCACTCTAGGCTCCTCCCACTCTAGGCTCCTCCCACTCTAGGCTCCTCCCACTATGCGGGCTCCTCCCAGTCTTTGGGCTCCTCCCACTCTAGGCTCCTCCCACTCTAGGCTCCTCCCAGTCTTTGGGCTCCTCCCATCTTGGACTCCTTCCACTCTCGGCTCCTCCCACTATAGCTCCTCCCACCTGTGGGCTTCTCCCACCCTGTGGGCTCCTCCCACTATAGCTCCTCCCACCATATGGGTAGGAACTAGTGGACACTGCGTGGTGTACATGGGGGCCAAGAGGTCCCCTAATGTCCTTCTGTGACTCCGGGCGCTGTGGTGCCGGGAAAGGGGAGTGGGTTGTGGGCGCTGCGGGGAAAGGAAAGAAGCCAGTCCCGTTCTAGAAAGGGCGGGAGCCTCGCCTTCTGGAGCGTCCAGGACTAGGCTGTGCGGCCCACCCAGACCTTCCCATCGGATGGGGCCTCGTCCCTCTCCAGGGGGGTCGGAGGTCTCCAAAGGACAGTGGGTTCCCAGCAGGATCCGAAGTCCTTTCCATACTTTAGTTCGCATTACCTGGGTATGTGTTTTTTTTTAAAGAATAATATGTTGCCCTAGCCAGCTTGGCTCAGTGGATAGAGCGTCAGCCTGTGGACTGAAGGGTCCCAGGTTCGATTCCGGTCAAGGGCACATGCCTGGGTTGCAGGCTTGATCCCCAGTGGGGGGCTGTGCAGGAGGCAGCCGATCCATGATTCTCTCTCATCATTGATGTTCTCTCTCTCTCTCCTCCCTTCCTCTCTGAAATCAATAAAGAAATATATTAAAAAGAAAAAAAAAAGAATAACATGTTGTGTCCGGCTGGCGTGGTTCGGTGGTTGAGTATCGCCCTATGAACCAGGTCAGGGCACATGCCCGGGCTCGATCCCCCGTGGGGGGCGTGCAGGAGGCGGCCGATCCATAATTCTCTCTCCTTATCGACGTGTCTATCCCTCTCTCCCTCTCCCTTCCTTGTTGAAATCCATAAAAATATATTTTTAGAAACAACCTATTGTTAAAGGAAGGTGTTCTGAAGTGTGGCCTGCCTGTCGATGCCATGCTCTGTGCCCTGGAAGTCTTATATTCTTTTTTTATTATTATTATTGATTAAGGTATTACATGTGAAACCTTGTATTCTTTCCAGCCATCGTTTGTGCTCTGACCACAGAGCCGGCCCCCGGGGAAGGGGCTCGGTTCTAGTTCTAACTCTGTTGATTCACCCTTTTTAAAATTCCCCAGGAGTAATGGCCTCCACTCTGCCCTTCACACTCAATCCAGGCCGAGACCGTGTGTGGTGGTGTGTGTGTGTGTGTGCGTGTGTTTGTGTGTGTGTGTGTGTGTGTGTGTGTGTGTGTGTGTGTGTGTTTTCCTGGGGTGGAAGGAAGAAAAACCGCCTGCCTCCGGATGGACAGACCGGGTGGGGCGGGCAGTGGGGCCAAGGCCAGCCCCGTGCTGCCCCCTGGTGCTGAGGCACATGTAAGCATCAACCAATGAAGGCAATAATCAGTGGAACCACAGAGCCCTCTCTCTCTCTCTCTCTCTCTCTCTCTCTCTCTCTCTCTCTCAAATCAATAAATACATTAAAAACACACACAAACACCAAAAAAAACCCCTGCAAGCACTCCTAAATGATACAGTTGCTTTTGCATCTTTTGCGGCTTTCGGCTGCAAATCCCAACACAGAATTCTTCTAAGCGGGGTTCACCCGATAGGACCACCTCCTCCTGCCAAGCCTAGGGCTGAGGGGTCCCTTTCCCCCAAGACCAACCTGCTCGTGGGAAAAGCAGGCTCCCCGGCCCCCGCCTCGGTGTGGGAGCGAGAAATTCATTGACAGGCCTTCCCGTGGGATTGGGGGCCGGGGCGGGGGGGGGGGGTGTCTTTCCCCGGGACTTCCCTCTCACGCCCACTCTTCCTCTCTCCCTGGAATCTCGTGTCTTGCGTCTCCGGAGTTCAGGCGCCCCCTCTCCTCCGAGGCGGGGTGCACGGGGCTCCGTTGGGTGAGCTACTCGGTGGCCCCTGGAAGGCACCTGGCCAGCTCTGCAAGGCGGGGGCGCTGGCGGGGACGGTGTGGTGGGGAGCAGAGACCTTGAGGTGAGCTTGGGTGGCAGGGAGTTTCCGAGGGGGGTCACGTGACAGCCCGTCCTCCCACGGGAGGGTTTGTGGGCTCCGGGGAGCACGCACAGCGTCTGTCTCCAGGATGTAGACCATCTGGCCCGTGTTCCCCCACGTCTGCTCTCTGCTCAGGGGCTGCACCGTCTTGTGGCTGCCCCTCCCCCCGCCACCCCAAATCTGCAGCCTGAGCCCCCAGCCCCACCCCCCACCCCCAGGGCCCAAGAGGGGGGGCTGCCAGGTGACACTCGGACCCGGAAAACGCACCCGCTGCTTGTTTGCACTTGAAATAGAACTGGGCATCCTGTGCTTTTCTCTCTATTTATGTTATTTTAAAATATATATATATTTAATTGATTTCAGAGAGGAAGGGGGCGGGGTGGGGGGAGGGGGAGAGAGAAACATCCATGGTGAGAGAGAAGCCTCCTTCTCCTTCTCACAGCCAGAGGTTTGGCCCCTCAGAGACGCCCGGCCGGCGTGGCTCCGTGGTTGAGCATCGACCTCTGAACCAGGAGGTCACGGTTCTTCGACTCCCGGTCAAGGGCACAGGCCCGGGTTGCAGGCTCCATCCCAGGTAGAGGGCGTGCAGGAGGCAGCGGATCCATGACTCTCTCTCATCGTGGATGTTTTTTTTTTTTTCTCTCTCTCTCTCTCTCTCTCTCTCTCTCCCTTCCTCTCTCTGAAATTTATTTTTTTTTAAAAAATCTTACAGAGAAAACCCTAGTCACTTCCGTATCTTTTACCATCACCCTGAGAGCCAGGCCCTCCCTCCCGCCCCGAAGCCCCAAAGAGACCAAACAAGAGACAAACACTTAAAAGCAGCCACAGGCGGTGCCGGGCCACGGGCCGCCCCCCCTCGGCCGTCAGATACACACAGGAAGGAAGTGGCCTGGTGATTCAAAGCAGCCGGGCCCAGAGGTCTCCAGGAAGAGGAACATTTTCCAACAAGTCCGCCCTGGCTGTGGTTTGGAACACGATTCCAGACGGAGCTCGGGCCAGCCTCCCCCACCCGACCCCCTCCCAGCCCGCGTCCTGTCTGTCTGTCTGTCTGCCTGCCTGCCGTCTAGACACAGCGACTCGCAGGAGGCTGCCCGGCGGGACCCTGCTCCGTGGCCAGGCACACGCTCCCACGGGGCCACGGGGCCCGGCTGTGGTCCCAGCAGGGACGTGTGGGCGGCGGCCCAGTCTGCAGGGAGGACTCGGACCTCGGCCAGGCCTGGTTCCCTGTGTTCCACCTACTGACCCGCTGGCAAAACCCTTTTTCTTTCTTTCTTTCTTTCTTTCTTTCTTTCTTTCTTTCTTTCTTTCTTTCTTTCTTTCTTTCTTTTTATATTTTTATTGATTTCAGAGAGGAAGGGAGAGGGAGAGAGAGAGAGAAACATCCATGAGGAGAGGCAATCATGGATCGCCTTCCTCCTGCACGCCCCCTCCTGGGGATGGAGCCCACAACCCGGGCTTGTGCCCTGATGGGAAATCAAACCGTGATCTCCTTGTTCCTAGGTCGAAGCTCAACCACGGAGCCGGGCCACCTGGGCTCCAACAAAATTCTTACAAGTTCCTAGGTCAGCAGCCCAGAGCTGGGGGAGGGGGCGTGGAGGATGCCCGTTACCCACCCCCTGACCCCCCGGCCCTGGCGAAGGCCTCACCCCAGAGATCTCGTCAATTACTCTGCAGCTGGGAGGGGCCAGCACGGTATCAGGCTGAGGGTGGGCCCCTCTTAGGCTGTCGGAGGAGGGAGATGAGCTCTGGGTCGGCCCAGATAGGGGCTCCAAGCTGCTGTTTTCCTGGGGGGTTGGTCCAAAGCCCTCCTGCTGAGGCCTGAGTGGGGGAGGGAGGGTGATGGAAGAGGCCCGGGTTGCAGGCTCCATCCCAGGTAGAGGGCGTGCAGGAGGCAGCGGATCCATAACTGGCCCAGGAAGAGCAGAGGAGCCTGCAGAGCCCACCCAGGCCTCCACACTTCGCCCCCCAAACTCCACCTCCACACACAGGGCACCCTGAGGCTGTCTCTCTCTCTCTCTCTCTCTGCTTTTATTTTTAAAGAATATATCTGTATTGGTTGCAGAGAGGAAGGGAGAGAGAGAAACACCGATGATGAGAGAGAATCATGGATCGGCGGCCTCCTGCATGCCCGCCCCCCAATGGGGATCGAGCCTGAAACCCGGGCGTGTGCCCTGACTGGGAGTCAAACCCGGGACCCTTCAGTCCGCAGGCTGACGCTCTATCCCCTGAGCCAAACCAGCGAAGGCGATCTCTCTGCTTTTAAAACGATGTGTTTTTATTGATTTCAAAGAGAGGAAGGGAGAGGGAGCGAGAGAGATTTACCGCTTTGGTAAATTTTTTCAAAATTGTTTTTACTGCCCGGCCCGCGTGGCTCGGTGGTTGAGCTTCGACCCATGAACCAGGCGGTTATAATTCGATTCCCGGTCAGGTGCCCGGGTTGCGGGCTCGATCCCCAGTGTGGGGCGTGCAGGAGGCAGCCGATCCACGATTCTCTCTCGTCATTGATGTTTCTCTCTCTCTCTCCCTTCCTCTCTGACATCAATAAAAACCTATCTAAAAACAAAACAAGAATCCGCGCTAGCCCATCCAATAATGAATCATAAATTTTTATTTCAAAATGTAAACGTCACTAAACATGCATACACGTTAAAACAATCCAATGTACAATTTCGTTCTTTTTTTTTTTCTTCTTTTTTTTTTTTAGCTTTTGCTGTTTGCATAGGAGAACATCATGACAATATAGACTTCTATGCCGTACAAAATACATACAAAGTTTCATCGGCCCAAGAGGCCCGGGCCCGGCGGGGACTGTACATGGCTAATACTTCACTGTAGTGATCCGGGAGCGCGGCGCGAGGTGCTGGTTAAAAAAAAGGAGAACAGCAAACGACAGAGGGGAAAATTCCTACGCAAAGAGGGAAAACGTGCTTTTGGGTGGAAATGGTCTTGGACCCTTGGATCCTGCCTGGGGGGAGGGGGAGGGTGGGGCGGGGGGGGCGCAGTTTGGCCAAAAGTTTCTACAGACGCTCCATCCATGGCTTTGGAGGGGACGGGGTCATTGGTGTGGCGGGTCTGGGGGCCCCCCCGACGCCCCCACGCATGCACCCGACCCACCCACGCGGGCGATTCAGACACCTGGGAGGTGGCCCCCTCTTTCACGGGGCAGCCCAGCTGGCCTGCTCCGAGTGGGAGGCGCAGCCTCCGGCCAGACCCGCGAGCAGGCGTTCAGCTCGCGCAGCTGGTTTGCCTCTGGTGGGGTGTCCAACTGTCCATGAGGAGGACGCCCCGAGCCCTGGGAGCAAGCTGACCCCCGCCCCGTAACTCCCACCCCCGCCCCCATCCTGTTCACCTTTAAAACCTATTTGTATTGATGTCCAGAGAGGAAGGGGGAGGGAGGGAGAGAGAAGCATCCATGAGGAGAGAGAATCATGGACCGGCGGCCTCCTGCACGCCCCCTACTGGAGATGGAGCCGACAACCCGGGCCTGTGCCCCTGACTGGGAATGGAACCCTGACCTCCTGGTTCCTAGGGCGACGCTCCACCACGGAGCCACGGAGCCACAGAGCCACGCCAGCCGAGCCCACCCTATTCATCTTTAAATCAAAGGAGTAAGGTTTTTTTTAAAGCTTCATGAGAATGGGAGAGGCTGGGCAGCGCCAGGCGGCCTCCATGCAACCCCCACGTCACAATAGGGGGGCGCACAGACACCCAAGGGGGCCCCTCTTCCCTCGGGGACACCTCCCGGCAAATCCAACCCTTCTAACCCATCAGGCACTCAACAGTGGGTGAGGGGAAGCCCCCCCGGCCCCACCAAGGATGCTCAGGCATTTGTCAGTAGTAAGCCGGAGGGTGCACCCCAATCCTGACACAGAATTCTCCGGAATGTGTCCGGGACAAACCTTCGGAGCTGGTCTCCAAAACGGGAAATCGGCCAGGCACCCGGGTGTTCCCGGAGCAGCCCCGATTCCCTCCCCCCCTTACCCACATCCTCAGCGGTTTGCTTTTGGAAAATGGGGTCCCTGGGATGGCACAGGGGACCCTGGGGTGGCAAAAGGCATGGGGGAACCCCCAACGCGCCCCCAACTGGCTGAGATGTGCCTGATCCTTCTGACCTTTTCGACCTTGTAGCACTTGTGTGGGTTTTTTTTAAAAAATATACGTGTATTGATTCAGAGAGGAAGGGAGAGGGAGAGGGAGAAACATCCATGACGAGAGAGGATCATGGGTCGGCCGCCTCCTGCACGCCCCCCACTGGGGACCGAGGGCGCAACCCAGGCACGGTTCCTGACCCGGAATCCAACCGCGACCTGACCTCCGGGTTCCTAGGTCGACGCTCAACCACGGAGCCACACCGGCCGGCCCGGCGAATGAATGACTTTTTAAAAAAAAAAAAATGGGTTTCGACAAAATCAGCACTCCCTGTCCCGAGGCAGGCAGAACCGGGAGTCAGAAGAGAGGGGGTGCTATTGCTCTGACCACGTGTGCCTGTGGCGTTGGGGTGCTGCTGCCCGAGGTCCCTGGGGGGCGCCGTGACCCTGTGTGGTCCGCGTAGCACCTGCTTCTGGCGAGAAGGGACGCGGGCTCTTCCGGGCCCAGAAGGTCCTCTCTCGGGGCCACAGACAGCCCGAGGGCCACCTGTGGCCCAGCTGTGTGCCCCGCCCCCGCCCGCCCCAAATCGCCCTTCCCGGGTCCGAGCCGTGACCCGGGGCATGGGGAGGTCTGGGTACCCCTGGGAAAGCCAAGGTCAGCCCCCGGAGGCGGCACCGTGGGGAGGCCGGCACCTGCCTCGGTGTACGTGGCTTAGAATAAAGGAGGGGGGCCTGCAGCTCTAAGAGCGGGTACGGCCGGATCCACAGGGCACCTCCAACCGTGTTCCCATCAAGGGCACCCCCGCCTGTGGCTACGGAGCACCCAAGGGCCATCACGGGTCGCCTTTCCTGCCGGCTGTGGGACTCAGGAGGCTCCGGGGGCGCAGGCAGCCGCTCCCCTCCTATGGCTGAGACAAAAAAAATAAAATAAAATAAAAGGGGCACCCTCGTTTGGGATGGGAGTCTCCCCCCGTGGCTGGGTCTGGGGTCCCTTGAAGGCCCATGGGGAGGGGAGCCCTCCCCCGCACTCAGACAAGCTTCCTTTTCTGATCCCAGCCCCCTCGCCCCAATAAAGGGGTGAGCCCCCCAAGAAAGGCGTTCGCTGGGATGCCAGGAGGCCTCTGGGCTCCTCAGGGCACAGCCAGGACCCCAGCAAAGGAAAGACCCTGACACTGGTCCTCCCAGGCGGGGCCCTGAGGGAGGGCGGTTTCCAGGCCCCCCCCCCCCCCCTCTCCACCTGAACTTGGCCTGAGATTCATGGCTTTCCCGCCCTCGGCCCCCCAACGACCTTCCTGGGAGGTGAGTCTTCATCTCAGATAACAGACCCCGCCTGGAAAGGCTGTCCCCCAAGGGTCTTCCCGTTGGGGGGCGATGGGGGCCTGAGGGAGGGCAGTTTCCAGGCCCCCCGCCCTCTCCACATGAACTTGGCCTGAGATTCATGGCTTTTCCCCTCCTGCACCCCCGCCCCATGGTCCTTCAAGGGAGATGAATTTTCCTCCCGGATAAGTCAGGGCTGGCCCCTGGCCCGAGCCCCAGGCTGGGCTGGGGGGCCTGGAGGGGTTCCCCCACAACGCCCCACCCCCCCAGACCAGACCCACACCCGGCCATGAGCCCAGGAGCCGCCGTGGGACGTGCAGACACAGCCAGCGTCGCCCGCATCGGTGCGTTTTAAGGCAATGTTACCCTCCCACCCCATCCTGGGTCACCGAGAGGCAACACTGAACTCAAGTGCTCTCTTTGGGAAAAAGCAAATGCCCCCCCGCCCTCCCCTCTCCCCCCACCCCCACCCCCACCCCAGCCTCTAAAACAAACAGCTCCTCCTCACCCCAGGGGACTGCGCCCAGGGTCCTCCCCTCCCCTCCTCTGGGTCCCAGCCCTCCCTCCCAACGCCAAGGCCCGCGGCTCCTGGGGGGCGGGGGGGGGGGGCTCCCTCTCGTCGCCTTCGCCCTCGGGGGCCCCTTGGGGACCGGCGCACGGAAGGACTTTGGAATAAAATTCCTGAACCTGGAGTGTGAGTTCCTGAGACGTGAAATGCGTTCGGAGTGTGGCTTTCAGGGGGACCCCCACGCGGAAACAGCTTTGGGAGGGAGGGACCCCCCCACCCCCACCCCCAGGCCTGGGAACTGGGCACGAAGACATTTCGCCCCACGGCCGCGAGGGGGCGCTGTCCCGTCCTGTCCTCCCCGCGCGCAGCCCACTCTCTCGCGCGGATCCATTGCAAGCCCTGTGGTCTGCACCCCGGCCTGGGCGAGGGGCCACCCCCACAATGACACCCATGGCCACCTTGGTACCTGCTCAGAACCCGCCCCTGCCACGGGCCAGTCCCTGCTGACTCGGAGCCCTTGGGTGTGGGCACCAGGTGGGCACCAGGGTGCTGCAGGTGCCGGCTGCCACCCTCGAGGTCCCTAGGAGCAGAGGGTGCCCGTCCCCTCGGGGCTGCCCTGCAGCAGTGGCCGGGGGCTGTGAGCGCCCGCCAGGCCTCGGCCATCCCGGTGACCTGTGCAGCACCCCACACCCTGAGCGAGGGGGGTGGGTGCAAGGGGGTGGCCACCCCCAAGGCACTCCGGGCCCTGGACGCCCACCTACGGTCCCCCGAGGTCCCCAGGGTCATTCCTCCTCATCGACGCGGGCAGAGGGCTCTGTGAGCTCCCCCCAAGTCCGCCCAAACCGACACCCGCAGCCCCACACACACCCACACACACGCGCGCACACACACGCACTGGCCTGGGGGCTCGTACGTCCAGGCTCCGGCTCTGCCCGGCTGTCTGCAGGCGGACGGCACGCAGGGGTCCGGCCTCAGGGAGCGCCAGGGCTCGCACCCGCAGCCGGCCCAGGCCTGGGGTCCGGGAGAAACTTGCAGGCTCTCTGCTCTTCCTCGGCCGCCGGAGGGTGCGGGCGGGGGCCTCCCGGGCGGCTCGCTCAGGACACGCAGAGCGACAGGAGGCGTCCAGGCGGCTGAGGACGCGGGCAAAGCGTTCCACAACTTGCCACCTGCCGTCCCCGCCGTGAGGAAGCAGAAGGCAGGGTCCCCGACGGCGTGTCGGTCCCGTGACGCCCGGAAATCCCACCGAGTCACCACGGCCCGGTGTCCTGCTGGGTACGGAGCCTCGGGGCAGGCGGCCAGACACCTCCACGCACCGGTTCAGACAGAGGCGTCCCCGGAGCAGAGGGCGGGCCGGTGGGGAGCACAGGGAGCAGAGGCATTGCGGACACTCGGGGGGACATCTCCTCGGACGACGGAGAACGTGGTCTGATCCGGAACGGTCCCCGGTCGGGGCCCGGACTGTCTCGTTAGCCATCCATGGTGCCGCCGTGTCTCCCAAACAGCACCTGTCCCTCCGATCCAGGGCCCCACGGAGAGGCCAGAAAGGGGGTCCCAGAGGCAGGAACAGGGAGACGGTCCCCTGGGGTGGAGGGGACGGGGAGGGGGCGGGGGGAGGGCTGCTCCTTTGCCCCTTTGCCCGGCTCGGCTTAAGGCATCGCTCTGAGCCGTCTACGTCCTGAGCCCGGCCGCCGGCCAAGGGGGCCCCGGCGGGAGGCGTGGGTGGCGGTGGCCAGAAGGGGCCGCAGGCCTGGCCACCTGCCGGCCGCCCAACGCCACCTCCTCGGCTGTGTCCCCGGCCGGAAACTCGAGTGCAAATCTCTGTCCGGAGGAAGGCGGCAGGAAGGGGGTCCTCCCTGACCTCACGGAACACGTCCGTCCCTGAGAAAGGGGTGTCGCACCGCTGACTCCCCTCCGTGGGTCTGTCCCTTGTGCAATCGGTGGGGGGTGTTTTGTTTTTTAAAAAACTTTTTTTTTTTTTCCTTACAAATCGCGTTTGACACCTGAGGTGAAGAAGATTGGGGGAGGGGAAAGGGAGGTGTCCTGCATCCATGTCTCTCTCTCTCTCTCTCTCTCTCTCTCTCTCTCTCTCTCTCTCTAAGGAATCCCGCCCCCAGGGTATTCTTCCATGGAGACAGCGGAAGGGAGGGAGGGAGACACACAGAGAGAAACATCGATGTGAGGATGTGAGAGAGACACATCGATGGGTTGCCTCCCTCAGGTGCTCCCACCAACCGGGGCCAGGGATCCAACCTGCAAACGAGGTACGTGCCCTGGACCGGGACTCGAACCTGGGGCCCTTCGGCCCGCAGGCTTTTCTTCTTTTCTTTTTTTCCAGATGACCAAAGAGAAAGACGGGGATCACAGGAAGGAAGAGCATCCGTCTGCTCATGGCTGTCGTGGGGGTTGGGGAGGAGAGAGAGAGACAGGGGGACCTCCGCGCGCGCGCGCACAGGGTAGTGGCGCGCGCGCAGGGCGGTGGCGCGCCGGGTTGGGGGCGGGTCTGTGCTGCTGTTTGGGGGCGCCTCGCAGGCGGGGGGGGGGGCCCCGCTGAGCTCAGGGCGAGCTGGCCGGGCTGACGGGCGGGCTGCTGGCGTCGGAGCGGCTGTAGTCGCTGAGCGAGCCGGTGCGCGAGCCCCCGCCGCGGCGCGGCAGCAGCCCCGGGTGGAAGTTGGCGTGGCGGCGCGCGTGCTTGGTGAGGTGGTCGCTGCGCATGAAGCGCTTGTCGCAGATGGGGCAGCGGAACTTCTTCTCGCCCGTGTGCGTGCGGTAGTGGCGCGCCAGCTCGTCGGAGCGCGCGAACTTCTTGCTGCAGTCGGGCCAGCTGCAGGCGAAGGGCCTCTCACCTGCGGGCGGGGGACACGGCACAGCGTGGGTCAGTCGGGCGGGGCGCACGGGGGCGTAGCCACCCCCGCGTCACTCCCCCGCCTCCCCCCCCAAAAGGACCCACGGCGGGCCCGCCAAGGCCCCAGAGCTACGCACCACCGAGCTGGTGTGGCTCAGTGGGCAGAGCCTCGGCCTACGGACTGAAGGGTCCCGGGTTCGATTCCCAGGTCAAGGGCACGTGCCAGGGTTGCGCGCTAGATCCCCCACCTACCACAAGGGGGCGTGCGGGAGGCAGCCAATCCAGGATTCTCTCTCATCATGGATGTTCCTTCTATTAATTTATTCTTTTAAAGAAAAACATTTTATTGATTTTTTACAGAGGGGAAGGGAGAGGGATAGAGAGTTAGAAACATGGATGAGAGAGAAATATCGATCAGCTGCCTCCTGCACACCCCCTACCGGGGATGTGCCCGCAACCAAGGTACATGCCCTTGACCGGAATCGAACCTGGGACCCTTGAGTCCGCAGGCCGACGCTCTATCCACTGAGCCAAACCCGTCAGGGCATATTAATTTATTCTTTTTTTGAAATATATTTTATTGATTTTAGAGAGAGGAAGGGAGAGGGAGAGAGAGAGAGAAACATCTATGATGAGAGAGAATCCTGGATGGGCTGCCTCCTGCACGCCCCACACTGGGGATGGAGCCCACAACCCAGGCAGGTGCCCTTGACCAGGAATCCAACCGTGACCTCCTGGTTCCTAGGTTGACCCTCAACCTCTGAGCCACCCCAGCCGGCGGCCCACTCCGGTCCTTGAGGGTGGCCCACCTGTGCCCAGCCCAGGAAATCCATGCCATCCGTCCCCCTAAATAACACCATCAAACTTCAGTATGAACAGACACCCAAGGGTGCGGGCCTGGCGGCCATGGAGAACCCGCGGGGTGAGAGGGAAGCTCCCGGAGCGGCCACCGGAGACCCGGGCCGAAGAAGAGCGAAGCCAGCAAACAGAAGACAATGCCGTCAGCCTCCTCGGGGGCCCTTCAGACAGAACGCTTCCCCCAAAGCAAACGGGAGACCAGACCACGAGGAAGTCCGCACGACCCGCAGCAGCGGCGAGACGTGGAGAGTGGCCTTTGCCCCAACAAAAGGTCCATGAAAACCTGGAAATATGCTTAAGGAAATAGCCCCGGGAGGTGTGTGTGTGTGTGTGTGTGTGTGTGAGTTCTGGAAAACATGTCCAAGTCGGTGCTCTCTCCCTGGGAAGGCTGGCGTCCAGGGCTGCGTGTGGCTGCATTTCCTGTCCGCATGGAGCTTATGTTTTTTTGGGGGAAGGGCAGGCGTGGGGGAGGAGGAGGGGGGCGGGGGTGGAGGAGGGGCATGGAATCAAACAGGAGAGCAAACCATCGATTTTCAAAGCCAAACAATAGAAACTACACGTTCAGAGGCACAGGGAATCGATCCTGGGGGTGCCACAGGATCCTGGGGGTGCCACAGGATCCTGGGGGTGCCACATGTCCCAGGTGGCAGCGAGTCAAAGGATAGGGGGGAAAGGGAGGAGAGCCCGGCCAGTGTGGCTCAGTGGTTGAGCGTGGACCTATGAACCAGGAGGTCACGGTTGGATTCCCCGTCGGGGCACAGGTCCGGGTTCCAGGCTCCATCCCCAGTGAGGGGCGTGCAGGGGGCAGCCGGTCCATGATTCTCTCTCCTCATGGATGTTTCTCTCTCTCTCTCTCCTTCTGCCTTCCTCTCTGAAACCAACAAAAATACATTTTTTTTAAAAAAGAAAAGAAAAGAAGAAGTCACTCTCCCGGACCCCAGAACCCAGCCTGGGGTACCCCCACTCCCTCTGGCGGCCCCCACCTCCAGGAGGCCGGGCTGTTTGGGGGAGGGCGTTGTGGGGCAGGGTGGTGAGCGGGGCCATGTGTCAGGGGGGCAGGGGGAGAGAGGAAGGGGGCTGAGTTCCTGTCTTGTGGGGCGCTGGGTGCACAGGGAGGGGTGCGGGAAGCTGGGGCAGGGCGGGGTCCCTGTGTGTGTGTGTGTGTGTGTGTGTGTGTGTGTGTGTGTGGCGGGGGTTTGGGGACCCAGGGCCAGGCGCGCGCTGGGGGTGGGGGACCCAGCAGGTGGGCGCAAGCAGTTGCGCAGGGGGGTGACTGGTGGGTGCAGGGCGGGGCCCTGCGGGGCCCTGGGAGCAGGACTGGGGTGCTGGGGAGGCGAGGGGGGCGGGCAGAGAGGGGGAGCCGGGGGACTCGGTGGCGGCGGGCCCAGCGCGGGGCGGGGTTGCAGCAATGTCCCTGGCGCCCGGCGCGGCGGCTGCAGCGCGATTGCCTCATCTTATCAGGGAACAGCGCGTCCCGGGCGCTCCTGGCCCAACCGCAGGCCGGGCGGGACGGCGCGTTCCCTCCCGGGAGCCCGGGGGCGGGGCGGGGCGGGGCGGGGCGCGCGGGGCTCCCCTCCCCTTCCCTTCCCTCCTCGGGGGGCCCTCGGCCCCACCCAGGCCCCGCCCGCCCCGGCCGCGCCCACAGCTGCACCTGCGCGCAGGCTCCGGCGCAACCCCCAGCTCCGCCTGGGCCCTGGGGAGGCCCCCTCCCGCTCCGCACCCCCTGGTAAAGGGCCTGCTTGCTCCCCGCCCCCCGCATCGGTCCAGGAGCCAGGAGGTCCCGGTTCGATGCCCGGTCAAGGGCACAGGCCGGGGTTGCGGTCTCCATCCCCAGGAGGGGGCGCGCAGGAGGCAGCCGAGCCCTGATTCCTCATGGATGTTCCTCTCTCTCCCTTCCTCTCTGAAATCAATACAAACATAATTTTTTAAAAAACAAAAATCACACAAAAAGTAAAGGGCCTGTGTCAATCCCTCCACGCAGCCTCGCCCACCCAGCAGCCGCCACGGGGGAAGGGCCCCTCCGGCACCAACGGAACCCCCCCCCCCCTTTGCGCGCAGTCACTCCTGGGGGCCTTTTTAAACTCATTTCATTCCTGTGACATACCTTGTGAATTCTTTATAGTTGAAGGTACTACAGAGGTCCCCCTTCCCCCGCCCCTGGACCCCCTCCAGCCCGCCCCGGGCCCCCCGCCCAGGCCCTCACCCCCTCGTGTCTGTGCCCATGGGTGATGCATAGACGCATTCGCGGTCTGCGGTTGGTCTCTTCCCACCCACCCGCCCTCCCCCGCCTTCCCTCCGAGCTGTGACAGGCTGCTCCGTGCTTCTGGGCCTCTGCAGGGCCAGACCCGCGGCTGGCTGCCGGGGGAGGGAGGGGGCAGAGAGCACCTGCCCGGCCCAGCTCCCCACCCCCTCCCCCAGAGAAGAGCACATGGATCTTCATTCACAGGGGTGCCCGGGATCACATGACCAGACCTCAGGGAGCAGAGGGAATCATGTGTGTTGGGGGGGGGGGAGGAGGGGACAGGGGGGTGATGGGAGGGGCAGGGCCGCTCTGAGTCAGAGAGACGCACAGGGAGAGGCCTCCCAGGCCCCAGCGCCAGGCCCGAGCCACGCACCCCCAGGCCGGGGGCCCCCATCCACCCACAGGCCGCTCGGATCGGGGGCGGGCGGCTGGCACGAGGCCATGTCCATCCCCCGACCTCAGGACTGCCCTGAGCCTCCTTCCGGGGAGCCCCGCTCAGCTCACCCTCCGGCTCTGGGGCAGGCGGCCGCCGGGCAGATGGCCAACCGCCGTGGCCGGTCACCTGCCAGCCTCCAGGGAAACCCAGGCCCGGCCCCCATTGCTGCCGCCGCTGCGTGGGGGAGGCCTGCCCGCTGCCGGGGAGGGGCTCTCCTGTGCCTCATGTAGGAGGCCATCTGGCCGCGCCACCCGTGGCTACAAACCTCCCTGGTTGCCTGGCCCGTGTGGCTCAGGGGTTGAGTGCGACCTGGGAACCAGGAGGTCAGGGTTCGATTCCAGTCAAGGGCACATGCCCGGGTTGTGGGCTTGATCCCCAGTGCGGGGCGTGCAGGAGGCAGCCGATCCATGACTCTCTCTCATCACCGATGTTTCTATCTCTCCCCTCTCCCTTCCTCTCCGAAATCAATAAAAACGTATTTCAGAAAAATAAAATGGAATAAAAAAACATCCCTAGCAAACTAGGAGATGCTCCCCACCAGCAACGCGAGCTTCATTTGATTGATTCCATGGATCGGGGTGACCCTGGCCCACAGGAGCAGGTAGGTTTCAGGGATGGGGCTCGATGTGACGAGATTTGTCTGTTGTACCGTGAGCCCCCCCACGTCCCACCCCCCCAATAAAGCAGGTTTCAAAGCAGACAGCAGGGGACCAGCCAGGCTCCGGCCAGGCCCACTGAAGCCACCTGCTGCCCTGCCCGGCCCCGCCCACGGCTCCCCTTACGTGACCTTCTCCTCAGAAAGGGGGGGGGGTGCCTGTGAGAGCAGGGGGGCGTCCTTAGAGTCGGAGACATTCGCAGATAGCAGCCAAGTCCAGGCCACCCTCCTGGGAGTCCCGTCCCGCCCACCCACCCGGGCGGCACGCCAGGCTGGAGGCCCCGTCACCCTGCACAGCGTTTTGCCCGAGGGGCACCGGCCACTTAAGAGACTTAAAAGACAAGAATGTGCACAGCAGCCACCAGAGCCGGGCGGTAATTACGGCCTCCCAGGCCCTCCAGGCGGCTGGGTCCCAGGCCCCCGCCCTCAGAGTGGCTCTGTCCACCCTCACATGACTGCCTGCCTGCCTGCCTGTCTGTCTGTCTGCGGAGAGCCAGCCTGGGAGGTGGGGGCGGGGGCAGGGGCCGGGGGAGGGGGGCAGCCAGGTGCTGCCTGCAGGCCGCCCCTCCCAGGTGAGTGAGGGGGGTCCGCCCAGCTGTCGGCCGGGGTGGCCCCCCCCCCCCCGTCGCGCGTGGCCATGGGAGGGGTTGGGGGGGCCCCTCAGAGACTCAGAGAAGCCATCCCCTCCCCCAAGGAAACCTCCCTCGGCAAGGTCGGCCCCGGAGAGGGTGCAGGGCAGACTGCAGGGCAGACGGATCCCCCACCTGCTGCCACCTGGCACGGGCACCCCAGGGCAGCCTGGCGCTCCGGGCGACCCAGGGAGGGCCCCCCCTCTCTCTGCAGAGCTTGAGCAACCATCTGTCCTACTTCTGCTTCCTGTGTCTCTCTCCCCGCCCCTCCCCCATCCGTGTTCCCTCCTCCCCGCCCCTCCCCTCCGCCTCCCGGGTGGGTCTCGCCCTCGGGCACCCGGCTGGGCCCAGGCACCTGCCGACACCAGATCCACAGGTGTGCCGCTCCCCATCCCCATGTGGTGTGTGAACCTGGGTTGCAGGTTCGATTCCCAGCCCCCCCCCCCACCCCCCATCGGAGGCAGCCAATTGGTGTCTCTCTCTCATGAGGACGCTTCTCTCTCCCTCTCCCCGCTCCCTCCCATCCCTCTAAAAATCAATTCGGAAAAAACGGCCTCATTCCTGCGGTGGATTTTTTTTTTTAATTTTAATTTTTTAATATATTTTTGTTGATTTCAGAGAGGGAGGAGGAGGGAGGGAGAGAGATAGAAGAAACATCCATGCTGAGAGAGAATCATGGATCAGCCGCCTCCCCTACTGGGGATCGAGCCTGCGACCCAGGCATGTGCCCTCGAAGGGGAATCGAACTGTGACCTCCTGGCTCCTAGGTCGAGGCTCCAGCACTGAGCCACCCCGGCCAGGCTGAGAAAACTATTTTGTTTAAAAAACCACTTGCAGAGCCCGGCCAGAGTGGATGGATGGACAGATTAATACACAGGTTGTGGAATCTATAATAATAAAAGCGTAATATGCTAATTAGACCGGACAGCCGAACGACCTTCCGACATCCTTCCAGGCAAAGCCGCGGCAGTGGGGGCCAAGGCAGAGTGGTTAGGGGCGATCAGGCACAAAGGCAGAGGCAGTTAAGGGTGATGAGGCAGGCAGGCAGAGGGGTTAGGGGTGATGAGGCAGGCAGGCAGAGTGGTTAGGGGCGATCAGGCACGCAGGCAGAGTGGTTAGGGGTGATGAGGCAGGCAGGCAGAGTGGTTAGGGGTGATCAGGCACGAAGGCAGAGTGGTTAGGGGCGATCAGGCAGGCAGGCAGAGTGGTTAGGGGTGATCAGGCAGGCAGGCAGAGGCAGTTAAGGGTGATGAGGCAGGCAGGCAGAGTGGTTAGGGGTGATGAGGCAGGCAGGCAGAGGCAGTTAAGGGTGATGAGGCAGGCAGGCAGAGTGGTTAGGGGCGATGAGGCAGGCAGGCAGAGTGGTTAGGGGTGATGAGGCAGGCAGGCAGAGTGGTTAGGGGTGATGAGGCAGGCAGGCAGAGTGGTTAGGGGTGATGAGGCAGGCAGGCAGAGTGGTTAGGGGTGATGAGGCAGGCAGGCAGAGTGGTTAGGGGTGATGAGGCAGGCAGGCAGAGTGGTTAGGGGTGATGAGGCAGGCAGGCAGAGTGGTTAGGGGTGATGAGGCAGGCAGGCAGAGTGGTTAGGGGTGATGAGGCAGGCAGGCAGAGCAGTTAGGGGTGATGAGACAGGCAGGCAGGCAGAGTGGTTAGGGGTGATGAGGCAGGCAGGCAGGCAAGTGGTTAAGGGTGATCAGGCAGGCAGGCAGGCGAGCGATTAGGAGCCCTTCGGGATTGGGCCCAAACCGGCAGCCGGACATCCCCCTGAGGGGTCCTGGATTGCGAGAGGGTGCAGGCGGGGCTGAGGGACCCTCCCGCCCCAACCCCCGTGCACGAATTTCATGCACTTAGGCCCCTAGTTCTATTATAAAATAGCAACTTCGTATCCCAAACCCCAGCTCATAAACTGGGCTCGCTGCCCTAGAACCCATAACCTCTGACCTCCGGTGACAAAGCAGCACAACCCACACGCGTGGCTGCACGTGCCGGGAATTACATAAAGGTGTCCCCGCCCCCCCCGCCCCCCCCCCCCCGCCCCTTCTGTCAGGGGTTACAAAACACATGGGGAAGTTTCCGTTCCCAAGGTCCCTCTTCTACTTTGTTTTCTCTTTAATCCTCACCCGAGGGTATTTTTCCAATGATTTTTAGAGAGAGTGGAAGGGAGAGGGAGAGACTGAGAGAAACATTGATCGATCGATCGATCGGTGGGCTGCCTCCCGCACACCCCCTGCTGGGGATGGAACCTGCAACCCAAGCATGTGCCCTGCCCGGGAATCGAACCACACCAGCCGGGCCAGCGGTTTCTGAGAACGTTAAAGCAGTCCGTGTCCTCAGCGTCCACAGCGGGGCCGGCCACGAACGCGTGTCTGGTAGCGGCTTTATGCGTCGCCAGCGAGTGCCGGCGGCAAGCGCTCTGCCCAGGGGGATGGACAGGCCCACCGCCGCGTGTCCGCCCCGTGGAAACGGCGCGAGGAGGAACGGGAAGGAGCTGTGGATTCTCTCCCACACAAACCGACGGGTCAGGAGGCGTTGCCACGCCGCGGATGCTGGACACGAAGCCCATGTCCCGTGTGACTCTCCCCCCCGCCCCCGCCGGCACTCTGCCAGAGGCACGCGTGTGCGGACAGACACTGCGGCACAGGCGACAGGGGCTGGGGGACCAGGGAGTGCTGGAACGCAAAGGGGAGTTTTTGAAAATCTATTTTAATTGACCAGCTGGCATGGCTCCGTGGCTGAGCGTCGACCCAGGAACCAGGAGGCCACAGCTCGATTCCCGGTCAGGGCACAGGCCCGGGGTGCGGGCTCGATCCCCAGTGTGGGGCGTGCAGGAGGCAGCCGACGGATGAATCTCTCTCATCGCTGATGTTTCTATCTCTCTCTCCCTCTCCCTTCCTCTCTGAGATCAATAAAAATATATTAAAAAAAAAAAAAAGAATCAACCAATGAAGGCATGAATAAGGGGAACGACAACTCTCTCTCTCTCTCTCTCTTATTCTCTCTCTCAAAATCAAAAATTTATTGTCTCTTTGTTGCTGTTCATTCTCACCCGAAGATATTCTTCCATTGATTTTCAGAGGGAGTGGGAGAGAGAGGGAGCGGCAGAGAGAAACATGGATGGGAGACACACATCGACTGGTTGCCTCCTGCTCGTGTCCTGACCAGGGTCTGGGCCAGGGAGGGGCCTGCCACCGAGGTTACGTGCCCTTGACCGGAATCGAACCCGGGACCCTTCGGTCCGCAGGCCGACGCTCTTATCCACTGAGCCACACCGGCTAGAGCAACGCTAACGCTTTTTTCAAAGTGGGGCGATGAGGTACTTGGGGATAACGGGACGCGGTGTGGGGACTTCCAGGCCAGGCCCCGGGCCCGTCCCAGGACAGCAGAGCGCGCTGGGCTGGGTGGGGCCTGCAGCCAAGTGCCACGTCTGACCCCGGACGACGACGCACGTCCACCCGGTCCGGAGCCTGGGAGCCCTGGGGAGTTCCCCATTCCCATGGGGGTGTGAGCCAGGCCCGGCGGAGGCTGGGGGGAGGGTGTTATTCCCAGAAGCCGCCCGGCTTCTGTTGCAAAAGAGAAAGAGACGCTCCCTGAGCACCCTGCAGGCCCAGGGACCTCAGGGAGAGAGGGCTGAGCACCCTGCAGGCCCAGGGACCTCAGGGAGAGGGGGCCGGGGGGCGGGGGGTCCCCGCCTGCCCCCCACTTCCCCTCCCCACGGCCTCCCCGTAGGCCCAGCTGCAGCCAGATCCGTGTGGGAACCCGGGCCCCTTCCCGGTAGCTATTCTGGGTCTGCGTGTGCCTCCCTTCGGGGGGAGGGTCAGGGTGGAAATGAAGGGCCTAAAATTAGCCCAAGGCAAACAATCGAGGCCAGGGATGGGCGGGAGGGAGGTCAGCTGAGGACAGCGTGTTTGCTGCTGCGGCCGGTCCCGTCCCGGGCGGTGGGAGCCATAAAGGGAATTGAAAATGAAAACAGATCGGGAAGCCGACCAGCACGGGGTCGGGACCGCGGGCCAGGCCAGATGGCAGGGGCTTCGCCAGCCGGGGACCCTCCCGGGCCCTGCCCCCGCCCCAGGGCCGCCCGCTGGCTCCCGGTGAAGGCGGGGGGGGGGGGCACGGGGGGTTACAGAGGGCTCCCCAGGCCCCCGCCTGGCATCCCCGGGGACCAGGGCGACAGGCCCCGTGACCTGCTCAGGTGGTGTTTGACTTCCTTTGTCTTTTAGTATTTTTACTGACGGTTGAGAGAGAGAGAGAGAGAAACATGGATGAGGAGAGAGAGTCATGGACCGGCTGCCTCCTGCACGCCCCCGACACTGGGGATCAAGCCCGAAACCCGGGCCTGTGCCCTGACCGGGAATCGAACCCAGGACCCTCCAGTCCGCTCTATCCACTGAGCCACACCGGCTAGGGCTCTTCTTCTTCTTTTTTTTAAGGTCCTTGTATTTTATTTTATTTTTTCCCCATTGGAAGGGAGGGGGAGAGACAGAGAGAGAAACATCGACCCCTTGCCTCCCATAGGCCCCCGTCCTGGGGACGGAGCCCACAGCCCGGCACGTGCCCCGACCAGGAATCGAGCCAGCGGCCTTTCGGTGCGCAGGACGACGCTCAGCCACGGAGCCACGCGGCCGGGGCAGAACCTAGTTTCTCGAACCCGAAAACACTCCTACCTCCCGCCCTCGGCCATGCCACAGACCTGACCCCACGAGGGCCCGCGAGCAGGGGACCTGAGCCTCGCACCCCGGGCCCCTCCCGTGCGGGGCCCCCCAGTGTCCCTGCCCCCCCCCCCCGCTATCCCACCCACGCCCCCCGGTTCCAGGCTGCACCTCCCCACTTCAGAGGCCTGGCTGCTGACCCCCGACCCTGGGCACTGGGGGTGCGGAGCCCTGGGCGAGCGGGGAGTCGGGGCCCAACTGCCAGGCGTCTGGAAACCGAGAGTTTCTGGGGGACAGGTGGCGCTTTCATTTCTTCTCCCAGGTGCGGCCGAGGCCTTTGGGGGAGAAAACAGGCCCGGAAGTGAACGGCTGTGACAGACCGAGGCTGGGGGGGGGGGGGCGGGGGGGCGCATGGCATGGCCCCTGCGCTTGGAGGTGCGTGGCGCTCAGGGACACGAGGGAGTGGCACCCCCGTACCCCCATCCCAGCCGTGGGCTGGGCTCAGGGCAGGGGGGCGAGAGCAGGCCATCCCAAGAGGCAAGGGCCCCTCAGCCAGGGCCCCCCGTAGTCTCATCCGGCTGGTGTGGTTCAGTGGCTGAGCGTCGACCCACGAACCAGGAGGTCGCGGTTGGATTCCCGGGCGGCTGGGCCGGCAGATTCCGCGTGGCACGGGCACCAGACAGACGCCAAGCCCCGATAGTTGGGATGTGTTGGGGTGTCTGCCCTGAGAGTGTGGGGGGCCGCCCCAGCTGTCACAGGAGTCCACCCGCCGACTATCTCACAAGGAGCAGGCGTGTGTCTCGCTCGGCTCCGGGGATGGAAAATCCAAGATTAAGGCGCCAGCGCCCTTGGGTGCTGGTGCGGGCCCTGTGCCTGGCTCCGGGCCAACGCCCTATCATCCTCCTCACTGGGAGGGGAGGGAGAGGGGCTCCGGAACCTTCTAGAAAGGCACTGATCCCATGGGAGGGCCGGTCACCGAGTCACCTCCCAGAGCCTCCTCCCCTGCCGCCCCCCCAACAATCCCATCAGCGTTCGAGGATTTCAGCGCATGAATCTGGGGTACACAGACATTTGTTTGGGCCAGAGCAGGGAGCACCCCGCCACGGGCCAAAGGCACCCCCCGAAGCTGGCCATTTGTGCAGAACAAGAATTTATGGAGCCCGGCCCTGGCTCCCCAGACACACCCAGTGAGGGGGAGAGATCAACCAAAGGGCTTGTATGCACGCATGTGGGCCTCACCAATGGACACAGACACCGGGGGGTGAGGGCATGCGTGGGGGGGTTGGGGGGTAATGGGGGAATAAGGACACATGTGTAACACCTTAATCAATAAAGAAACTAAACAAATATAAAATAAATAAATAAATAAATGCACCCAGCCCGGCGGTGTGGCTCAGCGGTTGAGCACTGACCCATGAACCGGGAGGTCACCGGTTCCATTCCGGGTCAGGGCACATGCCGGGGCTGCAGGCTCCACCCCATAGAAATATCCGTGATGAGAGGGAATCCTATAGGAATGCTTTAAAGGTATTTATTTTAAACAATATTTTTAATTGATCTCAGAGAGGAAGGGAGAGGGGGAGAGAGACAGACACACCATGGATGAGAATCACGGATCAGCTGCCTCCTGCACAGAAGGTGGAAACGGGGGGCCCCTCACCCCCACCCCCCCTCAGGAAGGTGGCCCCCCCTGGGGACCAGGCACCTCATCTTTCACCCCAGGGCCCCGTGCAGCGGCTGCTGCTCCTACAGCCGGGCCAGGTGTAACGCTCTGGCCCCTGGGAGACTCTGGTCCCCGGTAACCAAGGAGGCCACCTGAGACCCGCTGAACACAGCGGCGGGCGTGGGTCTCCATAGCAACGGGACGCACTCTAGGGACGCATGCGCACTGCGGGCTGCATCCCCAGATGGGCCTCTCCCCCACAGGCTCAACGTGGGGAGCAGAGGCTGGGTCACAGCCGGGCCACACTGCCCGGAGGTCACCCCAGGTTAGAGCCACAGGGCGGCTCTGGGAGGGCGCGGGGGTGGGGTACATGAGCCTGCACCTGCTTCAAAAAAGCGGTCCTTGCCCCACGGCCTGGCTCAGGGGGTGAGCATCGACCCAGGAACCGGGAGATCAGGGTTTGATTCCCGGTCAGGGCACAGGCCCAGGTGGCGGGCTCGATACCCAGTGCGGGGCATGCAGGAGGCAGCCGGTCCATGATTCTCTCTCATCATCGATGTTTCTATCTCCCCCCCACACACACACACCCCATGTTTTAAAGAAAATAAGAGCCCTGGCTGGTGTGACTCAGTGGTTGCAATGTCGGCCGAGCACCGAAGGGTTGAGGGTTCGAGTCCCGGTCAAGGGCTATGTACCCGGGTTGCAGGTTCGATCCCAGCTCCAGCCGGGACACGTGCAGGAGGCAACCAGTCAATGTGTCTCTCCCACATCAACGTTCCTCTCGCTCTCTCTCTCCTCCTCCTCCCTCCCTCCCTCCCTTCCACTCTCTCTAAAAAAAGGAAGAAAAGACACCATGACCCCATCCTAGAACCTGAGATGGTGAGAACGCCGGCCGCAAGCATGTTGAGCCCAGCTCCGCCAGTTGCCATGGTGACCCAATGTTTACCTCGGGTTTGCTCTTGGTGAGAGGAGGAGGAAGGCCTACCGGGAACCGCCACCAGGCCGCCTCCTCCTGCACCATCCCGCCCCCAGGGGAGGCCGCCAGGGTCTCCCAGGCTGTAAAAACACCCACAAGCTCCGAGGCACTCCCCCTCCAGGGAGCATGCTGAGCCATTGCCGTCCCCACTCCTTCCGCCCTGGGCATGAGGCCCCCGTCTTCCCTGCTCCCCTCCGTCCCCCACAGGCACGTCTCCCCTGGCCTCTAAGGGACCCCTGAGACTTGCAACCAGGGGAGCAGTGGGCGGCGGCGGCTCGTCTCCGGCAGCCCCCCAACCTGTCTCTAAGGCCCCCTTTTTGCTGACTCTCCCGTGAGCCCGAGAGGGCAGCCCAGCCCAAGAACGTTTTTGCTGTGGTCAATACATACTTGCTTTTCTAAAAAACAAAACACACAAAACATGCTTCAGAAAAAAACATGCTTAGATCCCACAGTCCCCAGTGCAAGGGCCGGGGCAGAGGAAGGGTGGGGGGCGGGGGAGGGAGGAAGAGGAAGAAGAGGAGGGGAGAGGAGAAGGAAGAGGAGGGGAGGAGCAGAAAGAGAAGGGGAGGGAGGAGGGAGAGGAAGAGAAGGGAGGGGAGGAGGGGCAGGAAGGAGGAGGAGGTGCACGGGGCTGAGCCCTCAGCCCAGCAGACAAAAGCCCGGCCGGGCCTGGCCCCCCGCCAGGGCCATCCCACACCAGGCTGCCGGCTGCTGGCGGGGGTCCAGGGCAGGAGGACCGGGCCTGCCCCCCTGGGGACTGGGCCTGTGCCCCCTCCAGCCCTGCCCAGGGTCCCCGCTCCGCCCTGAAGGCCAGCCCGGCCCCCAGGGGGCCACACGGGGCCCCTTCCTCTGCCATCGGCCCCCGCGGGGTCCCTCAGAAACCCTGTCCGCAGCCCGGAGCCTCCTGGCCCGATGCCTGGGGCCTGGCTGCCGTCCAGCGAGCGACTGTCCTGAGCTCTGGCGGGAGGCTGAGCACCTGCACGTGCACACACACACACACGCACACGCACACACGCACCCTCATACACACGCTCATACAAGACACACGCAAAGACACACGGTGCCACTCTGCATGAACCCCCGGTGCCTAAGGCCAAGCGACAAAGTCGTTTTCAGAAAACAAGAGGATGCCCGGCAGGCGTGGCTCCGCGGGTTGAGCGTCGACCTATGAACCAGGAGGTCAGGGCACAGGCCCGGGATTGAGGCCTTGATCCCCAGTGTGGAGCGTGCAGGAGGCAGCCCACCCATGATTCTCTCTCATCATGGAAGTTTCTCTTTCTCTACCTCTCCCTTCCTCTCTGAAATCAATACAATATATTTAAGCCCTGGCCGGTGTGGCTCAGTGGATAGAGCGTGGGCCTGCGGACTGAAGGGTCCCAGGTTAGATTCCGGTCAGGAGCATGGACCTTGGTTGCGGGCACATCCCCAGTAGGAGGTGTGCAGGAGGCAGCTGGTCGATGTTTCTCTCTCATCGATGCTTCTAACTCTCTCTCCCTCCCTTCCTCTCTGTAAAAAATCAATAAAATATATATATTTTTAGAAATCAATGGAGAAATATCCTCGGTGAGGATTAACAACAACAACAATAATAATTTAAAAATAAAAATCTGTTTTAAAAAGAACAGGAGACAATGCCAGCAGGCCTGGCGGGTGAGGACCTGGGGTGGCGTGAGGGCGACAGGCAGGGAGTCAGGGTCGCCGTCAGCCAGACCGAAACGCAAGGCCACGCAGAGCCCGCCCAGCACCCACACGGCCCGCCCCAGGTCCCGCTGGTTTGCAAGAAACAGCAGTGGCAGCTCTCTAACTCGTTCACACGGCTCACCCCTCCTTCGGGGAACGGTGTGGGGGGGTTGTTTCTGCTGAGACGCCCGGGGTGCAGCCAGGGTGCCAACCCCCAGCTCCCAGACCCTCCCCCTGATCCCAGACCCTCCCCCTGATCCCAGACCCTCCCCCTGATCCCAGACCCTCCCCCTGATCCCAGACCCTCCCCCAGCTCCCAGACCCTCCCCCTGATCCCAGACCGGGTTTGGAGCAACTTGCCCGGCAAGGGCCAGGCCAAACATCCCTCCACGCCAAGGACAAGCCCGGGCCCGGGGCCCTCTGCCCTTCCCTCCCTCCCTCCCTCCCCCCCCCCTCTGAAAGGGCGGGGTTCTGAGGTTCCAGGCGCCTTTGGGGTTTCCTCTCGCTTTCCCAACACTCACTTCCTTGCAAAACCCTGTAGGTCGAGCAGCCATTAACTGGAGCTTCTACCTCCAGCCCTAAACCCGTTCTTTCTTTTTCTGTTGTTCATCCTCACCGGCGGGTATGTTTCCATTGACTGTTTCAGAGGGAGCGGAAGGGAGAGACGAGAGGGAAGCGTCGTGGATGTGAGAGACGGGTCCACGGGCTGCCTCCCCGACCAGGACTGGGGACCAAGCCTGCAACCCCAGCACATGCCCTTGACCGAAATCGAACCCGGATCCTTCCGTCCACTGGCCGACGCTCTAGCCACCGAGCCACACCGGGGAGGGCCCTAAACCCATGGTCGGCAAACCGCGGCTCGCGAGCCACCTGCGGCTCTTTGTCCCCTTGCGTGTGGCTCTTCCACAAAACACCACGGCCTGGGCGAGTCTGTTTTGAAGAAGTGGCGTCAGAAGAAGTTTCAGTTTAAAAAATGTGGCTCTCCAAAGAGATTCCAATCGTTGTCCTGTTGGTATTTGGCTCTGTGGACTCATGAGTTTGCCGACCGCTGCTCCTAAACCCGGGTCTCGGACCGTCGTGCTGTGTGTGTTTTTAGTGAGCATGCAGACAGTCAGAGGGAGTCAGAGAGGAGCCACAGGCTCGGAGAAGGAGTTTCCAGGGGGAGGGGACGTATAGAGCCGGTGCCATTTCTTGCAAAGCTCATGCCTGGGCACCCCCCGGCTCCAGGGGCCAAGCCCGAGCCCCGAGCTGGGAACCACGGCCCCCTCTCCCTCCCCCCCCCCGCCCGCCCAGGCCACGCCCGGGGGGCAGCGCACGGGCACATTTCATCACGGACGGCGGGCCTCGGTGCTTTTGCAAACAGGTCACCTTGGGACGGCCTGGCCCAGGGCCACGGGGGGCGGCCCAGTTCCTAGTGAGCGCGTGTTTCTGTGTGGCGATCGATACACCGAGCCCCCCACGCAGACGCACCCCCAAATGACCCCCCCCCCCCGCACCGCGTGTGCCCTCCGTCCTGCTTGTGTGTGATGTGGGTGAGCGAGGAGGACACTCGAACCCCGGGCTGGGAGCGGGTGGGAGACACACCTGTGCTGGGCCCTGGCAGGATCCGGGGGGTGGCGGGCAGGGGATCGGCCTGCTTAGCTCCCAGCCAGGGAGCTCTGTGCCTCCCAGAAACCCCAGTGACACCCAGCAGATCCATAATGGCTGGCGGGGGGGTGGGGGGGTAAGGGGGGCGGGTAAGGGGGGCACGGAGACAGGGGGAGGTGGACCCTAAGATCTAAACGGAACAATTCACCCCGCAATCAGAGTCCACATGGATAGAGTCCAGGTTTGGCTGCTCAGTTCAGCCACAACAATGAGCAAGGTGCCACACGTATGTGTGTGCCTGCGTGCACATGTGTGCATGCATGTGCACGCCAGTGGAGCCCCAGGGCAGAGCCTTGGGGCGGGGTGAGGATTTCTTCGTCGCACACTACGTGCCAGAGTCAAATCAAGGCCAACAGCCTAAAAAGCTGGCATCGGATGCCCGGCCGGCGTGGCTCCGTGTTTGAGCGTCAACCCATGAACCAGGAGGTCACGGTTCGATTCCCGGTCAGGGCACATGCCCGGGTTGTGGGCTCGATCCCCAGTGGGGGGGCATGCAGGAGGCAGCCGATCCATGATTCTCTCTCCTCATCGATGTTTCTCTCTCCCTCTCCCTCTCCCATCCTGTCTGGAATCAAAAATATATTTTAGAAAGGAATAAATAAATGGCAACTATTTTTTTTATTTAAAAAAAAAAAAAAAGATTTCCACCCTAACCAGTGTGGCTCAGTGGCTAGAGCGTCGGCCTGCGGACTGAAGGGTCCCAGGTTCGATTCCGGTCAAGGGCATGTACCTTGGTTGCGGGCACATCCCCAGTCGGGGGTGTGCAGGAGGAGCTGATGGATGTTTCTCTCTCATCGATGTTTCCAACTCTCTATCCCTCTCCCTTCCTCTCTGTAAAAAATCAATAAAATATATTTTAAAAATAAAAATAAATGAATAAAATAAAATACATATTTCCGCCAGCAGGACCCGGAAAACCTTTCCGTGAAGATGGAGGAGGAAGCAGAAATCCACGCGGCGGGCGGGACGGAAGTGGAGAACAGACGCCACACCTGCCCAGCCCGCGCCTGGCTGCCCGCGCCCGGGTCTCAGGCTGTCGCCCCACGCGTTACTCATTAACCACCGTCCAGGGGAGAGCGTTCCACCACCGTAGCCACGTGACCCGGCAACGGGCAGACCTGGCACCGCGTGCCCGGCCCTGCGGCGGGCGGGCCTTGGGGTGCCAAGGTCACCGGCTGTGTTTTTTATTTTACTGTATCCTCACCCGGGGATATGTTCCCATTGATGTTCAGGGAGAGTGGGAGAGAGAGAGGGAGAGACAGAGAGAAACATGGACGTGAGAGAGACACATCGATGGGTTGCCTCCTGCACTCGCTCCGACCAGGGCCCGGGCCGGGGAGGAGCCTGCCACCGAGGTCCGTGCCCTTGACGGGAATCGAACCCAGGACCCTTCAGTCCGCGGGCTGACACTCCATCCACCAGCCAGGGCTCAATTAAAAAAAAATATTTTTTTTTTAAATTAAAAAAAACTATTTTGAACTGCCTTCTTCAAACACACACAGGCACCCCCCCCCTACCCCCCCCGTGGCCTGACACTCAGAGCTCCCTGCTGCCAACAGATGCTCACCGGGCCTCCAGGCCTCCTTCCGCTGCGGGGAGGAGGGGGCGTGCAGAGAGCACCTCAGCAGGCCCCCCCAGTGCCAGCCGCGCCAGGGTGGGTGGGTGGGCGACCGTCCCTCGCTGCTGCAGGGGCTGAACACTCACCCGGGCGGGGCCCAGGGGGAGCCAGGAAGAGCCAGCCGGAGAGCAGGGCAGGAGGGCGGTGGGGATCCCCATGTTCTCAGGGTGAGGCGCGTACACGTGCGCGTGAGAACTGGGCGAAGTCAAAACAAGAGAGGGAGGCAGTGATGCAGCAGCAGGAACCTCAGCGAGGCGGGGGGAGGAGACCAAGAACATGTATTTTTTTAAAAAGCCCTGACCGGTGTGGCTCAGTGGATAGAGCGTCGGCCTGCGGATGGAAGGGTCCCGGGTTCGATTCCGGTCAAGGGCATGGACCTTGGTTGCGGGCACATCCCCAGTGGGGGGTGTGCAGGAGGCAGCTGACCGATGTTTCTCTCTCATCGATGTTTCTAACTCTCTCTCCCTCTCCCTTCCTCTCTGTAAAAAAAAACAATTAATGAAATATATTAAAAAATAAAACACAAAATGCAATGTGTCTTTTTATCTTTTATTTTAATTATTTTTTAATACATTTTTACTGAGCCCTGGACCGTTTGGCTCAGTGGACAGAGCATCAGCCTGCGGACCGAAGGGTCCTGGGTTCGATTCCGGTCAAGGGCACGGACCTCGGTGGCAGGCTCCTCCACGGCCGGGGCCCTGGTCGGAGCGAGTGCAGGAGGCAACCCATGAGTGTGTCTCTCTCACATGGATGTTTCTCTCTCTCTCTCTCCCTCTCCCTCCCGCTCTCCCTAAACGTCAACGGGACAACATTCTCGGGGGAGGATGCACAGACAGACAATCAAGGTGGCTGGCTGTGCCCAGGGCCCCAGAGCGCCACGCGGTGGGCGGAAAGGATGGAGACGTCTCGCGAGGCAAACGCCACCCAGGACGGAAGCTGGGGACGGACACGCGTTGGCGAGGGTCAGACACGCGTCTGGGACACGCGTGCAAAGCCTTGGGAGGGCCTGGAGAAGGGCGGCACGGACCCGAGGGGGAGGGGCAGGCTCGCACGCTCTGCCTGCACACTTCTGCATTTGTTTGGGGTTTCACCACCCGCCCCACGGGCACCCCGGGGCGGCGTGGGGGAGAGAGAACCCGCCGCTCACCCTGCACTCGCCGGGCCGCCTGCTTCTCCGAGGCCCGCTGCCCCCCGGGCACCTGCGAGGGGGTCCTGCCAGCAGCGGGCCTCAGGGGACGGCCAGACCCCCCTCACCCCCCTGTCTCCCTCAGGATGGAACCCCTGTTCATGGGGAGCAAGCAGCTTCAGGCTAACCCCGCCCAAACGCTAACAGGAAATGGCTGAGAGAACGCAATCTGCCGGCTTCCCACCCTCACCCCCACCGGGCAGGTCCCTCGGGGTCTGCAGGTGGCCAGACCCCCGGAGCTGCTGAGATGGGCAGCGGGCAAGGAGATGTTTTTGGGTTTTTAAAAAGAATATTTTATTGATTTCAGAGTGGGGGGGGGGGGGAGAGAGGGAGAGGGGGAGAGAGAGAGAGAGAAACATCCATAATGAGAGAGAATCATGGACCAGCTGCCTCCTGCAAGCCCCCTACTGGGGATTGAGCCCGCAACCCGGGCCTGTGCCCTTGACCGGGAATCAGACCGTGACCTCCCGGTTCCTAGGTCGATGCTCAATCACTGAGCCACACCAGCCAGGCAGGACTGTTGCTATTTTATAATAGAATTTGGGGTCTCTCTCTCTCTCTCTCTCTCTCTCTCTCTCTCTCTCTCTCCAAGCACACATGTAACTCCTGGCAATGGAGGGGAAATAGGACACAGAATTCATTCTGAGAGCAACGGTGTGTGGGCACAAATAGGCAGACACGTATAGGCAGACAAGAGGGATGGAGTGGCCATTCTCGGGGGGCCCACCAAGCCCCTCCATTTCGGACAACTGCTGGAATCTCCAGATGCAGGATGTGGGAGTTGGAGGTCGGCGGGGGGGCGGCGGGGGGGGGGGGGCTGGTCTGGCCTCCCAGGCCTTTCCTGCTCTGAATGTCTTTGAATGTTCACCCCCAGGCCCATCCGCCTCAGGGACAGTCAGCTCCTGGCCTCGCACCCCCTCTGAAGGCGGCCTCGCCCACGCCCCAGGCCTGGGCCGCACGTGCCCACGTGCCCACCCGCTGAAGAAGACGTCCTGGCGTTACAGAGACGTGGGTGACTTTGTTTTGTTTTCTCGGGCGATCGCTATAACATCAACAGGGACTCGCCTGGCCGGGCTGGCTCAGTGGAAAGGGCGTGGGCCTGCGGACCGAAGGGTCCCGGGTTCGATTCCGGTCAAGGGCGTGGGACCTCGGTTGCCAGGCTCGATCCCCGGCCCTGGTCGGGGCAAGTGCGAAGGCAACCCATCGGTGTGCCTCTCTCACATCAATGTCTTTCTCTCTCTCTTCCTCTCCCTTCCACTCTCTCCAAAAATCAATGGAGCCGGGCCCGCGTGGCTCAGGGGTTGAGCGTCCACCTAGGAACCAGGAGGCCCGGGTTGCCGGCTTGACCCCAGTGGGGGGCGTGCAGGAGGCAGTGATCCATGATTCTCTCTCATCATGGATGTTTCTCTCTCTCTCTCTCTCTCTCTCCCTTCCTCTCTGAAATCAATAAAGATATGTATATTTTTAACTTTTTAAAAAAACCCGCAGTGTTCGGCGGAAGAGCAGCACCCGGGACCTGGAGGCATGCCCAGCGGAACCGTGCGCCCCTGGCGCGGAGGCGGCCTGGGGAGCTTGTGCACACCGGGGGTGGGGGGGGTGGGGGGGGCGGCTCCCCGCACTCATCACAGACGGAGCGCACCTCAGGCAGGGCTGGTTCCGTCCCCTTTGGCCAGCTTTGGGGTTCCAGGCACGGCCCCCCCCCCCCGCCCCCAAGTCTGGCTCCCAGCGCCCTGCCCCAGTCCTCTAAAGCCAAGGGGTCCATCCGCTCAGGGCCCACAAAGCCTGGACCCCGGCAAAGATTGGGGGGGCAGGCCGCAGCCAGCCACGTCCGAAGTCACCCCCAGACTAAAGCCTTCCCCACCACCACCCCCTAGCCAAGCCAGCCCCACCCACGACGGCGCGCCCCGCCCTTCACCCAGCCCCTCCCCAGGTCTCCAACCCGACGAGCCACCGGTGCCACCCAATGGGAGGCCGGAGGGAAACCGGCCGCGAAAGGATTTTTTCCAACCGTTCAGGTCCCCGCCTAGTGCGGGCCTCGGCCCTCCCCCCAAAAGAGGTCCCCAACCCCAGCCACGCCCCAAGCGCTGACCCCGCCCCTGTATTCAGGGTCCTGGCCGGGCCCCGCCCTCGCCGCCACGCCCACCATGGCCCTGACGTCCCCAAGCTAATCCAACACCCTCCCTCCAGGAATCCAGGCCCCCCCCCCGCCCCCCAATCTGGGCCCACACACCCTTACTTCGGACACTCCGAAGGCCTAGCCATGGCCCGCCTTCACCCTGGACGGCCACGCGGTTTTGGGGGGCGGGGGGCCAGGTGCATCTGAGATGCGCGGGTCCTGGACGCTTGCAGACCTCGGATCCGCTCAGTTAACCAATGCAACCGAGAGGAGGCCGCAATTTTAATTTTTTAAATGTTTTTTATTATTATTATTGATTTCAGAGAGAGAGAGGGAGAGAGAGAGGAACATCCATGATGAGAGAGAATCACCCACCGGCTGCCTCCTGCACGCCCCACACTGGGGGATCCAGCTCACACCCCGGGCCTGGGCCCTGGCCGGGAATCGAACCGTGACCTCCTGGTTCACAGGTCTGGACGCCCAGCCACGGAGCCATGCTTGCGGGGCAGGGACCGCAATGTTTAAACCAGCATTTTTAACCGTCTGTTTGGTAAGGGAGAAGGCTAACCCGGTGGGAGCCAGCAGACAGCAGGAGGATACGGGTGTGTTGCGGTGTTTTGTTTTGAACTTGCCCCAAACAGGGAGGAAGTGAAGGGTCCGCGAAGAATTCACGTGAGCTCGGAGGAACCGTGCGGTTCTGGACACGGAACTGGGACAGGAAGGTTCCCATCACTTAAATGTGGGGGGGTGTTTTTGTTTGTTTGTGTGTGTGTTTTTGCTACTTTTTTGTGTGTTTAAAAACAACAACCGACCTCCGATGAATCCACTCCCAGATCGAGGGCCCCCTGGGGTCGGAGAGCGGGCGGCGGGCGGCGGGCGGTCCCCGGGCCCCAGGCGGCCGCCCCGGGACGCCCACCCCCGTGCAGGTGCCCAGGGAGCGCAGGGCCCGGAGTGGGCAGCGCGGACCGACGGACGGGCAGCGGGGCTGGGCCCTCCCTTCGGGAGCAAGCGTGGCCTCCCCATGGAGAGCCCCTGGGGTCGGGCGTGCCCCCGCCGGCCGGATGGGCGTGGCTCCCACCCCGAGCCGCGGACCGGGAACGGGGACCGCCCCCCGCAAGCTCTGGTTTCGACAAATTAAACCTTAGAGCGCTGGAAAAATTACAGGAAGAGGAGAGCAAAGAATGTGCCGAGTGGCTAGAGGGAGCCCTGTCCCCGCGTGAACTTCGCCCGCCGCGCGCCTCGCCTCGCCCGGCCGGCCCCGCCCCTCCCGAGCGCGCGCCCGGGCGGCGAGGGAAGGACCGGGAGCCAGGGCACCCCCTTTCCTCGCGGCTCCCGGGTGCCACGGCCTCCCATCTCCCCGATGTCCCCCCCACCCCCCGCCCGCGATCCCCACCCAGCTCGCCCGCACCTGCCCGCGCCGGCCCCCGGGTCAGGGCGGGGTCCCCGCCCCCAACTCGGATGACGACATCCGCCCCCGCGGCCCCGCCCGAGCGCGCCCGGGGAGGGGGCGTGTCCGGCGGGGGCGCGGTCGCCAAGCGGGTGCGGGCTCCGGGAGCTGGGACACGCCTCGCGGGGCGCGCGGGGCCCGACCGCAGGACCGAGTGGTGGGGGAAGGGGCGAGGCCCCGACCGTCCCCGGCCATTGCGCCCGTGCGCCCCGGCCGGCGGCAACGGGGGCGTGGCCCGGCGCCTGGCACGGGCCCCTGTCCGCGCGCGCTCCGGGCGCCCGGGCCGCCCCACTGACCTGTGTGAGTTCTCAGGTGCGCCTTGAGGTGCGAGGATTTCCCGTAAACTTTCTCGCAGCCCGCGTAGTGGCACTTGTGCTTTCTCTGCGGGGACTCCAGGTCGGCGCGACTTCGGCCCCGCCGGCCCCTTTGTCTGAGGCCGGGCTCGCCGCTCCCCGCGGGCCCCGGCTCCCGCTCGGGCTCCAGACCCGCCTCGGGCTCCGGCTCGGGCTCGGGCTCGCTCCACGCGGGGCTGAGGGGCGCGGCTGCCGCGCCTTCGCCGCCGGGGAAGGCGGGCTCGGGGGCCGGGGGCGAGGCCGGCGGCAGGCGGCAGGGGGTCCGCGCCTTGCGGGCCCCGGCGCCCTCTCTGCGGTCCGTCAGGGCGGGCGCGGGCGCCTGCTGGTTGAGGTCCGCCAGGATGCGCGCCACCACGAAGAGCGAGGCGCTGTCCTTGCCGTCGCGGCGCTCCTCGACGCGGGGCAGCGTGGCGGCGGCGGCGGCGGCGGCGACCGCGCCCTCGGGGCCCGGCTCCGGCGCCTCCCGCGGCCCGTGCACGACCGCGCGGCTGGACATGGACACGAGGCACTCGGCGGCGAAGTGGTCGACATAGGCGGCGGCTGCCATGCTGCGGGCTCCGCTGCTCGTCGCTGCGAGTCGTCAGAGGCGCATCCGCACCCACAGCCTCCGGAGAGCGAGGGCGAGCGGGGGGGCGGGGTGCGGCGTGCCCTCTCCGCCGGCTGCACTGGGGCTCCCAGCCGCCTCTGCCGTCACCCGCGCGACTCCGCGTCCGTGAGGCGCCCGCCCGGCCGGGCCCCAAAGAGTGAGCGCATGGAGGGGCGGGGGTGGCGAGAAGGAGTGGGGGTCCCCTCGTACGGCGTCAGGGGCGGCCTGTCCTAAGGATGCCGAGCGGCGACGTTAGGGACGACGGCGCCAAGTCGCGGCCGCAGCCTCGCCGCGCATTGTGGCAGGCGGGCGGGACCGCCGCCGTGCGCGCCGCGGCTCGGTGTGGGCGGCCCGGCCCCCGGGGGTGGGCGGGGCCGGGGCCACATCTGGACCCGACGTCAGCCCCCAGCCACATCCTGGCGGCGCAGGTTACAGGCGGCGGCGGCCGCGGGGAGCTGCGCGCGCGGAGGGGGCGGGGGATCCGGGAGCGCGCACCCCGCGCCCGGACAGGGGGCGTGCCCAAGGTTAGGGGCGGTCCCCATTGGGTCTCCACGGCCCGACCAATCGGGGCCGCTAGGGGAGCCGATACCCCGCCTCGGGGCCCGACGCGCGACCATGGGCGTGTCCCCTGGCCCAGCCGGAGGAGGGGCGCACATTGGAGCCGGGAGTCGGGCACGCCGATGCACGTCACCCGCAGGCGGTGGGCCCGCCCTCCTCCGCCTCGGGGACCCCGCGGGGTATTTTCCTGCCAGACCTTTTGTACTGTCACGGCCTGGAACCCCGGTGTGGAGGCGATCGCTGGGGAGGGAGGGGGGGGGCGCCCCTTTGTCCATCCAGCCCCGCCCGCCAGGGGCGCCGGGGTGGGTGCGCCTCCGCTTCTCCTTCCCCTCCGGAGCGAGGTTTGCACCACGAGGAGGCGTGCCCGCCGGGGCTGGGTGCGGGGCCCTCGGCCGCGCCTGGGGGCGGAACCACTCCCGCCGCACCCACCCCAGAAGGGCTCTTGGGTGGCCGCGCCCGGAGACCCAGGCCGATCGTCTCCTCCGCGCTCGGGCCCTCGTCGCGTCCCGGTCTGGAGCGGGGCAACGGTTGGGGCGGGGCCGCTCCGGCGAGCGCGAGAGGCACCGGGAGCTTCCCCGACTGGGCCCGGGCGGCCGGGGACCTGGTGCGGGCCGCGCTGCCCTGGAGGCTGGGTCAGCCGGAGCCGGACCGGCCCCGAGCTGTGGCCGGTAACCTGGCCGCGTGGGGGGCGCGCCCGCCGCCGCCCTTGGCTCGCGGGAGTGGAACTACGTGCAGGGGCGGTCGGCGCGCAGTTCGGGGAACGCGGGGCCCCTTCCTCCTTCTCCCTCCTCCCAGGCCCAGGCCTGCAGCCAACTTCTCCAGGCCGCCCCTCTCCCACCGCGGTCGGTCGGGGCGAGGCTCCACACGGTGCCAGCTGCGGGGACCCCGCCCACTGCGCGCCACCCACCCGCTGGCGAACCTCCCCAAGGAAAGGCTCGGCTGCGCCCAGCTCTCCGTCCGCCCCCAATCGCTCCCGGGCCCCGTCCACTTGCCCTTGACTCTCCAAGGCGCCCGCGCTCGCCCGCCCTCCGCCCTCGCCATTCTCCTCCGGGCCTGGGCCAACACCCCAGTGGCCGGTGCCGAACTTCGCGGCGAGCCCCTGACCGGACCCACGCCCGCAGCTCCTGACCCTGCAGCCCTGGGTCCTTCTTCTTTTCTTTTTTTTTTAACTAGAGGCCTGATGCATGAAATTCATGCACAGGGGGGGGGGGGGCAGGGGGGAGGCGGGAGGAATTGTCCCTCAGCCCAGCCTGCACCCTCTCCAATCTGGGACATCCCTCTTGCAATCCAGGACCACTGGCTCCTAACCATTCACCTGCCTGCCTGCCTAATGCCCCCAACTGCCCTCCCCTGCCAGCCTGATCTCGCCCCCAACTGCCCTCCCCTGCCAGCCTGACTGCCCTCCCCTGCCAGCCTGACCTCACCCCTAACTGCCTCTGCCCCGGCCCCCACCACCATGGCTTTGTCCAGAAGGAAATCAGACGTCCGGAAGATGGCTGGTTGACCTGGTCTAATTAGCATATTACCCTTTTATTACTATAGATGTATTTTTATTGATTTCAGAGAGGAAGGGAGAGGGGGAGAGAGAGAAACATCCATGATGAGAGAGAATCATGGATGGGCTGCCTCCTGCACGCCCCCTACTGGGGATCGAGCCCGAAACCCGAGCCTGTGCCCTGACCGGGATTCCAACCCTGGCCCCTTGGTTCATAGGTCCATGCTCAACCACTGAGCCACACCGGCCAGGGCAAGGGTCAGCTGTGTGTTTAATTCCCCCCGGGGTCTCCAAACCTGCACGCCCAGTGCATTCTTCCTCACGGTAGAAGCTGCCAGAGATAACGCTTCACGGAAAATGGAGACGTTGACCCAGAAAAGAGAGAGAGGCGAGTGATCCAGGAAGCAGGTGTTCACCCCAGGAGGGTGGGGGCGGGGGGCAGAGGTAGCCCCAGGCCAGGCGGTGGGGGGGGGAGGGGGACGGTCTGCAGCTGCAGGGACACTTCTCCAAAAGGTGGGAGAGAGAGGATCTCTGAGGAGCCGGGTCATGTTGCCGCGTAAGCATCTCGCAAATCCCCATGGCTTCGCCCTGGCTCCGGCTAGGCGTCTGTCCATCCGTCCGTCCGTCCTGAGGCACCTGGGGACCCAGGTTGGTGGAGCAGCCAGCGGTCGCCTACCTTCCGGACCTCACGGACCAACAATGGTCCGCAGATTACCGGTTGGCCACCGCTGGAAGGCGGGGCACACGCCCCACAGGGGGAGCGATTTGATGTTTCAGGGGGGCGATTCGAGAAGGCGTTATTCACACTGAATGTTTTGCATGTCTTACGGTTCGAGGGGCCTCGTGGACAGTCTATAAATATATACGGTGACATGTTGATGCACCTCCGTTCTGTATTATGTTTTGAAACTTTATTTGCTATTTTTCATATCCCTTCATATTATTATTATTTAAAAATATATTTTATTGATTTTTTACAGAGAGGAAGGGAGAGGGAGAGAGAGAGAGAGAGAAACATCGATCAGCCGCCTCCTGCACACCCCCTACTGGGGATGTGCCCGCAACCAAGGTACATGCCCTTGACCGGAATCGAACCTGGGACCCTTGAGTCCGCAGGCCGACGCTCTATCCACTGAGCCACACCAGTCAGGGCTTGTTATTGTTATTTTTTAAACACTTCCTTTCCTTAGTGATTTCTTCCTCAGTCCATCCACTGTCCTTTCGTCCTTCTGTTTTTCTCTCTCATGGAGGCCATGTTCTTTGGCAGCTGGTTTAGACCAAGTTCATGGCCTCTGAGGCTTCCTCCACGTGAACGGGAGCTCGCTTTTTAATAACTTTTTTAAAATATATTTTTATTGATTTCAGAGAGGAAAGGGAGAGGGAGAGAGAAACATCCATGATGAGAGAGAATCACGGATCGGCTGCCTCCCACACGCCCCACACTGGGGATCGAGCCCACAACCCGGGCCTGTGCCCTGACCGGGATTCCACCCTTGGCCTCCTGGTTCCTAGGTCCATGCTCAACCACTGAGCCACACTGGCCAGGGCCAGGGCCAACTGTGTGTTTAATTCTCCCTGGGGTCTCAAAACCTGTACCTCCAGTGCATTCTTCCTCACGGTAGGAAGCTGCCAGAGATAACGCTTCACGAAAAGGGCAGTTGGCTTCTCTCCTTACAGCTCGCCAACACCGTTCATCCCGGGGGGACCTGGATTGCTCATCCCACCATCAGAGGTCAGGCCGGGCCCCCCCCACCCGGCCTGTTCCGGGTGCGCCCCGCGGCCCTGCGGGTCCCTAGCAAGCACAGCGTGTAGATGGGATGCAGTTTGGAGGCTCCTGGATGGGGACCCAGTGGGTAGATGCTGGCAGCTGCCAACGGCCCCACAGTGGTTTAAGGGAGCATGGGGGGCGGGGACTGGACAAAGCAGCTTTGGCCAATGGCTTTTGATATGCAAATGAGGGGCGTTCCCCAGCTCCCACCCGCACCAGCTGACTAGTTTGTGATGCAAATGGCCTGGGGCCTCCCACGCAGGGCGATGCCCAGTCCCAGAGCTGGCCGGGCCTGTCCCTACTGTCACCTCCACCGGGCCTGGCCGGGACCTGGCTCTGGGGACCTCTCGGTCCTGCCCGGAGGGGACAGCCCGACCAGCGTGGCTCAGGGGTGGAGCATCGGCCCATGAACCACGAGGTCATGGTTGGATTCCCGGTCAGGGCACATGCCCCGGTTGCCCGCTCGATCTCCCAGTAGGGGGCGTGCTGGAGGCAGCTGATCCATGATTCTCCCTCCTCGTGGATGTTTCTCTCTCTCTCTCTCTCCCTCTCCAAACATCAATAAAAACATATTATTAAACACACACACACACACCCCAAAACAGAATGTTTTTACACCTGAAAAAAAAAAAGTTAAATAATACAATCGGCTTTGTAAAAATTGTCTGGGCTGCCCTTATGTTCTTATTCTACCTAAATGCTTTGCTGGGCCGGAGATGGTTTAGCTCAGTGGATGTAGAGTCAGCCTTCGGACCGAAGGGTCCCGGGTTCGATTCGGTCAAGGGCACATGCCCGGGTTGTGGGCTCGATCCCCAGTAGGGGGCGTGCAGGAGGCAGCCGATCCACGATTCTCTCTCGACATTGATGTTTCCATCTCTCTCTCTCTCTCCTCTCTGAAATCAATCAATCGACCAATAAGTAAATAGATGCTTTGTTGGGAGCGCTGGCCAAGCGGTCTGAGTACCCAGTGGTGCCAGGGTGCCCTCCAGGCCCTGCTCGTTGGGGGTACTGCTGGCGGCTGCCCTCTCTCCTGGGGCCCCAGGCCAGCCCAGGTGATTCCTAGAGAGCGTCCCGCCCAGGGCCCTGGAGGGTTGGGCAGGGCCCGTCCTCCGGCCCCGGCCTGGCATCTCTGGCCTCCAGGGCTGGCACCGCCGGCCGGCCGGACAGGGCTGCCCCAGACACGTGCGTGTGCCCAGCCAGCTGGCCACACAAAGCCGCATTGTGGGCCTCGGCCTGGGGGGCGGGCACGTGACGGCAGAGTGTGGGCGGTGGGCCTGCCGGGGGTGCCCCCACCTTCCTCCTGGGCAGGGCTCAGCATCCTCGCCTCTGACCCCGCGAGGCAGGAGCCTGGCCGGGCACAGTTTTTTTTAGGATTTTAAAAAATATTTATTTTATTGATTTTTTTACAGAGAGGAAGGGAGAGGGATAGAGAGTTAGAAACATCGATGAGAGAGAAACATCCATCAGCTGCCTCCTGCACACCCCCTACTGGGGATGTGCCCACAACCATGGGGATGTGCCCACAACATGCCTTTGACCGGAATCGAACCCAGGGACCCTTCAGTCTGCAGGTCGGCGCTCTAACCACTGAGGAACACCGGCCAGGGCCAGAGGTATGTCGTGCCTTTCCCCATGAGGTCATAGAGCAGGCAGGCTCCCCTCGGCCGCTCGGCCTCCCCAGGCCCGAAGGGCGCCTCGGTCTGGTCGATTTCGGATCTGTCCGCTCCGGGGGCTGCTGGCCGCACGCACCCACGGGTGTTGGGAAGAGTTTGCCGAAACGAAGCATTTCTCGTAAAACTGCCTGCTTTGGACCTAACCGGTTTGGCTCAGTGGACAGAGCGTCGGCCTGCGGACTGAAAGGTCCCGGGTTCGACTCCGGTCAAGGGCATGTGCCTTGGTTGCGGGCACATCCCCAGGAGGGGGTGTGCAGGAGGCAGCTGATCGATGTTTCTCATCTCTCTCTCCCTCTCCCTTCCTCTCTGTAAAAATTCAATAAAATATATTTTTAAAAAATTAAAAATAAAACTGCCTGCTTTGTTGGGCACCCTCCTCGAGCCCTGCGTGGTATCAGGTTTCTGAAGGAGGAAAACATCCCCCCCGGACCCCAGAGATTCGTTAGCAGCTTCTATCACGGGCCCACGGAGCCAAGTTCTAACCATTTATGAAAACAGAGACTTTTTCCCCGTAAGTTCCTGGCAAGCCCATCAGGCGGCCAAACCTGACCTGGTCGGATATAAAGACAGGGCAAGTCTAAGAGTGAACGTTGGCACTTGTTCCTGCCGAAAAGCTTTTTTAAAAATATATTTTTATTGGTTTCAGAGAGGAAGGGAGAGGGAGAGTGAGAGAGAAACATCGATGAGGAGAGAGAATCACGGATCGGCTGCCTCCTGCACGCCCCACACTGGGGATCGAGCCCGCAACCCAGCATCAAACTGTGTTTCTATCTTTTTCTCCCTCTTCCTTCCTCTCTGAAATCAATAATAAAAAATATATATAATTAGCCTGCTATATTGGGTCAAGCATTTAATGAGCTCAGCCCTCACGCCTCGTCAGGGCCAGACCACATGATTTCTCCGGCCTTCTACGGCCCGAAAGCCGGATGCTCCCCCCGACCCCCAAAGAGGGGACAGACATTATTCCAGGCGTCTCACAGCGAGATACCCCATTGCAAACGAAAACCACCGCCCAGCCGGCGTGGCTCCGTGGTGGAGCGTCGACCTAGGAACCAGGAGGTCCTGGTTCGATTCCTGGTCAAGGGCACATGCCTGGGTTGCAGGCTCGATCCCCTGTGTGGGGCGTGCAGGAGGCAGCCGATCCGTGATTCTCTCTCCTCATGGATGTTCCTCTCTCTCTCTCTCTCTCTCACTTCCTCTCTGACATCAGTACAAATATATTGAAAAGAAAACCACGGACATGACATCACAGGGAGCCTGGCTGGGCTGGAGGCTGGGGAGTCCCTGGGAGACGCAGGCAGGCAGCCCGAGAGGTGGGGGCGGCGGGCGGGGTACGGGGGGAGGTAATTCCTGGTTGTCACTGGGATCTGAGAACAAAGACAGCGCAAACCCCTCATTTCTGTTCAGGCTAATATTAGCTCGCGAGGAGCTGGGAGTGATGTCCTTTCCCCTCCCCACCCCGGAGCCGCACCAGCCAGGGCTCATCACTGATGTTTCTCTCTCTCTCTCCTTCTCGGAAACCAATACAAATTAAAAAAAGAAAAGAAAATGGCACTAAACTTGCTCGTAGCACCTCCCCCCCACCCCCACCCCACCGCCTTGTCCCGGGGGTTGGGGAGGAAGTGGGATCGCCTCTCGGCGGTCTCCCCAGAGCCCCGGGGGGTCTGTGTCCCGGCCCCAGGAGGGCGAGGCCTCCAAGCCCGGGCAGGCCCACGGTGCAGGCGGGCGGGAGGGCTCGGGCCTGGGGGGCATCTGATAAGGCTGGTGCCTGGTGCCAGGACAGGTCAGGGCGGAGGGCGCCCCAGGGCAGCAGGCAGGCTCCTGTGGAGACAGAATCCATCCAGCAAGAGCCCAAAACGGCCTCCTCCTTTTTCCCTGGAGCCGGACAATCCAGGGGGCCCGGGGCTGCGGGTCCCTCCCTGAGCCGGTTCAGCAGGGACAGGCTTGACTCCTGTAGGAGCGTTGATTCCAGTCCTGCCTGCTGCGTGGGAGAGCCGCAGGGCATCCACACACATCTGCTCTGCACCCGCCCCCCACCCCCCACATAGGCCAGCTGCTGATAGTGGGAGGAAGGACAAAGATTACAGGGGAAGTAGCAAAAGGGTTATGCCAGATGGGCAGCTTACAGGTAAGCGGGCTGGAGATTTGCAAAGGCCTGTGGGTATGCAAAGGGCTGGGGGTCTGCTCCCAGTGGGGAGGACGGGCCCCATTTCCAGGTGAGCTCCCAGGTGCCACCCGCAGCTCCCAGCCAGGCGAGAAGGTGCCTTTCTAATCAGAACAACAGAGCGTGATTCCTGCTTCCGACCATTCGAGCTGGTCCCCAACATTCTATGTCTGCCCCCCGTCCGCAGGACCAGCCTGGGGGCCCCTCTGCAGGAAGGCGGGTTCCCAAACCACGGGGAGGCGAGGCGGCTCCGTCTCACTGAGCTCCCAGCTCCTCCACCGGCCCGGCGGGGTGAGGGCAGAAGAAGAGCCCCTGAGGCTCAGCCCAGCCCAGGCAGGCGGCCCTCACCCCGAGGGATGGGATCCTGCCCAGACCTCTCCCTTCCCTAGCATCCAGATTCCTTTTTTTTTTTTTTTTAAAGACCTTGTATTGTCCTAACCGGTGTGGCTCAGTGGATAGAGCGTCGGCCTGCGAACTCAAGGGTCCCAGGTTCAATTCCGGTCAAGGGCATGTACCTTGGTTGCGGGCACATCCCCAGTGGGGGGCGTGCAGGAGGCAGCTGACGGATGTTTCTCTCTCATCGATGTTTCTAACTTTCTATCCCTCTCCCTCTCTGTGGAAATTCAATAAAATATATTTTAAAAAAATGCATAATATTGCAGATTTACAAGTCATTTCATTAAGTAACATATTTCCATTTTTAAAAAAATCAATAAAATATATTTAAAAAAAAAAAGACCTTGTATTGACGTTTAGAGAGGAAGGGAGAGGGAAGGAGAGAGAAACGTCCGTGTGAGAATGAAACGTCAATGGGCCGCCTCCTGCATGCCCCCACTCCCCTGGAGTCGGAGCCAGCAGGCTGGGCAGGTGCCCTGACTGGGCGGGAATCGAGCCGTGGCCTCCTAGTGCACGGGACGATGCCCAACCACTGGGCCACACCGGCTGGGCTGCCATTGGGTCTTCCCTTTCCCTCCAGCCCGTCTCCCACGGCCTCAGAGACCGAGCCTGGCCTGCCAACCAGCCAGCGGAAGGAAGCAGCGGCTGCCAGCCCGTCCGGGCCGCCGCGGGGATGGGAAAACACACATGGTCTGGGGGCGTTTCGGATACAGTAGGGGGTATTTTTAGCAAGTTGTTCCGACTCGGTGAGAAACCTGGAAGATAGTGTTGATCAGCGCGCTGATTATAGCGCCGCAGATGGCCGGCTGCTCGCAGACGCCTGCTTCTGGGTGACGGGCCGGGCCCAGGAGGAGGCAGGCACCGCGCCCTCGGCGGCAGGAACACATCACCCGAGATTGTCTGCGTGGTTTCACGGGTGAGGATTCATTTAAAAAAAAGAAAAAGAAAGAAAGAAAGAGCCCTGGCTGGTGTGGCTCAGTGGATAGAGCGTCGGCCTGCAGACTAAAGGGTCCTGGGTTCGATTCTTGTCAAGGGCACATGCCCGGGTTGCGGGCTCCATCCCCAGGAGGGGGCGTGCAGGAGGCAGCCGATCCAGGATGCTCTCTCCTCAGGGATGTTTCTATCTCTCTCTCCCTTCCTCTTGTGAGATCAATAAAAAAAACGTAAAAAAGAAAAAGAAGCATCCGTGATGAGAGAGCATCCTGATCGGCTGCCTCCCGCACGCCCGCTGTGGGGGATCGCGCCTGCAACCCGGGCGTGGGGCCGGCCCGGGGACGGAGCCGTGACCTCCGATTCCTGGGATTTTCCCACGACAGCACAGATGTGGGGGGACGTTCAGGGAACCCAGCCCCATCCTGCCCGCCAGCCCTGTTCCTGCCGCTCCAACAGGACCAGATGGGCACTGACGCCCTCCCCCCCCCATCCTCCCCACACCCCCTCCCGGGCGACCCCCTCGGAGGCCCAGACATGCTGTCATGCCCTCGGGTGCCAGCGCAGACGTGGTCTGAGGGCCACCTGTGCCCTGCTCCCCCGGGGAGCTCAGGGCGTGCAGTTCACGGACGTGTGTTTCCCTCTCGGGGTCCTGCATCCTGAGCTTCAGAGCCCTAACCCTTTGGCTCTGTGGATAGAGCCTCGGCCTTCGGACTGAAGGGTCCCGGGTTCGATTCCCGGTCCAGGGCACATGCCCGGGTTGCGGGCTCCATCCCCAGTGGGGGGCGTGCAGGAGGCAGCCGGTCCATCATGCTCTCTCCTCATGGATGTTTCTCTCTCCTTCTCCCTCTCTGAAGTCAATAAAAAAATATATTTTAAAATATATTTTACTGATTTTTACAGAGAGGAAGGGAGAGGGAGAGAGACTTAGAAACATCCATGAGGAGAGGGAAACATCCATCAGCTGCCTCCTGCACGCCCCCCACTGGGGATGTGCCTGCAACCTGGGCATGTGCCCTTGACGGGGAATCGAACACGGGACCCTTCAGTCCGCAGGCCGAGGCTCTATCCACGGAGCCACACCAGTTAGGGCTAAAAAAATATTTTGAAATAAATTAAAAAGAGCCCTGACTGGTGTGGCTCCGTGGATAGAGCGTCGGCCTGCGGACTGAAGGGTCCCGGGTTTGATTCCGGTCAAGGGCATGTACCTTGGTTGCGGGCACATCCCAGTAGGGAGTGTGCAGGAGGCAGCTGATGGATGTTTCTCTCTCATGGATGTTTCTAAGTCTCTCTCCCTCTCCCTTCCTCTCTGTAAAAAATCAATAAAATATATATATTTTTAAAATTAAAAAGAAAAGGCACACAGGGCTGGGCTCTCCAGGGTGTGCCCGGAGCACGGGGAGTCCCTGGGGTGCCCCGCTCCCCGTCTCCTCCTCCCTCTCCCCCCCCCCAGCACCTGGCGCTCCCTCGAAGGCCTCGGGGGACCCATCTCCCCTGCTGTTTGGGTGAGGAGAGCCTGTATTTATAGCAGAGAGCAGGCGTGCCAAGCGGGTACCCAAGCAACCGCTGGGCACAGGCTCCAAGCGCCACACGCGTGCCATGGGGGTGGGGGTGGGAGGGGTGGCAGGGGGGCGGCCCTCCCCCTCTGTCTTGGGGGGGGCGCTGCCTCCAAGATAGCCCCTCCCTGGGCTCCAGGGGAGGGTGGTGGGAGAACACAGCACAATTGTCTCTGGCCAGTACTGGGGGGCGAGTGGGGGGCGCAGGGGGGGAGCCCCACAGACCTGAGGCCTGGGGAGCGGGGCGGGGGGAGGCGGGGGGGCGATCAAAACAGGCCTTTGTCCGGGGCCTGGCCGGCCGCACACAGGGCTTGTGTTTCTCGGGGGATGACAATGGGGTGAAACATTAGAGTGGGCATCAATTATTCACAGTCCCCCGCCAGGTCAGAGCACAGCCGCTGGCCCGTCCCGCCCCCACGCAGGGTGGAGGAGGAGGATGGGAAATCGGAGGCGCTCCCTGCCAAGAGGGAGGCTGAGGATGGGGTTCAGACGGACTCCGGACTCCGGGCTGAGGCCTGAGCCCCCTGCACCCCCCAGGACTCAGCGGCCCGCCCTCCTCGGATCTGACCCCCCCTCCACCCTGCTGTGCAGGCTGTTCTCTGCCCCTGGGGGGCACTGAGAATGATGCACCAGAAACATCCATGATGAGAGAGAACTGTGGACCGGCTGCCTCCTGGGGATGGAGCCCGCCACCCGGGCACGTGCCCTTGACCGGGAATCGAACCTGGGGCCCTTCAGTCTGCAGGGTGACGCTCACCCACTGAGCCACCCCGGCCGGGCAATTTTTAAGTGGATACTTTTGTGTGGCCCTCGAATGATGTGATAAATACCCAAATGGCAACTTGGCAGAAAAAAGGTTCCCTCCCCTGCTCTAGGGTGTCGGGGGGAAAGTCCGATTGTACCTGTGAAGACCCCCCAAAAAGTGAGTCCCTTGCTTCTCTCCCAGAAATGGTGGTGAGCATGGCCGGGCAGGCGTGGCTCCGTGGCTGAGCGTCGACCTATGAACCAGGAGGTCAGGGTTCCATTCCCGGTCAGGGCACGTGCCCGGGTCACAGGCTCCATCCCCAGTGGGGGGTGTGCAGGAGGCGGCTGATCGATGTTGCTCTCTCATCGATGTTTCTAACTCTCTATCCCTCACCCTTGCTCTCTGTAAAAAATCAATAACATATATTTAAAAATAATAGAAAGGAATGCTGATGCGCATGAATCGTAGGGTGGGCAAAGGCCGTTCCCCCGTCACTGGCAGCTCAGAAGCATCCTCTCGCTCGGGATGCTGGGGACGTGGTCCCCGGAGGCCCCGTGGTGGGGGGCCGGGTGCAGCCCCGGTGGGTGCCTTGCCCACGCCTCGGTGGCCCCGCCGAAGGGTTCCCATTCGGGACAGGAAGTGGCCGCCTCTGACCAGGCCGCCTGAAATGGTTTCAGCCGCACGGAGGCCCTTCAGAGGCAGACCAAATAAACACTCGCAGCTAAAAAAAGGCGAAACGGGGTGGCTGGAAACAGAGAGGAAAGTCGCTCCGGACCTGGAGGGCGGGGCCCGCTGTCCAGAGAAGCCCAGGGAGTGGGCCTGGGCCTGTTGGGGCGGGGGGGGGGGTATATATATATATATATATATACACTGAGTGGCCAGGTTATTATGATCTCTGAACACATAATAATCTGGCCACTCAGTGTGTACATATATATTAGAGGCTCGGTGCATGAATTTGTGCATGGGTGGGGTCCAGCCAGCCTGGCCAGGGGGAGGGGACATGGGCGGTTGTCCGGCCTGCCTGCTGGTCGAACTCCTGGTTGAGGGGACCATTTGCACACAGCCACTCTGTATATATTTCATTGATCTCAGAGAGGAAGGGAGAGGGACAGAGAGAGAGAGAGACATCAACAATGAGAGAGAATCATGGCTCAGCTGCCTTCTGCACGCCCCCCACTGGGGATGGAGCCTGCAACCCAGGCATGTGTCCTGACCGGGAATCGAACTCTGACCTCCTGGTTCCTAGGTCGACGCTCAACCACGGAGCCACGCCGGCCGGACAGAAAGCTTTTTATTTACACGGGTAAACCCATCCGTATGTCCTGTAATAGAAGTTAACATGGAGACCCATTTAAAATATGCTTGCATTTATTTTGAAATGACAGTCAAGCCAGTCCTTGCTAACACAACTAACATTTATGAAAAGAGCCATCTTTGTCCTAAGAATAGTTCATTTCGTAAGAAGAGCGACCGTGTTTTATCTTTTTTAAGAAAAAGAATCTTTGCCGCTGTCTGGCGTAACAGACAGCTGGATTCTTCACATCTGCTCCTATTTCCATCTCTTCGCATATCGCACATCATGCAGACTCCGGAAAACTCCGTTCACCAGCCACGAGGGGAAAAATGTCTCTGTGTTATTCCTACCATAGAGTTTTGACTTTGTGGCTCCCCCTAATGGGGTCTCAGGAACACCCGGGGGGTCCACGGACCCCACTTTGAGAACCATCCATCCTGACACTCCTTTACAAAGGGCATCAGCCAACCAAGACTCCCCAAGGTGCTCTGGCCGGTTTGGATCCGTGGAGAGAGCGTCTTCGGCCTGTAGACTGGAGGGTCCTGGGTTGGATCCCGGTCAAGGGCATGGACCTCTGTGGCTGGATCCCCGGCCCTGGTCAGGGTGCGCGGGGGCGGCAACCGATTGATGTGTCTCTCTTCCTCTCCCTTCCACTCTGTAAAAATAAATGGAGTCCAACCAGCGTGGCTCCATGGTTGAGCATCGACCTAGGAACCAGGAGGTCACGGTTCGATTCCCGGTCAGGGCACATGCCCGGGTTGTGGGCTCGACCCCCAGTAGGGGGCGTGCAGGAGACAGTTGATCGATGATTCTCTCTCATCATGGATGTTTCTCTCTCTCTCCCTCTCCTTCCCTCTCTGAAATCAATAAAAACATATTTTAAAATAAAAACAAATGGAAAAATATCATCAGGTGTGGATTTAAAAACACACACACACAGCCCTAACCAGTTTGGCTCAGTGGATGGAGCATCAGCCTTCGGACTCAAGGGTCCCGGGTTCGATTCCGGTCAAGGGCATGAACCTTGGTTGCGGGCACATCCCCAGTGGGGAGTGTGCAGGAGGCAGCTGATCAATGTTTCTCTCTCATCGATGTTTCTGACTCTCTATTCCTCTCCCTCTCCCTTCCTCTGTAAAAAATCAATAAAATATATTTTAAAAAAATTAAAACACACACACACACAAACTTCAAACAAACAAGTTAGAGATCTGAGGACACCCCCCCCCCCCCGAGTTCTCAGGAAAAACCCCCAGAGAAGAGCAGGCCTGCCCGTCTGTATGAGGAACATTCCCCAGAAGCCGGGCTCCGTGGTATATTCATTCGACTTTGTTATCTCCTCCTGGGATCTCCCTTCCTCCCCGTCCGCTCTGGCTGAGTTCTGAGGCTCCGAAGTTTCAGGGAAACCGACGTTGGATAATGAGACCATGAAGTAACCTTCCTTTCATGTCTGTTTACGGCCGGGCTGCACGTAGCAACGTCTGCTCGCCCTACACACCCCGGGGCGCGGACCGAGACTCATGGCGTGGCATCATGTTCCCGGGGGATGATTCATGAAAACTCTGCTCGTGGCGTCTGTATGTGTGGGAAAGAGGCCCCGTGAATGCGTTTTTAAATATATATATATATATATATATATATTATTGATTTTTTACAGAGAGGAAGGGAGAGGGAGAGAGAGTTAGAAACATCGATGAGAGAGAAACACCGATCAGCTTCCTCCTGCACACCCCCTACTGGGGATGTGCCCGCAACCAAGGTACATGCCCTTGACCGGAATCGAACCTGGGACCCTTCAGTCCAAAGGCCGACGCTCTATCCACTGAGCCAAACCGGTCAGGGCAGCATTTTTTAAAAAGTACACTCGAGGCCCGATGCACGAAATTCGTGCAGGGGGCTCGGCTCTCGCAGCCCCGGCTTCATCCGGAAGGTCGTCTAGCTGTCCCCTCTAATTAGCATATTATGCTTTTATTATTATAGATATTGTACTTGTTGATTTCAGACAGGAAGGGAGAGGGAGAGACAGATAGAAACATCAATGATGAAAGAGAATCATGGATCGGCTGCCTCCTGCACGCCCCCTCCTGGGTATCCAGCCCGAAACCTGGGCACGTGCCCTGACGGGGAGTCGAACCTGAAACCTCCTGGTTCACAGGTCGACGCCTCAACCACTGAGCCTCGCCAGCCGGGCCCCACTGGCTTCTTTTGAAGCGAGTCCCTAAACATCAGGACGTTCATCTGTAAATAGTTCCCGGTCCTCGTCCTTATCCATTGTTGTTGTCTGCTTGCTGGACACAGCAGTGGGCTCTGAGGTCCTGATTTGGGCTGGGGCAGGCCGAACGCTTCTCCCACAGGTTCTCTCTCTCTCTGTCTCTCTCGGACGGCCTCGCTCACGGTCTGACCGTTGGCCGGGAAACCTCGGTACCCCCGCCCGGCCTCTGCCGTGGGCTAGCTGGGGCTTGCTTCCCGCTGTCAAGAGAGGGCAGGCCCTGAGGGGCAAGGGCCTTGCAAGCCTCCGCTCGTGTCTTGTTTGCTGACGTCCCGTTTGCCAAAACAAGTCGTGTACAGCCACGCCCAGGACCCACGTGGGAGGATGAGAGAGACGGATGAGGACTTCAAAACAGGGGGGATTCGCCCAGCCCGGCCCGCGTGGCTCCGTGGTTGAGCGTCGACCTAGGAACCAGGAGGTCAGGGTTGGATTCCCGGTCAGGGGCACACGCCCGGGATGTGGGCTCCATCCCCAGTGTGGGGCGTGCAGGAGGCAGCCGATCTATGATTCTCTCTCATCATGGATGTTTCTCTCTCTCTCCCTTCCTCTCTGAAATCAATAAAAATATATTTTTTAAAATAACCGAGCACTGATGGAACCAGCACCCCTTAGATGCTGGGGTGTGGGGGTGGGGGGAGTGGGGGAGGGAGGAGAGGGAGTGGGGAGCCACACAGGCCAAAAGCAAGCTCCCCTGTGCAAGGCAGCTCCGGAGAACACGCAGTACCACTTCCAGACACCGGAGGGAGCCAGACTGCAGGTTCCGGGAAAAAGGAACACCCAGCCAATCACACCCACACCCAGAGAGGATGCATCCTTACAGAAGATATTTTTTATTTGTTTTTTTAAAAATACATTTTTATTGATTTCATAGAGGAAAGAAGAGGGAGAGAGAGAGAGGAACATCCATGACGAGAGAGAATCATGGATGGGCTGCCTCCTGCCGGAGATCGAGCCGGCAACCGGGGCATGTGCCCTGACGGGGAATCGAACCCTGACCTCCTGGTTCACAGGCTGACGCTCGAGCCGGAGCCACGTCGGCAGGGCCTGGCAGCAGATTGGAGGTGCCCTCCGGATCTTTAGACACAGCCTGGCGGGTGAAGAGGTTCCCTTGTATGAAGCCGGCCCGTGGAGACTGGGAGAGGTGACTTTTCTCACATGCACAAAACACGATAGGAAATAACGAGTCACGTGAAGGGACCGGGAAAGAGGACTCAGCCAAATCGACAAAATAAATCCCCAGAAACCGATCATAAAAACAAACAAACAACAACAAAAAACAGAGACCTATGAATGACCTGACAAAAATTCAAAATAATTGTCTTCCACTCCACGCAGAACTCGGGTAGACAACGGAACGAAACCAGGAAAGTGAGGCATGAACGCAGTGAGGACATGGATAAGGAGCAGGGCCACCTATCTGCCGCCTGTGACACGGGGCGAGCTGGGCCCTGCCCCCTCGGCTCACTCTCCCGGTACAGGTGACGATCCGCCACTTCCATTTAGGGGCTCAGCTCTGAGCCGGCCCCACTGTCTGTCTGTCTTTCTGGCCGGCCTTTAATCCTGTGTGAGGAGGCTCCAAAATGCAGGACGCTTCAGCCTGGGGATGGGCAAGAGTCATACCACTGCGGCCTGGGGGACAGAAGGGTCCCAGGTGCGATTCCGGTCAAGGGCACGTATCTCGGTGGCAGGCTCCATCCCCGGCCCGGGGCCCTGGTCAGGGGCTTGTACAAGAGACAACCCATAGATGTGTTTCTCTCACATCGATGTTTCTCTCTCTGTGTCTCTCCTCTCTCTAAAAATCAGTGGCATCCTAGGTGGTTTGGCTCAGTGGCTAGAGCGTCGGCCTGCGGACTGAAGGGTCCCAGGTTCGATTCCGGTCAAGGGCATGTACCTTGGTTGCGGGCACATCCCCAGTGGGGGGTGTGCAGGAGGCAGCTGATCGATGTTTCTCTCTCATCGATGTTTCTGGCTCTCTATCCCTCTCCCTTCGTCTCTGTAAAAAAAATGAATAAAATATATGTTTTTAAAAAATAAATAAAAATAAAAATCAACGGAAAAAAAATATCCTCGGGTGAGGATGAGCAACAACAAAACACGAGAAAACAATGACAACGGTGTTACAAAAGCTAAGTGCGCACACCAAGGAAATGTGAGGGGCAGATGTGCATAAAACATAGTTTTTAAAAAGCAAATATGCATGTATTCCAGAGCATGGCCAGGTCATTAAAAATGGGTTAAGCCAGGCCAGCCTGGCTCAGTGGTTCAGCGTGGGCCTAGGAACCAGGAGGTCACGGTTCGATTCCCCGGGCTCCATCCCCAGTCGAAGGCGTTCCATGATTCTCTCTCATCATGGATGTTTCTCTCTCTCTCTCTCTCTCTCTCTCTCTCTCCCTTCCTCTCTGAAATCAATAAAAATATATTTCATCTCCTCGCCGCCAAATCAACAGGGGGACGTGTACCCTTGCTGGCCGGAAGGAGGGAGCCGAGCCCGGGCCTCGGTGCTGATTTGGGCCGGTGCTCACGTGGGCGAGGCGGGGGCTCAGACGCCAGCTGTCGGGGCTGCCTCTCTGGGTTCCCAAGCCGCCCCCATTGGACCCCCCTCTCTGCAGCCCCCGCTCGGCCAGGGGAGATTTGCTTTCCATTTGCTCCATCGGCGCCCCCTGCACGCGTCCCAACCCGGCTGTGCCCGCCGCTCCCTGGCTGTGCTGCGGCGCCATTGGCCGGGGAGGCCGAGGCCACGCCCCCGAGCGCACGTCGTAAACGTAGGGGCGGGCCGGAAGCCGGAGGCCGGAAGCCGGAAGTCAACAGCAGGAGCTGAGGCGGCGCGGCGGCCGCCACGGAGCAGGACGGGAGCCGCTGTCTGCGCGTCTGGCTCTGGAGTCGGAGGGGCTGCGCTTCCTGCACGTCACCGGTGAGTCGCCGCGAACCCCGGGACCCAGGGGAGCCGGGGGGCGCCCCCGTGGGCGGGGCCGGGCCTGGGAGGCCTTTCCCTCCCGGAGCCGCTCTTCCCCGGGCGACGGCGGCGGCGTCCGGCCGCTTCATTTTCAATTTATTTATTTTCCTATTGGAAAGCAAGCCCTGTCCTTGCGGCCCTGGGACCCCTGGGCCCTAGCGTGCGCCTCCAGGCCTCGCTGCGCCCCCTCCCCGCCCGCCCTCGCTCCCAGCTCCCGGGTCCCCCTCGGTCCCCCTCTCCCCGAGCTCCGGGGCGTGGGAGGCCTCTGTCCGCCCGAGGTGACTCGGCTCCTCTCCATCCCCCTGTCAGCAGTGCTTGTCTTTTCTGTTTCTCACAAACTCTTTTTTTGGTGTTTTTTGCTCGCAGTGGGCTCCCTGCTGGCCGCCGACGGCTGGCGCCTGGTCTTGGGCTGCACCCTCCTGGTGGCCGCCTTTCAGAAGTTCTCCGCCCGCCTGAGGGCCTCCGGGCAGAGGCAGCCGGCCCGGCGGCAGCTGCTGTGGGTTCGTACCTGGTCCCGATAGATAGCGAGTGGAGGCTGTGGGTGAGAGGAAGGAGCACCGGCTGGCAATCGGGGTGTGTGTGGGGGGGGACTGGGGGGGACCGCGATCCACTTTATGCTTCCGGAACTGAACGGGGCGAACGAAGGTGCGATGGGTTGTCCCAGGGCGGAGCTGTTTGCTGGAGGTGGATTCGGTTGGAAAGGTCACTCACGGGTCTGCCTGTTAACCCCGAGTGACCTGAGGCCTGGAGTGAGTGCGGAGAAACGGGTGTGGGTTGGTTGGGGCTTCCCAGTCGCTCTATTCTCATTGGTCCCCAGGCGCTCGTTTGATCTGGCAATCCTTGCCTCTGAAAGGGTGGCCTTTTCACCTGTCAGACTGGAGGCTACCGTTTCCATAGCAGCAGCATCAGACACACGCGGTCATGCATCGGAGTCACCATGGTTACCGAGGTTGGCGGGGAGAGCAGATGTCCCAAAACCCCACAAGCCTGCCTCTCCTTCCCCGTGGGCCGTGGGCCTGCACGGCCAGCCAGTCTGTTGGCTTGTTGGCTCTCTGGGCAACAAGAAACGACCAAGTCCAAGTGTAAATCTTTCAGGTGGGTTGAGAGTGGAGTCGGCAACAGCCCCAGGCACCCGCCACAGCCACCTCCTGCACGCCCCCCACTGGGGATGGAGCCCGCAACCCAGGTAAGTGCCCTTGACTGGAATCGAACCCAGGACCCTTCAGTCCACAGGCCGATGCTCTATCCCCTGAGCCAAACCGGCTAGGGCTTGATTCCTTTTTAAAGTTTCACTCATCCCTGCCACCACCACCACCCCCCACACACACCCCTACACCCCACTTGATGATGACACTTGACCCTCGTTTTATGTGGATTCCTTCAGCTAAGGGGCCTTGTTCCTGTGCTGTCTGCAGGTAATGGTGATCACTTCCTGTCCTCTGAGTGGTCATGGTGGGAATAGAGACCTTCTCATGCTGGTGGGAGGAATTTTTCTTTTCTGTAGAAACCATGATAAAAATACCTGAGGATTGCCCTGATTTGGCTCAATGGATAGAGCTTCGGCCTGCAGATGGAAGGGTCCCAGGTTCGAATCCGGCCAAGGGCACATGCCTGGGTTGCGGGCTCGATCCCCCAGTGGGGGCATACAGGAGGCAGCTGATCAGTGATTCTCTCTCATCATTGATGTTATTTCTCTCCCTCTCCTTTCCTCTCTAAATTCAATAAAACATGTATATTTTTAAAAATACCCGAGGCCCTAACCCAGTGGTCGGCAAACTCATTAGTCAACAGAGCGAAATATCAACGGTACAACGATTGAAATTTCTTTTGAGAGCCACATTTTTTAAACTTCAACTCTATAGGTAGGTACATTGTTATTAACTTAATTAGGGTCCTCCTAAGCTGGCCTTTGCAAAAAACTCAAGGGGCCAATGAGCCGCATGTGGCTCCCAAGCTGCAGTTTGCCGACCACCGCCCTAACCGGTTTGGCTCAGTGGCTAGAGCGTCGGCCTGCGGACTCAAGGGTCCCAGGTGCGATTCCGGTCAAGGGCATGTACCTTGGTTGCGGGCACATCCCCAGTAGGAGGTGTGCAGGAGGCAGCTGATCGATGTTTCTCTCTCATTGATGTTTCTAACTCTCTCTCCTTCCTTCCTCTCTGTAAAGAAATCAGTAAGATATATTAAAAAAATATATAGCCCCCGCTGAAATAATTTTTAAAAATAAATAAAAATACCTGAGGATCTCGATCGGGCGTGGACTCATTTCAGTGACGGCCAGTGGTCAGAAGGCGTGATCTATCCCGGCTGTCTTCTGGAATTCCGGTCAACCTGGGCACTGGGTGCCGGGCGGTGTCCCGGCTGTGGACTGACAGCCGAGTGTGCCCGTCAGAGCACTTGCGTTTCAGGGCTGCGCCTCTCCAGGTCTCTCTGAATTTGGAGTTGGGGGGGGCGTGGCAGAAGTCTGCATCTCTGGGAGGTTTCCGGTGCCCTGGGGCAGCCTCCTCCCCCGGAATCAGCCAAAACAGAGGCAGAGGGGTCCCACGTCTTTGTAACCGTGTGGACTCTGGAGTTTCCGTGGCACACGGGGTGCTTTACCTCCCCCCATTCTTCTCTCCTCGCAGCCCCCGAGGATGTTGTGAGACTGCAAGAGGCACTCGCGGCCGCGCCCTGAAGATGCAGGAAGAATTCAATGCCCAGGCAGAAAGGCACAAGGAGAAGCTACGACAGGTAGGGTTGCTCCACCCTCAGCCACGGGGTCCGAGGCTTAGCGGGTAAACACTGTGTGCACGGGCGCGAGGGCAGTGTCTTTTCAGCTGCGGGCAACGCTCTCCTTGTGCGATTTGTTCGGAGGAGGGGGGCATGGGAGAGGGGCTTCAAGAAATGCCTTGGACTTAGGTTTTTGCTGCTTAGTGGCTCTCCCAGCAGCATTTCAGCCACCGTGTGCGTGTGGCGGGTGTCATGGGTCAGTGCAGAGCACACGTTCTGTGTCAAGCTGTGGGTCTCACACGCCCCGGCCTGCTGGGACGTCTCCTGAGGGGACGGCAGGAGAGCAGGGACGGTCGGATGGGTTCCGCCCAGGGCTGAGATGGCTTTGGAAAGATTGGTCGGGGGCCCTAGGGCAGGGGAAAGGAAGCACCAAGGATGGAGGACCAGCTCTGACCCGGTCTGTCCCGACGAAAGGAAGTGCAGACCGGCCCGCTTCTTCGTTCCAGCGCAGAGGCCCCGGGCCCCCTCTTCCCTCCGAGGAAGCCTGGAGGGTCAGTCCTCCAGAGGGTGGCTTTTGTTTGTGCGCCTCATCCAGCTCGGCTGGAACCCGGGACGAGACTGCCCAGGTTCCGGTGACCCAAAAGTTAGCACTAGCCCCTTTCTGGGACTAATTGAAGCATATAGGTTCACAAAAAAATCATGGTGGGTGAAGGGGGGGTGGTCCCCAAGAGTTACTGTGGGATCCCAGGCAGGCATTAGGGAAGTAGGGAAAAGCAAAAGGAGAACCAAAAGACATTCCTCGAAGAGGATCCTCCCCCCCCCAATAGGAAATCGCACAAGGAGAGCATGAGAGGGTCTCATTCGCCCAGGGCCCCCCTCCCCTGGGGGAGAGGGCTTGCGGCCCCTTGGCTGAGAACTTGATAAGCCCAGTACACGCAACACACACACACACTCAAAAACATACACACCGCTGTAGTCAAAGGCTAGGAACAGGGCGGGCGTTGCCTGCACTGGGGTGGTGGAGCAGGGGGTGCTCAGGTAGGGGTGCTGGTCGCTGTCATGCGGTCCCGCGCACCGTGGGTTCCACCTGCCGCTCGCACCCGCTGCCAGTGCCGGCCGCTGGCCCCGATGCTCCTGAGGGTTTCTCCACCTCCTCCTGCCCCTGAGGGGCAATTGGGGCAGCTGCTGCCACTCGCTCCGGTGATGGTGGCCCCGGTCGCTCCTTGCCGTGCCGGTGGGAGTGGGGCTGCCAGCAGACGGGACTGGGGGCCGCAGAGGATGGGCTGCGACCCGCCCCTGTGGTGACCTTGCAGCCCACAGTTCCTTTCAAGGTGCATGAGGTCGTGCACTGCGCCCCTAGTAAAGAAATAAAAAATGCAGTGCAAACCCAGCAGAAGCGGCTCGTCTGGACTTTTGCTGTTCTTTTGCCTAATGCTAGTCCTTTTTAGTCCCGAGTGCTGCGGGCTTCCTGGGGACCACTGTCCCCGCTCGGGGAAGGTTGGGGTCTGTCACAAATGGCATTTCTGACCTTGATGCACATTTCTGCTCTTCCCTCCCACGGGGCCTGCATTCGGTGGGATGCGTTGGCGTGGACTGACTGGCATCCCTGTAAACCCCCCACAACTCGCTGTCACTTGGGAGCAGGGTGTTGGCCGCATTGGGGACTGCTGGTCGACCTCTTGGCGGGCGGTGTAAACCCGGGGCCTTTTATCCCAAAACAGGACGGGAGGGAGAGGGGTCCCTTGGGAGCCTCCCACCACCCCTGCCTGGACGCTTGACCCGTTCTGGCTGGCAATTTGGCTGGGCCATCTGGTCGACTCCCACAGGGTGACCTGGACCCGCTGGCGTCGCTCAAGTCGCTGACCTACCTGAGGTAGGAGGAGATGACCCGGTGACAGTGAGTCCCTTACAACAACTCCCTGCCCGGCCTCGACCTTACCAGCCAGTGAGGACAAAGGAATGCTGAATGCAAACTGGAATTGAAAATAGTTTAAAGTTTTAAAAATATTTTCATTGAGTTTAAAACTCATAAATCTTCTAATTTTGTTTTACCCTCCATAAAAAAGGAAGAAAAGAGCACCCTTTAAAAACAGTACGCAGCCCTGGCTGGTGTCGGGCAGTGGTTAGCGCCAAAAGGTCAAGGTTCGATTCCCGGTCAGGGCACAGGCGCCAGCTGCGGGCTCGATCCCTAGTGTGGGCTTGCAGGAGGCAGCCGATCGATGTTTCAAAATCTATACGAACCCCACAAACAAAATATTGCAAATATCCCCTTCGGGCCCAGTGCCCTGTTCTCCTTTCCCTGATGCCCCCTGAGTTGCTGTGACCTTGCATGTGAAGCGCAGCGGCCTGTCCCCTGATCTGTGCGCTCGGGGGGTTGTGGGAACGCCCTGGAAGGCCCCGCGTGGACGGGCCTGCGTGACGCCGCCCCTCCTTGCAGTATTCTCAGGAACCCCGTGACCCACAAGAAGCACTACCGCCTGTGCGTCCTTTACAAGGTCCCCCAAGTGCGCGTGCTGGACTTCCAGAAGGTGAAGCTCGGAGTAAGTGTGACTGTGATCGTGCGTCAGCATCCCCTTGTGGGTTTCATATTTGACATTGTTACCGGGTTTTTTAAGTGTCTAATGGGTTTTGCTGTTGGTTTGTAATGCTAACGTGGGAAAGAAATCGTTAAATCGGATTTTTCCCGCGGCCCGGTCCTGGCGGGCCTTTGGTGAAGCGGGTCGCACGGCCCCAGGAGACGGCCCTCCGCGGGGAGCTGGCCGTGTCCAGTGCGGCAGCCTTGTTACGGAGGTGGGCTCCCTTTACCCGGGGAGGTTTGGTTCTTGCCTTAAACCAGGGCTGGGAACCTTTCTCTGCCAAGGGCCCTCTGGATATTGACGTCATTCACAGGCCATGCAAAGTACGGACTTGAACATCAGCCCCTCTGTGTGGCCCAACATGTAGTCACTCCCCCAATGCCTCGGCAGGGCCAGGCCAAAGGATTTCTTGGGCCGGATGTTCCCACCCCTGTTTTAAACCTTAGTTGTTGTTTTTATGGTGTGTCTTTTAATATGTTTCTATTGATTTCAGAGAGGAATGGGGAGGGGGGAGAGAGAGCGAGGGAGGGAGAGAGAGAGAGAGAGAGAAAGAGAAACATTCAGGGTCAGGGCCAGGGAGCAGCCTGCCACCAAGGCACATGCCTTTGACCGGAATCAAACCCGGGACCCTTTGCTCAACAGACTGATGCTCTATCCACTGAGCCAAACCGGCTAGGGATGGCCCTTCTTTTTAAAAGAACTTTTTAAATTGATTCCAGAGACGAATGGCAAGGGAGAGAGAGATAGAAACATTAATAATGAGAGAGAATCATGGATCGGCTGCTTCCTGCACGCCCCCCGTACGAGCCCATAACCCAGGCATGTGCCCTTGATCAGAATCAAACCTGGGACCCTTCAGTCCGAAGGCCGACGCTATATCCACTGAACCAAACCGGCTAGCGCTTTGTTTTTTTAATTGTTTGTTTGTTTTTAATTTATTCCAATGCAGTATATATGTTTCTCAATGAAAGCTGGTGATAGTGCAGTTATTCCAAATGGCCACTAGATGGCAGCAGAGGATCGTTTATGCGCAGGAGTCAGCTGACTGCAGGTGTCAGGGAGCACGGGGAAGTCTCTTGAAGGGACTTGTCTACCTGTCGCACGTGTTTGGGTGACATTTGAAGAGAGTTATCCACACGCAACTAGAAGTTTGTAACCGGGTCCTGGTATGTGTGTGGGAGTATGTACCCACATAAGCATCTAACTCTTCATCTTTGTTTGTTGGCAGACACGCACACACTAGTTACAAAGGTCCCCAACAGATGTATCAGGCAGGGTGGCCGGGTCAGCTTAGAGGGGATCTGCCCAGCGGTCCCCCGGCCTCCTTTGCAGGGCTGGGGGGGTGGGGGGGGAGGTGCAGACCCCCGCCTTGCTGATTTTGTGCCTTTGTGTTTTTTTTTTTTTTCTGGGTAGAATTGGTGAGGATCGCATGGCAGACAGTTTCACTTCCAGGGCCCTGAAAAGCCAGGGCAGTAGGGGGCGAGCACGTGCCTCGGGGGACATGCCAAGTAGGGGGAGACCTTTTCCCAGAGGAGCAGGTGAGCTGGGAGGCGGTGACAGGACCCCCCCTTTCCTCCACGCCCTCCAGAGGGGCAGCGGTGGGGTCAGTGCCCGTGACTGGCCTGAGATCCTGGGTGACAGGGAAGTCCCTCCATCAGGGACAATGAGATAGGCTAGCGTTTGTCCTCCACAGTGGGACTTGACTGAGCCAGGGTTTTCACTGCGTCCCCAGTAGGGGCGTGCAGGAGGCCGGAGACCCGTGATTCTCTCTCGTCATGGATGTTTCCATCTCTCCCTTCCTCTCTGAAATCAATAAAAACGTACTGAAAGGTAGCCATGAACGTCCCGGGTGAGACGCGTCCGAACAGCACGGTTGCGGCCGCTCACCCCACAGCCCTCGCTGCCGCGTCACGCACCGTCTCTCTCTTCTGTTCCAGCCTCACCATCTCCGCCGACTGCCCCATGAAGCTCCACAACTCCCCCATGGACGAGCACACGTGCCCCCTGAGCTTCGGCAGCTGTGAGTTTGTTTGTTTGTTTGCTCACGGTTAGATGTGTTTTTATGGGTTCCAGGGAGGAAGGCCGAGGGGCAGAGACAGGGGTCCCGAAGGGGTGAGGGATGGGGGCGACGCGGGATGGGGGCGGACAGGACCGTGGGCCCCGGGCAGGCGGGGCTGGGACGGGCGGCGGTGAATGCCCCGGAGGTCCCTCCAGAGTGAACGCATCACGGAGCCTCCTGCCCGGCTCCTCGGATCGGTGGTCGGTGGGAGGCCAGGACTAGGGTTCCGGAGCGTTCCATCAGGATAGGGCCCAGCAGGCCACCCGATTGCCTGGCTCACTGTGGCCTCTGGCTCCAGGGTGGAAGCCTCATCGCTGACACGGAGAGGGATGGAGCGCCCGAGACAAAACCCGCAGGGCGGGCACGTCTTCCCACCTGTAACGTGATGGCAGGGCACCCGCCCTCATGGCCACGGGTGAGTCGGCCTGGGCCCCGGACCCGCTCCCGCCACCCCAGCCACAGCCATCGCGCTTCTGTCCTGTGATCTGGAGACCAGAGGCCCAGGTCGGGGAGTTGCGGGGTTAAGGATTGGAGAGCAGGGTTGAGGTGCAGGGGAGGGTATAAGGGTTTGGGTATAGGGTTGGGGTACAGGGCAGGGTATAGGGTTGGGGTGCAGGGTTGCTCTCTGAGCCAGAGTTGTTCTGAGAAGCCTGCGTTCCTTTCGCGTGGGGGGTGCCGGTGGGGGACAGTCGACAGTGAAAACGAGGAGGGGCCGGCGGTCCACGCAGAGCAGAGCCCGCGCTCTGAGGCCCGTAAAACAGAACGGCTGTGAAACCACCCCCCCCCCCCCCAATGGCAAAAGACAGCAGCCCCGGCCAGTGCGGCTCAGTGGGTAGAGCGTCGGCCTGAGGACCCAAGGGTCCCGGGTTCGATTCCGGTCAAGGGCACGTACCTCGGTGGCAGGCTCCTCCCCGGCCCGGGCAACCGATGGATGTGTTCCTGTCGCGTCCATGCTTCTCTCTGTCTCTCCCTCTCTCCTCCTCTCTCCCTAAAAATCAATGGAGAAACATCCCGGGCGAGGATTAAAGAAAAAGACAATGGACAGGCTCAGGTCAGGTCAGGACTGACCTTTGTCAGGGAAGAGGCTGGCCTAGGACATGACTACCCTCCACACACTGCTTTTAGTTAAAACACCGTTTTTGTTCTTCCAGATGTGGTTTTACTAGAGGCCGATGCACGAAATTCGTGCCAGGGGCTCGCCCTCGCAGCCCCGCCGCCTGCCTCTGCCAGGGCTCCCCCTCCCCGCAGCCCCGGCTTCGTCCGGAAGGTCCTCCGGAAGGTTGTTGTGCTGTTCGGCCTCATTGGCATATTAGCTCTTTACTATCTAGGACTGACTTCAGAGAGGAAGGGAGAGCGAGAGAAGCATCAATGAGGAGAGAGGGTCATGGATCGGCTGCCTCCTGCCCGCCCCCCAGCGGGGACCCAGCCCGCAGCCCGGCATGCGCGTGTCCGTCCTCTTCGGCTGCCACGCGGGGTCTGGGTGCCGGCCCTGATCCCCGCGCCCACTTCCCCCTCGCTGCAGGGGTGACCACGGTGCTGACCATGACCACCATGGGCATCAATGCCCGGAGCATGCTGCCCGAGGTGTCCTACGCCACCGCCTTGGACTGGTTCATGGCCGTGTCTTACCTCTTCGTGTTCGCCGCGCTCCTCGAGTTTGCCGCCGTCAACCGTTTCACCAAGAGGAGCTGGGCCTGGGATGGCAAGGGCAGCGCGGGCCGGATGAAGCACAAGGTACCGATTCGTTTCCTCCTCCCTCTCTTCTTCCCGGTTCTCCTTAAAATATATATGTTACTGATGTCAGAGAGGAAGGGAGACAGAGAGAGACATCCATGATGAGAGAGAATCATGGACTGGCTGCCTCCTGCACGCCTCCCACTGGGGATCCAGCCCGCAACCCGGGCATGTGCCCCTGACAAGGAATCGAACCGTGACCTCCTGGTTCCATCTATCATCCACCCATCCACTTTATTTTTTGATGCCTTCTGAGGTAAATCGCAGAGGACAGCGTGTTGCCCGCACGCCAATCACGCCCTGTGACGGAACACCTGCTTCCCGTGTGACCCACTCGGTGTGCGGGGCATCCAGATACGAAGGGCGTGTGTGACCCGTCCCTGTCACGACAGGGCATCACCAGCGGTTCCCTGCTCTTCCCTCCACCATCAATACCGCTGCCTGCCATCGAACCCCCCACCCCACAGCCGCGGGGTCTGCCGCCGGCCAGGGCCGAGCCCTCGGCGCTTACCCTTTCCCATGGCCAAGCTGTTGGCCGCGCGTGGGCCCTCGCCCGCCAACGGCTCGCCCTGACGTTCTCGTCTCCTTTGCAGAAGCAGCAGCGCCTCTTAGGCGGGAGAAGGCTGTGCACCACCTCGAGGAGGAGGAGCCACTCGCCCGGCACCCCAGGGGAGCACATCCCGATGGAGATGAAATTCCTGCACATTAAAAGGGGCTTAATTAGAGGAAATAACTTAATATTGCTGTTTGCCCTTTCTGTGTAGTAGAAGTGTCGGAGATGAAAGGAAATTAGTAAAATGTATATGAAAACTTCCTGCTGCCGAAACGGGTTTGGCTCAGTGGATGGAGCGTCGGCCTGCAGACCGAAGGGTCCCGGGTTCGATTCCGGTCAAGGGCATGTACCTTGGTTGTGGGCACATACCCTGTGGGGGGTGTGCAGGAGGCGGCTGATCGATGTTGCTCTCCCATCGATGTTTCTGGCTCTCTATCCGTCTCCCTTCCTCCCTGTAAAAAATCAATAAAATATATTTTTAAAAAAACACACCTTCCTGCTGTCAGAGTCTTGGGCGCGCCACGGGACCCAGAGTCAGGTCCCCACCCACCCACATGCACCTCAAAATGGCGTGAGACCCGGACCCGGGCCCGGACCCTCCGCCCGCCCCCCATTGGGCTAGATCCTGACCCGGCCAGTCCCACCCTTGTTCAAGCCCTGCCGGGCAGGGGGCGTACATAGCCCGCTATCGACAGCGAGGACCAGATCGAGCCCAAGCTGGCGAGGCGGCGTCCGGGGCGAGGGCCACTCTGCTGGGGTCTGCGGTCGCGGCTCAGTGTGGACAGTGGGCTCTGTTTTTGGTGGAACTACCAGCCACCTCGGCGTGTCCCGTGGGTCACGTGAGAGGACAGTGCTCGACCTGCCTTTGTGTTTTCCCTGGTGGGAACGAAAATACACTCCGTGGGGATTTCCAAGGAAAAAGAAAAGAACCAGGACGGGTGTGTGTGTTGGGGGGGAGGAAGGCATGTGAGATCCTGCTCCCCGTTATATGTTAGTTTGGCTCAAATAAACACATATAAAATGGGGGGGGGGGCGAATTCTTCTTAAAGAAGGGTTTTTTTTTTTTAGATGAGAGCCTCTTTGGAGGAAGGGAATGGAGAGGGTTTTATCACATTGCATCTTCTCCCTGAGCGGGGATGCCGAGGGACTGTGACCATGACCTTCCTGGCGCCCGGTCAGAACTTCCCAGCCTGGCTGGCCGTGTTTCTGGGAGAGGTTCCATGGGCAGTTTAGGTCAGGCCCTAGGACTAGGCTTGGCATCACCGGGCCTATGGGCTCTCTCTCTAAAAACCACCTTACTGGTCGTCAGCAAGCTGTTGGGACGGCTGGGTGTGTTCCCTTCCAAACCTTCTGGGAAAAACACACACACCCCAAGTCCCATGTCAAATAGGGTCAGAGAGGGGAGTCTCGGGCAGTGGGTGCAGGACACGGCGGGCAGGGGGCGGGCGGTCATGCCGGGGACCGTCTGTGACAGTGACCCCGGGCGTGTCGGGGCCATCGCTGGGATCGTCCCGCCCCCAGAGGCCTGGACGGCGGCCGGGAGGAGAGGCACGGCGATCGGCGGGCCTTTCTTAGCCCAGAAGGGGACGCGGGCGGCGGGAGCGGGCCGGGCGGCTTCCCCACCGACCTCAACACCCGGTGTGAGCGGACCGGGACGCCTGTCACGCGTCCCAACCCGGCTGTGCCCGCCGCTCCCTGGCTGTGCTGCGGCGCCATTGGCCGGGGAGGCCGAGGCCACGCCCCCGAGCGCACGTCGTATACGTAGGGGCGGGCAGGAAGCCGGAAGCCGGAAGCAGGAGCCGACGCGCCGCAGCGGGCTTGGTCGGCAAGGAGCCCGGCTGTTAGATCCTTAAAGGCAAAGCACAAGAACTAAAACACGCGGAGAAAAAATAAAGACGATGAGAGTGTGTTTTCTGTGTTAGGGCGCGGTTTCAGTCCTAGACTCCAACCCGGCCGGGCCATTGCAGTCCCTTGGGGACTTGCAAGGCTTCGGCTTGGCGGTCAGTGCACGCCCGGGGACGGAGAAGTCCTCCCGGAGCCCGTGCTCGCGTGTCCGGGGAGTCTCCACGTCCCCATGGGGCGCCGGGAAGTCGCGTGGGGAGCGTGTCCCCCTCCGCGCAGCTTCCTGGAAAAAAAGAATTCCAAATGTGCGGCCAGGGTCTGGCCGTGCCGGCCCGGAGGTCCCCGCTGGACGCCTTGGGGCCGTGCTGGCCGCCTTCTACCCGCTCGGAGGCGGACAAGAGACGCTCCCAGGTGGACGAGATGAATTTGGGGATGTTGGGGGGCCGCGGTGCTGTCGCCCACAGCCCCACCCTTGAGATGCATCTTTCTTTGACTTTTACCTCATTGTCAGTGGCCACGTTGTGGCCACTTTTCTATCGCCGCCTTCGTCCGTCCGTAGCTCCGGGGCAATTGGGAAGGGCTGAGATTTGCTCTCGCTGCCCGAGGCAGAGTTCCAGGAAGCCGGAGGCGATATCAGATTGCCCCCGGTTACTCTGAGTGTCCGCACTTGGTCCATTCTCCGGATGGCATATAGGAGAGCTGTGCCTTGGGGCAACTGCTGGCTGAGCTGGGAGCTTCCTTGGAGCCGCGTACCGGCACCGCCGGGGGTCCGTACGCGGGAGCCGCAGAGGGTCCACTCTCGGCCGCGTGAGCCAGGGGTCCGGCGACCCGACCCGTAGGTCTTGCTTTGCTCGCTCGCGGGAGCGTCCGCAGGAGCCGTAGGGTTTCACCCGGCCGCCGGTGCCGCGGGGGCCGCCGACCTCGTGGGTCTGCCTTGCTCGCTCTGCTCGCTCGCTCGCTCGCTCGCTCGCGGGAGCTCCTGTCGGGAGGAGCCGCAGAGGGTCCGCCGGGCCATGGGGGCCGCGGGGGACATTGAACTCGTGGGTCTGCCTTGCTCGCTCTGCTGGCTCGCGGGAGCACCCGTCGGCAGGAAAGCCGCAGAGGGCCGGCGGGCCGTGGCGGCTGTGGGGGCCGCCGACCTCGTGGATCTGCCTTGCTCGCTCGCTCGTGGGAGCTCCCGTCGGCAGGAGCCGCAGAGGGTCCGCCGGGCCATGGGGGCCGCGGGGGCCGCCGACCTCGTGGGTCTGGGCTCGCTCTGCTCGCTCGCTCGCGAGAGCACCCGTAGGCAGGAGCCGCAGAAGGGTCCACCGGGCCATGGGGGCCGCGGGGGACATTGACCTCGTGGGTCTACCTTGCTCGCTCGTGGGAGCTCCCGTCGGCAGGAGCCGCAGAGGGCCCGCCGGGCCATGGGGGCCGCGGGGGCCGCCGACCTCGTGGGTCTGTGCTCGCTCTTCTCGCTCGTGGGAGCTCCCGTCGGCAGGAGCCGCAGAGGGCCCGCCGGGCCGTGCCAACTGTGGGGGCTGTTGACCTCGTGGGTCTACCTTGCTCGCTCTGCTCGCTCGCTCGCTCGCCGAGAGCACCCGTAGGCAGGAGCCGCAGAGGGTCCACAGGGCCATGGCGTGGCCGCGGGGGCCGCCGACCTCGTGGGTCTGCCTTGCTCGCTCTGCTGGCTCGCGGGAACACCCGTCGGCAGGAAAGCCGCAGAGGGCCGGCGGGCCGTGGCGGCTGTGGGGGCCGCCGACCTCGTGGATCTGCCTTGCTCGCTCGCTCGCTCGTGGGAGCTCCCGTCGGCAGGAGCCGCAGAGGGCCCGCCGGGCCGTGCCGGCTGTGGGGGCCGTTGACCTCGTGGGTCCTTGCTCGCTCTGCTCGCTCGCTCGTGGGAGCTCCCGTGGCCCTGTCCACAGGAGCCTTTTGGGGGTCTACTTGGCCAGGGGTGCCTGACCCGTGTGTGCCCGACTCCTACGCAAAAGCCGCAGGGTGTCCGCATCCGTGGGCCCGGCTGCGTGGTGTACGCGATGTTGCCTGTTGCCGCCTTCCTCCGTAGGTACGGGGCAATAGGGAAAGGGCTGAGATTTGATCTCGCTGCCCGAGGCAGAGTTCCAGGAAGCCGCAGGCGATATCAGATTGCCCCCGGTTACTCTGAGTGTCCGCACTTGGTCCGTTCTCCGGAGATTGTGCCTGCAGGCATATAGGAGAGCTGTGCCTTGGGGCAACTGCTGGCTGAGCTGGGAGCTTCCTTGGAGCCGCGTACGGGCGTCGCCGGGGGTCCGTACGCGGGAGCCGCAGAGGGTCCACTCAGGGCCGCGTGAGCCAGGAGTCCGGCGACCCGTAGGGCTTGCTTTGCTCGCTCGCGGGAGCGTCCGCAGGAGCCGTAGGGTCTCACCCGGCCGCCGGTGCCGCGGGGGCCGCCGACCTCGTGGGTCTGCCTTGCTCGCTCTGCTCGCTCGTGGGAGCTCCCGACGGCAAGAGCCGCAGAGGGCCCGCCGGGCCGTGCCAACTGTGGGGGCCGATGACCTCGTGGGTCTGCCATGCTCGCTCTGCTCGCTCGCTCGTGGGAGCTCCCGTGGCTGTCCACGGGAGCCTTGGGGGTCTACTTGGCCAGCGGTGCCTCTGACCCGTGTGTGCCCGACTCTTACGCAGGAGCCGCGGACGGGTGTCCGCAGCCGTGGGCCCGGCTGCGTGGTGTACGCGATGTTGCCTGTTGCCGCCTTCCTCCGTAGCTACGGGGCAATAGGGAAAGGGCTGAGATTTGATCTTGCTGCCCGAGGCAGAGTTCCAGGAAGCCGCAGGCGATATCAGATTGCCCCCGGTTACTCTGAGTGTCCGCACTTGGTCCGTTCTCCGGAGATTGTGCCTGCAGGCATATAGGAGAGCTGTGCCTTGGGGCAACTGCTGGCTGAGCTGGGAGCTTCCTTGGAGCCGGGTACCGGCGTCGCCGGGGGGCCGCAGAGGGTCCGCTCATGGCCGCGTGAGCCAGGGGTCCGGCGACCCGTAGGTCTTGCTTTGCTTAGCTCGCGGGAGCGTCTCCTGGAGCCGTTGGGTTTCACCTGGCCCCGGGGGCCGACGACCTCGTGGGTCTGCCTTGCTCGCTCTTCTCGCTCGTGGGAGCTCCCGAGGGCAAGAGCCGCAGAGGGCCCGCCGTGCCGTGCCGGCTGTGGGGGCCTTTGACCTCGTGGGTCTGCCTTGCTTGCTCTGCTGTGCTCGCTCGCTCGTGGGAGTTCCCGTCGGCAGGAGCCGCAGAGGGCCCGCCGTGCCGTGCTCGCTCGCTCGTGGGAGTTCCCGTCGGCAGGAGCCGCAGAGGGCCCGCCGTTCCGTGCCGGCTGTGGGGGCCGCCGACCTCGTGGGCCTGCCTTGCTTGCTCTGCTGTGCTCGCTCGCTCGTGGGAGTTCCCGTCGGCAGGAGCCGCAGAGGGCCCGCCGGGCCGTGCCGGCTGTGGGGGCCGCCGACCTCGTGGGCCTGCCTTGCTTGCTCTGCTGTGCTCGCTCGCTCGTGGGAGTTCCCGTCGGCAGGAGCCGCAGAGGGTCCACCGGGCCATGGGGGCCGCGGGGGCCACTGACCTCGTGTGTGTGCCTTGCTCGCTCTGCTCGCTCGTGGGAGCTCCCGTGGCTCTGTCCACGGGAGCCTTGGGGGGTCTACTTGGCCAGCGGTGCCCCTGACCCGTGTTTGCCCGACTCTTACGCAGGAGCCGCGGACGGGTGTCCGCAGCCGTGGGCCCTGCTGCGTGTGGTGTACGCGATGTTTCCTGTTGCCGCCTTCTTCCGTAGCTACGGGGCAATTGGGAAAGGGCTGAGATTTGATCTCGCTGCCCGAGGCAGAGTTCCAGGAAAGCCGCAGGCGATATCAGATTGCCCCCGGTTACTCTGAGTGTCCGCACTTGGTCCTTTCTCCGCAGATTGTGCCTGCAGGCATATAGGAGAGCTGTGCCTTGGGGCAACTTCTGGCTGAGCTGGGAGCTTCCTTGGAGCCGCGTGCCGGCACTGCCGGGAGTCCGTACGCGGGAGCCGCAGAGGGTCCACTCTCGGCCGCGTGAGCCAGGGGTCCGGCGACCCGTAGGTCTTGCTTTGCTAGCTCGCGGGAGCGTCTGCAGGAGCCGCAGGGTTTCACCTGGCGGCGGGGGCCGCCGACCTCGTGGTTCTGCCTTGCTCGCTCGTGGGAGCTCCCGACGGCAAGAGCCGCAGAGGGTCCGCCGGGCCGTGGCGTGGCCGTGGGTGCCTCTTACCGTGTTTGCCGGACTCTTACGCGGTAGCCGCATGGTGTCCGCGGCCGTGGGCCCTGCTGCGTGGTGTACGCGATGTGTTTCCTATTGCCGCCTTCCTCCGTAGCTCTGGGGCAATTGGGAAGGGCTGAGATTTGGTCTCGCTGCCCGAGGCAGGGTTCCAGGAAAGCCGCAGGCGATATCAGATTGCCCCTGGTTACTCTGAGTGTCCGCACTTGGTCCGTTCTCCGGAGATTGTGCCTGCAGGCATATAGGAGAGCTGTGCCTTGGGGCAACTGCTGGCTGAGCTGGGAGCTTCCTTGGAGCCGCTTGCCGGCACTGCCGGGAATCCGTACGCGGGAGCCGCAGAGTCCACTCTCGGCCGCGTGAGCCAGGGGTCCGGCGACCCGTAGGTCTTGCTTTGCTCGCTCGCGGGAGCGTCCGCAAGAGCCGTAGGGTTTCGCTTGGGCCGCGGGAGCCCCCGACCTCGTTCTGCCTTGCTTGTTCTTGCTCGCTCACGTGCACCCGTCGGCAGGAGCCGCAGAGGCTCCGTCGTGCCTTGGCGGCTGTGGGGGCCGTCGACCTCGTGGATCTGCCATGCTCGCTCGTGGGAGCTCCCGTCGGCAGGAGTTGCAGGGTCCACCGGGCCATGAGGGCTGCGGGGGCCGCTGACCTCCTGGTTCTCCCTTGCTCACTCGCTTGTGGGAGCTCCCGTGGCCCCGGTCCACAGGAGCTTTGGGGATCTACTTGGCCAGGGTGCTTGTGACCCGTGTTTGCACGACTCTTACGCAAGAGCCGCTGCGTGGTGTACGCGATGTGTTTCCTATTGCCGCCTTCCTCCGTAGCTCTGGGGCAATTGGGAAGGGCTGAGATTTGATCTCGCTGCCCGAGGCAGAGTTCCAGGAAAGCCGCAGGCGATATCAGATTGCCCCCGGTTACTCTGAGTGTCTGCACTTGGTCCGTTCTCCGGAGATTGTGCCTGCAGGCATATAGGAGAGCTTGTGCCTTGGGGCAACTTCTGGCTGGAGCTTCCTTGGAGCCGAGTCCCGGCGGAGCCGCAGAGGGTCCGCTCGCGGCCGCGTGAGCCAGGGGTCCGGCGACCCGTAAGTCTTGCTTTGCTAGCTCGCGGGAGCGTCTCCTGGAGCCGTTGGGTTTCACCTGGCCCCGGGGGCCGACGTCCTCGTGTGTCTGCCTTGCTCGCTCTGCTCGCTCGCGGGAGCTCCCGACGGCAAGAGCCGCAGAGGGCCCGCCGGGCCGTGGCCGCTGTGGGGGCCGCCGACCTCGTGGGTCTGCCTTGCTCGCTCTGCTCGCTCGTGGGAGCTCCCGTGGCTCTGTCCACAGGAGCCTTGGGGGTCTACTTGGCCAGCGGTGCCTCTGACCCGTGTGTGCCCGACTCTTACGCAAAAGCCGCAGGGTGTCCGCATTCGTGGGCCCGGCTGCGTGGTGTACGCGATGTTGCCTGTTGCCCCCTTCCTCCGTAGCTACGGGGCAATTGGGAAGGGCTGAGACTTGTTCTCGCTGCCCGAGGCAGAGTTCCAGGAAGCCGCAGGCGATATCAGATTGCCCCCGGTTACTCTGAGTGTCCGCACTTGTTCCATTCTCTGGAGATTGTGCCTGCAGGCATAGAGGAGAGCAGTGCCTTGGGGCCACTTCTCCCGGAGCCGGGTACCGACACCGCCGGGGCTCCACGCTCGGCCGCGTGGGCCAGGGGTCCGGCGACACGTAGATGTCTTGCTTGCTCCGTCGCTGGAGCGCACAACGGCAAAGAGCCGCGGGGGCCGCCAGCTCCGTGGGTCTTCCCTGGTGCTCGTCGGCAGGTACCGCAAGGGTCCACGGGGCCGTGTCGTGGTGGCTGTGGTTGCCGCCGACCTCGTGGGTCTCCCTTGCTCGTGGGAGCGCCCATCGGCTCGGCAGGAGCCGCAGAGGTCCACTTGTCTGTCCACATTGCTCGTGGCATGTCTGTCAGAGCGACAAGCGGGGCCGCCCGCGGGTGTCCGTCAGTCCTCGCGTCCCGTGCCTGCCCCGCGCCGGGGGTCGTTGGCAGGGCTTTGCCCGTGTCCGCGCGCTTGTCCGAGCCGCTGTGGCCCACCCGCGGTCTGAGTGCGTTCTTGGTGTCCCACGTTTGGAGAAGCAGGACAATTAGACTAAGGGGCGCTTTCGTGGATATCCAAGTCGTTTGGGCCCCGGGCCAACGTTGCCGGCATCATCTGTTCGCACCTCTCCCAATGGCTGCTGCCCCCTCGCGCTTTTTTCGGCCCAGGAGGCAAGCTGTGTGCACTGGGCGCCGTCGTTCTCGTTGCGGGCGGGGCCGTGCAAGGCAAACGCTGCTGCGACGTTTGGGCACCAAGAGGCCCACTGTGCTCTCCGTTGCTCGCGCGCCGATGTTTCTGCTGGTCTTTTCCTCCGTGGGGGAGATGGAGGTAGATGTGGCGCGATAGCCCTTGAAAGACCCGGGGAGGCGTGCGGCTCCGTCAGGGTCATGCCCGGGCCTGTGTCCTCTGGGTTCGCCAGCTACTACGAGCAGGTTAGAGCCGCTCCGCACCGCGTCCTATGGTTGGGAAACGCGGAGGGACCGGCACCCACGTGCCGGTATGGGTTCCACTTAATGTGTGTTTTTTTTGTTTCCGGCAGTCGGGGGTCGACCAGATGGCCCTTTGAGCTGGCCGGTAGTGGAAAAGGGGTGATGCGAGGGATCGGTGACCGGTCCACCCCTCGAGGATGCCCTTGAGATCCGTGGCGAGGCCCGGCCAACAGGCACGGTCATTTTTTTCATCTGCAATGGGCGGTTTGTACCACCAGGTTAGTGAGGACCCTGTGGTGGGTGGCTGACCAGCTTGATTCTGTGGGCGGACCACGAGGCCTCTGGGTCGACCAGATGGCCCAACCACAACCCGGTTGCCCAAAGGCGTTTCGCAGGACCTGTGGACTCCGATCTTGGGGGAAAAAGGGGCTGCCGATGAGGTCGACCAGATGGCCCAGACAACGCGTCCGGTCAGCTCCAAGGGGCTATCTGGTCGACCCACCGCATTCCCTTTCTCCTTTTCGCCGGAAACCTGCAGGGTCAGTGCTGCTGAGGATGGCTTTTACTTCCGCACCAAAGGGACTATTGAAGCCTGTCCCTGCACGGGGAAAGTGGGTGGTTGCTTTGCTGGCATCCCTGCAAACCCCACACAACTAAGGGGCAGGGCAGGGTGTGTTGGCCGCATTGGGGACTGCTGGTCGACCTCTTGGCGTGACTTGCAAACCCCGGGCCTTACCCGTTCGCTGGGCCATCTGGTCGACCCCATCGGCAGCTCCGTTCTCCCCCCAGATCTGAGTCCCCGCAGGAGGTAAACGTAGCCCTCGTGTATGGGCCATGCTGCCCAGGCGCTGAATGCGTTTCTCATCCATGTGATCCGCCCCCTAGACACCTCCTTGGTTCTTTCGCGGGCTCCAGCGCCCATAGGTGATCAGGGTGCACTGGTGTTGGCAGGGAGGAAGGACGTGTTTGTGGACGAAGCCCTCGGCTCCACACAGCGTTTCTGAGGACCACCCGTGTGCTTCCAGGCCTCGGACAAAGGGGCCTGGTTGACCAGGTTTTTACATGAATCATGTGCGCTGAAAACGGACTGCTGTTTGGGGGTCGACCAGATGGCCCAACCAGAACACGGTTGCCCAAAGGCGTTTCGCAGGACTTGGAAACACCGTGGACTCCGATGAACAGGGGCTGCTGATGGGGTCGACCAGATGGCCCAGCGAACGGGTAAGGCCCCGGGTTTGCAAGTCACGCCAAGAGGTCGACCAGCAGTCCCCAATGCGGCCAACACACCCTGCCCTTCCGCTGAGTTGTGTGGGGTTCGCAGGGATGCCAGCAAAGCAAGCACCCACCTTCCCCGTGCAGAGACAGGCTTCAATAGTCCCTTTGGTGCGGAAGTAAAAGCCATCCTCAGCAGCACTGACCCTACAGGTTTCCGGCGGAAAGGAGAAAGGGTATGCGGTGGGTCGACCAGATAGCCCCTTGGAGCTGACCGGACGCGTTCTCTGGGTCTTCTGGTCGACCTCATCGGCAGCCCCTTTTTCCCCCAAGATCGGAGTCCACAGGTCCTGCGAAACGCCTTTGGGCAACACACAAGTGGAACCCGTACCGGTACGTGGGTGCCGGTCCCTCCGCGTTTCCCAACCATAGGACCCCTGGGGTTCAGTGCGGTGAGGCTCTAACCTGGTCGTAGTAGCTGGCGAACCCAGAGGACACAGGCCCGGGCATGACCCTGACGGAGCCGCACGCCTCCCCGGGTCTTTCAAGGGCTATCGCAGCAGCGTTTGCCTTGCACGGCCCCGCCCGCAACGAGAACGACGGCGCCCAGTGCACACAGCTTGCCTCCTGGGACGAAAAAAGCGCGAGGGGGCAGCAGCCATTGGGAGAGGTGCGAACAGATGATGCCGGCAATGTTGGCCCGGGACCCAAACGACTTGGATACCCACGAAAGCGCCCCTTAGGCTAATTGTCCTGCTTCTCCAAACGTGGGACACCAAGAACGCACTCAGACCGCGGGTGGGCCACAGCGGCTCGGACAAGCGCGCGGACACGGGCAAAGCCCTGCCAACGACCCCCGGCGCGGGGCAGGCACGGGACGCGAGGACTGACGGACACCCCCGCGGGCGGCCCCGCTTGTCGCTCTGACAGACATGCCACGAGCAATGGGGACAGACAAGTGGACCTCTGCGGCTCCTGCCGAGCCGATGGGCGCTCCCACGAGCAAGGCAGACCCACGAGGTCGGCGGCAACCACAGCCACCACGACACGGCCCGGTGGACCCTCTGCGGTACCTGCCGACGAGCACCAGGGAAGACCCACGGAGCTGGCGGCCCCCGCGGCTCTTTGCCGACTTGCGCTCCAGCGACGGAGCAAGCAAGACATGTACGTGTCGCCGGACCCCTGGCCCACGCGGCCGAGAGTGGAGCGCCGGCGGTGTCGGTACCCGGCTCCGGGAGAAGTGGCCCCAAGGCCAGTACTGCCTCTCCTCTATGCCTGCAGGCACAATCTCCAGAGAATGGAACAAGTGGGGACAACTCAGTAAACCTGGGGCAATCTGATATCGCCTCCGGCTTCCTGGAACTCTGCCTCGGGCAGCGAGAGCAAATCTCAGCCCTTCCCAATTGCCCCGGAGCTACGGAGGAAAGGCGGCAATTGGAAACATCGCGTACACCACGCAGCAGGGCCCACGGCTGCAGACACGACGCGGCTCCTGCGTAAGAGTCGTGCAAACACGGGTCACAAGCACCCTGGCCAAGTAGATCCCCAAAGCTCCTGTGGACCGGGGCCACGGGAGCTCCCACAAGCGAGTGAGCAAGGGAGAACCAGGAGGTCAGCGGCCCCCGCAGCCCTCATGGCCCGGTGGACCCTGCGGCTCCTGCCGACGGGAGCTCCCTCGAGCGAGCAAGGCAGATCCACGAGGTCGACGGCCCCCACAGCCGCCAAGTCACGACGGAGCCTCTGCGGCTCCTGCCGACGGGTGCACGTGAGCGAGCAGAACAAGCAAGGCAGAACGAGGTCGGCGGCTCCCGCGGCCCAGGCGAAACCCTACGGCTCTTGCGGACGCTCCCACGAGCGAGCAAGACCTACGTGTCGCCGAACCCCTGGCCCACGCGGCCATGAGTGGACCCACCGGGTGCTCCCGCGTACGGACCCTCGGTGGTGCCGGTACCCGGCTCTAAGGAAGCTCCCAGCTCAGCCAGCAGTTGCCCCAAGGCACAGCTCTCCTATATGCCTGCAGGCACAATCTCCGGAGAACGGACCAAGTGCGGACACTCAGAGTAACCGGGGGCAATCTGATATCGCCTGCGGCTTTCCTGGAACTCTGCCTCGGGCAGCGAGAGCAAATCTCAGCCCTTTCCCAATTGCCCCAGAGCTACGGAAGAAGGCGGCAACAGGAAACTGCGTACACCACGCAGCGGCTCTTGCGTAAGAGTCGTGCAAACACGGGTCACAGGCACCCTGGGCCAAGTAGGTCCCCAAAGCTCCTGTGGACCGGGGCCACGGGAGCTCCCACAAGCGAGTGAGCAAGGGAGAACCAGGAGGTCAGCGGCCCACGCAGCCCTCATGGCCCGGTGGACCCTCTGCGGCTCCTGCCGACGGGAGCTCCCACGAGCAAGGCAGATCCACGAGGTCGACGGCCCCCACAGCCGCCAAGGCACGACGGAGCCTCTGCGGCTCCAGCCGACGGGTGCACGTGAGCGAGCAGAACAAGCAAGGCAGAACGAGGTCGGCGGCTCCCGCGGCCCAGGCGAAACCCTGCGGCTCCTGCAGACGCTCCCGCGAGCTAGCAAAGCAAGACCTACGGGTCGCCGGACCCCTGGCTCACGCGGCCCTGAGTGGACCCTCTGCGGCTCCCGCGTACGGACTCCCGGCAGTGCCGGCACGCGGCTCCAAGGAAGCTCCCAGCTCAGCCAGAAGTTGCCCCAAGGCACAGCTCTCCTATATGCCTGCAGGCACAATCTCCGGAGAACGGACCAAGTGCGGACACTCAGAGTAACCGGGGGCAATCTGATATCGCCTGCGGCTTTCCTGGAACTCTGCCTCGGGCAGCGAGACCAAATCTCAGCCCTTTCCCAATTGCCCCGTAGCTACGGAGGAAGGCGGCAACAGGAAACATCGCGTACACCACGCAGCCGGGCCCACGGCTGCGGACACCCGTCCGCGAATCCTGCGTAGGAGTCGGGAACACACGGGTCAGGCACCCCTGGCCAAGTAGACCCCCAAAAGGCTCCTGTGGACAGGGCCACGGGAGCGCCCACGAGCGAGCGAGCAGAGCGAGCAAGGACCCACGAGGTCGGCGGCCCCCACAGCCGCCACGGCCCGCCGGCCCTCTGCGGCTTTCCTGCCAACGGGTGCTCCCGGCGAGCGAGGAGAGCGAGCAAGGCAGACCCACGAGGTCAATGGCCCCCGCGGCCCCCATGGCCCGGTGGACCCTCTGCGGCTCCTGCCGACGGGTGCTCCCGCGAGCGAGCAGAGCGAGCAAGGGAGACACACGAGGTCAACGGCCCCCACAGTTGGCACGGCCCGGCGGGCCCTCTGCGGCTCCTGCCTACGGGAGCTCCGCGAGCGAGCGAGCAGAGCGAGCAAGGCAGACCCACGAGGTCAACGGCCCCCACAGTTGGCACGGCCCGGCGGGCCCTCTGCGGCTCTTGCCGTCGGGAGCTCCCACGAGCGAGCAGAGCGAGCAAGGCAGACCCACGAGGACGTCGGCCCCCGGGGCCAGGTGAAACCCAACGGCTCCAGGAGACGCTCCCGCGAGCTAAGCAAAGCAAGACCTACGGGTCGCTGGACCCCTGGCTCACGCGGCCGAGAGTGGACCCTCTGCGGCCCCGCGGCGGTGCCGGGACTCGGCTCCAAGGAAGCTCCAGCCAGAAGTTGCCCCAAGGAACAAGCGTTTCCTATATGCCTGCAGGCACAATCTCCGGAGAACGGACCAAATGCAGACACTCAGAGTAACCGGGGGCAATCTGATATCGCCTGCGGCTTTCCTGGAACTCTGCCTCGGGCAGCGAGATCAAATCTCAGCCCTTTCCCAATTGCCCCGTAGCTACGGAAGAAGGCGGCAACAGGAAACATCGCGTACACCACACGCAGCAGGGCCCACGGCTGCGGACACCCGTCCGCGGCTCCTGCGTAAGAGTCGGGCAAACACGGGTCAGAGGCACCGCTGGCCAAGTAGACCCCCCAAGGCTCCCGTGGACAGAGCCACGGGAGCTCCCACGAGCGAGCAGAGCAAGGCACACACACGAGGTCAGTGGCCCCCGCGGCCCCCATGGCCCGGTGGACCCTCTGCGGCTCCTGCCGACGGGAGCTCCCACGAGCGAGCGAGCACAGCAGAGCAAGCAAGGCAGGCCCACGAGGTCGGCGGCCCCCACAGCCGCCACCGGCCCGGCGTGCCCTCTGCAGCTCTTGCCGTCGGGAGCTCCCACGAGCGAGCGAGCACAGCAGAGCAAGCAAGGCAGAACCACGAGGTCGGCGGCCCCCACAGCCGGCACGGCACGGCGGGCCCTCTGCGGCTCCTGCCCTCGGGAGCTCCCACAAGCGAGCGAGCAGAGCGAGCAAGGCAGAACCACGAGGTCGTCGGCCCCCGGGGCCAGGTGAAACCCAACGGCTCCAGGAGACGCTCCCGCGAGCTAAGCAAAGCAAGACCTACGGGTCGCCGGACCCCTGGCTCACGCGGCCATGAGCGGACCCTCTGCGGCCCCCCGGCGACGCCGGTACCCGGCTCCAAGGAAGCTCCCAGCTCAGCCAGCAGTTGCCCCAAGGCACAGCTCTCCTATATGCCTGCAGGCACAATCTCCGGAGAACGGACCAAGTGCGGACACTCAGAGTAACCGGGGGCAATCTGATATCGCCTGCGGCTTCCTGGAACTCTGCCTCGGGCAGCAAGATCAAATCTCAGCCCTTTCCCTATTGCCCCGTAGCTACGGAGGAAGGCGGCAATAGGCAACATCGCGTACACCACGCAGCCGGGCCCACGGATGGGGACACCATGCGGCTTTTGCGTAGGAGTCGGGCACACACGGGTCAGGCACCCCTGGGCCAAGTAGACCCCCAAAAGGCTCCTGTGGACAGGGCCACGGGAGCTCCCACGAGCGAGCGAGCAGAGCGAGCAAGGACCCACGAGGTCAACGGCCCCCACAGCCGGCACGGCCCGGCGGGCCCTCTGCGGCTCCTGCCGACGGGAGCTCCCACGAGCGAGCACAGCAGAGCAAGCAAGGCAGACCCACGAGGTCGGCGGCCCCCACAGCCGGCACGGCACGGCGGGCCCTCTGCGGCTCCTGCCGACGGGAGCTCCCACGAGCGAGCGAGCACAGCAGAGCAAGCAAGGCAGACCCACGAGGTCAAAGGCCCCCACAGCCGGCACGGCCCGGCGGGCCCTCTGCGGCTCTTGCCCTCGGGAGCTCCCACGAGCGAGCGAGCAGAGCGAGCAAGGCAGACCCATGAGGTCGTCGGCCCCCGGGGCCAGGTGAAACCCAACGGCTCCAGGAGACGCTCCCGCGAGCTAAGCAAAGCAAGACCTACGGGTCGCCGGACCACTGGCTCACGCGGCCGCGAGCGGACCCTCTGCGGCTCCGCCGGGACTCGGCTCCAAGGAAGCTCCAGCCAGAAGTTGCCCCAAGGCACAAGCTCTCCTATATGCCTGCAGGCACAATCTCCGGAGAACGGACCAAATGCAGACACTCAGAGTAACCGGGGGCAATCTGATATCGCCTGCGGCTTTCCTGGAACTCTGCCTCGGGCAGCGAGATCAAATCTCAGCCCTTTCCCAATTGCCCCGTAGCTACGGAAGAAGGCGGCAACAGGAAACATCGCGTACACCACACGCAGCAGGGCCCACGGCTGCGGACACCCGTCCGCGGCTCCTGCGTAAGAGTCGGGCAAACACGGGTCAGAGGCACCGCTGGCCAAGTAGACCCCCAAGGCTCCCGTGGACAGAGCCACGGGAGCTCCCACGAGCGAGCAGAGCAAGGCACACACACGAGGTCAGTGGCCCCCGCGGCCCCCATGGCCCGGTGGACCCTCTGCGGCTCCTGCCGACGGGAGCTCCCACGAGCGAGCGAGCACAGCAGAGCAAGCAAGGCAGGCCCACGAGGTCGGCGGCCCCCACAGCCGCCACCGGCCCGGCGTGCCCTCTGCAGCTCTTGCCGTCGGGAGCTCCCACGAGCGAGCGAGCACAGCAGAGCAAGCAAGGCAGAACCACGAGGTCGGCGGCCCCCACAGCCGGCACGGCACGGCGGGCCCTCTGCGGCTCCTGCCCTCGGGAGCTCCCACAAGCGAGCGAGCAGAGCGAGCAAGGCAGAACCACGAGGTCGTCGGCCCCCGGGGCCAGGTGAAACCCAACGGCTCCAGGAGACGCTCCCGCGAGCTAAGCAAAGCAAGACCTACGGGTCGCCGGACCCCTGGCTCACGCGGCCATGAGCGGACCCTCTACGGACCCCCGGCGACGCCGGTACCCGGCTCCAAGGAAGCTCCCAGCTCAGCCAGCAGTTGCCCCAAGGCACAGCTCTCCTATATGCCTGCAGGCACAATCTCCGGAGAACGGACCAAGTGCGGACACTCAGAGTAACCGGGGGCAATCTGATATCGCCTGCGGCTTCCTGGAACTCTGCCTCGGGCAGCGAGATCAAATCTCAGCCCTTTCCCTATTGCCCCGTAGCTACGGAGGAAGGCGGCAACAGGCAACATCGCGTACACCACGCAGCCGGGCCCACGGATGCGGACACCCTGCGGCTTTTGCGTAGGAGTCGGGCACACACGGGTCAGGCACCCCTGGCCAAGTAGACCCCCAAAAGGCTCCTGTGGACAGGGCCACGGGAGCTCCCACGAGCGAGCGAGCAGAGCGAGCAAGGACCCACGAGGTCAACGGCCCCCACAGCCGGCACGGCCCGGCGGGCCCTCTGCGGCTCCTGCCGACGGGAACTCCCACGAGCGAGCGAGCACAGCAGAGCAAGCAAGGCAGGCCCACGAGGTCGGCGGCCCCCACAGCCGGCACGGAACGGCGGGCCCTCTGCGGCTCCTGCCGACGGGAACTCCCACGAGCGAGCGAGCACAGCAGAGCAAGCAAGGCAGACCCACGAGGTCAAAGGCCCCCACAGCCGGCACGGCACGGCGGGCCCTCTGCGGCTCTTGCCCTCGGGAGCTCCCACGAGCGAGCGAGCAGAGCGAGCAAGGCAGACCCACGAGGTCGTCGGCCCCCGGGGCCAGGTGAAACCCAACGGCTCCAGGAGACGCTCCCGCGAGCTAAGCAAAGCAAGACCTACGGGTCGCCGGACCCTCTGCGGCTCCGCCGGGACTCGGCTCCAAGGAAGCTCCACCCAGAAGTTGCCCCAAGGCACAAGCTCTCCTATATGCCTGCAGGCACAATCTCCGGAGAACGGACCAAATGCAGACACTCAGAGTAACCGGGGGCAATCTGATATCGCCTGCGGCTTTCCTGGAACTCTGCCTCGGGCAGCGAGATCAAATCTCAGCCCTTTCCCAATTGCCCCGTAGCTACGGAAGAAGGCGGCAACAGGAAACATCGCGTACACCACGCAGCAGGGCCCACGGCTGCGGACACCCGTCCGCGGCTCCTGCGTAAGAGTCGGGCAAACACGGGTCAGAGGCACCGCTGGCCAAGTAGACCCCCAAGGCTCCCGTGGACAGCCACGGGAGCTCCCAACGAGCGAGCAGAGCGAGCATGGCAGACCCACGAGGTCATCGGCCCCCACAGCCGGCACGGCCCGGCGGGCCCTCTGCGGCTCTTGCCGTCGGGAGCTCCCACGAGCGAGCGAGCAGAGCGAGCACAGACCCACGAGGTCGGCGGCCCCCGCGGCCCCCATGGCCCGGCGGACCCTTCTGCGGCTCCTGCCGACGGGTGCTCCCGCGAGCGAGCGAGCAGAGCGAGCAAGGCAGACCCACGAGGTCGGCGGCCCCAACGGCCCCCATGGCCCGGCGGACCCTCTGCGGCTCCTCCCGACAGGAGCTCCCACGAGCGAGCGAGCAGAGCAAGCATGGCAGAGACCCACGAGGTCATCGGCCCCCACAGCCGGCACGGCCCGGCGGGCCCTCTGCGGCTCTTGCCGTCGGGAGCTCCCACGAGCGAGCGAGCAGAGCAAGCAAGGCAGACCCACGAGGTCAACGGCCCCCACAGCCGGCACGGCCCGGCGGGCCCTCTGCGGCTCTTGCCGTCGGGAGCTCCCACGAGCGAGCGAGCAGAGCGAGCACAGACCCACGAGGTCGGCGGCCCCCGCGGCCCCCATGGCCCGGCGGACCCTCTGCGGCTCCTCCCGACGGGAGCTCCCACGAGCGAGCAGAGCGAGCAAGGCAGACCCACGAGGTCGGCGGCCCCCGCGGCACCGGCGGCCGGGTGAAACCCTACGGCTCCTGCGGACGCTCCCGCGAGCGAGCAAAGCAAGACCTACGGGTCGCCGGACCCCTGGCTCACGCGGCCCTGAGTGGACCCTCTGCGGCTCCCGCGTACGGACCCCCGGCGACGCCGGTACCCGGCTCCAAGGAAGCTCCCAGCTCAGCCAGCAGTTGCCCCAAGGCACAGCTCTCCTATATGCCTGCAGGCACAATCTCCGGAGAACGGACCAAGTGCGGACACTCAGAGTAACCGGGGGCAATCTGATATCACCTGCGGCTTTCCTGGAACTCTGCCTCGGGCAGCGAGATCAAATCTCAGCCCTTCCCAATTGCCCCGTAGCTACGGAGGAAGGCGGCAACAGGCAACATCGCGTACACCACGCAGCCGGGCCCACGGATGCGGACACCCTGCGGCTTTTGCGTAGGAGTCGGGCACACACGGGTCAGGCACCCCTGGCCAAGTAGACCCCCAAAAGGCTCCTGTGGACAGGGCCACGGGAGCTCCCACGAGCGAGCGAGCAGAGCGAGCAAGGACCCACGAGGTCAACGGCCCCCACAGCCGGCACGGCCCGGCGGGCCCTCTGCGGCTCCTGCCGACGGGAGCTCCCACGAGCGAGCGAGCAAGGCAGATCCACGAGGTCGGCGGCCCCCACAGCCGCCACGGCCCGCCGGCCCTCTGCGGCTTTCCTGCTGACGGCTGTTCCCGCGAGCCAGCAGAGCGAGCAAGGCAGACCCACGAGGTCGGCGGCCCCCGCGGCCACGCCATGGCCCTGTGGACCCTCTGCGGCTCCTGCCTACGGGTGCTCTCGGCGAGCGAGCGAGCGAGCAGAGCGAGCAAGGTAGACCCACGAGGTCAACAGCCCCCACAGTTGGCACGGCCCGGCGGGCCCTCTGCGGCTCCTGCCGACGGGAGCTCCCACGAGCGAGAAGAGCGAGCACAGACCCACGAGGTCGGCGGCCCCCGCGGCCCCCATGGCCCGGCGGGCCCTCTGCGGCTCCTGCCGACGGGAGCTCCCACGAGCGAGCAAGGCAGACCCACGAGGTCAATGTCCCCTGCGGCCCCCATGGCCCGGTGGACCCTTCTGCGGCTCCTGCCTACGGGTGCTCTCGCGAGCGAGCGAGCGAGCAAGCAGAGCGAGCACAGACCCACGAGGTCGGCGGCCCCCGCGGCCCCCATGGCCCGGCGGACCCTCTGCGGCTCCTCCCGACGGGAGCTCCCAGGAGCGAGCGAGCAAGGCAGATCCACGAGGTCGGCGGCCCCTACAGCCGCCACGGCCCGCCGGCCCTCTGCGGCTTTCCTGCCGACGGGTGCTCCCGCGAGCCAGCAGAGCGAGCAAGGCAGACCCACGAGTTCAGTGTCCCCCGCGGCCCCCATGGCCCGGCGGACCCTCTGCGGCTCCTCCCGACAGGAGCTCCCGCGAGCGAGCGAGCGAGCAGAGCGAGCAAGGCAGACCCACGAGGTCGGCGGCCCCCGCGGCACCGGCGGCCGGGTGAAACCCTACGGCTCCTGCGGACGCTCCCGCGAGCGAGCAAAACAAGACCTACGGGTCGCCGGACCCCTGGCTCACGCGGCCGAGAGTGGACCCTCTGCGGCTCCCGCGTACGGACCCCCGGCGGTGCCGGTACGCGGCTCCAAGGAAGCTCCCAGCTCAGCCAGCAGTTGCCCCAAGGCACAGCTCTCCTATATGCCATCCGGAGAATGGACCAAGTGCGGACACTCAGAGTAACCGGGGGCAATCTGATATCGCCTCCGGCTTCCTGGAACTCTGTCTCGGGCAGCGAGAGCAAATCTCAGCCCTTCCCAATTGCCCCGGAGCTACGGACGAAGGCGGCGATAGAAAAGTGGCCACAACGTGGCCACTGACAATGGGGTGAAAGTCAAAGAAAGATGCATCTCAAGGGTGGGGGTGTGGGCGACAGAGCACCGCGGCCCCCCAACACCCCCAAATTCATCTCGTCCACCTGGGAGCGTCTCTTGTCCGCCTCCGAGCGGGTAGAAGGCGGCCAGCACGGCCCCAAGGCGTCCAGCGGGGACCTCCGGGCCGGCACGGCCAGACCCTGGCCGCACAAGGGGCATTTGGAATTCTTTTTTTCCAGGAAGCTGCGCGGAGGGGGACACGCTCCCCACGCGACTTCCCGGCGCCCCATGGGGACGTGGAGACTCCCCGGACACGCGAGCACGGGCTCCGGGAGGACTTCTCCGTCCCCGGGCGTGCACTGACCGCCAAGCCGAAGCCTTGCAAGTCCCCAAGGGACTGCAATGGCCCGGCCGGGTTGGAGTCTAGGACTGAAACCGCGTCCTAACACAGAAAACACACTCTCATCGTCTTTATTTTTTCTCCGCGTGTTTTAGTTCTTGTGCTTTGCCTTTAAGGATCTAACAGCCGGGCTCCTTGCCGACCAAGCCCGCTGCGGCGCGTCGGCTCCTGCTTCCGGCTTCCGGCTTCCTGCCCGCCCCTACGTATACGACGTGCGCTCGGGGGCGTGGCCTCGGCCTCCCCGGCCAATGGCGCCGCAACACAGCCAGGGAGCGGCGGGCACAGCCGGGTTGGGACGCGTGACAGGGGTCCCGGTCCGCTCACACCGGGTGTTGAGGTCGGTGGGGAAGCCGCCCGGCCCGCTCCCGCCGCCCGCGTCCCCTTCTGGGCTAAGAAAGGCCCGCCGATCGCCATGTCTCTCCTCCCGGCCGCAGTCCAGGCCTCTGGAGGCGGGACGATCCCAGCGATGGCCCCGACACGCCCGGGGTCACCGTCACAGACGGTCCCCGGCATGACCGCCCGCCCCCTGCCCACCGCCGTGTCCTGCACCCACTGCCCGAGACTCCCCTCTCTGACCCTATTTGACATGGGACTTGGGGTGTGTGTGTTTTTCCCAGAAGGTTTGGAAGGGAACACACCCAGCCGTCCCAACAGCTAGCTGACTATCAGTAAGGTGGTTTTTAAAGAGAGAGAGCCCATAGGCCCCGTGATGCCAAGCCTAGTCCTAGGGCCTGACCCAAACTGCCCATGGAACCTCTCCCAGAAACACGGTCAGCCAGGCTGGGAAGTTCTGACCGGGCGCCAGGAAGGTCATGGTCACAGTCCCTCGGCATCCCCGCTCAGGGAGAAGATGCAATGTGATAAAACCCTCTCCATTCCCTTCCTCCAAAGAGGCTCTCATCTAAAAAAAAAACACCCTTCTTTAAGAAGAATTCGCCCCCCCCCCCCATTTTATATGTGTTTATTTGAGCCAAACTAACATATAACGGGGAGCAGGATCTCACATGCCTTCCTCCCCCCCCCCCACACACACCCGTCCTGGTTCTTTTCTTTTTCCTTGGAAATCCCCACGGAGTGTATTTTCGTTCCCACCAGGGAAAACACAAAGGCAGGTCGAGCACTGTCCTCTCACGTGACCCACAGGACACGCCGAGGTGGCTGGTAGTTCCACCAAAAACAGAGCCCACTGTCCACACTGAGCCGCGACCGCAGACCCCAGCAGAGTGGCCCTCGCCCCGGACGCCGCCTCGCCAGCTTGGGCTCGATCTGGTCCTCGCTGTCGATAGCGGGCTATGTACGCCCCCTGCCCGGCAGGGCTTGAACAAGGGTGGGACTGGCCGGGTCAGGATCTAGCCCAATGGGGGGCGGGCGGGGGGTCCGGTCTCACGCCATTTTGAGGTGCATGTGGGTGGGTGGGGACCTGACTCTGGGTCCCGTGGCGCGCCCAAGACTCTGACAGCAGGAAGGTGTGTTTTTTTAAAAATATATTTTATTGATTTTTTACAGGGAGGAAGGGAGACGGATAGAGAGCCAGAAACATCGATGGGAGAGCAACATCGATCAGCCGCCTCCTGCACACCCCCCACAGGGTATGTGCCCGCAACCAAGGTACATGCCCTTGACCGGAATCGAACCCGGGACCCTTCGGTCTGCAGGCCGACGCTCCATCCACTGAGCCAAACCCGTTTCGGCAGCAGGAAGTTTTCATATACATTTTACTAATTTCCTTTCATCTCCGACACTTCTACTACACAGAAAGGGCAAACAGCAATATTAAGTTATTTCCTCTAATTAAGCCCCTTTTAATGTGCAGGAATTTCATCTCCATCGGGATGTGCTCCCCTGGGGTGCCGGGCGAGTGGCTCCTCCTCCTCGAGGTGGTGAACAGCCTTCTCCCGCCTAAGAGGCGCTGCTGCTTCTGCAAAGGAGACGAGAACGTCAGGGCGAGCCGTTGGCGGGCGAGGGCCCACGCGCGGCCAACAGCTTGGCCATGGGAAAGGGTAAGCGCCGAGGGCTCGGCCCTGGCCGGCGGCAGACCCCGCGGCTGTGGGGTGGGGGGTTCGATGGCAGGCAGCGGTATTGATGGTGGAGGGAAGAGCAGGGAACCGCTGGTGATGCCCTGTCGTGACAGGGACGGGTCACACACACCCTTCGTATCTGGATGCCCCGCACACCGAGTGGGTCACCCGGGAAGCAGGTGTTCCGTCACAGGGCGTGATCAGTGTGCGGGTAACACGCTGTCCTCTGCGATTTACCTCAGAAGGCATCAAAAAATAAAGTGGATGGGTGGATGATAGATGGAACCAGGAGGTCACGGTTCGATTCCTGGTCAGGGGCACATGCCCGGGTTGCGGGCTGGATCCCCAGTGGGAGGCGTGCAGGAGGCAGCCAGTCCATGATTCTCTCTCATCATGGATGTCTCTCTCTGTCTCCCTTCCTCTCTGACATCAGTAACATATATATTTTAAGGAGAACCGGGAAGAAGAGAGGGAGGAGGAAACGAATCGGTACCTTGTGCTTCATCCGGCCCGCGCTGCCCTTGCCATCCCAGGCCCAGCTCCTCTTGGTGAAACGGTTGACGGCGGCAAACTCGAGGAGCGCGGCGAACACGAAGAGGTAAGACACGGCCATGAACCACTCCAAGGCGGTGGCGTAGGACACCTCGGGCAGCATGCTCCGGGCATTGATGCCCATGGTGGTCATGGTCAGCACCGTGGTCACCCCTGCAGCGAGGGGGAAGTGGACGCAGGGATCAGGGCCGGCACCCAGACCCCGCGTGGCAGCCGAAGAGGACGGACACGCGCATGCCGGGCTGCGGGCTGGGTCCCCGGTGGGGGGCGGGCAGGAGGCAGCCGATCCATGACCCTCTCTCCTCATTGACGCTTCTCTCGCTCTCCCTTCCTCTCTGAAGTCAGTCCTAGATAGTAAAGAGCTAATATGCCAATGAGGCCGAACAGCAGAACAACCTTCCGGAGGACCTTCCGGACGAAGCCGGGGCTGCGGGGGGGGGGGGGGGGGGGGGAGGGGCCCTGGCAGAGGCAGGCGGCGGGGCTGCGAGGGCGAGCCCCTGGCACGAATTTCGTGCATCGGCCTCTAGTAAAACCACATCTGGAAGAACAAAAACGGTGTTTTAACTAAAAGCAGTGTGTGGAGGGTAGTCATGTCCTAGGCCAGCCTCTTCCCTGACAAAGGTCAGTCCTGACCTGACCTGAGCCTGTCCATTGTCTTTTTCTTTAATCCTCGCCCGGGATGTTTCTCCATTGATTTTTAGGGAGAGAGGAGGAGAGAGGGAGAGACAGAGAGAAGCATGGACGCGACAGGAACACATCCATCGGTTGCCCGGGCCGGGGAGGAGCCTGCCACCGAGGTACGTGCCCTTGACCGGAATCGAACCCGGGACCCTTGGGTCCTCAGGCCGACGCTCTACCCACTGAGCCGCACTGGCCGGGGCTGCTGTCTTTTGCCATTGGGGGGGGGGGGGGGGGGTTTCACAGCCGTTCTGTTTTCCGGGCCTCAGAGCGCGGGCTCTGCTCTGCGTGGACCGCCGGCCCCTCCTCGTTTTCACTGTCGACTGTCCCCCACCGGCACCCCCCACGCGAAAGGAACGCAGGCTTCTCAGAACAACTCTGGCTCAGAGAGCAACCCTGCACCCCAACCCTATACCCTGCCCTGTACCCCAACCCTATACCCAAACCCTTATACCCTCCCCTGCACCTCAACCCTGCTCTCCAATCCTTAACCCCGCAACTCCCCGACCTGGGCCTCTGGTCTCCAGATCACAGGACAGAAGCGCGATGGCTGTGGCTGGGGTGGCGGGAGCGGGTCCGGGGCCCAGGCCGACTCACCCGTGGCCATGAGGGCGGGTGCCCTGCCATCACGTTAGAGGTGGGAAGACGTGCCCGCCCTGCGGGTTTTGTCTCGGGCGCTCCATCCCTCTCCGTGTCAGCGATGAGGCATCCACCCTGGAGCCAGAGGCCACAGTGAGCCAGGCAATCGGGTGGCCTGCTGGGCCCTATCCTGATGGAACGCTCCGGAACCCTAGTCCTGGCCTCCCACCGACCATCGATCCGAGGAGCCGGGCAGGAGGCTCCGTGATGCGTTCACTCCGGAGGGACCTCAGGGGCATTCACCGCCGCCCGTCCCAGCCCCGCCTGTCCGGGGCCCACGGTCCTGTCCGCCCCCATCCCGCGTCGCCCCCATCCCTCACCCCTTCAGGACCCCTGTCTCTGCCCCTCGGCCTTCCTCCCTGGAACCCATAAAAACACATCTAACCGTGAGCAAACAAACAAGCAACTCACAGCTGCCGAAGCTCAGGGGGCACGTGTGCTCGTCCATGGGGGAGTTGTGGAGCTTCATGGGGCAGTCGGCGGAGATGGTGAGGCTGGAACAGAAGAGAGAGACGGTGCGTGACGCGGCAGCGAGGGCTGTGGGGTGAGCGGCCGCAACCGCGCTGTTCGGACGCGTCTCACCCGGGACGTTCATGGCTACCTTTCAGTACGTTTTTATTGATTTCAGAGAGGAAGGGAGAGATGGAAACATCCATGACGAGAGAGAATCACGGGTCGCCGGCCTCCTGCACGCCCCTACTGGGGACGCAGTGAAAACCCTGGCTCAGTAAAGTCCGTCTGGAGGACAAACGCTAGCCTATGTCATTGTCCCTGATGGAGGGACTTCACTGTCACCCAGGATCTCAGGCCAGTCACGGGCACTGACCCCACCGCTGCCCCTTTGGAGGGCGTGGAGGAAAGGGGGGGGGGTCTGGTCGCCACCTCCCAGCTCACCTGCTCCTCTGGGAAAAGGTCTCCCCCTACTTGGCATGTCTCCCGAGGCACGTGCTCGCCCCCTACTGCCCTGGCTTTTCAGGGCCCTGGAAGTGAAACTGTCTGCCATGCGATCCTCACCAATTCTACCCAGAAAAAAACAACAACACAAAGAACCCAGCACAAATTCAGCAAGGCGGGGTTCTGCACCTGCCCCCCCATCCCCCCACCCCAGCCCTGCAAAGGAGGCCGGGGGACCGCTGGGCAGATCCCCTCTAAGCTGACCCGGCCACCCTGCCTGATACATCTGTTGGGGACCTTTGTAACTAGTGTGTGCGTGTCTGCCAACAAACAAAGATGAAGAGTTAGATGCTTATGTGGGTACATACTCCCACACACATACCAGGACCCGGTTACAAACTTCTAGTTGCGTGTGGATAACTCTCTTCAAATGTCACCCAAACACGTGCGACAGGTAGACAAGACCCTTCAAGAGACTTCCCCGTGCTCCCTGACACCTGCAGTCAGCTGACTCCTGCGCATAAATGATCCTCTGCTGCCATCTAGTGGCCATTCGGAATAACTGCACTATCACCAGCTTTCTTATTGAGAAACATATATACTGCATTGGAATAAATTAAAAACAAACAAACAATTAAAAAAACAAAGCGCTAGCCGGTTTGGTTCAGTGGATATAGCGTCGGCCTTCGGACTGAAGGGTCCCAGGTTTGATTCTGATCAAGGGCACATGCCTGGGTTATGGGCTCGTACGGGGGGCGTGCAGGAAGCAGCCGATCCATGATTCTCTCTCATCATTAATGTTTCTATCTCTCTCTCCCTTGCCATTCGTCTCTGGAATCAATTTAAAAAGTTCTTTAAATCCCTAGCCGGTTTGGCTCAGTGGATAGAGCATCAGTCTGTTGAGCAAAGGGTCCCGGGTTTGATTCCGGTCAAAGGCATGTGCCTTGGTGGCAGGCTGCTCCCTGGCCCTGACCCTGAATGTTTCTCTTTCTCTCTCTCTCTCTCTCTCTCTCGCTCTCGCTCTCCCCCTCCCCATTCCTCTCTGAAATCAATAGAAACATACTAAAAAACACACCATAAAAACAACTAAGGTTTAAAACAGGGGTGGGAACATCCGGCCCAAGAAATCCTTTGGCCTGGCCCTGCCGAGGCATTGGGGGAGTGACTACATGTTGGGCCACACAGAGGGGCTGATGTTCAAGTCCGTACTTTGCATGGCCTGTGAATGACGTCAATATCCAGAGGGCCCTTGGCAGAGAAAGGTTCCCAGCCCTGGTTTAAGGCAAGAACCAAACCTCCCCGGTAAAGGGAGCCCACCCCCGTGACAAGGCTGCCGCACTGGACACGGCCAGCTCCCCGCGGAGGGCCGTCTCCTGGGGCCGTGCGACCCGCTTCACCAAAGGCCCGCCAGGACCGGGCCGCGGGAAAAATCCGATTTAACGATTTCTTTCCCACGTTAGCATTACAAACCAACAGCAAAACCCATTAGACACTTAAAAAACCCGGTAACAATGTCAAATATGAAACCCACAAGGGGATGCTGACGCACGATCACAGTCACACTTACTCTGAGCTTCACCTTCTGGAAGTCCAGCACGCGCACTTGGGGGACCTTGTAAAGGACGCACAGGCGGTAGTGCTTCTTGTGGGTCACGGGGTTCCTGAGAATACTGCAAGGAGGGGCGGCGTCACGCAGGCCCGTCCACGCGGGGCCTTCCAGGGCGTTCTCACAACCCCCCGAGCGCACAGATCAGGGGACAGGCCGCTGCGCTTCACATGCAAGGTCACAGCAACTCAGGGGGCATCAGGGAAAGGAGAACAGGGCACTGGGCCCGAAGGGGATATTTGCAATATTTTGTTTGTGGGGTTCGTATAGATTTTGAAACATCGATCGGCTGCCTCCTGCAAGCCCACACTAGGGATCGAGCCCGCAGCTGGCGCCTGTGCCCTGACCGGGAATCGAACCTTGACCTTTTGGTGCTAACCACTGCCCGACACCAGCCAGGGCTGCATACTGTTTTTAAAGGGTGCTCTTTTCTTCCTTTTTTATGGAGGGTAAAACAAAATTAGAAGATTTATGAGTTTTAAACTCAATGAAAATATTTTTAAAACTTTAAACTATTTTCAATTCCAGTTTGCATTCAGCATTCCTTTGTCCTCACTGGCTGGTAAGGTCGAGGCCGGGCAGGGAGTTGTTGTAAGGGACTCACTGTCACCGGGTCATCTCCTCCTACCTCAGGGAGGTCAGCGACTTGAGCGACGCCAGCGGGTCCAGGTCACCCTGTGGGAGTCGACCAGATGGCCCAGCCAAATTGCCAGCCAGAACGGGTCAAGCGTCCAGGCAGGGGTGGTGGGAGGCTCCCAAGGGACCCCTCTCCCTCCCGTCCTGTTTTGGGATAAAAGGCCCCGGGTTTACACCGCCCGCCAAGAGGTCGACCAGCAGTCCCCAATGCGGCCAACACCCTGCTCCCAAGTGACAGCGAGTTGTGGGGGGTTTACAGGGATGCCAGTCAGTCCACGCCAAAGCATCCCACCGAATGCAGGCCCCGTGGGAGGGAAGAGCAGAAATGTGCATCAAGGTCAGAAATGCCATTTGTGACAGACCCCAACCTTCCCCGAGCGGGGACAGTGGTCCCCAGGAAGCCCGCGGCACTCGGGACTAAAAAGGACTAGCATTAGGCAAAAGAACAGCAAAAGTCCAGACGAGCCGCTTCTGCTGGGTTTGCACTGCATTTTTTATTTCTTTACTAGGGGCGCAGTGCACGACCTCATGCACCTTGAAAGGAACTGTGGGCTGCAAGGTCACCACAGGGGCGGGTCGCAGCCCATCCTCTGCGGCCCCCAGTCCCGTCTGCTGGCAGCCCCACTCCCACCGGCACGGCAAGGAGCAATTGGGGCCACCAGCAACCAGGGCGAGTGGCAGCTGCTGCCCCAATTGCCCCTCAGGGGCAGGAGGAGGTGGAGAAACCCTCAGGAGCATCGGGGCCAGCGGCTGGCAGCGGATGCGAGCGGCAGGTGGAACCCACGGTGCGCGGGACCGCATGACAGCGACCAGCACCCCTACCTGAGCACCCCCTGCTCCACCACCCCAGTGTAGGCAACGCCCGCCCTGTTCCTAGCCTTTGACTACAGCGGTGTGTATGTTTTTGTGTGTGTGTGTGTGTGCGTGTTGCGTGTACTGGGCTTATCAAGTTCGCAGCCAAGGGGCGGAAAGCCCTCTCCCCCAGGGGAGGGGGGCCCTGGGGGAATGAGACCCTCTCATGCTCTCCTTGTGCGATTTCCTATTGGGGGGGGAGGATCCTCTTCGAGGAATGTCTTTTGGTTCTTCTTTTGCTTTTCCCTACTTCCCTAATGCCTGCCTGGGATCCCACAGTAACTCTTGGGGACCACCCCCCCTTCACCCACCATGATTTTTTTGTGAACCCATATGCTTCAATTAGTCCCAGAAAGGTACTAGTGCTAACTTTTGGGTCACCGGAACCTGGGCAGCCTCGTCCCGGGTTCCAGCCGAGCTGGATGAGGCGCAGAAACAAAAGCCACCCTCTGGAGGACTGACCCTCCAGGCTTCCTCGGAGGGAAGAGGGGGCCCGGGGCCTCTGCGCTGGAACGAAGAAGCGGGCCGGTCTGCACTTCCTTTCGTCGGGACAGACCGGGTCAGAGCTGGTCCTCCATCCTTGGTGCTTCCTTTCCCCTGCCCTAGGGCCCCCGACCAATCTTTCCAAAGCCATCTCAGCCCTGGGCGGAACCCATCCGACCGTCCCTGCTCTCCTGCCGTCCCCTCAGGAGACGTCCCAGCAGGCCGGGGCGTGTGAGACCCACAGCTTGACATAGAACGTGTGCTCTGCACTGACCCATGACACCCGCCACACGCACACGGTGGCTGAAATGCTGCTGGGAGAGCCACTAAGCAGCAAAAACCTAAGTCCAAGGCATTTCTTGAAGCCCCTCTCCCACGCCCCCCTCCCCCGAACAAATCGCACAAGGAGAGCGTTGCCCGCAGCTGAAAAGACACTGCCCTCGCGCCCGTGCACACAGTGTTTACCCGCTAAGCCTCGGACCCCGTGGCTGAGGGTGGAGCAACCCTACCTGTCGTAGCTTCTCCTTGTGCCTTTCTGCCTGGGCATTGAATTCTTCCTGCATCTTCAGGGCGCGGCCGCAAGAGCCTCCTGCCGTCTCACAACGTCCTCGGGGGCTGCGAGGAGAGAAGAATGGGGGGAGGTAAAGCACCCTGTGTGCCACGGAAACTCCAGAGTCCACACGGTTACAAAGACGTGGGACCCCTCTGCCTCTGTTTTGGCTGATTCCGGGGGAGGAGGCTGCCCCAGGGCACCGGAAACCTCCCAGAGATGCAGACTTCTGCCACGCCCCCCCCAACTCCAAATTCAGAGAGACCTGGAGAGGCGCAGCCCTGAAACGCAAGTGCTCTGACGGGCACACTCGGCTGTCAGTCCACAGCCGGGACACCGCCCGGCACCCAGTGCCCAGGTTGACCGGAATTCCAGAAGACAGCCGGGATAGATCACGCCTTCTGACCACTGGCCGTCACTGAAATGAGTCCACGCCCGATCGAGATCCTCAGGTATTTTTATTTATTTTTAAAAATTATTTCAGCGGGGGCTATATATTTTTTTAATATATCTTACTGATTTCTTTACAGAGAGGAAGGAAGGAGAGAGAGTTAGAAACATCAATGAGAGAGAAACATCGATCAGCTGCCTCCTGCACACCTCCTACTGGGGATGTGCCTGCAACCAAGGTACATGCCCTTGACCGGAATCGCACCTGGGACCCTTGAGTCCGCAGGCCGACGCTCTAGCCACTGAGCCAAACCGGTTAGGGCGGTGGTCGGCAAACTGCAGCTTGGGAGTCACACACATGCGGCTCTTTGGCCCCTTGAGTTTTTTGCAAAGGCCAGCTTAGGAGGACCCTAATTAAGTTAATAACAATGTACCTACCTATAGAGTTGAAGTTTAAAAAATGTGGCTCTCAAAAGAAATTTCAATCGTTGTACCGTTGATATTTCGCTCTGTTGACTAATGAGTTTGCCGACCACTGGGTTAGGGCCTCGGGTATTTTTAAAAATATACATGTTTTATTGAATTTAGAGAGGAAAGGAGAGGGAGAGAAATAACATCAATGATGAGAGAGAATCACTGATCAGCTGCCTCCTGTATGCCCCCACTGGGGGATCGAGCCCGCAACCCAGGCATGTGCCCTTGGCCGGATTCGAACCTGGGACCCTTCCATCTGCAGGCCAACGCTCTATCCATTGAGCCAAACCAGGGCAATCCTCAGGTATTTTTATCATGGTTTCTACAGAAAAGAAAAATTCCTCCCACCAGCATGAGAAGGTCTCTATTCCCACCATGACCACTCAGAGGACAGGAAGTGATCACCATTACCTGCAGACAGCACAGGAACAAGGCCCCTTAGCTGAAGGAATCCACATAAAACGAGGGTCAAGTGTCATTATCAAGTGGGGTGTAGGGGTGTGTGTGTGGGGGGGTGGTGGTGGCAGGGATGAGTGAAACTTTAAAAAGGAATCAAGCCCTAGCCGGTTTGGCTCAGGGGATAGAGCATCGGCCTGTGGACTGAAGGGTCCTGGGTTCGATTCCAGTCAAGGGCACTTACCTGGGTTGCGGGCTCCATCCCCAGTGGGGGGCGTGCAGGAGGTGGCTGTGGCGGGTGCCTGGGGCTGTTGCCGGACTCCACTCTCAACCCACCTGAAAGATTTACACTTGGACTTGGTCGTTTCTTGTTGCCCAGAGAGCCAACAAGCCAACAGACTGGCTGGCCGTGCAGGCCCACGGCCCACGGCCCACGGCCCACGGGGAAGGAGAGGCAGGCTTGTGGAGTTTTGGGACATCTGCTCTCCCCGCCAAACTCGGTAACCATGGTGACTCTGATGCATGACCGCGTGTGTCTGATGCTGCTGCTATGGAAACGGTAGCTTTGGGTCTGACAGGTGAGAAGGCCACCCTTTCAGAGGCAAGGATTGTCAAGACAAACGAGCGCCTGGGGACCAATGAGAATAGAGCGACTGGGAAGCCCCAACCAACCCACACCCGTTTCTCCGCACTCACTCCAGGCCTCGGGTCACTCGGGGTTAACAGGCAGACCCGTGAGTGACCTCTCCAACCATATCCACCTCCAGCAAACAGCTCCGTCCTGGGACAACCCATCATCACACCTTCCTTCGCCCCGTTCCGTTCCGGAAGCGTAAAGTGGATCCCGGTCCCCCCTCCGGCCCCCCCACACACACACCCCGATTGCCGTCAGGTGCTCCTTCCTCTCAACCACAGCCTCCACTCGCTATCTATCGGGACCAGGTACGAACCCATAGCAGCTGCCGCCGGGGCCGGCTGCCTCTGCCCGGAGGCCCTCAGGCGGGCGGAGAGCTTCGGAAAGACGGCCACCAGGAGGATGCAGCCCAAGACCAGGTGCCAGCCATAGGCGGCCAGCAGGGAGCCCACTGCGAGCAAAAAACACCAAAAAACAAGTTTGTGAGAAACGGAAAAGACAAGCACTGCTGACTGGGGGATCGAGAGGAGCCGAGCCACCTCGGGCGGGCAGAGGCCTCCCACGCCCCGGAGCTCGGGGAGAGGGGGACCGAGGGGGACGCGGGCGGCTGTGAGAGAGGGCGGGCGGGGAGGGGGCGCAGCGAGGCCTGGAGGCGCACGCTAGGGCCCAGGGGTCCCAGGGGCCTCAAGGACAGGGCTTGCTTTCCAATAGGAAAATAAATAAATTGAAAATGAAGCGGCCGGTCGCCGCCGCCGCCGCCCGGGGAAGAGCAGCTGCGGGAGGGAAAGGCCTCCCAGGCCCCGCCCCGCCCACGGGGGCGCCCCCCGGCTCCCCTGGGTCCCGGGGTTCGCGGCGACTCACCGGTGACGTGCAGGAAGCGCAGCCCCTCCGACCCCAGAGCCGGACGCACCGACAGAGGATGCCGTCCTGTTCCTTGGCGGCCGCTGCGCCGCCTCAGCTAGTGCTGTTGACTTCCGGTTTCCGGCCTCCGGCTTCCGGCCCGCCCCTACGTATACGACTTGCGCTCGGGGGCGTGGCCTCGGCCTCCCCGGCCAATGGCGCCGCAGCACAGCCAGGGAGCGGCGGGCACAGCCGGGTTGGGACGCGTGACAGGCGTCCCGGTCCGCTCACACCGGGTGTTGAGGTCGGTGGGGAAGCCGCCCGGCCCGCTCCCGCCGCCCGCGTCCCCTTCTGGGCTAAGAAAGGCCCGCCGATCGCCGTGCCTCTCCTCCCGGCCGCCGTCCAGGCCTCTGGGGGCGGGACGATCCCAGCGATGGCCCCGACACGCCCGGGGTCACCGTCACAGACGGTCCCCGGCATGACCGCCCGCCTCCTGCCCGCCGTGTCCTGCACCCACTGCCCGAGACTCCCCTTTCCGACCCTATTTGACATGGGACTTGGGGTGTGTGTGTTTTTCCCAGAAGGTTTGGAGCTGGCGATCAGTAAGGTGGTTTTTAGAGAGAGAGCCCATAGGCCCGGTGATGCCAAGCCTAGTCCTAGGGCCTGACCTAAACTGCCCATGGAACCTCTCCCAGAAACACGGCCAGCCAGGCTGTTACTGGGGATCGAGCTGGCAACCTGGCATGTGCCCTGACGGGGAATGGAACCCTGACCTCCTGGTTCACAGGTCGTCGTTGGAGCACGGAGCCGGGCCTGGCAGCAGATTGGAGGTGCCCTCCGGATCTTTAGACACAGCCTGGCGGGTGAAGAGGTTCCCTTGTATGAAGCCGGCCCGTGGAGACTGGGAGAGGTGACTTCTCTCACATGCACAAAACACGATAGGAAATAACGAGGCACGTGAAGGGACCGGGAAAGAGGACTCAGCCAAATCGACAAAATAAATCCCCAGAAACCGATCATAAAAACAAACAAACAACAACAAAAAACAGAGACCTATGAATGACCTGACAAAAATTCAAAATAATTGTCTTCCACTCCACGCAGAACTCGGGTAGACAACGGAACGAAACCAGGAAAGTGAGGCATGAACGCAGTGAGGACATGGATAAGGAGCAGGGCCACCTGTCTGCCGCCCGTGACACGGGGCCAGCTGGGCCCTGCCCCCTCGGCTCACTCTCCCAGTACAGGTGACGATCCCCCTGCTTCCATTTAGGGGCTCAGCTCTGAGCCGGCCCCACTGGCCGGCTGGCTGGCCGGCCTTTAATCCCGTGTGAGGAGGCTCCAAAATGCAGGACGCTTCAGCCTGGGGATGGGCAAGAGTCATACCACTGAGGCCTCGGGGACAGAAGGGTCCCAGGTGCGATTCTGGTCAAGGGCACGTACCTCGGTTGCAGGCTCCCCGGCCCGGGACTCTGGTCAGGGGCTTGTTGCAAGGGGCAACCCATAGATGTGTTTCTCTCACATCGATGTTTCTCTCTCTGTGTCTCTCCTCTCTCTTCTACTCTCTCTAAAAAAGTCAATGGTGGTTTGGCTCAGTGGATAGAGCGTTGGCCTGCGGACTGAAAGGTCCCAGGTTCAATTCCGGTCAAGGGCATGTACCTTGGTTGCGGGCACATCCCCATTAGGGAGTGTGCAGGAGGCAGCTGATGGATGTTTCTCTCTCATCGATGTTTCTAACTCTCTATCCCTCTCCTTTCCTCTCTGTAAAAAATCAGTAAAATATATTTTAAAAATAAATAAATAAAAACCAACGGAAAAATATCCTTGGGTGAGGATGAGTGACAACAAAACATTAGAAAACAATGACAACGTTGTTACAAAAGCTATATGCGCACACCAAGGAAATGTGAGGAACGAATATGCATAAAACATAATTTTTAAAAAATATATATTTTATTGATTTTTTACAGAGAGGAAAGGAGAGGGATAGAGAGCCAGAAACATTGATGAGAGAGAAACATCGATTCAGCTGCCTCTTGCACACTCCCTACTGGGGATGTGCCCGTAACCAAGGTACATGCCCTTGAACGGAATCGAACCTGGGACCCTTCAGTCCGAAGGCCGACGCTCTATCCACTGAGCCAAACCGGCCAGGGCCATAAAACATAATTTTTAAAAAGCAAATATGCGTGTATTACAGAAGCATGGCCAAAGGATTAAAATGGATTAAGCCAGGCCAGCCTGGCTCAGTGGTTGAGCGTCGACCTATGAACCAGGAGGTCATGGTTCGATTCCCCATCAGGGCACACGGCTGGATTGTGGGCTCCATCCCCAGTAGCAGGCGCTCCATGATTCTCTCTCATCATGGATGTTTCTCTCTCTCCCCCTCTCCCTTCCTCTCTGAAATCAATAAAAATATATTTCGTTCATCTCCTCGCCGCCAAATCAACAGGGGGACGTGTACCCTTGCTGGCCGGGAGGAGGGATCCGTGAGCCGAGCCCAGGCCTCGGTGCTGATTTGGGCCGGTGCTCATGTGGGCGAGGTGGGGGGCTCAGACGCCAGCTGTCGGGGCTGCCTCTCTGGGTTCCCAACCCCCCCGCATTGGACCCCCCTCTCTGCAGCCTCTGCTTGACCAGGGGAGATTTGCTTTCCATTTGCTAAATCGGAGCCCCCTGCACCTCTGGGGGAGGAGGGATTACAGCTGACGACAGATGTTATAGGAGGACGGGAGTCGGGCGGGCCGGGCCAGTGCAACGCCTCCCGGGCTGACCAGCGGCAGCCGGCCTGGCCCCAGGCCCTGGGCGTCCTTGTCCTGAGACCAGGGGACTGCCCTGGTGAGGGGTCTGGCCCTACCCCCTGGGGTGCAGGAGATAGCCATGGGCTCCCCGAGGAAGATGAGCGGCTCCTTCAAGCGGGGCTCGCTCAGGAGCTCCACGTCGGGGTCGCAGAAGGTGAGTGGGCCCCGGCCGGTGTGGCTCAGTGGGTAGAGCACCATCCTGCGGACCGTGGGGTCCCGGGTTCCATTCCGGTCAAGGGCACGTCCCACGGTAGCAGGCTCCTCCCCGACCGGGCCCAGGCCTTGATCGGGGCGGCAATCGATGTGTTTTTCTCACATCGATGTTTCTCTCTGTCTTTCCCTCTCTCTTCCAAAAAAATCAATGGAAAAATATCCTCGGGTGAGGATTAAAAAAAGAAGAAGAAGGTGACTGAGCGTGGCCTGGCGGCCGGAGGGCAGAGGGACAGAACCACAGAGGGACCCTGGTCAGGGGGCTCCTGTCCCCCGCCGTCTGTGGCCGATGGGGAGCGGGTGTCCCGCCTTCAGCGCTGCTGCATCCGAACCCCCTCTCGGGGGGGAGGTCCCCCCTTTCCTGCCTTTGTGACCAGCCTTTGTGGTCTCCTGGCTGCCCCCCCCCCCTCACAGACGTGGCCCGTGGCCCTCACCGGATGTGTTCAGGGGCCGCGCGGCACCCCCAGAAGTTCTGGGCTCTCCAGATCGCTTCTCCGATGATGATTCTTCCCGCCCCCTGAGCTCTCCGCCGCGGGACCCCTCGCCCCCTCTTTGGTCCCCGTCACATGTTGGGGGGAACGCTGTGTGGGGTCTGGGAGACGCTCAGCGAGGGTCAGGATCACCGCTGAGCCCCTGCGGAGGGCCAGGCAGCTCCCGGGACTCGGAGCGAATTGAAACGGATGCCCGGTCCCCCGCCTTGTGCAGGCGGTAGGGTCTGGGGGCAAAGAATTCAACAAGCCCTAGCTGGTGTGGCTCAGTGGATAGAGCGTCAGCCTGGGGACTGAAGGGTCCCAGGTTCGATTCTGGTCTAGGGCATGGACCTTGGTTTCGGGCACATTCCCAGTAGGGGGCGTGCAGGAGGCAGCCGATCAGTGATTCTCTCTGGGCATGGACGTTTCTCTCTCCCTCCCCCTTCCTCTCTGACATCAATAAAAATGTATTTTCTTAAAGAGGGGGGACCACAGAGGGGGCGGGGAGGAAGAGCGCTCGCACTGATCCTCCGCTAGGGCGCTGTCCAAGCTGATGTGCGGGATGGCCGAGGACCGGGCGGCAGCTGGCGGGGCTAATGCTCCCTAATGTCTGCTCTCGTGTGATTACTGGCCCCGGATAAAACCTTGACCCCGGGGAAGCAGGCCCGGCCGCTAAGCCGCCAAGAGCAGCGCTGTGGTTATCCTGGGGGCCCGCCAGGCCTTTTAAGCGACTTACATGTTTAACGCGACTGTTTGGGGATAAGCCATCCTCTTAGGATCTCGGGGAGAATAATAAAGAGATGGAGAACCAGCCCGGCCGGCCTGGCTCTGGGGCTGAGCGTCGACCTAGGAACCAGGAGGTCACGGTTTGATTCCCCGTCAGGGCACGTGCCCGGGTTGTGGGCTCGATCTCCAGTGTGGGGCGTGCAGGAGGCAGCCGATCTGTGATTCTCTCTCAGCATGGATGTCCCTATCTCTCTCTCCCTCCCCCTTCCTCTCCGAAATCAATAATAATAATAATAAAATAAAGTATTTTTTAAAAAGAGCCCTATTCAGTTAGATTCCGTGGATAGAGCATCAGCCCACAGACCCAAGGGTCCCAGGTTCGATTCAGAGTAAGGGCATGCACCTCGGTTGCAGGAGGCAACCCATCGATGTGTCTCTCTCACCTCTCTCTCTCTCTACCCCTTCCTTCCACTCTCTCTAAAACTTGATGGAAAAATATCCTCGAGTGAGGATCAACAACAATAACAAAAAATGCATAAGGCTCCACAGCCTCAATAAAATAAATAAAATAAAATAAAATAAGGCTGGGGAGTGTTGGGGAGGGGGGGAAAGAGATCAACCAAAGGACTTGTCTGCTTGCATATAAGCACAACCAATGGACACAAGACCCTGGGGGGCTGGGATGAGGGCATGTGACGGGGGGAGGGGGGGGAGGCTGGGGAAAGGTCAATGGGGGGAAAAAGGAGATATATGTACTACTATGTGTAACACTTTAAACAATAAAATAATAAAAAATAAATAAATAAATAAATAAAACATAAAACAAAACAAAACAAAATAATAACATAAGAGATGGAGAACTAAACTCCTGGTGAGCCCAAGGAGGAAGACAGGAAGGAGGTGGGCGGAGCCTGGTGTTGGGGTGTGAAAGCAGCTGGGGACCCCAACTGCCCTCTCACTACTACACATTCCCCCCCCCCCCCCCCCCACCTCCCCTGACTCACTCTATCTCCCTCCACCTCCTGGACCAGTCCAACTAGAGCAAACTGCAGCTGTGGCCAGGTGGGGGTAGCAGAGAGCTGAGCTGGCAGGGCCCCGGGCTCCCCAGAATGGTGCATGAGGGTCCTCCTGTCAAAGGCCCGGGACCCCCCCATTCAGCTGGGGGCCCGCCCAGGTGGGCGCTGTGGCTGTGCTGAGCTCTCTCCTGCGCGTGGCGGTCGGGTCAAAATGAAACGTTTTTAGACCCTCAGGAAAGCCGAGCGTGCAGAGTGATGGTTGGTGGGTTTGGGGGTAAACGGGAGGGTGTGCGGTGAGCAAGCGTGGTGATTACAGTGATAACCCTGTCCTGCACGCCTGAGGGTTGCTAAAGAGAATAGATCTTTAAAAAAAAAAAAAGTGTGTGTGTTTCAAAATTGATTTTAGACAGAGGGAGAGAAGAGAGAGACAGAAGCATCCATGATGAGAGAGAATCACGGATCGGCTGCCTCCTGCAGGCCCCACACTGGGGATGGAGCCCACAACCCGGGCGTGTGGGAATCAAATCGGTGACCTCCTGGTTCATGGGTCGATGCTCATCCAATGAGCCACACCAGCCGGGCAGGAATGCAGGCATCTTAAAGGAAGGAGGGATAGAAGTCGGCGGTCGCCGTTCTGCAGCCGGAATGACCGTGCAGCGTGGCCGTGTGGGGCGGCCGAGGATGGGGGTCCAACCAATTGCTGCCAGGGGAGGGGTCCGTCGGGGTGCTCTGCCCCCAGGCGGTGAGGACGAGAGTCAGGTGGGACTCACGCAGCATTCAGGGGGGGTGCTCACCTTGACCTCTGACCCAGCCGTCATGAGGAACCGGATTATCCCCCCTCCATTGTCTCAGTTATACAAACCACACTGACGTTTCCAGCCAGGGAAGGACTGGCGGGGGGGGGGGGGGGTCACTTCAAAGGGGAAGGGCCCGCTCCCTCTTCTCTCCCGGGCCCCCAGGCAGTTTTCCCGGGATGCCACATGGGGCGGCCTGGGAGCGAGGGAGGTCACGGGGCGGCGGCCTCGCCGGGATCACGCGGATGGGACACAGGCGCTCACATGCCGCTCCTGTGGGCGCTCTTAAAGGGGGGGTCTTCCGCGGCCAGCTTCCTGCCCTGACCGAGGAGGAGGAGGCGGAGGGAGGCCGGGCTGCACCCTCCCGGCTCCGCCACGGGCCCAGGTAAGCTCGGGCGGCTCTGCTCGGCGAGGGCTCGGCCCCAGAGGCCTCGAGCTCCTCTCCCGCGGAGGCCGGCTGCACAGGGGTCTGTAGGGGAGGCCAGGGGACCCACGTACGCCCGGGGGTGCTGGATGATTGCGAGGGGACAAGCCCTGTGTCAGCCGGCCACCGCCCGGCTCCAACAAGCTGGCTGCTGCTTCTTCTTCTTCTTCTTCTTCTTCTTCTTCTTCTTCTTCTCTTCTTCTTCTTCTTTTAATATATTTTTATTGATTTCAGAGAGGAAGGGAGAGGGAGAGAGACATCAATATGAGAGAGAGTCATGGCTCGGCTGCCTCCTGCACACCCCACACTGGGGGTCGAGCCTGCGACCCGGACATGTGCCCTTCACAGAAATCTAACCCGGGACCCTTCAGTCCACTGAACCAAACCGGCTAGGGCCGTGGTCGGCAAACCGCGGCTCGCGAGCCACATGCAGCTCTTTGGCCCCTTGAGTGTGGCTCTTCCACAAAATACCACGGCCTGGGCAAGTCTATTTTGAAGAAGTGGCATTAGATGAAGTTTTAAGTTTAACAAATTTGGCTCTCAAAAGAAATTTCAGTCGTTGTACTGTTGATATTTGGCTCTGTGGACTAATGAGTTTGCCGACCATTGGGCTAGGATGACTTTTTTTTTAAAAAGTATTTTTATTGATTTTTTTATGGAGAGGAAGGGAGAGGGATAGAGAGCTAGAAACATCGATGAGAGAGAAACATCAACCAGTTGCCTCCTGCACACCTCCCCACCAGGGATGTGCCTGAAACCAAGGTACATGCCCTGACCGGAATCGAACCTGGGACCCTTCAGTCCGCAGGCCGATGCTCTATCCACTGAGCCAAACCAGTTTTGGCTGGGCTAGGCTGACTTTATTGATTTTCTATCACCAGATGAGATCAGCTAGTTTACACTAAGCTGGTTAAATCCTAGATAAGGTTAACGAGATTGAGCTCAAGTGATTAAATCACCAATGAGATCAGCTACATTGGATCAGTCTGGTTTACGTCAGCAGATGGGATTAGCTAGACTGGATCAGGCTGTTTAAATTGGTAGGTGGGACTGGCTAGATTGGATTAGGTTAATTGAACCAGTGAGTGGGATTAACTGGATTGGATTAGGCTGGTTAAACCAGTAACTAGGGGCTAGCTAGATGGGATTAGGCTGGTTAAACCAGTAACTAGGGGCTAGCTAGATGGGATTAGGTTGATCAAATAGATATATGGGGTAAGATAGATCGGTTTAGGTTGATTACATCAGTAGAGGAGATGAGATTTTTGCTGAGTCATGGTTTTGAATTTTTGCTGGGAGACGCCATTGATTGGTTGCCTCCTTGCACACACCCCAACCGGGTCCAGGGATGGAGCCTGCCACCCAGGTACCTGCCCTTGACCGGGAAGTGAACCTGCCACTCTTGGGTGCCGGGGCGGACGCTCTAACCACTGAGCGGCACCGCGGATCCCGGCGGTGATTCTCTGTCTAAAAGGGTCAGGCCAAGTCCATGTGTGGCCACCGGCAGCCGCAGGGTGACAGCGCGCTCGAAATAGACCCAGGAGGCCAGCGGCGTCTTCTGGCTAAACTGGTCCCCCGTCATTTGGCTGTGGGCGGGCGGGGTTTACTGTTAATTTTGGCCCAAAGACACAGGGCCACAGAGTAAACAGAGACTGGCCTGGGCGTTTCAGAAGCCGCTTCCGAGGTCGAAAATGCTCAGGCCCCAAGCCATGTCCTGTGGTCCGGGCCCCACCCGCCCCTCCGGGTCCCCCCCAACCCCCCGCCCCTCACTCCACCCCAGCCCCGCCTTCCCCACCCTCCCGCACCCCTCATTGCAGCGTCGTCCCCACCGTGTGGACGCGGTCCGGAACGTCAAATCCTCCCGACCCCTGGCCACGTCGCAGCTCCCCGTCCACGGGACGCCGCCCCGGGCACAATGCCGGCTGCCCCCCCATTCAGTTCCTGCCATCAGAATCCACAGAAAGGCCGCCTGGCCGGCGTGGCTCAGTGGTTGAGCGCTGACCTACGAGCCAGGAGGCCACGGTTCGATTCCCGGCCAGGCCACATGCCCCGGTTGCAAGGGGCAGCCAATCGATGGTTTTCTCTCTCTCCTCTCTTCTCTGAAATCAATACGAACGTATTTTAACAAAAGAAGCCCAGACAAGAACGGGACAGTGAGCGTGTGCGTGACCACCGCCCAGATTGTACCAAGGGTCATCAGTCATGTGTGTAGCAGATGGTTTGTTTGTTTTTCCGTCTCTTTATGAAAAAAAAAAGAAAAAGAAAAAAGAAAGAAAATGATCTGGCAGCCCCAGTTCCTGTGGCTTTCAGCCCAGGGCCCTCTGACGTCCCTGCACAGCTGGCGAGGCCCCTCATGGATGCGTGGTCCTCGGCCCCGCGTCTGTCCCCCACGCCCCAGCCCTTCTCCCGCAGCCCTGGCCCCGCCTCACGGGGCTCAGCTCTCGGCCGCTTTCTCTTTTCTTTCTTTGCTTCTCAAAGACGTTTTTATTGGTTACACAGAGAGGGAGAGGGGGAGAGAGAGAAACATCCATGATGAGAGGGAATCACGGATTGGCTGCCCCTGCACGCCCCACACTGGGGATCGAGCCCGCAGCCTGGCGTGTGCCCTGACTGGGAATCGAACCTGGGAACCTGGGACCCTTTCGGTCCGCAGGCCGACGCTCTACCCACTGAGCCAAACCGGCCGGGTCCACTCAGATGTGTTGGGCCGCCGTCCTGCGGAGGGCAGGGGAATGTTACGAGAGGGAGAGAGAGCGTGGGCGCTGAGGGTGGCTGGGGGAGACCTGGGCCTCACGCCCACCTCCGTGTCTTCCAGGGACAGAAGGCGTGGATCGAGAGAACCTTCTGCCGGCGGGAGTGCGTCTTCGTCGTCCCCAGCACCAAAGACCCCAGCAGGTAACCTGGGGGCCACAAGGAAGCCACGGCTCAGACCCCCCCGGGCCCACCAGTCGCCTCCCTCGAGGATATTTTTTTCCATTGACTTTCAGACAGAGTGAAAGAGGGAGGGAGAGAGAGAGAGAGAAACATGGATGTGAGAGAGACACATGGATTAGTTGCCTCCCACGCCTGCCCCGACCGGGGCCTGGGATCGAACATGCCACCGAGGTCCAAGCCCTTGCCTCCCCTCCAAGGCAGGAAACACCGTGACGAGGTGATGCCAGGGATCCCCAGTCCTCACGTTGCTGCACCTCCACGTCCCCCCTTCACCTCAGGGGCGCCTGGGCCTCCTGGACGGACACCCTCGAGGGCAGCCCTGCAGGCGCCCCCACAGACACGTGGCTAAGCAGTAGGAGGAGCGGGGCAAGCTTTGTGGGCTCATGCACCCCCCCTTCCGTGGGCGCCGTGCCTCCTCGGACCACAGTCAGAATGAAAACCGGCGTGGGGCGGGCAGCAGGCAGCCGGCCCGTGACACTCTCTCCTCATGGGTGTTTCTCTCTCTCTCCCTCTCTCCCTCTCCCTTCCTTCCTTCGAAATCCGTAAAAACACCAGAGGCCCTGTGCATGGATTCGTGCACATCGAAAGGAAACGAATTAGAGGGAATATTTTAGAGTCCAGGAGGGACATGGGAGATTGGCTGGCCGGGGAGGGACTGAGGGAGGGCTCCAGGGCAAGTCCGGCCCATCTTGCCCAGTCCCAATGGGCCAGACCCCAGCCATAAGCTAACCTGCCGGTCGGAGCGTCTGCCCCCCTGGTGGTCAGTGCGCGTCATAGCGACTGGTCAAACGGTGGGACACTTAGCATATTAGGCCTGTATTATATAGGATATTTAAAAAGAGAGCGAGAGAGAGAGCGAGAGCGAGAGCGAGAGAGAGAAGACTGTTTTTGCCTCTGTTTCTAGGTGTTGCTGTGGCCAGCTCATCAACCTGCACATCCCCCCTCTGCCTAGCGTGACGTCCGGCAAAAATGGGGAGGAGAGCAAAGAGCTGGAGGCCTCGCCGGAGAAGTGGTCTGTGGGCAGACACACCCAGGGCTACCCGACCGACGCCTACGGGACGCTGGAGTTCCAGGGCGGCGGATACTGCAACAAGGCCATGGTGAGACGGGCCTTCCGCGGGGGCGTCCCCCAGCCCACAGCCCCCGTCCCTCGCGGGCCCGGCCTCCCAGGCCCCCAGACGGGGGCGCCTGGCTCTTCTTCCAGGGGCATCGCTCAGTCTTCCCTGATGGTTCCTGGCAAAGACAAGACATATACCTGTGCCCGGCCGGCATGGCTCCGCGGTTGAGCGCCAACCTAGGAACCAGGAGGTCACGGTTCGATTCCTGGTCAGGGCACATGCCCGGAGTGCGGGCTCGATCCCCAGTAGGGGGCGTGCAGGAGGCAGCCGATCCGTGATTCTCTCTCATCACGGATGTTTCTCTCTCTCCCCGTCACCCCACCTCTCTGACACCAATAAAAACATACTTTTATAAAAAGAAATGTATCTGCATTGCTCAGCATTTTAGCCATGAGATTTAGAAAATACTATTTACTTATTTTAGAGAGAAACATTAATTTGTTGTTCCACTTATTTAAGGGATTTTTTCTTTTTTAGAGAGGGAGGGAGAGAAGCATCGATGTGAGAATGAAACATCCGTTGGTTGCCTCCCGCACACATTCCAACTGGGAACCGAACCCACCACCTGGGTGTGTGCCCTTGACTGGGGATCGAACCCACAACCCTGGCGTATCGGGACGACGCGCTAACCCCCCGAGCTCCCCGGCCAGGGCTTAGCCGTGAGGTTTAGAAACGGGCACCGTGATAAGGAACGTGCCGTGCCCCTTAAGCCCACACCCACTTTGTGAATCCTCAGAGCGTGCTTTTATTTTTTTATTTTTTATTTTTTTTTCTTATAAATGGAATTTTATTAATTAAGGTATTATATGTGTACATATTTTACTGTCTCAGAGCGTGCTTTTAGCTCAAACTCTGACGAGGGAGAGGTCCCGTGATGTGTTGGTGAGGTTGTCTGGGTTCTGTCTTGTTTTGCTTTCTGACCGGGGACCTTCCGCCCTCCTGAGACGGGGGAGGGGTGCCTGGAAGCGGTTTCCCTCTGAAGTCTGTCCACAGCGTCCCTGGCCCGCGCCCAGCTGGCCGAGGCGACCAGGACCTCTCCCGTTCCCATGTGACCCTGTCGCCCAGCCCCGCCTGAGACGGGAGGCGTAGCGCTGGGCTCCCTTTCAGCCAACGGCGACTAACACCCCCACGTGCCCGGTCAGGCCATTTCTGCAAGTTCATTTCTTCTTCTTCTTTTAAAGAAAACCACAATGTACCACTTTATTATTATTATTATTTATTTTAAATATATTTTATTGATTTTTTACAGAGAGGAAGGGAGAGGGATAGAGAGTTAGAAACATCGACGAGAGAGAAACATCGATCAGCTGCCTCCTGCACACCTCCTACTGGGGATGTGCCCGCAACCAAGGTACATGCCCTTGACCGGAATCGAACCCGGGACCCTTGAGTCCGCAGGCCGATGCTCTATCCACTGAGCCAAACCGGTCAGGGCTATTATTATTCTTTTTTGGTCAACCCTCACCCCAGACAATTCTGTCCATTGATTTTTAGAGAGAGGGGAAGGGAGGGAGAGAGATGCAGGGACAGAAACATCGATGTGAGAGAGACACATTGACGGGTTGCCTCCCCCACAAGGATTGACCTGCACCCGAGGTACATGCCCTTGACTGGGAATCGGACCCGAGACCCTTTGGTTCACAGACCGACGCTCTATCCACTGAGCCACACCAGCCAGGGCCCCAAAACATTTCCCGTTGCTCATATCAAATTCAAATGTGACGGGGCGTCCTGCAGCTTACTTGCTCAATCTGGCAAACCACCCCTTCCCCCACAAAAGTTTCCCCCCATCTCTTGGCCACAGGCTCCTGTAGAGGCCACAGAACCCGAGGGAGAGAAAGCCAGAGGACAATTTCAAAATAATAATAATTTTTTTAAAAATTGATCTCAGAGAGGAAGAGAGAGGGAGGGAGAGAGAGAAACATCAATGAGAGAGAATCATGGATGCACTGCCTCCTGCACGCCCCCTACTGGGGATGGAGCCCGCAACCCGGGCCTGTGCCTTGACTGGAAATTGAACCCTGACCTCCTGGTTCAAAGGTCGATGCTCAACCATTAAGCCACACCGGCCGGGTGGGGGGGCTCCTGCTTGGACACGAGCGACAGCCCCGGCCCCCCGGCCCCGGACGCCCGCTCAGCGCCACGCCCTCTCTTGCAGTACATTCGCGTGTCCTACGACACCAAGCCGGACGCGCTGCTGCACCTCATGGTGAAGGACTGGCAGCTGGAGCTCCCCAAGCTCCTCATCTCGGTGCACGGCGGCCTCCAGAGCTTCCCGATGCCGCCCAAGCTGAAGCAGGTGTTCGGCAAGGGCCTGGTCAAGGCCGCCGTGACCACGGGCGCCTGGATCTTCACGGGGGGCGTCAGCACGGGTAAGCGCACGGCCCCGGCCCGGCCGCAGACTCACAGGCCCGGAGCTCGCGGGCCCCGGGGAGCTGGCCGAGAAGGAAAAACCAATTGTGTTGCCTCCCGAGGTAGCTTTTTGTGTTCTATTTTTAAAAATATATTTTTAAGAAAGAAAGAAAAAATATATATATTTTTATTGCCCGAGCCGATTTAGCTCAGTGGATAGAGCGTTGGCCGGTGGACAGAAGGGCCCCGGGTTCGATTCCGGTCAAGGGCATGTACCTGAGTTGCAGGCTCCTCCCCGGCCAGGGCCCTGGTTGGAGCGTGTGCAGGAGGCAACCCATCGATGTGTTTCTCTCTGTCTTTCCCTCTCTCTCCCACTCTCCCTAAAAATCAATGGAAAAATGTCTTCGGGTGAAGATTAAAAAACACCCCCCCCCCCCACACATATATAATTGATTGCAGAAGGGGAGGGAGAGGGAGAGGGAGAGAGAAACATCCATGATGAGAGAGAATCACTGATGGGCTGCCTCCTGCACGCCCCACACTGGAGATGGAGCCCACAACCCGGGTGTGCGCCCTGACCGGGGATGGAACCCTGACCTCCTGGTTCACAGGCTGTCGCTCAAACTCTGAGCCACGCCAGAGCCGGGGTGCCTTCTCTCAGTGACGGAGATCACCATGTCACCACCTGTTCCCCAGTGGCCTGGAGAAGGGGTCCCCGCCCCCCCCGGCCCCGTCCACAGCAGTGACGTGACGGGAGGGAAGGGGCCTTCCTCACGGGCCTCCCGGGGCTGCCCGCAGGGGTCATCAGCCACGTCGGGGACGCCCTGAAGGAGCACTCCTCCACGTCGCGGGGCCGGGTCTGCGCCATCGGCATCGCGCCCTGGGGCCTGGTGGAGAACAAGGAGGACCTGCTAGGGAAGGACGTGAGTGCCCCCCCAACCCCTCTCCCCGCCCCCCCGCCCCCCCCAACACCGGCCATTGGCCACTGATCATTGCTGTCATTTTTGGACGCCGCGACTTAAAAACAATCTAAGTCCTTCCTCTGAGAGGGTGGTGGGTCCCTCCGCGGTCGTACGGGATGAGGAAGTCAGGCTCCCATCTACCCCTTCTCCCTTCCTGCCGCCGTAACCGACGCCTCGCAAAGCTGACAGGACATCACAACCAGGGCCTTTTTATTCCACGTGGTTATCTGCTTATATATTTAATTTATTATTATTATTTTTAGAGAGAGACGAAAGGAGAGCAATAGGGAGAGAGAGAAACATCGATGTTGACAGAGGATCATGGATCGGCTGCCTCCAGCACGCCCCCTGATGGGGAGGGAGCGCGCAACCCCAGGCATGTGCCCTTGGCGGGGAATCGAACTGGGACCTCCTGGTTCATAGGTCAACGTTCAACCACTGAGCCATGGAGCCGGGCTATATATAGGATTTTGTGTTAAGATATGTTTTCACTTCTTGGCCATTAATGCCCAGGAGTACAATGGCTGGGTTGGCATTTTCTAAAAGTAATTTATGCCTCAGCTGGGCCAGCGTGGCTCCGTGGTGGAGCGTCGACCTATGAACCAGGAGGTCACGGTTCTATTCCCTGTCAAGGGCTCATGCCCGGGTTTCGGGCTCGATCCCCAGTGGGGGCGTGCAGGAGGCAGCCGATCAATGGTTCTCTATCATCATTGATGTTTTCTCTCTCTCCCTCTCCCTTCCTCTCTGAAGTCAATAAAAACAATAATTTAATATAGACATTTTCCAAAAAGAAAAGTCCATCATGAGGAAGGGTGGGAAAGGGACAGCAGGCCGAAACGCACAGTGAGACGGAGCATTGCGACCTGCGCCCGTGTTCCGGCCCCCGCTGCGGGCGTGACCGCGTGCGGGCTGCGGCTCTGACGGGGGCTCTGCCTTCCGTCAGGTGACCAGACTCTACCAGACCATGTCCAACCCCCTGAGCAAGCTGTCCGTGCTCAACAGCTCCCACACGCACTTCATCCTGGCCGACAACGGCACGCTCGGCCGGTACGGCGCCGAGGTGAAGCTGCGGCGGCAGCTGGAGAAGCACATCTCCCTGCAGAAGATCAACACACGTGAGTGCCACGGCCACGGCCACGCCACCGCCCGGGTGTGGAAAGCCTGAACCGTGTTCCTGTTAGATCCACAGAAGATGACTTGATTTGACCCTCTTTCTTTCTTTCTTTCTTTTTTAAAATATATTCTTATTGATTTCAGAGAGCAAGGGAGAGAGAAACATCCATGATGAGAGAATCGTGGATCGGCTGCCTCCTGTACGCCCCCTACTGGGGATGGAGCCTGCAACCCGGGCCTGTGCCCTGACTGGGGAATCGAACAGTGACCTCCTCGCTCATAGGTCGACGCTCAACCACGGAGCCAGGCCAGCCGGGCCCTGGTAGGGTTCCTATGAAAGAACCCAGGAAACGAAGGACAGTCAGAGGGACAGTCTCGGCGTGGGGTGGCTGCCATGACCAGTGGTGGGTTTCCGAGGATCAGACCTCCTCGGAGAGCTGGCTGGCGACGGAATGCTTCCTTCTCCGTGTTTCCATTCTCCCGGACTTGCACGTGTCACGCGGCCGGCTCCACGCGGCCATGGGGCTGCCGGGCTTCCCTTTGTCATCCTTTGCCTCGGGCTCTGAGCGGGGCAGGGACAGCAAAGGGGTGCTCGGCTGTCCCCTCTCCCAGCACGGAGCTTCGGGGGGTCTGGCCTAACTCATCAGGGATGAATCCCACCCTGTTTCTGGAGGAAGAAGGCGACGTGGCCACCATATTCCTGCCAAGCCGATTTTACCTGCGTCCATTTAAAATATATACATATATATATATATATATATATTTCAGAGAGAGAGAGAGAGAGAGAAACATCCATGATGGGGAAGAATCATGGACCGGCTGCCTCCTGCACGCCCCACACTGACTGGGGATGGAGCCCACAACTCAGCCATGTGCCCTGACTGGGAATCGAACCCTGACCTCCCGGTTCCTAGGTCGACGCTTAACCACTGAGCCACGCCGGCCGGGCCGTTTTGTTTTTTTTTCCAGTTTCTCTTAGCCAGGGCCCGCCCAAAGCAGACCCTCGGATGCACGTTTGGCGAAGGGAACTGAACTGAGATTATTCGGGTTAAGAGTTGGTCAACGTATTTCAAAGTTCCTGGCTGCAGAAATGCATCATGGGGGCCCACCGGAACAGCGAAACCCTCCCTCTGGAAGTTCTCGGACCCCCTCACGTATCCTGGGGGGTTTCACCCGCGGGAAGGCCTTCAGAACTCCCAGACCAAGGACACGTCTCCTGCTTGGCGCGGGTTGATGTTAATCCAGTAACTCCTGAGGCAGCCCTGGCCGGCGGGGCCCGGGGGTTGGCCTTTGACCCATGAACCAAGAGGTCGACGGTTCGATTCCCGGTCGGGGCACAGGCCCTGTTTGCGGGCTCGATCCTCAGCGATGGGGCGTGCAGGAGGCAGCCGATCCATGATTCTTCCCCATCATGGATGTTTCTATCTCTCTCTCCCTCTCCCTTCCTCTCTGAAATCTAAAAAAATATTTTTGAAAAATAAAATCAATGCCCTAACCGGTGTGGCTCAGTGCATTAGAGCGTCGGCCTTCGGACTCAAGGGTCCCAGGTTCGATTCTGTTCAAGGGCATGTACCTTGGTTGCGGGCACATCCCCAGTAGGGGGCGTGCAGGAGGCAGCCGATCGATGTTTCTAACTCTCTATCCCTCTCCCTTCTGCTTTGTAAAAAAAAAAAAAAATCAATAAAGTATATATTTTAAAATAAATAAATAAATGAGCCCTGGCCAGTGTGGCTCAGTGGATAGAGCGCTGACCCACAGACAGGAGGGTCACAGGTTCCATTCGCAGTCAAGGGCACGGCCCGCGGCTGCAGGCTCGATCCCCAGCCCCGGAGGGCTGCCCGCGGGCAGCGACCCATGGATGTGTCTCCCTCACATCGATGTTTCTCTCTCCCTCGCCCTCCCTTCCCCTCTCCCTGACCATCGATGGGAAAAGACCCTCCGGGGAGGACTCACCCCCACAGACACGGGCGTGGGGAGCGGGGAGGGGGGGGGTGCCGGGGCCGTGCGGTGAGGGGGCCCCCGGCTGTGTTGCAGGGCTGGGCCAGGGCGTGCCTGTCGTGGGCCTGGTGGTGGAAGGGGGCCCCAACGTCTTCTCCGTCGTCCTGGAATATCTCCGCGAGGAGCCCCCGGTGCCCGTGGTGGTGTGCGACGGCAGCGGGCGGGCCTCGGACATCCTGTCCTTCGCGCACAAATACTGTGAGGAAGGAGGGTAGGACTTCTGCCGGGGTGCGAGGGGGCGGGGGGCTGGACACCATGGTCATTCCAGAGACTGTTCAAGAAGGAATGTTTTTTAAGTGTGTTTTCATGGATGTCAGAGAGGAAGGGAGAGGGAGAGAGAGAGAGAAACATCCATGAGGAGAGGGAATCATGGTTCGCTGCCTCCTGCAAGCCCCACACTGGGGATCGAGCCCACATCCTGGGCCTGTGCCCTGACCGGGAATTGAACCCGGGACCTCCTGGTTCCTGGGTCGATCGATGCTCAGTCGCTGAGCCATGCTGGCCGCACTCAAGTAGGAATCTGGACTGGGTTCTCCTGTCTCCCCCGGTCTCCATGGCCGTGGTGTTGCTTCCAGAATTCTTCCCCTGGGGGACACCCTCTCTCCCAGCTTCATTTCCCCGTAGACGCCGGGGACCGAGGACGGGGTGAAGGTGGGTCCCCTTTCTTTCATCATCTGTCCCGGGAGCTCCTCAAGGGGAAAAGTTTCCAACCAGAGATACCAGATGGCCCTGGCTGGCCGGTGTTGCTCAGTGGGTAGAGCATCATCCCACGGACCGAAGGGTCCCAGGTTCGATTCCGGTCAGGGGCACATACCTGGATGGCAGGCTCCTCCCCGGCCCGGGCCCTGGTCGGGGCTCACGCAGGAGGCAGCCCATCGATGTGTCTCTTTCACATCGATGTTTCTCTCTCTCTCTCTCTCTCTCTCTTTCCACTCTCTCTAAAAATCAATGGGAACATATCCTCAGGGGAGGATTCACAAACAAACAAACAGAAGATCCCAGGGGTGGGGGATTCACTCGGACAGGCCTCGGGCGAGCTGTTTCTCTTCTCTTCGGCGTCTGCCTTGAACAGGGTCATCAGCGAGCCGCTCAGGGACCAGCTGCTGGTCACCATCCAGAAAACCTTCAACTTCGGCAGGACCCACGCGCTGCAGCTGCTGGCCGTCCTCACAGAGTGCATGAAGAAGAAGGAGCTTGTGAGCGTCTGTCTTTTGTTTTTTTATTAATCCTCAACCGAGGACATTTGTCCCAGGGATTTTTCAGAGTGTGAGAGAGAGCAGGAAAGGCAAAGAGAAACATCGATGTGAGAGAAACACATCGATGGGGTGCCTCCTGCACGCGCCCCGACCGGAGAGGAACCTGCAACCGAGGCATGTGCCCTTGACTGGAATCGAACCCGGGACACTCCGTCCCTGGGCCGACGCTCTAGCCACGGAGCCAAACCGGCTAGGGCTGAAATCAATATAAACATATTAACGTAGTCCATATATATAAAAGCCTAAGGGACCCAACAACCGGTCAACCGGTCGCTATGACGTGCACTGGCCACCAGGGGGGCAGACGCTCAATGCAGGAGCAGTGCACTCCCACAGCCAACCTCCTGTGGTCCCTCCCCCCCCGCAGGCCCGCCCTGGTCAGATGGGAGATGCCCGATTGGCCCGATCGCCGGCCCCGCTGAGGAACCCCACCCATGCCCGAATCTGTGCACCGGGCCTCTAGTGATATTAATTAAAATGGACGGTTTTGCTCTCAGAATCCCTGCACGGCGTATGTGTTGGGCTCCTTTGTCAGAAACACCCCGAACCTCCCTCTTGCCTCCAACGTCCCTTGACCCGGTCTCTTCGCTGCGAACCCGCTTCCAGGTCACGGTGTTCAGGATGGGAGCCGAGGGCCAGCAGGACATGGAGATGGCGATTCTGACTGCCCTGTTGAAAGGTGAGCTCTGGGGAGGCGGCCAGCTCCGGCCTCTCGGCGCTGGCCTGGCCTGGCCTGGCCACCCTCTCTGTCTTCTGCCGGGAACGGCGTCTGTTGGTGACAGAGCCGTGAGCCAGCCAGCTGCCCAGGCCATCTCAGTATGTGCCAGGCTCCGTGGTTGAGCATCGACCCATGAACCAGGAGGTCACGGTTCGATTCCTGGTCGGGGCACATGCCCGGGTTGTGGGCTCGATCCCCAGTGGGGGGCGTGCAGGAAGCAGCCGATCCATGATTCTCTCTCATCATGATGTTGTTGTTTTTTTTCATTGATTTTTTTTTTATTTGAGAGGGTGGAAGAGAGGGGGAGAGACAGAGAGAGAGAGAAACATCGATGTGAGAGAGACACATCGCTTGGCTGCCTCCTGGCCGGGGATCGAGCCTACAACCGAGGTACATGCCCTTGACTGGAATTGAACCCGGGGCCCTTCAGTGGGCTGATGCTCTAGCCACTGAGCCAAACCGGCCAGGGCAGATGTTTCTGTATCTCTCTCTCCCTCTCCCTTCCTCTCTCTGGAGTCAATAAAAATATATATTAAACACACAAAAACAAAAACAACACACAGGCAGAGGTTGCCTGCACACTCCTCCCGGGCAGCCCTGAGAGGAGATGGAGTTCTTAGCTGGGAGAAAAGGCAGCAGCGCTTAATTAGAGCCCTGGTGGTGGTGGTTGCGGGGGAGGGAGGGGGATGCCTGGAGCCCAGCTCACCGCCCAGCACCCGTGGGACCGGGCGGCCCAGGCACGGAGAGAGCATCGCCTGCTCCCTTGCCTTCCCAGGAACCAACGCGTCCGCCCCGGACCAGCTGAGCCTGGCGCTGGCGTGGAACCGCGTGGACATAGCGCGGAGCCAGATCTTCGTCTTTGGGCCCCACTGGCCGGTGAGCAGTCTCCCGAGTCATCCCCTCCATCCCGACCTGGCCCAGACGACGCACAGTAGGCGCTCCCCCCACCCCTCACACCGTCCTCCGGGAGGACCCGCCGAGAGATCTGCTAGGGCCGTGGTCGGCAAACTCATGAGTCCACAGAGCCAAATATCAACAGCACAACGACTGAAATTTCTTTGGAGAGCCAAATTTTTTAAACTTAAACTTCTTCTAATGCCACTTCTTCAAAGTAGACTCGCCCAGGCCGTGGTATTTTGTGGAAGAGCCACACTCAAGGGGCCATGGAGCTGCATGTGGCTCGCGAGCCGCGGTTTGCCGACCATGGGGCTAGGATCAGGAGGGGGCGTCGCTCTTTCACCTCAAGGAACCAGGGGGAAGGAAGAGCTCCCAGCACTAATCTCTCGGGGAAATGACCACTCGCTATGTATTTTCTTAAAATATATCTTTATTGATCTCAGAGGGGAAGGGAGAAGGGAGAGAGATAGGAACATCCGTGATGAGAGGGAATCATGGATCGGCTGCCTCCTGCCGAGCCGGGCGCCCACTCTTTAGCGTGGCCCGTGGAAAGGGGTGCTCACCCTTTTAAAGAAGAGGAACGAGAGCCCGGCTGGCGTGGCTCAGGGGTGGAGCGTCGACATAGGAACCAGGAGGTCAGGATTCGATTCCCCATCAGAGCACAGGCCCAGGTTGGGGGCTCGATCCCCAGTGTGGGGCATGCAGGAGGCAGCCGGTCCATGATTCCCTCTCCTCATGGATGTTTCTCTCTCTCTCTCCCTGCCTCTCTGAAATCAATAAAAATATATTTTAGATTTTTAAAAAAGAAAGAAAATAGCTCATTAAAAGGAAACACAACGATTGCATTGAGAGCACTCAGTTTTCAAGCTCCGTTCCATGAAACCCCGGAGGCCTAGAGAACTGTGTGCGAGTGCGTGCACACATGTATGTGTACTCATGTTCTCACGAGCACATGTGTGCGCCAACGTGCACATGGGTGCACGTATGCAGAGGTGAGGGTCACCTTGGGACCACCGGCTCTCATGTTTGCTTTCTCCCCCATTTCTGCGGACGGCAGCCCCTGGGGAGCCTGGCGCCCCCGGCGGACAGCAAGGCCACCGAGCGGGAGAAGAAGCCGCCGACGGCCACCACCAAGGGCGGCCGAGGGAAAGGGAAAGGCAAGCGGAAGGGGAAGGGGAAGGAGGAGGTGGAGGAGGAGACGGACCCCCGGAAGATAGAGCTGCTGAACTGGGTGCGTGGGGAGTCGGCTCACGGCCCACCCTCCCTCCCCCCCCCCCCCCCCCCCCGCTCTCTGAAATCACTGGGGACACATCCTCGGGTGAGGATTCACAGCGACAACATGTCAATATAGAGAAGGACCATCAGGCGTCGTCCTCCTCTTATCCGCTTGGATGGTGGGTCTGAGACAGAGGCCAACGCCATGAGCACGGGGAGGGGAGGCAGGCCCCCCCGCTGCAGACGGAGAGCCGAGAGGCCCGGGGTGGGGACGCTCTGGGGCCTGGGGGAGCGGGGAGCGGGATCCGCCCCGCGAGGTGACCCCCCCCCCCCCCGCCTCCCCCGCGCGCAGGTGAACGCGCTGGAGCAGGCCATGCTGGACGCGCTGGTGCTGGACCGCGTGGAGTTCGTGAAGCTGCTGATAGAGAACGGGGTCAACATGCAACACTTCCTCACCATCCCGCGGCTGGAGGAGCTCTACAACACGGTGCGTGAGCGGGCGGGGGGGGGGGGGGGCGCCCCCACCTCCCCCCTGGGCCCCCGTGCCCCCCCACCCGCCACCGCCACCCTGTGCCCGTGGTGGACGCGTCCTAACCACCGCCCGCCCGGTGTCGGGAGAGGCAGGCCGACCCGGGCCCCTGTGCCGCGATCCCACGGAGCAGGGCAGGGCGGCTCCGCGGTGACGAGGAGCCGAGGTCACGGGCTGAACGCTTGCCTTGCAGAGACTGGGTCCGCCCAACACGCTTCACCTGCTGGTCAGGGACGTCAAGAAGGTTCGTGGGCCCTTCCACTCTCCTCGCCCGTGGGCGTCGTACTGTTTGTTTTTGTTAATTCTCCCCCGAGGACATTGCTCCATTGATTTTCAGGGAGACTGGAAGAGAGAGGGGAAGACAGAGAGAAACATCTATGTGAGAGAGACACATCGATGGGTTGCCTCCTGCACGCGCCCCAATCAGGGCCCGGGCCTGGGGAGGAGCCTGCAACCGAGACACCTGCCCTTGACCGGAATCGAACCCGGGACCCTTCGGTCCGAAGGCCGACGCTCTATCCATGGAGCCAAACCGGCCAGGGCACTTTTTAAAAAATTTACCTTTATTGATTTCAGAGAGGAAGCGAGAGGGGGAAAGAGAGAGAGAAACATCCACGATGAGAGAGAATCCTGGACCAGCTGCCTCCTGCACGCCTCCTACTGGGGGTGGAGCCCACAACCCGGGCACGTGCCCTGACCGGGAATCGAACCGTGGCCTCCTGGTTCATAGGTCGACGCTCAACCACGGAGCCACGCCGGCCGGGCCTGAGCACTATTTAACGCCCCTTTGCTCACTGCACCCACGCGGTGGCCAGGAGGGACCGCTCGGGCCCCAGGGGAGTGACAAGGTCCTCGCTCCTCGCGGGGCCTGAGACGCAGCCTCTTCCCTCGCAGGGCAACCTGCCGCCCGATTACCACATCAGCCTCATCGACATCGGGCTGGTGCTGGAGTACCTCATGGGCGGCGCCTACCGCTGCCACTACACCCGCAAGAGCTTCCGCACGCTGTACAACAACCTGTTCGGGCCCAAGCGGGTAGGACGGAGCGGCCGTGCACGGGGCGGTCCGGGTGCCCTAGCCGCAGGGGGCTCCTCGCTGCCCTTTCCGACCAGGCCTGTTCCAGGCCAAGCCCGTCACCCGTCCCCAGCACACCGGCCCTTCTTTTTCTTTTTTAAAAAAATATGTCTTTTTTTGCCTCCTGGGGATGGAGCCCACAACCCGGGCATGTGCCCTGACCGGGAATCGAACTGTGACCTCCTGGTTCCTAGGTCGACGTTCAGCCACTGAGCCACGCCGGCCGGGCCCCCTCTACCCTGCGACCCATGTACTACGAGCATCAGTTCCCTGTTGACTGATTTCTCTCTCTCCCCCCTTTCGTGATGCAGCCGAAAGCGCTTAAACTTCTGGGAATGGAAGTAAGTCGGTGTGTGTTCAGCAGTTCACCATAGTTCGGTCAAACATACGTGCCATCTTCGTCTTGTGTTGTTTAACATAAAATCGAACGTGTTTGTTTTCTTTCTTTCTATTTTTTTAAAATATATTTTTTATTGATGTCAGAGAGGAAGGGAGAGAGAGGGAGAGAGAGAGAGAGAGATAGAAACATCAGTGATGGGAGAGAATCATCGATCGGCTGCCTCCCGCACGCCCCTGCACTGGGGATGGAGCCCACAACCTGGGCATGTGCCCCAACCGGGAATCGAACCTGGGACCCCTGAGTCCGCAGGCCGACGCGCCATCCACTAAGCCAAACCAGCCAGGGCTCTTTCTATTTTTTAAAAATTTATTTTTATTGATGTCAGAGAGGAAGAGAGAGAGAGGGAGAGAGAAACATCCATGATGAGAGAGAATCATGGATCGGCTGCCTCCTGCACGCCCCCTACTGGGGATGGAGCCCGCAACCCGGGCCTGTGCCCTGACCGGGAATTGAACGGGGACCTCCTGGCTCACAGCTCGAGGCCTGACCACGGAGTCCCCCTCTCCCCCCGCTGGCCGGGCCGAGAGGCCTCTTCCTCCGGGCCGTCGCGAAGCCCTCGGTGGCACGTTGGGGGTGGAGCCGCGGGGAACGCTCTGCGCCTCTGCCCGCAGGATGACGAGACCCCGGCCAAAGGGAAGAAGAAGAAGAAGAAGAAGAAGGAGGAGGAGGCGGATGTGGACGTGGACGACCCGGCCGTGAGCCGCTTCCAGCACCCCTTCCACGAGCTGCTGGTGTGGGCCGTGCTGACGAAGCGGCAGCGCATGGCCGTGTTCCTGTGGCAGCGCGGCGAGGAGAGCATGGCCCGCGCGCTGGTGGCCTGCAAGCTCTACAAGGCCATGGCCCACGAGTCCTCGGAGAGCGAGCTGGTGGACGACATCTCCCAGGACCTGGACAGCAACTCCAAGTGCGTGCCGCGGGGCGGGGGGCGGGAGGGGCTGCGGTCCGGGCCCTTGTCTCTCTGGGGGGCGGGGGGGGGGGGGGAGGAGGGGCCCCTTTTTAGCCCACTCCCTTTTTTTTCATTTTTCCTTTTTTTAGTTAATCCTCACCCAAGGATATGTTTCCATTCGTTTTTATTTTACTTTATTATTATTATTACTGGAGGCCCGGTGCCCTACATTTGTGCACTCGGGGGGTGGGGGAGGTGTCCTTCAGCCCAGCCTGCACTCTTAGGCAGTCTGGGAGCCCCCGGGGGATGTCCCACTGACGGCTTAGTCGGACATCCTTAGCCCTGCCATGGAGGCGGGAGAGGCTCCCGCCACCACCGCGGCATTCACCAGCCGTCAGCCTGGCTTCTGGCTGAGTGGCCCTCCCCCTGTGGGAGCGCACTGACCACGGGGGGGGGGGGGGGGGGTGCAGCTCCTGCATTGATCGTCTGCCCGTCTGCCCCCTGGTGGTCAGTGCCCGTCATAGCGACCGGTCGTTCCGCTGATTGGTCGATTTGCATATTAACCTTTTATTATATAGGATTTTAAAATATTTTTCATTGATTTTTAGAGAGAGGGGAAGGGAGAGGGAGAGAGAGAAACATCCATGAGGAGAGAGAATCATCGATCGGCTGCCTCCTGCACACCCCCTAATGGGGATCGAGCCCACAACCCGGGCCTGTGCCCTGACCGGGAGTCGAACCCTGACCCCCTGGCTCATGGGTGGATCCTGAACCCCTGAGCCACGTCGCCGATCCCCCATCCTCCCGTGCAGAGACTTCGGGCAGCTGGCCGTGGAGCTGCTGGACCAGTCCTACCGGCACGACGAGCAGGTGGCCATGAAGCTGCTCACCTACGAGCTGAGGAACTGGAGCAACTCGACCTGCCTCAAGCTGGCCGTGGCCGCCAAGCACCGGGACTTCATCGCCCACACCTGCAGCCAGATGCTGCTCACCGACATGTGGATGGGGCGGCTGCGCATGCGCAAGAACCCTGGCCTGAAGGTGTGTGTGTGTGTGTGTGTGTGTGTGTGTGCACGCAACGCGCGGCCGGGCGGGTGAGGATGGGAGGTGACGCGTGGCAGCGGGGAGCCCGTGCCCTCTGCCTGGCCGAGCAAAGCACTCACTGTGGATTTTTAGAAAAATATTAAAAAGAAAAAAAAAATTGATTTCAGAGAGGAAGGGAGAGAGAGGGAGAGAGAAACATCAATGAGGAGAGAGAATCATGGATCGGCTGCCTCCTGCACGCCCCCTAGTGGGGATGGAGCCCACAACCCGGGCATGTGTCCTGATCGGGAATCGAACCGTGACCTCCTGGTTCACAGGTCGATGCTCAACCCCTGAGCCGAGCCAGCCGGGCAAAAGGAAAGAGGTTTATTCAGGTGCCAGGACCCGGGAGGGTGGCTGACTCCCGTCTCAAAGGCCACCCCCCCTTCGCCCAAGCCCTCGATTCTTACCGGGAAAGGGAGGGGCGGGGAGGGCTCTTTCCTTCCTTCCATTCGACCGTCCCGCTGGTGTGCGGCACACTCGGGCCCTGTCCATTCATCGTCCTGACCCCTGGCGAGCACCGCCCCCCCCCCACCCCCGCGCCATCGTGGCACCGCCTAGATGTCCATGCTCCCCCCCACCCGCAGGTCATCCTGGGGATTCTCCTCCCGCCCACCATCCTGTTTCTGGAATTCCGCACCTACGACGACTTCTCCTATCAGACGTCCAAGGAGAACGAGAACGGCAAAGAAAAGGAAGAGGAGGCCATGGTCAGTGTCGCCCGGATCGTACGAGCGCCCGTCCGCTCTCGTTCTCAAGATCGTTCCGGTTTCTCTCCCCCAGAATGTGGACGGGGCGTCCGTGGGGGGCGTTTTGGTGATGGTGTCTAACGCGCCTGCCTGCGGAATATGGTGCTGGGGGGGGGGGGGGGGGCGGGCGCCTGCCGTTCCCAAGCAGCAACCTGCCTGCGTGTTTCCCAGGACCCGGGCGCAGACGCCGGCTCCAGAAAGGGGGACGAGGAGAGTGAGCACAGGAAGCAGAGAGGCATCCCCATCGGGACGAAGATCTGCGAGTTCTACAACGCGCCCATCGTCAAGTTCTGGTTTTACACGGTGAGGCCTCCCCGTAGCCTCTGCCGCGCAGCCTGTTTAGAGCAGGGAGACGTGTGAGAACCTGGAAGTGTCGAGGCCGCGAGGAGACTAGATTTCGGGCGGCGAGCACACGACAGAACACGCCCCTGAACGTCACATCACACTATTAGCTAACGTTACCTCAAAAAAAAACACCTTGCCTAACCGGTGTGGCTCAGTGGATAGAGCATCGGCCTGCGGACTGAAGGGTCCCAGGTTCGATTCCGGTCAAGGGCATGTACCTTGGTTGCGGGCACATCCCCAGTAGGGGGTGTGTAGGAGGCAGCTGATCGATGTTTCTCTCTCATCGATGTTCCTAACTCTCTCTCCCTCTCCCTTCCTCTCTGTAAAAAAACAAAGAAATAAATATATATTTAAATATATATCTTTATTTCATAGAGGAAGAGAGAGGGAAAGAGAGCTAGAAACATCAATGATGAAAGAGAACCATTGATCGGCTGCCTCCTGCACGCCCCCCACTGGGGATAGAGCCCACAACCCAGGCCTGCGCCCTTGGCTGGAATTGAACCTGGGACCCTTCAGTCCGCAGGCTGACTCTCCATCCACTGAGCCAAACCAGCTAGGGCGAATAAAATATATTAAAAAAAAAAAAAAAAAAAAAACCTTAATTTTTTAAAAAAGAGCCCGGCCAGCGTGGCTCAGTGGTTGAGCATCGACACATGAACCAGGAGATCATGGTTCGATCCCCAATCAGGACACATGCCCGGGACTGTGGGCTTGATCCCCAGTAGGGGGCGTGCAGGAGGCAGCCGATCCATGATGCTCTCTCCTCATGGATGTTTCTCTCTCTCTTGCTCCCTCTCCCTTCCTCTCTGACATCAATAAGACATTAAAAAAAAAAAAAAATCAGCCTGCTCTATTTGGTCAACCATTTCCTGAACTCACCCCTAATGCCTGGGCAGGGCCCGACCCCACCCCCGTGTTGGAACTCGGGTTCCAAACTTCCTTCCGGAGCGGGCTGTCTGCCCGGAGGCGGCTCACGGCTCTCCTGTCTCGCAGATCTCGTACCTGGGCTACCTGCTGCTGTTCAACTACATCATCCTGGTGCGCATGGAGCGCTGGCCCTGCCTGCAGGAGTGGGTCGTCATCGCCTACATCGTCACCCTGGCCCTGGAGAAGGTCCGAGAGGCAGGTGCTCCCCCGGCCGCCCGGCCCACGCCACCGACCTCAACTCTGACGCAACTACTTCTGCTTTTAAAACCAGTTTCCTTCCTTCCTTCCTTTCTCTTAATAAATAATACACTGAGTGGCCAGATGATGATGATCTCTGAATGCATAATAATCTGGCCACTCAGTGTATATTCTATATAATAAAAGGCTAATATGTAAATTGTCCCCTCGACCAGGAGTTCGACCAGCAGGCAGGCCGGCCAACCACCTATGTCCCCTCCCCCTGGCCAGGCTGGCCGGACCCCATCCATGCACAAATTCATGCATTGGGCCTTATACACACACACACACACACACACACACACACACACACACAAACATACACACAAACATACACACTGAGTGGCCAGATTATTATGCGTTCAGAGATCATAATAATCTGGCCACTCGGTGTATATATATTTTTATATTGATTTCAGAGAGGAAGGGAGAGGGAGAGAGAGAAACATCAAGGATGAGAGAGAATCATAGATTGCCTGCCTGCTGCACGCCCCCTACTGGGGATCGAGCCAGCAACCTGGACATGTGCCCTTGACTGGAATTGAACCTGGGACCCTTCAGTCTGCAGGTCGACGCTCTATCCACTGAGCCAAACTAGCTAGGGCAATAAATATATTTTTATTGATTTCAGAGAGAAAGGGAGAGGGAGAGAGAGAGAGAGAGAGAAACATCAATGACGAGAGAGAATCATGGATCGGCTGCCGCCTGCACGCCCAAACATAGGGATGGAGCCCACAACCCAGGCGTGTGCCCTGACCAGGAATCCAACCGTGACCTCCTGGTTCACAGGTTGACGCTCAAACACTGAGCCACGCTGGCCGGGCTGAAGTAGTGATTTTTTTAATCAGCGATTTTTCAAAGGCTAAGAGCTCATGTTGGAGAAAATCAAGCTTCCCCCGCCCCCGCCTTCCCCGATCTAAACTGCCAAGAGGAATCCTGGCAGCTCAATATCCCCGCCCCCGGCTCTGTCCTCCCAACTGGGTGGCCTCCCTTCCGTGGGACGACGCGGGCCCATCTCCGCTCCAGACTTTCCTCCTGGAACGTCCGCTCACAGGCGCGGGTCCAGAGAATTAGAAAAGACATCAGAGGCAGCTGCCTCCCCTGCAGCCAGAGGGTATCATCCCCAAGGCATTTCCTGAGAGCGTGCGAAACCCGGGATCGAGGAACAACAGAGGATTCCGTGGAATTTCCCTTCCTAGAGATCTTTTTATTTTTTAAATATGTTTTTATTGACTTCAGAGAGGAAGGGAGAGGGAGAGAGAGAGAAACATCAATGATGCGAGAGAATCACGGATCGGCTGCCTCCTGCACGCCCCACATGGGATTGAGCCCGCCACCCGGGCCTGTGCCCTGACCGGGAATCCAACCGTGACCTCCTGGTGCATAGGTCAGTGCGTAACCACGGAGCCACGCTGGCCGGCTGCTGCTAGAGATCTCTGCCCGCCTGAGAGGACTGGTGTTTCGAGGTCCTGAGCAGGGAAGGGAACCGTGTCCCCTGGAATGTCCCGACGCCCCCATGGGCCTCGGATCCGTAGAGGACGAGGCCTCCCAGACGGCACTCCCCGCTCATGGCTCCGCGGCGTCCGTTTTCAGATCCTCATGTCGGAGCCGGGCAAGCTCAGCCAGAAGGTGAAGGTGTGGCTGCAGGAGTACTGGAACATCACGGACCTGGTGGCCATCTCCGTGTTCCTGGTCGGGGCCGTCCTGCGCCTGCAGCGGGAGCCGTACATGGGCTACGGCCGCGTCATCTACTGCGTGGACATCATCTTCTGGTACATCCGCGTCCTGGACATCTTCGGGGTCAACAAGTACCTGGGGCCTTACGTGATGATGATCGGGAAGATGGTGAGTCCGGCCCACGGCCCCTGCAGACGCCGCGGTGCGGTTAGCACGGGCCGCGCCTCGTGCCTGGCTTCCTTTCATGTCATTTGGTCTTTCCTTTGTCGTTGGTTCCCTCTTCCTTCTTCTTCTTGTTCTTCCTCCTTCCTCCACCTCCTCCTCCTCTCCCTCCTTCTACCGTGGATTTTTAGAGAGAGAGTGGAAGGCAGGGGGACAGACAGAGAGAAACGTGGGTTTGAGAGAGACACATCGATGGGTTGCCTCCTGCACACGCCCCGTCCAGGGCCAGGGATTGAGTCTGCCACTGAGGTACATGCTCTTGACCAGGAGTTGAACCTGGGACCAATGCTCTATCCACTGAGCCAACTGACAAGGGCCCTTCTTTTAAAAAAAAAAAATCAGTGTTATTTGTTTCAGAGAGGAAGGGAGAGGGAGAGAGAGATTAGAAACATCAATGAGGAGAGAGAACCATTGAGCGGCTGCCTCCTGCATGCCCCCTACTGGGGATCAAGCCCGCAACCGGGGCGTGGGCCATGACTGGGAATTGAACCGTGACCTCCAGGTTGATAGGTCAACGCTCAACCACGGAGCCACGCCGGCCAGGCAAAGAGGCTTTCTTTGTCCTTGTGGAGCACTGATGAAGTCTTTGGGTTGAGCAAGATCAGGAACCATGTGAACTTGAGACCATCAGGGACCCATTTCCTTGGATGGACAGATGATTGACATGCTGCACTTTGATGGACATGCTGCACTTTGATGGACATGCTGCACTTTGATTGACAGATGATTGACATGCTGCACTTTGATTGACAGATGATTGACATGCTGTACTTCGTGGTCATCATGCTGGTGGTGCTGATGAGCTTCGGCGTCGCCCGCCAGGCCATCCTGCACCCCGACGAGGAGCCCTCCTGGAGGCTGGCCCGGAACATCTTCTACATGCCCTACTGGATGATCTACGGGGAGGTGTTTGCAGACCAGACAGACCGTAAGACTAGAATTCATAGTAAGGCTTGCTTCCCTGCTCCCCAGGCAGGCGGTAGGCCTCGCTCAGGGCGGGGAGGGCATGTGCCGTGACCTCCTGGTTCATGGGTTGACACCCAACCACTGAGCCACGCCGGATGGGCTTTTGATTCTTGATCTGATTACTACATACTTATTTTGTACTACTGGTGCCTGGGAGGTGTTTGGGTTGGGATACTGAGGGTGCCTGATGGGCTAACCCAATGGTCGAGAGCCGAGGTTTGCCGTTCTGTTGACGCATGAGTTTGCCGACCACTGGGCTAACCTGCACATTAAAATGACCATCTGCCGGTAGCCCTGTGTCTTTCTCGCGGTGCTTTTAACTGCTGAGCTTTTGCTATTGCTTATGTCACGTGATAAAGTAAATACGCATGAAATACCTACGTACATACATATATGTATATATATTTCCTAGAATTAATAATGCGGACAATTCTTCTAAACAGACCACCGTTTGCAAGCGTGAATCTGTCGTTCCAGAGCAGGAAGACTTTGCATGTCTTGTGTTGTTAATCATTTTACTTTTCTCTCAACGGCCATATTATTTTCTTTCCCTCAATCGCCGTATAGTCTACGCCATGGAAATTAACCGTAAGTTTACACAGAACTTAGGACTCTACCAGGGGTGGGGAACCTTTCTCCCGCCAAGGGCCGTTTGGGTATTTTTATCACATCATTTGCGGGCCATACAAAATGATCCTCTTAAAAATTAGCCGGCTCTGTTGGCTCCAACATTTCGTTAACTCGCCCCCAATGCCTTGGCGGGGCCAGGCCACACAATTCCTCAGGCTTTATACGGCCCGTGGGCCGGACGTTCCCCACCCGTGTCGAGCGCCCATGAAGTGTGCGTGTTCGTTCGTTAATTAGTCTCTTCCTTAGCTAGTTACTGATGGCTTTATCCTGGGTGCAAATACTTCTCTGGTTTTCTGGTGTCAATAGTTGTTTTTTTAAACTGTAAATAAATGAGAAGTATGTAGACTAGAAATTGATGGAGATTATGTCACTAATGGCTGTTGGGACCACCCTATCTTTTCTCCACAAAATAGATCCCATGTGATCCAAGTGGCATTTCAAATGGGCAGAGAAAGGAAAGATGATTTGCCTTTTAAAATATTTTTTGTATTGATTTGAGAGAGAGGGAGGGGAAGGGAGAGGGAGAGAGCAACATCCATCGGCTGCCTCCTGCACGCCCCCTACTGGGGATGGAGCCCGCACCCCGGGCACGTGCCCTGGACCAGGGATCGAACCGTGACCTCCTGGTTCCTAGGTCGATGCTCAACCCCTGAGCCATACCAGCCGGACCCTTATCTCCTTTATATGAGTTGCTATTTTTCACAGAAAAGAAAATCATATTAAAAAAGACATAGGTCACGTAATAACCTCGGTGAGCTATTGATTCTTTCCCTTCTACGTCAAAGCGAGCACAAAATGACCACCTTCCGTTTCAGCTCCCTGCGGCGACAACCAGTACGACGAGGAAGGCAAGCGTCTGCCCCCCTGCATCCCGGGCGCCTGGCTGACCCCGGCCATCATGGCCTGCTACCTGCTGGTGGCCAACATCCTGCTGGTCAACCTGCTCATCGCCGTGTTCAAGTGCGTGTCCGGCGGACGAGCGCCTGCTTGTTCCTGTCACTCTACGGGGTTTCCGTTTCCTCGCAGAACGCCCCCACGCTGCCGCGCATTTTCACAGAATGTCACTGGGGCTTTTTTTCTTTTTTAATCCTCACCTGAGGATATTATTTTTCCATTGATTTTTAGAGAGAGAGGAAGAGAGAGGGAAAGACAGAGAGAAACATCGATGTGAGTCACGTCGATGGGTTGCCTCCTGCACGAGCCCTGACCAGGCCTGGGCCGGGGAGGAGCCTGCCACCGAGGTGCATGCCCTTGACCGGAATCGAACCCGGGGGGACCCTATGACTCGCAGGCCGACGCGCTATCCCCTGAGCCACACGGGCCGGGGCCAGTTCACTGAGTCGTCGTTTCACGGTAACGCTAACGGCTCTGGGAAGATCGTGTAAGAGATCCTCCCCCCGCCTGACGGGAAACGTCTCCTCTTTTAAAGCAACACCTTCTTTGAAGTGAAGTCCATATCCAACCAGGTGTGGAAGTTCCAGCGGTACCAGCTCATCATGACGTTCCACGACCGGCCGGTCCTGCCTCCGCCCATGATCGTCCTGAGCCACCTCTACATCATCGCCCTGCGGCTCAGCGGCCGCTGCCGGAGGAAGCGGGGAGGGGACCAGGACGAGCAGGACCGCGGGCTGAGTAGGTGCCCGCCTTCCTGAGGGCCCACGTCCCGCCCGTCCCCCCCCTCCCCCCCACAGTGGGGCTCAGTGGTTGACCGTCGACCTATGAACCAGGAGGCCACGGTTCGATTCCTGGTCAGGGCACAGGCCCGGGTTGCGGGCTCCATCCCCAGTAGGAGGCAGCCGACCCATGATGCTCTCTCCTCATGGATGTTCCTCTCTCTCTCTCCCCTCTCCCTTCCTCTCTGAAATCAATACAAATACATTAAAAACACAAACACACGCGTGCTGCCCAGAGCTGTTTCTCAGCGACGAGGAGCTGAAGCGGCTGCACGAGTTCGAGGCGCAGTGCGTGCAGGAGCACTTCCAGGAGAAGGAGGACGAGCAGCAGTCGTCCAGCGACGAGCGCATCCGCGTCACCTGCGACAGGTGGGCCCGGGGCGCGGCACCGCCCACGCAGGGCCCGGGTTTGCGGGGGACAAGGGGGGGGGCCCTCTGCCCCGTTCTGAGGGGGCCTGCCCAAGTTCATTTGATATGCACTCCCAGCCTGGCTGGTGTGGCTCAGCGGATAGAATGCCGGCCTGCGGACCAAAGGGTCCCGGGTTCCATTCCGGTCAAGGGCACGCACCTCGGTTGCAGGCTCCTCTCTGGCCCGGGCCCTGGCCGGGGAGCGTGCAGGAGGCAACCCACCGATGTATCTCTCTCACATCGATGTTTCTCTCTGTCTCCTTCCCCTCCCTTCCATTCTCTCTAAAAATCAATGGAAAAAATATCCTCGGGTGATAACTGGTTAAAAAACCCCCACGTGGCTCCAGAGTTGAACCAACAACGTGGGTAGGAGGGCGAGCCTGGAGAGGCAGCCGTGCTAAGTAAGGGGACGCTAGCTCATCGTATAGCCCTGGGCGCTCAGAATTACAGGTTCCTGACGGAGACACCTGTGTTTACGGAGAAGCATAAAGACACGGGGGGACCTCAAAGAACAGCTCGGCGCGATTCCCAGTCCAGGGCCCTGCAATCACAGCAGACCCGGCCACACTCCTGGAGCCGCCCTGGTGCTCGCTCAGGCCGGCGACGCTCGCTCGGCCCCCGGCAGCGGCCGGTGCCAGGCCTCTGTCCCCTCCTGGACCTGGTCACCTTGTAACGAAATGCCAAACTCCAGGGTTTTCACACCGTCCTTTGGCCTTAATGAGGTACATTTTCTTTAAAAAAAATTTTTTTTATTGATTTCAGAGAGCGGAAGGGAGAGGGAGAGAAGAGAGAGAAACATCAATGATGCGAGAATCATGGATCGGCTGCCTCCTGCACGCCCCACACCGGGGATGGAGCCCGCAACCCGGGCACATGCCCTTGACCGGAACGGAACCCGGGACCCTTCAGTCCGCAGGCCGACGCTCTAGCCGCTGAGCCACACCGGCCAGGGCTTTGAGGAAACTTGGAAATGCTGCCTCACTGTTTGAAATGCGATTCCTGAGCTTTCCAGATCTACTCGGTATTTCTTCCAGGACAGAGGAGGCACCCCGGGTCCGTGATGGGAAATTTCCACTCTCGAGTTAGTTACGGACTTGGATTGAGTCACAGCCAGTCACGGACAATGGAAATGCTGTTCCGTCCCCCGCCCCCTCCCCCCGGCATTGCTGGGATTTTTGCCATTCTTGGACCCGGGCTCCAGGAATGTGATGATCAGGTCACTACCAAATTGCCTTTTCCCCCCAGGGGCTCCCCGCGCACGCAGTGGGAAGGCACAGGCCCCTTCCTGTTTCCCTGCGCCCCAACGCCTGGGATGGGAGCGCATTCCTGCCCGTCCCATTGTTCCCTTCCCGGGCTGAGTCACACGTGAATGCCAGGGACAGAGAGGAGGAGGGTTCCGGAGAAGCCGGACCAGGCCAGCTGAGGAGCGGGGGAAATCACATGAATGATTTTCACCTCATTTTTGGCACCAGGGATGACTCTAAAATCAAACCTTGGAGGCTGCAATGTTCCTCCCATTTCTATAACTTTATATGCATTTAAAAAATATATTTTGATTGATGTCAGAGAGGAAGGGAGAGGGAGAGAGAGGGAGAGAAACATCAATGGTGAGAGAGACTCATTGATCAGCTGCCTCGCGTAACACGGGAATTCGAACCGTGACTTTCTGGTTCATAGGTCGACGTTCAATCACTGAGCCATGCCGCCTGGGCTTAATATATTTTTATTGATGTCAGAAAGGAAGGGAGAGGGAGAGAGAGAGAAAAACATCCGTGATGAGAGAGAATCATGGACCGGCTGCCTCCTGCACACCCCATACTGGGGATGGAGCCTGCAACCTGGGCCTGTGCCCTGACGGGGAATGGAACCGTGACCTCCTGGTTCCTAGGTCAACGCTCAGCCACGGAGCCACGCCAGCTGGGCATGGGTTCCGTAGGTTCTTGCCAGGTTTGTGGATCTGAGTTAAGGTCCTGGGTTTCCTTGAGGCTTGATAGGTCATCAGCAACTCGTGGCCTTGGCACCTTACTGGACAGTCTCTGCCCACGGGACCAGGAGGAGAAGATGCTGGGAACAGAGGCCCTTACAGGAAGACAAGAAGGCGAGACATGAGGCAGTAACCGGAAGAGGCCCCGGAAGAGAGATCCGCACCCACCTCATCAAAAGGAGGCGGGTGATGCTTGGCCTGCGTGGCTCGGTGGTTGAGCATCGACCTAGGAACCAGGAGGTCACTGGTTCGATTCCCAGTCAGGGCACAGGCCCGGGTTGTCGGCTCGATCCCCAGAAGGGGGCGTGCAGGAGGCGGCCGATCCATGATTCTCTCTCATTGAGGATGTTTTCCACCTCCCTCTCCCTTCCTCTCTGAACCCAATAAAAATACATAAAAAAAGAAAGAAAAGAAAAGGAGGTGGGTGATTCCTCCGATGGAGAGAAGGTGCTAGGAAGACAAACAGGCAGGGATGGAGGAGAAGTCTGGGACGATCCCACTGGGGATGTCTTCAGCTTATACGTTCACAGGAGTCGACGTCACGTGCACGCGGGGGGATGGGTTCTGTCCTGGAGTCTCGGGGTGCCTCGTGAATGACACGTTTGTTCCTGACCTGGCTTTGAGAACTGATCCAGAGAGAGAGATACAGGTATCAGGTAGATAGAGATTAAAAAAAAAAAAAAAGCCAGCTCTGTTAGTCATTCATGTTGGGCGTACAGGGTGTGGTTCTGCTTTTGCCGGAGACACACCCCAGAATGAGACACACCCGCTCCGGCACAGGCAGCACCGGGCCTTCCTCCTCACAGGGCCTCCCTAGCCGGCTTGGCGCACAAACAAGACAGAGGGAGCCCGGCCGGCCTGGCTCCGGGGTGGAGCATCCACGTATGAACCAGGAGGTCTCAGTTCGATTCCTGGTCAGGGCACGTGCCCAGATTGCGGGCTGGATCCCAGTAGGGGGCGTGCAGGAGGCAGCCGGTAGAATATTCTCTCTCATCATGGATGCTTCTGTCTCTCTCTCCCTTCCTCTCTGAAATCAATTAAAAAAAAAAAAAAAGGAAAGGTAATCATTAAAAAAAACCCACAAAGGAATGAGAAAGCCGGAAGATTTAAGACTCTCAAGTCGTGTTCCTTGTGCAATCTTTCGCGTGTAGGTAAGCCCGGTCGGGCTCTGCCCTGGGCTGCCTCCCTACAATTACCCAACTTAAAAGGCAGCCCCGAGGAAGAAGTCGGCGGAGGCTGTAAGAGTTGGGTGGAAACTCGGGGCTGGATTAGACGCCTTTTTGATCTGCCGACCTGGAATGAAATGACAGGGCAGGCCTGTTCTCAGAACTCGAGAGAAAACGCTGTGGGATCGTGAGTACCAGCCGGGCCCAGGACTCCCACGGAACATGATGACTTTATGGGAGCAGTGAGCTCTGTCATTAGGGAAACGCTCCCGTATGATTCCCGGGATGCCTCGCAGGCGAAGGGGGGTGGCTGTCCGCGAAGAGCTGACGGCGGCGTAAGGCGTATGAAACGAGGTTTCACGGCTGGCTGACTGCACGGCTCCCCGTGTCAGAGCTCTGGCCTTGGACACACAGGGACTCTCAGCATGAGGACTTGAACTTCGACCCTGTATGTTGTAACAGAGAAGCGTCTATTCATGGGTATTCTCTTGGAAGTTGCTCCAGAAGTCCCGCAGTGTATACAGTGTTGTACCTGCTATTTGAATGCAATGGGAAGTGTTATGTACAATGGTTTCAATCTAATTTAAATGGAGCCCAGCCAGGATGGCACAGTGGTTGAGCGTCAACCTAGGAAACAGGAGGTGCTGGTTGCATTCCTGGTTGTGGACTCCATCCCCAGTAGGGGACATGCAGGAGTCAGCCCATCAATGATTCTCTCTCATCATTGATGCTTCTCTCTCTCTCTCTCTCTCTCTCTCTCTCTCTCTATTCCCCCCACCCCTCTCCGGTCCTCTCTGAAATCAATAATAATTTTTTTTTAAAGAAGAAAGACTGTAAAAACATCTACACCAATAAAAGAGTAAGATGCAAATTGACCGTACCTTCACGACACCCACCAGCCAATCAGGAGTGAGAATGCAAATTAACCCAACAAAGATGGTGGGTTAATTTGCATACGCAGGCACTGAGAGGCTGGGGGTGGGGCAGGACACTTGAGTCGTCGACATGGCAACGATGCAGGCATTCAGACCTGCTCCAGGCCTCTGGGCAGCATGGGAAGGCGGAAAGGCGGTGTCGGCAGCCAGGGGAAGGAAGGCCTGTTCTTGCACGAGTCTTCGTGCATCGGGCCTCTAGTGTAACTATCACACAATGTTGCTTTTTTGTTGAGGATGCCACCATCTCAGCTGAGTAAGCCTCTCTTTTGCTGTTGGCCAGGGTTGAAAACATGTCCATGCGGCTGGAGGAGATCAACGAGCGGGAGAGTTTCATGAAGACGGCGCTGCAGACGGTGGACCTGCGGCTCTCGCAGCTGGAAGAGCTGTCGGGCCGGATGGCAAGCGCCCTGGAGACCCTGGCGGGGATCGACAGGTCCGAGCTCATGCACACGCGCTCCCGCGCCTCCTCCGAGTGCGAGGCCACCTTCCTGCTGCGGCAGAGCAGCGTCAACAGCGCCGACAGCGCCGGCGGGTACCGCTTCCACTTCCCCGCGGAGGAGCCGGGCGACGACGCCTCTCTCTCCAGGCCACTGGGCTCGGGGTTCGGCACGAAGAGAGGCTGCTCCTTCCGTGGGAAGGAAGAAAAGGACCCCCAGGTGCACCTGGTCCCGGGGAGGCAGGGCAGCCTTCGCCTCTCCCCGGGCAGGAGCGCCCCAGCCACGCCACGGGGCAGTCGACTGGCGTTAGACAACATCGAGGACCCGTCGGAGTCAAAATCAGGCCCAGAAACAGGGATTTATGCGGGAGGGGACGAAAGGCAGGCGGACTGGGAAAGGGGAAGAGAAGAAACGAAGGCCCTGCCCGCAGAGCAGAAATCGGATTTGCAAAACGCGCAGCTCACGGTGGGAACGGCAGCGATGGAGGGGGCTGTGCCCGGCCCCCCCGGGGACATGAAAAGGCCACGCTCCGACCCCAATGAGGCGTTCAATGCCTGTCAGACCCTGGAGTCCACGAGCTTTGTGTATTCCCACGGGAGGAAGCTGGTCGGCGGGGTGAGCCAGTGGGGCGCGGGGTACGGATCGATCCTGGATCAGGCGTGGACCGCGGAGTGGAAATACCAAGTTCACAAGATCACGCGGTCCCGCAGCACCGACATCCCCCCCTACGCGGTGTCAGAAGCCGCACGGCTGGCGGAGCACCAAGACCGACCGACAGACACGGAGGAGGCTCGCTGTGCCCCTCGAGGGGTCCCCTGGACGCCTCGCCTGTCCCTGGCCGTGACCGAGCGAGCGGAGAAAGGGAATCTGCTGACGGTGAGCGCAGACCAGACGCCGGGGTTCCCGTCGTTAAGGTCTAAGAGTTTACACGGCCGCCCCAGGAGGGCTCCGGGCGTGCAGGGCAGGTTAGACGCACCTGGGCACGCCGGCAGCGTGGGCAGCCTCGTCGCCACGTGTGGAATGAAGACGGAGACCACGCGAGAGAAAACTCCCGCCGAAACGGAATGCTGATGCGCTTGGCTCCTCCGGCTTTTGAAATCAGAGCCGCAGAGGACCAGCACCCTCTTGGCCATCTGATCATCATCATCAGGTTCCAAAAACGTCGGCCTGAAAGGACACGGGATGGAAATTCCAGGCACGGCGTGGGCTCCCTTGTGTCCTCCCCAAATTCCTACGTTGGAGCCCTGACCCCAGTGTGACTGTCTCTGGAGACACGGCCGTTAGGAGGTCATTACGGATAGATGAGGCCATAAAGGATGAGTGCCCTGAGAAGAAGACACCAGAGCCCGACCGGCGTGGCTCAGCGGATGAGCATCGACCTGGGAACCAGGAGGTCACGGTTTGATTCCTGGTCAGGGCACAGGCCGGGGTTGTGGGCTCGAACCCCAGTAGGGGGCATGCAGGAGGCAGCCGATCCATGATTCTTTCTCATCATGGATGTTTCTCTCTCTCTCTCCCTCTCCCTTCCTCTCTGAAGTCAATAAAAATATATTAAACAAAAAGCTCTTTAAAATCAATAAAAATCTATTTAAAAAGGAGAAGATACCAGAGTGCTCTCCAGCACTCATGAGCTCGCTCCCTCCCTCCCTCCCCACCTCCCTCCCACCACAGCCCTGTGAGGACACAGCCTCTGTGTTGGAAGCCAGATGAAGCGCTCACACCAGAGACCTACCGTGGTCTTGAGCTCCCAGCCTCCAGAACGGTGAGAAACCCATCTCCGTGGCTGCAGCCACCCCGCCGGCCTGTGGTGTTTTGTGGCGGCAGCCCAGGCGGGCCGATACACAGAGGTACCTGAAACGGTCGTAAGATTTAGTGTCAGGTCAGAGTTTTCCCACTTTTCAACCACGTGGTCACACAGGACGGTTACAGAGTCGAAGAAAACCTATTCGGGAAAACCCACGTCACAGAGCAAGCCCTTTAAAAACAAAGTAAACAGCCCGGCCGGCGTGGCTCAGTGGATAGAGCGTCGGCCTGTGGACTCAAGGGTCCCAGGTTCGATTCCGGTCAAGGGCACATGCCTGGGTTGTGGGCTCTATCCCCAGTGGGGGGCATGCAGGAGGCAGCCGATCAATGATTCTCTCTTCTCTCTCATCATTGATGTTTCTATCTCTCTTTCCCTCTTTTTTTTTTTTTTTAATATATTTTATTGATTTTTTTACAGAGAAGAAGGGAGAGGGATAGAGAGGTAGAAACATCAATCAGCTGCCTCCTGCACACCCACTACTGGGGATGTGCCCGCAACCAAGGTACATGCCCTTGACTGGAATCGAACCTGGGACCCTTCAGTCCGCAGGCCGGCGCTCTACCCACTGAGCCAAACCGGTTAGGGCTCTCTTTCCCTCTTCCTTCCTCTCTGAAATCAATAGATATTTAAAAAGAAAAAGAAAACAGCCAGGCCTGCATGCCTCAGAGATTGAGCTAGGAACCAGGAGGTCACGGTTCGATTCCTGGACGGGGCACATGCCTGGGTTGCAGGCTCCATCCCAAGTAGGAGACATGCAGGAGGCAGCCGATCCATGATTCTCTCTCATCATGGATGTTTCTCTCTCTCCCCCCTTTCCTTTCCTGTCTGAAATTGATAAAAAATATATATAAAGTAAAAATAAAGAAACACGCACATATTGATTGAAGAGTATGCGTGGGTAATCATCCATTGCTTCCCAGCTTTTTTGAGATGTAACTGACATACATCACCGTATAAGCTTAAAGCGTGTAGCCTTACGATTTCACTGAGATTGAGACATGGTTACCACAATAAGTTTAGTTCGAATCCATCATCACGTGGACATAATGAGAAGAAGCCAAAATAATTTTTTTCCTTGTCATGAGAACTCTTCAGATTTACTCTTAACAGCGTTCATATATACTGAGTGGCCAGATTATGATGATCTCTGAACGCATAATAATCTGGCCACTCAGTGTATGTGTATGTATATACACACACACATATCAGAGGCCCGGTGCATGAATTCGTGCATGGGTGAGGTCCGGCCAGCCTGGCCAGGGGGAGGGGACATGGGCAGTTGTCCGACCTGCCTGCTGGTCGAACTCCTGGTCGAGGGGACAATTTGCATATTAGCCTTTTATTATATAGGATATACACTGAGTGGCCAGATTATTATGTGTTCAGAGATCATCATAATCTGGCTACTCCGTGTATACACACAATCGTGCTAACTGCAGCCATCATGTTGTACGTGACGCCCACAGGACTTACTTATCCCAGTTATGCATTGGAAGGTCGGACCGTTACCCACATTTCTCCCCTTTCCCCCTCCCCCAACCAGGTAGCCACAAATCTGATATTTTCTCTTTGTTTTGTTTAATCCATTTAATGTAGATCAATCACTAACTATTCATTAAGAAAAACCTTTAATGTATGTGCACAATAGTGCTTTTAACACCTATAACCCAGTGGGCTTAACTTTTTTTTATATATATATATATATACTTTTATTGATTTCAGAGAGGAAGGGAGAGGGAGAGAGAGAGAAACATCAAGGATGAGAGAGAATCATGGATGGGCTTGCCTCCTGCACATCCCCTAGTGGGGATCGAGCCCACAACCTGAGCATGTGCCCTTGACTGGAATCGAACTTGGGGCCCTTCAGTCCACAGGCTGATGCTCTATCCACTGAGCCACATCGGCTAGGGCGGGCTTAGCATTTTAAAACACAATCTTGGTTCCTGTGCAAAATGGAGTCTTGTGTCCCGCAAACAAGTTCCCCAGAAGGACCAGTAGGGTTCTGAATACAAAATACTTTATTTGGAGGAGGAGAAGGAGGAGGAGGAGGAGGAGGAGGAGAAGGGGGAGGAGGGGGAGGAGGAGGAGGAGGAGGAGGGGGAGGAGGGGAGGAGGAGGAGGAGGAGGAGGAGGAGGAGGAGGAGGAGGGGGAGGAGGGGGAGAAAGGCAACCTTTGGAATTTTAATTGAAAAATTTTAAATATTTCCATTAGCAACACTTGTCACACTGGCGCTTCCCTGGGATGTGAATGGTGAAATGGATCAGGGTTTTATTCTCCAAAGCCTAAGAAGGGTCTAGTCTCAACTCCCAGGTTCACCAAAATGTCACATGCCCCGCCTCCCCCAAAGGCTGCTCCAGTTCAGGCCCCGTTGAGTTCAGTCATGCCCGGTGCCTGGTGCCCGACGTGGGGAAGCCCCTGTGCTCTGCGCAATGATTGATCCATGGCCCGTGGGAGCCCCCACTCGGCGAGGGTGCTGGCCATTCAGCTGCCCACTCACACCCTTACAGGTGCGATGAGCAAGAAAAAGGAGGCAGCTTGTTTCACATCTTTTTCCGCATTAATGTTTAATACAAGGAGGGTGGGAGTCAACAGACGAGATGGAGGGGTCTGGGTGGCGGGCCTAAGTCTTCAGGCAGCAGTCCCCGCATCCCCGCACCCCATCTTCCCCGGGTGTGGGGCCTCTGAGGGGGCTCCACCTGCAGCCCGACCGCGATGTGCTTTGGAGACGGGTCCCCTGTCCCGGGCTCACCTGTCCCCTCTCCCGGGCTCACCTGTCCCGGGCTGCACGGGTCCCCTCTCCCAGGCTCACCTGTCCCGGGCTGCACGGGTCCCCTCTCCCGGGCTCACCTGTCCCCTCTCCCAGGCTCACCTGTCCTGGGCTGCACGGGTCCCCTCTCCCAGGCTCACCTGTCCCGGGCTGCACGGGTCCCCTCTCCCGGGCTCACCTGTCCCCTCTCCCGGGCTCACCTGTCCCGGGCTGCACGGGTCCCCTCTCCCAGGCTCACCTGTCCCGGGCTGCACGGGTCCCCTCTCCCAGGCTCACCTGTCCCCTCTCCTGGGCAGCACCTGTCCCCTCTCCCAGGCTCACCTGTCCTGGGCTGCATGGGTCCCCTCTCCCCGGCTCACCTGTCCCCTCTCCCGGGCTCACCTGTCCCCTCTCCCCGGCTCACCTGTCCCCTCTCCCGGGCTGCACCTGTCCCCTCTCCCGGGCTGCACCTGTCCCCTCTCCCAGGCTCACCTGTCCCGGGTTGCACGGGTCCCCTCTCCCGGGCTCACCTGTCCCCTCTCCCAGGCTCACCTGTCCCCTCTCCCAGGCTCACCTGTCCCGGGCTGCACGGGTCCCCCCTCCCAGAGCCGACCCCTCCCACGCTGGGCTCGACTCCACGACTCCACACAACAGTGATCGCGCGAGCGGGGTGACTACTGAGCAGCACCCAAGGGAAGAGGGTCCCCGGAGAAGAGGGACAGACGCCACAGAGGAGGCCCCGCGCCACGGTCACGGGCCCACTCCCGCTGTCGCCGCAGTTCCCAGGGGGCCGGCAAGACCTCCGCGGGCCGCCTTGACCCCCGCGGGCCACCGTAGCTCCCTGGGGGCCGCCGTGACCCCTGCGGGTCGCCGTGACCCCCGCGGGCCACCGTAGGCGCGCCCTCCCCCGGCTGCGCGCCCAAGATGGCTGCCGCGCGCCGCTCCCCCCAGCGCCCTCGCTGAGGAGGTCCCGGCGGCGGGTGCGCGGCGCCGGCCCCGCGTGACGGCGCGGGCGAGGCCTAGAGGCCCAGAGCGCCCGGCCGCCGGCCCCGCGCGCGCCGTCTCTCGGGGCGGGGCGCGGGGCCCCTTCCGGGGATGGGCCCGGGCGGTCGCCGTCGGCCCCGTCCCGACTCTGCCCCGGCTCCTCCCCGCTCGGGCGGGCGCTCCGCCGCGTCCCCGCCCGTCCGTGCGCCGGGCCCGGCTGGCCACACGGGGAGCGCTCAGCCCGCGGCGGGTCCCGGCTGGCGAGCGGGCCGGGGCGGGAAGGCGACGGCGGCGGCGGCGGCGGCACCATGTTCTCCCTCAAGCCGCCCAGACCCACCTTCAGGTCCTACCTGCTGCCGCCGCCCCAGGTACACGGCCCCCTCCTCCTCCGCGCTTCCGGGGAGCCGGGGACCCGGAGGCCACCCCGTCCCCGTGTCCCCTGGTCCCCCCGTCCCCCTGTCCCCAGCCGCGCGGGTGCCAGAGCCCCCACTCACTCGGGGAAAAGTTGTAAAACTCCGCCGGCCGCTGCCATTCTGCGCCCGGAGCTACGAGCCCAGCGACCGTCCCGTCCCGTCCCGTCGCCCCCAGGGCGGCCGCCCACGTGACTGACCGCAGGGCTCGCGGGCACCTGATGGGGTTGGGGCACCTGCCCGTCCTTTGATGTCTTAGTGTCCGACTCCCGAGTCGATCTTTAAAAAGAACTTGGTTAAAAAAAAAAAAAAGGGAAAGGATTGAAGGGGGGACAGACGGACGGACGGACGGACGGGCGGGCCGGGTGCGGATCGGGGTCCGTCCCCTGGGGCCACCGCGAAGAAAGCAGAGCGTGGGGTTTGGTGTCTGCCTCCCGGGGGGGGGCGTGTTGAATGGTGCCGTTTGCGCCCGTGTTTCAGGCCGAGGACAAGTTTGATTCGGAGCCGAAGATTAAAAAGCTGGAGCCGGTGCTGCTGCCAGGTGAGCGCTCGCTGGGGGTGCTGGCAGGTCCGTGCTGGCGGAGGGACGGGTGTGGGTCCCGTCTGACTGCTCTTTTCACTTTTTAAACTTTATCGGGTTAAAAAAAAATAATCTAACCAGCGGGGGTCGGGGTTGGGGGGCGGCCCGCAGGAAAAAAAGCTCTGCTTGGAACAACATCATCGGAAAGGGATGCTTCTATTGGGGTTTGTCCTTGAAAACGGAAAGCATCCTAGAACGTGGCCCAGAATGTCAGCCCTCTTTCCTTGTCTCTTGAAATGCCCTTTTTTGGGGGGTTAATCCTGATCCAAGGATATTTTTTCCTTTGATTTTTTTTTTTTTTTTTTAAGCCCTTGACCCGGAATCAAACCCGGGACCCTTCAGTCCACAGGCTGGCACCCTTATCCACTAAGCCAAACCGGCCAGGGCCCATTGATTTATTTTATTTTTATTCTTAATATATTTTTTTTATTGATTTCAGAGAGGAAGGAGAGGGAGAGAGAGAGAGAGAGAGAGAGAGAAACATCAATGATGAGAGAGAATTGTGGATCGGCTGCCTCCTGCACGCCCCCCACTGGGGATCGAGCCCACAACCGGGGCATGTGCCCTTGACCGGAATGGAACTTGGGACCCTTCAGTCCACAGGCTGATGCTCTATCCACTGAGCAACACCGGCTAGGGCCCATTGATATTTTTTAGAGAGAGTGCAAGGGAGGGGGACAGAGAGAGAGAGAGAGAGAGAGAGAGAGAAACATCCCTGGGTTGCTTCCCAAATTCATCCCAACAGGGGCCGGGGATGGAACCTGCCACCCAGGCACCTGCCCTTAACGGGGAATCGAACCCGAGACCCTTCAAGTCCTCGGGCTGGAGCTCTAACCACTGAGCCACCAGCCGGGGCTGAACCCGCTCTTTTCCCCAAGCTGGCTCTGATGACTGAGGTAGTGGAGTACTCTTTGCCCCGCCTGTCTGGCCGGCGCTGTACTAGCACGAAAAGCGGCGTTGATTGCGTCTGGGTCTGTGGAAACCAGTAACACAGCTCAGTGAACTTTGAATTCCTGACTTGGCGATTGTTGTTTTTTGTGTTTTTCCCGGAGGTGTCAGCTGTTTCTGCAGGTGCACGTGTTGCAGTCTAGAAAGGCCAGGGCCTTCCCCACAGAGGCCCTCTTGCTGTTTTGGGGCCCATCATCTCGTGGGGGGTGGGGGGCTGTTCTGTGCTGGGCAGGGTGTTTATCCACATCCCTGGCCTCCACCAGGGTGGGGGCCCCCTCTTCCACCGCCTCATTGAGACCACCAGCGAGTCTCCATTGTCCCCCAAACTGCCCCCCAACCCTCCCCCCCCCCCGGGGCACAATGTCCTTCCCGTGGAGACTCACTGGGTTAGAACAAGACTGACCTTCGAGGCCCCTCGTCAGGCTTCATTCCCGCTTCAGCGTTAGGATTTGACGCCCGTACGTAACATGGTCTCGGCTGCAAATGCAGGGCTGGGTTTTTAAAACGTCGCTTTTACATCTGAGACAAGCTTATGGGAATGTTAATGTCAATAGGCTTGAAGGACTTCCCCTCGGGGGTCATCTGTTCTGTAGAATTAACCTAAAAACTTCCCTTTCTACCTAAAAGGCGCAGGTTTCTGGGGAAGCTGTGAGCCTGTCTGACTGTGTGGTTTGCTTGTCCGGGAGTCGCAGCTAAGTCTGGCCCTTCTGACCCATGTTGATTTTTTGCGGTGGCTCTGAGCTTGCACGCGTGGTGGCCTCGGCGTTCTGTTTGCACTTAGCCTAGTCCTTCCAGAACTTCCAGCCAACCCCAAATTAGCGTGTCTGCCGCCTGCCTTCTCATCTGTCCTTCCCCCACGCTTCCCGGTTTCTTTCCGTCTGGCCGCCCTGTCGTGGTCTCGGCTTCCTGCCTCGCCTGTCACGTCCCCTCTCCGACTCCCCCGGCACCTCGCTGCTCCTCCTCTGCTCCGCAGCCTCCCCGTCAATCGAGGGGGCGAGTGGAGTGAGGGAAGCAGCGACGGCCCCGCCTTCAGCAGTCAGAAACCACGCGGAGCCGTGGCGGGTCACCTGTGGCCTCACGTGGCACCCGGGACAAGAAGCCATTGTTCCCCGTGCAGTCTCGCATGTTCTGCTTTGGCACAGCGCCTGGGGTTCAAGGATATCCTACCCCCAGCTGCCCAGGGCTTGAACTCGTAATCCAGTAAGCAGATGAGGATCAGAACACAAAATCATTGTTTGTGTTCGGTTACCGACGGCTCCGTAGGAACGTGAACCTGAATTTAAAACGAGCCTCCTTTTATGAAGCAGAGAGAGAGAGAGAAAAAAAGAACCTGACGAACAGTGTAATTAGGCTGTGGTGTGTGCTGGAGTTTTCAGCTCGCCTGCTTCATGAAGCTCAAAGCCCGAGACGGGGCCTAAGTCACCTTGGCGGCCCGAGGGCCAGCAGGTCTGCACGGGGATGTGGTGAGTGGAAGCGGGTGGAGCACAGCCTGGCACCTCGTCCGGAGGCAGCGTGGAGGTGCCCAGGCCTCACGGGTGACCAGGCACGCCGCTCTGCTGGCACCTTCCCCGCTGAGCGCAGGGCCGGGCGCCCGTCTGGCCCCGGGCTCACGGTTCTGCAGGCACCGAACCCGTGGTCCTTGCTTCAGGCCGAGGAGTTGGAAGCTGGAGGAGACGGCCCTGCCCCGGACAGCGTCAGTTCGTTGGGGAAATGCTCCCCGGGAGGAAGGCAGGGCGACAAGGGTGCAGAGGAAGGTCACCTGAGCCAGATCGGGGCGGGGAGGCCCATCCGGGAAGGCCCATCCTGCTCAGGCTGCGTGTCGGCTCCGCTCTGTCCCTCTTCCCCTCGGCGGGGCCAGCGGCATTTTCATGGTGAGAGTCACACGCCCATTGATGGTGAGTGCACTGATTGTCGGAGGCTTTTGTAATCGGATCAGGGAAGCGCATGGCCGTGGGCCGTCTGGGAATGAAGACCGCCCTTGGTGGTGGAGGTCTCGTGTGTCTCTACACCCTCATGGCACCTCGGCCCTGTGTGCTGTTCTGTGTTCTGCCTCTCTGTGAGCTGCTTCATGTTGGGCCGTGCGTCCCTTAGGAAAGACCCTCTCTCTCGGATGCATTGTGTGTTCATGTCTTTCCGGGGGTGGCTCTGAGAGAGGATGCAGGCTGGTGGGGTAGTGCTTTGACTCGTGGGCACGTTGCTTTAGGAAGAGCAAACACGAGGCACCGTGAGCAGTGCAGCCAACCAGCGCCATAGCTCCAGGCTGTGCCTCACCTGCCCCGTGCGAGTGGGGGCTCCCCACCTGGCTGCTGCTGCCCGGCTCACGTCCTCACTCCCACCTCACTCAGTCAGTCTCTGGACCTTGCAGCTCCTGCTCGGAAACTGTTCGGGAAGCTCTGTGAGTAAAACCCGCTTCAGCAGGACCAGCTCTTTCACCTCCTTGACTGGCTAACGCTCCACCTTGCCAGCCTCTGCACTGGCTCTGTACAGGAGTCCCCCCTAGCCTGCGCTTTGCTGTCCCCAGTTTTAGCTCCTCGTGGTCAGCCACAGTCTGAAAATACTACATGGAGCGTTCCAGAAGTAAATAAACAATTCCTGTTTTAAATTGTGCACCCGTCTGAACAGCCTGATGAAATCTCACACTGTCCGGCTCCTCCCGGGACATGAATCGACCTTTTGTCCGGCATCCGAGGCTGTGTGTGCCGTAGTCGCGTAGAGAGGGCTGTGTGGGGCCTGTAATTGGGATCTTCGTGACGCGGCCGGTGCTTGGGGCTTGTCAGCAAGCAGGTTCTGTCTGTTTCTGTTAGAGGTTTGCATCCTCAGAAACAGACCAAGCAGATCCGCACCCTATTTGCTTAAAAATGGCTCAGGGTCTGATGGAGCTTTAGACCTTGAAACTTAGAATTAATGATAAACAGGCTTTAAATAGTTGTGGAAAATTATTCTCTTGAAAGCACATTTTCCCTTGTATTTTGGTTTCTTGCTTTTCTTTAATCTTCCCTTTTAACTCTAAAATGATATTGTAAAGTTGTACCACCAACAAAGGGGTCATTGGAGTGCAGAGGGAAACTCTATTTGGATTTATGGCATGTACGTAAAATAAATAGATTGCAGCATCACTTTTGAGGGTAAAGCTGAACTCTTTCTTGTTTCTTAAAAAATAAATCAAAGACATAGGTTTGGGAGATCTAGCTGTGTGTAATGAAACACAGATATTCCATCAAATGACACGGCGAAGGGGGGGGTGTAGTTGGCTTCCTCTCCAGATGCCTTTCAGTGAGGAGGGCAGAGTGCAGGCCCAGGTCCGCCCATCGGCTGAGCCTCTCAGACCTCCCGCTCACCGTGCCCCGTGTCAGGGTCTTCCAAGTGGAGCGGAGGGTGCAGGTGCTCACGGTTCTTCCTGTCGCCATCCTGACAGGCCTCCTAGGTCACACCGCGCCTGCTGACACGTGGAGAGGTAGCGCACACAATGATGGCTTTCTTTTTTTAAAGGAGAAATTGTTGTGAATGAAGTCAGCTTTGTGAGAAAATGCATTGCAACGGACACGAGCCAGTATGATCTGTGGGGAAAGCTGATATGCAGTAACTTCAAAATTTCCTTCATTACAGATGACCCGATGCCATTACAGGTAGGTTGTTGTATGCTGTTTGTGCCAAGGCCTTTGACTCTAGGAGTAACTTAAGGCTAATATCACCAGTGCGAGGTTAATGGGAAAAGAATTGACGTGAACATAACTTTGTATTTCAGAAATTCCATTACAGAAACCTTCTTCTTGGTGAACATGATGTCCCTTTAACGTGTATTGAGCAAATCGTCACAGGTATGTTATTCTTTTCATATGTATACTAGTGGCCCCGTGCACAGATTCATGCCCATTGAAAGGAAATTAGTTAGAAGAAATCGGGCTCCCTCCTCTCTGGTTCTGGGGTGAGTCACCCAAGAACCGCCGCTCCCGAGTCACCACAGCCAGGCAGCTCCTGCATTGAGCGTCTGCTCCCTGGTGGTCAGTGTGCGTCATATGTACCGGACAGTCGGACGGTCACTTAGCCTTTTATATATATAGATGTCTGTATATATTTATTGATTTCAGAGAGAAAGGGAGAGGGCGAGAGAGATAGAAACATCAATGGTGAGAGAGAATCATGGCTCGGCTGCCTCCTGCACTCCCCCTACTGGGGATGGAGCCCGCAACACAGGCATGTGCCCTGACCGGGAATCAAACCACTGAGCTACACTGGCTGGGCCATATTATTCTTTACTTAGTCCCTAAAGCTGATTCTACCCTGGAAGAAATGCTTGAAGATACTCAGATACTTGGGTTGGAAGTTTATTTTTATAGGTTTTCTCTCTTTGTTTTTTCTTTTTTTTTTAAATCCCAGGAACGTTCATGAAAGACAGAGGTAAAAAAAATTAATTTAAAATGGAGCTATAAAATGAATCGCTTTTTATATTTTCTAGTATTTGTCCTCTTTTAAATTAAAATTTTAATCATAAAATGTATCTAGATGGTGGTGGTTGGTGTGCAAACAATCACTTTAAATACCTTCAAAAGCAAAGTTAAAATCGATCCCCAGCCCTAACTGGTTTGGCTCAGTGTATAGAGCGTCGGCCTGAGGACTCAAGGGTCTCAGGTTCGATTCCGGTCAAGGGCATATACCTTGGTTGCGGGCACATCCCCAATGGGGGGTGTGCAGGAGGCAGCTGATCGATGTTTCTCTCTCATCGATGTTTCTAACTCTCTATCCCTCTCCCTTCCTCTCTGTAAAAAATCAATAAAATATATAAAAAATAAATAAATAAAATCGATCCCCCAAAGTGCAAGGACGCACAGATAAGTACTGTGAGGGTCCCGGGAGGCGGTGCTCAGGGGTGGCTGTCCTTCCAGTTGGCATCACTCGCACGCGTTAGGGTGCTCCAGAGACAGTAACAAGAAATAACGTTCTCACACTGTGATCTCTTCTCTCTCAGTAAATGACCACAAGAGGAAGCAGAAAGTCCTGGGCCCCAACCAGAAACTGAAGTTCAATCCAACCGAGTTAATCATTTACTGTAAAGACTTCAGGATCGTCCGGTTTCGCTTTGATGAATCAGGGCCTGAAAGTGCCAAAAAGGTAATGGCTGGTTTTGTTCTGGTTCAGCTCGATCGGGTCCTGGGCTGTGCACCATCCCGATCCATTTCAGTTCTCTGAGGAAGTTTGCATTTCTCAGTTGCCCACATTTTTTTTTCTTCTTTTTTAGAGGAATTTGTCAGATATCTTCCTAAGTAAATTCAAAGCCAGGGATATTAATAGAACTATTTTCTTGGACTCTTTCGCTGCTTTAAAATATTCCATATACTTTTTTATCAGCTCCTAAAATAGTGCAAAGTATTGTGGAGATGAGTGCGTCTTTTACAGAAGACCATTTCCGGTTGGTTTCTTTCTTTTAAAAGATGGAAAAGATTGAAAAGTAGCTAAGTTACCTTGTTGAACTTAAATATGTACTAGTAATTCAGCCGATTAAGGATCAGGGTTCTGTTGATGAAAACCCTGACTTCAGAGCATAGAATGTCGAGACTAGTGACAGCACAGAACTCAGGAGCCCGACTTAGAACAGGGTATATTTTAAAAAATATTTTTAAATTGAATTTAGAGAGGAAGGGAGAGGGAGAGAGAGAAAAACATTAATGATGAGAGAGAATCATGGATCGGTTGCCTCCTGCATGCCCCCACTGGGGATGGAGCCCGCAACCTGGGCATGTGTCCTTGGCCAGAATCGAACCCGGGACCCTTCAGTCCATAGGCCGACGCTCTATCCACTTAGCCAAACCAGGTAGGGCCAGAACATGGTATTTTTAAAGAAAGAACTTGATACAGTGGCCCAGTATTCTTCCAGAAAGTTTACATTGCTCCCACTCTCGACCGTGTCTATCAGGTGACACTCTCAGTGACGGGAATCACAATGATTTGGCCTGCTCCTGAGCCGTCTGAGCAGTGTGCCAGGTCTAGTTGAGAAAATAAAGCACCAACAAATGGAAATTAAGTCACAGTACAGAGTAGCAACATAAAAGATGTTCCCACATAAAGGACTGGCTGCCAGATGGATGAGCGTCAGGGTGTCCCTTGTCCGCTGTGCTGCTTGGAAGTGGGGGGCTCATTGAACTGTCCACACAAGCCCGCTAGGCCGGCTTTCTAGGCCCAAGACCCGTTTCTGGCAGAAACCCTTCCCCGCTGTCCCAGATCTAAAAGCTGCTGCCGCAGCCCCAGCCCTTCTATGTGGTCCTGAGGCGGGCGCGCAGGGAACAGAAGAGGCGCTGGAATATAGAGAGAACACTTTGCCCTGATTCACTCGTCTTCCAGCACAGGGTTACGTCGCATGTGGCACCAAAGCTCCATTCCTTCGTGAGTTAGTAACAAAAACTCTAGCTCACTGTCATTTCTGGGGAAGGTTTTCATCTCAAGTTAGTGAGTGGGGAAGCGCCAGCGTGGTGTTCTCTCCTAGAAACGCGAATGCCGAGTTTTCTCGGGGAACGCTGACTTTGTGAGTTGTTTTAGAATAACATGTTCCGAGCTCTCTGCTGGGTAAACCGGGTGATGCTTAGGGAGGACATTGCATAATGAGAGTAATTATGTATGCAAATGAGACCTACTTTTGCAAGTCCTCCAGACTTAGTGATGGGAGCGAGGCCTGTGGGCGGAGGCTCTTAACAGAGTCCGGGAAAGCCGAGGGAAGGGGGTTCCTGGCTCCCTTCTCTGAATGCCCTAGACCAGCACCCGCAGCGCAGCCCAGGGCACGCGTGTAGGTGCCTTGTCTGGCTCCCAGGGATGCCCTCGATCAACCCCAGGAGGTCTGCACTCTCGTAACCCCTCCACCCAGCACCCAGCTCAGTTGTGCTCCCCCCTCCCCCCCGCCCCCGTCCACCACATGCGCGTGGTTAGACGGCGCCTGCCTCACTGTATTCTACAGTCTTCTCTCCTCCCCGTGCTCGCAGACGTAACGCTTGTCTCCTAACCCTTCTGTGCGATGTGCCGTGTTTCAGGGCTTCATAGAACGGGCTGTGTGGGGTTGGGCCCAGCAGATAGTGGCTTGTTCCTGCTCCGTGGCCATAAAGCACTCTAACCAATGGCACGTGGCTGCTTTCTGAAGGTCTGAGAGCGGCACAGTGCTGTTGGCCGGAGCATCTCCTTGTTACATTACTAACCGCTTTGTCCGCCAGGCCTTCCAGCGCAGGACGCTCCTGCCGAGATGGCGAATGCAGAGCCGCCAGGTCCCGCTGGGTCTGCGGTGAGGGCCCGCTTCTGCCTCTCCATCGCTGACCTGCCCGTCCTCACTGCCCGCTCAACGCCCTCCGGCTGCGTTTCCGGCTCCTGTAGCCCTGAGACTGCTCTGACTCCGGCTTTCTCACCCTCCTGTCGATTGTCTGTCTCCCCCTGGACCCACGCTTAGTGAGGACGGGGGTCTGTGTCGCTCTTGCTCACGGCCGCCTCCCCGGGGCCAGGACACGGAGGCTCAGTCCCTGGCCGCTGAGTGAGGGAGAGATGCGGCAGCTAGCCCGAGGAATGGACTCACCGCGGGAGGAAGACAGAGCCTGTGTCTGACTGTTTACTGACTCTCACAGCTATAATGGGACTAGCGTGGAGGTGCAGCCACACACACAGCCTGTGGGGGGCGGTGGGGAGCGGTTTCCCCGAGCAGCGTGTGGCAGGGAAGGTGGCTGGGCCATGTCAGACGGAGCATGTGCAGGGGCACTGAGGGGACGCTGGGAAGGCGAGGGCGGTCGAGGAGAGGAGAGCCGGCTTGTGGAGAGTCAGGAGGGTTGACGTTGCTGTGGAGGCATCTGGGAGCCACAGCAGGTTCTATCCCGAGAGCAGAGTTGTTGGTCAGGATCCACCTTCGGGGGAGAATTCCTAAGTGTGGGGATTGTTTCCAGAATGTAGGGAAGCCACAGAGATGCCATCAGGTGAGAGGAGCTTACAGAGGTGGCTGTGGTCGTGCAGAGAACTGGACAGAACTGGAAGACAGTCTGAGAAAAGGGCAGCAGAGGACCAGCAGTGATGGGGCTGTTGCAGGGCGCAGCGTTCGGTGGGTTTTTCCTGAAGAAGTGCTTCCAGGGAGCTGCTGAGCAGCCGAGGCTGCGGATGCACCCAAGAGCGCCTGCGTGCCATTGGTGGGACTCAGAGGCTGCGCTGCAGGCCCTGAGGACAGAGATGTTACTGACGTTTCGGGAAGTTGGTGGTTCTTGTTTTGGTCAACACTAAAACTAACAGTGACCTCCGTCTTCTTAGCGGTGTATGTCAGTAAGACAGGAAGCGTTCTGTAGGAAGCTTCTCATTCTAAAGCCAGAAGCTGACACATACCGACCAGTTCATGGGATTTGCATCAGCCCCCCCCCAAACTAACAACTGGCAACACCTTTCTTGCTCGCCCACTGTCCACAGTATGTCGTGCGGCTTCGTGCTTTTCCTGCTGGACCATCTTAACTCTTTCTCAGTAAGGGCTCTGCTATCCTCCTTGCACTGTCTTCAGCTTCTTCCTTCTCGCTCACCTCAGAGGGTTTCCTCCCACCATCCAGTCCAGGGCCTGGTCAGCACAGGGCGTTCTGCCAGCAGCAGCTACGAAGGAGGAGCAGCGCATTTCACGTCTGGCGCTCCCCCGGAGGCCACGCGCGCATCAGGGCGAGCGATTCCTGCCCGGTTCTAGCGATGTCTCCATTTTGCAGATGCGCAAGCCGAGGCTTTCTCTTTTTTCGGAGTGGGTGTGGGAGAATGCTTCTCTAGTTTTCAAGGGTCATTTATTTGAATAAAATTACTTTCCTGTTACAATTCAACTCAGTGAGCACTTGCTGCATACCATCTACTCACTGAAGGTGAAACAGTGTCTGGGGCGCAGCAGTGAGTGAGAACCTGGCCCCGGGGCTCTCCCACATTCCAGGTCCCCAGAACAGCATGGAAGTCACTGCCCCAAGATGCGCCCACAACCAAGCCTTAACGTACATTGCATTGACCTCGTGTGTTAACTTGGAATTCTAAATGCAGAATCTTTCCTAGGTGTGCCTTGCCATAGCTCATTATTCCCAGCCAACAGACCTCCAGCTACTCTTTGCATTTGAATATGTTGGGAAAAAATACCACAACTCAGGTAAATATGAAAACGTTCCATATTGTGACTGTCCCTCTGCATGGTGTCGGTTTATTCTGTGTTCCTCAGAAGCCGCCTGCGACATGCGCCTTGGGGGTTGTGGGAGTGCTAGCTTCCGCCCGGAGAGAGGAAGCGCTGTGTGCAGACACGGGGCTGGTCGGGGTTCCTGAAGCCGCGGCAGGCAGAGCCCGTGAGCAGCCGTCACAGGAAGTGGGCCCACGTCTGCCACGGCCTCGGCTTGTGTTTATGACGGGGATGGGTGCATTCTTCCTTTGCCAGTTGTAGCTTAAGTTAATCTCATCTTTTAAGAAACCTGCAGGAAATGAAGAGATGTTTGAAACGCACAGTCTTTTCTGGCTAGGTGTGATTTCAGAAGCTGAGGTGGGGACACTTTTTAGTGGACTTCACAACAGGATGAGATTGGCGGAAGGAAGAGGAAGGGTTTGATTTATTGATTCCATAGAGGAAGGGAGACGGGGAGAGAGAGAGAGAAATATCGATGATAAGAGAGACACACCGATTGGTTGCCTCCTGCATGCACCCAGGGCCAGGGATCGAGCCTGCAACTGAGGTACTCACCCTTGACCAGAATCGAACCCGGGACCCTTCAGTCCGCAGGCCGACGCTCTATCCACTGAGCCAAATGGGCTAGAGCGAGGCAGTTTTTATAAATGTAAAATAGTTCTGTCCACATATTTGTGTCGGCACTGACATCACCACGGAGAAGTCCAGATGGTCATGTAATTCTGTGCATTAGTTCTATATACGAATGTAATTTTAATCAACCATTTCTTAAAACCTCATAAAAGGATGGAGAGAAAATGAAGAGGTCATATCTTACATTAGCCCCTTGTGGGCTCGTGACCGCACGATCGCCTGCTTACTGAGTCATATGGTCGCCCCCTCTTCACGGGAGAAAAATAAATCAGTTACATGTTTATAGTGAAAGGTCCATTCACCCAGCATGGTCTGGAGGGATCTTATAAATTATTAATTGTACTGGTCTTGACATTTTGTTGCCTTAAAACATATGGTAGTAATTTAGGTAATCTGTGGAGTAAAATGTACCGGAGTATCACTCGATTGTAAATGCATTAAGATGTGGGAACAGTACCTGCATTGCATGAGGCATAAGGGCAGTCTCACTGCTTTGGAAGACACCTGGGAAGGATCTTTCATGGAGGACACGTGAAGGTCATGCTTGTCAGACGGAGCTTTTTCCTCGTGGCACAGTGTTTATAGAGTATGACAGTTTCTTACCAAAATATAACTAATTGTAATCTAGACTTGAACAGCGCAGTTGATTTAAGTTCACTTCTGAACATAAAGAAACTCCTTATTGTGTAAAAGCAGCATAGAGTCTCCCTTTGGGTCAGCCCGAGCTGTCGATGTGATCATCAGGGTCATGGTCAAGGACAGCAGCAGGAAGGGATGTTTCAGGGGTACAGGAGTGGTAGGAGAGTCTCTGATTCCCGCTTACATTTCTTGATGATCCAGGCCAGTTCTTGCTGATGCTTCTTTTCTGGTAGAAACGGCGGAGCCCAGCGTACAGGTCCCAACCTCAGTCACAGGAGCTTCGTTCTGCATTGGCTGACCTGCTGCTGCTTCACTGACTTTCGGTTTTCTTCCTCCAGTCCTGGGGTGTCTCTGGGTTAATGAGACCTCAGGTAGTTTATTCAGCCCAGAGCCCTCCCCTGAATTTCCTTGTGTGCATCAGTCAGTTCTCTGTATCCTCTTGCATGTAGCTTGTTGATAACATTGATACATGCTTAAAGCGTTCAGGAGCATTTCATTCACATCCGTCAGGCTCCTCCTCCTCGGACAAGTACTTCCTAAGCGTGACACTTGGCCAGTGTTCTGTGAGGTTCCTCACAGCCTGTGACGCCCTCCGTGCTGTTGCAGCAGCATCAGCGGCTTCTTTAGGATCTGACGGAGCCTGAGACTCCCACACTCTGCAGTCAGAGGCCACGACCATGAGTGAGAGAGGCCCAGTACCCACCGGAGCCTCTGGATGGCATCTGGGCTCAGGGGCGGGTTAGAGAAGTCCCTTTTTGCAGGCAGGTCGGTGACAGAGCTGTTTGCACAAGGAAGGCCTGAGGGGGAGGATGTCCCTGCGTTCTCTGAGGAGTCTTAGATGGCCCTGGGCTCTCACTCAGAGCTGTTCCCCCACAGGGTGGCAGTGACGGAGGTGGTAACGAGCGCAGAGCATCTCCGAGACGCTCCGCAGTCACCGGCCTTCTGTGCGGTCCTGGAGCTCCGCGAGCTGCACGCACCCCCAGCGCACGCCGCTCGTCACCGCGGCCCGGGGAACAATGGTGCCTTTGACCTGGAAAGAAGCCACAAGGCTGTTTTGCTCTGTCAGCTGATTGGGCAGATGCTATCCGAAAAGCACAGGCTCATCCTTGTTGTAAGGCGATAAGGCGTCAGGGTCTGCTCCTGAAGGATTGCCAGCCTCATGCATGACCTTCGGCCCCAGCGAGCAGCGCTAGTCCGCGACGTACTCGAAATGCCGCGGCCTCCCAGCAGGACAGCGCGTTTTCTGTGAGGCTCATCTTCCTGTTAACACAGGTCCCAGGGTTCACTCCCCTCGTGTTTGTTGGAAACTTTCACACTCGGGGCCAGTTCACTGGAGGCGGGATAGGGACTCCAAGTTTGTTGCTTGTCAGTCTTTCAGACCCCAGTGCAGCTGTCTCCCTCACACTCGAGGTTCCTCACCTACCGCGTGGCCCCCAAGGTCACGGCCCGGGTTCGAGCCCCTGTGCTGACTCACCTCCTCAAGCATCTGAAGCATCTGAGTGGTCACCGCTCTGCCTTCGCCTTCTTCACGGCATCCAATTCCGCAGCGTCATCGGAGCGACGGGCTTTCTTTTCACCCAGAGGTGGCGAGGTCTCGGCCTGGCGCACTGAAGCCCGTAACGTCAGAGCCCTGAACGGGGCTCGGTTTTAGACTCAGCGGGGAGTGTGCTGCCAGGCCGCCGCCACAGCCTCACCGAACTGAGCGTGAGCTCCCTGCTGCTGGCTGGTGGCGATGGCCTCGTGCGGCGAGGACCTCGGGGGCATGTGGAAGGGAGGTGATGACAGGCCGTCTGTTCCGGGTGTTGGTTCGGATGCTGCTTGCTGTGGGTTTCTGATGAATCCCTCTCTCAAGTGAAGGAAATTCCCTCTTGTTCTGGTTTGCTAGTTGGTGGTTTTCCATCACAAGCAGGTGTTAAACTCTGCCAGGTGTTCCCTGCACGGCCAAGCCCCTCACATGGGTCCCCCCTTCACCTTGGTCACTTGGGTTTTCAGTATCGAGGCTCTTTCTGTGGGATGTGGTTCTTGGGACCAGTGTGGCCACAGAGGGCATTGCCTGGGAATTCCGTGCAGGTCCTGCGTTCTGGGGGAGGCTGCGAGATGGATGGGTCTCCAGCGTGCGTGCTTAGGGTTAGCGCTTCCGTTCTTCAAAGTCAGAACCAGTGGGCAGTTCTGAGGCACTTACAGCGGGGGCGAGGGGTGGGGAACCTTTTTCCTGCCAAGGGCCATTGGGTCCTTATGACATCAGCTGCGGGCATACAGAACTGTCAGCTTAAAAATCAGCCTGCTCTGTGGGGTCAGTTAACTCACCCCCGCTGCCTTGGCAGGGCCAGGCCGAGTGATATCCTGGGTCTTCTGCAGCCGAGGGCTGGCCGTTCCCCACCCCATTTACGGCATAGAATTCCAGATTCCTCGCCTGGCACGAAGACCCTTCATAATCCAGAGCCGCCCGCTCAGTGAATACAGTGTTGGGATGGGTGTGGCCTCTTCCTGGACATGGCTGTACCGGGAATAACGGGAAAGCCAGGGCAGGCCCGCTGTGACAAGTGCAGCGCAGCAGTGTCGGGGTGTCAGCTGGGAGGCCTGCCACCGTGCACCTCGCCCTGGGAGACAGGAGACGCTGGACCAGAAAGGTGTGCCCTCTGCCACCAGACTGGCAGGAGGCGGGCTGACTGCTGGGACCTCTTCCCGGGCTGTGGGCGTGCTCCCAGGAGAGCAGTGCTCCCGGTAGGGAGGGCTCCTGCTCCGGAGCTTCGAGCCCAGGCCTTCCCGCCGAGTGCCGTAGGGCCCGGCTCTCCGGTGCAGGGCGAGGGATCCCTGTGGGCTCGGCCCAGGAAAGCAGTGGATGGAGAAGAGAACTGTGCGGTGAGCCGCAGCAGCGGGGGAAGGCCTGTTAGAAGGTGATGGTTTGATGGCCTGGGAGCAGAGGTGCCTGTGGGTGGAGGAAAGGAGCAATGACCTGGATTTCGCCACGATTTGGGGCAGAGGGATGAGGGAGGCTCGAGAATGGCTTCCACAGAACGGCAGGGGTGGGAGACAATGGACGCTAAGGAGACGGTAAAGGGCGAGGAAGCGCTGGGGCAGGTGGCCGGGAAAGAGAGGAGGGAAATGCTGGCGCGGTCCAGAGTGACCAGGGAGGCACTGGAGACGGAGCCAGGACGGGAAGGGGCTCAGGAGGGGGCGGCGAGGACAGCACGGAGGGAGTGCTCTGAGAGAGGGCGCCGGGTCAGGCTGCTGGGAGGAGGGAGACCCTCTTGGAGAGACTCACAGGACAAGAGGGAGGAGGTGCCACCTGAGGGTGTTTGCGACAGAGAGGACGGGCATGTTGGAGACGAGACTGAAAACACCCAATAACGCTGCTTTTTCTTGTAGCCAGCACACTCAACGGGATCCCCACGGGCGGCGGTGGGGCTGGCAGCAGCCAGAAGACGCCCCTCTTTGAGACGTACTCCGACTGGGACCGCGAGGTCAAGCGGACGGGCGCCTCCGGGTGGAGAGTGTGCTCCGTTAACGAGGGCTACATGATATCCACGTGGTGAGTCCCGGCTCCACGCGTGACAACCAGGCTCTGCGGGCACAGATCACTTCCGGCTGTGATGTGCGGGTAGTTGTTAATAATGCTTTAGTGGATACTTTATAGTGACGATGAGGGCCTTTTTTAACATAACGACAGCACCAGTCTCCACTGGAAGAAGTGGGCAAGCCTTCCTACTGCGTGGGTCATCCAGTCCGTGTGTGCGTGTGTGTGTGTGGGGGGGGGAGGGCAGTTTGCATCTTGTAAAAGTCTTATGGTCAGTTTGTCAAGGTCAGGGACACACTGACCTTGTTTGGGAGGACTCTCGGCCTTTAGATGGAGGACAGTCCCCGCCCACCCCGTTAACTGCCTTTTTTTTTTTTTTCAAAACCTGATCATTTGTTCTGTAGAATGTTCCACTTTCTCGATATTGCTGGCTTTTCCCAGCGGTGGCCTTCAGTGTGTTCCTCTGCCTCCTGCGCTTCCTGTAGCGTGTTCGCTCCATCCAGAGGTTTAACTGGGGACTCATTAGATTCGGGTTCAGGGTTTTGGCCAGGGGCTCGCTCAGTGGGTGGCGCTTTGCACCTCCTGCTCCATCCCGTGGGTCTGGGCGTCACGGTGATGTGACTGGCAGGGCCCAGTGGCAGCCAGCCCGGCCGTGTTGAGAAGCACCTGCCTGGGCCAGCGAGGCCTGCCTGTCCGCCTGCCCGGCCGCGTGGAGGAAAGAGAGAGGAGGTGTCTTGTGTGGCACGGGGCTGCCCACGAGAAACTGCTGTCAGATGGCGCCCTGGAGTCGGCCTGTCTTTGGATGGGGAGGAGGGAGGAGGGAGTGGGGAGGGCGCTGGAGCTTCTTGGGAGGTTTGTGGTTTGCTGGGTTTCAGGTGCCTTAGCCGTCAGGAGAACAAAGGTGGGTATGCTTCTCAGTCCTGTTAGCTTGGTAGTCCTTCTGGGTAACATTCCCATGCTCCTTTGGCTTTTCCCTGCCATCCTGGGACGGTCAGTGTCCTCACGGTGTCCACCGGGTGGCTGCGAAGTGGGGTGCACATTCAGTGGGGAGGAATGGGTTTGACTACACGTGGGGTCACGGGCACCCTGCCCCTGCCCAAAGCACGGGGCCTGATGGTGTGGTTTGCTTTCTGCCCTCAGCCTTCCAGAGTACTTCGTGGTGCCCAGCTCCTTGGCCGACCAGGACCTGAAGACCTTTTCCCACTCTTTCGTTGGAAGAAGGATGCCGGTGAGTGACAGCTGTTGGGTTTCAGAGCACGGGTGCCCATTTCCCACCCGGTCCCGCGAGGCCCTGTCTCCCGCCCGGTCACGCGAGGCTCTCTTCCGTTCTAGCTCTGGAGCTGGAGCCACCCGAACGGCAGTGCCCTGGTGCGGACGGCCCTCGTCAAGGACCTGCTGCAGCAGCGGAAGATCGACCAGAGGTGCTCACCACACAGGGACCTGCTGACAGTAGTGGGACTGGCTGGTCGTGTTAGTTCACCCCAGGCCTAGAGAAGAAGCTCAGAAGCCCCGTCAGCTCACCATGTCCAAGGCCATCTCCAGACAGGGCCACCGCCCCTCTCTCAGCTGCTCTCAGAACCTTGGGTCCCTCCTGATGCCTTCCTCTTTCTCTTTCCTTCCTGTGTCCGAGCCATCACCTCCTCCTGTCACTTCACACACGTCCTCTCAGCTCGGTCCTGCCACAGGCCCTTTGCACCAGCTGTCCGTCATCTAGAACCCTTTCCCCCAAGTCTGCAATGCCTCCTAGTCTTCTCGGGTTTGGCTTCAGCATCAGCTACACGGGGGCTTTTCTAACCACGGGGCCGGGACTCGCCTGCGCTCACCTGAACACACTACCCTCGGGGCTCACCACAGCCCGCTAGTTCCTCATTTCCCCCCACCTCCCCCAGGAAGGGAAACCCATGGCGGCGGAGGCCTGGCCTGTCTTGTTCGTCTCTCTGTCCCCAGCTCTTAGGGCAGTGATTGGCTCATAGGAGGTGTTCAGGAAATGCATGTGGAATAAATGAGTGACAGTGACTAAAGGATTTTGTTTCATTAGGATTTGTAATGCAATAACTAAGAGTCACCCGCAGAGAAGTGATGTTTATAAGTCAGATTTGGATAAGACCCTGCCCAACATCCAAGAAATACAAGCGGCTTTCATAAAACTTAAACAGCTGTGTGTTAACGGTAACGTCTTCTTTATTTTATATTTGTGTGCGTAGTGAATGGGGGAATACAGCATTGTATGAGGCATGTCAGAAAAAGTGATATTCCTTAAAATTGTAGAAATAGATTTATTTAAGTAGAGGTTTATTGAAATGTTTGTACAAATTATTACTGTATGAGAAGGTCAGGAGAATAAACTGCAAACAAATGCTTTCCGTTTGGGAGGGAAAATGAGCCCAATAAATCACCTTGAAATCATGACAGGCAGGGTGGGGTGCTTTTATGAAAAAACAACTTGCTGCCATATGGACACACTGAGATTTAAGCCACTTTCCACTTACTCTGGTATTAATCGTAAAATTAAGCTTAAAACGCCTGAAAGCGTATCTTTGTGTGTGTGTGTGTGTGTGTGTGTGTGTGTGTGTGTGAGTGTAACTGCATGCTTATATAATGATGTGTTTATTACAGAGCCTTTTGAAGAAACTGAAGAGAGATGGTTATCCTCACTGGAAAGCACTCGGTGGCTAGAATATGTGAGGTTTGTACAACTACTTTCCTCTTTTTCTTTGACTTTATATTTTGAAACTAGGGGCCCAGTGCACGAATGCATGCACCTTGAAAGGAACTGTGGGCCTCGAGTTTGAGGTGGGCACAGGGGCAGGTCTTGGCCAATCCTCTGCGCCCCCACCCAGCCCCTCCCACCAAGGCCCCCCGGTCCCGTCTGCTGGCAGACCCACTCCTGCCCCCGCCGCTCCCATGCGCTGACAGCGCTGGCCCCGCTTGCACCCACTGACGGCACAGAGCAATTGGGGCCGGCGCCAGCAGCGCGTGTGAGCGGGTCCAGTGCCATCAGCAGGTGGAAACGGCAGCTGCTGCCCCGATCGCCCCTCAGGAGCAGGGGGAAGTAGAGGAGCCCTGAGGAGCAATCAGGGCTGGCAGCCGCCACTCGCATCTGCTGCCAGCACCAAGCCATCAGGACCAGCGCTGGCCACTGGCAGTGGGTGTGAGTGGCGGCTTCCAGCCCCAATCGCCCCTCAGGAGCAGGGGGAGGTGGAGAAGCCCTGAGGGGCAATCAGGGCTGGCAGCCGCCACTCGCACCTGCTGCCAGCACCAAGCCATCAGGACCAGCGCTGGCCACTGGCAGTGGGTGTGAGTGGCGGCTGCTAGCCCCAATCGCCCCTCAGGAGCATGGGGAGGTGGAGAAGCCCTGAGGGGCAATCGGGGCTGGCAGCTGCCGCTTGCACCCGCTGATGGTGCCTAGTGATCCGGGCCGGCAGCAGGTGCAAGTGCTGGGTGGGACCGCGATGCGCGGGAGCAAAGAATTTTTAGTAAGCCCCAGAGGCTTGCCCCGATAACAGCGACTGGTGCCCCGCCTTGGTCTGGCGCCCCCGCTCCCCTGCTCCACCATCCCTCTGGGGCTGACGCCCGCCATGTTCGCGCACACCCCCTGCTGGCCAGTGCATATCATAGCGACCCGTTGTTCGGTTCCGCCGTCCGATCCATTTGCATATTAGGGTTTTATATATAGATAGAGAATTACAGACTCACAGGAGATGCAAAAAGAGTTCAAAGAGCCAGCGTCTTCCCCCAGCCTCCAACATGGCCGCATCTTATGAAACTTGGCTGTGGTCCGGCAGCCAGGAAATCGACAGGGTACAGGCTACAGGCCTCCTCACTTCAGCAGCTATACATGCTCGTGGCGGGGGAGGGGGTTTGGGGAGGGTTCTGTGTGGTTTTATCACATGTCTACATCCCTGTGAGCACCGCCACCGTCAAAGCACAACCCCATCACCACAGGCTCCCTCCTGCCCATTTAGTCACACGCCCACTCCCCCCAACCCTGCTCCCTGGCAGCCCCTGATCTCTCTCTATCTCTGTCTCTCATCATTTCAAGAATGTTGTCTAAATCAACTCTTTTCTTCTCTGAAAGGTCAGTGAATTTCCCTGATAGAAAAACCAGACTGTCCTCTGTTGAAGAATCACATAAATACTGATGAAGTTCACAAAGGTTATGGAGAATACAAATGTGTATAGTGAAAGATTAGATTTGCTTGATTTCAAGGACTTTAAAAAAAATCTTTATCGTGGAAATGGGGTTTTTCACAGTATTTTTTCTCTCCGCTCCCCAGGGCATTCCTGAGACACTCAGCAGAACTTGTGTACACCCTAGAAAGCAGGCGGGTCTCTGTGGTCCTCCAAGGTAACTCACTGCTGTGGTCCGTCACCAGCCAGCGTGGCACCGCCGTCCACGTTCACGTCCGTGTCTGTAATCTCAGCCATCTCCTACTGACGACACTGCCACCAAACACACTGCAGGTCTCACACGTTAGAGCACGGCACAAAGCCTGCACGTGGGCGAGCGGGAGGGAGGCGGCTTCCTGCCGGTGTGCATCCTCCCCCCTGCGCTGGGGAAGGCGCTCCCAGGCCTTATGGAGTCACGCCGAGTGTCAGTCTTGGCCACGCATGCTCTCTGTAATCGTGCCATCTGCCTCATTCAAACCGGTGGTGGTGCAAACGCTCCGGCTCCGGCTCCGGCTCAGTGTGCCTCTAAAGGAACAGTTTGGTGCCAAGAAATTGACCTAGGCGGATAGCCAGTAATGTGAATTTGTCTGCTGGTTAGCAGGAATAATTGCAACATAAGATCTTTCCGTTAGCAAAATGTACTTACGTATTGAATAACTCCATGCCAATGGAATTGCTAAGCTTATGGATAAGGTTTGATAAAGCACGAGCTTCCCGATGATACACTAAGTCACATTGCATAGGATGTGAATACACAGTGCTGCCGAAGCTCACAGAAGTATTTCTGCCCGCTGTCCAATGCCGCGGCTTCAGTAAAGATACTTAAAAGCCCGGGGAGCAGTAGCAGTGCACTCTTGCCGGCCGCGGCTGGCGGTACAGTCAGATGTGAGCTCGGGCACGCGGAGCCCGTAGGGAGCATCTCGCTCACCAGTGGGTGTCACAGCCGCTGCTCGGTTCCACTCGGCACGCCTGCCCGGCGTTTGCTGTGATGCAAATGGCCCGCGCTCGACTACCACTGCCTTACCAGATGTGTTTTCTTAAAGTTTATTGAGGTACAACTTACGTACTGCAAAACTCACCCTCTCTGAATGTAGAAGTCAGTAATTTTTAGTAAGTATACAGTTTTAGAGGGCTTTTTGTTATTACTTAAGAAAATTGTTTAGGCCTACTGTTTGAGAATTGCTGACCCCTCACAGAACACAGACTCGCCCACCTCCCTTCCTTCCCGTCCTCCGCACTCTCCGTGTCCTCACTTTCTCTCCGTTTCTGACAGAGGAGGAGGGCAGAGACTTGAGCTGCATTGTTGCGTCTCTTGTGCAAGTGATGCTGGATCCCTACTTCAGGACCATCCCCGGGTTCCAGAGTCTGATACAGAAGGAGTGGGTGATGTCGGGGTACCAGTTCCTGGACAGGTGCAACCACCTGAAGAGGTCGGAGAAGGAGGTAACGCAGCTCATGCTGACGCCCGTCTGCGGGGGCGGGGAGATGTTCCCCTGGGACGGACGGGGCTTTCTGTTTTTATTTTTAATACATTTTTATTGATTTCCGAGGGGAAGGGAGAGGGAGAGAGAGAGAAACATCTATGATGAGAAGGAATCATGGATCGGCTGCCTCCCGCACAACCCCCACTGGGGATCGAGCCCGCAACCCGGGCATGTGCCCTGACAGGCATTCGAACCCTGACCTCCTGGTTCATAGGTCGATGCTCAACCACTGAGCCACGCTGGCCGGGTGACGGGGGGGACTTTTTAAATGCTGCACGTAACACGGCGCAGCCCGCAGTCCAGGACTGACGAGTGGATTCGAGCCCACGTGGGGCATGTGCTGAAGGTCATGTCACTGCACAAGTGAAATCCAAAGAAGTGGCTGTGGCGTTTCTCTAAGTTGAAAATACTTGAAGAGATGCGTTCACTCTTCCGCAAAGCAGACGGCCAGCACGTTAGGTTGTTGAAAACCCCGCTTGGCAGTGTCACGTTGTCGTACCCCGGGCGCCCGTGTTACGAATGGGGGGCTTGTCGCAGACGCACTGCGCCCGGCCGCAGTCCCGGGCGGGGCTTTTCCATCGCCACAGAAACATCCCAGGCGCTGGGACCGCTTTGACCGGTCAAGGGCGCTGCCGCTGCCCGGGACACAGTTAAAAACGGGGGAACCAGAATGGAAGTGCAGGGGTCATGCTGGTCACGGCTGGGGGTCAGTGCCGCCTCGGATCCCTCGCGGAGCTGCGAGCGGCCCTGCAAGGTCTTGTCGCCGGGCTGTGTCAGGAGGAGGCACCGCGGCTGTCCTTGGGGCCCGGCCTGTGGCCTGGGGTGCCAGTCATTTTCTGAAACTCCGGGACGTTTCTGGAAGCCGCGCCTGCAGGGTCAACCAAAAGCTATTTACGGAGTTGGGTTTTGGGTGGGTGTCCTGTGGGTTTTATGTGCTTAATCAGTGGGTCCGGGCGAGGCTCCAGCCCATTTCCCTGTTCCCGTCCTACGGGCCCACGCCTGTTGGTGCGCTGCCTCCGCTTCGCACGCCCCTCGGGGAAGTGCGGGCTGCGGTGCTCGTCCCCCGAACGAGCTCCCCGGGGGTGACGTGAGCTGTTTCATCCGTCCTCGGATCCTTAGCTCAGCTGCGGGCCGGGGCTTTGGGCCAAGGGTTCTGTCAGTCATGTCTTCCTCACGTCAGCGATGAATTTGAAGTGTGTGAAGCGAAGGACGCGGTTAGTAACCCCCCTTCTGGTTCCACGTGCCAGTCGCCGCTGTTCCTGCTGTTCCTGGACGCCACGTGGCAGCTGCTGGACCAGTACCCGGCCGCCTTCGAGTTCTCCGAGATCTACCTGGCCGTGCTGGGCGACAGCACCCGCATCTCCCTGTTCGGCACCTTCCTGTTCAACTCTCCGCACCAGCGGGTGAAGCAGAGCACGGTGAGGGCACTGCGGCGGGCGGCGCTGTTGCTAACACCTTATTGAGAGCGACTCGAGGACAGGTGGCTGTGCATTTCAAATACGTCCTTTAGAACTGTCCCCCGCCCTGCCCCTGGGTGGGGTCCAGGCACTGCGGTCCCTGGACAGGCGACGTGGGCTCTCCACTTAGATAGATGGCAGCGGCTCCATCCAGAGGCAGCTTTAGTTTTAATTTTTTTTAAAAATTGTTTTAAAAAATCTGTATTGTTGAAATATGACATATGTCCCCCTCTCCCGTCACTGAGCCCTCCAGCCACCCTTGCCCCCTGCCCCCTGGCCCAGGCCTTCACCACCCTGTTGCCTGTGTCCATGGGTTATGCATATATGCATACCAGCAAAGACAGTTTCATACCTGACAGGTAACCGCATAAATGTATGGTCATGGGCTTACGGGGTAAGATGCTGCAACTGTAAGACAACGTGGACGTTTGCGGTAGCACATGCGGGAGACCTGACTTCTCATAGAACACCCCCGTGGCCCAGGGGGCCAGCTTCCTTCCGTCTTCAGGAAGAGCGTGTGCTCGCTCACGCAGGGTGTGACGTGTCCTCGGGCCTGAGGTGCCCGAATGGAGGGAAGCCGTGCCGCGCTCGTGGGCCGTGTGGCTCTGGGTCAGACAGTCCATTGTGTGGTGACGAATGAATGGCCCGTCCAAAACCAGGAACTCGCGGGAGAAAACCTTTGGTATCTTTTTCAGAGATTCAAACGTTTTATTTTGCAGGAATTTGCTATAAGCAAAAACATCCAGTTGGGTGATGAAAAGGGTTTGAAGTTCCCGTCGGTGTGGGACTGGTCTCTCCAGTTCACCGCGAAGGACCGCACCCTCTTCCACAACCCCTTGTACGTCGGGAGGAGCACGCCCTGCGTGCGCAACAGCGCCGTGAAGGCCTTCAAGCGGACCAAGGTAATGACGGGGCACCCCAGAAACTCCGCCCACAGCACAGCCTTATAAGTCAGCTCCCTCCCGGGACGAGTCTGCAGGGCAGGCTTTGTGGGATCGGGCACTTTTTTCCTCCTCGGCTCCGGAGGCCCACGGAGCCTGGGCAGCGTCTGAGAGTCAGCAGGTCACAGCTCTGGGCCTGGGGCCCCCGCTCCTGAGACCCGTCCACTGCCTGATGTTCCTTCTAGAATCAGCCAGGCTGGATTTGGTCCAAGCCAGAAATGTTAGAAATTGGCACTTAGGCAAAGTAATGGCTAGCTATCAGCGCCCACCCGTGCAGGCTAGTGGGGTCAGGCCTGGAATAGCACCCACAGTGGAGGAGCAGTGGCAGGAGCTCAGTCCTCCAGGCCGAAGCCCCACCCGTCTCTCGTAGCCCCGAGGGCTTACCTGCCATCGCACCTGGGCTGTCTTTCTAAAGGGAAGCCGGGACCGTGCTAACCTCTCTCTCCCACAGAGAAACTACAGCTCCACCCTGCGGGGGGTGCCGGCCTCCCTCCGGAACGGACTCCTCGGTGACCAAGAACCACTCCCACGGAGGAACTCACTCATCTTGCAAGTGAGGCCGGACCCGCCTCCGCACGCCGAGGGCCAGGACGGCGGCCTGGAGCAGTTCTTCCGACAGTGGCTTTGCAAACCGGCCGACCTGCACGGCGTGCTCCTGCCCCATCTGTCGGGCACGCACATAAAGCTCTGGAAACTGTGCTACTTCCGCTGGGTCCCCGAGGCCCAGATCGATCGCGGGGGCTTCATCACCGCCTTCCACCGGCTCTCGCTGCTGGCCGACGAGGTGGACGTGCTGAGCAGGACGCTCCGGCAGCACCGGGCCGGCCCGCTGGAGGCCTGCTACGCCGAGCTGGACCAGAGCCGGATGTACTTCCGGGCCCGCAGCCCCCACGACACCTCGGGGACGCCGGAGTTCCTCTCCTCCTCGTTTCCCTTCTCCCCAGTCGGCAACCTCTGCCGGCGAAGCATTTCAGGAACACCACTGAGCAAGTTTTTAAGTGGGGCCAAAATCTGGCTATCTACGGAGACACTGGCAAACGAAGACTGAAAAGGAGTATTTTCTGAACGTTTTGAGGGGCTAGGGATGTTTTCCCTCGGAATTGAGTTGCTAACCTAGGCATTTGAAGCCCTAATAATCTTATATGTAAGAATAACCATTGAGATTTGCACTAATGTTGGAAACGTGCTGAGTTGTGCTTCCCTCGCTGTTCCTAGGAGACAGGCATTCATTTTGGTCTCGATGTCCTTTTCCGTTGTCTAGGTCCGGCTCACTGCTGATCTGCAGGCAGGCATTCCACACTTACTACTGTGATCACGTGAATCAGGTGGTGTCCGCACCCCTTCTCCCGCTGCCTAGGGAGGGTACCTGACCCTCTGATGAGCAACCAGAGCAGCACAGGTCAGGAGAGGATGAAGTTAGTGTGTAGCCTCTTTTCAGGGAGCATCGCTAACCCCCAGCTGCCGTCAGGAGGTATTGGTGTCTCTCTCTGGTACCTTCCTATCGCCTCTAGTTGAACTCACCGGGGATCCATGTCCAGCACTGTAATTTATTTCCATCGCTTTGGGACCGGAGATCACTGTGTCTTAAAATCGTGCGTTTGCCCTTACCTTCTTAGGACTAGCCTTAAAACGATATGCACTGTGAACTTTAAGAAGCATTTGCTGTAGATAATATAATGGAACTTAGAAGTGCCTTTGACGCTAATATGAAGGTATGAGTACCACAGTTAAATAGAATTTGTTTTTGCGGTTAGGAAGTTCAAATCCCACTGCATATTGAAACAGGCTTTTCACACTAAGTAAGTTCATGCCAATAGGCAGGAGTCCCCAAAGCCACGTTCCGTCCCCCCGAAAGTCCCCAAGGACACAGCAGGTCTGTGGGGTCCAGGCCTGGGGCGAGGCGCCAGGCCATCCACACTGAGCCCACCCCCAGAAGGAGGGCTTTCCCCTCTGTATGTCCAGTGTGGTCCACTGTTGACACTTCCTCTGGGAAATCACTGATGGGGTCATGAGTCAGGCCACCAGCACAAAAGTTCCTCAGACAAAGTCTTTTTAAAAAAATAATTTTAATTGATTTCAGATAGAAAGGGAGAGAGAGCGAGCGAAACATCAGTGATGAGAGAGAACCATTGATCGGCTGCCTCAGGCACCCCCCCACACACACACACTGGTGATTGAACCTGCAACTCAGGCATGTGTCCTTGACTGGAATTGAACCCGGGACCCTTCAGTCTGCAGGCCAGCACTCTATCCACTGAGCCCAATCAGCTAGGGTTCAGACAAAGTTCGTAAAACGCTTAGGAGTAGAGAACAAGAGTAGTAAAAATGGCCACTGGGAATCCTGCCACTTTAATAAATAGCAAGAGGCCTACACACACACACACACACACACACACACACACACACACACAGCTTTTGATAGCAGTATCCAGAGGGGACGGGCGGAGGAGTGTTGGTCTGAAGCTCCCTTGTTTGAAATTGTGCGCGAGAGCCAAAGCCGCGTGGCCAGAGCCCAGCTCATGCCGGCGGTGACGTCAGCACCAGGCCCCCAGCACCCTCATTCCGCTCAAAGGGTGAATGTTTCCAAGTTTGGCTGTTACTTTGTTAAAGCTGCCATCCTAAGCTTTTTTTTTTCTTTTTTTTTTTTTTAATTGATTTTTTACAGAGAGGAAGAGAGAGGGACAGAAAGCCAGAAACATCGATGAGAGAGAAACATCGATCAGCTGCCTCCTGCACACCCCCCACCGGGGATGTGCCCGCAATCAAGGTACATGCCCTTGACCGGAATCGAACCCGGGACCCTTGAGTCCGCAGGCCGACGCTCTATCCACTGAGCCAAACCGGTCTCGGCCATCCTAAGCTTTTATAAATTTTTTATAGTACAGCGTCTAGTTCGCTGACTTCCTTTTCTAAAACAGGTGTTTTCAAAAGTATGTTTTACCGTTATACGTCACAGATAGCTATTTCTATTGAACTATCCGCCTTTTATAAACTGTTAGATAATGTGTCTGGAATCAAAGGGACAGACGTTCCTGCTGTGTCTTAGGCGATCACCTGGTGGACACACCGTGTTCCTGCCAGTCCGTTGCCTGGAGGAAAAGGGCTTTTCTCCATTGACGTCAGTAGCAGTCATTGCCATTGAACACTTCCCAGTCCTTTTGGGGAGCCCGTCCCACCCCCCGCAGGACACACAGCGATCGCCCTGCCACAGGACACGACTGATCCTTCTGCCACGAAGCTGCTGCCTTACGGTGACAGAGCGCGAACTGGTGACCTCTGGGGCGGGTTCTGATCCTCACTTCTCATCTTCTTCCTCCGCACGTTGATGTCAGCTCCTTCAGTCATGTTTTGATTTGCAACTTAAAAAACTAGGTACTATTAATACTGTTTCAGATAGGAAATGTCGTGTTTTTGTATGATAATCATATGTAAGGTATGGTTTCTCATTGTATCTTGCTGGACAGTTGTGTCATGATTATTGTGCCACAGCTCACTGGGCAGAATATGAAGAACAACCGTCACAGCCTAAGTCCTAGCCCTCGCCGCTGCCCGGCACCTCGGAGCACCGCGGACGGGGCGACAGGTCCCGGGGGTTCCGTGTGCCGTGCCAGAGAGCGCCCCACTCGGCCCGCAGCCCTGCGTGCGAAGCCTGGGCCGCACCATCGCAGCCTGGACTCTGGTAGGAACGTAAAGATGTACAATGTCTTCCTGTTACTTCGTGAAGAAACCAATTTTAAAACCAAAAACGTCTAACTTTATTTAAGAAGTCTGTTAACCTGGGCTACCGGTGGGCACCATGGGCCACACCCTGCGGCGGCCGGCCTGCTGTCGGTCACTCGAGCAGCTGAACGGGACTTGGCGAGAAAGCTCAGCCTTTGTGCCTGGAGGGACTGACGCGAGGGGAAGCAGAGGAGCCGGAAGGGAGGCCTAGTTCCAGTGAGCGTGAGGGGGGTTCTGGCCGCGAATAAACTCCACAGAACCTGGTCATGGTGTCCGTGTGGCGTCATCCTCGAGGGCAGTGGCTCAGGAAGCCAAGGCATTTCCTTCCAGCTGTCCGTGTGTGTGTGTGTGAGTGTGTGTGTGTGCGCGTGTGTGTGAGTGAGAGAGAGGGAGAGATGCACTCAGCATTCCTGCTTCTAAAGCTGAGTGATCACCGACATGTTTAACGCCACTTCAGAACCGGCTGAGTGAAGGCCATGTGGGTATGAACGGACCATGGCCTGACCTGCCATTCCATCTAATAAATTAAAAGGCTGGGAGTAACATTCCCCGATGGCCCCAGGACTACTGCCTCCTGGGCCTGCCGTCGGACACGTCGCCTGCCTCACACCTCCCCAGCCTGCGGCTTCCCATTGGCGGAGCCCAGTCTGAACCCTGGCTGGTTTGGCTCAGTGGATAGAGTGCTGGCCTGCAGACTGAAGGGTCCCGGGTTCAATTCCAGTCTGCACAGAAAACTGCCCCATCTGGTCACGAGGATGCTCCCAGGAAGCACGGAAAGGGACTGGCCCCTGATAAAGATGGTCACTCCTTTGGCGACAGGCCCAGTGAGTAAGAGTGAGCACTGACCGATGGACTGAGGAACTTGCTCACAATTGGTGTTCTAATTGCTAAAGAAATCAGAATGTCCACTGCTATGCCCTTCTTGGATAATTATAAAGCGAGAAGGAAACCTTGTGCAGGCTACTTTTATAAAAGCTGTGAGTCTCATTTGTTGGTGGTGGTGGTTTTTTTTTTTTTTGTAACTTAGATGCCTCCAATCCTAAAATGGCCATGAAGGTTTTCATCTTTTCAAAAGTTCACGGCCTGCTATGTGGCATCAATGCATGTATTCAAGCCAGTACCAAGTTTACCATCAGGTTTATTCGTGACAGTGCCAAAATCAAATTTAAATGCGATTGATTATACTCATGCTTTTGAGAATCTCAGACCCGCGTGTGACAGAGACTCCCACCCACAGTTCTCAGTTCAGGCCTTTGCTCTTGGCTCCCACGGCCGCGACGTGGCAGACCTCGACGTCGGCCCCCAGCCTCTGCAGCGCGTCCAGCCAGACCATCTGCTTATGCGAAAGGCGGTCGTTGGGGCCCTTGACTTCCACCAGCTGGAAGAGCAGTTTTCAGGGATCAGTCTCCACGGAAACAGAGCAGCCAGAGTGGCTGCCACTGGGTATTTAAATGGCTCATCCCACTACACACTGTCGACATTTAAAACCCCTGCTCTTAAGAAGACAGTATTGAGAGGATGAGAAACAAGCCATAGATGGGCGAAATATATCCGATAAAGGACTTGTATCCAGAATGTTTTTCTCAGTCACAAAACTCACAAGAAGGCAACCAAACCTGTGAGGCAAGGGAGGTGCCTCGCCCACACCACATGAGGTGCTTCACACACAGCTCCCCGGCCCCCGGCCCCCGGTGTGCACCCCACAGAGGGCTCCCTTGTGTGTGGGCTGTCCCTGGTGACTCACTCCTACTAATAGAACACAGCACAAAGGATGGGATGGAAGGGGGACCAGGTGAGGAGAGACTGACTGTGTGCTCAGACATGCTGCCCCGTGGAGAGGCCCACGCGCAAGGAATGGGAGGCCTTTGCCACCCGCCACCGAGGAGCCCTGGCCCTCAGTCCAGGAGTTCTCTAGGGATTTAGTCTTGCCAACAACCAGGCGAGAAAAGGCTAGATTGTGGCCTTGGATGAAGCCGCTAATCAAGTTACAGAGCCGACCTTCCACTCTGGCTCCACTGACCTTGAAGCGGTGATCTTGGGAGCTCCACACCACCAGGTCGGGGAGGCCGCCTCGGCAGTGTCGGAAGTCCTCGGCCAGGCGCCGGCACACCCCGCTGAGGACGGGCCCCCCCAGGCAGGAAACGAGGTCCTGAACACAGAACACATGGGTCAGCAGCCACTCCCCGGTGCCCCAGGCCCTGGAATACTCCCAGTGATCCCGAGACGGGAGGACTCCGTGGAATCCCACTGGTGAAAATCCCCCGGCAGCTCTGCAAGCCAGCTTTCCTCTGTCAGTTACCATCCTCCGCCCGCCGGGAAAATCCTGGGGGCAGTGAGGAAGCCATTTGGAATGTGACAGCGATGACTTGCAGAGGCCAGCAGCCACAGGGACAGCGTCCTCACTGCCGGGGCCAAAGGTCAGACAAAGGGAAGCTGTCAACTCGGGAGAAGGCATAACCGGGGCTTGGGTGCCCTGACACGTCCCCATTGATAACTGGCATCGGGGCTGGGATACTGTCACATACACACATGCACACACACAGATACATATGCATGTGTGTATACACAGATGCATGCATGTAAGCACACATACACATCCGTGTGTGTGTGTTGTGTGTGTGTGTGTTGTGTGTGTGTGTGTTGCGTGCAGACTTTCACCTGAGCTTGCTGCAGAGAAGCGAAGCGGTCCCAGCTGACGACGGACGCCGCCCTGCCTTCCTGGGCCTGCCACGTGGCCGCCACCCAGTCTCGCAGGCGCTCTGCGGGGGCATCATGGATCAGCTGCAGCCTGGCCTCGATGGCCGGCCGCCTGCTTGCGAAGAAGCTGTCCGTACACAAGTCCAGCGGGAATGCCTAGTGAGGACCGATGCGTCAGAGACCATTCCACACGTGACATCCGGACACGGGCCCATCTGGCTAAACGGGCGCGTCCTTTTTCTCAAGAGGCATGCACACAGCATGGGACTCTGGGCACAGGCGGCAGCACCTGGGACGGCACCCGGCGCACACCTGGACCCGACGGGCTCCAACACGGTCCAGGCTGCAGATCCACCACCGTTTCTAATGGAACGCTGCGACTGGAGTGAGCACCGTGACAGGAGACCGTAACAGGCAAGTGGTGAGCGGCCGCCGACACGGGGCCCAGTGGGCGTGAATCACGGACGTGCCGACGCGTCTGCTCACCCAGCGAGCACCCCCTGGGCTGGAGCCGGACCGGTTACCTGGTAGGCGTTTCTGAAGGCGTCTGCGATGCCGTCCATGAAGATGATGTCCCACAGGAGGAGGCCAAACAGCGTGGTGAAGGTGGAGCCTTCCCCGTGGATCCCTGAGGAAGCCACACACAAGACAGACCCGTGTCTCCTTGGGCTGAACACCACCACCACCTGCCTCCTCGACGCTAAGGGAGCCACAGAGCCGCCTTGGATTCAGATGCCACTCTCATGCCGTTCCTGCTGCTTTTCTGCTTTTTTTTTTTTTTAATTTTACTGATTTCAGAGAGGAAGGGAAAGGGAGAGAGAGAAACATCAATGATGAGAGAGAAGCACTGATTGGCTGCCTCCTGCACGCCCCACACTGGGGATCGAGCCCACAACCCAGGCATGTGTCTTGTCTGGGAATCGAATTGACCTCCTGGTTCATAGGTCGATGCTCAACCACTGACCCACACTGGCCGGGCTCATTTCTTCTATTCCGTGGCTTACCTACGGGAGCCAAGGCGGGTCTCAGCAACCCTGGGAAAGTCACATGCACATGTCAGAGCCGTGAAGAAGTGGTTCTCAAAGTGCAGTGCCGCGGAGCAGTGGGGTGATGCCACCCACTTCTTGGAAAGGGAGACAGAGCTCTGCTGGTCCCTGACTGATTCCTGCCTCACCTGGGAGGAGCGAGCTCACTCTGCAAGGAATGCAAGTCCCTGCTCTTTCTAGACCTTCTCTGGTGCCCTGTGCTGCCACCCCCGGACCTGTCGGTCCTTCAGCCTGAGCCAACGCCTGCCCCTGCTGTCGGCGGCGACAGGTGGTGGGCGACAGCTGACGTCACGGTGACCGGGGCCAGGAGAGATGCCGTGCGTTAGTTACCTTGGTCGAAGCCGCTGCGTCTGTAATGGTCCAGCGCCAGCTCCTCCACGGAGCACAGGGCTGTGGCCGGGGCGGCGGGCCCCCCGGCCTCCATCACAAACACGGACTTGCCCATCCCGAGCTGCGGGCACAGCCGGCCCGTGATGGTCACCTGAGACGGCGACAGAACGGCCATGAGCCTCACTGCAGCTGCAGGGCGCAAACCTGGGGACCCCCAGTCTCACATGCCCACCAAGCCACCCATTCTGAGGCCGGGTGACCCCCACAGTGGCACCTCCCAGGTCACTGCCTCGGCCCGGGGGAGATGTGGGCCCAGAGCTGCTCTCCCGGCGCCCTGACCGAGAAGGTGACACCGGCAAAGGCTGTGAGCTTCTGACCCCGGGGATTTCCAGCCAGCCAGCCCGGCCGGCCTAGGCTACCAGACGGCGACACCCGAATGGTTCCTGGCTGCCTCCACTCGGGAAGACCCCACAGGACGGGGACTCACGTGCTTCACGTCCTGCACGGTGACTTCCGGCAGCTGCTGGAGGAGGTGCCGGTACCTCCGACAGCTGGGCGACGCCCTCAGGCGCACGGCTCTCTGATACAGCGACAGGCGATGCCCCGTCCTCACCTCGGGGTCGGCCAGCCCTTCTGCGATGCACTTGATCGCCTACAAAGAACGGGGTCCCGGAAGGGGGGCGGGGGGAGGTGTCAACGCCTGAACCTTTGTTACAATGAAAGAAGCAGCAACCTCAGCACAGCCTCTCCCCCCGGGGCCTGGGGGCCGGCAGGTGCTTTCTGCTGCTACCTCGCCCTCCTCCCGGAGAGAAAACAGCTCCCGCCCGCCGCTCTTGGCCACAAGGCGCCTCTCCAGGCGGAGGCAGAGAAAACACTCCATCCTGTTTCCAGGCCCAGGGCCAGTCTTTCCGCCCGATGTCACCCTGACTCACTTCATGTGCTGCCGGGAGAAGTGAGGGCTCCCAGGGGCACAGCCCTCCATTCATGGCCAAGGCCAGGCTGGCACGGAGGCGGGCGGGGCTCGGGCGGCCGCACAAAGGGCCACTGTTGCCACCGGGCAGGGGCGCAGCTGCCACCGCCTTCGGAGGCCCCACGCTGCTTGGCGCAGAAGGTCCCCCCACGTCCAGGGTCCCCGCCAGAGAACACCAGCGCCCGGGAGAGAAGGCGGCCTGCTCAGAGGCGAGGCCCGGCGCTTCCCCGAGGCAGTGATTCACCAAGTGCCTGCACGGACTCCCAGCACCTCGAGGCCCCGTGCAGCGGGGGACAAACCCCCGTTTCCAAGCAGAAAGTGCCTGCTGAGGGCCGAGGCGTCCAGCTCTCCTGGCCCCTGGCCCCTGACCCCTGATCAATCCTAAACCCCAGCACAGGCCCCACTGCCAACCCCGCTCCCTTCATTGTCATGCTTGGGTTAGCGACCTTGTTATTTCTTTTCGGGTTGGGACACGGACAAAGGTTTAAAAAATGAATGGCCGGCGCCGGGGGCGGGCTGGAAGGGGTCAATGGGAAAGGGGGGACATATGCAATACTTCCAACAATAAAGAGTAAAAAAATAATAATAATGTCCTGCCTGGCCGGTGTGGCTCAGTGGTTGAGCATCGACCCATGAACCAAGAGGTCACAGTTCGATTCCCGGTCAGGCACATGCCCGGGTTGCAGGCTCCATCCCCAGTGGGGGGTGTGCAGGAGGCAGCCGATCCATGATTCTCTCTCATCATGGATGTTTCTCCCTCTCCCTTCCTCTCTGAAATCAATAAAAATATATATTTTTAAAAACATTTGGTTTTTAAGGTATCAGCTATTGGCCATCCCATCTAATGACTGAGTACCGGTTCGAGGCGTTTCAAGTGCTGGTGGAGGTTGAGAGCCAGCCGGTCCCACCACCGGCCTCTGCTGTCGGGACAATAGACTTTCTGGGACAAAAGCTCCTCCAGCTCCTGGACCGCTTCCTGTTGCGACAACAAAGGAAGCTCGTTAGACGCGCGCGCACCAGAAGTAAACAAGGCTGGCCACGGATGTGCAGAGCCCAGCTCCATCCTGCACGGAGGCCGAGGTCGCCCCGGAGTGGCCCGAGCTCCCCGAGGCTCCCCACTTTCCACCAGGTCCCCGGCCGCCTGTGAGCACTGCACGACATCGCTGCACACACGTCACCGGCGGGCCACACAGGATCCAGCTCAGGCAGCGAGCCCTGGTCGGGGCGCGATCCCACCCGATCCTGGAACCCAGCAGGTCACCCCGGGAGGAGTTTGGGGCGGGCAGGATCCACATACACACAAGTGTGGGGTCCACAGACTCCCCAGAGCCCCTCCCACGGATCCTCTTGGGATTCCGGGACTCAGGTGAGGAACCCAGCTTTGGCATAACCTCTGAGAAACGCCATTTTCCAATACAGGATGCCGAACGTGACAGAGGTCACCTTGAACCATCGCACGCGGCTTGGCGTAACAAAGGACACCACCGCGTTTCGGGTTTGTGACTCAGTTACGTCCAGACGGTCCCTGACAGCCGTCCGGGACACACCGCAGATGGGGGGGCTCCCCTCCGAGCTTGTCAAGAGACCTCCCCGGTGCCACACGGGCTCTGCGGGACCCTCAGGCCGGACTGGGGCACCCTCGTCAACTCGCCAAACAGCTGGCCACCCAGCCACCTTCCCACCGGCCCAGGAGCCCGCAGGCCGCCCACACACGTGTCCGTGGAAAATGCCCTCCGCAGCTCGCCGCTGACACGTCCCCAAAAGCCGGGCGGAAGTCCGTGTCCTCACCTCATACAGGTGGAGTCGCTGCAAGATCTCCACGGCCCGAGACAGGATCCTGGTGTACACCCACCCGACGGTGAAGCAGCGCAGGAACAGCGGCAGGTCCTCGTGGCGCCTGCGGGGAGCGTGCACCGCGGTTTGGTCACCGGCCCCTTTGCCGGGAGACGGGCACGAGCTCACACAGTGGGCTGAATGCATATCTTTTAGGAAAAGGTCTATTCGCAATGCTGTGGCCTGTGTGCAACGCCTGGCTCCCCAGCTCCATCCCCAGGAGGGGCGAGCAGGAGGCAGGCGGGCAATGTGCTGCTCTCACATCGATGTTTCTCTCTCTCCCTTCCTCTCTCTAAAGTAAATAAATAGCCGAGACCGGTGTGGCTCAGTGGATAGAGCGTCGGCCTGCGGACTGAAGGGTCCCAGGTTCGATTCCAGGTCAAGGGCATGTACCTTGGTTGCGGGCACATCCCCAGTAGCGGGTGTGCAGGAGGCAGCTGATCGATGTTTCTCTCTCATCGATGTTTCTAACTCTCTATCCCTCTCCCTTCCTCTCTGTAAAAAATCAATAAAGTATATTAAAATAAATATATTTAAAAAAAATAAATAAAAATAAAGTAAATAAATAAAAATAAATAAGAATAAAGGATCATGTGCTGTGACCTTGAAATTTGGAAGGAAATGTTCAATTCAGTTATATATATATATATATATATTAGGAGCCCAGCGTGCAATTCGAAATTGCACGGCGCCACCAACCCTCAAGTCGCCAGTCTGGCCTTGACTCCCTCTCCGGGCCTTGAAGCAGCAACGGCCACTGCTGATTAGGCCCTCCCCCAGTGCAGGCATGTGGAGGTCCCTGCTGCCCCGCCCCCGACACTGCGCACGCAACCTGCTCCTGTCCATCGACCCGTTACGGTGTCCCGGTTAATTAGCATATTTATCTATTTTATATATATATATATTTATTTCAGAGAGGAAGGGAGAGGCAAAGAGAGACAGAAATGTAAATGATGAGAGAGAATCATGATCGGTTGCCTCCTGCATGCCCCCTACTGGGGATGGAGCCCGAAACCTAGGCATGTACCCTGACCGGGAATTGAACTGGTTCATAGGTTGATGCTGAACCACTGAGCCACACCAGCCGGGCCAATTCAGTTTTCTTTTTCAGAATAACCTATGTTTGAATTTCCTTTGAGAGAACAGGTCTGGCACGTGGGCTTCCCACAACATCTGTCTGCTGCTGGGTTCCCCGCACATTGAGTTCAGCTGAGCAATAGGTGCGGAAGCCGGCACCCCAGGGATGGCCACCGACAGCCCCCCCCCCCGCTTCCGCCCGTGTGCTCACATGAATGTGTGTTGCACAGGGATCTGCATCATATGAACCCCCCAAACTCACAGACCTTTCCTTCTATCGATTCTGTGCAGAGCAGCTAGGAAAGGCACCTCCACGGCAGGGCTGACCACAGAACAGAAGCAGAAGGTGCTCCATGAAGAACATCACCCCACGTGGCAGGAACAAGCCAGTCAGGACTGTGAGTCCCTTCTGACAGGCACTTAGGAAACACCCCAGACCTCACCTCAGGGAAGGGTGGTGTTTCAGCTCCTTCCAGTCCCTCCTGGCGCCTTGACAGAGCGCGTGAGCTTCCTTCCAGTTCCCAGCGGCCATTGCGGCGGAAATGTCACTCAGCATGTGGGCGGCGGCTGCGTACCTGGGGGAAGATCCCACGCCATCTCAGCTTCAGATGTGAGTGAGCATTCACGGGAAACACTTGCACCTCCCACTAGACCCAGTTCAGAAGGGCAAACGCGTGTCTTTGAAAAGAATGGAAAGGATTTAAACTTTATTCCGGTAATAACTGAACCTGTCGCTTCCCTGGCGTGGCCTAGAACGAACACAGGGGACGAGAGCGAGAACAGGGTTCCCACCACGTGGTGACGTGACCTGTCCCATCGTCTACCTGCCATACTGATGGGCCGCTGTCACTCAGAGGACTCGGGCAGCCCAGAAACCTGCTCTTGCCAGTCACACCAAATGTCCCCTAAGCCCATCTACCAAAACAGACACGGGGAGTTTCTGTCTGTCACGGGCCCGAGTCTGGTATACGCATATACGTCGGCATTAGCTTTGTCGGGAGTCTGATTACCAGGAGGGCATTCACCTTCAGCCTCGTGTGTGCCAACAACAGTCACAAAGCAGGTTTGTGCGAATGTCTACGTTTTAAACAATGCTCCCTGCCATTATGATCTCTGAACGCATAATCATTTATTATATGGGATATACACGGAGTGGCCAGATGATGATGATCTCTGAGCGCATCATCATCTGGCCACTCAGTGTATATCCTATGTAATAAAAGGCTAATATGCAAATTGTCCCCTCGACCAAGAGTTCGACCAGCAGGCAGGCTGGCCAACCGCACATGTCCCCTCCCCCTGGCCAGGCTGGCCAGATCCCACCCATGCACGAATTCATGCACCGGGCCTCTAATATATATATACATACACACACACACACATACTGAGTGGCCAGATTACTATGCGTTCAGAGATCATAATAATCTGGCCACTCATGTGTATGTGTGTGTGTGTGTGTGTGTATGTATGTATATATATATATATATTCTTGATTTCAGAGAGGAAAAGAGAGGGAGATAAAGAAACACCAATCAGCTGCCTCCTGCATGCCCCTACTGGGGATCAAGTCTGCAACCCTGACTGGGAACCGAACCGTGACCTCCTGGTTCACAGGGTGACACTCAACCACCTCGGCCACACGGGCCGGCTGAGCACATTGCTACGTTCTCTGTAGAGCCTCAGGATGTGTACACCGTGAACGCGGGCTTGCGCTGCGGCTGGCAGGGGAGTGAGGGGACTTGCGTGAGGGCGAAGCACCCAGCACTGACCTGAGGAGGTCGTCTCTGTCCTGGAAGACCCGGGCGTGCCGACGGACCGTGTACCGAGGGAAGGCCACGCGGCCCAGGTTGACCAGCAGCACCGTGGAGAGCTGGCCCTGCCCCCCGCAGGCGGCGTCCTCCTCCTCCGGGGAGTCGGTCAAGGAGAAGAGCAGCAGGGCCCGGGAGAACACGGCCCGGGGGCCTCGGCACACTCTCAGCGACGGGCCCGCCAGGTCCTTGGCTCTGAGACACAGAGGATGACACGGACATCAGATGATTCTCAGATACAACAGACCTGGGGAGTGGGGGAGGTGGGGGGAGCGGTGCTCACTGTTCTCAGCCTCCAGGCGACCCACCCTCCTGCTGTGTGACCCTGCAGCTTCTCCCCCAGGGACTCAGGGAAGCCTCAGCGACATTTCCTTTCCCAGTGGTTTCACACACCGGGGGCTCCAGGAGAGAGCAGGATGGGGCTGACGCTGGTCGTGAACGTGTAAACTAGCAGGGAAACGCGTGAAAGTATCGCCCGTTTGACATTAGCGATTCTCACTCCAGGGACAGTTTAGACTAAGTATTATGCTTAATGGAGAGTCCCCCGTCAAAAAAAAAAAAAAAAAAAGACTGAATAGTTTACTCTTAAATCCTGCGAGAACAGTAGTTAGAACTGCATTTTTCTTGAATAAAAAATACCAGGATTTACCAGAGGCCTATCGCCTGCATTCTCTCGCCTCCAGATTTTCCGTGGCCTCAGGCATTAGGATGGTGTCACAGGAATTATGAGTAACAAGCCACGAAGGAATCCAGGCTCGTGGAATGAGTGAGGGCTCTCCCCCGTCCCCAATCGCATTGCAAGTGAAATCAGCGATGACAGTTCAAAAGCAGGTACTGCCTGTCAGAGGTTAGTGTGCGCGATCAGGATTTCTAAATGCTTTTACGGTGACAGGAGCCAGCCAGACCTTTTCAAGATGACCGCCCCGACTCCGGGCGGGTTCCTGCCCCAGGCGCAGACGGAGGGCTGCCGGGCCAGTCTGAGCAGGGCCTCGGCCAGCGGCTGCTTTTGGCCGCCGGCGTGGCCCAGGTGGAAGGTCTTCGCCAGGGTCCTCAGCTCAGGAGCGGAAAGCAGGTCAAGCACCTCGGGGAGTTCTCGCAACTCGGATTCTGAAACGGTTTTTCCAGAAGGAACGTTTTAAAGAGTCACAGCATGTTCTAGCGGTACTGGCTCTATGGAGGCCTCATGAGGTGCACGTGGAACGGAATTCGCGGTAGAAATGTCCGTCTGCCCAACCAGTGATCTCAGGGTATGAAAGGCAGAGAACTCAGAGAAGGTAAAACAGACCTACTTCTCACTAGAAAGGAACGGAGATCTGCCCTGGCTGGCGTGCTCAGTGGCCAGAGCGTTGGCCCGCACACAGAAGGGTTGCGGGTTCGATTCCAAGGGCATGTACCTGGGTTGCAGGTTGGATCCCCGGCCCCAGGTCGGGTACGTGCAGGAGGCAACCGATCGGTGTGTCTCTCTCACATCAATGTTTCTCTCTCCCCCTCACTCCCTCCCTTCTAATCTCTCTAAAAATCAATGGGGAAAAATATCCTTGTGTGAGGATTAGCAACAACAAAGAAGAAAACAAGTGCAGACACTGTCTCATTACCCTAAAGGCAAAGAAATGCAATTCCTCGCGTCCTATTTCCATCTTACATTTCCTTGGATGAACCGTACCTGTCTGCAGAAAGCCGGCTTGTTCCAGTTCTCCAACCACGGGCGCCAAGTCAGCGGCGATCTCTTCATATTCCAACTTATGCCTCTTAATCCAGCCGAACTTACGCTGGAAAAGTCTGACGTATAACTTCTGAGCGCTATCTGCAAGCAGGTGACGAAAAAAGGGGGGGGGGGGGGGAATGTTATCTTTCTTCTCCAAAACAACGTACAGGTTATCATTTGCTTTTTAAAACCGAGGTAAAATACACGCCACTAGAAACACATATACGCCTCCTCCACCGATCTCCCCCGGAAGTCTTTCCTTCCTGCGGAAGATGTACCGTGTTTGGAACAGAAAGTTCCCGTGGGGAATGGCTCCTTGCGTGTGTGCTTGCCCCCCAGGGATGGGGAGATGCCCAGATGGAAAGCCCGGGGCCAGTTCTGCCACTTGTGGATTGTGTGGTACCCTCCTGAGACTTCATTCTCTCTCCCACAGAAGGGAGGGGGTGGCCCTGGCCAGCGTGTTGCTCAGTGGTTAGAGCATCGGCCCGCACACCGAAGGGTTGGCGGCTTAGATTTCCAGTGGGAGCACGTGCAGGAGGCAACCCGTGGATGTGTCCCTCTCACATCGATGTTTCTCTTCTCTCTCTCTCTCTCTCTCTCTCTCTCTCCCCCTTCCACTCTTTTAAAAAATAATGGAAAAAATATCCGCGCGTGAGGATTAACAACAACAAAAGGGATTCCTTAATAATTCCACCGTGTGAACTTAAAAACAAAAACCTTCCCCTTTCACGTGAGTAGTAACGTTCCGGGTTTTTAAACAGCTCCCGAGAAGTCAGACCTGGCTACGCAGCACCCAAGGTCAGTGTGGCCTCCTCGCGAGCTGTTCCCGCCTCGGGAGGGACTCTGGCTCCACCTCGGCCCTTTGGGTAAACAGTGCGGCTGTCACAAGGGCGGCTTTTGTTGCAAACCTGGACCTCTGGCCCAGAGCCACCGCCGGCGGCCAAGCAGCCGAGGCACAGGCTCATGTTTTCAAATGGACCGATTTAGCCTGGACGCTTCCATTTCCTCCACGCCCAGACTCCGAGAGGCCGAGTCCAGGAGCCTAAAATATTGCCGGGGGGAAAGTCTGCTTCAGTGTCCCGTGGCCTGCTCTCTCCTTCTGCCTTCATTCCTGAGGACAGGCTGTGCAGAATCCAAACAGCCTGCCTCGGGCCGAGTGGCCGCTCAGCATGCAAAGGGCGCTTTGGGAAGGCGCACTGTCACGCTTACTTTTTAAAAAAATATATTTTATTGATTTTTTACAGAGAGGAAGGGAGAGGGATAGAGAATAAGAAACATCGATGAGAGAGAAACATGGATCAGCTGCCTCCTGCACACCCCCTACTGGGGATGTGCCCGCAACCAAGGTACATGCCCTTGACTGGAATCGAACCTGGGACCCTTCAGTCCGCAGGCCGACGCTCTATCCACTGAGCGAAACTGGTTAGGGCTCACTCTTACTTTTTAATCCAGAAGAAGGCTGTTTGCCACCTATCAATCACATCAATAAATTCCGCGGCTTTAAGAGTGTAACAAAACCAATTTCACCGTAGAATAATGGATATAAATGAGAGTTTAGTTCCTATGGCATCTCATCAGCATTATAATGAAAAGATGATGAACAAAACATTATTGGAGCCCGGCCGGTGTGGCTCCGTGGTTGAGCATCAACCTATGAACCAGGATCCTGGTCACGGTTCGACTCCCGGTCAGGTGCCCCGGTGGCAGGCTCCATCCCCAGTGTGGGGCGTGCAGGAGGCAGCCGATCCACGATTCTCTCTCATCGTTGATGTTTCTCTCTCTCTCACCCTCTCCCTTCCTCTCTGAAGTCAATATAAATATATTAAAACACAACATTATCGGAGGGCCTGCTGGATACATATGAAGGCAGGATACTCCAGGCACAGACCTCACAGGGCACAAAAATCCCGCCTCTTTTCCACACCTGTCCTTCCCTGGAGGAAGCCATGGGAAGGCCGGTTCCTCGGAGCCCTCCCAGTTGATTCTCAAAACCACACTGACGCCTTGTGGCCACTAGACTGCTGCTCGTCACATCACGGCCCGCGTCCGGCCAGCAAACGGGAGACGAAACCCCGGGAGCACGTGCTTACGATACCTGACAGCTGATGGAATCTGGTGACAATCCCCTTCTCCTGCTCGTCGAAGAGCATGCTGTCGTCCTCGTTCTCCAAGACGGCTCCCAGCACCAGCAGGAAGCTGCGGAGGTAGTAAGGGTGGTGGGCCGGAGCCGGGGCTGCTCCCCCAGGACCGCCACAGCTCGACCCGGGCCCCGAAGGGACCCCGCCAGCCGTCTCATCCTCTAAGCTGCCGCCGCCGGCACCTTCCAGAGGGAGTCTGTTCAAGTTCCTCCCCTCGGCAGCGTCCTGCGCAGAACTGCGAGATTGTGCCTCCCGAGGGGACAGCTGCGTTTCAGATGCCGGAGCCTCGGTCACTCCGACTTCTTCACCAACACCTGCCTCCCGTGTCCCGGCACCTTCACCATCACCTTGTTCCATCCCTTCCTGCTTGGCCAGACGGTCCTCGGGAGCGGACGGAGGAGGTCGTCGGGGCGATACCACGGGCGCGTTCTCTGGGAAGGCAGGAGCAAGGGTGGGCCTCCCCCCGTCCTGGGGAGGCTTGGGGTTTGCAGCTGCCGTCAACGCAGCGCCTTGGACAGTGTCTTCCTCCGTCAGAGAATCACAGCAAAGCACGTTTTCCTTTTGGGAACTGCTCCCCACACCCCCATCCTCGTCCTCTGCCTCCGCAGGGCTCCCCACCATCCTGACCACAGCAGTGTGACCGGCCACGGCCTCCTTCTCCACGGCCCCGCTCGCCTGCACGCATCTTCTGGATAATTTAGACGCCAGGCTGCCCAAGGGAACCACTCGGACGTCCCGAGATGTCAGCTCCGCGCCTCGATTTGGGCACGCGCCGTCCCCAGTGCCTTTAAAGTAGGGGCTGGTCTGCTTTTTGACGCCCCTTGCTGCCGAGCCGCTTTGGTCGGGGGTTGAGTTTGTCTTGGATGGTGACGACTTCTCCTCCGGTGTTACCCCCGCGGTAGCATCGGTTACTTCTACGGGGGCCACCGGAGTGACGTCATCGCGGTGAGCACACAGGTCATCGAGGTGCCGGTTTAAGTCATAGCGGGGCACCATTTGACGGCACACCGGGCAGGCCAGTTTAGCCGGCGGCGCGTTGTTGAAACACAGAACAATGGGCTTCGGTCCATTTTTGTTAGTTCTGCTGCTGGACAGACTCCGACGGGGCCTTTTCCTGGCGGGCGATTTCCCCCCGGGCATCATGAGGCCTGGAGGACCTGGGGGGGTGCCAGGCGGTAAAGCAAAGGGGAGCCCCGGGGGAAGGGAGCAGTGGTTTGCCTGGACCTTCCCTGGCTGGACAGAGGGAAAGGCGGGCTTCCGTTGGACTTCATATTATTCGCTCAGTCAGCTTCCCGCTCCTGCAAAATACGCACGTGCGGCTCAGAGGGGCGCAAAGCGAGCTGGAAAGCCTGCACCGGGCGTCGCTCAGGACAAGCTGGGACTGCGACCGGCAAAGGTCCCCGTGCAACCTCCGTGCGACCCGCCGGCGGGGCGGCCGGGGACGGGGCTCGGGTGACCTCCCGGACCTCGCTCTGAGCCCCCCAGTGATCCGTTTTTTAAAAAAGGGACGATGTGACTACACCCGGCCCCTTCTTAAAACCATGGCGTCGGTAACTGTTTCCAGGAGAGGGGACGGCCCGGGTCACTCCTGCCTGCACCCCGGGCGCGGGGTGAGCCCGGCCCTTCCTTCCCGGGGGCCGCGTCCGCGCACCTGGGTGCACGCCTGGGGCTTCGCCACCGCGCGGGGGCCTCCCACGCTTCCGCCTGTCTCCCTCCCTCCCTCCCTCCGAGCCCGGCCACCTCGCGCCGCCCGCTCCCCTCCCTCCCGGCCCCGCCGCGCCCCCTGCGCCCCGTGCCCCCCGGCCCGGCGGCCCGCACCTCCCTCGGGGCTCCGCGCGCCGCGCCCAGGCACAACCAGCCGATCCCCGCGTCGCGGCGCGCACAGGCTCGCCCAGTGGAGGCCCGAGTGATCGATCTCTCCCCTCCTCCTGGGAGGCTTCCCTCCATCCAGGAGGCAGAGGGTTGGGGTGTGCTGTGCTGTCCGCGCCTGGTTCCAGGAGATGTGACCCCAAGCGCAAAGGAATGATACAATGTAGTCGGTCAGGTCAGCACCCCCCTTATTCCTGGGGTACCTCCGAAGCCCCCCGCGGATGGCTGAAACCGCGGATAGTACCGAACCCTGCATAGACTTTGCTGCAAATACACACGGATGATTGAGTTTAATTCATGAGAGATTGACAATAGCCAATAATGAAATAGAACAATGATAACAGTATGCTGTACTAGAAGTTATGCGACTAGGACCTCTCTCTGATGATTGACGTGATAACGGAGACAGCTGCTAAGTGCCTGATGGGTGGGGCGCGTCCACAGTGTGAACACGCTGGACAAAGGCACCCTTCCCTCGGGCAGGGCTGCGCAGGTCCTTGTGAAATGACCAAGCCACACAGAATGGCAGGCAACTTAAAACATGAATTACTCCTGGAATTTCCCACGTCACAGGTAACGAAAATGGTGGAAAGGGAAACGGTGGATCAGGGGGGCCTAGTGTGACTAGGGAGTGATGAGGTTGGGGTACTTATCATTAATCTAGTCTAACTGTGAGGTTATGGATTCCATGTCTAATAATGGCGGTGTGTAACTGAGAAGTGGCTTCATCGGCAGCTCTGCAGCACTGACACCCGCTGCCTCCAGCATCCCCAAGAATGACCGGCACGTCGGCTTCCTCAGCCCGGGGCCCGCCTGCTGTCCTGGGCCGCTCACTGCCTGCAACGCTGGCCAGCGCTACTTACTTCACAACTGTGTCGCATGAACTAACAGAGGGACGGGACATGAATGGGGAGTTCACCATTAAATATGGAGTGAGTGCCTCCCTCGAGTGAGGTCATGTCCAATGGGTGTGGGGAGTCCCTGCCTTCCTGGAGAGTACATTCTGGGTGAGGAAGGTAGAGGGAATATATATATAAAACAAAGAGAATCAAAAGACAAGTCCTTTGGAGAGAAAGGAGCATCAGTGAGGGCGGGGAGGGAAGTTATAATTTGAAAGCGCGGGAAGGGAAGACCTCACGGTAAAGGTAATGACATTTAAATATATATATATATTGATTGATTTCATAGAGGAAGGAGAGAACCATGGACTGTGCCTCCTGCACGGCCCACACCGGGGCTTTCCAAGGCAGCCTGGAGGGTCTCTTCACTCCGGGGAATTCTCACACATCTGCCGCCTGGGCCGAGTAAAGTTCTGAAAACACTTTATTTATAAAACAGAGCGGTGACTGCACATAAACTTACATTCCTATTTACATTAGAGTCCACATATATTACAGCTTCAGTTTATGAACAGAAATGTCCTGTCGCTTCTTCTTTTTCTTTTCTGTCTTCTTTGCGTCGCTGATTTGCATTTTCACTTGATCTTGTAACTTAGAAAAGAAGGCTTGAGAGGACTTTAAGGCTTTGTCTTTACCTTCATCCTGCAATTAAAAATAACACGTGCTCATGTACAAAACGTGCTCAAGGCGAAGAACCCCAATGACGACAACATCCTGTCAAAATACAAACGGATCCCTGGCTGGTGTTCCCAGTGGTTAGTGTCAGCCCCGGACTGAAGGGTCTCGGGTTTGATTCCCGGTCAAGGGCCCGTACCCGGATGGCAGGTTTGATCCCCGGCCCCAGTGGGAGGCAACCAATCGATGAGTGTCTCTCTCACATCGATGTTCTTCTCCCTTTTCCTCTCCCTCACTCTCTCCCCCTCCCTCCTCCCTTCCACTCTCTCTACAAATCAATGGAAGAAAATATCCTCGGGTGAGGATAAAAATATATATGCATTATATATATATATATATATAAATTGAAAAAGGACTAGGTGAACTTGTGAAACATTCCAACGGTCAGCATAGAGATAGTCTACGCATTCGCCGCTGCTCCAGTGCTCTTGAAACTTAAGGGAAGAGGGAGTAGCGAGGAATGCTGTGAGGAGCAGGGGTGAGGCTGTGTTCCGGTCACCAGGGCCTCTGCACCCGCAGGCGGGCGGTGTCGCCGGCTGTGCCACCCGGTGGACAGGGTCACCTACATGTGGCCACGCGCCTCCCTGCGGCCCCTCCAGCGCCTGCGGCTCACCTGCAGCAGCGAGGCCTTGCCGGCCTTGGTCAGCTGCCTGAGCTTCTCGGAAGCCGCGGCTTTGCTGAGCTTCCCCGCCGGGTCTGCGCTGCTCTTCTCCAGGAGTCTCCTGCGCCTCTCCTTCTCCTGTATCTTCAGGTGCTTCCGGAGTTTCCTCTTCCTCCTTTCTCGTTTCTTGTCGGTGGCTGTTTGCTCAGCAGCGGTTTTTATATCTCCAGCTTTATTCTTCTCCTTTTAAAAAGTAACCACCAGCATGCTCGTTAGGGGACATACTCGATAGCACCGGGACCTGCCAAGGGGGCCCCCGTGTTCAGCGGCTGATGCCAGCCACTGGGCTGGTTGCCGGGCCTCAGAGACAGGAGAGCCTCCGGGGGCGCTCAGCCGCCTCGCTCTCCTCAGAGGCCAGCCTGGCTGCCAGGGCTGTCGCCGGCAGAGTCTGAAGGGGGGTGTGGGAGCAGCACAGCAAGTGAGGGGAGGGGCAGCGCGGCTAGGCCCGCCGGGAAGGCAGATCTTACTGTGCCAGGATGAGCGCCAGTGTCCACAGGCAGCGACCGCCTGTGCTTGGCCTGGCCAACCTCTACCGACACCCAAGGCTCATGTGCTAGACCCCAACCCATTCCCGATGTGCAATAGATGGGGGAAATGCTGACGTTAAGAGATTGCTAGTGTACACCGAGTGGCCATATTATGATGATCTCTGAATGCATAATAATTTGGTCACTCAGTGTGTGTGTGTGTGTGTGTGTGTGTGTGTGTGTGTGTGTGAGGCCCGGTGCATGAATTCGTGCATGGGTGGGGTCTGGCCAGCCTGGCCAGGGGGAGAGGACATGGGCGGTTGGCCGACCTGCCTGCTGGTCAAACTACTGGTCAAGGGGACAATTTGCATATTAGCCTTCTATTCTAGAGATACACACTGAGTGGCCAGGTTATTATGTGTTCAGAGATCATCATAATCTGGCCACTCCGTGTATATGCAATACATGCAATTTGTTTGAAACCTAGCCCTGCTAGCATCAGAACAAGATACTGATATTGGCTATTTACCACAGTTTTTGTAATAAGTCTCATACCTGCAAATTGTAGTAATAGCGATTATAGGAGTCTGGTATTTGGATATTAAATACCATTATAACATTATTAACTTGATTATACTTAGGAACTGCTGAGATACGTTAGACTGAAAACTACAAGCTCCAGGAGAACGACAACAAATGGAGATCTGGCCGCGAACAACTGCTTATCAGCTGATCTGCGTTTCCCCGCTCCTCACCTTGACTTCCTCTGGGGCCAGGAGAGCTGCGTCGCTGACGCTCACGGGGGCGACCTCCTCCATGGTGATGGCCGGCAGGTTGGACACAACTTTAATCTCCGGGACAGGCTGGAAGAGACGGCACATGGCTTAGGAGTAAGAAACAGTCCGCACCTAAGGAAACGGGGTTGTGGACCTAGCAACTTATAGTCGAATCCGTGAAATACTCTCGGGAGGTTATTTAAAACGTGAGCTGTGAGAGGGCGGGAGCCAAGCTAACTGGGCAGCACTCACGCTGCCTGAGGGTTCGAGGGTCTCCTGTCTCAGCACTGCCCCAGGGGCACCCTGTCCTACCCTTCTGCGGGACACCTCTGCCGGACTCACACACCAGTTCTCTCCTCTGTGACTGAGCCATTCCCCTCTCCCATGCTTGTGTACGTTCTCAATCTTACCTGCTGTTTAATAGAACCTTTGATTTCTGTAAATATTACCTTGCCCTTGGTTGGGGTCCGGGAGGGGGAGCTCACTGTAAGAAATATATGGAGCCCAGCCAGTGTGGTTGGGAGTCGACCCATGACCCAGGAGGTCACGGTTCGATTCCCGGTCAAGGGCACATGCCTGGGATGCGGGCTCGATCCCCAGTAGAGGGCATGCAGGAGGCAGCCAATCCATGTTTCTCTCTCATCATTGATGTTTCTGTCTCTCCTTCCCTCTCCTTTCCTCTCTTTGAAATCAATTAAAAAATGTATTAAATAAAAAAGAAATATATGGAAAAAGATACAAGGAAAAATGTTCACTGGAACAAATGAGTAAAAATAAACTACTTAATATGTTTTCTCGTTTCCCAGCTCCTAAAACCGGACTCTAACAAACAGAGACCGAAGGAAGAGCTAGTCTCACCCAAGCTCAGCAAGGGGCTGCGATCACATCCGCTCCCTGTACATGCGAAAGGGTGAGCACACTCACTGGTTTGGGGATGAAGTGGAAGTTGGAGAGGGCGTCCAGTTTTAAGAAGAGGGAATCCATCATCTTCTGGATTTCCACGTGCTCTGGGTTTTCTTCTTCTTCTGTTTTTTGCTTAGAAAGGAAGTTGAACACCATCAGACTAAGCGGCTTAAGGGGCATCACCAGACAACACCCCATGGTCCCTGACTGTGTACCGAGCCTCCTGGCAGCATCCCCCGGGCGGGACACAGGTCCCTTCCGCTACCGCCCCGGGCCAGGCAGCCAGGAGGAACGCTGACTCAGAGCCTCCTAGTTCTCCACCTGCCAGGGCACTTCTTGCTTTGCTGCTGAAGGGGCATTAATTAACCCAGCTGGTGGGAGTCTTAACCATGTCACCTCATCCCCAAGCACAACTGGCCGCATTCCTATCAAACCAAATGTAAAGGGATAGCTGACAATTATTATATTGGAAACTGGACTTTGTCCTATTAAAGAGATACTTTTTAAAGAATCTAAATAAAAAGAAAAACCGAAATTACCCACCAGACCTAAGAATATGAATGGATTCACTGATAATCTTATAAAACACACCAGCAACTTCTAAAGTATGAATGAGAAATGATTTAAAAATTGTAGCACTGCCTGGCCATGTGGCTCAGTGGTTGAGCGTCGACCTATGGAACCAGGAGGTCACAGTTTGAGTCCCCGTCAGGGCACATGCCTGGGTTGCAGGTTCAATCCCCAGCGTAGGGTGTGCAGGAGGCGGCCGATCAATGATTCTCTCTCATCGTTGATGTTTCTCTCTCTCCCTCCCTTCCTCTCTAAAGTCAATAAAACATCCAGTTTTTACTTGCAGCACTACTGTAATATCGCTGGAGAAGTTAATCACTAGCTGTGGAGTATCAGGTGACCACTGTGAACAAGACCTCCCTCCCTCCCCCCTCAGTGGGAACATTGTAACCCACCTTTCCGAGCTTGCTCGGAGCCTCACACTGAGACCAGGGAACCGAGAGCTCACGGTTTCTGTTTCATGCATTTCGGCCACCACGGAACCGGTCCTCCCATTCTCTTAACACCAGCTCTGCCTTCGTGGTCCCTCACCTGGCTGAGTTTGATGTACTCCTGCTCATATATTTCCGCGAGGCTCAGCTTGCTCTTCTCGTGGTCCAGTGTTAACCGCTTCTTATATTCGAACGCATCCTCCTTAGGCTTCTCCTTCCGGACGACATCATCCCACGCCTGGAATGGGAGGGGGAAGGGCACACGCACTCACCAAGTCTCCTTTCCTACCAGGCTCGCTCACGGATCTGCCCCCATTGTACCCGCCACCATCCCAGAGGAAGCAACCTGTCGCCAAAGGAAGTAACTCCCAACCCCGAAACGACTGTTCACGGCAGAGTAAGTCTTGGGGGAAAGCGGAGGCCCCACTCCAGCATCCCTGTTGGCTTCTGTTTAAAGGCGTCTTTCTCCCGGTCACCCACTTTAATTCCGTTTCCCCATCACGGGTTCTCGTGTCCCTCAAATGTGAAGGTCCTCTGCAGGCACGCCCTCTCTGCAGACCCTCCCGCTTTAAGCCACTTCACACACACGTCTAAAGCCTCCTCTCATTAACACGGCAGACATGCACGTTGTGTTCCGAGTGGACAAAAGGCCAATTCTGCAGCAAAAGCTCTTTGCTAGGTGTTTAACATGTGAATAAAACAGGCCTCTCGTCTGTCACATCAGATACTGTGCCCAGACCCCGGGTCCTGGGTGTGACCACATCGAGTCAGAGGTCAGTGACCACACCCGCCACCCACCACCAGCTTCATCCCACACCACCCAAGGGGTTGGCACGGTGAGGGGACCCTGGCCAGGGCCCTGGCCACCCCTTTTCATCCCACACCACCCAAGGGGTTGGCACGGTGAGGGGACCCTGGCCAGGGCCCTGGCCGCCTTTCTCCTCCGGCACCACACATGTACCCCCGGGGCATGTGAGGACCGCACCTCACACCACAGACTTAGGGCCTTTACATGAGCAACCGACATAAAATTCCCATGAAAACAGAGGTCATTCCTCTCCCACAGCACGCGCGGGCTGTTTCTAGAAGTGCCCGCCAGCGTTAAAGGAAGTGCAGCTTCACTCACGGACCTGGTCTCGGATCCGCTGCTTGATGAGGTCTTCGAGCTGGAGGGTGGTCTCCTCGGTGATCACCGGCGCTGGGGGCAGGGACACGGGTGGTTAGGGAGCTATCATCCGGGCCAGTGGCATCCACACCCGGGAACCTGTTAGGGATGGGAGTTCTGGGGCCCGGCCCCTCCCGGACCAGGCGGGCACGCACCCATGCGGACGGCGTGGTCGAAGTGCAGGGTCTCCTCCAGCAGGCTGTTCTCCGGGCGCTTCTGCGCCGTCACTTCCCCCTGAAGCTGCCACGGCTTCTTCTCCAGCAGCTCCTTTTCCAACGATGCGATTTTCTCATTCATCTGAGAGAGAGAGAGAGAGAGAGAGAGAGAGAGAGAGAGGGGAGAGAGAGAGAGGGAGAGAGAGGCGGAGTTATCCCATAATTAGGAAACAAAACTGGATGTATACTTGAGTAAAAGAACTGCTATTTTTAAGAGTGGGAAAGAAATGCGTGGCTCCTGACAGTGGTGACGTCCTATTCCTGTCCTGTGGTGGGGTGGGGAGCTGCAAATACTAACCCCCCCCACCCCATTTTTACAAGTTCGCTGCTTCCACACGGCGTCTCTATGGAGTGAGCTGCACAGAGTTGTGAGATGTGATTTTTAAAGGGTGATTCAGCATTCCACCGAGAAACACGGTAGATCAGTTAGCAGTGTGCAAATTCCAATCAGGAAAGCATCTGACAAATCCCTCAAATTCCTATCGATTACCTTTTCCTGCCTTTTTTCAAAGGAGGATTTAACTTCCGCAGGATCTTTCTGTGCATTTAAGACACGTGTCTCTTCAGTTTCCTCATCACCTCCAGATTCCTCGTCATCTGGCAGGGCGAAGGTCACTCTCTTCGAGGTCTCTTTACGTTGTTTATTGTCTTCAGTTTCTTCAAGGTCATTCTCTTCGTCCCTGTGGTACCAAAACACTTATCGAAGGAAAAACACCCCTTTTCATTAGGGAAACGAAAAGAAACACCTTTTCTCATAATGCAAGTTTTCTTCTGTATACCTAATGCAACTAAATATCCAGAACTTCTAAAGGCATTCCGCTATTAAGGAAGGACAGAAGGAATTATTTAGGTGAAACAGAACAAAAAGTGTCCAACACAAAGAGAATAAATTACTGCTAGCTCAGTGGTTGGAGCATCGGCCCGGTGCACCCAGGGGTTCCAGGTTCCATCTCTGGTCCAGATCGGGGTGCAGGTGGGAGGCAGCCAATCGATGGTTCTCTCTCTCCCCTCCTCCTTCCTTCCCTCCCTTACATTCTCTCTAAAAAACTCAACGGGAAAAATATCCTCAGGTGAGGATTAACACCCCCCCCACACAAAAAAAAAGGAAAAAAAATTGCACATCAATCTATCATACAAAGTTAACTCACACAAATAACAACAGTTTACCTTTATTGGCACAAAAACCAAATCAAAGCTCCTTGCACTAAAGGCTTCATTCACCCTCATTAGGTGAACCCTAACGCCCTTTTAGGTGGACTAGTCTCTGGCTACTGGAGACAAGTGATCTCCGAGAACCTAGCTCCTCAGGCCCATGAAGCTGTGAGCATGCGCACGACTGGCCTCGCCCTGCCTGCGTGAAAAGGTCACTGAACACTCACGTGTCAGAGAGGCTCTCCTCGCTGCCTCGGTCAGCAGGTCCGCCCTCTTCTACGTCGGAGCCCGGGCCCTCGTCGGGAGCACCTGCCATGTCTTCGTCACTTTCCACCGGGTCAAAGAAATCTTTGTACTTCAGGTTTCTGGAACTTTTACCCGACTGAAACAAAGACACTTTTCATGAAGGACAGGAAAGTGCATTAAGCCACGCTCATATTAGGTAACGGATAGGGAAAACTGGCCAGCTGGTAACACTACCAAGAAACCCTAAGAACTACTAGACCAGTGGTCGGCAAACTCATTAGTCAACAGAGCCAAATATCAACAGTACAACGACTGAAATTTCTTTTGACAGCCAAATTTTTTAAATTTACACTTCTTCTAATGCCACTTCAAAACAGACTCGCCCAGGCCGAGGTATTTTGTGGAAGAGCCACACTCAAGGGGCCAAAGAGCCGCATGTGGCTCGCGAGCCGCAGTTTGCCGAGCACGGTACTAGACCGTAGCAAACTAAAAGTAGGAATCCTTTATACGATATTCCTCTCTCTTCATCTTCTAACTACAATTATTTCCAAAACATCCCTGCCTGATAAAGTACACAAATGCCTTCCTGTCACTATTATTTGCGGTGCTTGGGGGAAATACACGTTTGAGGGAAAGTGCTGAACGTCTCTAACAGGTGTCATTGTGGCTATTAAGCGACAGTGGCCTATGATAAGGCAATGGTGGCTCTGGTTTAATTTTTCATCAATTTCTTTGAGTCGATCTAGAGGCATTGCATTTGAGGAGGTAGAAGGTACTCTTTCTCTCCTCTCCCAACACGTTACCTTAGGTTTCTGACTTCCAAACAGTCCTCCCTCATCTCCATCAGAATCAATGTCTTCAAATAGATCAATCTCTTCGTCCTCGTCATCATCTTTTCCTTCCTCTTCTTTTTCCACGGTTTCTAAGAAGCTCTCCATTTCAGAGAGTTTGAAGAATTTGTCATCCACTATGGACTTCTCCCTGGGTTTCTTGGGCATCTTGCTTTGCACCTTGCTCTGCCGTTCCAGCTTGCCGATATCAAAGTCAAGGTCGGAATCCTCATCGCTGAACACGGGGCTTTTCCTCCCATCACCTTTGCCGGGGTGTTTGGTTGTCTCCTCTCCTTTGGGATCACCACCACTCAGGTCTGACCCTTCCTCTTCCTCCTCCTCCTCCTCATCTTGTTCTAGGCCCTCCTGGCCCTCCGCCTCCATCTCTGAGCCATCCTCTTCACCCTCCTGCTCCTCCTCCTCCGGGAGGAGACTGAGGTCTTCGTCTTCAATGGCCTCACGGACGGCATTCTCAAAGCACTGCAACACCGGCTCATTCTGCAGTTCCAGTTGTTGCCAAATCTGCTCGTCGTCAAAACTCTGTATCACCAGCTTCTGTAAAGGACTTCCGTGGATCCTGCCGCTCTCTAGTGTTTTATTAAAGTCATAAAGTACTTTTGTTAAGGAAGTGAAGTTTGATGCCAATTTATCTTGAATCCTAGCAAGGGAGCAGGGGAAGAATTTAAATAAGATATTTTTAAAAATTTATCTTTCTTGTTTAAAGTATTACAGACGTCACCTTCCACCCCCCCCACCCCCGCAGTGACCCGCTCCACCTCGCATCCCCACCCCTCTCCTTCCCCGTAATATTGTCTGTGTCCACGGGATACATTTATATACACATAGAGGCCCAGTGCATGATTGAATCATGCACGTGTAGGGTCCCCTACATGCTTTCGCTTTTGATCACGGGGTGCTGGGTGCCTGTCCGCTGGTGCACCAGGCCTTTCAGAAGCCTCCGGTGGGGCGGAGGCTTCTGAAAGGCCTGGTGCCTGAGCGGACAGGCACCCAGCTCCCTCGCTTTTGATGGTCTGCGGTGGGACGTAAGCTCACTGCCCCAGAGGCCCCTTCTGTGCCGCAGCACAGCCATGGCGCAGATGCTGAGCTCGAGCCGCCGCTGGCGAAGCGAGCTCAGCGTCCTGCCGGCCCAATCGGCCCCCCCGAGTCCCGCCCCCCCGCGCCTCCTGGCCAATCGCGGGCATAGCGAAGGTACGGTCAATTTGCATATTTGTCTATTATTAGGTAGGATTATTAGGTAGGATAAGGTCTTTGGTTAATCCCTTTCTACCCCCACACCCCCTGCCTTCGCTCTGAGATTCGTCAGTCTGGTAATAATCTCGCAGTACTCTTAAATTAAAGGGGGAAATAAGGCCCCAGTCTTGTGCAAAATCAAATTTGAAGGAAATATCAATTTTAAGTATAGATTCTGGTCCCCAAGAATCTGGACAATCTTGTTGATTAATACATAAAAGTGTGAACGTAGTATCTGTGAGTCTGCACACGACTGAAATTTTGATCGGCTAAGGGGGCGGAACCGGTCTGAAATTTGGGGGAAAGAGATCTAGGCTTCCCGTTAGCTTCCCTCTAGTCCAGAAATTGACAGGGGCCCGCAGCCCGCGCCCCCCGGAGACCTGGGCCCAATCCCGAGCCCGGGCTCCGCGCACTCACGTGAGGAAGCTCTCCGGCCGGCTGGTGTTTTTACCGAGCTCGTCCAGACACCGCTTCAGGGTCCGCTCACGCCAGACCGGCGGGGCCATGGCTGTTTAAAACCCCGCTCGCTGCGCCGCATGCCCAGGAAGGAGGGTGCCCGGAAACGCGCCACAGAGTTGCGCCCCCCCCGCGCCACCTGGAGCGCAGAGGAAAAGGTTCCGCCGCACACAAGTTCCGGACCCACCCCTAGCCCGAGCCAATGGCCGCGCGAGAACCGTCGCTGCGCTTGCGCAGGGGACGGCGCAGGGAACGGAAACGAGCCATTGGTGGGCTCCAGCGCCTTTGAACGCCTCCAAAAAAAATCTGTTTTTTTGCATTCCTGAGCGCCCCACAGTGCGTGACGCCTTCTCCTTTCCAGTGTCCGCTTTCGATGCACTAGGTGGCTTCACAGCACACTGTATTGTAAAGAAGGGCGGGTCCAAACCCAGCACCCTGCAGGGATTCTGCAACACTCGCCACGCCCCCTAGCGTCGTAGGCCCGCCCCCGGCATCTTGCCCCGCCCCTCCTCTGGCTCGTAGCCCCGCCCCCTTAAGCGCCCAGATCCTCCTCTGGCTCGTAGCCCCGCCCCCTTAAGCGCCCAGATCCTCCTCTGGCTCGTAGCCCCGCCCCCTTAAGCGCCCAGCTCCTCCTCTGGCCGCGTTGCCCCGCCCCTCGGCCGAGCCGCCGACGCCCCGTCTGACGCACGTCGCCGCGTAGCCCGTCGCTTCCCAAGATGGCGCAGGTGCTGAGGGCAGCTGTGGCGGCGGCGTGCGCAGGAGGTGACTACCCCGCGCCGTCGGGGTTCGCCGTGGTGCGGGGCTCCGGGGGCGGGACGCCCGGGACCGAGGCGGGGCGGCCAGGGGGCGCGGTGCGCGGCCGCCGTCCGCACCCTGAGGCCGAAGGTGGCTCCCAGAAACGCCTCAGGTTAGCGGAGGGGGTGGGGGCCTCCTCCCGGGGGCGCCTCACAGCCGCCCCTGGAGGGTGTGCCGGTGACGGCGCCCCTTTTTCCTGAAGCCCCGAGAGACGCGGGAGCCTGTCCTTGGGGGCAGACAGCAGGCCGGGACGGAAGTCAACGGCAGAGGGACTGGGAGTGTATTTGAGGGCGCACCTTAGAGAAGAGACACCAAAGGAAGGGCAGGTCCTGTTCAAACAAAAACAAACAAAAATAAACACGTGAGTGAGCCCGGCCGGCGGGCTCAGTGGTTAGCGCGGGCCCCCCCGAAAGCGTGCGGGAGACAACCCATCGATGAATCTCTCCCACCTCCCTCCCTTCCACTATTAAAAAAAAAATATTATATATATGTACACACACACATATATGTCCTCAGGTGAGGATTAACCACATAAAAACCAAACAAAACCGTGAGCTGGCCTCCCAGCACCCCTGCCCGCCGGGAGCCCTGAGGGTCAGCCGTGGACAGTGGCTCCTGGATAGCTGCTCCTTGTGAATAAGCAGGAAGGAGGGACGCGGGTGCCATGCTAGCAGGTGCCTTGGTTCTCTACATCTCCATTAAAAAAAAAAAAAGGCTACCCAACGGGCCGACCTAGGACCCAGGAGCTCAGGGCACATCCCAGGGTGCGGGCTCGACCCCCAGGAGGGGGCGTGCAGGAGGCAGCGGGTCCCTGATTCTCATCATGGATGTCTCTCTCTCTCCCTCTCTGAAATCAATAATAAAAACATTTTTTATATTTATAAATATATTTCTTTATTGATTTCAGAGAGGAAGGAAGAGAGAGAATCATGGATCGGATGCCTCCTGCATGCCCCCCACTGGGGATGGAGCCGGCAACCCGGGCATGTGCCCTTGACCAGAATGGAACCCGGGACCCTTCAGTTCACAGGCCGACGCTCCATCCACTGAGCCAAACCGGCTAGGGCAATATACTAGTGTTTTTATTGATTTCAGAGAGGGAGAGAAAGAAACAGCTACGATGAGAATCATGGATCCGCTGCCTCCTGCACGCCCCTTACTGGGGATCAAACCCGGGATCCCTCAGTCCGTAGGCCATCCCTCCATCCACTGAGCCAAACCAGCTAGGGCGATCACTATTGTCTTAAAAAATATATATACATATATTTTTTAATCCTCACCTGAGGAGTGAGGACATTTTTTTCATTGATTTCTAGGGAGAGTGGAAGGAAAGGGGGGAGAGAGAGAGAGAGAGAAACATGGATGAGAGAGAGACACATCGATTGGTTGTCTCCCACACATGTGCCCTGACCAGGACTAGGGATCGAACCTGCAATCCAGGTACACGCCCTTGACCGGGAATCGAACCCGAGACCCTCCGGTGTGCGGACCGACGCTCTAACCATTGAGCCACGCCAGCCAGGGCAATCACTATAGTCTGTCTTACCCATCTGTCATGGCTGAGTGCTGAGCCCCAAGGAGACAAGTGCAGAGTAGGAGAATCCGCACATGATCCGTATAAAGAGGTGCTACGTGTACATGAAAAAATACTGTAACCTTGCCCTGACCGGTGTTGCTCAGTGGATAGAGCGTCAGCCTGCGGACTCAAGGGTCCCAGGTTCGATTCCGGTCAAGGGCATATACCTTGGCTGCGGGCACATCCCCAGTGTGGGGTGTGCAGGAGGCAGCTGATCGATGTTTCTAACTCTCTATCCCTCTCCCTTCCTCTCTGTAAAATAAACAATAAAATATATATTTTTACAAATACTATAACCAAAGGCTGAGCGCAGCTTGTTAAAACGAACCTCTAATGAGCAGGTGATGGGCAAGTTTTGCCCCTGACACGCCCTCCCAGGCCCTCCTTCCTCATCTTCTCGGTAAAAGTACAAGTCAGCATCTCACCGCACACACCACTGCAAGCTGCCCTTTGTCCCCACGCCCCCCAAAAAACAAACACCAAACTCATAAAAGAGGCATCTCCTTTTCTCTCAGAAAGCCATCTCTTAGCAAGTCGATACGGCTCACGGAGCATACACTAAAGATACTAAAAACTGAGGATCAGAAAGAAGGATGAAAGCATTTCAGAGGAATGAGAACGCTAAACATCACGGTTTAACAACATTGACCTTGAAGTCAGACAGACCTGGGCTAATGTTGACCGGGGAAATTTGTAAGTCAGTGTTATTGCAGCAAAATGCAAAAAGAAGACGAGGCTTGGAATACCACCAGGGTGTCAGTCAATAAATACCAGGCATGTCCTACAGTCAGCGCCCTGTAACCTTTTCCAGAGCGAAAGGAGAGCACTGGTCAGAAAACGTAGTAAGTTGTGGATTCATGGGATGATGCAGCGCCCACAGCACCGGGTGTGCCAAAGCATGGGCCCAGTGCAAGCAGTCTTTAGTTGTGGAGTGAGATTTTTTGGGTTGTTAGTCCTCAGGATATATTTTTTTCATTGGTTTCCTTTTTAAATACATTTCATTGATTTTTTACAGAGAGGAAGGGAGAGGGAGAGAGAGTTAGAAACATCGATGAGAGAGAAACATCCATCAGCTGCCTCCTGCACACCCCCCACTGGGGATGTGCCCACAACCAAGGTACGTGCCCTTGACCAGAATGGAACCTGGGATCTTTCAGTCCGCAGGCTGACGCTCTATCCACTGAGCCACACCGGTTAGGGCTCCATTGATTTTCTTAGAGTGGAAGAGAGAGAGAGAGAGAGAGAGAGAACAAAAAACCAAGCAAAAACCTCGATGGGAGAGAGACGCCTGTCAAACTCCAGCTGCCCCTTCGCTTACAGAGATAACTCAGGTGGGGAGATCTTTGCTGCTTTTCTCCCCAACAATGAGGTATTTTGGCTGGTGGACAGCCATTTGAATAAAACGCACATTAAATAGTACTGTATGGTCAGGGCTTTCATAAACTTGTTACAGACTGTAAACACCAAAACCGGTGCCCTAACCCCTAACCGGTGTGGCTCAGTGGATAGAGCGTCGGCCTGTGGACTGAAGGGTCCCAGGTTCGATTCCAGTCAAGGGCATGTACCTTGGTTGTGGGCACATCCCCAGTAGGGAGTGTGCAGGAGGTGGCTGATCCATGATTTTCTCTCATTGATGTTTCTAACTCTCTATCCCTCTCACTTCCTCCCTGTAAAAATTCAATAAAATATATTTTTTTAAAAAACCAAAAACGGTTATAGATCAGGAACCGAATGGTTCTCATCGGGAAGTGTGTTCTTTCACTGTCACATCCAAGCGTATCCGCGTGGAGTGCAGAGAATAGCAAGTCATCCTATTGTATATCATTCATGGTAATGGCAGCCACCCTGTACGCGTTATCAGTCAACGTATGGAAGAGACCATTCTTTGCTCTGAATCTAAAATAAAAGAGCTGAGAATGAGCTTTTTAATCTCAGGCAGTTATTGCAGAAGGGAGTGAGTACTTTAGGAATAGTCCTGAACGTGCATGAATGTCAGAGGCGTGTCAGCGACTGTTCTGTTTTTCAGGGCTGTTGTCACGACTTCAGGCTCCCGTTCCCGTGGTGAGAGCCTCTTCCACCTCCCAGGCCTCACGTGGTGTGACAGGTGCCGTGTGGGCCCTAGGGCGACTCAACCACGTGGCCATAGCCGTGCCGGACTTGGAGAAGGCCAGGGCATTTTATCGGGACGTCCTGGGGGCCCAGGTGAGCGAGGTGTCCCCTCTTCCCGAGCACGGAGTGTCTGTGGTTTTTGTCGACCTCGGGAACACCAAAATGGAGCTGCTTCACCCGCTGGGAAGTGACAGTCCGATTGCGGGATTCCTGCAGAAAAACAAGGCCGGAGGGATGCACCACGTCTGCATTGAGGTATTCTGTTTGCTCTAAGGCGTGGCACTTACATTTCTCTCTCACAAAGTGTCTTTTGCTTCTTGAGACTGATACGGTCACTGTCATCAGAAATTTTGTATGCAGCTCTTTTTTTTTTTTTTTTTTTTTGCTAATCACCTGCAGATATTTTCCCATTGATTTTTAGAGAGAGTGGAAGAGAGAGAGAGAGAGAGAGAGAGAGAGAGAGAGACAGACAGACAGACACATCGATTGGTTGCCTCCCACAACCCACATCCTGACCAGGGCTGGGGATGGAGCCTGCAACTGAGGCACATGCCCTTGACCGGAATCGAATCTGGGACCCTTCAGTCCTTGGGCTGACGCTCTAGCCACTGAGCCAAACTGGCTAGGGCATGAAGTTCTTTAAAGGGGAAGAGAAGGATCCATAGATATATTTTCTTTTCCTCTAGAAAACTGCAAATAATAATATAGTTTATCAAATCTGGACTCAGCAGCTTCGGCAAAAGTCACTGAAGCCTAGCCAGTGTGTCTCAGTGGTTGAGCATCGACCTATGAATCAGGAGGTCCCGGTTCGCTTCCCAGTCAGGGTACCTGCCCGGGTTGTGGGCTGGATCCCCAGTGGGTGGCGTGCAGGAGGCAGCCATTGGATGATTCTCATCATTGATTTCTCTGTCTCTCTCTCTCTCTCTCTCTCTCTCCCTTTGCCTCCCTCCCTCTCTGAAATAAATAAAAACATTTTCTTAAAAGTCACCGAAGTTGGCCAAACAGATTTGAGTTTCCACTCTCTGATATATTGATCCCATATGACCTCCACTATAACAGGAATGCAGCTGCTTTCACTCCCACAGGCCATTAGAAGCAGCAGTGAAAAGACCTGTTGAAGTGAGAAGTCCCGTATTCATGCTGAGTATTCATGGAATTGTTTCCTGTCCTGAAGGTTCTGCGAACTTCTTTCTTATTACAAAAGCAACACATTTTCAGTGACTGACTGTGGTTTTTCCAGATCCCCTCAAGTGTGTCTGCTAACAATTCCTGAGGAAAACATGGCATGTTGGACTAGAACTTCCTCCTGGGAGCCCCCATCAGGAGAGGCTCATGCTCAGATAATCATTTTTGGAATATCAACAATAGCAATTACACTCCAGTTTAATTTCTTCTGATAGGAGGAATGTCACAGTTAGGCCTCTCCGAATCCAGAAGAGAGGCGTGCTGATTTCAAGGATTGACTCAGTTCATATTGCAGACACACTAGTATTTGAGAACCTACTGTGCGCGCTGAGGACTCGGTTCAGCGGCGAACAGGACGGACCGTGCCCCCACTGGGGAGGGGCAGCCACAGCAGGCAGTCTGTCCTGTGATGAGCAGAATTCATGTCCGCGTCTCCTCACTAACAGATGAGGGAGAGGTTGGCTGCTGGTGGCAGGCCGAGGAGGTGGGAAGGCATCTGTGAAGGGGTTCCCCAGGGGGACGAGGAGGAAGCCCTCCGGGCGGAGGGAGCAGCACGTGGAAAGGCAGAGAGTTACCGGAACGACTGCCAGTCCACCAAGTGCGCCACGTGCATTATTTTCTTCATTTCTTAGAGCTACCCCAGGGGGGCGCCATTCTCCCCATTGACAGGTGAGGAGGCGGACTGAGACTAGCTTGCCCATGGTCACACGACTAGTCAGTGGCAGGCTGCTAACTAGTTTTGTCCAAACTAGGTTTGTTCTGATTCCAGCGTCTGCACCGCTAGACGGCGCCCAGTGGCCCTCAGTGTATGAGCTGAACTTAAAATCCGAGGTGGGGGCCGTAGATGTTAGGGAACTTACAAGGCCTGATAGTTCACCATTATCCCCCCTGCCTTAGAAGGTTAATTTTGGCTGCAAGTCTTTATTGCAGTAGACTTGGGGTTTATCTGAGACCCCCAAGGATGACAAGCAGGATCCCCCGCCTTTGAACCCGCTGTTCCCTGTCCCACACTCACTGTCTGGGTCCGACATCAGAGCCCAGGCCTTCAAAGGGAGCGGTGTGAGTTAGAAGTGCAGTGAAGTGGGGATAGTGCAAGCTCAGTAACGGAACAGTGGATGTAGGAGTGGAGATCGGAGGGGAGAGGGAAATGTGGTTCAGTGTAAAACGAAGGTGGGTGACGGGAAGCTGTGGAGAGTGTGGTTAGTCCTTACGTTAACATGAGACACCATCATTAGTCGCTGCTCTCCGTAAAAAACCGAGCGGCTTCGCTAGGCAAACATTCCTGGGTCTGAGAGGAGCTGTCCCCGGCCGAGGGGCTTACTCCCGTCAGCTGGTTTAAAACCTGGATCTTCCTCAGAACAGGATGGGCTGTCTTGGGACTCGGCCCCACAGATGCCCTGGTCAAAAGCATCATTTGTTCCAGGGCGATGGCCTTGAACTTGTCACTGACCACATATAGTGCGTATTACAGTGACAATTTCATACGGTGCTGTCCGTTAGAAATAAAACACAAGCCATATAGATTATTTAATTTTTATATATTTGTTTGTTTTAAATATATTCTTACTGATTTCAGAAAAAGGGAGAGGGAGATAGAAACATCGATGATGAGAGAGAATCCTCAATTGGCTGCCTCCTGCGCCCACTGGGGATCAAGCCCGCAACCCAGGCATGTGCCCTGACCAGGAAACGAACCTTACCCTCCCTCCCTGTTCCTGGGGCTCAACCACTGAGCCCCACCGGCCAGGCCAGAGAGACCATTTTACATTCACGGATGCTGCCACGCGTGCTTCCGGCCTCTGCAGGCCGCCCCCGGGCGGTGGGTCTGGTGTGACTAGAACTAGCCGCGCTTTCCCTAACCCCGTTCAGGCAGCAGGGTCTTGGTGAAAATGCTGAAAACCTTCAGCGTCGTGGTTGCTCACCCAGGAGGACTCCGCACTTCTTTTCCCTCCAGTGTGAGCTGATGTTCGTGGGGGTTCACAGAGGCTCTGCTCCAGGCGGAGGGGAGAGCCGTGCGCGGGGGCTTCTCCTCTCAGGACCCTGTGAGGTGGTGGCGCCGTGGTCTCCCATGCACTCTGTGTCTCCCTCTCTCCAGGTGGATGACATAAACGCCGCTGTGACGGACTTGAAAGAAAAGAAGATCCGCAGCCTGAGTGACGAGGCCAAAATAGGGGCCCACGGGAAACCCGTCATCTTCCTGCACCCCAAGGACTGCGGGGGCGTCCTGGTGGAGCTGGAGCAGGCCTGATGCGTGTAAGAAGCTGCGTAATGGCCGGGGAAGCACCTCTGAGGGCACTTTGGCTTTGAATCCGTCACTCCTTCCGTCACTTCAAAGTTAAAAACCAAATTACAGGATGAGATTCAAAAAATTATATATATACACAGTGTGTGTCCCCCAAAAATGTATACACGCTTTGAATAATTATGAATTCAAATGGGTTAAATCTGAAAAGAAAGATCAATTGAGCTATCAGCTAAGTGCATATACATTTTTGGGGGGACATACACTGTGTGTGTGTGTGTGTGTGTGTGTGTGTGTGTGTTAATCACTTTGGGCTTTATTTGGAGAAAATTTTGATCACCGAATGCCTAAGGAATATTATTAAAATCACATTCATAGAAATAAATTCTTCCTGTTCTAAAATGGGGTCATTTCAGACAGTACACTGGCTGTGTGAAAGGGTGTGTGTGTGTGAGAGAGAGAGAGAGAGTGTGAGAGAGAGAGAGAGAGAGAGAGAGGAGGCGGATGGACACACACAGGAGGTGTGGCTCCGATGTTTGGCTTTTCTGGAACAACTCATGCTCACAAGCCCCTCGGGGCAGGTGTTTGGGGTGCTCAGTCCTACACTACGGGCAGGAAGGTTTGTGGAGAACGGGGCGTGAGCTCTGGGCTGCACAGTCGGCCGCATCTGTAAAGACCAGTGGCCGTGGAGAGGGCAGTGCGTGTGTAGAGGAACCGTCACTCAGGTGCCGGACACAGCAGCCCCCGCGGGATGTGCGGAAGGACAGAACCCTTGCTGAGGTGCTTACGGTCCGGGGGGAACGGCTTCTGAAATAGACGTGAACCGTTAAAGCAGCTGACGGAGGAGGAGAGGGAGCAGGGCTCAGAGGAGGCCTGGAGGCACAGCAGGCCTTTGGCCGGACTTTCTTCCTTTTTAAAGATTCTTTATTGTTGAAAGTATTACCAATGTCCTCCTTACCCACCATTGTCCTCTCCCAGCCTGCCCCTGCCCCCGCCCCCCGGCCTTCACCCCCTCCCCCCGGCCCATTGACTGAGTCCACTGGTTATGCTGCTATGCATACAGGTTCTTTGGTTGGTGTCTAACCCTCCCAACCGCCCCCCCCCCCGCCCATACTCCCCCCACCTTAAACAAGTATCACCTGACTTTCCAGAATCTGCGATGGATGCATAGAATGAGTGCACAGTGTGTGGGAAAGGGTTAACACCTTATAACTCATGGATAATTGGATGCTGAGGTATGTCCACATTGAGCCCGCTGTTAGGGAAGACAAGTGTAGCACTGAGTTGTTACTTAAAAGTTAAAAGCAATGCCCTAGCCTGGTCCCGGGTTCGATTCTGGTCAAGAGTACATACAAGGATCAACCAATGAATGCATAGATATATGGAACAAAAAATCCCTCTCTCTCTCCACCCCTCCCCTCCTTTCCTCCTCTCTCTTCACCCCTTCCCTTCCTTCTCTCCCTCTCGTTTCACCCCTTCCCTCCCTTCCCCTCTCTCTCTCTCTCTCTCTCTCTCTCTCTCTCTCTCTCAACCCCTTCCCTCCCTCCCTGCCTCTTTCTCTCTACAATCAACTCTTTTAAGAAAGGGGACCTGGGAAGGGTATGGCCCTGTCTGTCCTCTTTGCTTGGATAACCACGTTCAGCTCGCAGTGACAGAAAGAACAGGTGTCTGTGTCTCGAGGTGACCTGCGGATGTGACCCGGGGTTCCCCGCAGCCAGGGCTGTGAGTTGCGGATGCGAAACCCTGTCGGGTTCCAAGCCAGAACAGCTGTGAGTTCTGTGCCCACAGCCTGGCACGAGTGTTCCCTATGCCTTTGGTGTAGAAAGCTGCCTCTCGGCTTAAATTCACATCTTAGTTGTTGGAAAGCCAAAACGTATCCTGCACCTTTATAAACGGACAGAACTGGCTTGTGTGAGAGGAAGGCTGCCAAGACGCGCCTCCTGAGAACGTGGAGATAAGGCGCACGGGCCGCCCTTGGCCAGGCAGGCGCACAGGCTGAGGCGCGGGCGGTGGACGGGGCTGGCCTTCTCCCAGAGGATAAGCCACGGGGTGGTTTTCAGGTGCGCTATGGGGTGGATATCCCCAGCCCCTAGAGGTGATCGGAATAGAGATTGGAGCTCAGAGGAAAACAGGCGCGGAACTCATTTGCTAATGAAAAGTGTGGTTGTTTGCAACAAGGCTATGGACATAACACAGGCGATTGGGAACCGAGGAAGGGGATGCCCCGGGAGCTGAGGTTGGCAGAACCTGGTCCCCATGCCAGAGGGCACCCCCCCACCCCCCCAGCTATGGTGCTGGCCCCGGGGCTGGCTGGTTGCTGTGGCTGAGCAGGAAATTGACTCCTGTTGTCACTCCCGTTCCTCAAACATAGAAGGCCCAGCCTATCGTAAGGGCAAGAAGCTAATGGTTGTCATGGCAACAGTGGAAAACACACTTGAACTCCCCCCCAGGCCTGCATCATCTTTCTTCAAGTTGCACAAGCCAGAGACTGAAGTTGAATTCTGACACGGCCTCGCCTCCAACAATTGTACACACACACACACACACACACACACACAGCCCTCACAAAGCCCTCTTTCTTTAGCCTTGCAAATAGCTCGGGTCCATCTGCTGCTCCCCACCCCCTTCGCCTGGGCTCCCTGCACCCACTCCCATCCCCCCAAACCCTCTCTTGGCAGCCAGAGCCCGTGTGTGCGCGCGTTTAAGATATCATTACCATGTTTTATGACACACCTGTAGTCAGGTCAGCGGCCACTGCACACGTCAAAAGAATCTCAGCCTCACACAGAGCGGGAGGGTGACTTCAGTTCAATCAGATGCTCACGCAGACAAAGAAAGGCCTGCGAGCCACGTCCCAAGTCCAGAAGGAAAAGGCTGCACTTCGGAGAGCAGCTCCAGGCCTGGCAGCCCAGGAGGCCTTTCTGGGAGCGGACAGGCCACCGCGACGAAGCTGCCAGGGCCACGCTGGAGCCCGTGCCCCCAGGACGCTGGGCTTGGTGCCGAGCGGCCTGCACAGAAGCTTCCTGAGAAACCAAGCGCCCAGCCAGAGAGAGCGACCCTGCCACCAAGAAACAATGCTCCCGTCCGTCTCTGGACACCAGGAGGCGGCTTTCCGGCCGCTGCCTCCCGAGTGCAGGCTTCTAGGCATCCTTCCAAGACGGGTAGGCGGGCCAGGAAGGGAGCCAGGAGCCCACAGTGATGGTGAGAGCTCGGGGTGGAGGCGGGAACAGGTGCCAGGCAGCCCCAGGAGCAGAAGGATCCCGAATGCCCTCCCTGCAGCCCTCCTCACCAGGGCACCACCTATCGTCTCCTCGTCCCTAAGGCGGTGTCCGCGCTGTCCTGCCCTTGGCAGGAGCTCCATGGTGCTGCGGAGAGGGGGCTGGGACGGCCCCACACAGTGCTGGGCCAGCAGTTGGCACTTGTGTGTGTGTGGGGGGGCGGGCTCAGCTCCAGGCCTGGGTCTGGGGTGCAGGGACAGGGACAGGGCCCGGGCATCACCGGGAGAATTCCCAAGTGCCACTGCTCTGCCCAGGAGCGGCCAGCAGGACCACGGGGTGGGCTGCGAGGAAGACCCCACCCCCCTGGGAGGGACCCAGAAGCTGGCCACAGCCCTGTCGCTATCTGGTTCTCTGTGATCTCAGAGACCATAGAAATGGAGCAATGTGTTATAGTTCTTTCTTTTTAACATATTTTTTATTGATTTCAGAGAGGAAGGGAGAGGGAGAGAGAAATAGAAACATCAGTGATGAGAGAGAATCACTGATCGGCTGCCTCCTGCTGGGGATGGAGCCCACAACCCTGGCATTGCCCCCAACTGGAATTGAACCCGGGACCCTTTAGTCCCCAGGCCCACACTCTATCTATCCACAGCCAAACTGGCTAGGGCTGTAGCAGTACTTTTTATTGCTTTAAGTCATTCCCCACTTGTGACGAGCTTTTATATATTTACTAGTGGCCCGGTGCACGAAATTCATGCACATTAAAAGGGGATTAATTAGAGGAAATATTTTAATATTGCTGTTTGCCCTTTCTCTATAATAGAAGTGTCCGAGAGGAAAGAAAAGTAGTAAAATGTATATGAAAATCTTCCTCCTGTCAGAGTCTGGGGCGCACCACAGGACCCAGAGTCAAGTCCCCACCTCAAAGTTGCGCGAGACCCAGACCCGGCTGCCCCCCCCTATTGGGCTAGATACAGACCTGGCCGGTCCCACCCTTGTCAAGCCCCGCCAGGCGGAGGGCGCAGCCTCAGGTCCCCCAGCCTGATGCCAGGGTGGGTGGCATGGCCTGAGGTCCCCTGGCCCAGTGACAGGGTGGGGGGGCATGGCCTAAGGTCCCCCATCAAGTCCCACTAGTTGGGGGCGTGGCCTGAGGTCCCTGGCCTGGTGCCCGGCCAGGGGGGTGCGGCCTAAGGTCCCCTGGCCTGTGGGGGGTGTGGCCTGAGGTCCCCCCTCAAGCCCCGCCGGGCGGAGAGCATGGCCTGAAGTGCCCTGTCAAGCCCTGCTGGGCAGGGGGCATGGCCTGAGGTCTCCCGGCCTGGCATCAGGGTGGGGAGCGCGGCCTGAGGTCCCCTGTCAAGCCCCACTGGGGCGGCGGGGTGGGGGCGCGCGCAGCCTCAGGTCCCTGCCGGTTGCTCGTTAAGGCTCGTTACGCGAACTTGGCCTCCACTGCGGGTGCAGCCATCTTGTGTTACGGAAAACCCCGCCTCCGCTGTGGCGCCGCCATCTTTGTGCTGAAGTGATGGTCAATTTGCATATTCCCTCTTTATTATATAGGATAAGGTTTTTTTAAATGTAAATACATGGACACATTAGAAGATACTTAGGTTTGCTCGGTCTCGGCACTGCTGACATCTTGGCTTGGCCCAGGCCCTTTTGTATGGGGGCTGCCCTGTGCCCTGTAGGATGTTCAGCAGAAGCCCCGGTCCCTATCCACAAGCATCAGCCCGTCTGTGACAACCAAAAACGCTCTCAGCCTTGGCCAGGTCATGGCAGATTCGCCTGGGTCAGGCCCCACGTCCTGACGTGGGAATGTGGTACTCTGGCATCCACCACGTAAAGGAGGGAGAGGCGCACTCGGAGCCTGGCGGGGAGGGCATTCCGCTCCCAGGCCTGCCCCTGGAAAAGCCGTCCATGGGCCCACGCCCTGTTGAAGATCACCACAGAGCCCAGCGCCGATGGTTGCAAAGTGCTCCCTCCATCCACAGCCCCCCCCCCCCATGCCCCTGTGACACCGACTCGGGCCCAGCATGGTCTGTGCCTCTCGGGACAGCGGGTTCAGCCGTGGGAGGCGTTGCTCCGGAGACCTCCCTGAGCCTCTGCCCCCACGAGCTCGACCTACTCGGTGCTTTAATTCCTTCTGAAACGTGCTCCCCAGGTGCCGGGGTGACCAGGGAGATTGCTTCTGGAACGGAAAGAGGCCCCGTGACGATAAACGCTGCTGCTCTCGGGCCTCGCGTGGCGTCATTTCAGAGGCCTGTTACTCTCCGTTTCAGAGGCCTGTTACTCTCCGTTTCAGAGGCCTGTTACTCTCCATTTCAGAGGCCTGTTACTCTCCATTTCAGAGGCCTGTTACTCTCCGTTTCAGAGGCCTGTTACTCTCCGTTTCAGAGGCCTGTTACTCTCCATTTCAGAGGCCAGTTACTCTCCATTTCAGAGGCCTGTTACTCTCCATTTCAGAGGCCTGTTACTCTCCATTTCAGAGGCCTGTTACTCTCTAGGGGGCTCTGGCAGCTCTAGGCTCGCACTTGCTGCTGCTCACGGTCTCCGTGGGAAAAGTGTCTCCTCCACGGTATTTCAGTAAGAAAAAACGACACCCCCACAATGCTGTTTTCTTTTTAGGGAGGACCTTGGCTCCCGCGGTTTCCCACAGCGTGTCTGTGTCTACTGAGGACAGCACCGGGCCTTGGAAAGACCTGCTGGAGAGTGAGCCGCTTAGTGAATTTCCCCAGACTCCCATCCCGAAGGTAAGAGAAGCAAAGGCCACCGTGGGGTGGCTTAGATCCCATTTCTTTCCATGCATCCTGCATCTTGGGGATTTTAAAATATGTACACTAGAGGCCCGGTGCACAAAATTTGTGCACTGGGGGGGGGCATTCCTCAGCCCGGCCTGCGCCCTCACGCAGTCGGAAGGCAGGCATTCTTTTTTTTTTTTTAAATATATTGTATTGATTTTTTACAGAGAAGAAGGGAGAGGGAGAGAGAGTTAGAAACATCGATGAGAGAGAAACATCGATCAGCTGCCTCCTGCACGCTCTCTACTGGGGATGTGCCCACAACCAAGGTACATGCCCTTGACCGGAATCGAACCTGGGACCCTTGAGTCCACAGGCCGACGCTCTATCTACTGAGCCAAACCGGTCAGGGCAGCATGCATTCTTTTTAAAAACTACCTTATGGTGTGTGCCGAGGCATTGACAAGTTTTTGGAAAGGCCTGGCAGGAAGCCAGGCCTGGAACCCCTTTGAGCTTGAGGGTATTGGCACGAAGTCTGCAATTCACGTGCGTGGCCACTAGATGGCGGCAGGTAGTGCAGCGGTGGGGTTCAACCCACAGTGCCAGAGGTGTCCCCCGTGGTGCAGGTCCGAGGGTCTATTTTTTTCCTCTGGGGGAAGAGGTGACAGATTTCAGAGGCCTGTTCCTCTCCAGAGCGTTAAGAACCAGGGTTAAGAGTGACCGTTTAACAGCTCTGGGACGGGTAATACGTGTGTCAAATGATGACAGCGCACGAGCACGTGTCCGCTCACACCTTTTCCTTTGTGGTTTTACACCCGTGTTGGCACACGGCACGCATCGTCTCTCCGTTCTCTCACGAACAGTGCGTCTTTGAGAACGTTCCACGTTAATCCGTTGCGTGGTCCCTCTGTATATGAGGGAAGGTGCACATCTCTCGGTCCTGGTTTGTTGTTGACTTTGCTATGGTGGCGGTTGCCATACAGGAATTTTTCGGAAGCCAAGTTTGGGAATCTTTTACGTTACGGCTCTCTAGTTTGGTGGAATACTGAGAAAGGCTTGCGCCACTCCAGGAGTCTTTAAGAAGTCACTGAGTAGTGACGGTATAAGCCCACCCCGTTGGGAGTCCCGGGGGCTGCTGCCGGCACCTGGCGGCCTGTGGGAGCAGCACGGTGGCTCCTGGGTGCAGGAGGGCCAGCCTCAGCGGCGGGCCCAGCCCGGGCCCCTGGGGAGGGCTCTCTCGAGGTGGTTGGGGGCAGAGCACAGAGCTCCCAGCTTGCCCACGCCGCGACACGCAGGGCCGCGGGCCATCGCAGACACAGGCGTCTGGTTCCCCTTCGGGATCGGACCACGTTGGAATGAGGCCAGAAGATGAGGGCGCTGGGACCCCATTCTTAATGGTTAAGGCTGTGGAGTCCTGTCTTCCCAGCTGTTGCTGCCCAGTCACTGGCATTTGGGGAAAAGCTCCGTCCGGAGCAGTCGATGACGCTGAGCTTTGTGGGCTGGGCGACCAGACGTCCAGCAGGAGACAGAGCACTGCAGGGAGCGAGGGGCGCCCGCCCTGGCCTGCTGGGGCTCGGGCTGTGTTTGGCATTCTGTTACAAAGCTGCCCACCAGGACCAGCCCCCCCAGCTGGAGGGTCTGGCTCTCTGGATCCATGTGTTTTGTTTGGAGGGGGAGAGGGGTTGCAGAGCGAGCGGGAGGGAGCCAAGGGCTCAGGGCACAGGAATCCACATCACGTCCGCCTTAGCCCAGAGCAGGACTCGGCTTCCTCAGCCCCTCTCCTGGGGGTCGCCCCACTCAGACCTCCCCTTCCTCCCTGGCCTTCTGTTCTGCTTCAGGGTTCCTTCCCCCACACCCGCCCAAACCAGCAAAGACAAGGAAACAGGAGGCAACTGACCAGGCCTCCCGGGAGCCGGGCACCCCCTGCAGGTCTCCAGGCAGAACCTCAGGTGACCACGTGGGTCCTGGGACTGAATGAAAGGGCGAGGGGTCAGAGGTGACACCAGCGTCTCCAGCACAACAGAAGGGCTTCCAGGGGGGTTGCTGCGCTGTGGGGTGGGTCGCCCACTCCTTGGGTGTGTGTGAGTCTCTGGAAGTGGACGGGCTTCGGGTCCTCCCCCTTCAGGACGGAAGGAGAGGCCTGGGGGAGGCCGTCTGGGGGGCCGGCAGGCCAGGCACAGACAGCGCGGAGGCGCCAGAAACGGGGGTGATGGGCGGTGAGCAGAGACCTGGAATGCGGCTCGCGCCCAGCGGATCGGCGGGGGGACCAACCCTTGCCGATGCGCTTTCCGGAGCTGCAATCCCCGAGGGCTTCTCGCTGGACGCCCACTGCCCTCCCAGCACCGAGCAGGGCGCGGTCGCCAGGGCCCCTGCGCGCCGCACGAAGACGCTCCCGAACCGCCAGGGGGCAGCACGGCGGCGCGGGGCGGGTGCGGGCGCCGCGGAGCCTCCATCGCCCGCTCTGCACCGGAGGACCAGACCCCGGGCTCCCGATCTGGCAGGTCTGGGGCGCGCCCGGGGATCTGCGTGCTCCCCAGGCCCGGACGCTTGGGGCGTAGCTGCTTCCAGAGCCCGGGCTGCGGCCAGGGTCCCCGAGATCAGCCCCGCAGGACCCGGCCCCAGGTGCGCCCTCCCGTGCGCCCGCCCCGCCGACTGTCCTGGTGAGGGCTCGGGGGGAGGGGCTGGGCACGACCGCATCTTTGTCCTCCTTTCTTCCCGCCGGGCGCGCGCGGGTGGCCCGCTGGCGTTTTCCGAGCCACATCCCGGGCGGGGGCGGGGGCGGGGGTGGGTGGGGGGGAGGCCGGTGCGGGGCACGCGGCAGAGGCGGCCCTGCGTGCTCACGCCGCGTCCGGGGCGCGTCCGCCGCCATCCAGCTTCCCGGGTGGCGTGCGGCGCGGCGCGGGCTCACAAAGACCTGCGGTGGCGGCGGGGGTGGCCGGGCGGCCGCGCAGCCCCGCGCCCGAGCCAGGTAAGTGGGGGCCCCGGCTGCAGCCTGGGGCGCAGGCCGGCAAGGGAGCTGGGTGAGGGGCGCGGTGGCCGGGGCCCCGGGGCCCGGGCCCCAGTTCTGTCCCTCGGACCCGGCGGGGCGGCCGGACGAACTGGCGGGTGGGGGTGCGGATCAGTTACCCCTGGACCCGCGGAGCGAGCGGCTTTTCGCGCATCCTGGGCGGGGGATTCCGTGGCGAGGGGCGACCGGCGCGGACGAGGGGCGCTGGCCGGCGGGGCCTGTCTGCACGGGCTCTGCAGGGCTGGGGTCACTATGCATCTGGCGGCCCCACTGGGCCCTGGCACTAAGTCCCTGCTCCGGGCGGCAGCTCCCGAGTTTGGGGGCGCCTCGGGGTTCCCTGGCTCCCAGGAAGCCGAGCCCGGATCTTCGCCCCCTCCTCCTTTTCCCGACCATGCGGGAGACCGTCCTCAATTAAAATTCCGCACACCTGGGCCTCTGGGCCTCCAGCGCGGGGCTGGGGCTGGGACGGAGCGAGGGGGTCCTGTCCCGTTGGCCCGGCTCCTTCCCGCTGCCCCCGGGAGGTGGGAGCACCGACTGGTGGTCAGGGCCCACTGAGCCCCCCGCGCCCCAAGCTGGGCTTTGTGCCCGGGCCTGTGTGCCAAGACTGGGCTGGGGACGAGTTGCCCGGGGCCCTGTGCCCAGGCGTTCCAGAGGGGCCTCGCGGGGGGCCACCCTGCCCCAGGTTCACCGAGAATGGACCCTGCTTGTCTTAACTTAGTATTTACTTGCAGAAGGAAGACGGCATTTTTTCCACATCTATTCACATTGGGCCGCTTGGGGGCCAGACACAGATGGCTGAGCCATCTCACCACTGGCTTTGCGAAGGGCAGGTTCCTCATGCTGGGGTCTCGTTCCAGGGCTTGGTCCTCTGGGCTGAGCCCGTCTCTGGCGTCTCCACCTCTGCCCCCTCTCTGGAATTTCCCCCCTTTTTCTCTGATAAAGAACAGCTGTTTCAGAAAGCATGACCCGAAAGGTTCCCCGGGCGCAAGGGAACAACTCTCCCGAGGGGCATGCAGGTGCCCAGAACCTGTGGGTGGCCAGCGGCTCAGGCCTCTGGGTTAGTGGTCCTGCTGGTGAGGGGAGGGGGCGGGGGGCGGTGGGGGCTTCTCTCCTCTCCCGGGCAGTCCACCCGGCCGGGGACAAGGTCTGGTGTCCTCCAGAGCTGCTAGGGCTCCCTGCCCTGTACCCTCACTCCTGGTGGCTGGCTCTGCAGCTCCATCTGCAGCTGGGCCGGAGAGGGCCTCCTGGTGGGGGCCGCCAGCACTGGACGAGAGACTGGGGGTGGCCTCCGGAGCTGGGCCGGGTGGGGCACCCCAACAGCCTTCTGTGGGGCCTGTCTCTGCAGACCTTGGGAATTTGTTCGGGAGCACGGCACCTCCCCCCTTTCCTTCTCCAGGGTCCGGGCTTCTGTGCCTAGGAGGAGTGTGGGCTGAACCAGATGCACGCGTGTGCATGTGTGTGTGTGTGTGTGTGGCGAGGTGGGTGCTGGCAGGAGGGCCCAGTAGGTGACAGTCAACCCGCTGCTCCCTTCCACCTCTGCCCGCTTTCTCGGCCACCCTGGACCCGACACCTGTTCACGTGTCTGCATAGCTGTCCCTTGAGTACTTAACCCCCTTTCTTGAAGAAAGAAAATAGTTTCACAGGAGTAATTGGTGGGATGTGAAGTGGAGGCACAGAAATAAGCCACTTAGCCAGGGCAGCTGAGCAGCTAGATGGCAGCGGGGCTGATTGTCAGACACCCGTCACACCGGCGAGCTGAGAGAGCCCGCGGCTCAGACCCCGGGGTGGTGCCTGGACACCGTGGCAGCTCGGGAAAAGCACTCGGCGGGGAGCTGGCGCTGAGGCCCGCTCCTCCCGTCCTGGGCTTTGCCTGCTCACCTGACGGCTCCGCAGGTGAGGGCTCTGGTGGCACCAGGGTCTGAAGAGGTGGAGAAGCCTTTATTGTCTGGGCGAGCGCCTGAGGGCAGGTGGGCCCAGAGGCCCCACGGGCCTTCCGAATCAGGGGCAGCCTGGCCTTCGAGCAGGGTGGGGACCTTTTTCTCTGCCCGGGCCATCTGGGTGTTTATAACATCATTCGTGCGCCGTACAGAATCACCACCTCAAAATCAGCCCGCTCTGTTTGGCCAAATGGCGAATTAACTCACCCCTCATGCCTCGGCGGGGCCTTACATGCCGAGGGCCGGACGTTCCCCACCCTGCCTTAGAGACACGGCGAGAGAGAGCCCTGCCCTTGCTGGGCGGCCGTGAGGCACGGGGCCATGTGGGGGCCGGTGGGGAGTGATGTGGCCACCAGCCCGGTCCCAACATGGGTCACGTGTGAGATGACGGCTCACCAAAAGGTGGCCCAGGTGGCCGGGCCGCGTGCCCGTGGGGAGGACTTCTGGCTCCGTCCCCCTCCCTGAGGCCCCCGCCCACCACCTGGGCTGGGTCCAGCTGGTGTCTCAGAGCCGCCTGCTGGCACAGGCTGAGTCAGCTGCCGTGGGCGAGGCTCCGCTCCTCTCCTGCAGCCCGTCCCCAGCTCCGACCGTCCTCTCTCCAGGCACAAGGGAGCCGGGGAGGACAGGGACCTCAAGGTCACCCAGCTTGTGAGGTTCCAGACTCCCCATGGGCTCGGGAGCCGTACATGTTGTTGGGGTGCTATTGCTGCGTGAGGTAGGGTTTCCGTACCGGCTGTGGGGTTTCCCGGTGGGTCTGCGGGGCTGTCCCATGGTGGGTTGGGCCCCGGCCGGGCCTGGTGTCCCTCGCTCAAGCCCTCAGTGGCTCTCCAGTGCCCACTCCATTCCCAAATTCCATGCCTGATTTTCCCCAGCTCCCTCCCTTGCTCCAGGCTGTGGCCCCTCCAAGCCATCCAGGTTCCCAGCAGACAGCCACACGTTGTCCCCACCCCATCCCCCTGCCACCTTGACCCAGGACCCTCACATCCCTCCTCAGTGGCCGAGCTGACTACGGCTCTTTCCCGCATCTCCCCTGGTCCTCAGATGACCAAGCTCACGCTCACCTCGGGGCCTTTGCACCTGCTGTTCCTCACCCGCATGCCCCTGGTCCAGACGTCCACCTGGCTGCTCCCTCAACGGGCTTGGAGTCTCCGTTTCTGTGCCAGCTTCCCGACCAGCCTGCATAAGTCAGCATCGCTCCCCCTTTCTCACGACGTGCAGTGTGTGAGTGACATGCAGTGCTTGTCTGGTTTTTGTCTGTCTCTTCCCACGCCAGCGTGAAGGCTTGGCTCACCTCTGAGTCCCCGGCCGCGGGACAGCGCCCGGCCGCTCCAGGCCCTTTGGGCTGCTTGCTGGGCGAACGAGCGAACGAAGCCCCCGGAGTGCGGTTCTTCCGTGCAGCGCGAGCCTGGCTCCGTGCCTCCTCTCCCGCACCAGGCCGGGCCCGAGTTGTGTTCCATGAGGAATCCTCCTGGAGCCGAGCGCTCGGGCAGGCAGCACAGAGCCGGGCAGCTGTGGCTGCGGCCAGGCGACAGCCGGGCTGGGGCGGGAGGCGGGCCGCCCCAAAGAGGAGCGTTCTGATCCTTTAGAGAAATCCCCTCTGGGACGTGTGGACGGTTGGCAGTCGGCTGTCCCCGCGGTCAGCCGCCTCCGCGTCACCCCTGCAGTCACCTGGGAGCCGAGTGTGCTGGGAGCGAGGCCCCTTCTTGCCCAGGTTCCCTTCCTCCGCCATCGGGACGTTTCTGAACTCGCCTCGTACCTTAGGGCAGCCCGGCGTCCCAAGGCTCCGGCCGCTCTGCCCGCCCGCCCGTGGGCCAGCCCCCCGCCGGAGCCTCCCCGCCCGCCTCTCCCTGCCTGGGCCCCGGCCTTGCCGGAGACACGGTGCTTTTGTAAGGAGAAGCACGGTACTGGGGAAGGAGGGCAGCATTCGGAGTACCGAGCGCGCCATTCGAACCGGCTCTGCCACCGTCCCGTCCCGGGGGCCTTGGGCGAGTCCAGTCGCTGGCTTTGGATTGTCCTCCTCAGCACCTGCCCTCACGTTGTCCCTTCTGCCACGGTCCTTGCGAGCCACAAACAACGCAGGATCGAGCAGCTGGGAGATGCTCTGGTGGCCGGGATGGGCGTCCTGCTCGGCCTCTCCTGTCTCGCGCCGAGTTTGACGGGTCCGTTTGCTGATTTCAGCCACAGCCCAGTCAGAGACTGGCGTCGGTACTTTATAAGCTCAACGCGATCCTTGTGCTCGAGGGATCGAAGTGGAGAAAGAGAATGCGTGGTGGGGTTCCTGGGTGTGTGGGCTGCGGAAATGCTCGCATCCTGTGCTTTTCCTGAGCGCTGAAGCGCCGGCATCCGAAGGCGGGTCTGCATGGAGGCACCGCCCCGTGAGGGCGCCCTGTGTGTGGGTCTGTTCCTCTCGGCTTTCCCGCCGAGCCCGGAGGCTGCGCGGACCAGGGCCAGGCAGCTGTGACCTGTTCCTGAGCACAGAGCATGCTGGGACTTCAGGAAGAGTCGGGGTTCCAGTCCGTGCTGGACACATGCCAGGCCCACATTCTCTGATTCCCTCCCAGTACCCCGTCTGCCAGGTGGGGACACAGGAGACGTCTCAGACCCACAGAGCTCCCTCACCTGACCACGCTGGCGCCTCATCTTGGGCTTCCATCAGAACCGGGAGAAGTAAGTGTCTGTTGTTTGTTCATCAGCCGCCAGACTGCGGTCTTGTGGCCGCAGCCCACACGGACTCAGACGCTGGGTGGGTGCTGCCCATGAGCTTGAGACGTGCGTGTTGCTCTTGTTGGTTGGATTGTGCTGCGGACGCCAGTCGGATCCATGCTGTCCAGGTGACCCGTCTCCGCCGATTTTGCGCCTGCGTGTACGACGGGGCTGCTGGTCTCCGATGATGACAGTCATTCGTCATCGCCCCTCCCGTCGTGTCGGGCTTTGCCCCATAGATGTGGATGCTTGTGGTCTCTGCTGGGAGAACGGGGTGATCCCATTCTGTCAGCGGCCGGAAGAGGTGACTGACGAGGCCCAGCTCCCGTCCGGGGGCTGCTGCCGTGCGGTGTCCTCCGTGCGTTGTGGTGTTGGTGCTCGGAAGCAGGGTGAGTGGCCGTGCGTGTGGGTCTCAGACGCCCTCCCGAGAGAGGAGATGGGCCAGCTGCCTCTGACACGCAGGAGGGCGGTGCCTGCTCGCCTCGCCCAGGGCCCGCGGAGGCGCTGGGGCCCGGCCTCCGGGTCGGCGGGCTGGCGACCTTCCCTGTGGCCACTTCTAAATCGCCCGCTGTTTGCCTGTGGACGACCTTTCACCCCACCCCCGCCCGCACTCCCAGTACTTGGCGTCTGGGATCACGCTAGTGGGCCGTCCGCGCATCGAGACCGTCTTGTTGACGGTCCCCGCCGGCAGCGTCGATGCTCATGAACAGGTTTCTAAGCCGCCGCCATCTGTCCTGCTCTGAGTGACAGTGTCACAGATGTTTGGCTGGGTCTATGGGGGGCGGGGGGGTTCCTAAAGACGGCAGTTCTTGTATGAGGAAGCGTGGACCGGCCACTCACTACACATAACGTCGCTCCTGCCCCCACGGAAGCACTTGTACAGTTATTTTACTTAGGGGGACGCTGGCCCGCTTACATCTCTATAAAAGGAAGTTGGGAGGCCCCGGCCGGTGTGGCTCAGTGGTTGAGCATTGACCTATGAACCAGGAGGTCACTGGGTTCGATTCCCGGTCAGGGCACAGGCCCGAGAGCTTGCCAGCTCCGTGGCCTCCGGGAGGGAGAGCCCAAGGGGGTCGCTCTGGAGCTCCAAGAATGGGTGGTTACGGGGCGGGCAGCCAGCAGAAGGCCTGAGTGTCACGCCTCCACCCTGGGAAACAGGGCTGACCAGGGGGACCTCGCGCCCTGTCCCCTGGCCTGTGCTGGCCCTGCGGGCTCAGCCGTCGCCGCACGCCCACGGGCAGCGCTGCTCCTTCAGGGTGCGCCGGAGAAACTCGTTTTGCAAAGCGGGAGAGACCGTGGCCGTGTCTCGCGTGTGTTTCAGGAGCTGCGTCTCGGGGGTGCAGAGGGTCGTTCGAAGGAGCGGAGGCCTCTGAGGGTTAATTGGGATGCTGCTGTTCGCATTCGGCTTGGCGATGGGAACGCCTTCCGTTGACTCAAATGAGCAGTAATTTAAAATTACAATTTTCATCTTAATTGTATGTACTTGGGGGATCCCACTTCAGTCTCCGGAAGTAACTGCAGAGTGGTATTTTGGGAAGTGATATGAAGATGCACAGACGATGGAGTGGAGGAAGGTCCTGGGGTGAGCCTCAGCCCCGATGGGAGGGTGTCTAGGAGAGCAGGTGCCCGCCCCGCCCCCAGCCGGGCTCTGGGCAAGGCTGCAGGCGCAGCCCCTGTAACTCCCCCCCCCCCCCCAGACCTGGGTCCCAGGAAACAAAGGTGGCACAGTCACCGTGGCACTGCCTGAGCTGGTGCGGCATCTGTGGGCAGGGAGGGGAGTAGCTGAGGGGTAGAGCGAAACACAAAGGAGCGTAAGGAAATGCTATGAACAGCCATGTGCCCACAGCTGGACGGTGTGGAGGAAATGGGTAAATTCCTAGAGAAACACAATCTCCCAAAACTGAATCAGGGAGAATCAGAAAACCCGAATAGACTGATAACAACTGATGAAATAGCAGTAATCGAAAGAAGCTCCCAGCAAATACAAGTCCTGGTCCGGACAGCTTCACACGGGAGTTTTACCAAACCTTCAGAGAACAGCCTACCCTATCCTCCTCCAGCTATTCCAGAACATCCCGGAGGAAGGCACGCTCCAGCTCTTTTTATGAGGCCAGCGTTCTCCTAATTCCAGAACCGGGGAAGGACACTACAGAGGAAGAGAACGATAGGCCAGTATCCCTGGTGAACACAGATGCTGAGATCCTCAACAAAATACTAGCGTGTGCCCCGATCGGGGGCGGAGAGCGAACCGGCAACCCAGGTACATGCCCTGGACCAGAACCGAACCTGGGACCCAGGCATCGCTCTATCCACTGAGCCACACCGGCCAGGGCTTTTCCAGGATTTCTGATGAAGCAGAACTCACGCGGTTGGCTCAGACCCCACCCCATCACACCACTGCCTGCCAGCATCTGTGCACACATCCTTCCCGCGGTTACCGAGATGGGAAACCACGCCTCCTCTCAGAGCTGCCCTCCTCCATTCAATACCAGATGCCCCTGGCACGGCTCTCGGCCCCCAGCACCACGTACGGCTCTCATTTCCCGCACAGTCACAGGCACACTGTCCTCTCCGTCTGAAAAAAGAGAAGCAAGTTCTACTCCCATCTCCTTTGCTACTCTCCTATTTTCTTTCATCACCATCATCATTATTTTTTTGCCCTGTTTGCTGTGCAACTCCTGTCTCTACTGGCTTCCTCCAGTCCCTCCCCTCCTGTCCTCTCTTCCACCCGCTCAGTCACACTTCCGCCCCTTCTGCTGACACTTCCACCATCCAGGTCCCGAAGCACCGCCAAGACCTCCAGTCCAGCGGTCACTGCTGCTGCTGCTGCTGCTGCTGCTTTTTAATGTTTTATTGATTTCAGAGAGGAAGGGAGAGGGAGAGAGAGAGAAACATCAATGATGAGAGAGAATCACGGATCGGCTGCCTCCTGCATGCCTCCCTACTGGGGATCGAGCCTGGAGACCCGGGCATGTGCCCTGACCGGGAATTGAACCGTGACCTCCTGGTTCCATAGGTTGACTGAAAATTCCAAGCTTCTGATCATGCCTTGCACTTTATGGTGACCCAGTCCCCATCCCGGAGCCTAGACAGAATCGCCTCAGTTGGCCACAGACACTCGTGCCACCCGAGAAATGACCAGGGTTTCAGGATCTGTCAGCGACCAGGCCGAAGACCAGCTATCGGAGCAAAGACGCTCCAAGTGTGGTCACCCCTGGGACACTGTACGGGTTTCAGGCGCTCTGTGTGCCGGGCACTAGGGCAGAGACCAACACGTATTTCCATCACTTCACAGTAGCCACTTGGATTAAGATAAAAGCTTAATTGATATCATTGATCATCTCCCAGCCTAGATTTCAAAGGGCTCTTGATAGCTAGTAGCTATCACAAGTACTGGGAGAAAATGCAAATGGGTTCTTTTATAGTCTGTAGTGGGAAATTATGATCCAAAACGCAAAGCAACGTAAGAAAAGACTGATGAATTCCGTTGCATTCGGGGGAATAACACCTTCCCGTTAAGGGGGGCGGGGGGGAGACACCGTAAGAAGGGTGAAAGACCAAACGATAAACCAGGAACAATACTGGTAAGTGCAGCTAGAATCACAGAGAAAGCTCATTTCCTTAAAATCCAATCGAGTTAAAAATTAAAAGGGCCTGGCTGGCGTGGCTCAGTAGTTGAGCAACAACCCATGAACCAGGAGGTGCAAATGGTCTTTTGCGTGAACGAAAAGATGTTCAACACCTTATGTAAGAGGATCGAGTTAAAATTACGCCGAGGGACAGAAACCCAAGCTCGACAGCAGTCTCCATCCTGTTGGCGAAGTTGTGGAACAGTACGAAGCGCTCCAGGTAGGGGCTCGGCCATCCTACCTTCAGGAAGCGACTCGGAAGTAAAAATGTGCTCAGAAAACCACCCCCCAAATAAAACCACGCTCACAGCCTGTGGAGACCTTATTCTCCTGGGTCTCCTCCTGTCTTTCAGCAGAGGAGCAGGTGGGCTTTTTGTACCAGTCTGGTGTGTGTGTGTGTGTGTGTGTGTGTGTAGATATTTACATTACATGGATTCCTAGGTTTTTGTTTTCGGCTCCTGTCTAGGTGGCGTCTCTTTGGAAATGACCTTCGTGGTGGTGGTTGAGTTGGGTGTAGGTCTGCCCTCCAGCAGCCTCGCGTAGAGTCCCTCGGGTTTTCTCTGGCCACACGTGTCCTGCAAATGATGTGACCGCAGTCTCCTCCATTGCAATCTCCTGTGGTTCCGATGTGGCGCCTGAGGCTCAGTGCGGTGCAGGGACACTGGTCCCAGTGCGTAAGCAGAGGCGGGATCTAGAGTCGGGTCTTGGACTCGGAACCCCCGTAGCATTGCCTCTGGCTGCCTCGGGGGGTGAGGGGGTGGGAAGAAGGGATCCTTGGACTTGAGGTGGTGATGGGAGGGGTTCTGAGGGGCATCATGACTTTAGGATGGTACCTGAGCCGGGCCTGGCGCCAAGTGACTGAGCACGGCCTGTCCAGTCTGCGTCCTGCCCTGCAAGGTGGCAGTCGAGCATTGCTGGGCACGGGGACTTCAGAGTCACCTGCACTGTCTTTTGCCATCTCATGCGCCTCCCACAGTGAGCACGCTTCCCTTCCCCCTCCACGTCTGTCGCCATCTTCCTGCTCCCATCCTCAAGGGCCTGCAGAGCGTAGTGACTGATGAGAACAAACAGAGTCGGTCCAGACTCTCAGCAGTCATTTTCCCAAAAGCCAAGGTCAAAAAGAGAACGCTGAAAGCGTGCTTAAACTCCTCTGTTGTGCCGCGCCAGCACGGCCAAGGATGAGCCTGAGTGGGGGCGGTGAAGGATTGAGAAAAGACAGACGAGAATGAAAGCTGAGTCTCAGTGGGATGCTGCTTCTCTGATGGAGAGACAGCGACAGCATCCACAAGCCAAGTCTTTATTTTACAGCCGGATTCCAGGAGGTAAAGTAAGGGTGTGGTCAAGATGGTATCAATGTTCCAATCTATTCCATTACAGGCACCTGAACTCTATCACGCCCACATCCCTCAGACACGTGGGACCACGTGTCCAGACCATAGGTTCAAGCTTACAGCTATAGCCTTTGGCTACATTGTGCTGGGAGGGCTCTGCCTCCAACTGGGACTTGCACGTGACTTCGCCATGAGAGGACTGTGCCCTCTCATTAGTCCAAGGTTTGATCCTGTCCAAACACTGTTGCCGCTCTCCACACTCTGTCACTTCAACCGAGGGATTTTTATTTTTATTTTTAAAGGAAAGCAAGCTCAGACTCTATTAGGCATCATTGTTGCTTCGGTTGTCATGTCTCGGCGAGAAAAGGGATTGTTGCCATTAAGATGGATCTGGGACACGGCCCTTCTCTGGACGAGTACGTTGAGGACAGTTGCCCGTGTGGTGATGTTTTGGATTCAGGCCCTTAAAGGGGATATAACATAGTGGTCTTGAATGGTTCAGGTTGATACCGGCCAGGTCTGCCAGACTTCCCTGGTTCCGGATTCTGTTACTGGGTCAGATGACTCGGACCAGCTCAGCCACTTCTAAGGAATGGAATGCACTTCTGCTTCTTCTGGAACCTGAAGGCGAGACACAGACAGGCAGACACACACACACACACACATGCACACACACCCCTCAAGGCCTGCCAGGGGATGTGCTGGCCTGCCTCTCAGACCCAGGCTCCCACTGTCTTAGCCTACAGAGTCTCCCCATCTTACGATGCTAATAGAGCTAATCCTCTGCCCCTTCTTGCCCAGTGACAGCTCTCCATGACTCCCCACCCCTTAGACGGGGCTTCCCTAAGTCCTTTATGTCCCTGATCACCCACCAGGGTGGCGTGCGTGCCTATCGTGTGTCCCCACCCCCTTTTAGGATCCGCCACTTGGGACTGCAAACCAGAGTGTTGACCTAACCCAAGCTTTTGGATTAAATTATTATAAAATATTCACCACACCAAAAGGTGAAAAAAAAAAAAAAAAGAGAAGAAGAATGTGTAGCCACAATCTGCTTAAGATAGAGACTATGATCGTACGGGTTCTCTATTTCTATGCAACCAATTACGGCCAAAACTTGGTGCAAAACAGCCAACATTTGTGATCTTGGGCATCGAATCGGTGAGTGAGGAGTCTGGGAGCAGCTCAGTGGGTTGGTTCTGGCTCAGGGTCGAGATGTGCGCCAGGGAGACCGTCATCCGAAGGCTTGACTGGGGCTGGGGGAGCCACTTGGAAAAGGACCTCACAGGGCTGTGGGCAGGAGGCCTCAGGTGTGGTCCAGGGGAGCTCTCCGTGGTGATGACAGAGCACCACACGCCTGGTCCGTGAGGGCCTCTCCATAGTGCCTATCAAGGGGTCCCCACCACATCTGGCTTGTTGGGGAGCTTTCCGTGGTGCTGATTGAGGTGCACACTCTGGTCCACAGGGGAAGCTCTCCATGGTGCTGACTGAGCACCCTTACATCTGGTCCATGAGGGCCTCTCCATAGTGCCTATCAAGGGGTCCCCACAACATCTGGTCCGTTTGGGGGAACTCTCCGTGGTGCTGATTGAGGTGCACAACCTGGTCCAAGGGGGGGAGCTCTCCGTGGTGCTGACTGAGTGTCCGCGCACCTGGTCCATGCTGGGGGCAGCTCTCCGTGGTGCTGATTTCCTCTCAACACGGCAGCCGCTTCCCTCCGAGGGGTAGAAAGAGGACGGGGTCCTGTGCTGGGCAGAAGGAGGTATGGCCAGGCCCTCGTGGCTGAGAAAATCCCAGTGTCCCAGTCCTGTTTGCTTCGGTGTGTTCATTCCGGCTGCGGGGACGGAGCAGACCCTCCCAGCTGTGCCTGGCTGGGTGCTGGACACAGAGCCAGCTGGGAGACAACAGCCGACCCCCAGGGCCTGGCCTGGTCTCTGCGTCCATGGCCCATCTTCAAGGTGGACTGTCCGTCAGAGAGGCAGGTCATCAGAATAACACGCCCCTGCTTTAGCTATTGCATGCGAGGGGGTGGGGGAGGCATTGCAGCCAAACAAAAGAAATGCATCCTTTTCTTTGGAGAAAATGGAAACTGGTGCTGGGCCCGTGGTGGTGACCTTGCCCTGCAGTTAGCCTGCTGCCGGGGAGATGAGAGCAGACAGGCACGGGGAGAATGCTAATGAATTGTGGTGGACCGGAGCCCAGAGCCCGGTGCCTCCCCCGGCCACCAGGGTGTTTGCGTGATGCCTATAAATAAACACTTAAAACCCGGTTCTCAATCAGGTCCTGATGCGGGCCTGGCTCTGCGGGTGAAGAGCGTGTTATATAAGCAATGCTCCAACGTCCTTCCAAAGCTGGCTGAGGACTCGGGCTTTGGGGGGATCTGAAGCATGGGGGGTACTCAGGCTGCTATGAATGAGACCTACAGTCTGAGGGCCGGCTCCTCCCTCCAGGTGTGGGCAACCCCGGATGGCAGCGGGCAGGGAAGCCGGCCCAGCCCACAGACCGCTCCGAGTCTCTGGAGGAAGAGGGGGAAGCTGGGTTCCTGGGCACATGGTCATCTTGGAGGCCCACGGTGCTCAGGCGCGGCTCAGGGGTTGAGTGTCAGTCTAGGAACCAGGAGGTCACAGTTCGACTCCCGGTCAGGGCACATGCCCGGGTTGTGGGCTCCATCCACATTGGGGGGCGTGCAGGAGGCAGCCGGTCCATGTTTCACTCTCACGTCGATGTTTCTCTGTCTCCCTTCCGCTTCCTTTAAAAATCAGGAAACACTTTTTTTAATAAAGACTAATAAGTCCCCGTCGTCTTGCGGACGCCAGGCTTCCTGCTCATCTGCTTCTCCTCCCCTCAAGGAGTCCAGCTCCAACCCGGGGCCCAGCCTCCAACCCTTCAATCTGAGACCCTTCCCCTGCGGTTTCAACTTGCAGAGCTCTCTGTGTTTGAGAGCAGCTGAGGTCATGGCCTCTTTTCTCTTTGCTGTAGGAACCACCCATCCCAGAGGCAGGGTGGGCTGTGAACCTGGGCAGGGGGGAGGAGAGGGGCCTGCCCCTCCCTCTCCTCTTATCCCCCCGCCAACCCAGCCCCAGCCCCCACGGGCACACTCTCCTGGTCTGAACGTGTCCCCGGATATGGTTCTGTGCACCCTGAGCGTCCAGCTTTGTGGTGGGGAAATGCATATTCATGGGGCGTGAGGCGCCTCATTGAAATGCGGGCAGTCCCTCCTTCCTGAGGGAACATAAGCCGTCCCTGTATTTGTGTTCTTAAGGCAGCTGAAGCGACATTTTTTTTTTTTTACTTTGTTTCCGGTCGTTTCTGACCCTCTCCTCAGTGATCACCGGCACACTTTGACAACGCCGCTCACTCACTCACATTTCTGCACGTGAAGGAGCGCGCTGCGAGCACCGTGTTGTTTCCGAAGTCAGAGTAATTCCCTCTTTTCATTCTGTTTTATTCCAGAAAGATCTCATCGCCCGGAGGGTCTCCCCGGCCTGGCCAGACCACTCGTTTCCGGTAAGAGAGAGGGGCCCCGCGTGGAGTGAGGTCTTGCTTCCGCCGTGGGATTGTTTTGCTGGAGGGAGGCCCCTTCAGGGGGATGGGCGTGGGGGCTCCGGGTTGGGGGAGGCTGTGAGGAGGAACCACATCCTGGGTGGGGCGTGCGTCGCACTCAGTGGCTAATCTCAGTCTCCTGCCTTGGAGGAAGAGGAGAAAGGACAGGAGGCCAGCCATTACGATTTGCTTCTAGACTTGCCATGTGCGTTCTCAAAGACTCGACAAATTCCCGCTCTGACACCCAACCTTTTTTCCCCCCTCTTTTAAGTTGCATGTCGGGAGAGAAAAAAAAATCCACTGACACTTTTCTCTAAAAGATGAAAACTGTGCTAAGAAAGGAGCCCGAGGAGCTGCGATAGGTCGAGCCAACATCATCCGTGTGATTAAGTCGAGGGAAGCGAGTCCTTTCTGGATGTAATTTTTTATTAACGATGCCCTGGTCTAATTAACGGTGCCTCGTTCTTGTTAATGACACGAGTGTGTCGGCTGGCATTCTCAAAGGGGGCTCAGCGGAGCCCCGTGAGGCCCCGCGGTAGACGGTGGTGGGCATTCGGATCCGGCCGGGCACCTGTCTGTCCGGTCCCCGAGCGAGCGCAGCACTAACGGCCTCGGCCAGTCCTGCGGGAAGTGACCTTCATCTTCCAAAGCGGCTGACCACACGCTCCCGGGCGCACAGGGCACTGCCGCTCGACGCCAGGATGGTTCTTCACCTCAGCTTGTGCGTGGGCCGGTGACGGCAGCACCTGTGACCCCCGTCCTCCGGAGCGCGCCGCGGCCCCTCCGCGTCCTCCCAGGCGGTCTGGGCTGCGGCAGACGCACCTCCTTCCCTGGTGACACGTCACTCAGTGTCCTTCCGTCACTTGACACATTCTCAGGGGGGTGGTGCCGGGAGGCCGCCGAGGCCCAGCCCCGCTCTGAGGGGCGGTGGCTTCCCGGCCTGCAGCCTCGGGTGTGTGTGTGTGTGTGTGTGTGTGTGTGTGTGTGTGTGTTTAAACATCTGTTGCTTCTTTTTTGTGTGTTTTTAAATGTGTTCTTACTGATTTTAGGCAGAGAGGAAGGGAGAGGGAATGGAAGAGAGAAACCTCAGTGATGACAGAGAATCGTGGATCGGCTGCCTCCCGCATGCCCCACACTGGGGATCGAGCCCACAACCCAGGCATGTGCCCTTGACCGGAATCGAACCCAGGACCCTCAATCTGCAGGCCGATGCTCTATCCACTGAGCCAAACCAGCCAGGGCTTCTCTCTGTGTTTGAGAGCAAACAACCAGATCCTTTGACCTTGGCCTGGGTCACCTGCATTTTTAGGGTGCAGACGTTCGGAGATTGGTTGGAGCCATGCCTGTCCTCCTTCTCTCTGCACGGCTGTGCCTTCTGACAGACGTGCCAGCTGGGGTGGGAGGGCACGCTGTTTGAACAGATGTACGTCAATAGGGGAAGCACCCGGAAGGGTCCCCGTTGCCTCGTGGGGTGCTGACTGCTCTCTCTGACCTTCCTCCCGCAGCGGCAGCCTCCCGATGACAATGGCGGCGTGAGCCCCTGCCATGGCCCACCGCACGCGCCAGAGCACAGCGAGCAGCATGCTGGACCACAGAGCCCGGCCGGGCCCCGCGCCCCCCGGCCAGGAGCCCGAGGGCCAGGACGCCGAGCTGCCCCTGGAGGGATACGTGGCCCCAGGCCTAGTGCGGCCTGAGAGCCCCCCGCCCCCCGAGCGGGGCTGCCCCGACCACAGCCCCGACCACAGCCCCGACGGGGACTCCAGCTCCGACTACGTGAACAACACGTCGGAGGAGGAGGACTATGACGAGGGCCTCCCCGAGGAGGAGGGCGTCACGTACTACATCCGCTACTGCCCCGAGGACGACAGCTACCTGGAGGCCGAGGGCTGCCACGGCGAGGGCTGCCTGGAGACGGATGAGTGCCAGGAGGCCGTGGAGGACTGGACGGACTCGGCGGGCCACGGGCACGAGGGCGGCCACCTCCCCATCCCGGAGGACGAGGCGTCCGTGCTGGAGGCCCCGGACCAGGAGGAGGGCCTTCACTACTGCCCCGACGAGGAGGAGAGTTACCGGGACTACTACCCCCCGGAGGCCAACGGGAATGCGGGCGGCGCGTCTCCCTACCGCCCCCGGCGCCGGGGCGGGGACCTGGAGGACCAGGAGGAGGACATCGACCAGATCGTGGCCGAGATCAAGATGAGCTTGAGTATGACCAGCATCGCCAGTGCCGGGGAGGCCAGCCCCGAGCACGCGCCGATGCTGGGGCCCGAGCCAGGGCCGGGGGGCCCCACAGAGGCAGGCCTGCCCAGCGAGGCCGGCCGCGGCCCCAGCAGACATGAGGGCAGGCCCACATCGCTCAGCCTCCCTCCCCAGGCCAGGCTCCCCGGAGACCCCCCGAGAGGCCTCAAGACCAAGGGCAGGACCCCCGAGGAGAGGCCCACGTGGCCCCAAGAGCAGGTAGGACTCGGCTTACCGGGACGGGAACGTGGGACCCCAAGAGCCCAGGGTCCATTCAGAACATGGGCTTCATTCTGCCCCATCACTCACATTCACCTGTCACACACTCACCTGTCACTCACGCTCACCTTTCACTCACGCTCACCTGTCAATCATGCTCACCTGTCATGCTCACCTGTCACTCACGTTCACCTCTCACTCACATTCACCTGTCACTCACACTCACCTGTCACTCATGCTCACCTGTCACTCACGTTCACCTCTCACTCACATTCACCTGTCACTCACGCTCACCTGTCACTCATGCTCACCTGTCATTCACGCTCACCTGTCACTCACCTTCATCTGTCACTCACGCTCACCTGTCACTCAGGCTCACCTCTCACATTCATCTGTCACTCACGCTCACCTGTCACTCATGCTCACCTGTCACTCACATTCACCCCTCAGGGGCGTTAGGAAATGCTGATGGGCAACCTGTGCTCTCCAAAGACACCCTAACCCACTCACAGAGATGGGGTCCTGCCTGCTGGCCCTGGCCCTGCTCCTGGTGGGGTGCTCCCTGGGCTGTCACGGCCGCAGGACACGGGCGAGGGCGTGGCTGCTGGCAGGAGCCTGCCGCTGTGGCCAGTGTTGGGGTGACCTTTCGCTGAGATCGTGGGGCCATGGTGTGCTGGGCAGTTTGCTGTAAAGAACCATCTTGGAAATAATTGTGTGGAGGTTTGACAAAGTCTCGGAGAAGAAACCATGCGCATGAGGCCTGTCGGTTCTAGTCACGCGCATTTTCCTTAATTATAACAACGTAAGCGCGGGTCCTAGTAAACAACTGGGGAAGCTGCCTTCAGAAAGCCCATCTGAGTGCTTACAGACGGGATCATGAGGTTTGTGACAAGAGACTGCTGTTTGGCTGGTTCTGTGGACAGAGTGCGAATGAACTGCTTTAGCCTTTTTTTACAGGTTTCTCCCCCAGGAGAGTTCAGGCGTTTGAACATATATAGAAAGAGCTGTGTTTGGGAGATAAGGAGCATAATTCGGTGCCTTTTGTTGTTTTTATTTTAAAGTTTTTTTCATTGATTTTTAGAGAGACAGGGAGAGGGCAACATCAGTCGGCTGCCTCCTGCACGCCCCCTAATGGGGATCGAGCCCGCAACCCAGGCATGTGCCCTGACCGGGAGTTGAACCGTGACCTCTTGGTTCATAGGTCGACGTTCAACCACTGAGCCATGCCGGCCAGCTCTTTTGTTCTTTCTTTAAAAAAAAATATTTTGTTTTTAAATTTTTAAAAATATACTTTTTATTGATAGCAGAGAGGAAGGGAGAAGGAGAGAGAATCAGTGATGAGAGAGAATCACTGACCAGCTGCCTCCTGCATGTCCCCTCATGGGGACCGAGCCCGCAACCCAGGCATGTGCCCTGACCGGGAATCGAACCTGGGACCCTTCAGTCTGCAGGCCGACGCTCTGTCCACTGAGCCACACCAGCCGGGGCCCTGTTGTTCCATTGAGAGATTATCAAGCAGGTGTTGACTTCACCTTCGGGGTGTCCCATCACGTGTGGCGGTTCTGCGTGTGCTGCGGGCTTTGCCATGTTGGGGCGCTCCCCATCGGGCAAGCACCTCAGGCCCCAGGTCTGGGCCTGCAGTCCCCGTGCCACGCGACTGTCAGGGCTCCCTGGCCTCTGACTGCTCCGCTCGGGCACACCGTGTGGTGTGTGCGGTCCGCCTGCGCATCCCTCCAGGGAGCACGCGGGTGTGCTCGTCCGCGTACGTGCGAGACATCTGGATCCAGTGGCATCTTCGCGCCCACCCTGTTGGCCTCTGCTCTCCGCCAGCCAGGTGGTGAGTGGGGGCGAGGACCCCAGGCGTGGCCTCGCAGCTCCAGGTGGGAGCATGGGGGACCGGGCTGGTCACCGGGGCCCCTTGTGGGGGGTTTGCTGACCAATAAGAGCGTGTTTGTCCAGCACCAGACATCACGGCTCCGCAGCCGTGACAAGGATGGTAACTTGTCATCGTGCCTGGGTGGTCTGCTGTGTGCTGGCTTTGGCAGGGACGGGACTGATTCTCCTGGAGGGCCACCCTCCTCGCATCACCGCGTGGCCTGTGTCCTGAGATCAGGGCCTCTGACACCTCCGCCCTGGGCCTGGGACTCCCCCCAGAGATATAAAGACAGACCTGCTGGCCCGGCCGGCGTGGCTCAGCGGTTGAGCATCGACCCAGGAACCAGGAGGTCACAGTTCGATTCCCGGTCAGGGCACAGGCCCGGGTTGCGGGCTTGATCCCCAGTGTGGGGTGTGCAGGAGGCAGCCGATCTGTGATTCCCTCTAGTCATGGATGTTTCTCTCTCTCGCTCCCTCTCCCTTCCTCGCTTCATCAATAAACATACATTTTTTAAGAAAAGACAGACCCGTGGGCTCGTTCCCCAGTGGGTCTCGCCACAATGCTTGTCAACCGCAGGTCGACTTTGGTAAGAGCCACCACCCGAGGGGGTCCCTGTTAGGAGGGTAAATTCTGTCTGACTCCTGTCCTCCTGCAGATGAGGATCTCGGGAGTGACTTGAGGAAGGAAAGGAAAAGAACAATGTTGTCGTTTTCTTTCTTTCTTTATCGCCAGCACCATTACAGAGCCCCTCCCCCACCCGCCTCATGGGCTACGCAGCCAGGCTCTGGGCACATCTCACCTCCTGGCTCCTGAGCGCCTCCAGGTCAGGGAGGGCTGCTGGTCGGGGAGCTGTCCAGGGTCCTGAACCAGGCCTTCCTGTGACCCTGCGGGACCTTGGCTGGGTCCCCGTGGAGCATCCGTCGCCCAGAGGGTGCCAGCTGACCACCCTCCCCTCCTCCCACCTCCCAGAGTTGGGAGGGCATCTTTGTGGGAATAGTCGATGAGTCGCGGTGACGGCCGCCTTTGGAAACAGGGAACGTAGAAGGATTTCCAGAGAAGGCTGTCACCTCACGGATCACGCCTCTACCCCCGGTGGGGTGGGGGGCGGGTCTCTGACACGGAGTCATGTGTGAGGGCAGGTGGACTGTCCACTGGGGATCGTGCTGGGCTTGCGCCAAGCTGCTGTCGCGTGCACTGACACGCCTGTCACTCAGGAGGAGCTGGGAGGCGGGAGGCCTACACTGTGACGGTGTGAGTGCCCGTGAGCGCCAGAGGGTGTGTGCTGGTCACTGTGTCTCATGCACGGCGCTGGGGGCAACTGTGCCGTATCGTCGGTGAAATCGAGCGGACGGAGTCGGCATTGACACGCTAGACTCTGGTCTCCTTTCCCGCCGGAGCCGGTGTCGATAGAGCAGCTCATTCAGTGGAGCAGATGCCTGTTACCCGCACGCCTCGGCCCGGAGCAGCTGGCCCTGGTCCTGGCGGGTGGGGCCGGGCCCGGCCACATGGTCTCGTTCTGTTTTCAGAGCTCCATGGGGGCCCTGGGAGGGGTCCCGCCACATTAGCACATGGCACTTCCCATGTTTCACGGCCATCTGCGTTGGGGGTGGCCGATGCGGGCTCCAGCTGAAGGCGCTGAGGTTGTCGGGAGGGCGTGGCCCTGCCCTCCCTGTGGGCTGCAGGGACCAGGGGACCCCTGGCCGGGCTCTGATTTTTATATCTTTTAAAAATGTGTGACTGTGTTTTATTGATTCCAGAGAGAGAAAGAGAGAGAAACATCCATGATGAGAGAGTCATGGATTGGCTGCCCCCTGCTTGCCCCACACTGGGGATAGAGCCCACACCCCGGGCGTGTGCCCTGACCGGGAATCGAACCCTGACCTCCTCGTGCAGGGGACGATGCTCAGCCTATTGGGGAGGTGCCTGGCTGCTGTGTCTCGGGGGAAGCATCTTCATCTGAGGTGCCAGCAGCCCTGGGCCCACCACATCCACTCTGGACGCTGCGTCCAGGCTGCCCAGCCCCCTCCCCGGAGGTGGGAACTGGAGAGCAGATGGGATCTCCTGAGAAGCAGCACAAGCCCACCCGGCAGCCTCGGTAGCAGCTGTGGTTGTCATGGTGACAAGTGGTCGGGAGGAAGTTGGAGAAAATGCGGACTCCTGCAGGGGGGGGGGGGGGGGTGAGGGAGGGCCGGCGGGCCGGCCCGCGGACTTTGGGGAGTTACACGACCTTGTACTGCCCTAGAGGGGACGCCTCTCCCGTTTGCCACGGGCCCAGCGCCAGGTGGCGCCATGCCCGGGGTATCCTGTCCTGGGGAGATTCTCGCTCTACATCCCTGGCGCTCCCTCCACCGGGACAGTCAGACTCCAGCCCGAGCCGGACCCTCTCAGGAGGGTGGGCTCTTAGTCGGTTCAGGCTGCTGCCCACGGAGCGGGCAGCTGACAAACCACAGCGTGCAGTGTCACTCCGGAGGCTGGCGTCCCGGTCACATGCAGGCAGGCCCGTGTCCGTGAGGACCGGTGCACAGATGGCGCCAACGCCGTGTCCTCGTGTGGGAGGGCTCCGAGGCCACTCTGCAGGGGCCCCAATCCCTCAGGGCCCGCCCTCCTCACCCATGATCCTGACCACCTGTCCAAGCCCCACCTCTTGCTACATCACCTGGAAGGTTACCATGTGCGTCATTGACCGCACGCCAAACCCGCGTCATTGACCAGTACACCCGGTGCTTTCAGCCTGTGAATCTGGAGGGGACACCGACCTTCACTGTCCAGCAGGTGCTGTCGGTGCGGCTGTTGGTGTTTCGGCGTTTGGAGATTCCTACGCCTGTCGGCTCCTAGTGAGACAGCACGGCCCTCGGGCAGCTGTGCGTGCGCTCAGCCCGGGGAAGGTAGAGCTCTTAGAGACAAGACGGTACAGTACCGTCAGGGTCTGTGTGAACGGACCTGGCAAGGGCGCAGGACCGCGGAGGGAGTCGGGGCACGTCCTGAATTTGCTTTCCTTAAAGGGTTGGCCAGCGTGGGGGGAGCCCTGTCCTGCCTGTGGGAGCCCGCGGTGCGCCTCGGCCGGCGTGGGACGTGCAGGCAGTGGCCCTGGGAAGTTACCTCGGAGCTCAGGAAGGAACAGGCTCCAGTGGGACCTGTGTAGGATGGTCCTGGGCCAGGCGCCCCCTGCAGGAGGGGCCCTGCAGCTCACCCAGGGCACACGCATGCACAACACTGCATATACAAGCAGTTTACATGAACATGTGCTACACACACATGAAGTTTATGTGTGCACATACTGCATACACGTAGTTTGTGTGTACAAATTACTCACATGTGCTGTTGATGTTAACACCACACACGTTTATACACACACACTACAAACCCCTGCTTTAACATGCACACGTGCTACGTACACTTGCTGTTTGCACACCTGTACCAGACGGCTTCTCCAGCTCTGGCTTCCTTCTCTCCCGTCTCCAGGTGCGAAACGGTCCGGAGCCGCGCAAGCAGCAGCGCTCCGATCTCAACGGGCCCGTGGACAACAACAACCTCCCGGAGGTAAGGCCGAGTCCGCAGGGCCCCTCCCTCTCCACAGGTCCCCGTCCCCATCCACCCAGAGCCTTCGGTGGAGCGTGCTGACAGGGCGGGTCGCCGTCCACCCAGAGCCGGCGGGGGAGGCCGGCTGACAGAGCGGGTCCCCGTCCCCGTCCACCCAGAGCCTTCGAGGGGAGGCCGACTGACAGAGCAGGTCCCCGTCCCCGTCCACCCAGAGCCTTCGGGGTAGCCAGCTGACAGAGCGGGTTCCCATACACCCAGAGCCTTCGGGAGGAGGCCGGCCGCACAGAGCTGGTCCCCGTCCCAGTCCACCCAGAGCCTTCGGGGGAGGCCGGCGCGCACAGTGGGTCCCCGTCCACCTAGAACCTTCGGGGGAGGCCGGCCGCATAGAGCAGGTCCGCGTCCACCCAGAGCCTTCGGAGGAGGCCGGCAGACAGCGGGTTCCCGTCCAACCAGAGCCTTTGGGGGAGGCCAGCCGGACCGAGCGGGTCCCCGTCCCCGTCAACCCAAAGCCTTCGCGGGAGGCCGAACGCACGGAGCGGGTCCCCGTCCCCGTCCACCCAGAACCTTCGGGGGAGGCCGGCAGAGAGAGCAGGTTCCCGTCCCCGTCCACCCGGAGCTTTCGGGGTAGGCTGGTGGACAGAAAGGGTCCCCTTACCCTGCCACCCAGAGCCTTCGGGGGAGGCCGGCAGACAGAGCGGGTCCCCGTCCCCGTCCACCCAGAGCCTTCGGGGGAGGCCGGCAGACAGAGCGGGTCCCCGTCCCCGTCCACCCAGAGCCTCGGGGGAGGCCGGCCGGACCGAGCGGGTCCCCGTCCCCGTCCACCCGGTGCTTTCGGGGTAGACTGGCGGACAGAGCGGGTCCCCTTACCCTGCCACCCAGAGCGTTCGGGGGAGGCCGGCAGACAGAGCGGGTCCCCGTCCACGCGGAGGCTTCGGGGGAGGCCGGCAGACAGAGCGAGTCCCCGTCCACCCGGAGCCTTCGGGGGAGGCCGGCAGACAGAGCGGGTCCCCGTCCCCGTCCACCCAGAGGCTTCGGGGGGAAGCCGGCCGGACCGAGCGGGTCCCCGTCCCCGTCCACCCAGAGGCTTCGGGGGGAGGCCGACCGCACGGAGCGGGTCCATGTCCACCCAGAGGCTTCGGGGGAGGCCGGCCGCCCAGAGCGGGTCTCCTTCCACCCGGAGCCTTCGGGGGAGGCCGGCCGGACCGAGCGGGTCCCCGTCCCCGTCCACCCAGCACCTTCGGGGGAGGCCGGCCGGACAGAGCGGGTCCCCTTCCCTGTCCACCCAGAGGCTTCGGGGGGAGGCCGGCCGGACAGAGCCGGTCCCCGTCCCCGTCCACCCAGAGGCTTCGGGGGGAGGCCGAACGCACGGAGCGGGTCCCCGTCCCCGTCCACCCAGAGCCTTCGGGGGAGGCCGGCCGCACCGAGCGGGTCCCCGTCCACCCAGAGGCTTCGGGGGAGGCCGGCCGGACAGAGCGGGTCCCCTTCCCTGTCCACCCAGAGGCTTCGGGGGAGGCCGGCCGGACAGAGCCGGTCCCCGTCCCCGTCCACCCAGAGCCTTCGGGGGAGGCCGGCAGAGAGAGCAGGTTCCCGTCCCCGTCCACCCGGAGCTTTCGGGGTAGGCTGGCGGACAGAAAGGGTCCCCTTACCCTGCCACCCAGAGCCTTCGGGGGAGGCCGGCAGACAGCGGGTCCCCGTCCACCCAGAGCCTTAGGGGGAGGCCGGCGCGCACAGTGGGTCCCCGTCCACCTAGAGCCTTCGGGGGAGGCCGGCCGCACAGAGCGGGTCCGCGTCCACCCAGAGCCTTCGGGGGAGGCCGGCAGAGAGAGCAGGTTCCCGTCCCCGTCCACCCGGAGCTTTCGGGGTAGGCTGGCGGACAGAAAGGGTCCCCTTACCCTGCCACCCAGAGCCTTCGGGGGAGTCCGGCCGGACAGAGCGGGTCCATGTCCACCCAGATGCTTCGGGGGAGGCCGGCCACACAGAGCGGGTCTCCTTCCACCCGGAGCCTTCGGGGGAGGCCGGCCGGACCGAGTGGGTCCCCGTCCACCCTGAGGCTTCGGGGGAGGCCGGCAAACAGAGCGGTTCCCGTCCCTGTCCACCCCGAGCCTTTGGGGTAGGCCGGCCGCACAGAGCGGGTCCCCGTCCCCGTCCACCCAGAGCCTTCGGGGGAGGCCGGCCGGACCGAGCGGGTCCCCGTCCACCCGGAGGCTTCGGGGGAGGCCGGCAGACAGAGCGGGTCCCCGTCCCCGTCCACCCAGAGCCTTCGGGGGAGGCCGGCAGACAGAGCGGGTCCCCGTCCCCGTCCACCCAGAGGCTTCGGGGGAGGACGGCCGCACAGAGCGGGTCCCCGTCCACCCAGAGCCTTCGGGGGAGGCCGGCAGACAGAGCGGGTCCCCGTCCCCGTCCACCCAGAGGCTTCGGGGGAGGACGGCCGCACGGAGCGGGTCCCCGTCCCCGTCCACCCGGAGGCTTCGGGGGAGGCCGGCAGACAGAGCGGGTCCCCGTCCCCGTCCAGCCAGAGCCTTCGGGGGAGGCCGGCCGCACAGAGCGGGTCCGCGTCCACCCAGAGCCTTCGGGGGAGGCCGGCCGCACAGAGCGGGTCCCCGTCCCCGTTAACCCAGAGCCTTCGGGGGAGGCCGGCCGGACCAAGCGGGTCCCCGTCCACCCGGAGGCTTCGGGGGAGGCCGGCAGACAGAGCGGGTCCCCGTCCACCCGGAGGCTTCGGGGGAGGCCGGCAGACAGAGCGGGTCCCCGTCCCCGTCCACCCAGAGGCTTCGGGGGAGGCCGGCAGACAGCGGGTTCCCGTCCACCCAGAGGCTTCGGGGGATGCCGGCCGCACAGAGCGGGTCCCCGTCCCCGTCCATCCAGAGGCTTCAGGGGAAGGCCGACCGCAAGGAGCGGGTCCATGTCCACCCAGAGGCTTCGGGGGAGGCCGGCCGGACCGAGCGGATCCGCGTCCACCCAGAGCCTTCGGGGGAGGCCGGCAGACAGAGCGGGTCCCCGTCCCCGTCCACCCAGAGCCTTCGGGGGAGGCCGGCAGACAGAGCGGGTCCCCGTCCACCCAGAGGCTTCAGGGAGGCCGGCGGGACTGAGCGGGTCCCCGTCCCCGTCCACCCAGAGCGTTCGGGGGAGGCCGGCAGACAGAGCGGGTCCCCGTCCCCGTCCACCCAGAGCCTTCGGGGGAGGCCGGCAGACAGAGCGGTTCCCGTCCCAGTCCACCCAGAGCCTTCGGGGGAGGACGGCCGCACAGAGCGGGTCCTCGTCCACCCGGAGGTTTCGGGGGAGGCCGGCAGACCGAGCGGGTCCCCGTCCCCGTCCGCCCAGAGCGTTCGGGGGAGGCCGGACGCACAGAGCGGGTCCCCGTCCCCGTCCACCCAGAGGCTTCGGGGGAGGCCGGCCGGACAGAGCCGGTCCCCGTCCCCGTCCACCCAGAGGCTTCGGGGGAGGCCGGCCGCACAGAGCGGGTCTCCTTCCACCCAGAGCCTTCGGGGGAGGCCGGGAGACACAGCGGGTCCCCGTCCCTGTCCACCCGGAGCCTTCGGGGGATGCCGGCCGGACAGAGCAGGTCCATGACCACCCAGAGGCTTCGGGGTAGGCCGGCAGACAGAGCGGGTCCCCGTCCCCGTCCACCCAGAGCCTTTGGGGGAGGCCGGCCGGACCGAGCGGGTCCCCGTCCCCGTCCGCCCAGAGGCTTCGGGGGAGGCCGGCCACACGGAGCGGGTCCCTGTCCCCATCCACCCAGAGGCTTCGGGGGAGGCCGGCGGCACGGAGCGGGTCCCCGTCCCTGTCCACCCAGAGGCTTCGGGGGAGGCCGGCAGACAGAGCGGGTCCCCGTCCCCGTCCACCCAGAGCCTTCGGGGGAGGCCGGCCGCACAGAGCGGGTCTCCTTCCACCCAGAGCCTTCGGGGGAGGCCGGCCGCACAGAGCGGGTCCCCGTCCACCCAGAGGCTTCGGGGGAGGCCGGCAGACAGAGCGGGTCCCCGTCCACCCAGAGCCTTCGGGGGAGGCCGGCCGCACAGAGCGGGTCCCCGTCCACCCGGAGCCTTCGGGGGAGGCCGGCAGGACAGAGCGGGTCCCCGTCCCCGTCCACCCAGAGCCTTCGGGGGAGGCCGGCAGACAGAGCGGGTCCCCGTCCACCCGGAGGCTTCGGGGGAGGCCGGCAGACAGAGCGGGTCCCGTCCCCGTCCACCCAGAGCCTTCGGGGGAGGCCGGCCGGACAGAGCGGGTCCCCGTCCCCGTCCACCCAGAGGCTTCGGGGGAGGCCGGCCGGACCGAGCGGGTCCCCGTCCACCCGGAGCCTTCGGGGGAGGCCGGCCGTACCGAGCGGGTCCCCTTCCCCGTCCACCCAGAGTCTTCGGGGGAGGCCGGCCGGACAGAGCGGGTCCCCGTCCCCGTCCACCCGGAGCCTTCGGGGGAGGCCGGCCGGACCGAGCGGGTCCCCGTCCACCCAGAGCCTTCGGGGGAGGCTGGCCGGACCGAGCGGGTCCCCGACCCCGTCCACCCAGAGCCTTCGGGGGAGGCCGGCCGCACAGAGCGGGTCCCCTTCCCTGTCCACCCAGAGCCTTCAGGGGAGGCCGGCAGAGAGAGCAGGTTCTCATCCCCGTCCACCCGGAGCTTTCGGGGTAGGCTGGCGGACAGAAAGGGTCCCCTTACCCTGCCACCCAGAGCCTTCGGGGGAGGCCGGCCGACAGAGCGGGTCCCCGTCCCCGTCCACCCAGAGGCTTTGGGGGAGGCCGTCCGCACAGAGCGGGTCCGCGTCCACCCAGAGCCTTCGGGGGAGGCCGGCAGACAGAGCGGGTCCCCGTCCACCCAGAGGCTTCGGGGGAAGGCCGACCGCAAGGAGCGGGTCCATGTCCACCCAGAGCCTCGGGGGAGGCCGGCCGCACAGAGCGGGTCTCCTTCCACCCAGAGCCTCGGGGGAGGCCGGCCGCACAGAGCGGGTCTCCTTCCACCCAGAGCCTCGGGGGAGGCCGGCCGCACAGAGCGGGTCCCCGTCCACCCAGAGCCTTTGGGGGAGGCCGGCAGACAGAGCGGGTCCCTGTCCCCGTCCACCCAGAGCCTTCGGGGGAGGCCGGCAGACAGAGCGGGTCCCCGTCCCCGTCCAGCCAGAGCCTTCGGGGAAGGCCGGCCGCACAGAGCGGGTCCCCGTCCCAGTTAACCCAGAGCCTTCGGGGGAGGCCGGCCGCACAGAGCGGGTCCCCGTACCCGTCCTCCCAGAGGCTTCGGGGGAGGTCGGCCGGACCGAGCGGGTCCCCGTCCCCGTCCACCCAGAGGCTTCGGGGGAGGCCGGCCGGACTGAGCGGGTCCCCGTCCCCGTCCACCCGGAGCCTTCGGGGGAGGCCGGCAGACAGAGCGGGTCCCCGTCCCCGTCCACCCAGAGGCTTCGGGGGAGGCCGGCAGACAGAGCGGGTCCCCGTCCCCGTCCACCCAGAACCTTCGGGGGAGGCCGGCCGGACCAAGCGGGTCCCCGTCCACCCGGAGGCTTCGGGGGAGGCCGGCAGACAGAGCGGGTCCCCGTCCCCGTCCACCCAGAACCTTCGGGGGATGCCGGCAGACAGAGCGGTTCCCGTCCCTGCCCACCCAGAGCCTTCGGGGGAGGCCGGCCGCACAGAGCGGGTCTCCGTCCACCCGGAGGCTTCGGGGGAGGCTGGCAGACAGAGCGGGTCCCCGTCCCCGTCCACCCAGAGCCTTCTGGGGAGGCTGGCCGGACCGAGCGGGTCCCCGTCCCCGTCCACCCAGAGCCATCGGGGGAGGTCGGCCGGACCGAGCGGGTCCCCCTCCCCGTCCACCCAGAGGCTTCGGGGGAAGGCCGACCGCAAGGAGCGGGTCCATGTCCACCCAGAGGCTTCGGGGGCGGCCGGCCGCACAGAGCGGGTCTCCTTCCACCCGGAGCCTTCTGGGGAGGCCGACCGGACCGAGCGGGTCCCCGTCCCCGTCCACCCAGAGCCTTCGGGGGAGGCCGGCCGCACAGAGCGGGTCCCCGTCCACCCAGAGCCTTCGGGGGATGCCGGCAGACAGAGCGGTTCCCGTCCTCGTCCACCCAGAGCCTTCGGGGGAGGCCGGCCGCACAGAGCGGGTCCCCGTCCACCCGGAGGCTTCGGGGGAGGCCGGCAGACAGAGCGGGTCCCCGTCCCCGTCCACCCAGAGCCTTCGGGGGAGGCAGGCCGGACCGAGCGGGTCCCCGTCCCCGTCCACCCGGAGGCTTCGGGGGAGGTCGGCCGTACCGAGCGGATCCGCGTCTACCCAGAGCCTTCGGGGGAGGCCGGCAGACAGAGTGCGTCCCCGTCCACCCAGAGCCTTCGGGGGAGGCCGGCAGACAGAGCGGGTCCCCGTCCCCGTCCACCCAGAGGCTTCGGGGGAGGCCGGCCGCACAGAGCGGGTCCCCGTCCACCCGGAGGCTTCGGGGGAGGCCGGCAGACAGAGCGGGTCCCCGTCCCCGTCCACCCAGAGCCTTCGGGGGAGGCCGGCCGCACAGAGCGGGTCCCCGTCCCCGTCCACCCAGAGCCTTCGGGGGAGGCCGGCCGGACCGAGCGGGTCCCCGTCCCCGTCCACCCGGAGCCTTCGGGGGAGGCCGGCAGACAGAGCGGGTCCCCGTCCCCGTCCACCCAGAGCCTTCGGGGGAGGCCGGCCGGACCGAGCGGGTCCCCGTCCCCGTCCACCCAGAGCCTTCGGGGGAGGCAGGCCGGACCGAGCAAGTCCCCGTCCCCGTCCCCGTCCACCCAGAGCCTTCGGGGGAGGTCGGCCGGACCGAGCGGGTCCCCATCCCCGTCCACCCAGAGCCTTTGGGGGAGGCCGGCAGACAGAGCGGGTCCCCGTCCCCGTCCATCCAGAGGCTTCGGGGGAGGCCGGCCGGACAGAGCGAGTCCCAGTCCCCGTCCACCCAGAGGCTTCGGGGGAGGCCGGCAGACAGAGCGGGTCCCCGTCCACCCGGAGGCTTCGGGGGAGGCCGGCAGACAGAGCGGGTCCCCGTCCCCGTCCACCCGGAGGCTTCGGGGGAGGCCGGCCGGACCGAGCGGGTCCCCGTCCCCGTCCACCCAGAGCCTTCGGGGGAGGCAGGCCGGACCGAGCGGGTCCCCGTCCCCGTCCACCCAGAGCCTTCGGGGGAGATCGGCCGGACCGAGCGGGTCCCCGTCCCCGTCCACCCAGAGCCTTCGGGGGAGGCCGGCAGAGAGAGCGGGTCCCCGTCCCCGTCCACCCAGAGCCTTCGGGGGAGGCCGGCCGGACCGAGCGGGTCCCCGTCCCCGTCCACCCAGAGCCTTCGGGGGAGGCCGGCAGACAGAGCGGGTCCCCGTCCACCCAGAGGCTTCAGGGAGGCCGGCGGGACTGAGCGGGTCCCCGTCCCCGTCCACCCGGAGCCTTCGGGGGAGTCCGGCCGGACCGAGTGGGTCCCCGTCCCCGTCCACCCAGAACCTTCGGGGGATGCCGGCAGACAGAGCGGTTCCCGTCCCTGTCCACCCAGAGCCTTCGGGGGAGGACGGCCGCACAGAGCGGGTCCCCGTCCACCCAGAGCCTTCGGGGGAGGCCGGCAGACAGAGCGGGTCCCCGTCCCCGTCCACCCAGAGCCTTCGGGGGAGGCCGGCCGCACAGAGCGGTTCCCGTCCACCCGGAGGCTTCGGGGGAGGCCGGCCGGACCAAGCGGGTCCCCGTCCACCCGGAGGCTTCGGGGGAGGCCGGCAGACAGAGCGGGTCCCGTCCCTGTCCACCCAGAGCCTTCGGGGGAGGTCGGCCGTACCGAGCGGGTCCCCGTCCCCGTCCACCCAGAGGCTTCGGGGGAGGTCGGCCGGACCGAGCGGGTCCCCGTCCCCGTCCACCCAGAGGCTTCGGGGGAAGCCCGACCGCAAGGAGCGGGTCCATGTCCACCCAGAGGCTTCGGGGGAGGCCGGCCGCACAGAGCGGGTCTCCTTCCACCCGGAGCCTTCGGGGGAGGCCGGCCAGACAGAGCGGGTCCCCGTCCCCGTCCACCCGGAGCCTTCGGGGTAGACTGGCGGACAGAGCGGGTCCCCTTACCCTGCCACCCAGAGCGTTCGGGGGAGGCCGGCAGACAGAGTGGGTCCCCGTCCCCGTCCACCCAGAGGCTTCGGGGGAGGCCGGCAGACAGAGCGGGTCCCCGTCCCCGTCCACCCAGAGCCTTCGGGGGAGGCCGGCAGACAGAGCGGGTCCCCGTCCCCGTCCACCCAGAGCCTTCGGGGGAGGCCGGCAGACAGAGCGGGTCCATGTCCACCCAGAGGCTTCGGGGGAGGCCGGCCGCACAGAGCGGGTCTCCTTCCACCCGGAGCCTTCTGGGGAGGCCGGCCGGACCGAGCGGGTCCCCGTCCCCGTCCGCCCAGAGCGTTCGGGGGAGGCCGGCAGACAGAGCGGGTCCCCGTCCCCGTCCATACAGAGCCTTCGGGGGAGGCCGGCCGGACAAGCGGGTCCCAGTCCCCGTCCACCCAGAGGCTTGGGGGGAGTCCGGCCAGACCGAGCGGATCCGCGTCCACCCAGAGCCATCGGGGGAGGCCGGCAGACAGAGCGGGTCCCCGTCCCCGTCCACCCAGAGGCTTCGGGGGAGGCAGCCGCACAGAGCGGGTCCCCGTCCACCCGGAGGCTTCGGGGGAGGCCGGCAGACAGAGCGGGTCCCCGTCCCCGTCCACCCAGAGGCTTCGGGGGAGGCCGGCCGCACAGAGCGGGTCCCCGTCCCCGTCCACCCAGAGCCTTCGGGGGAGGCCGGCAGACAGAGCGGGTCCCCGTCCCCGTCCACCCAGAGGCTTCGGGGGAGGCCGGCGGCACTGAGCGGGTCCCCGTCCCCGTCCACCCAGAGGCTTCGGGGGAGGCCGGCAGACAGAGCGGGTTCCCGTCCCCGTCCACCCGGAGGCTTCGGGGAGGCCGGCAGAAAGATCGGGTCCCCGTTCCCGTCCACCCAGAGCCTTCGGGAGAGGCCGGCAGACAGAGCGGGTCCCCTTACCCTGCCTCCCAGAGCCTTCGGGGGAGGCCGGCAGACAGAGTGGGTCCCCGTCCCCGTCCACCCAGAGGCTTCGGGGGAAGGCTGTTCGCAAGGAGCGGGTCCATGTCCACCCAGAGGCTTCGGGGGAGGCCGGCAGACAGAGCGGGTCTCCTTCCACCCGGAATCTTCGGGGGAGGCCGGCCGGACCGAGCGGGTCCTCGTCCCCGTCCGCCCAGAGCCTTCGGGGGAGGCCGGCGGCACATAGCGAGTCCCCGTCCCCGTCCACCCAGAGGTTTCAGGGGAGGCCGGCCGCACAGAGCGGGTCCCCGTCCACCCGGAGGCTTCGGGGGAGGCCGGCCGGACCGAGCGGGTCCCCGTCCCCGTCCACCCAGAGCCTTCGGGGGAGGCCGGCCGGACCGAGCGGGTCCCCGTCCCCGTCCACCCAGAGCCTTCGGGGGAGGCCGGCCGGACAGAGCGAGTCCCAGTCCCCGTCCACCCAGAGGCTTCGGGGGAGGCCGGCCGGACCGAGCGGATCCGCGTCCACCCAGAGGCTTCGGGGGAGGCCGGCCGCACAGAGCGGGTCCGCGTCCACCCAGAGCCTTCGGGGGAGGCCGGCAGACAGAGCGGGTCCCCGTCCCCGTCCACCCAGCACCTTCGGGGGAGGCCGGCCGGACCAAGCGGGTCCCCGTCCACCCGGAGGCTTCGGGGGAGGCCGGCAGACAGAGCGGGTCCCCGTCCCCGTCCACCCAGAGCCTTCGGGGGAGGCCGGCCGGACCGAGCGGGTCCCCGTCCCCGTCCACCCAGAGCCTTCGGGGGAGGTCGGCCGGACCGAGCGGGTCCCCGTCCCCGTCCACCCAGAGCCTTCGGGGGAGGCCGGCAGACAGAGTGGGTCCCCGTCCCCGTCCACCCAGAGGCTTCGGGGGAAGGCTGTTCGCAAGGAGCGGGTCCATGTCCACCCAGAGCCTTCGGGGGAGGCCGGCCGCACAGAGCGGGTCTCCTTCCACCCGGAGCCTTCGGGGGAGTCCGGCCGGACCGAGCGGGTCCCCGTCCCCGTCCACCCGGTGCTTTCGGGGTAGGCTGGCGGACAGAGCGGGTCCCCTTACCCTGCCACCCAGAGCGTTCGGGGGAGGCCGGTAGAAAGATCGGGTCCGCGTCCACCCAGAGCCTTCGGGGGAGGCCGGCAGACAGAGCGGGTCCCCGTCCCCGTCCACCCAGAGTCTTCGGGGGAGGCCGGCAGACAGAGCGGGTCCCCGTCCCCGTCCACCCAGAACCTTCGGGGGAGGCCGGCCGGACCAAGCGGGTCCCCGTCCCCTCCGCCCAGAGCGTTCGGGGGAGGCCGGCAGACAGAGCGGGTCCCCGTCCCCGTCCACCCAGAGCCTTCGGGGGAGGCCGGCCGGACCGAGCGGGTCCCCGTCCCCGTCCCCGTCCACCCAGAGCCTTCGGGGGAGGTCGGCCGGACCGAGCGGGTCCCCGTCCCCGTCCCCGTCCACCCAGAGCCTTCGGGGGAGGTCGGCCGGACCGAGCGGGTCCCCGTCCCCGTCCCCGTCCACCCAGAGCCTTCGGGGGAGGCCGGCCGGACCGAGCGGGTCCCCGTCCCCGTCCACCCAGAGCCTTCGGGGGAGGCCGGCCGCACAGAGCGGGTCCCCGTCCACCCGGAGGCTTCGGGGGAGGCCGGCCGGACCGAGCGGGTCCCCGTCCCCGTCCACCCAGAGGCTTCGGGGGAGGCCGGCCGGACAAGCGAGTCCCAGTCCCCGTCCACCCAGAGGCTTCGGGGGAGGCCGGCCGACAGAGCGGGTCCCCGTCCACCCAGAGGCTTCGGGGGAGGCCGGCCGCACAGAGCGGGTCCCCGTCCACCCGGAGGCTTCGGGGGAGGCCGGCAGACAGAGCGGGTCCCCGTCCCCGTCCACCCAGAGCCTTCGGGGGAGGCCGGCGGGACTGAGCGGGTCCCCGTCCCCGTCCGCCCAGAGCGTTCGGGGGGAGGCCGGCCGGACCGAGCGGGTCCCCGTCCACCCAGAGCCTTCGGGGGAGGCCGGCAGACAGAGCGGGTCCATGTCCACCCAGAGGCTTCGGGGGAGGCCGGCCGCACAGAGCGGGTCCCCGTCCCCGTCCACCCAGAGCCTTCGGGGGAGGCCGGCAGACAGAGCGGGTCCCCGTCCCCGTCCACCCAGAGCCTTCGGGGGAGGCCGGCCGGACCGAGCGGGTCCCCGTCCCCGTCCACCCAGAGCCTTCGGGGGAGGCCGGCAGACAGAGCGGGTCCCCGTCCCCGTCCACCCAGAGCCTTCGGGGGAGGTCGGCCGGACCGAGCGGGTCCCCGTCCCCGTCCACCCAGAGGCTTCGGGGGAAGGCCGACCGCAAGGAGCGGGTCCATGTCCACCCAGAGGCTTCGGGAGAGGCCGGCCGCACAGAGCGGGTCTCCTTCCACCCGGAGCCTTCGGGGGAGGCCGGCAGACAGAGCGGGTCCCCGTCCCCGTCCACCCAGAGGCTTCGGGGGAGGCCGGCCGCACAGAGCGGGTCCCCGTCCCCGTCCACCCAGAGCGTTCGGGGGAGGCCGGCCGCACAGAGCGGGTCCCCGTCCCCGTCCACCCAGAGGCTTCAGGGAGGCCGGCCGCACATAGCGGGTCCCCGTCCCCGTCCACCCAGAGCGTTCGGGGGAGGCCGGCCGCACAGAGCGGGTCCCCGTCCCCGTCCACCCAGAGCCTTCGGGGGAGGCCGGCCGCACGGAGTGTGTCCCCGGTGTTAGCCAACGGCCTCTTGCGCCCCGTCCTCCCTTTCCGAGGATAACATGGAAGCAGGGTTTTCCTCGGGAGTCGATTACACGCGCCCTCCCGCCATCTCGGTGCCCGAGCGAGGCCCGCCCGCCCCTGGAGCCGACACCTCAGGGCCGGGCCGGGTTCAGCGCTCGCTCTGAGCTGCTCCCGCCCCAGCCTGGTTGGGGCCCCTGCTCACCTGTCACTGTCTTTTCCCCCCAACAGACAAAGAAGGCGGCCTCCTTCCCGAGCTTTGTGGCTGGTAAGCGACCGAATCTCCTCTGGGGGGCAGTGTGTGTGCCGGCAAAGCACGGGGCGCTGAGGCTTTGGGGCTCCCCCGCGGCGCTTGTGCAGAAAGCTCTCCATGGGGGTGCGATGGTGCTGGGCCAGGCAAGGTCCCCGTGCGTCTGGTCATTCGAGGCTGCAGAGCCCGTGGGGGGTGACCATCACCCCTTCTTTATCCTCTCGTCCATTGATGACGCCTCGGTTGCTTCCATGTCCGGCTGTTACAATTCTGCGAAGAACACAGGGGTGCATGTATCTTTTGAGTTCGTGGTGGGGTTTTTTTGGTGTGTGTATGTGGTTTTTTAAAGTAACGTGTTTTGCTCAACAGCTTTTATTGTATTTATTTTTATGTTTTTTTATTGACTTCAGAGAGGAAGGGAGAGGGAGGGAGAGAGAAACGTCAGTGATGAGAGAGAATCATTGATCGGCTGCCTCCTACATGCCCCCTACTGGGGATGGGGCCCGCATCCCAGGCATGTGCTCTGACCGGAATCGAACCTGGGAGGGACCCTTCAGTCCGCAGGCCAATGCTCTATCCACTGAGCCACACGGGCATGTGTGTGTGTTTTAGAGAAGTGCCCAGAAATGGAATTGCTGGGTCCTGTGGTAATTCTACCTCCAGGTTTTTTTGAGGAATCTTCACACTGTTTTCCATAGTGGCCGCACCAGCGTGCCTCTCTGCAGCCAGTTACTGTCTAAAGGCAGCGAGTCCTGGGTGTGGCCCTCGTCACTTCCCCATATCCTGCAGCGAGTCCTGGATGAGGCCCCGGGCCCTCCCGTCTGCCTGGAGCTGTCTCCGTAGCCTCGGCTTGTTCCCGCGGCCAGCCCGCACCCCCACGCCCAGGCGGTTTGCACTTTGTGTCTGGTCTAAGTGCCACCCCAGGGCCTTTGCACCTGCTCCTGCCTCAGCCCGGAGAGCTCTCTCCTCCCGTGGCTGGTTCCGGTTCACCCTTCAGCTCCTAGGGCAGCGCCCGGGTCCTCCCTCACAGCGTTCACCGCACGCCGTCCTGGAGCCTTAGTTGGTGACTGTGTCGGCCTGGGAGCTCCGTGTGCGTTACATCTAGTGCCGTCCTCATGCTGGGTTGGGGCTCCGTGTGCTTCGGGCCTGCGCGGGTGATGGTGGTCTCGGGCGAAGTCACTTGACGTGACGTGGACCATTCCTGCGTGTAACCCGGGGCGTCTGGGGTCTGCCTCCTGGCGGGGACAGGGTGGGCTCTGCGGGACTGCACCTCGAGGCCTACGCTCCAGCCGTCCTCGCAGCCCCGGAGGGCAGGGGCAGGCTCAGGGCTCAGGGCCAGTGAGCCCCCCGGGTCAGGAGTCCCTGGGAGCCCCTGTGCACACCCAGCTCCCCACAGCCCCCGCGGGAGGCGGGCGGGCGGGGTCCAGGGCACGGCTCGGGACCGCCCTTCCCGGCTGGGAGGTGGGCAGGCCTGGGCTCCCTCCGGCAGGGAGGCGCCCGCAGCCCCGTCCTCCTCGTCCTGTGCAGACGCGTTCTCACACTCGGGGAGGACAGGTGTCGTCCACGGACCACGGACGGACCGGTCGCCTCGGGGCCTCACCCTGTCCTGTCTCCCTCCCGTGGCCTCAGCTCAGGGTGGACGCTCCGCGTGCTGCTTCGGGGCTGCGTGCCCGCCCGCCGGCCCCTCCCTGCGGCTCCCATTCTCCCTGCTGGTGCCAGGGCGGCGGGCGGGCCGGCGGGCTGTGCGCCCCTCGCCCTCGCGTGAAGGAGCAGCAGCCCCGGAGGACGGAGCGCGGGGGGCGGCTGGCGGGCTTCGCCGCGTCTTCCCGGGAGCGGGCGCCTCGGGTGGCCCCTCTGCACCGGGAGCCGCCCCGTCCCCAGATGCCCCAGGTCGTTGGGGCTCCTTCGGGGGCGGTGGGGCCAGTCTGAGTGAAGCTCCTCGGGGGCCTGGGCTGCCACGGGCATGGGGACTCAGAAAGGCCGGGGAGCCGACCACGCTCTGCCGAGGCCGGGTGCACAGGCAGCAGCCTCCGCAGGTGGAATTCGATTCGGAGGGGACGCCCCATCCCCACCCTGGACCTCGGCTGCCGCTGGGTGGGCGGGAGGTTCCCGCTGGGCCCCCTCCTGCAGCCTCCCCTCCTCACTCACGGTCACGCCGGCTCGGTGAGACCAACGGGTCAGGCTCCCACCGCCCCTCACCTGTCACCAAAGGGCCTGAGGGGGGCAGTGGCCCCGAGCGCTGCCACGGGGGCAGGCGGGGCCCCTCCTGAGCCAGGGCCGACCGTCACCTTCAGAACCCGCGGGCTCCCAGGCCCAGTGCGGCTCAGCGCAGGCGTGCGGACGGCCGTGGGCTCAGGGCGCCCGCCGTGACCCGCCCGTGGCCTGGCCGGGACGCCCTCTGCGCCCCCCGGAGAGCTGACGGGGCCCTTCAGTTCCAGGGCCCTGCGAGCCCGAGGACCTCATCGACGGCATCATCTTCGCTGCCAACTACCTGGGCTCCACGCAGCTGCTGTCGGAGCGGAACCCGTCCAAGAACATCCGGATGATGCAGGCCCAGGAGGCCGTCGGCCGCGTCAAGGTAGGGGGGGGCGGGCGCAGGCAGCTGCTCCGTGCTCACCGGCCACGCCCAGAGGCCACGCGAACGGGAGCGGCCGTTCAGCTCCCGCCTGGGCTCCTCGTGGCGAGAGAACCGGTGCCTGTGGGAGGGGAACAGGCCGCGCGTCTCATCCACCTCGTGGCCTCGAGGAAGACCACCCCTCGCAGCTCCGCAAGGTGGCCGCCTGGCTGACCGCCGGGCGCGCTGGGCAGGACGAGGCCGAGGCCCCAGAGCGGATGGCTGGGGAGGGCGGGCGGCCTGTGGGTGCGCTGCCCTGGGGCGAGCCCCCCCCCCCCCCCCCCCGTCCTCAGAGGGAACGGGGTGCTCAGCGTGAGCCCCAAAGGGCAGCGGGCCCTGCCTGCTGTGCCCCTCCTCAGCCTCGCCCTCGCGCCCGGGGTCAGGACCCTCCGGCCCGCGTGGGGGGGGGAGCCCTGTGCCCACTGAGGGAGGGGGTGGCCGCTCCGTCCCCTGGGCAGGAGGTCCGAGCGCTGGGGTGTGGACGACGCGGAAGTAACTCTGCCGCCCTCCCTTCTCTGTCTTCCCTCCCACACGCGGCAGAGGATGCAGAAAGCGGCTAAGATTAAGAAGAAGGCGGTGGGTAGCGCGGGGTCGCTGTTCGTGCTGAGCAGGTCGGCGGGGGAGGGGGGTCCCCACTGGAAACACAGATGACGCGCCAATGGCTCTTCCTCTTCCTGGCAGACGCGGGCTTAATGAAACCGCAGGCGCTGATGGTGCCCGCCCCCGATGGGAGCATTGAACCCGGCCCTTTGCCGTTTCCGTCTGAGTGTTGGGGTGCTGGGACGTGGCTGACGCTGGGCCTCACACAGGCGTGTTTAAGGGGGGCATCGGAGCGGCCACGTGACGTGGCTCATGCGGCCTCCTGTGGAGAATTAATTAAACCGTTCCGATAGCTAAAGACTCATTAAGCTTAATTTACTCAGCCCGGGTAATAGAAGTTCCCGCGCGCCCCCGAGAGACGCCTCCCCCCTGCAGACTCTCTGGGGTGTGACAGGCGTGCGGACGGGAGAGTCTTTGTTCTTTGTTTGCAAACCTGGCTGTTCAGTAAGTGCCTGCCCTTCGCACAGCTCCCGGCGCACGGACAGCCCGGCAGGCTCGGCTGGCACCGCTTGAGCTTACACGGCACGAGGTTCAGGCCTCCCTCCCCACCTGGAGCCTCTTTAAAAAAAATTTTTTTTTTAATTGACTTCAGAGAGAGGGAGGGAGAGACAGAAACATCCACGATGAGAGAGAATCATCCATCGGCTGCTTCCTGCACGCGCCCCACTGGGGATCGAGCCCACAACCCGGGCCTTTGCCCTGACCAGGATCGAACCCAGGACCCTTCAGCCCGCAGGCCAGCGCTCTGTCCACTGAGCCATTTTTTAGCAAAAGTCCTAGAACCAAGCTTGAAAGGCACCTGGATGGGAAGGGACCGTTTTACAGACGGGAGAGCAGCTCCGCCCGTCCCGAGGCTGTTGTCAGCGAATCGTTGGCTTCCCTCGTCTTCGTGGGCATTGAAAGCCGTGCGACGTGGCGGCCGAGCGCCCACGGGAGCCTTCCCCCGAGCGCTGGGCGGAGCTCGCGTAGGACGGAAAGATCAGGCGCGGGGGCTCCAGGGCTGCTCACCCGTCCCAAAGCGGGCGCCTGCCTCCTCGCCCCTCCGCCGCGATGGGGGCGCAGACGGGGCCGGGGGCAGGTGGCCGAAGCCGGTGGCCGTGACGCGTGCTCCAGGAGGTGACAGAACGGGCGCGTGTGACAGCGTCCCCGCCTGTCCCAGGCCACGGCGAGGGCAGCACGCAGGCCGTCCGCTCGGCCGGCCGCTCGGGGTTGTGCTGCCCTCGGGGTTTGTGGAAGACGGGCCCAGCCTGCTGGGGGGCGGGGGATGAGTGACGGTGACGGTTCCCATCGGAAGAAAACGCTGACGTTTTAACCCCGCGTCTTGGGCGGTTTCTTCCCGGGTCGAGTCTAAGGAACAGCCCGGGGCGCGGACCGTGCCCTGCGGGAGCCAGGTGTGGCTGAGGCCGAGACCGCGCGTGGGGGCGGCGGGACTCCGGATGCTGAGCCGGAACGGTGCGGCCTCCCTCTGCGCTCAGCCTCCTCGGAGCGCCGCCTCCCCTGCCGCTCGCTCGCTCCGCAGAGCTCACTCGGCAGCTCCCGCTCTGGGCTCCGGCAGCTCTCCCTCCGACGGCAGCTCCACGCCGGGCGGGCGGCGTCCCCTGGGCTGGGGGGACAGGCGGGCTCTGCCCAGCGGCTCCCGCGCTCACGGTGCCCCCGCCGCCCGCAGCACTCGGAGGGGGACGCGCAGACGCTGACGGAGGTGGACCTCTTCATCTCCACCCAGAGGATCAAGGTGCTCAATGCGGACACGCAGGTGAGCGGGCGCAGGCGCCGGAGTGGCCAGGGGCGGGGCTGGCTGCAGCGGGCACCCGGGTCCCAGGAGGCCGGGCCAGGCGGTCCTGTGAGCTGGGGTCAGGCTGCCCGGGGGCGTCGGGGGTGACGGGTCTGGGTGTGGGCGGCCACGGGGTTCCAGGTGCCGGTGAGGGTGACCGGAGGGTTGCGGCAGGAAATTGGTCCGACTGAGAAACGTGAAGTGCGGCCGGGGCTGGGGAGGAGCAGCCGGGAGGGGCTGGGGAGTGGACGTGGACGGTCGGTGGGAGGGCCTGGCCGTGCTGGGGCCCCGCCAGGAGGCGCCCCGCCCGTGGGAAGCGGCCCCCCATTGCCCTGAGCTGGGAAGTGGGGGGACCACATCTCTGGCACCGAGAGGCTGACCAGGCGGCTCCGACGGGCCAGAATGGGGAGGTGCGGGGAGCCCCCCTCCCCCCGGTCCCTTCCCGTGTCCCTCCCGGAAACGTGGCCCCTGTGGTTACCCCCACCCCCAGCCGAGCGGGACACACCGCTGGGAGGAGAAGTGTCCTGGCAGGAGGGGAGGCTGGGAGGCTGAGAAACGGCTTTCTTTGTGGGGAGAGGACACAGGGCCTCTGTGTGCAGCCTCCTTGGGGTGACGGGCCCTCCAGGGGCCGAGGGGCCCACCCGTGGGGTCAGGGAGCTGCCGTGTCCCCGACGCGGCCCAGGCGGTGTGGGCTCCCTCCGCGGACTGGCCCCGCGGCGAACACTGGCCTCGAGGCTTCCTTCCCTCGTCCGCGGGGCAGGGTCTGGGCCAGGTACGCGCTCTGCGGGGCACCGTCTGGGCCCAGGCGGGTCGGGCTTCCCAGGGATGAGAGCCCCCTGCACCTGCTCCCAGAGTGTCCTTTTGGGGTGAATGAAGGCGGGTTGGCCCTGGCCGTGAGTCACTGCTCTCCCGCTCTGTTCTCTAACGCTGTGATTCGCATGGCGGGGGGGGGGGGACTGTGGGGGGGCCTGTCCCCCAGGGGGCACTTAGCAGGACGCAGGGCGCAGGCCAGGAGGGGTCTGGCCCAGGCATCACGCGTGTCGGGTTCAAGGAACCATGAACTGGAGTGTTTTTTTAAACAAAACCCACTTACTTGTTTTTTAAATGTATTTTTATTGATTTCAGAGAGGGAGAGGGAGCGAGAGATAGAAACACCAGTGATGAGAATCACGGATCAGCTGCCTCCTGCACGCCCCCTACTGGGGATCGAGCCCGCAGCCTGGGCCTGTGCCCTGACCCGGAATGGAACCCGGGACCCTTCAGTCTACAGGCCGGTGCTCTATCCACGGAGCCACACAGGCCGGGGCTGGAGCGTGCTTTCCAGGCGTGTCCGAGCGTTCCCTGACCCGGCCTCCCTGCAGGAAACCATGATGGACCACGCCCTGCGCACCATCTCCTACATCGCGGACATCGGGAACATCGTGGTGCTCATGGCGCGGCGGCGCATGCCGCGGGCGGCCTCGCAGGACTGCATCGAGACCACGCCGGGCGCCCCCGAGGGGAAGAAGCAGTACAAGATGATCTGCCACGTGTTCGAGTCCGAGGACGTGAGTGAGCGCCCACCGCGCGGACCCCAGCACTGCAGGCCCGCAGGCTCCGGGGCCAGGCGCCTAGTGGGGGCCACCTGGCTGCTGCTCGAGGGCCTCGGGGACGTCCGACCGCTTCCTGTCGAGGACGGGGTGGGCGGGGCGGTCAGGCTTCTCGCAGAAGCCGACGTCCCCGAAATGCGGTGGGCCCGGCCGTTTCCAGGAGGAGACATTGAACATGGCCCCGTGCACACCTCCTTCCACCACACGCAGGTGCCCGGGCAGGAGGGCGCTGTGAGGCGCGGGCCTGGGGACGTCCTAGGGCCCTGGGAGGAGAGGCTCCGGGTGCCGGCCCCGCAGGGGTACGGGCAGGGGGCTGAGGACGGGGCTGAGGGCAGGGGTACGGGCAGGGGGCTTGTCGGAGCTGCTGTGGCCGTGTTGTCCGTCCTGAGGGAGGGAGGTGAGCTGTGTGTGCCCGTGCCCTCGTCCTGGGAGGAGTGAGAAGGACTCCCTTGGTGGGGGTGAGGGGACGCCCCGCAGCTGCCCAGAGGGTAGGGCCCAGAGGGTGGCCCCACCCAGGTGGTCGCTAGGTGAGGCCGGGCGGAGGGTCTGAGCAGAGAGGAGCACCTGGAGACCCTGAGGCGGCATGAGGACACCAGTGGCTCTTTGAGCCTCGGTCCCCCAGGCAGGGTAGGTGAGCTGCACAGATGAAGGTGCTGGGCCCAAGCAGCTGCCCCTGCCCTCTCGGCCCCCTCGGAGCGGGGAGCCCCCGTGTGCCGGGTCCAAGCCCCACCCCAGTCGGGCACAGGGCTCCGGAGGGCCAGGGGAGAGGGGAGGGAGCCCGCAGCACAGAGATGCGGGGGTGGCCTCCTGGGGGGCTGGGCAGCCCCTGCAAGCTGTCCCCTAGGGGTGCAGGGAGAAGGTGGAGACCCCATGGGGTGGGCAGGTCCTGGCTCCCGAGGGCTGGGGCCTCCTCGGGCTCTCGGGTGAGTCCAGGCCGGGGCATCCCTGGGGTCCCTGGGCCCCTCGGCCTCAGGCTCTGAGCCGGGGGAAAGGACGGGACACGCCCAGGGCCCAGGGCTCGCGTCCCTGTTGGGGGGGGGGGAGGAAGCAGTGGTCACCGTGGTCGTGAGCAGGTAGCTGGTCAGGTTGCCTTTATTGACGCTGTGCCCGCCCTGCACCGTCCGTCCGGTGGGCAGTCAGCCCGGCCCGCAGGTCCGGCAGCAGGAGGCCCCGGGCGGCCGCGGAGCGGCCCAGTTCCCCTCAGGCTCCCGTGGGCACCGTGCCCAGCGCCGCCGCGGCCCTCTGAGGTGCCCTCCCCACAGGCCCAGCTCATCGCGCAGTCCATCGGCCAGGCCTTCAGCGTGGCCTACCAGGAGTTCCTGCGCGCCAACGGCATCAACCCCGAGGACCTGAGCCAGAAGGAGTACAGCGACCTCGTCAGCTCCCAGGAGATGTACAACGACGACCTCGTCCACTTCTCCAACTCGGAGAACTGCAAGGAGGTGAGGCCCGCCGCCCGCGATGCCCCTCTGGCCCCTGCCTCCGAGGAGCTGGGCACTGGGTGAGAGGAGGGCCTGGGAACGAAGCGCGGACGACGTCTGTCCAACGGCCAGGAGGCGGGCCTTCCTGCTGGGCTGCCCGCTCCCAGCCCGGAGGGTTCTGAGCGGCGGGAGGGCGCTTTGCAGGGGGACCTGGGTGCTGGGTGCTCCGCCCGGGGAGTCTGGAGCGACGAGGAGTGAAGACGTGGGGCTCCTGTGACAGGAGCCGGGACCCTGGGGCGCGTGGACCGGCGGCTGCTGTGAGGAGAGGAGTGACAGGCAGCTCCCTGAGAGAGACTGTGAAGTGAGAGAAGAAAAGGACTTTTTTAGGCAAAAGCCAACCAGGCTCAGGGTCGAGTCCGGAGTCTTTGCTCCCAGGGTGGTTGGAGGCCGGGGGGTGGGGTGGGGGTAGCAGCTCCGGGCCCCACATGGCCCCACTCACCCCCCTCCCCCCGGCAGCTGCAGCTGGAGAAGCACAAGGGCGAGATCCTGGGCGTGGTGGTGGTGGAGTCGGGCTGGGGCTCCATCCTGCCCACCGTGATCCTGGCCAACATGATGAACGGGGGCCCCGCCGCCCGCTCGGGGAAGCTGAGCATCGGCGACCAGATCATGTCCATCGACGGCACCAGCCTGGTGGGGCTGCCCCTCGCCACCTGCCAGGGCATCATCAAGGTAGGCGCACGAGCGGCCCCGCCCCCCTGTGCTCCAGGCGTGGGTCCAGGGACCCACCTGAGGCTGTGCCTCCGCTCGCGGGGCTGTCCCGTAGCCCAGGCTGCCCCACGCTGCCTGGAGGTGTAGGGCGACCGGCCCGTCCTGGTTTGCCTGGTCACCTGGGAGGCAGGTCTCCGGTAAGAGGGTGGGCCTGCTGCTTGCAGCCTGAGGCCCCACAGGGGTGAGGCGGATGGGTCTCTCAGGGACCCCGGACGGCGGCCCCGCTGTGGCCTGTCTGGTCTGTCCCCGCCCACCGTGGTCGAGGTGCAGGACACCTCTCCCCCCTCGTCAGCCTGACCCCAGGAGCTGGCCCTCACAGACAGACGAGGGACGTGCCTCCGGCAGTGGTGCCCCTGGCCTGGGTGGCGTGGAGCCTCCCGCCGGGGGCTGTGGGTGCCGGGCGCTGGCCCACTGCTCTGAGGGGCTGTGTGCGGCCGCCCACCCGCTCCGGGCAGCCCCAAGCCGCCTCTGGGCTGAGGACCGGCCTGAGGAGCCGTGGGGAGGCTTGGCCGCCCTCCCAAGACCTGGGCGCTTCCTGTCTCGTTCTCGGGGCCCGAGCCGCCCTTGGCTCTCGGTGGCGCCGTCTCGCGTGGACACCGGCAGACGCCCACTGAGCCAGGCACTCCTGTCCCCACCGTCCTCCCCCAGGAAGGCCCCCCGGTGACTGGGGCCGGCATCTGGCTCTGCCCCGAGCAGAGGGCAGCTCAGGGCGCGGGCCACAGCACACCCTGCACCTGGGTTCCCTGCCCGCGGGTCAGGGTGGGCGACGCCTTTACTCCTCCGAGGGACACAGGCCTCCTGCTCGGCCTGCTCACCTGACCCCGTCCCGCTCTGCAGGGTCTGAAGAACCAGACGCAAGTGAAGCTCAACATCGTCAGCTGCCCGCCCGTCACCACGGTCCTCATCAAGCGGCCGGACCTCAAGTACCAGCTGGGCTTCAGCGTGCAGAACGGGATTGTGAGTCCGCTCCCTCGGCCACGCTCGGGTCTGGGCGCAGGTCCGCCCGGGACACAGCCAGGCAGGGGGGCGGCGGGCCCCTCCCGGCCCCCAGCAGCGTCCGACTCACTCCCACCACAGCGAGCGGCCCGGGAGCTGTCAGGCCGGCTCTGCAGCCCAGGCTCCTGTTCTCGGCCTGCGCTGGGCCGCGGGAGGGTGTCCTTGGTGCAGGGAACCTCCTGGAAGGCAGAGAACGTTCCCCTCGCTGCCTGCTGCGGGCGGGGCCCCGAGCTGGGAGGGGCCGGTTCTGCCCCTTGTGTCAGGGCAGCCTTGCTGCCCAGCACCTCCCGAGTCTGGGGGTCTGTGGTGGAGGCCGTGGCAGCGCCCCTAGAACCTGCCTCACCTCGTGGCTGCTGTGACTCGCGCCGCATGAATGTGGGGGTGGCTGTCAGTCTAGTCCATTGATGCATGTGCTGCTGGGCCCCGGTCCGTCCGTCCGTCCGTCCGTCCGGGCAGGGACCAGGAAGTGGAGCTGTCTGAGGCTGGGCGGGTCGGGAATGCCGTGGTCTGTCCCGTTTCACAGGGTGAGGTCCCTCGTCCCCGGGCTCCAGCTGGAAGTGGGGGCATCGGTGGGCAGTCGGGGTCTGTCTGTAGCGGGGCCCGCGGCGTCAGTAACCAGGCCACAGGCGTGCACGGAGGCCCTGACGGCCGGCCGGTCTCTCCTCACTGGGACGGCCGTGCCCACTGACACGGTGCCAGGCAGCCAGGTGCCCTGGAAAAGTTTGCCGACGTCGGAGTTAGTCTGTTCCCATCAAGTGCCTTTTCCATTTTCAGCCTCACGACGCCCAAAGCACAGGGCGCCGCGGGCAGACAGGCCCTGACGACCCCGTTGTCGCTTTTTCTAAATGGGTCCCCCCCACACACCACCGCCCACCAAGCGAGTCTCCCGCTGGGAGATGCCGCCTTCTGAGAAGGGCAGCCTGCCCCCCAACTCCAGCTGTGACAGGCGGGGTCCCTGTGGGGTCCCTGCGTTAGGTGTGAGGATCCCTAAAAAGACAAAACAACCTGAGAGAGACGATAACCATCGGGCAGCGCCTGCAGGTGGAGTCCTTTCCCGTCTTGGGGGCAGGCGTGCCGGGCGGTGTGGCGGGACCCCGTGCTGATGCCTGTCTGTCTGCTCAGATCTGCAGCCTCATGCGGGGTGGCATCGCCGAGCGAGGGGGCGTCCGCGTCGGCCACCGCATCATCGAGATCAACGGGCAGAGCGTGGTGGCCACGGCCCACGAGAAGATCGTGCAGGCTCTGTCCAACTCGGTCGGGGAGGTGAGACCCGAGGCCCCACGCGAGCCCCTCCCATCCGTGCCGCCTGCTCAGCCTGCGCGGGAGGCGGGGGGAGACCTCAGCCCCTTCTCGTTGGCAGATTCATATGAAGACCATGCCCGCCGCCATGTTCCGGCTCCTCACGGGCCAGGAGACCCCGCTGTACATCTAGGAGCCGAGGCCGGACCCCACGCTCCCCCGACGAGAGGTCCGTCTTCCTCCAAGGAGAGCCGCCACGTGTGCGCGTCGATCTGTTCTCGTCGGGCGGACAAAGGTGTGTGTACCTGTGCTGTGCAGTCTGTCCTCCGAGCGCGAGCGAGGCCCGGCGACAGCCAGCTCCTGGGCGGCGGGATGGGGTCCTGGGAGGCCCCGCTCAGGACGTCCTTAAGTGACGCTGGGGAGGCACGACGGACTTGCACTCCGAGGAGGAGCCGTTGCTGAGGTAAAGAAAGGACGAGGCCACAACATCAAACCCCCTCCTTAGCAACCCCACGGGGCTGACTCCGCCCACAGGCCCTCAGCCCGGAGGCTTCCGGGGACGAGGCGGGCAGCCCGGGCACCAGCCCCTCTACAATCCCCGTCCACACACACGTGCTTCCCAAAAACACAGAAACCTCGGCCCCGCCCCTCCTGGGGGCCAGGCGCCTCCCGGCGAGCCGTCCCGGCGGGCGGTGACCCCAGCCTAGCCCTGCCCCCGAGGCCGCCGGCCGCCGGCGCGTGTCCGGGAGATACACTGTGACAAGAAGCCTTACCCGCTGACCACTGCGCTCGGGTCCCCGTCGGCACGGCGTGCCGTGTGCTGCATGCGCCACCTTAGGGAGCCTCGCTGAACCTAATAAACCTGACGTCGTCCTCACCGTGTGCTGCTTTGTAACGGAGGCGCCGGACCTGCACGCACCTCTGCACGCCGCCCCGCGGCCCTCCGGGCCTCTCCCCGCCCAGGTCGGCCGGGGGCAAGCAGGGTCAGCGATGGTGACAGGCCACCTGGCTCCCCCTCTTCCCAGTGGGGAGACAGGCTGCCGACTGGGGAGAGGCCACCTGGGCCCCCGGGAGGGGTGCACGCGTGTGTGGAACGGAGCCGGACCCCCTCAGCGTCTCCTCACCTGGGTCTCCTGCAGCCTGTCCCGGCTCCCAGGCTTCTCTCCGGGGCCACGGTCCGTGTCACCTGGCGTGGGGAGGCCCCACCTGTCAGCCTGGGGACCCTGAACAAGGGGACCCACCTTGGCTGTGAGGGGGCCGCCGGGGAGCCCACACCCTCGGGGGGGGGAGGAGCTGGAGGGAAGGGGCCTCCCCGTGGGGCCCAGGGCGGCTGAACGGCGCCTGGGGAGGAAACCCACGGCTGACAGTGAGGTGTGGGGGGAGGGCACCCAATGATACACAAAATCCAAATCCAACAGCACTTCACACACAGGAGCCCGAGCTCCCCCCGGGCGGGCGGTCCTCATTCCCTGGTCGCACAACTGCAGACAGCCCCCCAGGGCCTGGCCCAGGGACACTGTGACCCCGCGACCCCCGAGACGCTGTAAAGGCCCCTCCAGAGCTCGACGGGGGCCCCTTGGAAAGCCCTCACAGGAACTTGGCTGGGGACTTGCGAAGCCCTCAGCTGAGAAAACCACATGCAAACGAATGAAACGGGGTTAGTGTCCCCCCACGTACACACGTTAACGCAACACGAATCCAAGACCCGCATGTAAGACCCAGAACCACAGAAGGAAACGGTACCAAACTCGTGGACCGGTCACAGGGAGCCTCTATGAACCTGACCCCGAGGCCAGGAAGGAAAGGCAGAAATGAGTGACTGGGACCCCATCACCCTGAACAGCTGCACAGCAAGGAAGTGACACCGAGGCCCAGAGGCCAGATGGGGATGCTCCTCGCAAACAGCAGCTCCGCCAAAGGGCTGGTTTCCAAAACAGAAATACCTCGGCCGACGCCACGCCAGCACCCCATCAGAAAGGGCCCGAGGCCGGAAAATGCCCTCCCAACAGACACAGAAACCGGGGAGATGAGCTCCAAGCTGCAGAGCTCCCACCTCCCTCCCCCTGCCAGAGGGGCATTCTCAACAGGACCAGCAGCAAGTGGGGGGGAGGCTGTGGGAGGGGGGCCCCTCACTCACTGCTGCTGGGAACGTGGATGGTGCAGCGACCGGGGGAAGCGGTCTGGCGTTTCCTAAGAGACTGAGATCAGAGCTCCCCCACGACCCACAACCCCGCCCCTGGGCGTGCGCCCCCAAACTCCAAACCCTGCGTTCAGAGACACGCACCGTGTCCACTGCAGCAGCATTCACGGTGGCCGGCACACGGCAACCCGCGCCCCGCGTTAGAGGACCGGGCGTAAGGAACCCTCGGCCTGAGCCGGAGGAAATGGCGGACCTGAGACACAGCTCTGAGCCGCCCGCTGTCACCCCGGTGTGAGAATCGGGGACACAAACCGCTGCTGTGGCTGCCAGAGGCGCGGGGTGGGGTGGGGGTCCTAACACACGGTGACGGGAGGAGGTGTGACGGGGTGCTGGGCGCAAGGTGCCGCAGACGGACCTTGTAGCGCGGAAGCCCACCCGAGCCCGTGTGGTCCTACCTGTTAGGGCTTCGGGGCGACAGCCCTTCGCGGCCACGTGGAAGCTCCTCGCCACAGGCGGGCAAGGACCAGGAAGTGCCCCGGGACACCAGGTCGAACAGGGAATGGAAACTCCTAGAACCCTGAGCGCTTACCTGCCTTCCGGCCGCACGCCAGGCCACCAGCTCGGGCCGACCCACTGGGACAGGTGTCCCCCGGTGAGGGCACGTGAGGGGGGATCACCACCCCGTGTCCGGCCTCGGCGCTTGCAGCCCTTTCGTTCCCACGTCCCCTCCCCAGCCCCTTCCCGTAAATAAGTCCCAGCTTTCTTCACCCACCGACTGAGGCGGCTGGTGAGCCTGTGCACACAGCACGTCATCGACCGTGCCCCGTGAACCCACGTCAGCCACCCGTACGTTTAATTAAAGGAGAGAACCCAGAGGTTTCCCGCCGTGCAGTCTGCGCGAGGTGCTCGCCCTCACCTGCCGTGTCCGGGGGGTCCTGTCTGTCCGCGGAGGCGGGGCGCAGCGGCCAGTCGATCCCGGACCATCACACGGCTCCTTCCCCGACCTATACACCCGGCTCCCCTTCTCACGTCGGCCGCCGTGACCACAGAGCAGAGGGGAGCGCCCCCGAGCAGCCGCGGGGGCCCGTCCAGTCCTCCCCACGCCAGGCCCGTGGGCTCTCGCGGCCTCGTCCAGGGCAGGGCCGTTCAGGTGCTGGTGGCTGCGCTGTGGGTCCGGGTGTTGCCGTGGCTGCAGAGGTGCCCAGCCGCCTGGCTGCTCCCGCAGACCCCACGGGGGGTGTTCTGCAAAGAAATGGCAACCTGGGTCCTCCCAACGCCGACACGGCTGCCGCCGCCTGGCTGGGCCGGCAGAGATCTGCTTTCTCAGGAGACACACGGATCCGGGGGCCCCGGGCCTCTCCCCAGACCTCCACCCTCGAGGCCAGTCCAGGGGTGGGGGGCGGGGGGGCAGATCCAAGAAAAGCGGGAAGCAGCGGCTCATCCCAAGGGCTTCCTGTTACGGATTCAGTCACAGTGTCGGCTCCGTGGAACTCGCACCAGGTAGACAGTGGAGAGCGCGCCGGGGCGAGGCCCCCGCGGGGGGAGGGCTGAGATGGGCTCCCCACAAAGCCCCTGCCACGCCTGCCCTTTGCACATTGGCACGGTGCCCTTCAGCCCGCGGGCACAGCGGGGCCAGGTCAGGAGAAAGCAGCCTCCTCCTCCGGGCCACCTCTGTCCACGTCTGGGAACCAGACCGGGAGGATCCGGGCGGGAAGTACTTCGCGTCCTCATTACCCGGCAGTCGCCTGCCCCCGGCTGCTTGTGCCGCTGGTCAGTCCGAGCCCATGTGCCTGACAAGACCAGGGTTCCCACGGGACACGAGACGGACGGTCCTCCTCGGTGTGACTGGGCTGGGCAGGCCGTGTGTCCCCCAAGGATACGATGGACCGGCTCCCCCTGGGAGAGGGGCCAGCAGCCACCCCCACGAGCACGGCTCCCGCAGGCCCCTCTGACGCCAGCCTGTCCGTGTCCGCGCCCACAGCTGGGCGGTCACACCTGGTCCAGCACGGCCGCGCTGAAGCCGGCCCCCTCCACGGGGCGCTCTGCCGGGGCGAGGGGGCAGCTGGAGCGCCCCAGAAACTTAGCCACCAGGCCCCCGGGGCCCGCGTGGGCCTTGCTGTCCACGACGGAGCGCGGCCGCTGTTTGGCGACCGAAGGCGAGGCCTCGGGCTCCGGGCGCCGCTGCGGTTCCCAGGTGTCGGGGTGCCCGGGTGGGGACGGCTGGTGTCGGCGGGCGCAGGCAGCCACGGCAGAGCGAGACCGGGAGACTGGAAGTCAAGGGGAAAGACGACGTGTGAAAACGGCCCGCACCAAACCAAACCCCGTGCCTCTCGGAAAGGCCGACACACGCAGGGACCGCGTTCTGCTGGGAGCTCTGGGTCCTGGGTCGGCGGCGGGCATGTCCTGCTTCCTGGTCCCTCCTGGCCCCTCAGCTCCGCGCTAAGGTGGCACTGGCCTGGCGGGCTGCACCTCCCGGGGCCGAGGGGCTGTGGACGGGCACAAGCAAAGCGGCCGGGGAGAAGGGCCCCCGGCGGAGGCCCCCTCCGTCCCCTCGGCTAGAATCAGCGCTCAGCCGGTGCGGCGGGCGGCCCCAGGAGGGGAGGACAGAGGCCGAATCTGGGCAACAAGATCCCGGGACGCTGGCGGGGAGTGCACAGCCCGGGCCAGTCCCGGGTGGAGCCCCAAAGGCTCAGGGTCAAAGCCTGGCGCTCGGCACCTCGGCCCGAGCTGGTGAGCAGCCCGGAGGCTCTCATCACCCCAGACTTCCCGCCTCCTGTCCCGGGCAGAGCAGCGGGCCTGCTGGCGGCACAGCTGGGGCCTCAGACTGTCCACCGCCCTTGGGGACCCGAACATCAGACCACGTGTCACTGGGTTCCCAGCACGCGGGGCCGCAGGTGGGCGGGGCCGCAGGTGGGCGGGGCCGCAGGTGGGCGGGGCGGTCGTACCTGCAGCCCCGGAGGAGCACGCGGTGGGGTCGCTGGTGGAGCGGGCCAGGCGGCCAGGGCCCGGAGGTGTCCGTGTGCCCACGTTGGGGTCCCCGGGGGAGGCGAGGCCGGGGTGCCGGGCTGGTGGCGGGGCCCCCGCGGGGCCATCGGGGGACAGGTGGCTGGGGCCTGGCGCAGTGCCACCCTGGGAGCCTGGGCGGCTGGTGCTCTCTGAAACCAGTGAAAACATTTTTTTATTGTTTTTTTTATTAAGGTATTATATGTGTACATACCTTACCATTGCCCCCCACCCACTCCCATACATGCCCTCACCCCCCAGTGTCTCGCGTCCATTGGTGATGCTTATAAGCATGCATACAAGTCCTTCGGTTGATCTCTTATCTCCCCACCTCTCCCTAACCTCCCCGCTGTAATCTGACAGTCTGTTTGACGCTTTACTGCCTCTGTATCTATCTTTTTGTCCATCAGTTTATAAAAACATTTTTTTTTTAAAAAAAAAGGAAAAACATCTCATCTCCAATCCGACGGGGGAGGTTACCTTGGGCGCAGAAGCCGGCAGAGGCGTCGGGGTCCCGGGAGCTGGTCTGGGCCCCCTGCTGGTCTGTGCTCGGGACCTGCAGCCAGAAACAGGCAGCGAGGGGCCGGTCAGGAGGGCGACCCGGAGCCCACCTTCTCGTAGGAAATTCTGTGCGGCGGGCACTGATGTCCCCCGTCCCCCTGAAAGTCCTGGGGTGTGAGGCGGAGGACGCCCTGGTCCAACGCAAGGCCATTTCTCTGTGACTTTTGATGTTTCTCCCTCCCTCCCTTTCCCTTCCTCTCTGAATCAATAAAAAAAATTTAAAAAATATATAAAGGCGCCCTAGCCGGTTTGGCTCAGTAGACAGAGCATCAGCCTGTGGACTGAAGGGTCCAGGGTTCCATTCTGGTCAAGGGCACATGCCCGGGTTGCGGGCTCCATCCCCAGTGTGGGGTGTGCAGGAGGCAGCTGATCGATGCTTCTCTCTCATCATTGATGCTTCTCTCTCTCTCCCTTCCTCTCCCTGAAATCAATAGAGATACATAAATTTATATACAGGCAGTAGAAGTGGGGGAGAAAAGTACAGCTGTTAGGCTCAGACACGCCTGAGGGGGCCGAGGGGAAGAGGCGCCAATGCCAGGGTTGGGGCCCAGGTTCTGCCCTCGGGCCCTGCTGCCTGCCCCCCACCACGGGCTAGTGACACCCACGTCCCACCGGCTCGCTGAAGGCTCGGGCAGAGACCCACGCGGGCAGCAGGCCCCGTGCGGGGAGCCGGTTTCCCGGGCCGGGTCTCACCTGGCTGGGCGGGGCCGGGCCCACCACGGCCTCGTAGGGCGGGGGCAGCTCCGCGGGGTAGAGCAGGCCGGGGCTGTTGATGGCCACGCTGTACAAGGTGCCGAACGGAGCGGGAGCCAAGTCCAGGTGGAGGCCCCTGCGGAGGCGAACACCGCCTGTCACCCCCTGGGGAGGAACCCCCAAAGGCTGACATTTCGCCTGTCGGCTTCCCTGGTCGGACACTCATCGTGTTGGTGAAGTAAAAGCCTAATTCGCTCGGCAGTGTTAGCTTTAGTTTTCTGGAAAGATAACACCACTGTCAATACACTCAATGGCTCTGTCCATTAAAGTGGAAGCCCGGCCGGCATGGCTCGGTGGTTGAGCGTCGACCTAGGAACCAGGAGGTTGAGGTTTGATTCCCGGTCAGGGCACATGCCCGGGTTGCAGGCTCGATCCCCAGCAGGGGGCGTGCAGGAGGCAGCCGATCCATGATTCTCTCTCATCACTGATGTTCCTATCTCTCCCTCTCTTTTCCTTTCTGAGAAAATATTTTAAAAAATTAAAATTAAAATGATCCCACAGCTAACTCATCTTTAACCAGCAATCCCAAGTCCTATCGATGGCTATTATCACCAGTGGCTCGGTTTCCTGGGTTTGGTTCCGTGTCCCTGGAGAGAGCCCCAGAGAACCCTCTCGCTCTGAGTCCCTTCCCTCCGCTGCCCACGCTCTGTCTGTTCTGACCAACCTGCTCTCATGGCCTGTCCCCCCCACCCCCCAGCTTCTCCGCTGAAGATGGGCGCGGCCTCTGCCCGTGTATCTGCCCGATCGTCCCCATCGCCCCTGCGTCAGCCCGTCCCCGAGGCATCGGCGGCCGCACCCACCTGTGGGCCTCGGCCGTGGGCGTGCAGGTGTACTCGGGAGGGTAGTAGGGGGGAGGCGGCAGCGGGGGGACGAACTCATCGAAGTCCAGCGTCTGGTGGAGGATGGTGCCGTGCGGGGTCACGCAGGCAGGGCTGGTGGGATGCGCCCTGTGTGGGAGGAACTGGAAAAGAGAGGGGCACAGTGAGGGACAGCTGGGTGGCCTGGGTGTAGGTGAGCTCACTACACGAGCTTTGGTTTGGGACTTACGTCACTTAAAACTGTTGGGCCTTGCCGGTAAACACACCTTCTATTACATTTATTTTTTTATTTTTAAAATTGATTGTTAGAGAGAGAGGAAGGGAGGGAGAAGGTGAGCCACATCAACTGGTTGCCTCCCACACACATACTCACCGGGACTGGGGGACGACCCCACCACCCTTTGGTGTGTGGGCCGATGCTCTAACCACTGAGCACACCAGCAAGGCAGTAACCAGCTTTTCATTCCTCAGAGGCCCACCAGCCCTGCTCTGTCTGATAGGTACGCAGCACCTGCCACCCAGACGCATTTCTGTTGAACCCAGGCCTCATGAAGGTCCCTGTGGGTCCCAGGAGAGCCGGCCACAGTGGCGGCTGGACCAGGCCTGGGTGAACTGGGGAGGTGAAGGTGCTGGTGGCCTTGAGTGGGGCTGGGCTGACCCCTTCCTAGCACTGAGACCAGGCACAGTGGCCCTCGTTACACAGAGCCCTTCCTGCAAGGGTCCTCCTCTGCAAAGCATCTGACTAGAGCCCGGCCGGTGTGGCCCAGCGGCTGAGCATCGACCTAGGAACCAGCAGGTCACAATTCCCGGTCAGGGCACAGGCCCGGGTTGCAGGCTCCATCCCCAGTGTGGGGTGTGTAGGAGGCAGCCGATCCATGATTCTCTCTCACCATTGATGTTCCTCTCGCTCTCTCCCTCTCCCTTCCTCTCTGAAATCAATGGAAACATAACTTTTTAAAAAATCTAAAGGGCACAGGTGAGCAGTTTCTTCATCTGAGAAGAATGCACCTTCTGAGCAGCCCTCCTGTGAGCTCAGGGAACGCGGAGCCTGAGGCGGCGCCGGGCCTGGAGGGCGGGCCCAGGGGCGGCCTGGACTAGAGGCTGTGGCCCCACAGGAGCACCCCGAGGGGCAGGGCTCTGTCCACCCAACAGCACGGAAGCGAACACGCCGATGGCACCACAGTACAAGTCCTCTCTCGTCCCGAGGGCGGCACGCACTGACCTCCACGGATCTGCACGCACCAGGGACGTCAGGCCATGCTGTCCCCGGGGCTGCTGGCGGGAAGCCAGATGTCCACTCTCCCACGCCCGTCCGTCGGTGTCCCTCCCCCCCGCCCGGAGGAGGGGCCGGGGGCCACTCACCAGGTGCAGGATGTCGGTGGAGACCATCTGCATGCAGCACATGGCGGTGGCCAGGGCGCACACGATGGTGGAGAGGACGTTGAGGGCGCACACGCTGAAGAGCAGGTCCTGCGAGGGGAGACGCGGAGGTCAGCGCCCGGGGCAGCCGGGCAGCCCTGAGCACGCCTCCCAGTCCAGCACCAGCCTGCCAACCGCCTCCACCTCACGGACGCTTTGTACTGAGACTTTTTATTTTCACAGTCAACACTGGCCTTGCCTGGCTGGTGTGGCTCATGGCTGAGCGTCGATCTATGAACCAAGAGGTTGCTGGTTCGATTCCCAGTCAGGGCGTTGGGGGCTGGATCACCAGTGTGGGGGCGTGCAGGAGGCAGCCGTCCATGATTCTCTCTCATCGTGGATGTTTCTATCTCTCTCCCTCTCCCTTCCTCTCTGACATCAATAGAAATATATATTTTTAAAAAAGGGAAAGTCAGCAGCCATCTGTTCCCTGACGGCGGGACAGCAAACACGTTAGGGAAGCAGGAATCGCAGTTCGTCCAGACCTCCACCCCCTCCCACCCTCTTCACATCCGCCCGGGCAGGAAAGGGAGGAGGTAAGAACGGGAACCGAGGAGAAACGGCACCTCCAGTGGAAATCTGTGACCCTCGGAGATGAGTCCCCGAGAGAGTCCCTCTGGACCTAACTGACCGCGGGGGACGCGCACCGAGAGCACGCACACATGGATGAGACCGCGCGAAACGCCGTGTGCTCGGACGGGACGCGGGCCGGCTCCGGGGCGTCACCTTGAGGGTCAGCCGCACGGCGTTGCAGTCCTCCCGCAGCGGGTTCAGCTTCAGCGTCTCCCCGAGGTTGCTGCAGCCGGCCGCCGGGTGCTGCGCCTCACAGCAGATGCACACCTCCACGCTGTCAAACTTAATCTGACGGGACAGGGGACACGGGCACAGCTCGCCACAAGCACGCAGCCTGGCGGGCACACCGCAGCCGCACGCACACGCACACGCCTCAGTTCAAACATCCCGTTTAGTCTCAGTCATGAAGTCAAAAATGTTTCTTTTATTTTGTTGGCAAAAGCCATGGAGAACATGGGGAGGAATGGCTTCAAATTGATGTTTCTCTCCCTCCCGCTCCTTTCCTCTCTGCAATCACAAATATTTACTTATTTTTAAAGTGGGCTGCAACCACTTGAAGACGTTTTAGAAACCGCGAGAAGAATGACTGCATGTGGTCCTGTCTGGGCCTGGGAGTCACTGGTCAACGTAAGCGGCCGCACAGCGTCCTCGGGGACAAGGCAGGGAGGCTGGGCGTCCAATCCCCCCTCAGCGACACAGGGACAGACGTGGACATACATCTTCCGTGTCTCACTGAAGGGCTGATTAATTCTCAGGAAATCCCAGGAACCTCCCGATGAGCTCCCTGACCCCGACATCCCGGCGTGCGGGGCCGACGGGTTTATTGCCGGAGCGGCCCTGGGGGTCGGGCCACGGGACGAAGCCGAGCTCTGCAGATGAAGGTGCTGCCGTTTCCCATGAATCTCTGGAGCCCTGAGCTGGTCTGTCCGCCTGGCCAGGAGTGGGAAGGGCTGATTCAACAGAAAGAGGGGGTGCCCCCGCGGGCAGCCTGCGAATCTCGGGGATACCCAGTGGACAGCCGTCCCTGAGGGCAATGAACCAGCCAAGACACAGAGAAACCAAAGCACGAGGGACAAAATCGGACCCACTCTCTTATGGGGTGACCGTCGCCCACGGGGTGACCTGGGACAAGCCACAGAACCTCTCTGAGCGGAGGGGTCCTGGGGTCGGGGTGCACAGCAGATGAGGTTAAGGGGGGTCAACATTCAGAGTGCAAATGTGGTTTGTTGTTGGTGTTATTTTCTTAGTATTTTCATTGATTTTTAGAGAGAGAGGAAGGGAGACAGAGAAACATCCACGTGAGACCGGAACATCGATTGGCTGCCTCCTGCGCGCCCCCTACTGGGGATCCAGCCTGCAACCTGGGCCTGTGCCCTGGCCGGGAATCCAACCAGCAGCCTCTTGGTGCCGGAGGTAATGCCCAGCACACTAAGCCACACCAGCCCAGGCGGGAAAGAGAGACAGAAACATCAATGAGGAGAGGGAATCACTGATAAGCTAAACCCCCCCCCCCCCCCACACACACCCACACACACACTGGGGATTGAGCCAGCAACCTGGGCACATGCCCCCACCTGGAATCAAACTGTGACCTCCCTGGTTCATAGGTCAATGCTCAACCACGGAGCCATGTGGCCAGGCCAAAAACATGTATTTTTTAAAAAGCTACACCTTCTGGCAATCCCGGGAGCTGTGAAGGAGACCAGACGACGACAGACACGCCTCAAAGGGGGCTGCGGACGCTCAGCCACGTTTTCCTGCATCTTTCAAGCCCGACCTTCCCGAACCTGCCGCCTACGGCGTGTCCTCTCGTAACTGATGCTCCACCAGGACGAAGCTCAGTCAGGTTGCCCTGGTTACTGTGGGGCTCTTCCGAGGGCTGTGGCTACATCATTGGTGTTGCCTTGGTTACCGGACGCTTTCCATTTTGAGGCTGGAGTGCAGGCACTCAATGCAGCCACAAGCCTCAGGAAAAACCCGACGACAGCCTTCGGCCCAAAGAGGCTGGTCCCAAGTCTACACGTGGACGTTCCCCCCGCCTTCCGCACGATGGCCAAACCCGAGGGAGCAGAGATGGCCCTCACAGGGAATGGCCCACGACGGTCCCATCTACAGACCACGGACACTACCCCGTGGAGAGGGACAGCCTGGTGGCCACACCGGATGAAGCTGTGAATCACCCCGAGGGAAGAAAGCCAATCCCCAAGGGTAACCTGCTGGGGAATCGTCCACTCACAGAACACTTGGGAGACGACCAGTTTTAAAGTACATTTTAAAACACAGTACTGCATTTCCACATAAGGTACAGTAGATGTAAATAACCTCAAGATCATGAAAATAGTAAATTATTATTATTTTTTTTAAGAATGAAAAGGGAGCCCACTGTATGGGAGGATATATTTGCCAAGGATAAGAGGTTAATTTCCAGAATATATAAAGAACTCACGCAACCTAACCAAAGGAAGACAAACAATCCAACTTAAGAAAATGGGCAAAGGACCTAACTAGACACTTCTCCAAAGTGGACATACAGACGGCCAAGAGACAGATGAAAAATGCTTAAAGTCACTGATCATTAGAGAGATGCAAACTGAAACAAGGAGGTATCGCCTCACACCTGTCAGAGTGGCTGCCGTCACCAAACCTACAAACAACAAGTGCTGGCGAGGATGCGGAGGAAAGGGAACCCTCGTGCACTGCTGGTGGGAACGCAGACTGGGGCAGCCACTGTGGAGAGCAGCGTGGACTTCCTTAAAAAAATTAACAATGGAACTGCTGTTTGACCCAGCGAGCCGTTCTAGGAATATATCCTTAAAAACCAGAAACACGAACATGAGAGAACATATGCACCCCGTGTTCATAGCGGCGCTAGTTACAATGACCAACATCTGGAAAGAGCCCAGTGCCTATCAGCAGACGAGTGGATAAAAACGCTGTGGGACGCCCTGGCCGGTGTGGCTCAGTGGATAGAGCGTCAGCCTGCGGACTCAAGGGTCTCAGGTTCGATTCCAGTCAAGGGCACATGCCCAGGTTGCGGGCTCGATCCCCAGTGGGGGGCCGTGCAGGAGGCAGCCGATCCGTGATTCTCTCTCATCGTTGATGTTTCTGTCTTTCTCTCCCTCTTCCTTCTTCCCTGAAATTAATAAAAATATATTTAAAAACACACATGCTGTGGGACATTTACACCAGGGAACACTATGCAGCAGTGAAAGCAGGGATCCCTGCCCCTTTGAGACAGCATGGAGGGACCTGGGGAGTGTTATGCTAAGCGTAATAAGCCAATCAGAGGAAGACAGAATCACATGATCTCACTCACATGCGGAATCTAATGAACAAAATATGCATAACCCACGGACACAGACAATAGTGGGGTGAAGGCCTGGGCTGCCACGTGGTCTCCCTGTCACCAAGCTGTGGCCAAATGACTTTGTTCTGGTCTAAAGTGCTGTCAGCTGCCTGGGATGGCTCAGTGGTTGAGCCTCAACCCATGAACCAGGCAGTCATTGTTCGATTCCAGGTCAGGGCACACGCTCGGGTTGCCGGCTCGATCCCCAGTGTGGGGCATTGCCGGCCGATCCACGATTCTCTCTCATCATGGATGTTTCTCTCTCTCTCCCTCTCCCTCTCCCCTCTGAAATCAATAAAAATATATTTAAAAAAGAAACCAATGCTAATGCCCCCATACCCAGCAGCCAAGGTCCTATTAGACGTTCCACCACACACTTACTCAGTGTGACTGGACATACTTCCCTTTCTGCCCCAGCCACATGCGTGTATCACTGCTCCTGCAACTAAATCATGCTATGCAGTCCTCACTCCGTGCAACAAGCACCTTACTGGTCCCCTCCCATGTACAGAGCACACGGCCTGCCATTTTCCTGGATCTAAAAGCTAATTCTCTTTTTTAATTGAAAAATGAGAACCACGTTGTTTTGATGCACTCACCACACACACACACACACACACACACACACACACACACACACACAGTCACTTAAAATCAGCTTACCAAATTGATTTTTAAAAATTCAGGAGAGAAAAATCAATGCAACAAATGCTAAAATATGATCGTTACTAAAGAGATTCATTCTGAAACAGCACTCACTGTGATCCGTAGGAATATTCTATTAGTAACTGATTTACAGAGTGGTACACGCGTTCGTCTGGGAGAATTTGGAGAAACGAACCACCTTAAACTCAATTCCTTAGCCCAGTGGTTGGCAAACTTATTAGTCAACAGAGCCAAATATCAACAGTACAATGATTGAAATTTCTTTTGAGAGTCAAATTTTTAAAATTTAAACTTCTTCTAATGCCACTTCTTCAAAATAGACTCGCCCGGGCCGTGGTATTTTGTGGAAGAGCCACACTCAAGGGGCCAAAGAGCCGCATGTGGCTTGCGAGCCGCAGTTTGCCGACCACCGCCTTAGACAGCCGTGAAATATCCGAAGAAAGGCGGGAGGTGACACAGCTGTCTTACAGTGACCCCCTGCAGCCACCCCTCAGGGAAGGCGGGCGGGTCTGTGCTCACCAGCTGGCAGGCTCCCAGGGCGCGGACGAGCTGAGCGTTCTGGCAGGAGAGGATGGAGCCGGCCAAGTTCAGCATCACGCACACGGCGGACAGCAGCATGAAAAAGGTGACCTGCAAGAGACCCGCACAGAGCTGGTGACTCACCCGGAGAGGCGCGCAGCGAAGACGATTTGGCTGCCGAAGAGCTTCCCGTCGCTCCCGTCGTTACACGCGTGGCGTGTTTTAAAGGAAAAGTCTTGTTTCTCAGAACTGCAAGCGCGGCTTCCCTCACATCAAACAGAAAAGGTACGCTCTGAAAAGCCATGGGCCGTACCATGACTTATTGGAAATACCTGCTACAGTGTTGAGGAGGCTAAACTTGAAAATACTATACAACAGACAGTCTCAAAATAGCTTTCCAGAGCCTCAAAAATAACAACTGGTCACTAAAGAAAATCAAATGAAGGAAGTTTATTTCTTAGAAGACCTTTCTTCTACTTATTGTTATTTTTTTCAATCCTCACCGGAATATTCCTAGGGATCACAGTGAGTGCTGTTACAGGATGAATCTCTTTAGTAACGATCATATTTATTATATTTTATAATTTGTTACATTGATTTTTCTCTCCCGACTTTAGAAATCAATTTGGTAAGTCGATTTTAAGTGAATGTGTGTGTGTGTGTGTGTGTGTGTGTGTATGGTGAGTGCATCAAAACAATTTTGTTCTCATTTTTCAATTAAAAAAGAGAATTAGCTTTTAGACCCAGGAAAATGGCAGGCCGTGTGCTCTGTACATGGGAGGGGATCGATACATTGTCGAATAAAGTAAGGACTCCGCATTGGGACCTCCCTGCAGGCACAGAGGTATGTCCACCTGGCTGGGGCAGGCGCAGGAGAGAGGATCGGCACCAAGGAGCTCTGAAATGTTGGCAGTGGAACCATACACAAGTCTCCCACACATGCCTAAGGAAGCACCATGTCTACGGCCTGCAAATAGCAAAAAACTGGAAAAAAACGTAAGCGTTAGGGAATGGATAAACAAACTTATTCCCCCAGATGGAAGAACAATAAAGTGATGAATCAGATCTAACTGGCAAAATCTCAAAACCAAAGTCCAATGAAGCAGCAAGTCGCACAGGGCTACAATCTAACGCCAAGTCTTCAGGTGGAAAAGCTCGCCAGACACCACCGCATAATGCTCGTGTCTCTGTACTTCACAGCTCTGAACCCTGCAACGGCACGAGACCCACTGACTTCCGACCCCTCTGGGAAGGGTGAGAAGGAAAGATCTGGTCGGTACTGCTTTCTGTTTTAAAACTGAAACCACCTGGCAATTCGCTGATGGTAAATTGTTAACATCTCTATGAGAAAAGTGGGGGGCAGGCGGGGTGGGGGGGGATGTGCCTCAGACAGAACTGATAATGGGCTGGGTTATGACCGTTTTCCCCATAAGGAGGAAAATGCAGTGTGAGAACACACCGGAGGGGAAGGGACGCGGCCAGTGGGCAGGATGCTCCGCCGGAAAGAAAATGCAAACCAGGAGGAAGGTCTGCAGGGCCAACTACATTCCACCGATGAAATCAATGCGATTCCCTCCAACAGAAGGGAACCAGGAGCCCACCCCATTCCTCCGTGCCCCCACCTGCCCACCAGACTCTTGTAGATACTTCCAGGGGAGGGTTGATCCAGTTCCCTTTTTTAACTGTTTTCATGATTAATTTGCAGTTTCTTCCCCCAAAACAATTCTATTCACCCCTGAAAGTTCCTTGCTGAGCCTCCGTGAGCAGCATTTTGCAGAAGCTACGGCGGGAGAGTGGAGACCACGAGCTCTTTTCTTCAGGTTCATTTAATCCACACAAGAAACTACAGCCTGGCCGGTTTGGCTCAGTGGATAGAGCACCAGCCTGTGGACTGAAGGGTCCCGGGTTCGATTCCAGTGAAGGGCATGTACTTCGGTTGCAGGCTTGATCCCGGGCCCTGGTCAGCATGTGTGTGAGCCAAGCCATGTCTCTCACATCGATGTTTCTCTCACTCTCTCTCCCTTTCACTCTCTCTAAAACTCAATGGAAAAATATCCGCAGGTGAGGATTAGGGGGGGAAAACCCCTATAATTATAGTTACTATTTTCCCCTTTTTGCAGATAAATTGAGACTCAGAGAGCTGAAAACCTACCCCAAATCACCATGCTGACAAAACATGAGCCATAATTCAGTTTGGCCACCTCAGAACCTATGCCCTTTTCCCTATCCTACAATAGCCAGGGGCAATCTTAACATCTAATTTCCCTGCTTTTACTATTTTATATGGGCTATACTCACCGTATACCAAGAATTATGTTTTTTTTCATAAAACCATAGACTAGAATATTGCCATAACTTTCGAACCAGTTATTCAAATTCTAGGAATGACTTCGAGCAAGATAGTGAAAGGAAACCGATAATGAAAGGAAACCTTAAAAATAATTTTTTAACTGCTCCAGACCAAAGGAAATAAAAAACATATTTTTTAAAAATGTAAGGAACAAAGTACTAAACCCCAGGCATGGTGCCAAGAACCTGACAGATACTTCCACATCTAATTGTCACATTACCACCATATCGGCGGCAGCAGCCCATCTGACAGGTGAGGTAACGGCTGTAAGCAAGTAAAGAAACCTGCCTGAATATACGTGGTCAGGTGGAGCCTGAATCTGAAGCCAGGGCGTCTGCTCCCCAAGCAGGTGCAGTTCATCACTAAAGGGTTTACTGCCTTTTCTGTGACCTGTCACTGTAAGAGAAATGTATTTCACGTCATGATGCCATGTGCACACGCACATCTGGACGTAAAGCAACTTCTACAAAACACTATTTACTGTAATATGTAGCAAAAACTGTCCTTTTAAAAAAAACGTTGGTTCTGAGTCACGAAATTTCTCAGGACTTTAATCACGACTTAAAAAATGCACAATGCTTAACTGCTTCAAAGATAAAGTATTTATTATAACGAGGGAAGGAAAAAAGCTAAATCGTAAGCTACAGAGCTAAATAATAATCACGAATGCAAAAAAGTTGCTGAGGAAATACAATTTTCTTATACGTAGAAAACATAAAATAGCTGTGCTGAGGCAAAAAAAGAGGATATCAGCAATATTCTTATTTTTAATTTATAAAGGCTTTTATTTTTCCTTACAAACTGGGGCAGTTTGGAGGCCATATAACAGCCACTTATACTGACTTGGCACCAACACAAATGACTGATGTTCTTTGTTCCAAATCACAGTACAAACTTTTCCAATTAGTTTTATAAAGCTAGCCAAATTTATATACACACACACACACAAAATACAGACACTAAAACAAAATAAATCCTCTCATATTTTTATAAATGAAAACTTGGAACCAAATACTTTATAACAGTAAAAGAACAAAAGTTTGCAAACACATCCTAAAGCTACACACATTTCAGCTTTACAGAAATAGGCCCTCTGCCCCATTGACACCCCTCTCAGGCCTGTGCCTTTGACCCTCGTCCCCAGGAGTCCCCCGGAACCTATGACTTCAAGAGGAGGGGGCTGGGGCACTGGTCTGAGGTCGGGCGCTGGTCTGAGATGGGGCGCTGGTCTGAGATCGGGCGCTGCTCTGAGATGGGGCGCTGGTCTGAGATCGGGCGCTGGTCTGAGATGGGGCGCTGGTCTGCGGTCGGGCCCTGTCCTCCTCCTCCGCCAGGGCCTCGCAGTACTGGGCCGGCCAGTCCTTGGGGTCCTGATTGTGGACTTTGGCCACAAACTTCAGGACTTTCATCTTGCTCGTTTCCAGGTGGGTTCGCGGGCCCCACTGCAACTCATAGTCCACGGGGTCCGTGTGCGGGATCCGCCGGTACTCCAGGTACCGCTGCCGCACAAAGTCCTCGGTGATGAGCTTCTTCGGGTCGCCGAAGATCAGATGCTTCTTGGTGGGGTACACCCCGAGGCGACGCAGGAAGTCCCAGACCTCCGTCTCCTTGACGGTGTTGCCCTTCATGAAGATGAGCCCCAGGACGATCATGAGCAGGCCGGTGGTGGGCGTGCCCTGGTCGCCCCGCAGCTCGGCGTCCTCCTCCACGGGCTCCAGGCTGTTGATGAGGATGTAGGTGTTGCTCTTGGGCTCCAGCTCCACCAGCCGGTACCCGAACACGTACTGCAGGCGCTCGGCGGCGCGGTGCAGGAGGTCGGGGAACATGTCCTTGTAGTCGCCCAGGACGTGCTTCACGATGTCGGTGCGCTTGATGGGGATCTTCCTCTGGTCTTTAATCAGCAGGAACTGCACCAGCTCGGCCACCTTCAGCTCCAGCTGCTTCTGGGACCTGGGCCCCACGGCCAGGGGAGCGTCGGCCCGGCGGCCGCCCTGCGACGAGGAGCGGCGGGGGTCCTGCGAGCCGCCCCCCCCGCGGGAGGTGCTCGGGGCCTCCTCGGCGACAGCACTTCTCGGGGCCCGGCTGTCTCCGCCGCGGCCCGAGTCCCTGTCGGCCTGGGAGCTGGGGCGGCCCCGGCTCCGCGGCTTCGGCAGCATGTCCCCGGCGGCGGGAGCCCGGCCCCGGCGGGAACTTCAGCCGTGCGGTACGGGAAGCGGCGACTGGAGAGCGGCGCGCGCAGTGGGAATTGTGGGTAAATCGGCGCGCCGGGCATCTGGGCGGGGCCAGGGGGCGTGCGTATTGCGTCACAGACACTGCGCGGTGCGTCGGTGGAGGCTGCGCGCATTGCGTCACGAAGGCGACGCAATGCGTGAGTCCTCAGATGCCGGCAGGCGCGCAGGTTACCGCACTGGTGATTGGGAAAGACTGAAAGGGTCGTCCTTACCCAACCCTGCAAGGAGAGCCCCGGAGCCCCAACTCCTCCACGAGGGTGCGGCTCGGTTCTGGCCCGGGACAGCGATACAGACAGTCAGTGTCACGCCCGTGGCTGAGCCTTGTCCCAAGAAGCAAGAGGTCGCGGGTTCGATTCCCGGTCAGGGCACATGCCCGGGTTGCGGGCTCGATCCCTGGTGAGGGGTGTGCAGGAGGCAGCCAATCGATGGTCTCTCTCATCGATATTTCTCTCTTTTTTCCCCCTCCCCTCTCTCTAAAAAGAAAATCAATAGCCCTGACCAGTGTGGGTCAGTAGTTAGCGCATCTGCCGGCGCACCTGAGGGTCGCAGGTTTGCTCCCTGCTCCCAGTGGGGTCCGTGCGGGAGGCAACCAATCCATGTCGCTCTCTCACATCTCCCCCCGCCCCATCTCTAAAAATCATTGGGAAAAAACATCCTCCCGTGAGGATTAACAAACAAATAAATTTATGTTTTATAAAAAAGCAAATATCAAGAGTCAAGGTTGGGAATGTTTTTAGATGGAGGGAACTCAATGAACGTGGGAGAAACAGAAGGTGGACAGGAAGGCAAGAGCCTGCACCTTGAGTGAGTGGGTTCGCTTCTAGCAAACCTGGGCGGGAATGAACCACGGCCCCAGAGGACGCCCGCCGGCTTTGCCTTCGCCACCCCCTCCCCTGGCTCGAGTTTAAGGCCTCCTAACCATGTCCCACCAGTCACCTTCTCCAGGGCCCCGAGAGTCTATGAAGAAGGAAGGCGTGGTAAGGGCAGGCTTGCCTCATCCTTTCACTGTGCCAGCACTGATATTTTTGCATCAAACTCCGTCAGTTAGACAACTACGACCAAACCACCCATAAAGCACGTTTCGTTTCAGTGAAGTGTTTTTGCTGGGGCAAGCTAGTTCATCTTTTGGAAAGCACCTGGTCTCGTTAACAACCACCATTTTAGCAGAAATGAGTAAGAAGGCGCTACAAACAAACGCACTCTCTCAAGAGATTACCACTTAATTTTGGGCATCACTGATCAAGAATTTCGATAATGTGAATCTCTTAAATTTAATTCTTACTATATCAGCCTGAGGGTTTGATGAGAAAGAACAGAGAACCCAAGGGTATCATCTCTCTCAGTCTATGGTGTGTACACTGTGTGTGTGTGTGTGTGTGTGTGTGTGTGTGTGTGTGTATCAGCTCTAATAGCCACCATGAGTCATTTCATTAACTCGGTCTATCTGAAATCTTCTGCCATTACTTCTATGGATCTTAGCAAATGTGCTCCTTTCCTATTGATTTGCAAAGAAGAAACTGCCTCCTGCACCCTCCCTTACTGGGGACCGAGCCCACAACCCAGGGCATGTGCCCTGACCGGGAATAGAACCCTGACCTCCTGGTTCATAGGTCCATGCTCAACCACTGAGCCACACCAGCTGGGCGAATTTACCTGTTGTTGTTTTTTGTTGTTGTTTTTTAAATATATCTTTATTGATTTCAGAAAGGAAGGAGAGGGAGAGAGAGATAGAAACATCAATGATGAGAGAACCATTGATCATCTGCCTCCTGCATGTCCCCCACTGGGGATCGAACCCGCAACCCGGGCATGTGCCCCTGGCCAGAATCGAACCCAGGACTCCCCAGTCTGCAGGCCCACACTCTATCCACTGGGCCAAACCAGCCAGGGCTACCTGTTTGTTTTTTTAAAACTACCCAGGAAATGGGTAAACTCTTTAAAGAACCAAATTAAACTCAGTTCCTCTTTAGTGCAAATATATTCAAAGGAAAGCAATTCAAAACACATTATTTGAAGAATAGCATCTAAACACCATCTTATTACAAATATCATTAAGTGTTAGTGACATAAAATTTTTGTAATTCAGCATGAAAATGCAATCTGATAATGGCACTAGAACTGCAATATTAAACACAAAATGATATTCCCTGTTCTGATGCAAGTTTGCCAGCTGAAATCGGGTAAACTCTGAGTAATAACTTTCCGTGCCACACAAGATCTAACAAAATACCCTCAAGCATCAATCCTACTGACAGAAGCCTGCTACAAAAAGCAAATACATCATCGAGGCATTCATTTTGTTTTTACAATGAGAAAATTCATCTGCTTCTATGTCCTTGCAAATTAAAGTTAGGTCAAGTCCCAAAGAAACCTCCTGCAGCTGAGAATTCTGCGAAAAACTCCCCCAGAGAGATCAGCTGTACCCCGAGTTAAAAAAATACTCAGCAACCAAGAGACAGAGAAATGGGAAATAAGATGAAAGCCACTGCCAACAACTGAACTGATATTTCAGCGTTTTCTTTTCTTTTGTGTGTGTGTTATTTTTTCTTGCTAAGGTGTTCACTTAAATTACCAAGCAGCACCACAGGTTAAGCTACCCCCTGTGACTGTGAAAATCATCAGTGTCCATCAATGGCATCTTTACCCAGGCAGCAGATTGTCATACTCAAACGGGTGAGAAAAGATAACAGGTTTTTGTGTTTGTTTTTAGTTAATCCTCACTGGAGGTATTTTCCCATTGATTTTTTTAAGAGAGTAGAAGGGAGGGGAGGAGAGAGAGACAAACACAGATGTGAGAGAGCCACATCAATTGGTTGCCTCCCACATGGCCACTAATGGGGATCGAGCCTGCAACCCAGGCATGTGCCCCGACCGGGAATCAAACCGTGACCTCCTGGTTCCTAGGTTGATGCTCAACCACTGGGCAACACTGGCCATGGAAAGTTATTTTCTTTTAAAAGTGAACTTCAATGTTTATTTTCTTGCTTCAGGAGATGAAATATATTTTTGTCAATTTTAACATCAGAGGTACAGCATGCCATAGCAGTTACCCACATGCAAATTTTCAGGAAATTCAATGTGATCTGAATATGACATTTGTGGCTTTTTTGTTCAGCATGTGAAGTAATAAAGACAAAGTGGTTAAAAAAAAGAAAAACATTTTCAAACACTTTATGTTAATGACCTTAATACTTTTATTACTAGACCCAATAGAAAATATTAAAAATTATCTGAGGCAAACACTAAACCAGCTAAGAGTTCCAATGCATCGAACAGAGAAATGCCAACTACCCATCCCTCTTTCGATGGCTCTCAGTAATCACTTGCTTATTTCATCTCCTTGATTGCAATGCCTGCCCAGGCGCTCTCGTCTTTACTGTCTACTGGATACTCCTCTGCGTTCCCTGGTATTTCTGGCAGAACCAGAGAAAGGCGTTCAAGTTTCTGATAGTGACCTAGTGCACAAGCAAGGCTTTCTGGGGAAGAAAAGCAATGACGAATCTATGCCGCCACCATGTGTGAACTGAACAATACAATCCCTTGGGTCCGCTCCTTGGTAACAAAGAGCCATCCTAGTTAAATCACAGATAAAGGGCTACCTGATAATGACACAATAATGACACGTGTCTGCCCAGTGTGGCTCAGTGGTTGAGTGTTGACCCATGAACTAGGAGGTCATGGTTGGAATACCGGTCAGGGGCACATGCCCAGGTTGTGGGCTCGATCCCCATTAGGGGGCGTGCAGGAGGCAGCCCCATCCATGATTCTCTCTCATCATTGGTGTTTCCATCCCTCTCTCTGGGAATTGAACTGTGACCACCTGCTTCATTGGTTGATGCTCAACCACTGAGCCACACTGGCCAGGCAGGAGCTGATTTTACTAGAGGATACCTGCTCCTCGAAGCTGGCAACATCATCCCCTAATGTGGTTGGAAAAACCAGGGCATCCTTTCTTTCTTTTCTTTTTTTTTTTTTTCAAATATATTTTTATTGATTTTAGAGAGGAAGGGAGAGGGAGAGAGAGATAGAAACATCGATGAGAGAATCACTGGTCGGCTGCCTCCTGCACGCCCCCTAGTGGGGATCGAGCCCGCAACCCAGGCCTGTGCCCTTCGCCGGAATTGAACCTGGGACCCTTCAGTCCACAGACCGATGCTCTATCCACTGAGCCACACCAGCTAGGGCAGGGCAGCTAGGGCAGGGCATGCTCTATCCACTGAGCCACACCAGCTAGGGCAGGGCATCTTGGGAAGCATGACTGGGTTTTTACCTCCCCGACCCCCCATTTTCTGAATCCTACAAGGCAGAGAGAGGCGGTGTGGGAAAAGGCAAATCTTAGCCAACGGTCTGCCTCCTAGGATCCAATCAGCCATTAAGAACGTGCTGATGAAGTTTTCCTGGCCTGCTGAATTGTTTATAATCATCCGAGTGGCTCCCCTGCTCATACAGGCTTTCTATGCCTCTCCCATTTACCTCTAAGCAAGTGACTGAATTCACGGTGGTTACTGTGGACATTTAAAGACTGTACTTTGGGAAGTTTCACACATACATTAATACGGATGCGCCTGTTAGGGGCCCAGGCGTGATTATGACTTACAATTCACAGAAATCCAGCCCCACTCACTGCCATTTAATCTTAAAATCCAAACACATTGATACTTGGTTAATCTTATGCCAGGATGACATTTCTACATTTTTTAAATGTTTTTATTGATTTTAGGTGGAGGGGAAGGGAAAAGGGATAGAGAGATAGAAACATGGATCAGCTGCCTCCTGCATGGCCCCTACGGGGGATGGAGCCTGAAACTCGGGCATGTGCCCTGACCGGGAATCGAACCTGTGACCTCTTGGTTCACCAGGCGCAGCAAACCCATGTGCCTCCTAAGAAGTGCCGTGGTTTGAAGGACGGAGACAGCCAAATTCCAGAACAGATGGCTACTATGGAGCAGAACCGAGGAGGAGGCATAAATAGAGCGCATGATAAAAACATAATGAGAGCAGAAGGAGATGGGAGTACAGCACAACAAAATACTTCTAGAGCAGAAGCAGGCTTTTTTCCCTCTTCATTTAAAGTGTTCACAGAGCACGGTCCCTGCTGAAAACCAAATACTATTTTCGGAGGCTCCGCGGAAAGCTGTGTCACGCAATACAGGACCGAAAGTTCATGAAATAAAAGCCACGAGGGAAGAATCAGCATACGGAGGGCAGAAGCAGGAGGCTGAAAACGTAAATGATACAAGCTGGGGAGGAAACACAACATCTGACAGAGAACAAGCAAAGAAACCACATCAGAGAAAACGCAACTCAGCCCTGGCCTGGCGGATCAGTTGGTTAGAGCATCGTCCCGATATGCCAAGGTTGCAGGTTCGGTCCCCGGTTAGGGTCGACGCTCAACCACTAAGCCACACTGGCTGGGCTACTGAGCATTTATTTTATTTTTTTAAAATATATTTTACTGATTTTTTTAAAATATATTTTATTGAGTTTTTACAGAGAGGAAGGGAGAGGGAGAGAGAGTTAGAAACATCAATGGGAGAGAAACATCAATCAGCCGCCTCCTGTACACCCCCTACTGGGGATGTGCCCGCAACCAAGGTACATGCCCTTGACCGGAATCGAACCCGGGACCTTTGAGTCCGCAGGCCGATGCTCTATCCACTGAGCCACACTGGTTAGGCATGGGCTACTGAGCATTTAAAGAAGTAACACTGGTCTCAAATAAATGCCTCCAGGAAAGGATAAAAGGGATTATTCCCTGGTGTGTTATGAAGAAAACCTAATCTTAATATAAAACTCTGACAAGGACATTTTCAAAATGAGGATGCAATAAAAAATCCTGAGCCACAGACAAACCAAACCGAGATGCAGCACGAGAAAGGTGAGTTGAATCTGGGAGAGCGAGTTGGCTGAACACTCAAGGTCAATGGAGGCAATTCACCATATTAACAGGATGAAGGCCATCTCTCCCACAATCATCTCACAACAGAAAGAAAGGTCCTAAGAGAAAATTCACTGTCGATCCGTGATTTTAAAAAAAACTCTAACAAGCCAGGCCTGTGTGGCTCAGTGGTTGAGTGTCAACCCATGAACCAGGGGGTCATGGTTCAATTCCTGGTCCATGCGGGCTCGATCCCCAGTTCGGGGTGTGCAGGTGGCAGCCGATTATGATTCTCTCTCATCATTAATGTTTCTCTCTCTCTCTCTCCCTTCCTCTCTAAAATCAATAAAAACATATTCTAAAAAAAATTAAAAACCAATGGGAACAATATCCTCTGGTGAAAAAAAGTAAGTGAATCCATCAAAGGAGTGGAAGGCCAGGGGCCATCGTCAGCTCACGCACCAGCTCGAGGTGCTCAGCGGACAGGCCCGCACCGTGAGGAGCGATCCCGAGCGCGATGCCCGTCTCCCGGACCGTGCCGTTTGGAAACCAACATTGGGGAATTGACTTGGAGAATAACTGATATGTAAGCAAATAAACATAAAAACAGGGACTCTGCACGCCAAGGCAGAATGTTCCAGAACTGACAAAGCTCACAAACGGCTCAAAGGTCCCAAAACCTGTCTTTGTGGTGGGAAACACCCTTGTCCCGTTTTCTGCGACAGGCGACAGGCGCTGAAACGGCTGGCAGGGAAAAATGAGGTGGGCTTATTTCTGGCAAGCAGGAGAGGGCTATAACTATGCCCATTCCGAGGCGACTGTGAGAGCTCTTCATTAATTTCTCATTCATTTGAAAATCTAATATAAAGGAGCCTGGCTATTTAATGGACTCGAGCTTTACCAGCTTCCAGGAGAATTCTTATTTGCCTTCAGTGTGACTGAACTGCATATGTCTATTTTCTCAATCATCACTTGTGGATAAGTTTTTATTACTTTTAGAGTGCGTGGGAGGGAAGGGGAGAGTGAGAGAGAAACATCAATGTGAGAGAGACACATCGATTGATTGCCTCCCACTCGCGCCCTGACAGGGGCTGGGAATTGAACCTGCAACTGAGGTAGGTAGGTGCCCTTGATTGGGAATTGAACCCAAGACCCTTCACTCCGTGTGCTGATCCTCTAACCACTTAGCAACACTGGCCAGACAAGAAGGATGATCTTTTCAAAAAAATGGTGCTGCTCGCCCTGGCTGGTTTGGCTCAGGGGTTAGAGCACTGGCCTGCGGACCTAAGAGTCCCACGTTTGATTCCGGTCAAGGACACGTGCCCGGGTTTCGGGCTCCATCCCCAGTAGGGGGCATGCCGACCCATGATGCTCTCTCATCACTGATGTTTCTATCTCTCTCTCCCTCTCCCTTCCTCTCTGAAATCAATAAAAAAATAATTTTTTTAATGGTGCTGGAAAAATTCAAGTTATCAACCTCAACGTACATGTCACATCATATGCAAAAACTAACTCAAAATGGCTCATAGACTTAAATGTAATATAGAAAACAAACAAACAAAACTCTCCTGTGAGGGCAGGAAACCGGAGTCAGGGTGACCAGGCAAACCTTTAAGACCAGGCCCGTTAGTCTTGGGGGTGGAGGGCAGGAATGGAGCATGCTGGGTTTCCCAAATATGGGCATTAAGGTGCAAGCTGTTCACCTGCATCTTAAAGGAGAACCATGATCCTGTGTGGCTGGCAGATTTGAGAAACCAAGAGAGTTACATTTACAGAGAAGAGGTGACTTCTTCTTAAGGAAAAAGCTAAATATAACACGTTCGGAATATCACGTGACGTCTTGGTTTTAATTAACTCAGAATTCAGCACATTTCTAAAAAAACCACACAGACTTTTCTTCTATCACACTGAGCCCATTTTTTATACTTGTCTCATATTTTTTTTCCCCACAAGAGCAAGTTATATCAAGGGATCTAGGACCTACAGAAAAAAATTTGCCAAGCTCTTTTTATTTTTAAGTTCATTTGCCAAGAACCCAACTGTTTAAAGCAGTCACTAAATGGGACATTGCATTTCCAATGTGTCTCTCTATTCAAACCATCTAGACACTCTAGCCTTTCTTTTATACAAAACATACAGGATGATTACCTGGTCAGGTGAAATGAAAATGTGAACAGCTGCCATTTAAATGCTGATCATATTATTTTTAAAATAGATTTTTGTTGATTTCAGAGAGGAAAGGAGGGGGAGAGAGACATAGAAACATCCATGATGAGAGAGAATCACTAATCAGCTGCCTCCTGCACGCCCCCTACTGGGGACCGAGCCTGCAACCTGGGCATGTGCCCTGACTGGGAATCAAACCGTGACCTCCCGGTTCATAGGTCCACGCTCAACCCCTGAGCCACGCCGGCGGGGGCGAATGTTACATTTAGTTTACTTACACAATACTCAAAGTCAAGAGCGTAGGGCCTCCACAAGGGCTCAGGCTGCCTGGACTCTCCCCATGCTTCGCTGGGGGCGGGCGGGGAGAAAAACATGGCTGGCAGGTGGCATCGTCTCTAACAGGGAATGGCAAGCTGGCTGAAGGTCGTCAGGGAGGAGAGGCAGGGACACACACTACAGACTGCGTCACGTATGAGCGAGACAGCGCGGCAGGGAGTGTGGGCAAACACACCACCCCCGGCAAGCAGGGAAACAAACGGAACCACAAGGACCACGGAAACAGAGCCTGACAACAGGGAAGAAAACGGGCGCTCCCCTAGCACCTCCCGGACCCGGAGACCCTCACACCAATATACCGCCCGTCCGGGCAGGGCTGGAGGCGATAATCGGAGAGATGCCGATCACAAGAGACCGGAGACAGAAGCGAGGAATCCAATTACAACGTGAGAATTAAACCCTCACCGTGGCACCGCTAATACATGATTTGGAAACGGCAAGGAACAGAGCAGACAGGAGTGAAAATTCACCCTCTGGGGGAAAGCGTGTGATCGCCACAGGAACTCTACGGAGGAAGAAAGAGAGATAAATTGCAATCAGGCAGATGTGGAGGGGAGGGGCGGATGGCAGGCTTCTCCTTAACTCCGGGAACCACTGTGTCTTAGCGTGAAAGAGCAGCAAGCTGAAGTCTGGACTTAAGCTCACTTTCCCTTCGGTGCTGTTCTGTGAATTTCAAATACAAACAGTCGTTTAAACGTACATTGTGTAGCTCGCTCGTGTCTTTTATCATCGCCTGCATTGAGAGATTTCTGAATTTACGGCCACATCATGTGGAAAACCTCGCATTTATTTTTTTTAATATGTTTTCTTGACTTTCAGAGAGAGAGAGAGAGAGGAAGGGAGAGGGAGAGAGAGAGACACATCAATGATGAGAGAGAAACACGGATTGGCGGCTGCCTCCTGCACGCCCCCTACTGGGGATGGAGCTCACAACCCGGGCATGTGCCCTGACTGGGAATCGAACCGTGACCTCCTGGTTCCTAGGTCGATGCTCAGGCTCGGAGCCACGCCGGCCAGGGCAGGCTGTTTTCTATGGGTGGGTTTTAGCGCCTGAGCTGCAAACTGGTCATTATTAGGTGGAAACCAACATCTGCAAACAGGACACGCTTTCCCCACGGACACCCACCTTCCCGTAGCCCCTGCCTCTACACACGGACACCACAGAGAAGCCCAGCTGCTAGAAATCACACGGGAAATTGAACCTGAAACTCGAAGTGCAGGCACCCAAGATACCGATCCTGGTTTTTTTAACTCTGCAAAGTAAGCACACCTCGCTTCTGCCTCTGCCCCGCATATTCCTCAGCTGTTCCGGAGCCAGCGAGCGAGGCCCTGCTCCCCGTGATACGGAGACGCTGGAACCTCGTGGCGCAGCCGCCTTGTTCCTCCGTGGCAGATGACTGGAAATATGAGATTGTGTGGGGTTTTCCACACCAACACAATTAGCATATAAAAGGCACGCTCAGCATTCCGGAAATTGGAATGGTTTTAGAGAGTCTGTGCCAGGGACTCGGAAAAAAAAAAAAAGAACAAAAGCATCTATTTATTACACTGTCTTCCAAATTCTATCCACTCTCGCTTTTCTAGGTTTTCTTACTAGGGACTGGGGGGGGGCGGGGGGGGGGGGGAGGCCCAAGCCAGACCATTGTGCAAAGCCCCAACTAGTTATTTGAGACAAGAAACTCAGCCAACCCTACTCTCTTCTGTGGCAGCACAAGGATGTTTAGATCGAATGAGCTATAAGATCACCAACGGAGTCCGGCCCGCGTGGCTCACCTAGGAACCAGGAGGTCACGGTTCGATTCTCGGTCAGGGCACATGCCCTGGTCCTGGGCTCGATCCCTAATAGGGGGTGTACAGGAGGCAACTGATTAATAATTCTCTCTCATCACTGATGTTTCTACCTCTCCCTCTCCCTTCCTCTCTCAAATCAATAAAAATATATATTAGAAATTGTTTAAAAATAAATAAAATCCCTTCCTTACATTATTACATTTTTTTATTTCTCTATTCATGTTCTCTATTTTATCTTAATCCATAGTAACAGAGGGTAATGTACTTATAACTCTTCTCAAAGAATTTTTGTGGGTGTCTTTTGACTGACTTGTTTCTTGGATTTTAATTTCATTACTTTCCTTTTAATCTTACTTAAATTATTATTTTTTGTGAATCAGTTACAAACAGGAATTTAAATTTAACTCTTGTTTCTCAAATTTGAAAACTAAACTCTGAAAAATAAAGAAAAAAAATACCCTAGACACCCTCCCTTCCCCAAAATGTTTGCAATCCTCATTACCGTCCGGGAAGAGAGAAGGGAACTCGTCAGTATCTCCTCCACTCAACCAGGATGAAGTCTTGGGGAGGACCCCCTGCTGCTGTGGACACCGAGGAGGTGTCAGACGGGACGCACACTCCGAGAAAGAAACCCTATCAAAGCGGCTAGCAGTCGCTCTTCATGGCTTATACTGTGCCGGGTGCTGTTCTAAGCTTCCCATCCGGACTTTAATCCTCAAGTGACCTCCTACTGAACGAGGAAAGGCCCTCCTAGCAGGATGCCCATTTTATAGGTGAAAACCCCCAGGAATGAAGACGCTGACAGCTAGCAGGTGGTAGGCGTAGAATGCAAAGCAGTCCTCATAGCCATGAGCACACTGTGTACAATCTGTTTTTAATGGAAGTTCCGGTATGTTGTTGCCAAAGCAGATCAAATACTGTGATTGGTTACATGACCCTATTCGTGCATATAAAATTGCATTTAAATAATTTTTGTTGTTGTTAATCCTCACCTGAGGATATTTTTCCCATTGATTTTTAGAGAGTGGAAGGGAAAGGGAGAGGGAGAGAGGGGGGGATGAGAGAGGGGGGGAGAGAGAGAGGGAGGGAGGAAGAGAGAGAGAGACATCGATGTGAGAGAGACATGTTGATTGGTTGCCTCCCACATGTGCCTTGATCGGGGCTGGGGACTGAACCAGGTAGGTGCTTTTGACTGGAATTGAACTTGGGACCCTTCATTCTGCAGGCCGATGCTCTATCCACTGAGCCAAACCTGCTAGGGTGCATTTAAATTTTTAAAATGGATTTGAGAGAGAGAGAGAGAGAGGAGGGATGGAGAAAAGCAGGGGCGGAGAGAGGGAGAGGGACAAACACATGGTTTTGTGGTCCCACTTATTTCCGCACTCACTGGTTGACTCCTTGGCATTCAGGGACAACGTTGCAGCAACCAAGGGACCTACCCGGCCAGGCGAAACTGCATCTGCAAGTGCCCGGTTCTGGGTACGCAGGCTTTCTGCCTCCCGCTGTCTGCGCTGACTGCCTTTCCACTCGGCCCTCTCTGTCATCTGTCCGATGGGGATCGTCAGCTCATTCATCACCTGACAGATTTACTAACTCACTCATCATCTTGCCATTTACGAGCCCGTCCTTCCCACTCATCCTCCACAGCCCAGCTGCCGCTCATTCTGACATGCCAGCTGCCTGCCCACGTTTGCCAGCCAGCCCGGCGCTCTCCTCGGTGGGCCGCTGTCATTATCTCATTTGTTGGGACGTTTTAGTCCTTTTTCCTTATTAACTTGCCTTTGGGTATTTCCTAGGCTTTTTTCTTTCCATTCTTGCTCCCCCAGGCCAATCATTTGGTTCATTTGTTTATTATCGCACGATATTATCCATCCCTTGTCATTTGACAGCTTTTCAGATTCCATTAACCAAGAGGCATGAGCATTTAAATTCTCTCTTGTTCCCATTAGATGAAACCCATCCAGGTTTTGCCCTGTGTTCAGCCGACTTAGAATTTGCAAGAGAATGACATTTAAATGAGCATGTATTGCCTGGCCTGCCTGGCTCAGTGGCTGAGCTTCAATCTATGAACCAGGAGGTCACGGTTCGATTCCTGGTCAAGGCATACGCCTGGGGTTGCGGGCTCGGTCCCCAGTATGGGGCATGCAGGAGGCAGCAGATCAATGATTCTCTTTCATCATTGATGTTTTTTTCTCTCTCTCCCTCTCCCTTCCTCTCTGAAATCAATAAAAAATATATATATTTTTAAAAGACCTGTGTTTGTTAACAATATCACATATATTATACGAAAGGCAGACCGTTTCTTTCTCCCTCCTGAAGTCAGCGTGCAAATAATCAGTGTAACTGATTTTTAAAAATTCTCTTCGTAAAAAAATAAGAAAAAGTAAATTTCTCTTCATCATTAGATCATATTGCCTACATATCGCTATTCTTAAATCAATTTCAATCCATTTTTCTATTGGGGAATCAAAGCAAACATAGCAAAACAAATTTGATCCTTTGAGACTTCTTTTCATTCCCAATCAGCATTGTTGTGTTTTGATAAAAATGCAACAATTTGATTTAATACCCATACAATCAGGGTGAAATATGGATGTTCCAATATTACCGTTACTTATTGTACCACATGAAACTATTCGGAGATGAAAGATAAGGTCCTTGAGTAATACTCTTCATTAAAAGAGGTTGGACATTTGGAAGAAAATCTGGTAACTAATAGCCTCTAAGTTACAATTTTTTAAAAGCCGGGTAAGTACAGACAGTCCCTCAGAATAGCATATTAAATTCACTTTCAAATTAGTATAGTTCAGCATTTCAGTCTTATGATTTGTATGCTTGGTAATACTTTTAAAATTAACTGTGCCGTGGTCGGACACAGCACACACTTCTCAGCCATAATAATTTTTCTAAGGCTGTATCTTTATAACAGTAATTGCCTTCTTAGTGAAAGAAGACGCATTTTGAATCGAGGGACACTTCATTTATTACTTTTCTTATATGAGAGCTACCTCAGCGTCTGAGGTTTTATTTTTTCCTTAACGACTTTTTCCTATTAGGAGAATGTGAAGGCTCCAGGGCAAAGCAAGTCCATTAGGAAGGGAGGCAATCTAGAGGAGGCAGGGCTTTCCAAGGTGGACACAAGACAACTCTTGTCAAGAATGGACGATGCAGCCCGGCTGGTGTGGCTCAGTGGTTGAGCATTGACCTATGAACCAGGAGATCACAGGTTCAATTCCCAGTCAAGGCACATGCCCGGGTTGTGGGCTGGATCCCAAGTAGGGGGCATGCAGGAGGCAGCCGACCGGGAATCGAACCGGCGATCTCCTGGTTCATAGGTCGATGCTCAACCACTGAGCCACATTAGCTGGGTGGTCCACGTTCCTTTCTATCTCCGTTACTACCCGGTCCATGTCATCACCTCCAAGTCTAATCACTTAAAGAAGAGATGTAAATAATTCATTACTACAAAAAAAGAAAGAAGCCACGCCGTCTTTTCCATTATCCACCAGAGCCGGGAAAACCTCCTGCCCTAGCACAGACGTGGACACATAAACATATTCATGCGTATGCGGAGAAGAACATGCCTGTAGACCCACAGACACAAATTTGCTTGGGGTGCTTTAGAGATGGAGAAACCAACATCCCCGTTCCATGTCTCCCCAGGACCATCCCAAAGCAACGTGAGAAACCATTCACTTATATACAAACTAGAGGCCCGATGCACCAAGATTCGTGCAAGAACGGGCCTTCCTTCCCCTGGCTGCCGGCAGTGCCTTCGCTCTGGCCAGAGCCGCCTTTCCGCCTTCCCAAGGTGCCCAGAGGCCCAGAACGGCTGGGGTGGTGCGGAACGCCTGCGTCATCGCCATGGAGACGATGCAAGCATCCCGCCCTGCCCTGCCCCGCCCCAGGCCGCTTGGCACCTATGTATGCAAATTAACCCGCCATCTTTGTTGGGTTAATTTGCATACGCACTCCTGATTGGCTGGTGGGTGTCGCGAAGGTGCGGTCAATTGGCATGTTACTCTTTTATTAGATAGATACATAAATATATATACATATACATAAATGTATGTATTGATTTTTAGAGAGAGGGAGAGGGAGAGAGAAACATCAATAGGCTGCCTCTTACATGCCTCCTACTGAGGATCGAGCCCATAACCCAGGCATGTGCTCTGACCAGGAATCGAACCAGTGACCTTTCAGTGCACGGGATGACATCCAAACAAATGAGCCACACGGGCCAGGATGAGCGATACTTCTCTCTTCACTCTTCTACTCCGATAAACATCCCTTACAGAGGCGCACAGTCTCCAAAACACACAGAGAGCTGACATTCCTTGCACTCCACTAAAACATGTCCTATCTGTGTGGTCATACATGAGCATACCTATATGCACGCACGTGTTTCCCCGTCTAGACAAAATGCATCTACACTTACTAGATCGTCTTGGTTCGCGGCATGTCCTCGTAGGAGGGCACCGGCAGGGAGCAAACAGAGAGGAAGGCCCCTGAGCATCTCAGGCAAACACCTGAGCGGCACTCCCGGAAGCGGAGCAGGCAGGCCACATGCGCAACTCTGCGCCCATCGCCCTGGACGCGCTCACACCACAGAGGACACAGCCCTGTCCCAAGGCCACCACGGAGAGCAGGTGCGACTTACCACGAGGGAGAGAGGCCTTTTCCAGGAGACGACACCAATGAGTCCTGACAGCAGCACCTGCAAAGACAAACGGCGCAGGATGGTGAGATGCTTCAGGACCTTTAGCACACAATCGAAACAGTATGGACAGTTGCAACCTGAAGGATCGCTTCTAGAACACACGTGCGCGCATACACACACACACACACACACGCAGGTTATTCTCTAGCACAGAGCCCCAGGTCTCCCTCTCAGCTCCTGTCCAAAAGTGCACCTGCACTCCCTCTCCCCAACCCAGTGTCCCGCTGTCATCTTTATCTTCCACAGGGCACCCCTCCTCCTGGTCACTCAAATCCTGGACGGTCCCCTCACCTTCACCCCAACATCCCAACAGGCACAGTGAAGAGAGGAGGTGGCTCCCCTTCAGCAGGGCCCTATTCCGGAGGCCCCGTTGTAAGTAGGTCCTAGTGTTTTCCCACAAGGTCTCCTATGAAGATGAGTCACCCAGGCAGTCAGGGCCCAAGCAGAAAGGGGCACTTCAGATTTAAGACATAAAAGCAGCCCTGCTGGCTGGCGTGGCTCAGTGACTGAGCATCAAACTAGGAACCAGGAGGCCACGGTTCGATTCCCGGTCAGGGCACATGCCCGTGTTGTGGGCTCGATCCCCAGTAGGAGGCGTGCAGGAGGCAGCAGGACCACGATTCTCTCTCATCATTGATGTTTCTCTCTCTCCCTTCCTCTCTGAAATCAATTTTAAAAAAACTATTTTTTTAAAAAGACATAAATGCAAGTTTCAAAGATGAAATCCAACCAGCCCCCAAGGGCAGGTGAGAGCCTCCCGCCCTCTCCTCCTCCGGAGCCCGCGTGGGAAAGGAACAGCGAAGTGGGCAGGTGTGTCGCCCCGCCTGGGGAAGCAAGTTAGGTAAAGCATTTGCAAGTCGTTTTGATTCTCTCCTTTCAGAAGTGTCCTCTTTGCGCAATAAAAACAATGTATTTGTTGGTACAGTACATTAATTCCATTAAAATCACATTAAGTGTAATGAAAAGCTTTCAGAGTCTAATTACGCCGCGAACTCACAGACCTGCATCAACTTTTAAACCCACTGCAATTACAACAGGAGGCGGACCTGTCTGGTAGAAAAATCGTTGCTCCATTTCCAAATGATTATGACTAAGGCCCACTGTCCTAATGCTATAAACACACACTACGTACGTATGCAGACTCCAAAACCTGTCCCTTAAAGGGCCCTGGCCGGGGTTTCCTGGGAGCCGGCCTGTTCTCAGGGCCAGACCCGCACTGTGCTCCTCTGTTCTGAGCCCTCTGAGCTCATCTCCCCAGAGCACACTCCATTCGCGGAATTCCTGCCCTGAAGTGTCCCCCAAGTTCCCCAACATTCACAGTGGCACCTCGGAGCGCCCTCTGCAGTCCAGACTTGGCCACTGCGGGGCCCACAGGCTGCCAGCCTCCCTCCCTGGGCCCTTCCACCCCCAGGTGGCCCTCTCTCCTGCCCTCTGCCCTCAGACCCGCCCTGGTCCTCCTAGGCTGCCCAGGCAGAGACGTGTGTGCCAAGCGAGTCTGTGTCCTGGCACTTAGTGAGGCCCGGGAGGAGGCCGAGCGTCAGGAGGACAAAGGAGGAAGGGGCAGGGGGATGTCCTGCACTGCTGACCATCCCACGGGCGTGAGGACCAGCCCGCCGCCGACTGTCTAGAGCAGGGGTGGGGAACCTTTTCTCTGCCAAGGGCCATCTGGATATTCATAACATCACTCTCGGGTCATGCAAAATTACCCACTTAAAAATCAGCCTGCTCTATCTGCTCAAACACTTCATCAACTCACCCCCAATGCCTTGGCAGAGCCAGACCACATGACCCCGCGGGCCTCATGCGGCCTGTAGGCCGGACGTTCCCCACCCCTGGTCTAGATGAAGTGACACACGGGACATCGAGGTTCTACCTAGACCCCTGCCCCTCACTCATGGCCCATGTCCACCTACAGGTTCAGACACTCCTACGACCCCGAAACGGAGGCTGGTGGCATGAAGGGATCGTTCCCCTCTGACCAGGTGGCCCTGGACAGATGCAGTGACCTCCCCAGCAGCTCAGTTGTTGGGTGTCGTGCCATGCACTGAAAGGTCGCAGGTCCGATTCCCGGTCAGGGCACATACCCGGGTTGTGGGCTCGATGCCCAGTAGGGGGCGTGCAGGAGGCAGCTGATCCATGATTCTCTCTCATCGTTGGTGTTTCTCTCTCTCTCCCTCTCTCCCTTCCTGTCTCTCTAAAAATAAACTAAAAAATTTTTTTTAATCCATACTGAAGAAAGGCTGTTTTAAGTCTCCAGCCCTATGCGCAATAATGAGTTAAAAAAGAAAAAGGAACTTTCATGTAACATATGAGTAGTGTATATTATCTTGCAAATATAATTCAAATACATTTTTCCATATAAATCACCTCAAATCAAGATCTGATTTTCTCTAATAGCCCTAGTCTGAAAAGAAGTTAGGAAAAGGAGTGAAGAGACACACACGTCCACGGCTTCTTTAATTGCATTTTCTGCAAAACCCTGCAGTTCTATTTTTAATATTTGATTACACCATCCACAGAGCTATGTTCCACAAAAGCAATTACGTTTTGCTCAGCGGAAAAATCAGAATGGAATAATATGCGGCACACTACCAACGGTAAGAAGAAGAAGCAATTTAGAACATTTTAGGATAATGATTGAGATCACGGATTCGGAAGTTACAGCAAACACATTTTAAAGACATCTTATCACGGAGTTGACTGCAAGTTTAAGTTATGCACGACGTGGGGCGGGGGAGGGGACGCGGACCGCAGAGGGAGCCCAGGATTTTATCAAAACGTTGGCGGAGGCCCCCTGAGCACCTAAGCTCTTACCGCGCACTTCTCCTCGCCAGCTCTCTCCCAGTCCAGAAGCCGCACTTAACCCACTGTGCTTTCCTCGTCTTCAAGGGCTTTTGCCGGAATGTCCCTCCAGCGCTAACAGAGCTGATGTCCCCTGCTGTGTTCATGCTTGTTTATGATATTTTCTTGTCTTTTGTGTTTCTATTATTCCTGTGTTTGCTTTTTTGGTCAACTTTTCTATTGGTTTGTTGTTTCCTTTTTCGAGACACTTGGAAATTATACATCTCTTTTCTATACAATTTTTTAAACACCTATTTAAAATTATATATCCAACTCGTGAATAGCGATAACACACATGCCTGCAGGTTCTGTAGGTACCTGTGTTTTCTACGCCCCCTCACCTCCCAGATGTTTTGAACAACCACATTGGTAGCAACCAGTCAAACTTAGCTTCACATTTTCTTGTTTTAATTGCTCATTGCTGCATTGTTTATGCCAGTTCTTGTCATCTCCTGATTTACTTGTTATTAATAATATTCTGCATTTGGCTTATGCACGTCCATACTTTCTTTTTTTCAGAAATGAAATAAATGCAGAGGCGTTTAGTTATTTTTCTGAAGATATCTATTGTTTGCTCATTTACATGAACGAGCTTAGAAATCTCACCTACAGAAAGCCTAGAGCCGTGGTCGGCAAACTCTTTGGCCCCTTGAGTGTGGCTCTTCCACAAAATACCACGGCCCTGGGCGAGTCTATTTTGAAGAAGTGGCGTTAGAAGAAGTTTAAGTTTTAAAAATTTGGCTCTCAAAAGAAATTTCAATCGTTGTACTGTTGATATTTGGCTCTGTTGACTAATGAGTTTGCCTACCATTGGCCTAGAGAAATTTGCTCAACAACCTTTCTCCTTCTAAAATAAACACAGGTTGCTGCATTATCTTCTAGCATTTCCCTGTGAGGACAGTCTCTAAGACCTCTTCACCTTGAACATGCAAAACTGACACAGAGATGAACAAATCCATCACCACCTGAGCAGAATACTCCCTGGCTCTTTCTGGCGATGGAATACTGTAATACGCACCAAACCTACTTACTTATTATACAAATTATCTTTCAAACGGAATATCAAGCGAGAAAACAGACATGTTTAAGAGTCGGTGGAGTAAAATAATGATCAAAGCACAAACTGGGACGGGATGTTCCTAGAATCACTGGAAGTCTGAAATTGATTTGAGAACAGCCCTGTGGTTAGCCTTATACATCCCTAATCAATTCTCTCACGGGAAGCTTTTGGACAGCTACACTCTCACACACTCAAAAATATATATTTCCATTTTTGAAAGCATCACTTTCCCATTTTTCTTAAAAGGAAAAAGTAAATTTTCTGAATTGTTTAAATATGCATGACTAGGACACAGAATATAAAATGGCCAGTATTCTCAGTCCACGCCCACATTGCCAAATGCGTCACTATATTATAAAGAGCACCCAGAACTGACAGGTTTGATAACGTGGGGGTTTTCTTGTGCTGCCATTCACCAGCTCATATCAAAGTTAGTATAATGAAAATGTCAAGAAACAGCGTCACATTTAGAAACCACAAAATACAAAGATGGAGCTGTCAGTCACCCCTGACGCTTGCCAAATGAAAGTTTAAATATAGTCATGGGTGAGCAGAACTGCTGGCAGCCACGTGAGCTCACCAGGCAAGACCTGGTCTTTCTTGTCTAACATATATAACCCCAGCTCCAAACACAGGACTGGGCACACAGCAGGCACTCCGATCTTTATGCATGAATGGTAGGTGACTGGGTGGGTGGATGATGGATCAATGAATGAACGGACAGATGAATGGAGGGATGACTGGGTGGGTGGATGAAGAAATGGGTAGAAGGATAAATAGATGAATGGATGGGTGAGTGGGTGGGTAGATGGATGGGTAGGTGGGTAGATAGATGGGTGAGTGGATGGGGTGAGGACGTGGGTACGTGGGTGGATGGAAGGATGGATGGATGGATGGATGGATGGATGGATGGATGGACGAGTGAGTAGAAGGATGGGTGGATAGTGGGTGGATGGATGGATGGGACAATGAATGGAAGGGAGAGGGAGAGGGGGAGGGAGGTTGGGAAGAATAACCCTGCACAACCAGCTCTGATCTGACCTATCTTTAATGGTCCTGGAGACCACCACCTCCCCCCAGATAGCCAAGGATCCACTCTGAGTCTTGGGTGGACGGACAAAAGGACAGCAGGGAAAACAAAATGGAACTGTGCTACAGGTCTGTCTCCCTCTGTCCCTCCCTTCCTCTCTCCCTCCCGCCCACTCTCTCTGAAAAGCAATGGGAAAAAATATCCTTGGGTGAGGATTAACAATAAAGCCACAGTGATAGCTTCACACGTAGGCTTCATTGCCGTCGCTGATTTTAGTCTAGATCCTTTGAAATAGGACCCGTGAGTCACCAGCCATAAAGGCTGCACCTCCGTCATTCCCTCTAGCGGGTATGAGAGTAGTCACCCCTACAGCTCACGCACACTGAGAGCCTATGTAAAGGCTCTTTACTAGCTTGGGGGAACTCCCCCCCACACACACACACACACACAAAGAAAGGAGCTATTTTCATTTGCATCTTCTGAGTTCAGCACTTTTCCGGTTACTTGCCTTTGGTATCTCTTCAGCGACGTGCCCAGTGACTCTCGACGAGAGTCTGCTGCAGACGTTGCCATGGGACATTAATGCCTCCCTATTGATTTGTGGCTGCTTTTAGTGTAATAGGGATGGATGGGGAGGGAGACAGTGCTATGTCCCGACTCGCCAGTTCCGGGGGTGGGTGTCTGACACACAGGATGCTGATGGAGTTGTGGTCCATTTTATCAGTCTTCCCCCTTATTAGGCCTTCCACTGCACGTAGGGTGTCTCAGTCCTTCAGCCGGGGATCTAACTATCTGGGGGCGTTCCCTTTGCCTCATTTCCTTGACTGAAAATGGAAGATACAGAGAATGACTTTGCAGCTGCCCCCCTTATCCATAGGGGATACGTTCCAAGACCCCTATGGATGCCTGAAACCTCCCTACTACCAAACCCTATCGATACTGTGTTTTTTCCTATTCATACATACCTATCCATATAAATTAAGTTTAATTTATATATTAGGAATAGTGAGAGATAAACAAAAATAACTAATAAAGTATAATTATAGCAATACACTATAATAAAAGTTATATGAATGTGCCACTGATTTTTAGAGAGAGTGGAAGGGAGGGAGGGGGCGAGAGAGAGAGAAACACTGATGTGAGAAACATCAACTGGTTGCCTCCTACACACCCTGCACTGGGGATCGAGCCCACAACCCGGGCATGTGCCCTGACCAGGAATGGAACAGTGACCTCCTGGTTCATAGGTTGATGCTCAACCACTGAGCCATGCCAGCTGGCTGTAACAGTTCCTTTAAAAAAAATTTTTTTTTAAGATTGTTTACTGATTTTGAGAGAGGACGGGAGAGAGAGAAACATCCATGGGCTGCCTACTGCACGCCCTCTACCGGGATCGAGCGGGAAACCTGGGCATGTGCCCTGACCAAGAATCAAACCAGCGACCTCTAGGTGCACAAGGCGACGCCCAACCAGCTGAGCCACACTGGCCAGGGCTACCCCAGTGCTTAAAGGACCATCATCAACTAGGGTCGAGTCATTACCATATTTTGAGAAATTGAGCGATTACAAACAGGTTGTTAGGAATCTTCTAAGCTAATGACTGTACATGCTACCTGGGAGACTACAAGAGTCTGGGCCTGCCTGACCACCATCAAAGAAACATAACGTCCACGTTGGCATCCCTTGTTTTCCAATTCATACGGCGAGTAATCATAGAAGCCATTCTCCCGTCACTTCTAAATTGACAAGGGGAAAAAAAGCTTGCCAGCGTTCCCGCTATCTTCTGGTCGCTTTCTAGTTTTCATTTAATGGAAAACTTGTCACATCACAACTTTTTTATGTGCCTCGCTGCAGAGCATTTTTCCACAAACGAGATTTTTCTCAAGACAGTAACGATCCTGACAACAGGCGTCTGAGAACAAGATGGGGTCAGTTATAAAAAAGGAGAAATGGTAAGAAATCTATTTTTACCTATTTTCATGGAAGTTGGGCATGCCTGACACTGTCCTATTTTGTAAATGTATTGCCTTGTTCCCTGTGATCTTCATGATAAATATGTTGTCACAGAGCCTGGCTGACTAGCTTTCCTCTTCATTTTATAAATGCCGAGTATACTTAACCCTACTGTCACTTTCGTTTGTCAAACAAATACAATAGTCAAGACTATATTCTAGCTTGGCCAGTGTGGCCCAGTGGTTGAGCATCGACCCATGAACCAGGAGGTCACATTCAATTCCCAGTCAGGGCACAGGCCCAGGTTTCGGGCTCGATCCCCAGTAGGGGGCGTGGAGGAGGCAGCCGATCCATGATTCTCATCATTGATGTTTCTCTCTCTCTTTCTATCCCTTCCTCTCTCTGAAATCAAGAAAAACATATTTTTAAAAAATAAGGACTGTTTGTTTTCCCCACACAAAAAAGGAATAAAAGCAACCAAGCCTGGCTGACTGGGAAGTGGGTGTCCCTGGGGCGAGGGTGCGCTCGCACAGGGCAGAGCCGGGACGGCTGCTTGCATTACCAGCCACTTGATGCTCTGACTCTGACTTTGTTATACACTAGATGGATTTTTAAATATTCATTTTAAAACGTAATGGGGAGTCCTGGAGATGAAAAGAAAAGCCAGCGGAGGAAGCCGCAATCAATAAGCCCAGTGTCAATCACGGCCAGCTCCAGATCGTGGGGAGGGGATTATCTGAGCAGAAGGCTGGCGAGCACCCAGGAAGGAAGTGCCAGGCCACCTCATCTCCTCTTTTAATAAGGTTACGACACTGGCACATTGGAGGAATGCTAAGCAGACGAGGGCCTTCATTTCCGCAAGATGTTAACACAGCGGGCAGGTGCCGCCACCCCGCGTGGCCTGGGAGAGACGTGGGTGGGGGTCCCGGGCACAGAGGCCTGGCCTGTTCCAAGGACGGGGACTTGTTTAAAAACAGGGGGGATTATAACCTGGGTCCTGCGCCCTCAAAAGCCAGACACCAAATCGAGATGAGATCATCGCACCAGTCTGGAACGCTAAGATAAAAAGCCAGCAGATGAATTCATCGCTATTACAAGTATTTTGCATGTTGGCACCGAAATTCATCAAATTTCATGGATGGTGTGGCTCAGTGGGTGAGGGTTGACCCATGAACCAGGAGGTCACGGCTCGATTCCAGGGCTGTCACATGGCAGTCACAGATACACAATTTCTACAGTATTTTGGGAATAACCTGGTGCTCTTCTTGAGAGCTAGAATGTAATCCATTTTTAAAATGGCTCATGGATACTTGAAATAAATGGGTATTTGTCTGCCGGCAGAACACTGGTACATAGCTGTTCAACTGTCCTTTGGTATTATAAATCGTGTCTTATCTTTATTCATTGTGTCTTATCTGTGAAGGGCGGAAATGAGCACCTTTTAGACCGCAACTGTGCTTTGGTCAATTTCTCGCTGTATTTTACTTTATGGACTTTGAGGTTGTATTTTTGGTAAAGGATCGGGACACTTTTATCTCCGGTGCAGAATTTACCTGTTGCTATTCTAAACTAACCTTCCTCACTCTTTTGGATGCCTCCTGCCTGGATGTAATGTTGCTCTGTCCACCGGGTACCTGTCTTGTGTATCTTTGCCCATTACTTCCAACTTCTCTGCGTCCCTCTGCTTTACCCCCGGCGCTGTTTAAAGCTTACGGCTCAGTTTTACTGTCTGACTACCTCTATAGAGAGTTTAAGCCATTAGTGATAGGCACTAGATGCCATACATTCCTCTTCGGAAATCCAAGGAGCTTCAGGGTCCAGCCATCTTACCCTCCCCGGACTGGACAACCTCACTTCTCCCCCTGATCTGAAATGAGCACAGACAGAGGTAGGGAACGAGACCGCAGCTGGGGCCACAAGAAGGAGCAGGATGCCGGGAGCCCCTCCCAAGCAAAGCCTGCGTGCTCCTCAGTCTTTGCCCGAGTGGAGACACTTACAGCCAGCATGCGGTGGAAATGCCACTGGGGGCAAAGGGCAGGGAAGTGGCTCTTCCTTCCTTGGGGCAAAAGCCACGCGAGGACCACCAAAACGGCCACGCGAGGACCACCAAAACGGCCACGCGGGGACCACCAAAACGGCCACACGAGGACCACCAAAACGGCCACGCGAGGACCACCAAAACGGCCACACGGGGACCACCAAAACGGCCACGCGAGGACCACCAAAACGGCCACACGGGGACCACCAAAACGGCCACGCGAGGACCACCAAAACGGCCACGCGAGGACCACCAAGGCCCATCAAGTAGCAACCAGAACCCCCCCACAGCGCTGAAGGGAGAGGCCATCGAGTCAACACTTTGGAAAACTATCAGTAACCAGGACGGGTGACCGCATGTGTACCCTATGCCCAGAGAGTCCACTCCCATGCACACGCCATCCAAACGGGGGCACCTGTTCCCCCAAGTCCACATACAAGCATGCATCGGGCAGCACCGACCCTAACAGCTCCACGTGGAGACCACCCAGATGCCCGTCAACAGCAGACTGATAAGTCAATCTGATATATTCATCCAATGGCAACGGACACCAACGAACCTCAGCTACACTCAACGGTACGGATGGCATTTCACAAACATGCTGCTTCGTGTAAGAAATCCAATACTAAATAATGCATACTCTGTTCCCGTTTATGTAAATTTCAAGATCAAGCAAAAATTAATATAGGCTGCTAAAACTCAGAAGACGGGTTGCCTTTGGGGTGCTAGTCACAGGAAGGGGGCACAAGGGGCTCTTGGGGTGCAGGGGAGGTTCTGCTTCTTGATCTGGGTGCTGCCTCTGCAGAGATGTTCATTTTGCAAAAAAACACATGGAGCTGACAGAGCACCCGACAATTTGTGCAATTCTCTGTGTGTATGTTAGACTTCAACAAAAAGTTCAAAAAAAGAAAAAAAGGGCTAGGAGAGAATCGGTTGCTAGGAGACCAAGAAGCCAGGATTCTGGCTTTGGTTATTAGCCCTTAGAGCTCAGAGAACGGATACACACTGATGTCTATGAAATGTCTCAGGGATTTTTTTATATATATATACCAGAAAAACACCAAGCCTGGCAAATAATGGCCTCCGATTACCCAACACCTGCCCATCGCCAACATGAGGGCCACAGGATGTGGTTGTGAAAGACACCTGGCAGGGACACCTGCTCATCTCAGATGGGGCAGGGACGGTGGTTCAGAGAGACCCATGCAGATTCCTGAGAACCATGCCCACACCCAGAGCTGGGAGACCCACGGTGCACCCTCTTGGGGAGGGGGTGGGTGCACTTCATCCTTTTGCTGTTGTTGATGTTAATCTCTCTCTCTCTCTCTCTCTCTCTCTCTCTCTCTCATCAATGAAAAGCATATCCTTGGGTGGGAATTAAAAAGACAACAATGAAGGCCAGAAGGCAGTGGAATGAGATTTTTTAAGTGCTGAAAGAAAAAAGTGTCAACAAAAACCTGTCTATCCTATACAACTATCCTTCAAAAAATGAAGGAGAAATTAAGAACCACATCACAACCTGGCCCGTGTGGCTCCGTGGTTGAGCATCTACCTATGAACCAGGAGGTCACAGTTCGATTCCCGGTCAGGGCACGTGCCTGGGTTGTGGGCTCGACCCCCAGTGGGGGCGTGCAGGAGGCAGCCGATCAATGATTCTCTCTTATCACTGATGTTTCTATCCCTCTCTCCCTCTCCCTTCCTCTCTGAAATCAATAAAAAATATATATTTTTAAAAGTTCCATTTTATGTTACGTGAATTTCATGTCAATAAAATAAGAACTGAGCCAAAACCGGTTTGGCTCAGTGGATAGAGCGTCGGCCTGCGGACTGAAAGGTCCCAGGTTCGATTCCGGTCAAGGGCATGTACCTTGGTTGCGGGCACATCCCCAGTAGGGGTTGTGCAAGAGGCAGCTGATCGATGTTTCTCTATCATCGATGTTTCTAACTCTCTATCCCTCTCTCTTCCTCTCTGTAAAAAATCAATAAAATATATTTTAAAAAATAAAATAAAATAAGAACTGAAAATAACAAAAAACTCTGGCTTCTGGAAGCTGACAGAAGCATCAGAGGCAGCATCTTCCTTAGTTACCTGTCTGGCCCCATAAGCATCCACGAGAGGGGAACCCTGGTTTAGGAAAATAGGCTAATTGGGTGTTTTTAGAAACACCACAAAGCAACACAATATAAATTACACTTCCTGGAGCCAAGAACAGTCAAGGATAATTAGTGGAAGTTTGGTGTTCTTTTTGGAAACTTTACAATAATCTTAAATATGCTGAAATAAACTTTTCTAGATTATTAGAAGGTGAGGGAGGGACCCCATTAAAGAGCTGCAAAATTCTACCTCTCAATAAAAGCTACGGGAAAACTGCAAAAACGGTCAGAACCAACTTGTTAGGAACTCTAAAAAGTATCAAAGGCGTACAGCAACACAGGGAGGGTTTGTTCAACAAAAGCGACTGAATCTCAGTAAGAACACTGGGCTTTGTGGTCCTTCCACTCCGGTTCCAGCGCTCACTCCCCAGCGGTGGCCTTGTAGGGAGCAGCCCACAATCATAACATCAGAGGAATCAGAAAGGAGCTCTTTCACTAGAAAATGCCATTGTTTCTTTTGACGTGTCTGGTGGCTCCCTGGAACACCAGATCAAAAGGCTTATTTTTAGTTCCTTTGACTGGGAACTCTCCCACAGCTAAAGCTCCTACCCAGGGATGTTTTGGTCAAAACGTTTCCAGGTAAACACTTTAATCTCTACTTCCTGGGGTAATGCTAACAGTTTGGGCAAACAATACACTAACCAGAAAGCAACCTGGGCACGTGCCTTGAGCAGGAATCGAACCAGTGACCTCCTGGTACATGGGTCAGTGCTCAACCACTGAACCACACTGGCCGGGCTGTCTGGCTGATTATTAAAGGTGTGCCCCAACATGCACACAGAGCAAATACAGGGAGACTTTTGTGGATCCAGGTATTTAAGAAAACTTCTAGCTAATCATTAGCAAACCATAGGCTAATGAAGCAGATACCTCAGTGGCCACACACAATAAGAAATGCAGGCTTCACAAAATTCCTTCAGAGAAATTACAAAACCAATGGGAGGGGAGAATATGATTTACAGAGTTATGACATGACAATGTGAAACATGTGCACTCTTCAAGGAAAATATAGGAGGCATGGAAAGAAACAAGTAAATATGGTCTAACACAAAAGAAAAGGCAATAAAGAATAAACTGCCTGTGAGAAAGTACAGACGTTGGACTTACTAGACAATTACTTTAAATAAGCTTTTTTAAATGTTAAAGAACTAAAGGAAACCATAACTAAAAAACTAAAGGAAAGTGGTAGAACAACATCTCACCACATGGATAATATAATAAAAGTAGAGAAATTAACAGAAATTCTGGAACTGAAATGTACACTAATGTTCATAGTCACATTAATCAGACTAGTCAAAAAATGGAGACAACCCAAATGTCCACCAACTGATAGATGGTTAAACAAAATGTGGTATATCCATATAATGGAATATCATTTGCCATTAAAAGAAAGTATTGTTTCATGCTACAACATGGATGAACTTTGAAAACATTATGCTAAGTAACAAGCTAGACACAGAAGGTACCCATTTATATGAAACTAGAGGCCCAGTGCACAAAAATTCGTGCACTCAGGGGGGATCCCTCAGCCCAACCTGTGCCCTCTCACAGTCTGGGAGCCCTTGGGGGATGTCCAACTGACAGCTTAGGCCCGTTCCCCATGGGGAGCGGGCCTAAGCCACAGTCTGGCCTTCCTCTGCAGGAGGCGACCAGTGGGCAGATCGGGGGATGGCGCTGGCCGGCCCCGCCCCCCATCGCCCCACCAGCAGTGGCCTCCCTCTGCAGGAGGCAACTGGAGGACCAATCGCCGCCGCCCCCAGTGGCCTCCCTCTGTGGGAGGTGACTGGCGGGCCAATTGGGGGACGGTGCTGGCCGGCGAGCAGCTGGCCCTGACCCCCATCGCCACCCCACCACCGCCGGTCGCCGTCCCCTCCCTCTGCCTGCTGGCACGAATGAACTTGAAAACATTGTGCTAAGTAACAAGCCAGACACAGAAGGTACACATTTATAGGAAATGTTTAGAACAGGGAAAGCCATAGGAATAGAAAGCAGGGAAATTAGATGAACAATTTGGCAATTTTAATGACATTAAGGTGCCCATTCCAGGAATCCTACTTCTAGGTATGGGCTCTGCTGATCCTGGTCCTCCATCACAGCACACCCTTCAGGCCCATAAAACCATGATCTGTTTTGGAACCAACAAATATGGAGCATCTAATAGGTCTGTGCTTACTGCTTTAAAAGAGAGAGTAATGGAAACATTTCAACTTAGGTGAGGACAAAAGCAAGCCTAGGTAATCACAGGCAAGAACACCAATATTCTCCCTTGGCCCTTCATAACTACCACCCCTGCTGCTCTGGACTGAACTGTGTCTCCTCCCCCACCCCACCCCCAATAATATTCATATGTTGAAGCCCCTCGTCCTCAATGGCATGGTATTAGAGGGTGGTTGGGGTTAGATGAGGTCATAAGGGTGGGGCCCCATGTTGGGATTAGTGCCCTTATCAGAAAAAGAAGAGAGCAGATCTCTTTCTCTCCCTCTCTCTTCCCCCCAACCATCATGTGGCCATTTGCAAGCCAGGAAGAGAGCTCTCACCAGGAACTGGTTGCTGGCGCCCTTAACTTGGACTTCCTGCCCCCCCAGGACAGTGAGAGATAAACATGTGTTGCTTAAGCCCCCCAGTTTGTGGTACTTAGTATGGTCACCCACGCTGACGACTACACCTGCCCTCCCTCTGTAACGTCTGTACCCTCCATGGGTGAACTCTCCGCTCTTTAAGCCACTGCCAATCTCCATGGTGCTGAAGTTTCATACTAGTCAACAGTGAACCCGGTGTTTCCTAAATGCTCTAGGAAATAATCACTCAAGGATTCTCTCTTCTCTGAAATCTGAAGTCAGGGTCTTTCAGAAGCCAGCCTCTTTTCCTGTGCAGCGAGATTTTCTCTTCAAATCCCTCTTTAAACATTTCCTTCTGGGGGATGCCTTAGCCTTAAGTACTGAACCTTAAAGAAAAGCTGTTTTCCATTCACTGCCTGGTTTCAGATCAGCTCTCCCTGACCTTTGAAAAGGGCAAAAGAAAGACTCGGGGGCCACCTGCTTTGAACTACCCAGCAGTACAGGGGCCGACTGACAAACCCGGTTAGAAGACCCGGCCCCCAGGGCCCTGCAGGCAGATTTTTCTGCCAAGCTTAGGCTGAACATCAAAACATCCAGCCACGAACACTGAAGGGCTCTGTTTAAAAAGGGATAGTGCCTGGCCCTTGTGGCTCAGTGGTAGAGCGTCGGTCCACCTATGAACCAGGAGGTCAGGGTTCGATTCCCGGTCAGAGCACATGCCCCCTGGTTGTGGGCTCCATCCCCAGTGGGGGGCATGCAGGAGGCAACTGATCCATGATTCTCTCTCATCACTGATGTTTCTCTCTCTCTCTCTCCCTCTTCCTTCCTCTCTGAAATCAATTATATATATGTGTGTGTGTGTGTGTGTTTTAAAGGCAGCTCCGGTTACGCCCTTTGGGAGTCCCAAAGTCATGGCTAAGGCACAATGGGAAAAGAGAGTATACGGAGAGGGGTGATGAAGGGAAACTAAAGTTACCAGTCTGCCACCTGTGGGCGGGTGCCAGCACGCGCCAACCTCAGCGCCCACTAGACAGCCGACACGAAAACAATGCATATTAAATAACACCAAAAAAGCCCTGAGCAACAGATGTGCAGAGACTATATATAGTCAGTGGCCCATCTGAACCACGGCTCCCGGATCCCTGCCTCCAGCCTCCTCCCTCCGATTCCAGCACTCACAGCTGTGGCCGCTGCTTCTTTCTCCTAATCAGCCCTCCACGCCTCAGCCCTCCCTGAGGCTGAGATAGGCTTTTATAACGATGCCCCATTAGGCTGAACGACCGCACCTGGGCCGATCCCCGTTCCGGCTGCTGGGACCTCATGTGAAAAGCCACGCCGTGGAATCAGACAACAGAGGCCAAAGACACGCACGCCAGCCCACGAGGCGGGGCAGAAATGTTGAAAATGCAAAACTCAAGAACACACACCACACATCCATCCATCCCCAAGCCTTGCTCTTGGATTTCCCGAAGGTGGAATCAAAAACATACTGCGTGGCCCTGGCTGGTTTGGTTCAGTGGATAGAGCGTTGGCCTGCGGACTGAAGGGTCCCGGGTTCGATTCCGGTCAAGGGCATGTACCTTGGTTGCGGGCACATCCCCAGTAGGAGGTGTGCAGGAGGCAGCCGATCCATGATTCTCTCCCATCATTGATGTTTCTCTCTCCCTCTCCCTCTCCCATCCTCTCTGAAATCAAAAATATATTTAAAAAACAAAACAAAACATATACTGAGTGGATCCTTATGCCTAAGCCCCAAGGCGGCCACAGATGCCAAGAGTTCTCAGACGTGCCTGCCTCTCTTTACAAATAAATATATAGGGGCTGCGTATATTTGTCCTGTTTCCATGGATCCACTCTCTTTTTTTAATTAATTTATGTTTTAATATATATATATATATTTTTATTTTTTTATTTCAGAGAGGAAGGGAGAGGGAGAGAGAGAAACATCCATGATGAGAGAGAATCACGGATCAGCTGCCTCCTGCACGCCCCACACTGGGGATGGAGCCCGCAACCCGGGCCTGTGCCCTGACCTCCTGGGTCATAGGTCAACGCTCAACCACTGAGCCCTGCCGGCTGGGCGGTCCACTTTTTTAAAAAAATTTGGGGATGGGGATGAGGATGGGGTTGGGGATGGGGATGGGGGGAGGGGGGAGGGAGGAAGCAACTTTCACCAAAAGGCTATAAAATGGCCAAACAACCAACTCTTGGAGACAAGCCCTGAAGAGAGAGGTCCTGGTGGCTTTCCCCTACGGAGGCTTCGTTCATGGGGAATCAACCGCCTGAAAATCGGTCTCAGAAAACGTGGCCCCGGACGCCGGCTGCGGGGCGCCTGCGGACGCGGGAAACGCCGAGTCCCCGCCGCCGAGTCCCCGCGCCCTGAGCCTCCCGGGCGAGACGCAGCCCCGGACCCGGTTCAACCCCCCACCCCCAGCCCGTCCCCGGCCGGGTCGCAGCCGCTTGGCTGACGGGGGAGAGGGACGGGGGACGGGGGGTAAGGGGGAGGCGGGTGCCGGGTCCACGGCGCACAGGCCGGCGGAGGGCGGGCAACCCGGCTGGTTCCTCTCCGAAAAGTAACGGCGGCTCCGCGACAGGGAAGGGAAAGGGCGCTCGGACCGAGGCCAGGTGTGGGGTGGGAGGGTCCCCGGAGTTGCGCGCCCGGAGTTGGGAAGTCAGTCCCCCGCTCGTCCGCCCGCCCGCGCGCCCGCCCGGCCGCGGACACTCACCGAGAAGCCGGCCCAGAACGGGCAGGAGTGGCGGACGCGGGCCGAGGTGGTGAGCGCCAGCGCGGCGAAGCTCACGGCCACGATGAGGCAGCCGAGCGCCATCTGCGTGGCCCCGAGCGCCAGCACCACGCGGGAGCGGCCGGGGCACGGGCGCAGGCGGGACAGGCTGCGGGGCAGCGCGCGGGCACCGCCGGCCGGAGGCATCGCGCCGCCGCCCGCACGTCTCGCGCGCCCCCCTGCCCGGCCCGGCGCCGCCGCCTCACCTCACAGCGGGTCTGAGGCGGCAAGTTGCGCCGGGCGCGGGGGCGGCGTCGCTGCGGGCCGCGGGGGGTGCGGCGGCCGCGGGCGGGGAGCCGGGCGCCCGCAACCCCAGCCGGTGCCCGCGTCCATGCCGCCGCCGCCGCCGCCGCCCGGCGCGCCGCGCTGCGCTGCGCCCTCTCCCGCCGTCTCCCGCGCGCTCCCCGTGCGCGTGCGCTGCCCGGCCCGAGCGCGTGCGTGTGCGCGTGCGCGTGCGCGAGCCGGTCTGTCCTGGGAGCCGCGCGCTGGGCCGGGAGCGCGCAGGCGCAGGTGCGGCCGTGGCGGCTTTCGGGTCGCAGGGATGGAAGCGGGCACCGCGGGCGGCGTGTCAAGGGCGAGGGCAGCCGCCTCCCGGGCTGGGGCGCTGGAGTGGCCTGCGAGCCGGGCCCGCGGGCAGAGCCTGGGTGCGCGCCTTTGGGGGTGAGGGTCGGGGAGCCATAGAGACCGCCGGGCCGGTGGGGAGCGCAGGTGTGATCAGTATTTCCAAACGCTCTGCCCCAGGCGTGGCGGCAGCGAGCAGCCTCTCCAAGCGCAACTGCGGGATCCCGGGCGCCGCTTTGCCGCAGTGGCAGCATGTCCCTGGCCAGCCCCTGAGGACCCGGCCCGGAAGGAATTGCATGGAAAACATCCCCAGCCCGCAACGGAGGTCTGGGACCCACCTTTCATTTGCAAGGCTTTAGATCCAAGTGGAAAGTTTGGGTGTAACACAAACCGCACAAAACGAATTTAAGGACCTATTAAGCCCGGACCGAGTGGCTCAATGGTTGAGCGTGGACCTGTGAACCAGGAGGTCGAGGTTGGATTCCCGGTTAGGGCCCTCGGCCAAAGGTTGCAGGCTCGATCCCCAGTAGGGGGCGTGCAGGAGGCAGCCGATCCATGATTGTCTTTCATCATTGATGTTTCTCCCTCTCCCTCTCTGAAATCAATGAAAAAAATACATTTTTTTTTAAAAAAAGGACCTATTAAATCATCTCCATTCCCTTTTGCCAGGTTAAGATTGTAAATATACCTGATTATCGCCGCCTTCCTTGGAATACCAAGAAAGCTGGCAAGTTTTGATGGTCGTATTTCGCCTTGTGGCCGGGTGGGGTGACGATTTAAAGACCACCCTGCGTGGGGAAAAACTGTTGACATGTTAAGAGACCCAGGAGTGTTAAGAAGTCTGAAGGGAGGAGGCATAAAAAGGCAACGTTGCATAGTATGTGCTAACGGGAAATGGTGTGTTATGCCCCCAGGCCTGTGGGTGATCGGAGCGAGACCCTCAGTTGGATAAGAAACGCTGTGCGGGGCCTCCGGGATGCTTGAAATTTCACCGTTAGAGATATCGATTCCTTTGGGGCTTGCTGAGCCTCTATTAAAATGCAAATTCCCCTTGAAGGGGCAATAGCTCAAGCCTTTATCAGCCAACACCTTAGCAGGGATGGGATCCATTTTCCAATTTAATGGGATGGCCGAGGGACGCACAGGGGGTGGGGAACGCCGCAGATAAAGTGGCTGACCTCAAAACGCTGGCCTGCGGCCAGTGCTGCTTTCTCCTCGGGTCCTTATCTCTCGCAGGACGGAGCCCCTTCAGGCATCCTTTAGAGCGCTGGCGTATAAATTCACATTTCCTGGAGACGTTCTCTAGAAATTCGCAGGGCTTGGATCAGTGCCAGAGCAGGATCCCCCCGACTGCCAGGAAGTTTCCGTCTCCCTGTAGTCACCTTACTCATTCATTTATTCACACCCCCAACAAAAGGCTCTCTAAGCACCAAGGCACCCGTGTAGCCACTAGGGAAAACGATATGGTGTTTCCAAAAAATAAAATAAAAAATGACACATAGAATTCTCATATGATCCTTACGGATCCAGCCATTCCACTGCTGAGTCTACGCCCCCAAGGACTGAAAGCAGGGACTCCGGGGTATCTGCACTCCCATGGGTATAGCCAATCGGTGGAAATAAGCCACGGGCCCATCCACGGATGAGTGGAGAAGCAAAATGTGGTGTCGTAAAAAGGTAGGAAATGCGGACCCGTGCTGAGGGAGATAAGCCGGCCACAGACGGTCAGATCCTGTAGGAGTCCACTTATGTGAGGTACCTATAGTAGTCCCGTTCAGACACAGAAAGTACAAGGGTGGTTGCCAGGGGCCACAGGAAGGGAGGTGGGGCGGGGGGGGGGGTGACTGTTTGATGGGCAGTCTCAGTTGGGGAAGATGAGGGTTCTGTGGATGGATGGTGCCGAGGATGGCTGCACAACAATGGAATGTCCTCAATGTAACCCAATTGCACCCGACATAGGGCTCCAACGGTAATTTTTATCCTACGTATAGTTTACCACCATAAGAAAATTATACAATGACATACCTCTTGACTAGTACATCCATTCAAGATGACTATATTAAAACCTACTAGCCCTAGCCTGTTTGGTTCAGTGGATAAGTGTCGGCCTGCAAATTGAAGGGCCCCAGGTTCGATTCCCTGTCAGGGCACATGCACAGGTTGTGGGCTTGATTTCCAGTGAGGGGTGTGCAGGAGGCAGCCGATTCATGATTTGCTCATCATTGATGTCTCTCTCTCTCTGAAATCAATAAAAAGATACTAAAAAAGCAAACCCCTGTGAATGACAAGTGAAGGCATGGATGTAGAGAAATTGGACCCCTGTTCATTGCTGTTGGGAATGGAAAACCATCTGGCTGCTCCTCAAAACGAAATACAGAATTACTGCCCGGCTGGTGTGGCTCGGTGGTTGAGCATGGACGCATGAACCAGGTCGTCACCGGTTCCATTCGTTCAGGGCACATGCCAGGGTTGTGGGTTCAGTTCCTGGTCTGGGCACCTAACTGGGTTGCAGGTCCCATCCTGAGTCGGGGTACATATGGGAGACAACCAACCCATGTTCTCTTATCAATGAACATAAAAATAAGATTGTGAATATAGAGAAGTATTTTGCAACGATGAAGGCACTCTATGAATGCTGGGTGACAGTATTCGGTTAATAAGGACCCTGTAATACACCTGACAAGTCCTTAGCAGGTAGTGGTCAACTACTATCTATTCATTTGAATTCTATATCCTAAGCTCGTGTGAACACTGAAGTTCCTGAAACTTCTGAGCTACTGATGAGAATTCTGTGAGGAGCCCCTGGGAAATAATAATTGTTCCAGGAGGGCAATGAGGCTAAGAAGTAAGTTCCACTTAAATCCACTAAACTGGCATTACTATTAAATCGGGTTATAAGAAACATACACCGCCACGATTTCATTAGACTAAGCAATTATTCACGTCCACACACACGGACTCAAACATAATTATACATGAAAAAAAAAAGTTATGCCTTTAGGGAAAGCGAATAAAAATTTTGAGTCAAGGCACACGGGAGTTGATAATTCTCATCCATCAACGGAACAGAAAATAATGGAGTAAAATTCATCATTTGGTTTTGAAGGATGAGGGTCACCTTGAACCGGAAGTCCTTGAATAGTTTCTTTAAAAAAGGAACATGCCTGGCCAGGGTGGCTCAGTCGTTGAGTGTCAACCCATGAACCAGGTCACGGTTGTATTCCTGGTCAGGGCACATGTCTGGGCTGTGGGCTCCATCCCCAGGACGGGGCCTGCAGGAGGCTCTAGGGAACACGGACACACACCAACACACGCACGCACGTTGATAGACGCGTGGGACGCTCTCCGGGGCACATGCTTCTCCTCTTGCTCCGTCTCCAGGCCTCAGTGACGGCGCTGCTCATCCTACAGGACCCTCTGGCCACGGGGACACGCGCCGCACCCACCCACCAGGCCTCCTGTGGGCAGGATTTAAAAACAGGCTTACCAAGTTGCACGAAACCACAAACACTGGGCCAACAGACCAAGCCAGCGCTTTATTTTAAAAGTTTTATTCTGCAGATTTAGAAATTTGAGACTTTTTTTTAATAACCGCAAAAGAAATCCAGTCACACCTAATGGTTAACAGAATGTAGTGGTGTATTATCCAAACGGAAGTCGTGCTGATGTGCCGTAATAAATCGTCTATTAGTACAAAAATACACTTTAGGGCACAGCAGTGTATCACAAATTACAGGAGGGGTATTTTGCAAGAGTTTAATCAAACTAGAGAATTCTGAGTAACTGTATCTTTTAAATGCAGCACTTAAAAATGTAACAACTCTGTGCATTTCTTTTTCTTTAAAAAAATGACCTTGTGTGTGTCATAAAAATGCTGCTTTATTGCTGCAGAGGTCAAAGTTCAAGGCTCAAGAGGTACAGGAGAGAATACAAAGGTAGCCTTAAGAAACTTGGTTTTGTTTATGTATAAAAAAAGGGAAAGTTTATAAAAGTTAATGTACAAACCAAGAACAAAAGTGGTATGCACGCGTTATGTACAAGCATCCTTAAAACATCAAAATTTTTGAATGCATAGCCAAAAAGAAAAAACAAAAAACAAGAAACAAAGCTACCACTGCCCCTTGCCCAAAAAAATCCCCAAATCACACCATCATTCCCTTCTGGGTGACCGCACGCTCCTGCAACCACCATCCACAATCTGCTCAACCTGCTTCATGATTCAGTGTCCGATGTGCCAGAAGCCATGAGACCCAGCCTACACAGAGACGACCGAAGGGTTAAGAACAGGAGGTAAGGCGTTCCTGCTGGTTAGTGTGTCTGGTGACGTGGTTAATTCGAGATCCAGAGGCCCCGGCACAGGCACGTGCTTTGGTGCCCTTCCCCAAGAAGCATGTTTTCATGGACCGTCAGTCTGCGTCTTTGCTGGACCCTCTGCCCAAGGCGATCAATCCGCTGGCTGTCCATTGGTTCAGTCCACCACACGTGTTCTATCCCGGGTGCATTTAGATGTGTGCGTGTTACCCCATGCATAATAACATAACGTGTGTGCGCCAGGCCAGGGCCACCGTCAAGTGGGAAACCGTGTACTTTGAAAAGAACAGAACGCGGATGCACCCCTTTCCTGGCTGGTATTTTAACGGAAATCAGTGTGTGAAGTGAAGCAGTGACCACAGGAAGTACAATCATTACGAAGCCAACGTCTGTGAACCCCTCGCCGAGGCCACGTTCTTCCGGCACAGCCCGCAGTTCACGTTGTCTTCTGCCCAGGGCGCAGGAGGGCGCTCTCGAAGCGTCAGTTCAGACAAAGCGCTCAGCACTGCCCACGCAGCATCAGCTCGGGGACGTGTAATACTTGGGAGAGTGGTTCTGTTCGGAGAGGAAGGCCGGCCCAGGCTCACGTGACGCAGCAAGGTCCTGTCCCGGAATCAGAAGTGGTCGATCAGGACAGACACGCAGTTGGCTCCCACCAGGTAGTTGGGATCTCCAGGAAGACACTTGTTTTGCCAGGTCTTAGGGTCACCTGTGAGGGAAGCAAGCTCACGTCACCTGTAGTCACTACCCACAACGCTTTGCAACCACAGGCCAACAGACATACATATGTTTACATACAATTTCCTTCTATGTCCTTATCATGCTGCATTTATACCCAAACTAGACGATGACTCGATTAAGTGGCGTGAGCACACGGTAAGGCATAGAAATGCTGACCCACTAGATCTGTGGTCAGCAAACTGCGGCTCACGAGCCACATGCGGCTCCTTGGCCCCTTGAGTGTGGCTCTTCCACAAAATACCACAGCCTGGGCGAGTCTATTTTGAAGAAGTGGCGTTAGAAGAAGTTTAAAAATTTTGGCTCTCCAAAGAAATTTCAGTCGTACTGTTGATATTTGGCTCTGTCGACTAATGAGTTTGCCGACCACTGCCCTAGATTATAACCTGAAACTATGATAATTAACACACTGTGGACGGATCACAAGAATTCTCACTTCATATTACACAGTGTTTTACAAAGCATCATACTTTAAAAAGATATTAGCTTGTAGGAACATGTAATAAGTAACTTCAAAATGCAATGGGTATTTAATTTTAAAGCGTGCCTTTAACATTTATGTAAAACATTTTTTACTCGTTCAATAGAGACTTACCTGGCCACTGGGTAAAGCTAGCAATGAAACCACTTTAATATCATACTGCATAATGCTCACCAGATTTACCAAAAATTCAGAAGCAGGACTACATATTCTTATTTTTCTAGATCAGGATCAAGCAAAGTGACCAAACCCCAAATACACCAAGTTCCAACTGGGAACTGACCAGTCGCCCAAGGAAGTGAGAAACGTGAAAATACAATGGAAGCTGTGCAATTAGGACCGTAACACAAATCCACTTAAAAGTAGTGTGCACAGCAGAAGTGACTTAGATGTTTACACTGAAAAGCCACAGCCAGGTGTGATCCCAGGGGAAGGTCTTCTGTCTTTCAAGTTCCTGTTACACATGCGTTGAGGATTGAAAAACTAAAGAACAGTGACCCAAAATAGAATCATATAAAAGGAGTCAAATCATTTTAGTAAGAAGGTGAAAATGCCTGCATATGTAGGATAGCATCAATTCTCCCACTGCACCTTAAAAAAATTACTTATTTATGTATGTACGTATTTATTTTTTAGAGAGGAATGGGGGAGGAGAGAGGGAGAGTGAGAGTGAGAGAGAGAGAGAGAGAGAGAGAGAGAGACATTGATTTGTTGTTCCACTTAGTCAAGCTTCATTGGTTGATTCCTGCATGTGCCTGACCGGGAATCAAACCTGCAACCTTAGTGTTATCAGGACGACGCTCCAACCAACTGAGCTGCCCGGCCAGGCCTCCCATCTTAAAAACTGTGACAGAAGACCTCATTTTGCTGCACACCAAGAAACAGTCACCCTTTGGCCAATCACCAATGGCTGAAAGGCAGACACCTCTCTACCTCCCCTGCTCATTCAGTCGATGCAGCACAAAGGTTTGCTAACAGCCCGGAGCGCCCTCAGCCCAAGGTTAATCAATGACAGTCCCAAAGCCCCAAAGGACAGAGTGAAGGAGCATACCCGACGAGGAGTCGGATGATTTTAGAGCAAAAGACCAACCGTCAGGAGTCATGGACGCACAGTGTGGCAGGCGCAGCTCCACGGGCTTCAGGAACTTGAGGCCATGGGGCCCACACATCACCAGCGGGCTCAGCAGGGTCTCACCTGGAGGTGGGGGAGAGATTAGATGGCTGTCTTCCTCTGCACCCGGTTCTCCTCTCCTTCTAATAATATTAATGACAAGCTAATGGCTTAGCTCTCTACAGCAGCACTAAGGAAAACGGAACGGAAGCCACACAGGTAGTTCTACATGTTCTAGCAGCGACTTTAACCCAGTGTATCCCCAAATCACGTGGACATGTCGTCAATACACTAAATCTGGGAAACCCGCGTGTGTGGCACTTCCAGCACATTTTAACTCCAAGTAGCCACATTTCCAGGGATGAACAGCCAGAGCTGCTGGCTCCTGCAGGCGGGCACAGGTTCTTTAGTGTAAGGGACATGCACACGTACTTCTTATACGTGACCTACATCCTGCGTTTTCAATGCCACTCACTTGGTGTGGGGGCTCACGCAGGGCCACCATGCGTTAGTACTGGGGCCAGATGCTGGGAAGTGAGGGACAGGAATGCGTGCCCAGCAGGGAAGCTGCACTCAAAGGCTCTAAGAGGAGCCGTAGCATTGATCATCACGGCACCCTAACAGATGCGGGAAGACAGGGAGAGCAGCAGCACCCGATTCCTTAAGGAGCCCCCACACATGGACTGTCACGCCTGACAGGGCACTCCCTCCCTGCTGGTGTGTGCTAGTGCTGGGCCCGGGGGGGAGTCAGACTGTCCCCGAGGCTGGTTCTTCCAGCAGGTGACAGGCACAGAGCAAAGCCTGGCTGAGCGGGTGCTCCCTCCCCCGTCTCCAGAGATGGAAGAGGGAATGACTCAAAGACCAACGTGGAGAGGCTGGCTGAGACCGCCGCAGACGGGAGGAGCGACGCCCAACGGCCTGTCACGCAGGAAGGGAGCACGCCGAGTGGAAGGCCCAGCCCCGTGGCCTCGCTGCGGGACACCGCGTGCCGGGACGCCAGCCGGGCACTCTGATGAAGGAGCAGCTCTGCTTGGCAGGAGAGGGCCCGATAGTCCTCCCACCGCAGCTCCCGGCAGCCGAGTTAGGGACGCGGAGCGAGAAAGCCCCGTTACCTTTCTCCTTGTCGAGCGGCGGGAGGATGCTGTTGTCGCGGCAGACCTTGAAGTAGATCTCCTGCTCCACGCCCTCCGGGATGGCTCCCTGGGGGATGATGATGCTGACGCCCGTCTCGATGGAGCTCAGCACCCCGCCGTTGCTGCTGAACACGCCGCGGGCCGTGGCCACCACGGTGTGGCCGTCCTCGTCATTGTCCTCCTCCACTGCCGACGGGCTGAGGTCAGAAACTCGCGTGAGTCCCTCCCGCCCTGCACGGGCTGCACTCTGTTCCCCTTCCCCGCCCCCAGGGAGGGCCCTACGGGAACAGCTGACGCTTTCAGGGGCCGATGTGACTCCCAGGGCTTATAGCAGCTTCTCCCTGGAGAGATCCATTTCCTTTTTGAAGGCAACTCATCCCACGCGAGCCCTGAGCAGGGCCGGGGATCGAGCCTGCAACCAAGGTGCATGCCCTTGACTGGAATCGAACCCGGGACCCTTCAGTCCACGGGCTGATGCTCTATCCACTGAGCCAAACCGGCCAGGGCCACCTTTGTTTCTTTTAACATCACTGCTGAGTGAACAGTGGCCGAGGAACATGGATGCCGCTGTTTCTGGGGTCACGGGAAGCCATGGCTGGTAAGAGAATGGGCTGGATCTATGCTCCCCGCACCCCAGCCGTGCGACCTTGGGCACAGAGCAATGTCACTCGACCCAGTCCCAGGTAAAAGCGGGCTAAGGAAAAGGCCTACAGGCCACAGGGGACCATCAGCTTCATTATTTCTTGTGCCTCTTGCACGATAGCCTTCATGGCAACGTTTTGGTCAACAGTGCTCAGGCCCTAGCCAGTGTGGCTCAGTGGATAGAGCATCGGCCTGTGGACTGGAAGGGTCCCAGGTTTGAGTCTGGTCAAGGCCACTTGCCCAGGTTGCAGGCTTGATCCCCAGTGGGGGGGCCTGCAGGAGGCAGCCAATCAATGATTCTCTCTCATTGTTGATGTTTCTATCTCTCTCTCCCTCTCCCTTCCTCTCTGAAATTAATAGAATTATATTAAAAAAAAACAAACAAAAATAAAAAACAGTACTCAGGTTCAAGTTTGAGCTAAAACGACCATGTCAAGTCCCAAATCAGCTAAGCAACATCAACTCCTGTCTGATAGATCACGAGGCCGGAGGAGGGGGCTCTCACCTCCCGGGAACGGCTCGGGGCCCGGCGCTGAGGTTGTTCACTTGGTACCGGGGCTTCTCGGCGTGGATGGAGAAGGTCTCCACTCCGCTGTCAAACTCGGGAGGCTGGGCCTTCACCAGGGTCTTGGGAGAAGTCGGGACTTTTGAAGACACGTCAGGCTTGTGAGCGGTTTCACTCGGCAGAAGGTTGTGGCTGAACTTAGGGCTTTCAAACTTGCGCTCAAATGGCCGCGCGGAGCTGGTGTACGGCTTGGGGGTGAAGCGGTTGTAGGCTGGGGCGACTGTCTTCTGAGGCTGCTCGGTGCCGTTCACGGGCGCTTTGTCTGGGAAACCTTTCTGGGGGTAGAAGGTGGGCTGAGCGGGCTCCTCGCGGCTCATCGTTCTGAAAGCGACTGGCTTGTTCTGAGATGGAGGTGGTTCTGGTTTGGACACTAGAGAATTCTGAAAATCCAATGACACCGAATTACCTGGAAAAAAAATACACAACTATTTTTAAAACTTTAAAAAATGTATTTTATTGATTTCAGAGAGGAAGGGAGAGGAGAGAGAGATAGAAACATCCATGATGAGAGAGAATCATGGATCGGCTGCCTCCTGCAAGTTTCACACAGGGGATCGAGCCCGCAACCCAGGCGTGTGCCCTGACCGGGAATCGAGCCGTGACCTCCTGGGTTCATAGGTCAACGCTCAACCATTGAGCCACACCGGCTGGGCTATGTAATATTTCTTACATGAAAAACTATGTGCTTAGAAGCAAGAATTTAATTTTTTTTTTTAAATATATTTTATTGATTTTTTACAGAGAGGAAGAGAGAGGGATAGAGAGTTAGAAACATCGATGAGAGAGAAACATCGATCAGCTGCCTCTTGCACACCCCCTACTGGGGATGTGCCCGCAACCAAGGTACATGCCCTTGACCGGAATCGAACCTGGGACCCTTGAGTCCACAGGCCGATGCTCTATCCACTGAGCCAAACCGGTTTCGGCAAGAATTTAATTTTTTGAGAATTACTCTATTATAGTGATGCTGCCATCTTCTGGATGTCCTACCTTCCCCGTGGGCTCCCTTAGCGTGGGCGTGGAGCGAGGAGCTGGAGCTGGGCTGGGGAGGCTGGGAGTACTGGGCGGGCAGCGGGGGTGGGGGTGGCGTGGGCTGGACTGAGTCATAGCGTCTGTCGCCGAAGGCATCAGCGTCAGCAGACTTGCCCCTGTGAAGAAATGAAGACAATGCCAACACCTGAACACGGACTCACACGGACAAAACACGTTCTCCTTCTCCAAGTATCGCTAAGCTGTTTTTTTATCTAGAAATTTCACAATGTGCTCTTATGAGTATGGTAGCTCCTCTAGCAAAATGGGCAAACAAATCCCACCGTTCACCAGCACAAGGAATGCAGAGACACACAGGCACTGCAGGGAAACACCCAGGCGATGGCAACCAGAGGCAAACGGAATTCTGGGTACACGTGGACTAGCTCACTCTGCTGTTCACAATTTAAAATGTCTTGCAAATGTTTTAAAAAATATTCCCAGGCCAAAATCTTCCTTAGGCTCACTTCCAATGTCGTATCTGAGGGCCAAGGCCACTCCGGTGCGCCCAGACACGGTGCACACGTGGAGCCAGCCCCTCCTTCAGCGAGGGCTGGGCAGTGAATGCCTTTGGCTTTGGGCCATCGGTCTCAGGGACAACTCTGCAAACTCGGCCTGCGAGGGCAGAGACACCAGGTCAACGAGCGAGTGTGGCCGCTCCAGGGCACGAGGGAGCGGGCATCGTTCACTTTACACTTGGCCCTTGATCTCCCAGATCCATCTTTTGTGAACAGCTAGAGGAGCAGATCCTGCTCCATCTCAGGCTCACTGAAGTCAGATTGTGCTGCGCACGCTTATTTGCTCAGGCTGCCATTGTTCACATGGGACACAGAAAACGCACACAGGAGAAACCCTGCAGAGACCCATCACTGGCACGCCGCCATCTACACCCTCGCAGAGCCGACTGCCTGGCGTTATGTGCACCCACAACACACACGTCGAGTGACCCTCACAGACTCCCGTTGGACCGTTAGCTTTAAAACTGCGCCGCTAGCTGGCTTTCCGCACTGACACGAGCGTTTGAAGGTGGGTTCGAATCTGGAAGTGCACATAACGCCAAGGACAGGGGGAGGCACACCTGATGGAACAGCCTCACGTGGACGCCAGTCTTACCACTTGACGCTCCTTCTCAAGTAGTCATAGCTAGGGTAAGAGCCAAGAAATCTAGGGGACGGCCAAGCAAGCGCAATAGAAAACGAAAGAAAACCGTCAATCTAACGCAGCAATTCGCAGCAAACGCAACGAAATGTCATTAAAAATATCCACCAAGGCGCTCTCCCTCCTGGCCCCAGCCTTCCCTCCCCTTCCCCGACCCGGGCACGCTACACTGGCTTCCTCACTCCCACGGCCCTTCCTTCGCCTCCATAACTTGTTTCCTAAGCCCACTTCCTCTAGGAATTACTTCTTCTACCTGTGATTGGACCAGATAAAGGTTCTCTTACCAAAAAAGTTGAGTGTCGACCTAGGAACCAGGAGGTTCGACTTCCGGTCAGGGCACATGCCCGAGTTGCGGGCTCAATCCCCAGTAGGGGGTGTGCAGGAGGCAGCCAATCCATGATTCTCTCTCCTCATTGATGTTTCTCTCTCTCTCCCTCTCCCTTCCTCTCTGAAACTCTTATGGTCCAGCCATCCTTTCTTACCTTTGATGTTAACACCTCTCCTAATGCAAACACTTTCTGCATCTGCTCTGAGAGTTTAAGAACAGAGGCAAACGCAGTGCCTCCAGCTAGGACGCGTGCCCGCGCTGACCCGCTGGAGGCTGCTGAGAGCGTGTACCACACACTCAACCATCGCCCTCAAGATGCACGGAGCTTCCCGAGATGGCTGCGCTACACAATCGAGCCTTTATGTGGCATCTCCCTCTCAAAAGGTTAAGTCTCGGGCTAAATGACTTACTTCGCGGAATAACTAGAAAGGCCTGGCGGATGCTGGGGGTGAGCCGGCTTGGCCGGCTCTGGGAGGTGGCCTGCGGGAATGTGTGCGGAAGGCTTGTTCTCAAAACTTCTCCGGTCGAAGTAGGAGAGCTGTTTCCGGTAGTACTCTTCATCCTCCTCGGGGTCGTAGTGGTTTGACCGGACAATATCTTCCGGGGGCTTCGGCTGAGGCTTTTGCGGTTCTGGGATCCTGACAATGAACGGCAAACGGGACAACCTTGTAGGTGGTGATGTCACCAGGACACTGGGGCCTGGAAATGGCTGACCGCGACCCTTCAGTGACTGCTGAGCAGCCCCAGTCAACATGGACGTTTTACCTCCCACGTCTTCACACACGAGGCTCAAAAGGCAGCCGCTTCCGGCCCACAGGTTCAATACCATCTACTAAGCTTGACAATGATCTGGTTAGCGGCCTCACAGCAGGTTAAAAACAGTTATTGAGAGAAAGGGAAATGGAACCAACCCAGTGGAGAACTTCTCAAAGTACCCAGGCCAAGGTCAGCAACAAGCACTGACCGGGAGAGGCTTAGACTTTAAAAGATGTGTAGGAACATTAATCCAGGACCAAGAAATGGTCCGCAGACAAGGAAACAGCCTGTAAGGGGCATAGTGCTCGAGGGCACAGGAAGCAGATGGGGAAGAAGGTAAGTTTTCAGGCAAATGAATGCACCGCGGTCATGCTCTGCTCAGTGCGTCTGGAAACACTTAAGGAGGGCTCAGCTTCCGTTCTTAGTTTTCATAGCACAGCTCATCTGCTAACAATTCTGCTAAGGAGACACCACATAGTTTCTATGTTCGTGAAGAGCACCCAACATTATTCAAGAGGAGAATGTATACGACAGACAGTTCCTCTATCACAAGCACAACTGTAAGCACGTTGAACACGTCCGTCAAGCAGAGGCCGTGTTCCGATCCAGCCTGTCTCTCAGCAGCACCCGGAGGTCCGGTGAGGGCCCGCTGGCCAGGTTTCTCTCGCGGCTGCGCCAGGACCCGAGCACCCCCGACGCGGCCCGGGGCCCCCCTCACTGCACCGCACACTCACTGATTGCTATTCTAGCCAATGTGCAGCCAAACTGCCAGTGTCAGGGCTTTAACCCTCTTACTTCAATCACTGGCTAGAAAAACGCATTTTCCACGTTTCCTGCTAGAGGTCTAGTGAAGACCTTTCCTTTCTGTCCAGGGCCACCGTTTTAGTCAGACAGGGTGCAGGTCATTCAAGGACAGACAGACGGTCTCCCTCTTCCTTTCTCCCTCACACGAAGGCTGGCTCCCTGCCCAAGAGGGCCCATGCCGGGCCAGCCCCACTCCCACCCCAGCACGGGCACCCACCTGTACAGGGTCTTGTCGTGTTCGCTGAACTGACTCTGAAGAGTGGCTTTAGGTCCGACGACGGGAGCCCCTGGTGGTTTAGACGTTGCCTCTGGAGGCTGCAAAAATAAGACCAACACGCCCGGAACAGATCACGACAAAGCAGGCTGCAAGGGGGGGGTGGGGGGGAGGGAGAGACAGTCCCGTCTTTACCTTAAAGCCGGTGTGGTTCTCATCCTTCTTGTTCTCCAAGGACGCAGACCTCTTGTTCTCAAACATCTTCACCCTGGTGAGCACGGACTGGGGCTTCATGGCTGGGTCCTCCTCCTCGGCGGGAGCCGGGGGCGGAGGCAGGGGCTTGGTGCTGGGCGGCGGCACGTCCGGCTTGTGCTGAGAGGCAGGTACGAGAGGAGGGACCAGCGCAGCACCGTGGAGCGGCTCGTAGCGGCCTGCCTTTGAGGTAAAGCCTGGTGCGGGGACTTGCTCGTAGCTCCGTGGGTACTGCTCGTAACACTGCTTGGGCTCAGGGGCCTGGGGGCCCGCGGGGGGCGGCGCCTCGGGCCTGTACCTGCCATGCACCTCATACCCGGGAGCCGGGGGCTCCTCGTGCCGCAGGGTGGAGGTCCGGGGCGGCTGGTCGTAGCGGGGTCTGCTGTCATAGGGCAGAGGGGCTGGCTCCTCGAACCGCGGGAAGTAGCCCCGCTCCGAGGGCTCTTCGGGGTGCTGCCTGGGGTCCAGGTCCCGGGGGTGCTGACTGTCGGAGGGCCGCGGCTGGTAGGGCTGCTTGTCCTCGTAGTAGGACCAGTGCTCCTCGTAGGCAGGGATGCGCTCCTCATAGCGCAGGCGGTGGTCCACGTGCCGCGAGAACTGGTCTGCGTAGCCCGCGGAGTCGTATCTGTACGTGGGCTGCTCCAGGTCCCTGCTGGCTTGCTTCTCCACGTACGGGGCATGAGGCTCGTAGCTGGGTTTGGGGTCCCTGTCGGGCCTCAGCGCGGGGTGCCCCCCAGCCGGCTGCTTCACCACGTGATTCTGCCGGATCATGTCCTCGGGGTAGGGGTCCTTCCGGTACACCTGCACACAAGAGCCAGGGGTAAGGGCACAGGCCTGTCTCTCCTTCTCACCGACTGTAACAGAACTACGGCTTCCTGTAGTTCCATAAGCGGCGTGCCCCACTGGTTATGACCAGGGCGGAGATTAGTGGAGAAGCCAGTTTCCGCGAGAGCTCAACATGTGCAGTGCAGGGGGCTTTACGTGCCCGCCTGAGCTAATAAACAAACACTGCGTTCATTATTCCACTTAGCAGAAAGTTAATCAGCGCCCCGAACCATTCATTCCCCTTGATTGGACACTGAAAATAAAAATCACAAAGAAAATTTGCACACACCGTGATTTATAAAAAAGAAAAACGTCTAGGAGGGGTCTCCATTATATAGTAAGGAATTCTAGAAGACACGGAAAACCCCAAAATAAGATTTAAAAAAATATAAAGCAAAAAACCTCAATGACAGGCCTAACCCGCAATGACCCACGTGCCACCGGAAGCCATGCACACCGGACGGAATGCTGCTGCTGCCGGAAGCGCTCTGTGCGGCCCAGGGTGAAGCAAAGGGACCGGAGAGGAGCGAGGCGTGGGCCCGCGGCCGGGTACCTGTGGTGGGTCTACATGCGACGGCAGTGCAGCTCCGTGGTCCCTGAGCAGGGAGTGGGCGGCCTCGGCCCTGGGTGTTGGCAAAGAGTCAGCTGGTGGGGAGTGAGAGGCGGGAGGGGTGGGCGCCTCCATTCTGACATGAGTGAACTTGACACTGTGATTGACAGCAGAGGTGGGTGGTGCTGGGTTTGTTTCGGGCGAAAGGTAAGGGCCTGGAGATGAGGCGTCTGCTTTCTGTGAAGGGTTTGAGATACTTTAATAGTGCTTCTGGTCACTGCCAGCTTCCTACCTCCATGGATCGTGGCTGAAGACATACGTCGCTAACGTGCAGAATAACAAAGCTATGACGCTAGGTCCTATGCTAAAAGGAAACTCAGTACACTGCTGTGTGAGACGAGCACACACAGAATTAAGTCCTTGGTATTCTCAACTCGAAATTAAAAGTTACTTCTTAATCTGGAAAAAGGTCAGAATATATATATTTTTTAAAAGATATATTTCTAATGATCTCAGAGAGGAAGGGAGAGGGAGAGAGAGATAAACATCAATGATGAGAGAGAATCATGGATCGGCTGCCTACTGCACGCCGCCTACTGGGGATGGAGCCCACAACCCAGGCATGTGCCCTTGGCCGGGAATCGAACCGTGACCTCCTGGTTCATAGGTTGACGCTCAAACCCTGAGCCACGCCGGCCGGGACAGAATGTATTCTTCAACTCAACCACCATCCTCAAATCCAACAATGCACCCTATCTGCGCACCGTGGGATGCGTGCCGCTTACCTGTTGAGAGGCTGTTTTAAATCCCGGGGAGTCTATTCTATGGACGGGCTGTGGCTGCGCTTGTGGTGAGTAAGGAGGAAATGTCTGGTTTTCGTGATGCATCCCAGAGGAATCCTCTCTTACGGGCTCAGAGGACCGGGTAATGGCGGACTCCGGGGGGGTCCCCACCTCATCATTAAGAGTCTCATCTAGTTCTTGATCAGTGTAGGCCCCGCCTTCTGTGTCTGTGTCTTCATAGTCAGAAGTGTGTCTACTGTCCGTGCTATACATTGAGTACTCGCTACCTGGGGCTGACAGGTAGGACAGGCGATCGTCATGCAAGTCAAGGTCGTCACTGGTAGCACCATCCGCCTGGGTCAAATGAAAGTAAATTACAAGTTTTACTCAGTATCCTGTGAGGGAGGGCCTTGCGTTCACAAGGGAGGCTGACAGGGATCGGGCTCGAAGAAATCACCCCGAGTTCTCGACATTTCCGCTGCGGACAGGTCAAGAAGACTGCACACGCGCACATGCAGACACACAGCACCCGGGAGACCTGTGCTTGGATGAAGGGAATGTCGCTGGCCAATCAGGACGGAGCTGGCCTCTGGGGCCCAGCCCGGAAGACAAGGAAAGGATCCTGGCACCACTCGGGTTCCTAAGCCCAGTCAGTCAGCAGCGTGTCAGCCCAAAGCAAGGTGGGGGGGAAGGTACTGCCACACCACGCGCACACAGGGACACACGGACAGGACAGCGCGTGAGAACAGCCATGAAAACACACTGTAGTGGAGGAAGAGCTTAAGCCTCTTTTATTACTTTTTAAATATGTCTATTGATTTCAGAGAGGAACGGAGAGGGATAGGTAGAAATGATAGAGAGGAGAATCATGGATCGGCTGCCTCCTGCACGCCCCCTACTGGGGATCGAGCCCACAACCCCGGGCATGTGCCCTGACCGGGAATGGAACCGTGACCTCCTGGTTCATAGGCTGATGCTCACCCACTGGGCCACACCAGCCAGGCAGAGCTTAAGCTTCTGTACAACACAAGGGAAAGCCTCACTAAGGACTGGCTGCCCCTACGCGTTTTTCTGTGAGGGTTCAAAGAGGAGCACCAGCGGATGGCACGGGAGGAACGCAGCCGGACTCTCTTTAACAAGTGACCGAGATCGAGGGCGCTGTCGTCAGAGAGGACGAGAGGTGCCCGAAGGAAGGAGGGGAGAGCGGCACCGACAGGCTGCCACTGGACAAGACCTCACCCTTGGACTGATCACACGGAACAGTCCACAAAGGTCTTTCTCGCCTGGACACGGTGCGCAGTCAGCATGAGCGCCGAAGGGGGTGGCACCCAGAAGTCTGACAATCTTTCGTCCACGCCCAGGACAAACGTGAGGCGGAGCCACCTGGAGGCTCCCCGCAGCCGCGCCTGCTGAGGAAGAGCCGGCCCTGCACTGCCTTCTTGGTGGGAAGACGAGGGTGCTGGGCCTCCTGGAGGCTCAGGACAGGAGGAGTCATGTCCCGGCAGGGTCTGCCCCCCGAACCTCCGTGGCTTCCTCTCTCTCTGTGCTGCTGAAGAAGAGCAGTCTCCCTACCTCTGCTGTGACCTTGACCCTGCAGGGCTGAGGACTGCAACCCAGCACCGGCCAGGGGAGAGGGAAGGCCTGGGGGAAGGGCAACTGGGACTCACAACCACCTCGCTGCTGCCCAGCAGGCCAGGCAGGAAGTGGCCAGTGAGCCCGACGCAGGGCTGCAGGGACCGGAGGGGACAGACGCCTGCTCCGCCTCAGGACGACCTTTCTCGGTGAGGAGGGGGTAGGACTGCGTCGGGCGTGCACGGCTCTCCACAGCAGCCAGAGCCGCAGCGAGCGTGGAGAGGCCGTGTGAAGGGAGTGCTGTAGGATCGTTCAGGTAAAATACACTTGGATGGGAAATGGAAGGGGGGGATAAATCAAGCTTGATCTAAACTGTAACCACTCTCTCTGATTTACCGAATGCAACAATCCATCCTGATAACAAACAGCCTACTTTCCTCACATAAGAAGTTGGGGGGGGGTTAGACCTTTACTCTGAAATCCAAGCAAAGAAAGGAAACGAAGAGGGAGGACAGAAAAGAAAGGGAGCTCTGAGGGTTTAACCTCTCAGGTAGGGAGACAGTGCGCTCTGCATTGCCAAGCTAATCTCATCCGAGAACCACCAGTGCGATCAGCAGTCTGGCCGAGAGAGGGCGCCAGCAGGGAGTGCTGTCCCAGAGCAGCGGGCAGAGGAGGTTAGTGAGGCGGTGGCTGCCAGGTGGTGGTTTTTCTCCCCGCTTCCCGTGGCTCAGGGGTCCCAGCTGCGTGTCAGTTCTTCAGAGTATGACGGGGCTCACAGAGAGCCTGGCCCGAGCGGTGCTGAGGGGGAGGGTCCGGACAGGCGCTCTGCATGGCGCAGTGGGAGCAGCAGCACCGCCCCCCCCCCCCCCCCCCCTCCCGGGAGCGTGTCAGCCTCTGCACTGCGGGCTGGGTGTCCTGGGTGGGGACCATGCCGGGCCCGGAGCATGCAGCATGCACGGCCGAGCATCTGCATCACAGCCAGGCGGGGGGAGGGGCCATGCAGGGGCAGGCACAACACAGCCCAAGCCGATGGAGAATATGGAGAACAAAATAAAAAAACAGACGTTCACAACCTCCCCTAGCAGCCAGAACGGATGCTTCAGGTAAGACACTGAAATCAAAAAGTTCTCTGCACTGTCCGCTGTGAGCAAACATCAGCTCTCCCAACAGAACCAACAGACCGCTCCGGGAAAGACGGCCCACACCAGGAAGAGTGACAGCAGAAACGGGTGCTTTAAAGCCTGCCGTTTGGATGTGGATAAATCAGACCTTAAAGCCGAAAGGAAGTCTTACTCTGAGCGACACTCCGGGGTGTGCTGCAAGAATGTGAGCAGGTGCTGAGTGGGGAAGACAGACCCCTGGGCATGGACTGGGCAGCGCACCTGTCAGTCTAGCAGGCCCTGGAGACCGTGCCCTCCCTGCGGGGCTACGGGCAGCAGGGGGCCCGCCCCTGGCCCTCAGAGGGACCTCTGTCCTCACAGCGAGTCCTGAACGTCCTGTGCTGAGGGCAGCGTTTGGGGGATGCTCTTGTCGCCCACCAGGCTCCCCTCTTTCACAGGAGGAAACTGAAGCCAGGTTCAAAGTCATTCCCAGGCGAGACAGGGGCAGAGACAGGACCCAGCCCTGTCCATTAGTTATCATTTAAGAGGGCTTTTGAGGAAACACCATTGAAGTGGTAAGTCAATAGTTGAGAGAATTTCGGAATATCTTGCCACCAAAAACAACTCACGTAACCCCTCCACACAAATGATAAAAACCAGACCCATTAGAAAACGAAGGAACCCAAAGCATCTCCGATCAGTTACGTGATGTAGAAAGCAGGTTAAAAGATGAGACAATAGGAAATGTCTTACCTTTCCCTCTGAGACCCAAACCAGCTGGTTCTGCTGTTGCTGAATGGCTTCCTTCAGCGCACCATACCAGCCGTCGTTCATTGAATTTAAGTTAATTGTGGCTGAAAAATAAATGGAGGACATTGGTTGACAGCGAGGCCACTGGACCTGCCAGCCTCACGCACCGTCGCTGAGCCGTTTGAAAGATGGGGTTGAGGACAGACCCCTGCCCTATGGTCATTTTCTCCCCACGTGCCTGCACTGCCCGGGGCAGCCTCACAGGCCAAGGTGGCAGAGGTTCAGTGTTGAACGACACAGCGCTCTGGCCCACATGTTGCTGCCCAGACACTCAGGCTGAGAGGCCTTACGACACTCACTGGTAAAAAGATGGTGGTTATTTTTCCGCAGTTTATGAGACCGCTCGTATAACTTCCTGGCACTCTTCCGAGATTCTGGGCATAACCGCATCCTCATGGTTTTCACGCCTTGCTTAGAGTCGGGGTTAAGGAAGACCACGATCGGGTACCACTGGGCGTAGTTCAGGCGATCGACTGCATTTGGTGTGACATCTAATAAAGCATGTTTGTCCTGGAAACACACAAAAAACGAGTGAGGACACAAGACAGGGAATTGGAGTCAGCACAGAAAAGGGCACCGCCTGACTATCACCAATCGTGATGGACGTCACATGTGCTCCGACGTCTCAGGAAACTGTCATTAGAAATTAATTCAATACAATGTCTAGCCCAACCTAACAACAAATAAACAACTTCAAGCAGCTCACTTTCAAGCTGGCCCCAATACTTGCAAGCTGACGATACTGCCTGTGTTCGGTTAGATTAGCAATTTTCAATCTTTCTTCATCTCATAGCTCATGAACTAAGTACTGAAATTCTGTGGCACACCAAAAAACATACTGTAATTTTTTGCTGTTGTGACAAAAAAAAAAAAAAAGTATAATTCTGATTCATTCATACCGATGGTTACTGTTGTGTTGGTCATTTTTTATTTGACAATCTAAGGGGAAAAGGTCAGTACCCTGACTAAATAATCAGGTATCGCATGTTTTAAGAATTCCTGCGGCACACCGGCTGAAAATCACGGCGTTAGAGTGATTACACGTATGACAACTTAATGCTCCTGACATGGTCTGCAGAGTAAAAGCAGACTCCCGGCCATAGGATCGCAGGTAAACTAGAGCCGTGCAAGGCAATGTGAACAGTCTGTTGATGTGTTTGACTGTTTTCGTGGCAACCAAAACCATCTCCAGATGCATGTAACACTATTCCCCTGAAAGGGACCATTACTACGCCTTTCGGCATGGTACACCGGCAATAACTGTAGAAAAACGACTTTCTACTTTCAAATGAACCAAACCGCATCCCGCTCAGAACCACGACACTCGACACTCGCAGCTGAGAACGAAGCCAGCGTTGCTGCGCTCACCTGGTCTATTATCTGCTTTATCGTGTGGAGGCGGATGATGCCGGAGCTACGCTGGTCAGTCCCCGCATCCCGAGGTTCGCTTTCTGTTCGTGGAGTCAGGACAAGACAAAACATCAAATTGCCGCCGGCGAGATGAGAACGCCTCAGCCACCGGCACTGCTGACACGCTGGGCACTGGGACCCGCAGCTGGTGTCCTGTGCCACGGCCTCCACCCACCACATGCCAGGAGCACCCCCACCTCCCTCGCTCCCATTATGACAACAAAAATGGCTCCGGGCGGCCAATGGGGAGGATCTGCCCTGAATGGGAACCGCTGGGTTAGACCAGTGCTTCCCACGAGGCTGGGCTTAGAAGAAGCAAGTGAGGCCTTGCCTCGGGTGCGAGGTTTAAAGGGGCGCCCCCAAACCTCTGTATAATGCAATACTGGGACACAGTATGTTCAAAACATCAAAACTCATACTCTACAGTAAACAACACCAACATCTCAAAGAGAATCAGGAAATGGAACTTGAGCCAAAGTTAAGATGGTCACTTGCCCAAGAGAAATTGTCAAATATGGCAATTCAATTTAGCCCGGCCGGCATGACTCAGTGCCTGAGCGTCAACCTATGCACCAGGAGGTCATGGTTTGACTCCCAGTCAGGGCACCTGCCCAGGTTGTGGGCTCGATCCCCAGTGAGGCGTGCAGAAGACAGTGGATCAGTGATTCTCATCACTGATGTTTCTGTCTCTCTCTCTCCCCCTTCCTCTCTGAAATCAGTAAAAATATATTTTGAAAAAACAAAAGCAAATTGTTGCTTCTCTCAGGTGAAGAGACCAGCCCAGCCCTTGGAGGGGCACCAAGTGAACGAACCCCTCAGCCTCCCACCACAGCGTGGAGGCGACCTACTTGCAATCTGGTAAATATCCGGTTCCTCTCTCGCCAGCTTCTCTCTGGCCACGTCGGCGATTGGCCCGAAGATGGTGACCGGCCGCAGGAACCCGGCTGTGGAGAAATCCGGGAAGAGCGGCACAGTTTATACCTGTCTTCCGTAAGCACGTGGACACTAAGGGGACGGGCCCGTGTGCGGAGGAGAAACTACCTTCCCGGAGGACCACTCGCTCGTAGGCTGGAAACTTGGTCTGCACCGGCTGGGCCGACAAGTCCTCCCGGCTTTTGCGGAGATTCCTCTTGGAGCTGCGAAGGCCCCGGAACCTCCAGAAGTCAGCGCGGTCCCCTCCTGCTGTCTTAGGGAGCGTGTACTGCACACTGGCTAACTGCTCAGCCCTGCGCGAGAGGAGACACCCATCACATAAAGGTGTTTTAAAACCACAGAATGGAAGAAGACCCCCAAGGAGTGAACTGTCAAAATTCTGGACAGAATCTCACATGCAGCTTACATCTTACTGGTTACACTGAAATGAAGGGGTTGTACCACTGGGACCATTACAGACACGATGAGACAATGAAGATGAATCTTCACATTCCCAGCATCCCCCAGGGGACTGAACTCTGTCCTCGTTACTGACTGGGTTGAGGAGCAGCCAAACAGTCTTACCTGTTCTTATTGGGGATGATGCCTCGTTCCACCTCCTTGTGATTTTTGCCAATTCGAATAGCGAGCCAGGAGCCCAGTTTTCCATTGTACAAGGTATCCACGACCCGGAACACCTCTCCTTTGTTAAAACTAAGTCCATACGGAGATTCCTTCTCGTATTCAAAGTGGGTTCTGATATAGAAAGAATCTCCTACATCTGATTCTACGATGCGGCGGTAAACTAAAAAGAATCAAGACAAAAACACCATCAATGGCTAGTGGGATAAGAAATGAAGCTGATGAGAATTCACGATGCGAAGAGGCTATTGATGATACTAACAACAAAATAATAGTGTCACCAGACGCTGACCCGGACCGTGACGGGCACTTGGCCACGTACACGTCACCACTACCTCACGAGATGGGAAGGCCAGCACCTCCACTTTGCAGGAGAGGTGTGGGGAGGAGGGTGTGGGTGCTACCGGCACTAGTGGGTGGGGGCCAGGGATGCTCCCTAGTGCCCTAAAGGCACAGAAGAGCCCCCACGACAAAGAAGGCCTGAGCCCCCCGTCGGGGCCGAGGCGGGGAGCCCTGTGCTACAGGGACAGAGAGAACCAGGCGTTCCGGGGCGTGGGCCCTAACCAACACCAGAGCACTGCCCAGATAACGTCGGCCCCGAATTCGGCAGATGCCCTGGGCGCTTCTGTGTGCTTCTGCCGGCGAATGCACAAAGGGATTTTCCTGAGCCTCGCCCTGGGTTGGTCGGCATCCTCCTTAAGCTGGAACGCCGTAAGGCTGGGTGGTCCTATCACGGCGCTGTGAGATGAACCCATTCACCCGACTCTGAGCGCCGGATTTAAAAGGAAATGAACTCCTATCTCAGCCCGCAGCTGCCCACAGCCTGTGTCCCGTTCCCGCCTCCCGCCGGCGCTCACCGTCCTTCTTCTGCTGCGCCAGGATGGTCACCTCCTCCCCCCGGGGCAGGTCGAGCAGGAAGAGCACGGCTTCCTCTCGGATGATGTTGGTGAAGTCGACGTTGTTGACCTGTCAAAAGGCCGTTCACAAGTCACTCGTGGCCGTACTTATGGGTCACAAAACGCTTATCTACACAGGAAGCAACTACTCTCAGTTTACCTAACTTAAAAAGACCACATCTGTCAGATGGAAACATTGACTTTGGAGAAAGAATATAATTTTAAAAAAGCATAAACCAAGTGAAGTGAGTGAAGGTGTAAATTCATTTAAAGAGCAGTCACACCTTAGCTGGTTTGGCTCAGTGGATAGAGCATCAGCCTGCAGAGTAAAGGGCCCCAGGTTTGATTCCGGGCAAGGGCACATGCCTGGGTCGAGGGCATGCAAGAGGCAACCAATCAATGGTTCTCTATCATCATTAATGTTTCCATCTCTCTCCCTCTCCCTTCATCTCTGAAATCAATAAAAATATATTTATAAAATAAATAAATAAATAAATAGCAGTCACCATGCACCCTGACTTTAAAGACTATTCAGTGCAAAATCTAACCACTTTAGACCAAAGACAACTTCTAATCCTAAATACCTATTATTACTGAAAAATCTCTGGCTTTAAAAATTTAAATTATAAGTTCTGTAAATGTGCAAAGACTCTGCAAAAGAAATAAGCAGGAAACGAGATGGAAAAGAAACAGCGGATGCGCTGAGGCATCGCTGTGAGAACATCTGAGGACTGGGGTACGCTCAGCGGCTGCCAGGCGACAGTTACTGCATCAGCCGCTCCTCAGGACCAACAGGGCCTCGTCCCGATGTCAGTGTGACTGCGCGTTGCACTACTTGTACAACCAAAACAGAAAGACACTTTTGAGAGAGAGTTCTAAATGGGTGTATTCCCCAAGTTTGGAAGTCACTGAGGAAGGCAGGAAAGGAGCATCCACGATCAGAGGAGGACAGAGGGCAGTGCTGCGGAGCCCAAGGGAGTGTTCACGAAGGGTAGCGAGCTCTCAGAGCTCAGCGAGGACGACAAGGAGAGCGCAGGCTGCAGACGCCACGAGGCCTCTGGTGGCTTATGAACGGCAGAGGCGCAGTGGTGACGGAGGAAGCCAGACTACTCACCTCCATGGCAGCACGGACCGAAAGGGAAGCAGAGAGAAATGCGACAGAGGAGGCTGAAGAGCAGGAGGGGACGAGAGGAACATGGCCCACGGGACTGTGGGTCGGAGAGTGAGTCAGGACACAGGAGGAGGGAGCCTACGGGCAGGGAGCCGCCAGGACCGAGGGGCACGGACAGCCGGAGGGTGAGAAGTAGAGCACGTGAGAACTCACACTCGGGAGATGGACCTGCTGATGACAAGGGCGCACTAGCGGGAGTGTGGGTATTTTAACAAGGGAAGAGACAGGGAAAGATGTCCCCATGTTACTGGCCACACTGCTAGAAAAAAGGCAGGCAAAAGAGAAGGCAGCAGGCGGCACCATTGGGCTTCCCTGGCTCCTGGGGGTGAGGGCAGAACCAGGGCAGCTCCACATTTGCCTGGAGGAACCCCCCGCTCCCCGTGCAGGAGCCGTCCCTGGGCGCAGAAGGTCCCCGGGGCTGTGGGGACGGCAGCCACGCCCACTCCCACGGGGAGCAGCGCCCGATGCTGGCCACTGCTGAGCGTGGCTCACGGCAGAGCCTTGCCGCCTGAACGTGTAGCTGAACTAAAAGGTGCCTATTACAGGGATCTCGGACTTACTCTGTCCTGCGGGTCACAATGAGACCAGAGCACCACGCGGTGTACAACACAGCGCAGCCCTCAACCAGAGCAAACGCGGGCACCGGTGACAGGCCCGGCACAGCCGGGCCTCGTGTTCTTGGTCTGCATGTTTAGTTGGCTCAAGAGACCGTGGCGTAGGTTATTCTGTGTCGTATGGTGGGTCTGCCATGTTGACGCCTCTCCCTGAGCTCTACGTGCTTCAACCCCACATGCCTGAGTGCGCGGACGTACCCTGAGAATTTGATCGCCCTCTTCCAAGCCTTCTTTGGCTGCAGGGCTATCTTCTAGAACGCCAGCGACAAATATTCCAACATCATTGCCACCAGCCAGTCGCAAACCCACGCTATCTCCTTTTCTGAATTTGACCAGTTTCATGCTGGGCCTGTTGAAACAAGTATCTCCTTTGAAACGGCGAAGAGAGGCTGGAGAAGTTACAGCAAACTGCTACCACGAAGCCATACTCAGAATGAACTGAAGGACCATCAGGTCTGAAATGTGGCCCGGCCCACACTACTGCGGGAGGACAGCCTTCCGTCAGTCTCACAGCGCCGCGTCACGGCACCACAGAGGCAGCAGGACACACTAACTCCATCATCAAGATGGCGGGAACCTGGTTATAAAATGTACATCTCAATCCCATCCACTGAAGAATATACAGTGATAAAAAGTGTAGGATATAAAAACTTGGAGACGCTAACTAATCCAGAGCAGGTTCTCAACCAGGGCTGCGTCTGGAACCATTTCTGGTTGGCACACCTGGGGGGAGGGTTGGGGAAGGAGGGATGTGTACTCTCAGCTAGTGGCCAGGGATGCTACTAAACAGGCCACTAAGAAACAGAGATTTGGCCTAAAGGTCAATAGTGCTGAAATGGAGAAACACTGATTAAAAAAAAAAAATGCTAGGGCATTACGAAGTTTGTCAAACATCTGGTGTCTAAATAGAAAACAATTTTTTAATTCATGACCTAAAAACTAGGTAGGAGACAATGATGAGAAAAAAGTACATATCCAGAAAGTTCCTTGTTGTTCTCTAATCTCTGATTCTATCATATAAATAATTTTTAAACCCAATCACAGCATTAATGGTATGCAGTGTTTTTAAATATACGCCATATGGACCGAAACTGAACTCTCACGTTCAATGGCGCTTAGTAACGGATAGAGAGGACAGCACAAGTCAAAGCCGCGTTACCGAAGGATGCCGTCTTCATGCGTGGAATTGGGCAGGACACCATCAGACGGGCTGACAGGTAAATCCACATCTGGTTGTCCAACCTGAGCATACACAGGCTTTGGTTCTAAAAGCGAGAACATTTAAATGGTGCAGAAATCATTATTAAAAATAAATAATGTAAGAAGCCAGTCTGCAAAACATGTAAGTTCAGAGAACCTGGTAAGGCACGTGTATTACATGTGGAGAGTGTGGGTCAGTAACAAACTCTAACGTCTTTGCAGCAGGCATGGTGTGACAGGATCGCCCGTGCCTGCCACAGGACCAGCTGGGAGGGCCTGAGTCATCCAGGCGTAAGGAAGTGCCACAGAAGACGAAGAATTAGGAGAGCCTACATTTCTGCTGTGGCCATCCAGCAGCCTTCCATCTTCCCTATGAGAAAGTTATTTTTAATCATCCACATTCCCACCACTCAACAAGCAGAGCCAAAGATTTGAGAAAAGGAGCTAAGAGACAGTTGAACCGAAATCTCAGGCCTTTCAAGCAAGCAGATCTCGAAACCTTGCAGATTCTTCTGTCTGACCTCACACACAGCTCTACAGGGCACACTTACTAGTGCTTGTGAAAACACGTTCATTAAGCGGACAACTTACACTGTGCTCCTTCAGCCACCCTAACAGTCCTTCTCAGGGAGCAGCGGGAGAACAGCCTTCCTCACGGGGAGTAGCTGTGAACCATGAGGAATTCCTACCCAGAAAACTACCCATGCATGCCTACTGTCCACTCTCCACCAGAGAGAAAATGCTGGAAGTTACAGACAGACAGATTCAACGCAGGAAGCGGTAGCTGTAATACTAACAATAATACTAGCAGCACCTTTGAAGTGCCCCCAAACCCCGCAGCCTGAGGGCATGTCCTCCGACTGGGTGCCCGAGGCTCACCTGGAAGAGCGGATGCTGCCTTCTCATTTCTCTCCACGGTGACCTCTTCCACTGCCTTCGGGGCGCGATCGTCCGCGTGCTTCACGGGCGGCGAGACAGCCCCAGGTTTGGACGCTCTCTCCTCCTCTCTGCTCCGGTGACTACACAAGGATCAAACGGGAAGTCACGGGCGTGAAGAAGGCTGCGAACGGCCTTTGTAAGAGAACAACTTTAAACACGATGACAGGGCTTCCTCCAACAGCTGTCAAACTGTTATAAAAAGCCAGCAGGTGCCCGGCCGGCGTGGGTCAGTGGTTGAGCGCCGACCTATAAACCAGGAGGTCATGGTTCGAGTCCCAGTCAGGGCACATGCCAGGTTGCAGACTCCAGGGGGGGGGGGGGTGCAGGAGGCAGCCAATGAAAATACTGTATTATGATTATAGTACAATTATTATGTAATACAATTATTATGATTTCAATAACATTTCAGATGGGACTCACATAATTCCATTACATTTTTCTTAACATTTGGAAAATCAATGCTCTCTTTAGAGCATTTCTGTTATCTACCAAGAGATGGAGGCATTATTCAATAATACATGCAGATCTAGAGCTGTGCTGTTTAACGTATTCTAGACTTCACATTAAAACTTGGTGTTTTCACACAGGCACAAGTCTTGGCCCAGAGTGAGCTCTGAAATAAGACTGAATAAAACACAAAACAAACTGAGCAACAAACTACAAGGTCTGAAGAAAATCAGTGTAATCCTTCTCTCTACCCATATATTGTTTTTTAGCTTAAAAAAAATATATTTTAACATTCTAGATCAGGGATTGGCTAACTTTTTCTGCTGTGGGCCATGCAGCCTCTGATGCAACCTTTTAATTATGTTATTGCAGAAAGGGTTGTAATAAAACTTTATTTGCAAAACGAGGCAGCAGGCTGGCTTTGGTCCGCAGGTTGCACTCTGGAACCCGTGTTCTATACACCAGACTAATAGAGGACTCCTACTATGGTTACCTTCCCTGAGCAGTGGATTATGTAAGCTTGCAGGCCTCAGCAAAGTGCAGCTGTGGGCCAACTGTCTTTATAAATAAAGTATTATTGGAACACAGCCAGGCCTATTCATTTACATATTATCTACGGTTCCTTCTGTGATACAAAGACAGCTGAGTAGTGACAAGAGACTGCATGGTTCGCATGCCTAAAATATTTTACTATTTGGCCCTTTAAGGAGAAGTTTGACCTCTGATTTTCTAGATAAGAAATACCTAAATTGATTAAGAAAAACAGACATAGCCCTAACCGGTTTGGCTCAGTGGATAGAGCATCGGCCTGTGGAATCAAGGGTCCCAGGTTCGATTCCTGTCAAGGGCATGTACCTTGGTTGCGGGCACATCTCCAGTAGGAGGTGTGCAGGAAGCAGCTAATCGATGTTTCTGATGTTTCTCTCTCATCGATGTTTCTGACTCTCTATCCCTCTCCCTTCCTCTCTGTATAAAATCAATAAAATATATCTTTAAAAAAAAAGAAAAGAAAAGAAAAACAGACATAATCTATCTTCTAGATTTATTTGTAAGTAATGCTAGAAACACAGACCTAGCACACATAACTATTCTATTTTGGACAAGAGTGTGATTACCGCCCGGCCAGTGTGGCTCTGTGGTTGAAAGTTGAGTTATGAATCAGGTCACAGTTCAATTCCAGGTCAGGGCACATGCCCGGGTTTGCAGGCTCGATCCCCAGTAGGGGGCATGCAGGAGGCAGCCAATCCATGATTCTCAACACTGATGTTTCTTTCTCTCTTTCTCTCTCTCTCTCTCTCTCCCTCCCTCCCTCCCTCTCTGAAATCAATAAAAATATATATTTTTAAAAAACATTGTGATTACCTGCCGCTGCTGGGCTGCTGTGGCGAATGTCTGGAATGGTCAGAAGGCTCTGACCGCTGGTCAGGAGATCGCGACCGGCTGTGGCGGGGAGCCCTGTCATGTGACCGACCAGAATGATCCGATGCCAGCGAATGAATTTCTGAAATGTCTGTTAAATAAAAGGGGGCCATTTAGTTTCCCATGAAATGAGCTCAGTGAAATATAAGATACTCCAATGACAATGGAGATAAGCACTAAATCTAATTCACGTAAAATGGTTGATTTAAGCAGTGACTTCAGCGGCCACTGATGAGCAGTAGTGTGCTGCCCACAGGAAAACATACACAGAGTGACAGCATGGATGGGCCTGGAAGGCATCGTGCTAAGTGGTAAGTCAGACAAGGACAAAACACTGCGTGGCCTCACTCGCATGTGGACGCTTAAAAACAAAAACACCCAACCCCACCGTAACTGTGGCAATCAGTTCAGCATGCATGCAATCAAATCATCACGCTTAGACCTTAAGCTTACACACTGATGCATGTTCATTACTTCTCTGTAAAACTGGGAAAGTAAAATGAACCATGCATATACAACTGTAATTCTTAGATTCTGAAGGTGGCTGGCTTGTAGGAAATTATTTCACTCGAACACGTCAAGCGTCCCTAGCACTTTAAGAACTGGTCACGTAAAGGGAACCCGGACGAGGCCTGCCCTCACCGTCCCGCTCCGAGGCGTTGGCGGAGTGGATGCTGTCCGAGAGGTCAGGCACGTTCAGCAGCGTGGCCCGCTCGTCTCTCTGCACCACCATCTTCAGCTTGCCCTTCGACCTCTCAATCAGCGTCTTTGCGTCCGTCAGGGACATGTTCTCCGTCACGGTCCCATTGATCTGCAACAGAAAAGCAGCCATGGGTGGGAAGCAAATGACACAAATACAAACAGTCACTCACGTCCACTAGGAACAGGAACAGCTACACTGCTCCCTGGCTCGCTGTACAACCCAAAACATTGTTCACCGTTTGCTTATTCCCAAGTCCTCCTCCTTCCCGGAACAATAACATCTTTACTACACTGTCGCCCTGACAGAAAACCCACATCCCCTAGCCCCTCTCCCAACGCCGCCACTTTCTATAACTTATACAGCAAACTAACAGAATAAACATCTCAATAATATCCAAAGCAGGTGTCAAAACCACTTGTGGCATAAAAAGGAACACAGCTTCCTACACCGTGGTTCTACTAGTGAGTGATATAAACTCAGAGCGATGCATTCTCTCAGGATGACTCTATGCCTAACGAAGGACATCGGTGTTGACGTGTAGCCAGCCCCCAAACCCTGAATTTCAATTCTTTTGGGAAAATTGTTCAAATGTGGGCAGAAGCCATGTGGTCCCACCAGAACTCGCTTTCTGTTTCCGTTCACTACAACGTAAGAGTGTACCTTTAAGACAACATCGCCTTCTTGAATATTGCCATCTCTCGCTGCCAAGCTGTCTTGTGAAATTTCCTTCACAAATATATGGCTGGCCAGTCGGAGACCATACTCTGAAATAACATATCGAAATGTCTTTAGTGCAAAATCCTAAACACTTAAAGTTTAAAAGTATCAGACTTTTAAAAGTATCACTGCATAAGGAGTTTTAAAATAGCCCGGCTGGTGTGGCTCAGTGGTTGAGTGTCGACCAAGAACCAGGAGGTCACAGTTCGATTCCCGGTCAAGGCACACGCCCTGGTTGTCCCAGTGGGGGGCGTGCAGGAGGCAGCCGATCAATGATTCTCTCTCATCATTGATGTCTCTCTCTCTCTCTCTCCCTTCCTCTCTGAAATCAATAAAAATGTATGTGTTTTTTAAAGTTTTAAAACAGAATCAGTACCAAGAACTTATTCTTGGCCCCTCTGTAAGACAGCGTTGCCTTCCATCCTCGGGGAGCCTGCACTCAGTGTGCAAGCAGAGGCAAGTGCATGGGGCAAACACAAGATGGCATGCACACCGCGCTCCCATTTTCCTGAAGGGGCCCCGCCCCGCGGAGAAGACCCGTTCTCTCTGGCGGGTGAGGCGGAGAACTCTGGAAAAGGACAATTCCAGGGATGGCCTGCCTTACCACGCATGTTCTGTTTTTGTTTTCCCAAGTTTCTAGAGCAAAAGTCTTTCTATCTGATCCTGCGTGCCTGTGGCCCTGGAGAGCCATGCCCAGGGCATTCATTAGCACACACTCCTGGGTGTTAGTGCAGACAAAGGCTGACAGCTAGCCAGGTGGGTCTGGGCTAGAGACAGACAGCCACTCCTGCCCTTTTCACACCACCAAGGAGCCAGGAATGAGGCAACAGTAACTGCCTCCGTGGGCGAGGAGTCGGTCAGAGTTGAGGAAACCACCAGCAGAGTCCAGAGGTCTGCAGAGCTGTACATTTCCTTTTTCATTAGAACAATGACTACAACACAGTGCCAACAGAAGAAGGGTTACTGCTAGTGCTACTAGAAGGGGGAAAAGGACTCTTAGTGCCACTACATTAAAAAGAAGAAGAAGAAGAACCAAGATGGGAAATAGAGAACTTTTTAATAGGAGATAAGTTAAGAGATCTACTCGAACTTCTAAAAGTTACATCAGTTACAGTTTAACTTAAGGCAAACATACAGAGTGCCCACAAGCAGGAACAGACTCGGGTGGAAAAGGAAAATGACTCTCGAGAGCAGCGATCGCCAACCTTTTGGACCTCACGGACCACCAGGGGTCCACGGACGACCTGCTGGCGACCGCTGTTCTAGGGCTGTGGTCGGCAAACTGCGGCTCGCGAGCCACATGTTTCTCTTTGGCCCCTTGAGTGTGGCTCTTCCACAAAATACCACGGCCTGGGCGAGTCTATTTTGAAGAAGTGGCGTTAGAAGAAGTTTAAGTTTAAAAAATTTGGCTCTCAAAAGAAATTTCAATCGTTGTATTGTTGATATTTGGCTCTGTGGACTAATGAGTTTGCCGACCACTGTTAGGGGATCTAGGCCATCTACTATGTGGTTTAGAAAAGGTTGTTGTGTCACAGAGAAATATGGGAAACTCTGTCCAAAAGTAACAAATGACCAGAACAGAGATGACTCCAAAATATTCCTTATACTAATTTATTCATTTACTCCAAGGGCGTGCAGGAGGCAGCTGATCAATGATTCTCTCTTGTCATTGATGTTTCTCTCTCTCTCCCCCTCCCTTCCTCTCTAAAATCAATAAAAATATATTTAAAAAGAAGAGAAAACAGGTAATGTCTGAAGCTGTCCTAGCAGGAGCTGACTTACAGCAGCAGCAGGACACAAGAACGGAGAGAACAGGGAACAAAAGCAAAGACAGGAAGAGATGCACGTTCACTTCTCGTTAAAATCTGTGTAAAATTTTTCCATGGAAACGATAACCGAGAAGATGGATACCTTCATTTTTCCGAGACTTGACCAACGTGACTTTGGTGGGTCTGGCAGGCTGGCTGGAGGCCACCGATCGCCTGTCGGATCGCGGGGACAGACTCCTCTCGCGGCTCGCGCTCCTGTCCCTCGCCCAGCTCTTCTCACTCCGCCTGCTGACCGTGCCCCCACGGCTGCCTCTGTGGTCAGGCACGTCCTCATCGTAACTATCCTCCTCGTTCTCGGACACGGGCTCCGGGTCAGGACGACTCACAGGAATCTGAACTTTCTTCTTCCTGCGAATGGTCTACAGAGAAGACTGTGAGTGAGTGACTGCTTTCAAGCACAGGAGGCTTCCGTTCCTGAGAGAGAGGAAAATTACACTATTCTGGTGCCACTTTAAGTTAATTATGAATCAGAGAGAAATAAGGAACAATGATAACACATCACCAAGGAATACGTTCCCATAATGGTTGGGTTTTCTGCTCTCCTGATAGAGATCTGCTTAAGAACCAAATTTGGGAGAGTGGGCCTCAGAAAGTCCTTGCTTTAATTCAGAAAGACCTTCTGGGTGCAATCATCACAAGCCTAAAGGAAAACTAACAATTACTGGTGGTTTGAATAAATAAATGGTGCACTCTACTCCAATAACAAAAATGTACTATAGGCCCGGCCGGCGTGGCTCAGTGATTGAGCATTGACCTATGAACCATGAGGTCACGGTTCGATTGGCTTTCAGGCTTGATCCCCAGTAGGGAGCGTGCAGGAGGCAGTCGATCAATGATTCTCTCTCATCACTGATGTTTCTTTCCCTCTCTCCCTCTCCCTTCCTCTCTGAAATCAATAAAAATATATTTTTAAAATACTACTGTAGTTGCTACCAAACCATAGCAAACTTGCAAGCCCAACTTGACTCCTTAATAACTTCAGAACCGTCAGTATCAAGGCCTGTGACGGCCCTGCTGGACCTCCAGGAGAGTAACGTATTCCACCTCCACACTATGTTCAGCTCAGTGTCAGCGCTCAGACGCGGCTCCCCGTCACCAGCACACTCTGCCTGCAGTGTCTCTGTCTCCCCAGGATGTAATCTCTGGTCTGTGTGAGTTACTTCTCCAGGTTCTCTTGCCTCAATGACCCTGGTCACTGGTCCAACTTTCCAGGTCCACTTACTTCCTTCGCTCCCTGGAGGTCAAGGTCTACATGCACTTGGTCAAGGTCTACTTCCTGGTCAAGTGGCCTCTGAGGCCTGGTCTGCCCTTGGCCTTCTCACCTGGTACTCACTTGGTCTCATCAGAGGGCTGTAGCATCTTGGGTACCACGCCCTGTCTTTTACTTCTGACACTTTTCCATATCTATCTTATTTGCGATTCTCCTCCATCCTCTCCTATTCTCTCAGTCCATCAGTTCTCCCACGTTTGCATGAGAGATCATGTGCGATATTTAAATGACTTCCTCTTGACCCTCAATCATCTGCCATGACAACTCCAGCCCTGAATCATCTTCCCCTCAGCTGGCTGCAGGTCCACGCTTTGCTGATGAGGGCCTCTACAATTCACTTCACTGGACAGAAATATTGTGCTTGTTCGGCAATGCTTCCATCCACCTCTTCCCTTCCTATGGAACTGCTAACACATCGATAGAGATCAGTGCCACTTCACCTCTTCTACTCCTCAATATTCCCCAGATTTCATTTTCTTAAAGAGGAAGGACACAGTCAAACACCAGAAATGCTATCGACAATAAAGCTGGTATCTTTACTTGATTAAAGGTAAAAGAGACTCACAATTTTTGCATTCTTCCCACTTTTCCTTAGTTGCTGAACAGCAAAAGCATGTTCAACATTATCCATCGAAACTCCATTAACCATCGCAACACGGTCATTTTCCCTAAGAAAAAAGCCACCAAAATAGCACGTTAGAGAAAAACATACAGATAAGTTTGTGAAGGTATTTTCAAGATGAGTACTTCTAAAAAATACTGTAATTATGGACTAGGTAATCTATTTGTCTTCAGATCAGTGATGAAATGTCAAACTATTTACTTTCAGATCTCTCACAAACACGCTTATTAGCAAGTACCCACAGGTCATTCATTTTTTTTTTAAACCCATTAACACATGGCCCAGCCGGTGTGGCTCAGGGCTTGAGCGTCAACCTCTGAACCAGAAGGTCACGGTTCCATTCCCGGTCAGGGCACATGCCCAGGTTGCAGGCTCCATCCCCAGTGGGGGGCGTGCAGGAGGCAGCCGATCAATGATTCTCTCTCATCACTGATGTTTCTCTCTCTCTCTCTACCTCCCTTCCTCTCTGAAATCAATATAAATATATTAAAAAACAAAAACAAAACAAAGCCATTAACCCGTTTCCTAAAGGACTGAGCAGGTACCACAACACAGAGTAATTCCGCTGGTACAAGTACAGGGCATAAATGATACTATTTATATAGCCGGGAAAAGTTCTTCTCCCTTTAAAAAAATAAATACTCCTTCTCTTTTGATTTTCTTTTAATCCTTCTGGTTATACTCTTACTTTTTTGCTAGTGTATCTTTGGCCTCTTTCTCTTGATAACCTTACTGAACAAAACAGCAAGGCTCAGGGTGAGAGGTTCCTAAAGGCTAGATTCTACCTCAAACTGAGTAAACGCTGTTTGTTCCACTATTTTCACAGTGACCTTCTATCTAAGGTTCATGTACTTACTTTCCATTCAGGATCGAGATAAGGAAAAACACACATTCACTTAGAGAACCTGCTGGGCGGTCAGTGCACAGCGCCCAGGGCCCGAGCCGGCCCCATGCGAGCACAGCGCCCAGGGGACACACTTACTGCAGCTGCCCTTCGGCGGGCCCTCCCTTCAGCACGTCCGAAATGACGATCGAGGTCTCCCCGCTCTGGAAGTGGGGGTTATCTCTCCCACCAGAGATCGCAATTCCAAATCCAAATCCCGGAGCCTAGAGTAATAATCACAGTAAAATGTCACTAATTAAGAAAAATAGCTGTTCATTATGTCGCACTCTACAAACTAAAAACATTGAAATGCAAAAATGACAATAGTATTTCATCTGTGGTCCCCACTCCCTTGCCCGAATGGTTACTCACCAAAGGATCTGGCCTGGAATGGGCATGCGCTCTAATGCATTAAATGGAGTAAGAGAATAGTAAGAACTGCCAATTACTCGAATGTTCTTTAAGAACTAAGATAATCTCAAAGAAATCCACACCATCGCTTTGCTGAGGAGGAAGTGAAATATGCGGAGCAGTGTAAGGAAACCTCAGTTCTCCGAGGGGTCCGGAATCATAAGCCAGAGCAGCATCTTCCCGCATGTTTTCCACAGCCCTCTGCCATGCAAACCACGAGACCATGTCCACCGGGGCCTGGGTGTACGTCACGACCTTCACTCCCACCCCAAAGCCTACTCAAGTGGCAAAAAGGAAAAAACTCTCCTTAAAAAGGAATAAACCACCTGCAACTTCACGCCTACAGGCCCGAGAAAAATGAAAGCATCTCCCTGCACGAAGACTTACACCCACATTTCCTAACAGCAGCAGTTACTAGAGCCACAGAGAGAAACAGCCCAAATGCCCACCAACTGGTGAACCGACAAATAAAGTGTGGTACATGCTTACAATGGACTCTTATTTGCTCTAAAAAGAAATGAAGTACTAGCATATGCTATGAGATAGATGAACCCCCTTGAAAACATTATGCCGAGTGAAGAAGCCAATCATAAAAGACCATCTATAGTATAATTCAACTCATGGGAAATGTTCAGAAAAGACAAATCTACAGACACAGAAAGGAGAATGAAACTAGCCCACTATCTTACACCATACACACAAATTAACTCACGGGGATTAAAGACTTGAAACCATAGAGCGCATAGACTTGAAACATCGGCGCTAAGCTACCTGGGAGGAAAGCCACAGGTGTCTGACACACCCACGACCTGAGAACCCCAAATAATAACAGGCATTCGCTGGGAAGAATGGCAAAACAACGTGGGAACAGCAGCTGACACGGAGGGACTGCCTACTCCAACCGCAGGAGGGAACAGGACCTGCCATGGAGCCTGAACCCCGGAGCTGTGTAACCCCGGGCTCTGCACACTGGGCGCCACGCCCTCGGCCCAGCTCCACACAGGAGGCGCTGCTGGCAGGGAAGCGGCCTTGACAGGACAGGAACAGCAGAGACAAAGCAGAGAACAGCCAGGGCAACGTGTCCAAAGGGCGCAGAGATAAGATGTAAGTGTCAGCCCTAGCTGGTTTAGCTCAATGGATAGAGCGTCAGCCTGCGGACTGAAAGGTCCCAGGTTCGATCCCCAGTAGGGGGCGTGCAAGAGGCAGCCAATCAATGATTCTCATCATTGATGTTTCTATCTCTCTCTCTCCCCCTCTCCCTTCCTCTCTAAAATCAATAAAATATATATAAAAAAAAGTATGACAAGACTCTTGCTTAAAAAAAAGATGTGTCAGAAAGCAGCAGGTATGTTCTATAACACATGCATCTCTCTCTCTCTCTCTCTCTCTCTCTCTCTCTCACACACACACACACACACACACACACACACACACGTGCAAGGAAACTAAGCCAATTTCTAAAACCTCAAAGAAACTAATTTCGCATAAAAATAAGCAAAAAGAGTGTCAGGATCGAATCCCTTACAACATCACGATGAAGACAAGGAGCAGCAGAGTCACTTCCCCACAGAACACGCAAGCATGAACCCAGGTGACAGAATTCAAGAGCTAACTGGGAACTTTAAAAAGAGCTCATAACTTAGGAAGAAAAGAAACTTAGATTATCATCACGTTTGGAGAGCAACGTGACATGCCAAAGACAATGCAGAGATCCTCCAGAGGAACAGTGAGCCCGAGAGCTCTATCCGGTAAAACCGACCTCCAGGGAGCCAGGGCACCGAGAAGCTGGCGAACGGGCAAGGAGACGGGTGCGGTCTCCACGCCCGGCCTCGGGACGCTCACCGAGGGTGACACCCTGACACTCCACGCGACAAGAGACCCCGAGAGGACCGGCGACAGCACTGACATACACTTACGTGTGGGGATACGGTTCCACCAGACTAGGGGAAGAACTGCATTAGCAGCAGCTGCAGGAGACATGGGAAAGCCATTTGTTTACACGGGAAGAGGAACAGCACATGTGAAAACATGTTAACCCTGTTCCCAGTCATCAACTCTGACAGCAGCAGAATTATTATTTCTCCGAGGCGATCGCAGGCTTGGGGCTGGACTCACTGAAAGACTACGGTGGAATTCTCAATAGAAATGCAAAATATTCTATTTTCTCATATCTCTTTACCACACAAATTTTTAGGTGTGTCAGAAGGTAGTTGGTTTTTACATGAGAAAATGTCCAAGATAATGTTAATTATTTTGGGGTGTGGGGTGGAGGGTTAAAGCAGTATAATATGATCTCACTTATTTGCATGTGCACACACATTATGTTGTAGCTTTTGAATGGAAGAATGAGCATCCAAGAATTTTCCTCTCACCATAGTTCATCTTTTTGAGACCATAAGCAGCCATGAGCGGCAATAGCTTTTGTGTTCAAACCTTTGCCTGGCAGGGAAACTAAATTTATGATAAACAAAAGACATGTAACCGCTGAGTGCTGAAAATGTGGCTAGTCTTAACAGGGATGTGCTGAAATTGTAAAATGTGCACTGGTTTTGTAAGACTATGGAAAAACAAAAGTACATCAATTTTTAAATATTGCTCACATGTTGAAAATGGTATTATTTTGGATATACTGAGCTAAATAAGATCTACAATAAAATTAATTTCACCTGCGTCTTACATCTTTAATAAGAAGGCTAGACAATCGTAAATTATGGATGTCTTCGCATTACATACGTAAGGCTGCTATGCGGACTTCCTGAGAGTGACTTTGTTGACTAGGGTGGTCTCCTAGGAAATTAACTTTTATTGGGCTTTTAACTAAGTGCCGAGCACTACGGGGATATAACACCGACGAACATTTCCTCCCCTTAAGGAGCTTACGATGCATGGGAGACAGGGGGGACAGCTACCTGAGGACCATATCCACTGTCACTCAGGGCCAGTGGGCAGAGCAGAGCCCGCGAGGCCAGCAGTCGGCCTGTAGTTCTTCTCCGGCATCATTCCAGGGGTGTGACCGTGCGTGGCACACAGCGGACCAGCAACAACGTCCCCAGCCTGGCAGAGTGAATAGGAGGGCAGGCTGGCTGGAGGCCACCGATCGCCTGGGAGAGTGGGCCTCAGAGTATCTAACACTCCAGGTGAAGAGTCTCCTCTGGGCATGCCAACAGGAGCATGGGCAACGCAGAAGCACATCGTGCATTATTCTTGACAGCTAACAGCAGAAACTACTGTGTTTTCATCTACAGACTTTCTATTCTTTTAACAGACAAAGTTACTTCTGCCTTACATGTAATTGACCATCAGATGTCAAAGAACACGGATTTGTCCTTACTTGGCCACACATGGCTAGCCCCGAAATGACAGCCTCCAATCACCTCCTTCGCTTACTGCTCTTCTCATTCCTCTGGCAATGCCTCTCAGAAATGGAAGCCGGAGGCCATGGCCCTCCATTTCAACGGGAGATTTAGGCAGAGGCAGACAGAGGGACTCAGAACCTCACAGGTGGGATGGCCCAGAGGATTCTCTTCACGGTAAGAAAACGGAAGTCACTGCTCTCCGCCAGTGGTCAGACACCCTGGCCTGCTGGCCAGAGCTGGGAAGCTGCCCAGTTTTGTAAAGAAAGTTTTACTGGAACGCAGCCACACCCACTTGTCCATCTACTATTTATGGCTGCTTTTGCAATGCCAGCGCAGAGTTGAGTAGTCGTGAGAGATTAACGGCCTGCAAAGCCTAAAACATCACCTGGGTCTTGACAGGAAAAGCTAGCCAACAATATTCTCGCAGAGCCAGACTTTACCCTGGACCAACTCAGAACACCAGGGACGGGCTACCTGAACGCCCCTTCTGCAGCGGCGGAGAGTGAGCCGAGTGCAGTGTGGCTGGTGTGAGTCGGCTCGCACCGACAGGGCTACGGCAAGAACCTCCCAAACACCACGCCCGCAGGGACGGTGCTGAGGACTCCCATTCGGCCCAGCGCAGCAGCTCTGGGAACGGCATCCCCAGCTCATCGCCACGGAACTCGTGGGACAGCTCTGTGGGCTGGCCCCTTCCCACGGCGGAGGACACTGAGCACGGGAGAGGCAGCTACAGAAGAAACGGCCCTCATCTTCTGGACGGGCGCTCAGACGTGCCGGGGACTGTGCCCACTGTGCCGAGGATGTGTGACACTCAGCTCATTCAGAAAAGGGTTTCTGATTTCTCAACGTTCAAGAGCTTTCCCTGCTTTCCCTCAGCTAGTGATCTGCAGTAAATACCGTGTTCCCCACACGTGCATGCCTAACAAGACGAGGCAAAACAGTAGGAAGGAGAAACATCTTTTAGCTAATGGGTCTTACTTCATTTTGTTTATTTAAAAACTAAGAGGTACTAGGGAAAAACAAATGGAATGTGATAATGCCAAATTACACCTATGGTCTCAAAAGAATGATCTAGCTTCTACCTTAAGAACTTATTAAGAGAACAATTAAAACCCAACATCAGCCGAAAAAAGGAAATATAAAAATAAGAGCAGAAATCAATCAAATAAAAAACAAAACAAAATATATCAATGAAAACAAAAACTGGTATTTTGAAAAGATCAATCGAAATTGCTAAACCTCTAGCCAGCCAGACCAAGAAATAAAAGAAGACACAAATGACCAATATCAAAAATAAGAACAGGGCCTCATTACAGACCCTATAGCAATAAAATAAGAGACCACTGTTAACAACTTTATGTTCATAAATTAGATGAAAGGGACAAATACTCTGAAAGATGCAAATTACCAAGCTACCCAAAAAGAAGCGCTAACAAAGAAGAAACACATAACTGGACAGTCCTACACAACATCACAAACTGAATTTATAGTTAAAAGCCTTCCCACAAAGAAGCGTCCAGATGAATTCTACCAAACACTGAAGGAAGAAGTAGCATCAACTGTGCAGGGATTGTTCTGATGCGCATAGCTTTTCCCCGACACCAAAACCAGGTAAGAACAATACACACACACAAGTACGGACCAGTATTTGATGAACACAGAAACACGTATCTTCAAAAAATATGAGCAAATCAATCCAATATAGAAGATGGATGCTATATCACAATCAAGTGAAATTTATCGTGGGAATGCAAGACTGTTCAACATTCCAAAAGCAAGAAGCTGACCACACCAACAGACGAAGAAGAAAACCGTTTTTACAGCTGTGACAGTCACGGCAGAAGTAACTGCAGGAAGACAGACACTTCGACCAACAGACGAGACCAAGGAAAGACCGCACACAAAGGGTCACTGGTTTCTGACAAAGACAGCAAGAAATTAAACGTGTATCCTGAGTATAGAAACAACTCTCACAACTCAGGAACAACTTTTGTGCACCTCAACAGATGGAAAGACAACCCATAGAATAGGAAAAAATATTTGCAAGTCACATATCTGATAAGGGGTTAATATCTAAAGTAGGTAAAGAATTCCTACAACTCAACAATTAAAAAAACAAATGAGCCAATTAAAAAATGGGCAAAGGACTTGAACAGATGGTAAATTTTATGTTTGGTGTATTTTACCACAATTATAAGAAAACACTCAATAATAAGAAAACAAATAACCCAATTAAAAATGGGCAAGAGATGTGAACACATTTTACCAAAGAAGCTATATGGACGACAAGTTAGCACATAAGCAGATACTCAACATCATTCGTCTTAAGAGAACTAGAAACTAAAACCACAACCACATACCACTATACACCTATCTGTGTGGCTAAAATTAAGAAAACAAAAAACCCTAACAACCCTGATAATATCGAGGGTTGGTGAAAATACACAGCAACTGGAGCTCATACGTACTAGCAGCGAGGATGCAAAATGGTAGACAGTTTGGCAGCGTCTTATAAGATAAATATTCCTTTACCATAAGACTCAGCAATTCCATCCTAAGTATTTACCCAAGAGAAATGAAAAGTTAGGTTCATACAAAAACGTGTATACTAGAGCAGACTGATTCATAATCACCCAAAACTGAAAACAGGCCAAATGTATCAAAACTGGAGAATGAGTAAGTAAATCTCTCTACATTCATATGCTGGAATATTACTGGGCAATAAGAAGAAACTAACAACAACAAAAGAAAATAAAACAAAGAATTACTGATACAAGAAATTTCAAATACGTTAGAAGAAACCAGTCTCAAAAGGCTACATATATGTAGTGTGAGCTCGCTGACATGGCATTCTGGAAAAGGCTAGACATTTCTGTGTAAGAACAGAACACACATCAGCGGTTGCTATGTGCTGGGGTGAGGGGCAGAGCCGACTATAAATGGGCACAAGTTTCAGGGTGATGGCTGCTCTATATTTTTACTGTGGTGGTGGTTACATGTATTTGCCAAACTCGGAACTGTACACTAAGCTGTACAGTTGAATTTTACTGTACACATGAATTTTACTGTATGTCAGTCATACCAACGAAAACAATAAAGGTATTCAGAAAATAAATGTAATGTGATAAAATAATACCAGCTAATTAAATAATTTTAAGGTATGAAGTTATTTTATATGTTTAATCTGGTTGAAATATTTTACCTATCAGTACATTTCAAACAAACAGAAGTCATATTTTAGCCTTATAAATTAACAGTTAACATTAGTATTATTTAGTGATTTCTTTTATCATCCTTTAGGGAGGCATAAGAAAAACCCACTGCATCTTATCTGAAATCGCTGTTTTTAATAATTAATGCACCCATTATCGATCATGTGCAGATTCAAACATTCCTGAGATAACCAGGGCCGAGTTCAGAAACGCTTTCCCCGTCCCACTTTCCTGGTGAGGACACGGCTGGTGAGGGCCAAGTATGTTCTCTAATCTCTTTCTGTTCGCTCTCTACAGGGCAGGGTAATAGTCAGCTCTCTTCAGAGGGGGATCATGGGAGAGACTTACTTTATGTCAAGCACAAATAGGTGCCATTAGCCCAATTTAAACCTGTGGACCCTGGCCAGGTAGCTCAGTAGGTTAGAGCATCGTCCCAACACACCAAGGTTGCAGTTTTGATCCCCAGTCAGTGCACATACAAGAAGCAACTGATGAATGCATAAGTGGAACAACAAATCAATGTTTCTCTCTCTCTCTCTCTCTCTCTCTCTCTCTCTCTCTCTCTCTCGTCAATAAGTTAAAAAAAACAACACACCACCACCTGTGGAGACCACAACTTTAGAAGGGGATGGGATCGCTTGCCCATTTGTAAAGGGGAAGAGACAGCGTAGGATGCAAGTGCAGGGCAGACAAGCTCTTACTCTGACCCAGCTTTCTGCTACTTGCTCTGTGTCCATCTGCAACTGCTTAAGCCCGTGGTCTGCAAACTGCGGCTCGGGAGTCACATGCGGCTCTTTGGCCTCTTGAGTGTGGCTCTTCCACAAAATACCATGGCCTGGGCGAGTCTATTTTGAAGAGGTGGCGTTAGAAGAAGTTTAAGTTTAAAAAATTTGGCTCTCAAAAGAAATCTCAATCGTTGTACTGTTGGTATTTGGCTCTGTTGACTCATAATGAGTTTGCCGACCACTGGCTTAAGCGATGGCTTGGGGTCTGCGTGTTTCAAATCCAAAAGCCTCCTTTAAGATTTTACTGCCCACACGACCTGGTTAATGTAAAACCCCAAGCCTACAACACATGCATCTGTCCTCAGAAATGTCGAAGCAGTTTACCATGTGTCCAGGGCACAGCGTCTTTTATCTGATCCCTCCAAATTGACCAAGTCAGTGATCTCTTCCGTCAGGAGTAAAAGGCAAGTATACAGATGCCCAGGGAAAGGATGTTTGGGAAGCAGCCGGGTCAGTGCTGACCTTGGGGAGAGTTTATGCGATTCTAATCTTAAGCAGGGCAGAGGAAAGCTCGCCCCTTTCTTCGGCTTCCTGACATCTGCTCTCCCCCATTGTGTCCGGAGCTGCCAACATCCTGAGCTGCGCACCATGATTCACGGCAGCAGAACTCACCCTGTGAAGCGTCACCGTGTGCTGTTCCCAGATAGCCGTTTCCTCCATGGCTGTGCTCTGGGGAGAGAGAGAAAAACGAGGCATTTGTCTTTGAGGAAAACGTCTTCAATCAAGTGAGCGAGAACACCCAGCAAACCGTTTAGCACATCAGAAGTCATACTATTCACATTAGCAACTCTGAAAAGAGCTGCATAACTAGGGGAGGTTTTTTTGTTTGCTTTTGTTGGAAGGGACAGGAAACGACTCACAGGAACTTCCTGTGTTTTTAACTTAATTTGGACAGAGGCCGTTCTCTGTTCATTTTCTTGCCAGACCCAGCTCACGCTGCAACTTTATACTTAACGTGAGGTAGGGAAGAATCAAAGTTGGGATGGACTGTTGTGAAATATCTATTGACACAGGCGACAGTTTAAAGCATTCCGTCTGCTATGCAAAGAAAAGGGAAAGTCAAACACCTCTGGGCTCCAGGGTTACAAATACTCAGGCTCCAGGAATTGAGATGGGACCATCTGACAGGTCTGTCAGTGGTTGCTTTACTATCACCGTTAACACTCTGCCCCGCCGAGGTAAGATTTTGCTACAGATTTGTCTTCTGGGCTTTGTTTCTATGGAAAAAAAAGCGGTTTTTCTAGGATACCACTGCACACACACATCCACACACACAATGAAGAAAAGCTCCAAAAACACCTCCCCAAGAATCACCATAAAATTAGGGCGATGCACGCTCCCATGAAGGCACTCCTCAAACCACTGTGCACTGAGAGTCATCTACTATAAAGAAACGCTTACGAGGGAGGGAAATGCATTACCATCCACCGGTGAGCACTGAAGAATTCAAAATAAATGTCCTATAAATTGGGTTAATGGATCTTGGAAGCTTAAAGTGATTCCATCTCTTTTACTGTGACCACTTTTGAAATTAGTGTTCCTGAATATAATACATCTATAAACAAACCTTGTTGGTTTTTCTGTCAATCCTCACCCGAGCATATTTTTCCATTCATTTTTAGAGTGGAAGGGAGAGGGAAAAGAGAGAGAAACATCAATGTGAGAGAGACACATCGATCGGTTGCCTCCTGCACAGGCTGGGAATGGGAGACTGCAACTGAGGTGTGAGCCCTTGATCAGAATCCAACCCGGGACCCTTCAATCCTCAGGCTGACGCTCTACCCACTGAGCCACACCAGCGAGGGCTATAAACAAGTTTTTTCAAGCCTCTGCAGCGTTAACCAAGGGGGTGGCGGGGAGAATGCTGAGCATGGCATTCTCAGAGTGTCACTCCTTACCACTGCTGTACTTGCCTGTGTCACACTGAGTCTGTTTTCCATTTACTGCACCGCTGTCATTAACATCACTAACATCACAGGAGATGCCCATCGAGGGGAGAGGCCCAGCGAGGTGCCCGGGGCCCATTTCTCCTTCCCCACAGCAATTTTGATGGAAGACTGATGCTACTTTAGAAAATGAATCCGTATGAAGCCTGCTTCCCTAAATTCACAGCAACTGGATTCGCCTTCCTGCCGGATGAATGAGAGGGAGAGAAAGGCTCTCTGTTCGCTCCCACAGATAAAACCGCCGCCTTCCCAGCGTTTTGTTTCAATCTTCCCGTCAAGTGCAGCCAAACCTCCCTTTAATGAGACCTCCGCTGGAAACAAATCTGTTTTGTGGTTTTAACGAAAATTGACCAGGATTTAATGTACTAAAAGAAAATTCCTCCACCAATGTGAAGCAATGATGGTATCAGTAATTCTGCTAAGCATTAAGAATTCTACTCAAGCCCTAGCTGGTTTGGCTCAGTGGATAGAGCGTCGGTCTGTGGACTGAAGGGTCCCAGGTTCGATTCCGGTCAAGGGCACGTACCTTGGATGCGGGCACATCCCCAGTAGGGGGTGTACAGGAGGCAGCTGATCAATGTTTCTCTCTCATCGATATTTCTAACACTCTATCCCTCTCCCTTCCTCTCTGTAAAGGATCAATAAAATATATTTTTTTAAAAAGAATTCTACTCAAATAACCCTAGCAGGTTTGGCTCGGTGGATAGAGTATCGACCTGCAGACTGAACCGTCGGTCCCAGGTTCGATTCTGGTCAAGGGCACATGTCCAGGTTGTGGGCTCGATCCCCACTGGGGGCCGTGCAGGAGGCAGCTGATCAATGATTCTCCTCATCATTGATGTTTCTTTCGCTCTCTCTCTCTCTCTCTCTCTCTCTCTTCCTCTCTGAAATAAATAAAAATATATATTTTTTAAAAGAGTTCTACTAAAATATACATGATCAAGATACTGCAGTAATTTCCAGGTTGCCTCATCCTGGCTGACATACAAAAATGAGAACTGCCTGCATAGCTCGAGCTCAGCTCCTGCTGACCCACTCCTCTACCCAGTGGCATGGCGCCCCTGCCTCCTCAATCCCTCCCCCATCGTGCCAACTGACAGTGACCTGGTAACAGCAAATGCCTGGGCAAGGTCTCTGGTACGAAAGGGTTTATCGTCCTCCGTGTGGCTGTGATGACCACAGTTTTCCACTTTAAGAGAATTTTAATCCAATGGGAGATGCGTTTACTGTTAACTCTATGAAGCAGCTTACACACTGTCAGCCTCATCTGTTTAACGTGAGTAGGAAGAGGGCTGCAAGGACAGACACAGTGCTGACATCCTCATCTTCAATGAAGAGATTACGGGATTATTTTAGCTTTGGCCTTTCCTTTCTCCATTCCCAAAGTCTCTTAAACCACATTTACCAAATCCCATTTGAAACTTCAAATACTGTTTTTCACTTAGCTTTGAGGAAAACCAAATAATATTTAAGAAGATTATTTTGTTTCATTGTTAACTATGAAAGGTATTTATTCTACTGTTACTAAGGGATTTATATCAAGAGGCATTCGGTAAGAGAAATTCAAGTTATTTTATTTGTGTAAGATAAGGGGGGAAATAAAAATACTAAAACAATTCTTCTCAGCATTCCAATCCAAGTATGTTTCTTCTTTGGAGGGATTAGAAAAATACACCTCTCAACTAGCTCAATGGCTTCCCCGAGAAGGGTGATAATATAACTAGAGGCCCGGTGCACAAAATTTGTGCACGGGTGGGGTCCATAGGCCTGGCCAGCAATCAGGGCCGACTGGGACCTGCCAGACAGGGGGAGGGACCGCGGGAGGTTGGCTGGCCATGGGAGGTTGGCTGTGGGAGCACACTGACCACCAGGGGGCAACCCCTGCACTGAGCATCTGCCCCCTGGTGGTCAGTGCACGTCACAGTGACCAGGCATTCCAGTCATTCTGGCGTTCCGGTCACTTAGGCTTTTATATATACAGATACCTCGCTTCTCCAGGAAAGCCAAGCGGAGTCTTGTTAGCGTGACTTACCAGACGGGAGGCCTATGTACAAGGACACAGAGAGTGAAACAGCAGAAAGGGTAGGTAGCTATTAGGCTCTTGAGCAGCAAACACACTAACCCAATTTAATCCAGAATAAATATATAAATGAGTTATGCCTTGCAATCCTATCACATAAAACAGAGAGACAGAGAGAGAGAGAGAGAGAGAGAGAGAGAGGGGCACTCACTCCCAGTTCAGTCAGTGAACCCTGTCATCTCTTCTCTCCAGCCCCTGGGCTCCTTCAGTGGCAAAAGCAGCACAATTCTCCCCAGGCTGCTGTGTAACCAGGCAGACCCCACAGAGTTCTCAATGCACCGAGGGGGAGCAGGTCGATGAAGACACAGACTTGGGGTGTGCAAATGAGGAACAACAGAACGAAAGCCTAGCTGTCAGGCCCATGGTTCCCAGCGTAGAATTCTTTCCACTCTGCTACGGTGAAAAACACCCTATAACCTGCTGAAGGGCAGAGGGGCAGGGGCCTGCAGTGAGTGGCTCAGACACCGGAGGCTCACACTCATGTGAGACGTCTGCACTAGGAAACGCATCAGCACTCCTTCGAGAGCGCTACAGAAAGGCAAGAGCAGGAGGGTTTCCTCTGGAGACTATCTAAGCAGCAAGTGGCCCCGGGGGCAGAAATGGGAATGGGGGGAGGAGGGGAATCCTGTTTTCCTCCACTAGGAGCCCTTTGGCAGTGTTCTATCAGGTTCATCTGTTACCTAGTCAAATAAATGATTTTAAAACTCAACATCCTTGTTGTAAACGTGCTTGTCATTTTTCTTATTTAAAAAAAAGAGCCCAGCAAGCGTGGCTCATGGTTGAGCATCAGCCTATGAACCAGGAGGTCACGATTTGATTCCTGGTCAGGACACATGCCCAGGCTTCGGGCTCCATCCCCAGTGTGGAGCATGCAGGAGGCAGCCGATCAGTGCTTCTTTCTCATCACTGAAGTTTCTCTCTCTCTCTCCCCCTCGCCCTTCCTTTCTGAAATCAATAAAAATACATTTAAGAGCAGGAAGCATAATTGTGTAACTTGGACAAAGACCTTGTGATTATCAGTCTCATTCCCAAAGCTTTTAGGTTTGTGGGAAACCACGGACAAGGTGCTGCTCCTACTGCAGGATCCCAGCCCTGTCAGTCACCCCTGAGTAACTGAAAACACGCTGTGAAACAGAGAACGAACTAGAGCAGAAAGAGCGAGATCAGAGCCCAAATCTGCCGTCACCTAGACAGGTGGCCTTAGCTGTCCTCCCAAAGTTAGGGGATCGGATGAGATTTTCCCAAGTAAAAAGTCCTCCCTGGCCCCCAATGCCATTAGACTGTAATTCCAGTTGTGGTCCAATAGCGTCCCAGTTCCAAACAGGCTGCAAGTTCAGAATCAACGCCGCACTCCAGCAGGGACACTGCACCGCGTGGCTGCTGGGCTCTGGGTTCTCCGTGCATTTCTAAGTCAGCATCGCTGACTAGAATCGCAATTTCTGAAGAAGCAAAAAGCTGCATTTCAGACTCCACCAAGAGTTTGTTTGGTTTCTTTGTTCTGCGCTCCAGCTGGCAAAGACACCGCTCAGCTCACCAACTCTGAAGGGCTTCCGGCCAAACTCCAGATCCCGAGTCCAGGCAGGTTCCCGTCCTCCAGGGCTGACGACAAAGCAATGGGGGAAAGGCAGGAGGACAGAACTGAAAACACAGGCGAACCTGTCGCTGGAAGAAGGCCAGGTGCAAAACAATAAATACAGCAAGTGCTCTCCAGATGAAGAAAACCTTCCCTCCTTAACAGCATCTATGCATACGAGTAGAGGCAGCCAGTTCAATGTCACCACCCTGTGCTACTTAGTAAGAGGTTCATTCATTCATTCGACAAACACTGACCAGATATACTCAGTGCTGTGGAGGCAAATGAGGTCCCTCCTCCTCCCCAGGGCTCCAGGGGAAGGCTGACCACACAAATGAATGGTGTACAGGAGAGGTGACCACGGAGGATGGCGAGGACCCTGCCTGCTATGAGACAGACCGGATCTCCGAGAAAGCACTTGAGCTCGAGCTAGAAGGATGGCCAGGAAAAGGGGGAGTTGTTTCGGGGGCAGAAACAGCATGTCGGCAAGGCTTCTGACGCTGTGATGGAGCTGCACACGACGCTGGCTTTGATATGGCCGGAAAGTACAATGTGTGGAGTGGAAGGAGTGAAAAGAGAAGCCGCAAGCACCATCGCAACAGGTCTCGTAATGCTACCATCGTAAGCTCCAGGGGAAACACCAGGGCGGTTAGGCAATCGAATGCCAGTCCAACTCTTTCTGAAGGCTGCTGTGTGGGAGGATGGATCTGAGGGAGGGAGACCAATCAGAAAGCTAAAGTGAAAGGGGAGGAGTCAAGGATGACAGGTTTCTGAATTAGGTGACTGAGTGAAAAGGCAGGAAGAGTATTATAAATATTAGTTTAAAATCCTCAATTTAAGGTGTCTGAGGAACGATCGGCACAGAGATATGGACAGTGGGCAGTTCGTCTGAAGGTCAAGACCGAGATCTGGAGGAGATAAGGGCTCAGGAGTAATCAGCAAAGTAGTATTAAACCCGAGAGAACAGATCCAGTTACCTAGGGACCAAGATGACCCTGGGGACTACAAATGTTTTAGAAGAAAAAAGGAAGAACGGAACCACCTTGAGGAGAAGCCAGGGAGGATACAGGCAAAGCAAACAGCCAGCAGTCAGTGGGTACAACTGCTGTAAGTCTCTAAAGGGGAAGTAAGGGAAGGGAAGGCAGAACGCTAGCCTCCTTTCTGGTTCAGGGCAAGGTTCCAGAGGAGAGGAACTGGACAGGTGCGAGGTGACGGAGGGATGGGGGTGGGAAGCTTTTTAGGTAGAGAAAACAGCTCATGCAAGAGCCCTAGGGTAGGAGCATGCTTCTCTCATTCATTCAAACAATATTTGAGAGTATTATATGCCAGACAGTCATACAATCAGCACGACCTTTGATCTCATGGGGCATACAGTCTAGTGGGAGAACTAGATGACCCCAAAAAAAATTCCACAATTAAAAAGTAATCACAGGCGTACATAAAAACAAGAAAAAGGAAAACAGTGCCGAGTGAACTCCAGAGGAACCTGGCCGGGTTCGCAGACCTGTAGGAACCAGAGGGGCCGGCGTAGTTTGAGATCAGCGAGCACGAAGGAGAAAGATGCAGATGAGGCTGGAGGCGGAGGCAGGGCCAAGTGATCCCGTGGGAGCCTGGTGACCATGGGATGGAGTTGGCTTTCACTCCTAGAGGCAGTAAGAGCCTAGGAGTTGTAGAATGAGTGTGTGCCCTGAAGCACGGGGGGGGGGGGGGGGGGGGGGGGGGGGGGGGGGGGGCACTAAAAAACAGGGATTTTGAAAAGATCTTTTTAGAAAAACAGATTGTAAAGAGGGCGGGGGAGGGATGATACTGCTTAGGAGGCTATTACAGGAATAGAGATTATAACAGAGGATAGTGTGTGTATGTGTGCTGGGGAAGGGTGTGTAAATGGTAAAAAGTACAGATGGAACAGTGGAAAGAGACGAGGTCTCCGGAGGTAAAAACTGAACAGAATGTGCTGTCACTCAGTCACCCACCGACACCTCCCAGCTGAGCCAGGGGCACTGGTTTGAGAAGTCTTTCCTCTCCATCCCCAAATCCATCCGACTGAAGACTGCATCTCTTCTTTCATGTGATTGCAATTTTTAAAAAGTATCTCGGGAGCTCAAGGGTCATTTTTGAAACCACAGCACATCTTGCTGGGCTGGGACTCCTAACCTTCAGGCTGACATTTGTCCAGTATCACATATATAAATACACACACACATTATATTGTCGATATAAGTGTACGCACAGACATGATTCCTATGTGCCTCTTCCCTGGCACTAAAATGGGCTTCACTCGGATGTTTCTGAACTAACCTCGGGGCTTACGGTGTGCTGGGCCCTGTGCTGAGCAAGCCCACAGCCACCCTGAGCGGATGCTGGTATTCTATCTGCGGCATTTCACAGATAAGCAATCAGCTCCTTCCTAAGTGGCAGACCCAGGACTCAGAGTCCAGAGCCTAGAGCCATAAAGCCATAAAGACTTAGGGTGACTGTACCCGAGTCCTCTCTGCAAGATCATGCCAGCTGACAGGTCCCCCTCTGGAAACGCCTCCCTGGCTGGCCTTTCTCTAGGTCACTACACTCAGGCCACATTCAAATTAAGAACTTCCGGTCATGAAAACACCATGAAGACGTTACTACCAGGCTGAAAACTGTATCTACAGTACATATAATCTAGTTTTGATCCCCCCAAAAATATGAGACAAATCAAGAAAAAATAACCCCAAATAAAAGCGGACGGGAAAAAAAAAAAAAAACGGACGAAAGACTTGATCAGGCCATAAACATAAAAAGTGGCTCATTGTCTGGCCAGTGTAGCTCAATGGTTGAGCACTGACCTATGAACCAGGAGGTCACGGTTCAATTCCCGGTCAGGGCACATGCCTGGGTTGTGGGCTCGATCCCCAGTGGGGGCGTGCAGGAGGCAGATCTACGATTCTCTCTCATCAATGATGTTTCTCTCTCTCACTCTAGCTTCCTCTCTGAAATAAATTTTTCTTAAGTTGCTCATCAGTCAGACAAACGTCAATGAAAACTACACTGAGATGACACTTCAGACCCACTGGAAGGGCTCACCTTACAGGACCTGGCACCAAGTGTGCTGGAAATGCAGAGCACAGAAACTGCCAGCCACGGAGAAGAGGAGTGTAAGTGGTACAACCTCTCTGCAGAACACGTTACCTACTAAAACTGAAGACACGTTAAATAATCCAGTGGCAGTGCCTACACGCATAAATATGTGCAATGTTCACCAAGACACACAGTCACGTGTTCATGGAAGCATGATTCTTAGCAGCCAAAATCAGGAGATAACCAGATGTCCAGCAATCATGGTCTAGTCATACAACAGAATCCTGGACAGCTGTCAATTGTGGTCTAGTCATACAACAGAATCATGGACAGCTGTCTGTCAATCGTGGTCTAGTCATACAACAGAATCCTGGACAGCTGTCAATCGTGGTCTAGTCATACAACAGAATCATGGACAGCTGTCAATCATGGTCTAGTCTAGTCATACAACAGAATCCTGGACAGCTGTCAATCATTGTCTAGTCATACAACAGAATCCTGCACAGCTGTCAATCGTGGTCTAGTCATACAACAGAATCCTGGACAGCTGTCAATCATTGTCTAGTCATACAACAGAATCCTGCACAGCTGTCAATCGTGGTCTAGTCATACAACAAAATCATGGACAGCTGTCAATCGTGGTCTAGTCATACAACAGAATCCTGGACAGCTGTCTGTCGATCATGGTCTAGTCATACAACAGAATCCTGGACAGCTGTCTGTCGATCATGGTCTAGTCATACAACAGAATCCTGGACAGCTGTCTGTCGATCATGGTCTAGTCATACAACAGAATCCTGGACAGCTGTCTGTCAGTCACGGTGTAGTCATACAACAGAATCCTGGACAGCTGTCTATCGATCATGGTCTAGTCATACAACAGAATCCTGGGCTGCAGTGAAGATGAATGGATGCATATGCAACCACATCTGACCGTAAAGCGAGGTGAGCACAGTGGCTGCCTTGGGGAGGAAGGTGTGAACAGGAAGGCCACCACAGATGGAGCTTGCGGTCGGACAGTGCGCCCTTCCATTGCATAGGGTGCCGCCGTCACCAGGAAGAGGCAAGCAGTGGGTGGAGCGTCTGAGCAGCTGGCACTGTCCAGTCTTTGATGTGGATGGTGTTTCCGTGGGTTACTACACAGTAACTTTTACACAGGTAATGCATTTCAAAGTGAAAAGAGAAGAGAAGGCCATCAGCTGGCAACACCTGGGGGTAAGTTACACAAACATCTGGGTTACCACCTGCGTTAAGAAACTGGAAGAGCTGGCCTGGCTCCCCGGTGCCAACCAGCTGGAGTTGGGCAACAGCCACTTCCGCAGCCCAGCCTGCGCTCTCTGACCCCACTCTCTCCCGGCCTCATGACTCATGGACTCACCCAGCGCCATTCCAGGCAGCTCCAGACACTCCGCCAGGGCGAGAACCTCTAGCGTCTGCTCGCAGGAATACAAAGCGTACACGCAGGGGTGCGATTAGCTACCGGAGTCTCACCCATAAGTAGAAATAGTACCTGCCAGCGTTAAGATGAAGTGAAATGTGCACACAACACACTTAGCTTGTCAGAGTCGGTGTTCGACATTACGGGGCCATCCTTTATGATCGACACACATCCTCATATTTACAACCAGAGGGCACATCTCCTGCCATGGCCGCTGCCTTCTGACTTTAGAGGCACGCAGCATCCAAATGGAGCTGGGATATGTTTGTGTGTTTGTTTCAATATTCCAACACTTAGCACTGCGAAAGACAAAAACCACCAGTAAATACATCTCCCAAAGTGCCTCTAGGTGTCACGTGGGCAAATTCCCTACATGCATGCTCTGAAAAGTAGACTTGTTTTTAGTTGTTTCTGTCCAAAGCATGTATTTTGCCTGATTCTGGCTTTTACTGGTCTGATCAGAGTCAAATAAATGGATATCTATAAAAATGTACTTTAAGATGATGGATTTTAAGACCTTAGCCATAAAATGCCCTCAAAACTAAAACTAGCTTCTTTTTATTTTTTCAATATATTTGTATTGATTTCAGAGAGGGAGAAGGAGAGAGAGAGAAACATCAATGATGCGCCAGAGTCATTCATCAGCTGCCCCCTCCACGCCTCACACTGGAAATCGAGTCCACAACCCGGGCATGTGTCCTGATGGGGAATCGATCCGTGACCTCCTGGTGCAGAGGTGGAAGCGCACTGAGCCCCCTCGGCTGGGCTGACACTGGCTTTCCAGGTGAACACCGGTGACTAGTAGGCACACTCATCTAACTCTTGCCCCTGACAGAGGTATACACTATTTTTCTCCAAGAAATCGCCAACATCTAACTCAAAGTCTTTTTTCCCAGCCAATCTGGCAGCGAGCCCTCACACAATGGAGTACTGGGAATTTCATGCGTGAATACAATGAGAACTAATGAACTACAGTTACCCACAACATCAATCATCTGACACAATACTGAGCAGCAGCAGCCACACACAACAGACTGCGCAACGTTCACAGGCAAAACTAGTGTGAAGGCATCCATGATTAAGCGGTGAAATTATAAAGAAAAGCCACAAAACGGGCACCACAGAAAGCACGCTAGGGATTCCAGCGTTCTTCATCGCGCATAGCATTTCACCTGTTGCTCTCTGCCCACACCATTAAAACGCTGCCTGGGTGCAAACAACCCTATGTGCACGGCTCTGTCTCCCGTCTGAAACAGTGCCTGGGCCATGCCAGGTTTGCAGTATCTGTTGAAAAAGATCCAAACTGTTACATATTTCACAGCTTGTCCGACCCTAAATAAGCAGTACAGCCAGCAGCATCCTGTACGTTTCCCACAGCAGTACATTCAAGGAGTCATAAGTAACTAAATTCTAATTACTTTCTAGTTCTTAACCTTTTCCCCTAGGGAAATACTTTTACTAAACACATGGATGTATCCAGATTTAATGAAAGCTTTTTAAAAAAATAAACAAAGAATGCAAAAAAATCAACTGTTTCAGCAAGCCCCGAGTTTAGGTATAATTGCATCCCTTTCCCCCACCAAAAGTACACCAGAATGCTGTTATTATAAGATGACCACAATTGTGCTCACACTTATTTTTCATGAGTAAGCAACATGTATTCTTTGGATTTTAAAAATGAGTTATGCAGTTCACAACCGATTATTACAGTATACAGTTGAAAACCATAAGCTTCTGAAGAACAGGGATCCAAAACAAAATGTGCTCGGTTAATGTTTGGTGAACTAAGCAAAAAAATCAGTCATTACCGATGCCCTCCTAGATTTGATCATCATGTCCTACATGGAGAGAGCTAATCATGTTAAGGGCCATCTGAGATTCAGTAGCTAACTCTACATGCACAACGGTCAGGGGTTTGTTCTTCAATCGCAAATGGTGTGTTTTAGGGTATGAATTCTGGCAACATTGGTTTTGTTTATTTTGGTGTGTGTTTTTCTCACCTGAGAATATTTTTTATTTTTTTCCATTGGTTTTTAGAGAGTGGGAGGGAGGGAAAGAGAGAGAGGAGGAGGAGGAGGGGAGAGAAACGGATGTGAGAGAGACACAAGGACTGGTTGCTTCCCACACAGAGCCTGCGGGACCAAAACCTGCAACCACATACTTGCCCTTGACCGGGAATCGGGAGACCCTCAGGGCCAAAGCTCTATCCACTGAGCAACCGGCCGGGGCGGTTTTCGGAAGCCTTAAAGCAGTGCCTCTGTGGTCTAGCTGATCAGAGTTAGTTATTGGCATCCATTCCTCGGGTGTAAAATGAAATTCCCTGCGCATGTGCTCAGCACACACGCTCAGGATTAAGAATGTACCTGCCTGAGGAGGAATGGAAATAAAGCACCTGGCTGCCCCATAAAGGAGGAACCTGAAGCCGCCTTCTCGGCAATAAATAAATCAGGAGGACTCTAGGTCGGAGACAGCACAAGGCCTATTTTTACTGCTACCTTACCCTGAAAATCTGCTCTGAAACGCACACGCCAATTTTAAATTCCATTTAAAACTCTCTCTCCCTAAAAGATTGTCTTTTAAAACTCAGAGATGCAAAGCAAGTTCCAGTCAAGTATTTCAGAAATATCCTCTTAGACATCAACTATCTTTTCATCTTACTTAACATTTGATTTTAAAGAATAACTCTAGTAATAAAAAAATAGCTTTGATCAACCCACTAACTTGTCTTCAGCCACTGCCATGTGCACCAGCACCCCATACTGAGGGGTGACCGAGAGCCAGGCATGAAGGGCAGGCACTACCCCTGAACTTACAGCCAGATTCGGGGTCTTTCAGTAGAAAGGGAATTTTTATCACGGTAGGGTCACACCCAGAAACTGAATTATTTGTGCTACTACACCACCTGGGAGAAAGGGCAGTGTATGATTTGAAAAGTAGCTAACAGAGCCCTGGCCAATTTAGTTCAGTGGAGAGAGCATAGGCCTGCGGACTAAAGGGTCCCGGGTTCAATTCCCCCGTCAGGAGCACGTACCTCGGTCACAGGCTCCTCCCCAGCCCGGGGCCTTGGTCAGGGCGTGTGCAGAAGGCAACCGATCGATGTGTTTCTCTGACATCATGTTTCTCTTTCTCTCTCTCTCTTCCACTTTCTCTAAAAATCAATGGAAAAATATCCTCGGGTGAAGATTTCAAGAAAAAAAAGGCAGCTAACAGAGCTGTCCTAAAACAAACATAAGAGTTGCAACTGTAGTCAGGATTATCCGCTAAGTACATAAATGAAAGTTTGACCAGGAATGTCTAAAATGCCAAACACGCCAACATAAAAAATTAAAAGCCTTTTGCCTTAAATACTATCAAAATATTTCTAGTGAGTAATGATTATTGTATAAACTTATCAGGTCCAGGAAAATTTACTACACAACCAAGTGAATCCTCAGAAAGGACAGTGACTTTTTCCTTTACCTTTAAAGCAATCTGAAACAAATACGCATTCATCAGTAAGTATCAACATTAGAACTACATTGTAACAGCCATTCCGGACACAATCCCTGTCTGTAAAGGCTAATTTTCAATTGGTTTGGTTCACTAACTTGGCTAATTTCTACAGTTCTTAACTTCCCAGTGTTCATCTACTAATGCTCCACTTGATACAATGAACTGATTCCTGAGAAGAGGCGTACAGAATTCTCATACCAAACCACACTACACTTTTAGAGATGACCAGGGGAAAGGTGCTGTCCCTGTGACATAATGGAAATGTGCCAGCAGGAAGAGCTGGCAAGCTTATATAGAATAGCACAATTTTAAATGTTACAACTTCTCCACAAAGTGACACAGCTTGAAAATGCAGAAGCCACTGCAACTTCCGTGATTCAACCAATGGGAATGATTCTAATAATTATTCATACCACTTCCTTGCATGATTAACAATGCTTTGGTGAGACGGAGAGCTACCCTCCAATTCCTGATTCCAACATCTGAGTCATTTTGTATCAGATACACTAGCAATTGTGTTCACAAATCCAGGTGTGTATCACACCTATCAAAACCTTTTCCTTTATTACTTCTAAAGTCAATATTAGTACAGAGAAGCCCTTTGTAACTCAGGTATGTATTTCTTACAAGTATCCTACACTTTCTCCTAGTGTTCTATGATTTGCTTTATTTGCTCTTTTGCAAAAAAACAAAACAAAAATAAAACCACTTTTTTTTTTCGCCTATGGCCTGAGGAAAACTCAGACTTAAAATGAAAAGAAAGAAAGAAAAAAAATTAACCAACAGTCCCAGCACTATTTACTCAATAATCCATCCTCTCTCCAATAATCTACGTTATTTTAATCACATATTCTAATTTTCCCTCTTGCTGCCAATTTACCAATAATTATTATATGAATTCCTCAGTACAATCTTTTTGGAGAAAAAATTACTGGTATTTATCAGAAACTTAAGTGCACATACCCTTTGACCCAAAAATTACATTTTTAAAAATTCGACATATGGTAATACTACATAAGTACATAAATATAATAATATAACGCTGCTTACTACAATAGCAAAATCCTGGGAACAAGTTAGGCAATGATGATCCATAGCAGGTTTCTGGGACAGAAAACCACTCAATCATTACAAAGAACATCAAATCAAAGGTATTAGAGTTCTACAAACTATTATGCTAAAAATAAAAAAGCAAGCTGCCAAATTAATGTCTTCATTTCCTTTTTAAACTGGGGGGGAGGGGGGAGAAACAAGAGTATGATATGAAAGAGATTGAGTACAGAGCCTACCTTTTAGTAAGCACTTTAATTCCCTTAAAGAAATAAATGTGACTTGAAAACAGATGGCTGAGTATTATTTCATTTCGGAATACAGCATTTTAAAAAAATAAGTTTTCAGCCCTAGTCCGCCTGCAGAACAAAGGGTCCTGGGTTCGATTCCGGTCAAGGGCACCCAGGCCGGGCCCTGGTCAGGGCGTGTGCAGGAGGCAACGAATCAATGTGTTTCTCTCACATCGATATTTCTCTCCAGTCTTTCCCTCTCTCTCTAAAAATCAATGGAAAAATATCCTCGGGTGAGGGTTTTAAAAAAATAAAACACAACACAAACAAAAATAAGCTGTCAACTCACATTCTACTCATAAGAATGTAAGAATGCACACTCCCTACAATGCAGTATTTAACGTGTGATGCTTTCCATTACGGCGTAAAACCTCAATGCCGTAATTCAGGGGGAAAAGTATGACGCCTTCTAAACCGTCTTACTGGGCAACCCACGGAAAACTTCACTTCTCCCCAGCCTCCAGATAACCTCTGAAAAGTGTGCTGTCTTGGCTACCAAGCGGGAGAGATCCCACTTGGGGAACAAAGTGACATTCTCTGTAATCTGGGAAGCAAAGCCTTCCTCCCCGGAAAGCAAGCCCCATCGGCGGTACATACTGTGCGTTTATTTTAAAATCAAAGCAAAAAAAAAAAAAAAAATTTTTTTTTTTTTAAGTCATCGGATCAAGTTTTATCTTTAGGTTGGTCTTCATTGCTATCAAGTCAAAAGAACCCGATTAAAGTCGTCTTCTTTTTTTTTCTTGTCTTTTTTTTATTATTATTATTAAAGTCTTCTTAAAGAAAGAATACTACATTCCTTAAAAGAATTTACTCAGGACTAAAGGTAACCACAATCCGGGCCTTTTATTATGTACCTGCTCCCAGATACTCTGAATAAACATCTCAAATAGAAAAAAAAAACACAAAATAAATAAATACCTAAAACCACAAACTGTCCAAGTACTCCCACACTGTTTCAAGTGGTGAATTTATCTTCTAAGGGGGAGACTTTTTACTCTTCACACCTCTGTGTTCCTGAAGAACAAGTAACTTCTTTCTGATGAAAGAGATCACAATGTACAAAAGGAGAGGATTTTTCACGGGTTCTTGGAAACAAGGTTTCGAAGGACCCAGAAAACAGCAGAAGACTTCAAAACGCGTGGAAAAAACAAATTGCAGAGAGAACAATGTTACTTTTTTTTTTTTTTCTTTTCTGAGACCCACAGATCTTTGTTTTCACTTTTAAGAGTTTCATCTCATTGTCCACTCACTCGGTGGGAGGGTATTTGGTGTTAACTTTTTTGAAAGTTTTAAATTCAAACGAAACTATTAAAAAGTGCGTTGTTGTTTTTTAAATTTTCAATGTTGCCTTCGATAAATAATACAGGACGGGAAGAAAGAAGAAAAAAGAAAAAAAAAAGACTACCTACTGCCCAGCTGAGTGTTTTACAGCCTCAATGTCTTATCGGCGGGGCGCGCATTCCACCGCGAGTGACATCAGATCGAAACTGCACGGTTTCGCCGGCACCGAACCACCCGCCCCTCCAAACGCACGGCTACCGGGCTCGCTGGCGGGGGGACCTCCCCCCCCCAACCCCGACCTCCGTCCCACCGCAGGAGGCCCGCAGCCCCCACTCCCGACGCCCAGTTCCCCGGCGCGGAACCTGTTGCGCGTCCCCGCCCCGCCCGCCGTGAGCCGGAGCCTGGCACCGACGCCCGCGGCGATGCACCTGCCCGACGGCGGCCCCGCGCGCCCGCCGCCCCCGCCCCCGCCCGGGGTGCCCGCCGTCGCCCCCGGGCCGCCGCCCGCGGGGAGGAGGAGGGCGGGGCGCGGGCCCGACGCCGGCGGCGGCCGCACTCGCGCTCGGGACGGACCCCAGCGGCCCTGGGAGGCGCTCGCTCACCTTGGCGGCCGCGGCCCTGGCCGACATCTTGTCTCCCTCCGGCGCCGCGCGAGGCTCCCCGGACCTGAAACTCCGCGCCACCGGCCCGCCGGCTCCTCACGCCACAGCGCAGATAAACATCTCCCGGGAGCGAGCGGGGCTGAAGGCGGGGGGGAGAGGCCCGGCCCACGGGGAGGGGACTCAACTCGGACAAAAGTCCGGGGAACGCCCGCCCGTCCGGCCCGCCCCGCCCGGGTCCTCTCCACGGGGCGCGCCCGGCCGGCGCCTCCCTCCCTCCGAGTGTGGCCGCCCCGCGCGGCCTCCCCAAGCTCGGGCTGCCCGGCCGCGTCCGCCTCGCCCGCTCGTCCCTCCGCAGCCTCCGGGGACCTCCTGCCGTCCCCGCTGCCCGCCCGGAGGTTCCTCGGAAACCGGCTTCAGCGCAACTTCGCTGGAACAGCGCGCGGGGAAGGGACGCGGCGTCGGCGGTCTGAGCCGGCGCCGGCAACCGCGGGCGGCCACGCAAACCTGCCGGCGCGGCGCGGCCCACTGAGCATGCTCAGCTGGGAGGGGGCGGGGCCACGCTGGGGGGCAGGGGCGCGTTGGGGGCGTGGTTTGGATGCGGTGGGCGGGGCCTTCTTGTGGGCGGGGCCAGCGCCCCCCGCCCGCTTCCTGCTGCAGGACGCCCCCCGTCGCGGAAGGAAAAGGCCAGTTTCCCGAAGTAACTTGGGGGCCTGGTTTCCGCCGGCGCGCGAGTCTTCCTGTTTGTTTTTAACTGAGGGTCCGGCGGAAATCGCCCCCAAGCAACAAGCCCCTGAGCCCAATCCTATTTTTTTTTTAAACTTCTAAAGATACTTATCCATTTTGTCCTAGATCAGCCCCAGCCCCTGCACCTCCTACCCGCGCATCCTTCCTTAACCTGGGAAATAACGGTGCTCACAGCTGCACCACGTGTTGGGGGCCTGCTGCTCCATGGGAGGCAACATGCCTGTGGTGTGCGGTGTGTTTTTTTGTTCTTCTTTCTGTAAAGTGCATCCTGGCTCTCATCGCTGATGAGCTCCTAACAAGGTCAAAATAATTACACTGATTCTTGACAACCCGACTGACCTGAGTAAAACCGGTAATGAGGTCACGGGCATTCCGGGCAAGCAGGCTGGTTCACTCACATTAAGCCCTCGAGGTCTATCCGAAGTCTTTTTCTCCAAGTGCAACGAGCCAGATCTTAAAAAAATACATGTCGCCATCAAAAATGCTGGAATTCTTGCCCGGCCAGCGTGGCTCAGTGGTTGAGCGTTGACCTATGAACCAGGAGGTCACGGTTGGACTCCCAGTTAGGGCACATGCCCCCGGCTGCAGGATGGATCCCCAGTGTGGGGTGTGCAAGAGGCAGCCGATCTATGATTCTTTCTCATCATGGATGTGTCTCTCTCGCCCTCTCCCTTCCTCTCTGAAATCAATAAAAATAAATATATATATACTTTTTTTTTAAATGCTGAAATTCTTAGTAGTGAGTGGAGAGGGGTCTGGCTGCCTTACAATTCTAAACCCAGTTCTTCCAGCTCAGCCTGTGCAAAGACGTGCAGTCCACGGTCCGGTTTACTGGGCCATTACTCAAACTGCCCACCGTGCTGGCCGGCGGCCTTGATAAACACCAAGGAACATGCAAAGAAGCGTTACCCTACACTTGGTAAAATGCAAAGCTCCTCACACATGCCAGGAATTCTTAGTAACCTTAAATGATAACACCCTTAAAGAACCCAGGATACAGCCACTAAAGGTACACCAGAGCTGGATAAAAGCGTAAACATCAAGTTCTACATGATGGTTTTCTCTTTCGAATTCAGCGGTATGAAAAGATCACACTTATCTTAACCAGTAAGTATCTGTATGTCATACATAAACAATTAAGATTTTCAATATAAAGTACCATATATTCTGCATTCCAAAGCTACCTGAACCAGGATAAATGGCACTCTTCAAATCAAAGCCTTATCACCCCCCCTTCGCCAACCTCCCTTGCCTAGAAATGGTTAAAGTCACTTTTTTAAAAAGTCATGTGTGTATTTTTCTTTGTTTTTAGACACAGTGTTATTTCTTCTTATAAGAACTGTAATTAATATGTCCTTATGAGCAAACGCTATTTCTTATGAAGGTGGGAGACTTTTTATTTTAAAAGGTAGTTGTGGCCCTAACCTGTTTGGCTCAGTGGATAGAGCGTCGGCCTGCGGACTGAAGGGTTCCAGGTTCGATTCTGGTCAAGGGCATGTACCTTGGTTGCGGGCACATCCCCAGTAGGGGGTGTGCAGGAGGCAGCTGATCAATGTTTCTCTCTCATCGATGATTCTAACACTCTATCCCTCTCCCTTCCTCTCTGTAAAAAAAAAAAATCAATAATATATATATATTTTTAAAAACCCTTCCTTGAATTATAGTGTCCTTTTTAAATTGTTCCATGGTATTTATATCTAAATTAAACTGACGGATGTATATTTTATGTATCACCTTTGCTCCAAAAACGCAGAGAAACTTTGTATCCTTTGTAAAAATAATGGTAGCACTAGCCGCTGGTTTGGCTCAGTGGGTAGAGCGTTGGCCTGCAGACCGAAGGGTCTCGGGTTTGATCCCAGTCAAAGGCACATAGTACCTCGGAGGCAGGCTGGATCCCCGGCCCCAACGAGGGCCCATTGGGGAAGCAACCAATCAGTGTGTCTCTCTCACATCGATGTTTCTCTCTCTGTGTCTCTCCCCTTCCCTCCCACTCTCTCTCTGAAAATCAATGGAAGAACATCCTCAGGCGAGGATTAATAAAAAATAATAATAATGGTAAAACACTGTTGTCAAAAACTAAAAGGACCGCTCCGTCGCTTTGGTTTATATTTGGGGAGATGCTTTCACTAAGACATGGAAAGCAGAATTCAGTTGCCCCTTTAGCAACAAAGAGTTTACCCACGAAACACCAAAACAACGTGGACATTCCACCACAACGTTAAGGCTGAGGTAGGAGAGTGGTTAGAGCTCCTCCAGATTTCTGGTTGGGAAGAAATACACGCACGTTTGAGCTTCTCCCCCAAAGTAACGCTTCCCCCAAGAATCTCTTTCGGTTCCACAGTTTTATCTCAATTCTGATCATCTCATGCACACTGAACAGGAAGCGAAACAACCACAACACTTACAAAGACAACTTCCTGTGGGATTTTTGGTGTCTGCGGCTCAGAATGAAGAAAAAAGAAGAAAAAAAAAAACACAGCGTGTGCAAAATCTTCGTGAGTCTTAGAATGAGCCACTTGGCAAAACAGCCGTGACCCAAGGAGTAACGATGGGCACACGCACATGTTACAGGTTTATGTTTTCTATGTATATATTTCCGTTACATATATATATATATATATATATATATCCTTAGAAAGAGATATTTACGTTATTTCGGGCCCGAGATAGGAGTGTGTGTATGAAATGCAAAGGGGAAGTTCAAGAACACTGGGACGGAACAGGAGGTTCTCGATTATGTCCCAGGAGAGAATCTACGACATACAAAATACTACAAGTAGGAGAACTGTATCAAAGCATTGTAAAAATAATAGTAATAATAATACTCCTGATCTTACTCCGATGCCATAACTCAGTGTGGGGGGGGGGGTTAAAAATTCTATAAATTGATTCAGAGTTCTCCTCTGCCGATAAAGTCATTGTAACATTAAATAAAGAAGATCTTTTTAGGCACAAATACACAGAGAGTATATTTCCAGATCAATTTCTGTGTATTTATTTACACATATATATGGAGAGAGAGAGAGAGAGACTGATTCCTAAAAAGAAGCTGAATGGTCCAGTCCCTCTGAGGGTAATGTTTGGATTTTATTTTTACAGTGTTTGTGATACAGCATCCTATCACCCTAACTGGTGTGGCTCAGTGGATAGAGCGTTGGCCTGCGGACTGAAGGGTCCCAGATTCGATTCTGGTCAAGGGCATGTACCTTGGTTGCAGGCACATCCCCAGTAAGGGGTGTGCAGGAGGCAGCTGATCAATGTTTCTCTCTCTCATCAATGTTTCTACCTCTCTATATCTCTCCCTTCCTCTCTGTAAAAAATCAATAAAATATATATTTTTTAAAAAGCATCCTATCTAATAAAAGAGTAATAAGCAAATTAACCATCACTCCACAACAAAGATGGCAGCACCCACAGCAGCCGGGGCAGGACACTGGCAACATCGCCGCGGCAACTCGAGCCCAGTGTCCGCTCCTCAGCTACACGGAGGGAGGGGAGGGGCCTCTGGCCAGAGGCAGGGGTGAGGGACGCTGGCGGCAACATTGCAGGCCGGGCTGAGGGACACACACCCCCATGCACGAATTTCGTGCACCGGGCCTCTAGTTTATAATAATTATCTTTTAAAACAAACAAAATATAGAAACGTTAGTGCCACTCCACTTAAAAAGAAGCAAATAGATTTTTATATTTCAAATAACTTGTAAAAGGAAGTAAAATATCTACATTTATTTCCAAAAGAGACAGTGGATGGTCAACTTAGAACAAATCACAGGAGAGGGAGAGGACATCGATAATATAGACTTTTCTTTTTTAAAATATGTTTTTATCGATGTCATAGAGAAGAAGAAAGAGGGCGAGAGAGAGAGAGAGAGAGAGAGAGAAACATCAATGGTGAGAGAGAATCTTGGATCAGCTGCCTCCTGCACACACCCACACCCCCACACACACACTGGGGATGGAGCCTGCAACCCGGGCATGTGCCCTGACCGGGAATCGAACCCTGACCTCCTGGTTCACAGGTTGAAGTTCAACCACTGAGCTACGCCGGCTGGGTTGGGAGAGCATTTTTTATCTCCTGCCCCTGCCAGTCCTGGCTTCTCCTTTTGAAAGGGCATCACGAACAGCTGAAGGAAAGCCAGCCGGTTCATCAACACTAAATCAATGTTCCCTTTGGATGACAAAGGGTGGACCAAGATGGTGAAAGCATCGAAAACAGCATGAGGGGCGTGGCTCACGCCGGGGTGCGGGCTCCACCCCCAGCGTGGGGCATGCAGGAGGCAGCCGATCCATGATTCTCTCTCCTCATCATTGATGTTTCTATCTCTCTCTCCCTCTCCCTTCCTCTCTAAATCAATAAAAGAAAAAAAATTGGTTGTTTTTTTTTAAGAAGAGCATGAGTTGGATAATCTGGGAAACATCTTCTGGTGCAAAAGTGGTCTCATGGGCACAAGAGAAGTGGGGTCCCATGGGGGGCGGGGAGGTATGCGTGAGCGGGGGCCGAGGCAGATGCATCCTAAGGCCCTTGCTAGCCACAACTCTCGGGGCTCTGAGGAGTCACAAGCCGAGGTCTTGCTCATCCCTGACACGATGAGGCCGGCGTGGGATGTGGCTCTTTGTGGATCGAACCCATGGTGGAAAGATAACATATCATCACGCTACATACTTTGTTCCTGGGACAAGCTCTAATTTTAAACGTGATTAATACTTCCATTGGCGAGCGCATAGTCCATGGAAATGAAAAGCTGTATGAAAGCTGGGCGCATTAAACACACACACACACACACACACACACACACACACACACACCAGGCTGAGCTTCAGCATGTGTGCGTGCGTGCGTGCGTGCGTGCATGCGTGTGTGTGTGTGTGAAAGAGAGAGAGCAAGGGTTGTGTTTTAAAAGGGTGTGGTTTCCTGACTCTTGGGGTTGAGTGGAAACATTCTTGAGCCAAATTCATTTCTCTGATATCCCGAAGGCAGAAAGAAACCGGCGCCTAAAATAGCATAAAACCCTTCTTGCACATACAATCCATGCAACTCAACTGAGACGTGTGGGCAACACCCCACGACTCTCGTCTGAATTCCTCCCTTAGAGATAGTCCAGGCGGTTGGACTGGAACATTTAGCAACGCAGCCTACTTTTCACTCACTCCTTCATTCATTTTTCCCTGTTCGACGCATTATTTATATTATCTCTTCCTACGACGTGCCCGTCTTTTGAATTTTTTTCTCAGGTTTTTTTCCTTTTTTAATCCTCACCCAAGGGCATGCTTTGTTTGATTTTAGAGAGAGAGGGAGGGAGAGGAAGAGAGGGAGGCACAACTATCTTCTCCCCCCCACCCCCAATCCCTAACCCCTGGCCACCACAAATCCACTCTCCATCTCTATAATTATATTCCTTCACCAATATGACATAACTGGAATCACACAGTGTGCGACCTTTTCTGAATTGGCTTTTTCAACTCAGCACAATTTCTTGGAGGTTTATACACGTTGTTGCATGTATCACAGATTCCTTCCTTTTTTAAAAAATAAAAATGTATTTATTAATGTCAGAGAGGAAGAAAGAGGGAGAGGGAGAGAGAAACACCCATGATGAGAGAGAATCATGGATCGGCTGCCTCCTGCACGCCCCTTACTGGGGATCCAGCCCACAACCCGGGCATGTGCCCTGACCGGGAATTGAACTGTGACCTCCCGGTTCATAGGCTGACACTCAACCGCTGAGCCACGCTGGCTGGCCCATTCCTTCCACTGTGTGGATGTTCTGACGTCACCGTTACCCATTGGAAGACACCTGAGTAGGTTCCAGCTGTTGGCTCTCAGGACTAAACCTTCTATGAATATTTGTTTGTTTGTTTTTATATATATACTAGAGGCCCGTTGCACGAAGATTTGTGCAAGAATAGGCCTTCCTTCCCCTGGCTTCGCTCCGGGCCGCCCGGGAGCCTGCAGTCCTTGCTCCCAGCCAGAGCACTGCTCCTGTAGCTCCCTCCGGCCCCCCGCCCTCCCCCTCATAGCAGACATCCCGCCTGGCCGCTCCACACCTGCATATGCAAATTAACCCGCCATCTTTGTTGGGTTAATTTGCATATGTACTCCTGATTGGCTGATTTTTAGGCAGAGGTACGGTCAATTTGCCTATTTCTCTGTTATTAGTGTAGCTTTTATTGCTTTTTACAGAGAGGAAAGGAGAGGGATAAAGAGTTAGAAACATCGATCAGCTGCCTCCTACACACCCCCCACTGGGATGTGCCTGCAACCAAGTTACATGCCCCCGACCGGCCGGAATCGAACTCGGGACCTTTCAGTCCCCAAGCCGACACTCCATCCACCGAGCCACACCGACCAGGGCCTTCTATGAATATTTGTGTGCGAATCCTTGCATGCCAAGAGCTCCTCACTTCTCTGGGATACGTGCCCGAGAATTCAAATGCTCAGTCCTATCGTAAATCCATTTTTAGTTTCGGAAGGAACTGCCAAGCTCTTTTCCGGCCTGGCCGTGCCATCCTACACTCCTACCAGCGGCGCACGCAGGGTCCAGTTTCTCCACGCCCTGGTCGGCGCTGGCTGTTGCCACTGTGTCTCCTTTTAGCCGTCCTGACAGGTGTGTGATGCTATCTCCCGGCTTCCTTTTGCATCTCTCTAATGGCTGGGATGTGAAACAGCATTTCCCGTGCTTACTCGCCACCTGCACATCCCTTTCCATGTCAATGTCTTTTGTCTACTTTTTAAATATATTTTTATTGATGTCAGGGAGGAAGGGAGAGGGAGAGAGAGAGAGAGAGATAGAAACAGCAATGATGAGAGAAAGTCATGGATCGGCTGCCTCCTGCACGCCCCCTACTGGGGATCAAGCCCGCCACCCGGGCATGTGTCCTGACGGGGAATCGAACCCTGACCTCCTGGTTCATGGGTAGATGCTCAACCACCGAGCCACGCTAGCTGGGCAGGACTTTTTTTAAAAATATATATATAATTTTATTGATCTCAAAGGAAGGGAGAGGGAGAGATAGAAACATCCATGATGAGAGAGAATCATGGATCGGCTGCCTCCTACACGCCCCCCCCCCCCCGCCCCGGGGATCAAGCCCGAAACCCAGGTACGTGCCCTTGACTGGGAATCAAACCCGGGACCCTTCAGTTCACAGGCCGACACTCTATCCACTGAGCCAAACTGGCCAAGGCTTTTTTTTTTTTTTTTTTTTACTACTGAGTCTTGAGAGTTCTTTATATAGTCTAGATACAAGGACTGGTTGAATATGTGGTTTGCAAATATTTTCTTCCCAATGTATAGCTGGTTTTTTCACAGGATTTTTTCCAGGAAAAGCTTGTTAATTTTTGTTATACTTTTTAAAAATTGACTTCAAAGCGAGGAAGGAAGAAGGAGAGAGAGAGAGATAGAAACATCCATGATGAGAGAGAATCACAGATCGGCTGTCTCCTGCACGCCCCCCACTGGGGATCGAGCCCGCAACCTGGGCACGTGCCCTCCCTGGGAATCGAACCGTGACCTCCTGGTTCATAGGTTAATGCTCAACCACTGAGCCACTCAGGCTGGGCAAACATCTTGACTGTAACTTGTTGAGAGCTCTTGACCGTCGGCCTGCGGACCAAAGGGTCCCGGGTTGGATTCCGGTCAAGGGCACGTACCTCGGTTGCAGGCTCCTCCCCGGGTTGGTCCCTGGTCGGGGCGTGTGCAGGAGGCAACCAACTTATGTGTCTCTCTCACATCGATGATCCTCTCTGTCTTTCCCTCTCTCTTCCTCTCTCTCTTAAAAAAAAAAATCAATGGAAATTATCCTCGGTTAAGGATTAAAAACAAACAAACAAACAAAAAAACTGGAGATGTTGCTCTGACTGGTTTGGCTCAGTAGATAGAGCGTCGGCCTTCGGACTGAAAGGTCCCAGGTTTGATTCCGGTCAAGGGCATGTACCTTGGTTGCAGGGCACATCCCCAGTAGGGGGTGTGCAGGAGGCAGCTGATGGATGTTTCTCTCTCATCGATGTTCCTAACTCTGTATCCCTCTCCTTTCCTCTCTGTAAAAAAAAAAAAATCAATAAAATATATTTTTAAAAAACAAAAAACTAAAGATGTTACTGGTCCTGCTCCCTCTGGCTGTAAAGCCGAGAGGCATATCAGTACTTGACAGCTTATCCGCGACAGAACGCCCCTCGGTCAGACTCCCGGTCAGACTCCCGGAGCGCAGAGCAAGTTGGAATCAGCCACAAAGTAAAATTACAGCATCCAGGGACTTGCCCACGTTTCAGATTCTGCTGACCCGGGAACTCCAATTACAGGGTAACGAAGTGTTGCGAAGTAGACAGCCCCGAAGGGTGGGTCTCTTTTTTAATGAGTAGCTAAGAGCCGTGTTCCATCAGCAGGCCCTTTGTACACAAGCATCAATTATTTCCCGTGGGCTCAATATTTGGGCTGAAACTCCCCCCTTCCTCTCCCCTCCTGCCCTTCTGCTCGGTCAGCTTTCTGGCTTGAACGAGCCAGACTCGACCTCAACCCGGTGCAGACGACATCGGCAGCGCCTGACGGCCGGGCTCAGCGCCTGATGGCCACGTTTAAGGTCCGGCCTTCCAGGCGCGTGGGGAGGGGTCGGGCTCGCACCCCTTCTGGTCAGCCTTAGGCAGGCACATTCCCCCTTTGTGGGCCCTTCTTCTTCTTCTTCCTCCTCCTCCTCCTCCTCCTCTGCCTCCTCCTCCTCCTCTGCCTCCTCCTCCTCCTCTTCCGCCTCCTCCTCCTCCTCTCCGCCTCCTCCTCCTCTTCTTCCTCCTCTTCTTCCTCCTCTCCCTCCTCTTCTTCTTCCTCTTCTTCCTCTTCCTCTTCCTCTTCTTCCTCTTCTTCTTAAATGTTTTTATTGGGGATCAATCCCGCAACCCGGGAACCAAACTGGTGACTTCCTGGTTCATAGGTCAACGTTCAATCAGTGAGCCATGTGGGCCAGGCTCTCTGTACCTTTTTGATACTTATATATTAGTTTTTTAAAATACATTTTATTGATTTCTTTTACAGAGAGGAAGGGAGAGGGACAGAGAGTTAGAAACATCGATGAGAGAGAAGCATCGATCAGCTGCCTCCTGCACACCCCCCACTGGGGATGTGCCCGCAACCAAGGTACATGCCCTTGACCGGAATCGAACCTGGGACCTTTCAGTCTGCAGGCCGACGCTCTATCTACTGAGCCACACCGGTCAGGGCCTTATATATTATTTTTTGTTTCTATATTTTCTTTTTTTTTTAAATATGTTTCTATTGATTTCAGAGAAAGGAAGGGAGAGGAAGAGAGAGAAGCGTCAATGATGAGACAGAATCATCCATCAGCTGCCTCCTGCACGCCCCCTACTGGGGATCGGGCTGCAACTCGGGAATCAAACCGGTGACCTCCTGGTTCATAGGTCGACGACACTCAACCACTAAGCCACACCAGCCGGGCACAATATTTGTAATTATTATAAGTATTTATAAAGGTTAGATAAAGAGAAATATACCCTTTAGAGGGGCTCTATTTCCACACACACACACACACACACACACACACACACCAGCTTCATACTGAACACAATGGCTGTGCCATAAAAGCTGAGTCAGAGGAACCGGTCCCCCGTGGTGACTTACCCACATAGCGAAACGAAAATAAACACCAGGACCTTGAAAAAGAAAAAAAAAAAACAATAAGACAACTCAAAGCTCTATAAAATGTACTTTTACAAGGGAATCGAAGGCGTTTGTCTTCAGGAACATGAAAGCGATTTCCGTAGACCCACACCCAAATCCGCCGGAAGAATGGTAGCCTGTGAGAGCGACTTACACCATGTTATCCCGCGTTACAGGATAAGGTGGCCCTGGCCGGCGTGGCTCAGTGGATAGAGTGTTAACCTGCGGACTGAAGGGTCCCGGGTTCAATTCCGGTCAAGGGCACAGGCCTGGGTTGTGGGTTCGATCCCCAGTGTGGGGCGTGCAGGAGGCAGCTGATCCACGATTCTCTCTCATCATGGATGTTTCTCTCCCTCTCTCCCTCTCCCATCCTCTCTGAAATCAATAAAGATATATTCTTTAAAACACACACACACACAGAAATGCCACGGTGTGTTTCTCACAAGAGAGACCCGCCACACGTGGGAGGAGCAACACGCACCTGCCTGTCCAGCAGATGGTCGCCGGGCGCGCACCACGCCGCCGCTGGGCGCCCATGAATCATGTATGAGGCACCTGATCTGTCCCGGGCTCCCACCCGGCTTGTAACACGTGGGGAAATGACAAGACTGCTCGGCGGCGCTGCCTCCTTGGGATAGATACAGTTTGCCAAACTCTAAGTCCATGTGCAAAATGTGATGTTTTGGCCCTGGCCAGTTTGGCTCCGTGGAGAGAGCGTCGGTCTGCGGATCGATGGGTCCCGGGCTCAATTCTGGTCAAAGGCATGGACCTCCGTTGCAGGCTCAGGCCCTGGTCGGGGCGTGTGCAGGAGGCAGGCGATCCATGATTCTCTCTCATCATGGATGTCTCTCTCTCTCCCTCTCCCTTCCTCTCTGAGATCAATAAAAAGGTATAGAATAAAACAAATAAAAGGAGCTTTCTGCCCATGATTGGTCAGCAGACAGAAACATGGAACCGCCAGAGACCTGGATGTCAATGCAGCTTTAAGCTTTCTTTTCCTTTTTCTTTTCCTTTCGGTGATCAGACGCCTTCTCCCTTTCAAAAATAGCCGCGTAGGAATTCTCTGCTAGAGCTTCCCATGGAGACTTGCCTGAAGGTCTGGCATGATTGACCCCCATGTCCCTGAGTCCTGCCCCGCCCCCCCTCCCACACACACACACACACACACACACACACACACACTCCTGCTCCTTCTGACGACACCCACCTAAACGCCAACACCCTTTCCCTCTCAGATTTAGCACGGGCTTACGTCACGAACTATATTGAGAGCTCGCCTTCCACCTTTCGAGAAGTAGAAAGGTTGCTGTGACGGGTGTGTTTTATTGATGAAGAAAAAGCGTCCACTGCGTCTAGACCAGTGGTTCCCAACGTGGGGCACACGCCCCCAGGGGGGCAGTTTGATGTTTAAGGGGGGCGATTCAAGAATGCGTTATTCACAGTGAATGTCTTAGGGTTCGAGGGGCCTCGTGGACAGCCTATACATACATACGGTGACATATTTTTGCATCTCAGTTCTCTGTTACATGTTTTGAAACTTTATTTGCTATTTTTTCATAGCCCTTCACATTATTATTATTTTTTTAAACACTTCCTTAGTGATCTCTTCCTCAGTACGTCCACTGTCCTTTCTTTCGTCCTTCTGTTTTTCTCTCTCATGGAGGCCATGTTCTTTGGCAGCTGGTTTAGACCAAGTTCATGGCCTTTGAGGCTTCCTCCATGTGAATGGGAGTTCCCTTTTTTAATAAGAAGAATTCTATGTCACCGAGGGGGGCATCAGGATGTTAGAGATGCTTAGGTGGGCCGTGGCCAAAAAAAGGTTGGGAGCCAGTGGTCTAAACACATCATTTCTGTATATTTTTATTTTTATTATTTTTTTAATATATTTTATTGATTTTTTTACAGAGAGGGAGGGAGAGAGATAGAGTTAGAAACATCGATGTGAGAGAAACATCGATCAGCTGCCTCCTGCACACCCCCCCACTGGGGATGTGCCCGCAACCAAGGTACGTGCCCTTGACCGGAATCGAACCTGGGACCTTTCAGTCCGCAGGCTGACGCTCTATCCACTGAGCCAAATTTGGCAATTTCTGTATATTTTTAAAACTGATCTCAGAGAGGAAGGGAAAGGGAGAGAGAGACAGAAACATCAATGATGGGAGAGAATCATGGATTGGCTGCCTCCTGCACGCCCCCTACTGGGGGTCGAGCCCGCAACCCGGGCGTGTGCCCTGACCCAGAATCAAACCGTGACCTCCTGGTTCCTAGGTCGATGCTTGACCTCTGAGCCAGCTGTCCAGGCCGTTTCTGTACTTGAATGTGGCTCTGGGGGCGGGGGGCCAGGGGGGGGGGTTCAGGGTGCACACTCCACCCTGGTTCGCAAACAAACGGGCGGCATTCCTCGTCTTATTATGTGCGCTCCCCACGCAGTGTGTCCGCGGAATGTGTGTGGGAGCTGATCTACGGCAGGACAAAGCCGTCCTGAGGTTGGGACATTTTATTCACGGGCAAAAAAAAAACAACAAAATAAAAATAAAAATAGCCAACACAACACAGGCCGCTTTCATGGAACTCAAAGGTCAGGTCGGAAAACAGGACGGGGGATGTGCAGAGCGCCCTGCACGGGGCCTGACCTGCTGAAAAGGAGGACTCGCCTTTCGCGAAAACAAGTGAGGGGTGAGGTGGGTTTAACAAAAACAGGGAAGCCTCGCCCTAGCTGATTTGGCCCAGTGGTTACAGCACTGGGCCCCAAGGGTGGCCGGTTCGATTCCCGGTCAAGGACACGCACCTGGGTCGCAGGTTCGATCCCCGGCCCAGGTCAGGGCGCGTGTGGGAGGCAGCCAATTGATGTGTCTCTCTCACATTGATGTTTCTCTCTTTCTCTCTCTCTCCCTCTCTCTTTCTTTCTCTCCTCCACTCTCTCTAAAAATCACTGGGAGAAAAAACATCCTGGGGTGAGGGTTAACAACAAAAAAAAACACACAACGAAAACCAGTTTGGAATCGGAGAAGCAATACTAGACGGATCAGTGGACCGCGATAAAGGATTCGAAATGCTTAAGAGAACGAAATGCCCCATAAAGGTACACGGTAAAGGCGGGTGAGGTGACTGTGAAGGCAGCATGGGAAGGAAAGAGGTCACTGCTCGGCGTGGTCAATGCCGCTAGGGAAGGTAGCTAGCTGGGAAAAGACAAAGCCGGACTCCTCTCACTCCTCATACCCACCTCAATGTCAAAGTCTCTGCACGTCAGAGGATCAAAGTTTCTAAATGTAAAAACGGAGTCATAAGAGGAAGCCTGGGAGAAGAGTGGCTATGGTGGGGAGGGGACAGGGATGGGACGGACAGTCACTTTCTATGCAGGACATGACACTCAACACCAAACAATGAGTCGGGGAAATACTCGCAACGGGGACACGAAGAGCTAACTCCCTTCATTTAGGACGGGCTCCTATGAACAGATGAAAAATAAGCCAGCAGCCCGGCCGGCACGGCTCCGTGGTTGAGCATCAACCCCTGAACCAGGAGGTCAGGGCACAGGCCCCGGGTGCAGGCTGGATCCCCAGTGGGGGGCGTGCAGGAGGCAGCCGATCCATGACTCTCTCATCATGGATGTTTCTCTCTCCCTCTCCCTTCCTCTCTGAGTTCAATAAAAAAAAAATAACAATAATGATAAGCCAACAGAATGGGGAAAGTACAGAGAAAATCCCCGGGAAGAGAAATACAAACCTCAACACAAAAACCCTAAGAGGAGGTTCAACGTCACACGTACTTCCAGAAGTAACATCGAAGCCACGGCGCCCTGGCCGGTGTGGCTCAGCGGATAGAGCGTTGGCCTGCAGACTGAAGGGCCCCGGGTTCGATTCCCGGTCAGGGCACAGGCCCAGGTGGTGGGCTTGATCCCCAGTAGGGGGCGTGCAGGAGGCAGCCCGTCCATGATTCCCTCTCATCAATGAAGTTTCTATCTCTCTCCCTCTCTCTCTCCCTTCTTCTCTGAAATCAATACAAATATATTCTTTAAAAAATTAGATGCACTTCATAAAAATTAAAACACACACACACACACCATGATGCTGCTGTTTGACTTCCCCATCCCCATGCAAATCACTGGGCAGGGCCTGGGGTGAGGCCGAGAGAGGCTGGGGAGGGGCGCCCATGTAAGAGGTCCCGTGTCTGGGGGCATCGGCAGTGTTTATCCGACGTTAGAAAGCTTGCGTCTCTGCATTCTCTGGCCCACAAAGAATGTGCCCTGTAAATACACTCCCAGGGCCCAGGCTTCCGCTCCGAGGTCAAGGTCGCCGAAGGAGCGGGGCCACTCAGGATAGAATCAGGTTCAACCCGCCTCCCACGGACTCTGCTCGGGCCACGCCCCCGGGGTCCCCTCGCTGCCACACCAGCCGGGCACCAGACAGACATCACACCGTTATTAAGCTCCCTGCACGGCCCTGTGGACACGGATGTCTCCTCACGAGGCCTGAGCATCCTTTTATTCAACTCTTTTATTTTTATTTTTTAAATATATTTTATTGATTTTTTTTACAGAGAGGAAGGGAGAGGCATAGAGAGTTAGAAACATCGATGAGAGAGAAACATCGATCAGCTGCCTCTGCACACCTCCTACTGGGGATGTGCCTGCAACCAAAGTAGATGCCCTTGACCAGAATCGAACCCGGGACCCTTTGGTCCACAGGCCGATGCTCTATCCACTGAGCCACACCGGTTAGAGCCAAATCTTTTTTTATATATATTTTTATTGATTCCAGAGAGGAAGGGAGAGGGAGAGAGAGATAGAAACATCCATGATGAGAGAGAGTCATGGACCGGCTGCCTCCTGCACACCCGCTACTGGGGATCGAGCCTGCAACCCGGGCCTGTGTCCTTGACCGGAATCGAACCCGGGACCCTTCGGTCCGCAGGCCAATGCTCTATCCACTGAGCCACACCGGCCGGGCCAGGCCATTTTTACAGAAAGCGTGCAGAAGGATGTTCGTACACCGACAGCCACAGGCGTCATGGTGCGATGGCCCCTGCCCGTGTCGCAGGCTGGCTGAGACGGAGGAAAGCGGCTCGCTGGGAGGCGGGCCTGTGCAGCACCCTGTCCCCGGGAATGGCCAGGCGGGGTGTCCCGTGCCCCTAGGACGGTCTCTGGGACGGATGCACGAGGAACATGCTTCCGTGGAGGAGGCCTCTTGCCTCGCCACCGAGCGGAGACCTGACGGGAGAGCGGTGCCCTGTGGGTTTCACATGCCGCGGCTCATCAATTCCCGGCAGGGACGCTCTGTCCCTCGCAGGGCTGTGAGCGAGAAGCAGAGATGCTGCTGCCGAGAAACATCCTGCCTGGGGCGGGGGGGGGGGGGGAGGAGGAGAGAGAGAGAGAGAGAGAGAGAGGGGGGAGAGAGAGAGAGAGAAGAGAGAGAGAGAGAGAGAACGAGGAAGAGAGAGAGAGAGATAGAGAGAGAGGGAGAGAGAGAGAGAGGGAGAGAGAGAGAGAGAGCGAGAGCGAGCAATCTTTATTTTTCCCAAGGGAGGAGGAAGAGAGAAAAAGAGATGGAGAGAGAGGGAGAGAGAGAAACAGAGAATAATCTTTTTTTTTCCCCCAAGGGAGGGGGAGAGAGAGAGCGAGAGGCAGAGAGAAACATCAATGTGCAAGAGACACCTCGACCTGCTGCCTCCTGCATGCAATCAGGCCCGGGAATGGAGCCTGCAACCCAGGAACATGCCCTTAGACCAGAATTGAACCCGGAACCCGTCGGTCCTCGGGCCGGGCTCTATCCATGGAGCCAAACCAGCCAGGGCGAGAGAACCATCTAGCACTGAGGGCAAGAGCAACGGGAAGGCTGAGGAAGGATGGGCCGTGCCTACTACGACTGCATCTACTGACTGATGCCTGCAGACAAAGGGAGGAAGCCCAGGCCATGTGCGCCCGATAACCCGCCCAAGGTCAAGGTCGCGGGGACGGGCCTCCTGGGCCACCCCTCCCAGGCGGGCTGGGATGCAGGGCGGAGGCGACCCAGCGCTCCGGGCTCTGGATGCCCACCGTGTTCCCACCAGACGAAGAGGAGCCAGACCCTCCCCTCGGGAGGCACGGAGCACGCGTGGAGGGCTGGTGACCAGGGCCCGCCAGCCCGGGGCTCCCGGCCAGCTAGTGGGCGGCTCCCCGCACACACCGCGCTAAGAAAGTGTGCAAAACAGGAAATGAGGTCAGAGCGAGATCCCTCAGACGCGGCGGGAGTCACGGTGACATGAGGATATGGTTTTACATGTTTTTACTGGTTTCAGAAAGGAAGGGAAAGGGAGGGGAGAGAGAGAGAGAGACATATCAATGATGAGCCCGGCTGGTGTGGCTCAGTGGTTGAGCGTTGACCTAGGAACCAGGAGGTCATGGTCCAATTCCCGGTCAAGGGCACATGCCCGGGTTGCGGGCTCGATCCCCAGTAGGGGGCGTGCAGGAGGCAGCCAATCCATGATTCTCTCTCATCATGGATGTATCTATCTCTTTCTCCTACTCTCTTCTTCTCTGAAATCAGTAACAAATATATATATATTTTTAACAGATTTTTATTGATTTCAGAGAGGAAGGGAGAGGGAGAGAGATAGAAACATCCATGATGAGAGGGAATCATGGATTGGCTGCCTCCTGGGAATCAAGCCTGCAACCCGGACACGTGCCCTTGACCGGAATCGAACCTGGGACCCTTTAGTCCACAGGGTGACGCTCTATCCATTGAGCCAAACCAGCTAGGGCAAGATATATTTTTTTTAAATAAAAATAAAAAAACACCAGGGATGACAGAGAATGATTATCAGCTGCCTCTGCCACGCCCCCTACTGGGGATGGAGCCTACAACCCGGGCATGTGCCCTGACCGGGAATCGAACCCTGACATCCTAGTTCATGGTTTGGCGCTCACCCACGGAGGCACGCCGGCCGGGCCCTGCTGGTTATCTCTCTTACAAACTCCAGAACGCTCCCGGGCGAGGCGGGAGAGGTCATGGCACTGTGAGCACACATGTGGAATGGCCTGTGCTGTCCCTCGATTATACAACAGCCTCTCGTGTGCCTTCCGCGCTCCGGATCGAAATCTTTTCCTTGGAGATGGAAGTCTTAGTGCATTTCAATCCGAGAGGACTCTGCTGGGCCTTGAAGTGCAAATTCAAATGCAAAATAGAAAACAAAGATGAAAGTGCAGGCTGGAATAGAAAGTAAAAAAAAAACAAAACAAAACAACAAACAGAACCCAATTCCAAGAGACTTGGACAAAAACATACTTTCAGACACGGGAGAGCGCCGGTCCTTGGCGGTGAGGAGGTCAGGTCTCCTCCGGGCTGCCTGGCCCTGAACACGCCGAGGAGGACCCCAGGCAGGACAACAAAGGGATTTTGGAGGTTCAAAGCTGCACTTGAAAATGGCCTCCTTGCAGGGTGAGTGGGATTGCACAGACTAGCACCCACACGGGTGGGGCTGCACCCTGACAGCTCGGGATATTTGAGCAGCTCTGAGCTTTCTTTCTTTTTTGAAAATATTTTTTTTTATTGATGTCAGAGAGGAAGGGAGAGGGAGAGGGAGAGAGAGAGCGAAACATCCACGATGAGAGAGAATCATCCATCGGCCGCCTCCTGCACGCCCGCCACTGGGGATGAGCCCGCAACCCGGGCGTGTGCCCTGACCGGGAATCGAACCGTGACCTCCTGGTTCATAGGTTGACGCTCAACCCCTGAGCCACGCCGGCCGGGCTCCCACCTGGTGGATTTCAAGTGCGGACCTGCTTTCCTTTCGGCCAGGGAGTGATGCCTACTCCTTGCCTAGACCAGGCTTCGTGGCTTTGAGGAATTGGAACGCTTTAGGCATCTTTTCCTCCTTCCTTCTAGACGTCCTAGGAATGGGAGGGGCAAAAGGGGCCCCCGATCCCGGCCAGGGTGGCTCAGTGGTTGAGCGTCGACCTAGGAGCCAGGAGGTCACGGGTTCGATTCCCGGTCAGGGCACATGCCCGGGTTGAGGGCTCCATCCCCAGTGTGGGGCATGCAGGAGGCGGCCGGTCCATGATTCTCTCTCATCATTGGTGTTTCTCTCTCTCTCTACCTCTCCCTTCCTCTCTGAGACCAATAAAAATATATGTAAAAATAAAAAAATAAAGCCATTCCTGATGTGAGGATCTCACAGGGGATGGGCCAAAAAAGGGATGTTTCTCTCCAGGTAAATCTAGAGATCTTTCTGGCGTCAACGGATCTCCAGATTACCTTACGTTCTGCTGAGAATTCGAGGTACCGCGCCAAGAACCGCATCAGACATCGCTCTGAACCACAGGCTCAAAGATCTAAATTAAAATAAAACAAAGGCGCCCCGGCCGACGTGGCTCAGTGGTTAGAGCGCCCACCTAGGAACCAGGAGGTCAGGGCACGTGCCCGGGGTGCAGACTCGATCCCCAGGAGCGGGGCGTGCAGGAGGCAGCCGATCCATGATTCTCTCATCATGGATGTTTCCATCTTTCTCTCTCTCCCTCCCGCTTCCTCTCTGACATCCATAGAAATATATTTTTAAAAAGAAAAGAAGCAGCCGACAGGGTGAGTAAGGCCTGCAGGGTGGGACCGCAGAGAGCACGGCCGGGAGGGGGCCGCAGAGGCCGCGAAGCCCCCACTGCGCGCTGTCGGAACGAATCAGGCCCTCGGCTCGTGGGAGCTTGGTCCCCGCAGCGGTGGGGGGAGGGGAGCCGGCCTCACCCTCAGCGCATCTCGGTCACGGGACTCGGCGGGGACTGGCGTGGTCACCACGAGACAAGCCTGCGGCGGACAGCCGTCCGGGGCAAAGCCCCGGGGGGGACCCGGAATGCACCCTGTTAGGAACGAGCAGGGACCTCAGCTCATCTCAGCAAACCGCTGCCCCGGTCCGCTCCGAGCTGATACACCAGCAAGACAATAAACTAGGGCCGTGGTCAGCAAACCGCGGCTCGCGAGCCACATGCGGCTCTTTGGCCCCTTGAGTGCGGCTCTCCCACAAAATACCACGGCCTGGGCGAGTCTCTTTTGAAGAAGTGGCTTTAGAAGAAGTTTAAGTTTAAAAAACGTGGCTCTCCAAAGAAATTTCCATCGTTGTCCTGTTGATATTTGGCTCTGTGGACTCATAATGAGTTTGCCGACCACTGACCTGGAGGGACTGCTGGTCCCTCGGAATCCGTGGTCATGAAAGTCTCTAAATCGAGGGAAAACTAGCAAAATCATCGTGCTCAACGATTTTAGAATTTGACATTTTTTTACTTGTTTGCAAACTTGATGCCTAGCTAGCTTTTGAGACAAAAAAAGGCTAATTTCTTATTCAATCAGGAAAGGCTTTATTTATTTATTTTTACAGATATTTGTATTGGTTTCAGAGAGGAAGGGAGAGGAGAGAGAGGTAGACACATCACTGATGAGAGAGAATCATGGATTGGCCGCCTCCTGCACACCCCCTACTGGGGATGGAGCCCGCAACCCGGGCACGTGCCCCGACCGGGAATCGAACCGTGACCTCCTGGCTCATAGGTCGATGCTCAACCACTGAGCCACCCTGGCCGGGCTCGGGGGCCCCTTTTGACCCTCCCATTCCTTGGACGTCTAGAAGGAAGGAGGACAAAGATGCCTAACGCGTTCCAGTTCCTTAAATTGGTTGTTTTGAAAGCGCTGGTCTCGTTCGTGTAAGAATAAAGAATGCTCCCCGACTTGCGTGTCAGGACCACTGCTCTGGCCAGAAAGGAATGTCTAGCAAATACCCTTTCCCGCTCACACGGAGAGACCTGGGCCTGGCCCTGGGCGGCGCGGCGGGGCCCCTGGAGATCTGTCTGTTTCCTCCGGCAAAGAGATCTAATTCGGAATCTAATAAAGAGAGAGATTTCTCCCAAGCTCTAGGCTGGCCGTGGGACTTAGAGCAAGCCTGGGGCCCCGTCCCGGAGGGGGGGGGGGGGTTGCGGGGAGGGTGCACAGGAGGGACCTGGTGACGGTCGGGTGCAGAGTGCTCAGGGAACTCACGGGATGCAAAAGGCTCTTCCGTGTGTTTTGTTGTTGTGAATCCTCACCCAAGGACATTTTTCCACTGATTTATTTTTTAAGTGTTAATATTCTGTTATTGACTTCAGAGAGGAAGGGAGAGGGAGAGAGAGCGAAACATCCATGATGAGAGAGAATCATGGATCGGCTGCCTCCTGCACGCCCCACACTGGGATGGAGCCCACAACCCAGGCATGTGCCCTGACCGGGAACCGAAATCGGGACCCTTCAGTCTGCAGGCTGACGCTCTATCCACTGAGCCAGACCAGCTAGGGCTCCATTGATTTTTATATTATTTTATTTTTAAATATACTTTATTGATATTTTTTTTTTTTTTTTACAGAGAGGAAGGGAGAGGGATAGAGAGTTAGAAACATTGATGAGAGAGAAACATGGATCAGCTGCCTCCTGCACACCCCCTACTGGGGATGTGCCCACAACCCAGGTACATGCCCCTGACCGGAATCGAACCCGGGACCCTTCAGTCTGCAGGTCGAGCCAGACCAGCGAGGGCTCCATTGGTTTTTAGAGAGAGTGGAAGGGAGGAAGAGGGAGAGAGAGAGAGGTTGTGGGTTCCTTTCTGGTCAAAGGCACATATCTTGCTTTTAGGCTCGATCCCAGCCCGAGTTGGGGGCGCATGTAGGAGGCAACCAATTGATGTGTCTCTCTCACACAGGTGTTCCTTTCTCTCTCTCTCTCTCCTCCTTCTTCCCTTGCACTCTCTAAAAATCAATGGGAAAATATCCTTGGGTGATGATTTAAAAAAATATTTTGCGGTGAAAAAAATCTCAGAAAGGCCCAACACGTAAACCTAGAGTTTGTCGGACACCAAGCACTAAACTGAATCCTTAGGAATAAAGGGGCTGTGTAAGCACACTCTGCTGTAGCCTCTTTGCAAATACACATTATATGCAAATACACGTTATATGCAAATAGGTGTTACATGCAAATTCATGTTATATGCAAATACGCATTATATGCAAACTAGAGGCCCGATGCACAAAATTCGTGTGGGGGGGTGTCCCCTCAGCCCAGCCTGCACCCTCTCCAATCTGGGACCCCTCGGAGGATGTCCGACTACCAGTTTAGGCCCGGTCCACAGGACATCCCCCTCACAATCCGGGACCACTAGCTCCTAACTGCTCACCTGCCTGCCTGCCTGATTACACCTAACTGCCCCCCCGCCCTGCCAACCTGGTCGCCCAAAACTGCACCCCCTGCTGGCATGGTCACCCCAATTGCCCTCCCTGCCAACCTGGTTGCCGCTCACTGCCCTCCCCCCCCCCGCCGGTTTGGTCGCCCCAACTGCCCCCCCTCAGGCCTGGTCGCCCCCACACAGCCTGTTCGGCCGTTTTGGATGCAATGGTCGCTTAGCCTTTTATATATATAGTAACGTGTTATATGCAAATATGGTATAGCAAATATATCTTATATGCAAATACATGTAATATGGAAATACACATTACATGCAAATATGTGTTATATGCAAATACTATGGCCACTTCCTATAAGGGACTTGAGCATCATCCATGGACTGTGGTACCCACAGGGGCTTGGAACCAGCCCCTCCTCCCCTCCTCGGCAGATACTGAGAAACTGCTGTCCTTAGCAACTACCGCTCAGGGTCGGAGAGGACAGGGAAAGGAGGCGCGTGAAGAGCAGAGAAAAGGGCCTTTCCAGGACAATTCAACAGGCACGGATCCCGCTGGATAACTGCAGGCGTGAAAACCCCTTATCGTCAGTGATCCAGGCTGGGCTGCTCCCTGAGCCAACCGGGCCCAGCTCGGGAAGACGCCAACTTCAGCTCCTCTGCGCTCGACTAAAGGGAAACGTCAGAGGTCGGGACACCAGCTGATGTCCACGGTGAAGGTTTCAGGAAGGTTCTCTGGCAAGTCCCTGCGAGACTCAAAGCGAATCGAGCCACGGTCACCGTGCTTCGGTACATTTTTTAAAAACTATGTTTTTATTGATTTCAGAGAGGAAGACAGAGGGAGGGAGAGAGAGAAACATCCGTGATGAGAGAGAATCATGGATCGGCTGCCTCCTGCATGCTCTGCACTGGGGATGGAGCCCGCAACCCAGGCATGTGCCCTGACCCGGAATGGAACCGCGCCCCCAACTGCTCCCCCCCCCTGCCCCCGCTGGCCTGATCACTGCCAACTGCACCCCTGCCGGCCTGCTTGCCCCCAACTGCCCCCCCTGCCCGCCTGCTCTCCCCTAACCGCCTCTGCCTCAGCCCCGCCACCATGGCTTTGTCTGGAAGGACGTCCAGAAGGTCTCCCGGTCTAATTAGCATATTACCCTTTTATTAGTATAGATATTTTGCTACCAGCCTGTTGACTAGGACAAACTTTTGGGAAGACAATTTAGCAACATCTGTAACTGCGATCTTAAGTCTATCCAGGGCTGTGACCCAGTAATCCCACCTGTGGGAGCTTAGCCTAAGGAAACAGTCACACGTAATAAATACTGCCGTGCACCGAGATGCTCATCACATGTGGGGGGGGGGAGGGAAATGCGGACAATCTGAACACGCGTTCAAGAACCGGCGGTCTTTTCAATTGAGACTTAGACACAATGTGCCATACGGCTCAAGTTTCTGTGTCATCATGTCAAAGGGAAAACATCAAGATACTGATTGCATAATCAATGAGGAACGTCACTTTCCTTTTTCCATGTAGATTCATGCGTAAAATCTTAAAGATATTTCATTGAAACAGTTATGAGGACACTAAATATACCCACTGTCTATGTATGGTTTATATACACCGTTGTCTTTGTATGGTTCGAGCCCCGATCAGGGCACATGGAAGAATCAAGCAGCCCCGGATGGTTTGGCTCAGTGGATAGAGCGTCAGCCTGCAGACTGAAGGGTCCCAGGTTTGATTCCGGTCAAAGGGACATGCCTGGGTTGCAGGCTTGATCCCCAGTAGGGGACATGCAGGAGGCAGCTGATCAATGATTCTCTCTCATCATTGATGTTTCTATCTCTCCCTTCCTCTCTGAAATCAATGAAGATATATTAAAAAATAAAAAGAATCAACCATTGAATGCATAAGTAAATAAAACAATATGCCCAGCCGGTGTGGCTCAGTGATTGAGCGTCAACCTGTGAACCAGGAGGTCACAGTTCGATTCCCGGTCAAGGGCACATGCCCAGGTTGCAGGCTCGATCCCCAGTGGGAGGCGTACAGGAGGCAGCCGATCCATGATTCTCTCTCCGCATCGATGTTTCTCTCTCCCTCTCCCTCATCCTTTCTCTCCGTCAGAGCAATTTCTAGAACGATCCAGATTCGTGCTCTACAAAGGGCTGGAATATCTGCATGGAAATCAGAAAACACTGGAAAAGGCGACGTGCTGTATGCTTATTTGTACTAGGGAAGAAAAAAAAGGAAAAAAACAAACCCTCCGGGAGACAACGCCTCATCTGGAAGAACCATTTGAACTTACACTCACCGCCCCGGATCTGAGTCGACATTCAACACCCGCTTTCCTCGAGGAACAACGGGAGGGAGGGCCCCGAGCCTTTCCTCCTAAGACGCGGGGCGAAGCCGCAGAAACCCGAGAAGGAAGAGCCGCGGGGCGTGTGTTCTGGGCACGCTCCCTCGCTCCGTGACAGCAAAGCCTGCTGATGGTTTGAAAGACCGGCGTGCACACACGGACCTGACACTGCTGACCCCACCCGCGTTCATGGCTACGGTCCCCGAGTCTTTGCCAAAGTGCCTGGCCCCTCGCTGGGGAGTCCTAACCACAGCCCCGTGTGTGTGTGTGTGTGTGTGTGTGTGTGTGTGTGTGTGTGTGTGTGTTTAGTTTTGCTTTGTGTGTTTTTTGTGTGTGTGTTTTGTTAAAATATATCTTTATTGATTTCAGAGAGGAAGGGAGAGGGATAGAGAGTAGAAACATCGATCAGCTGCCTCCTGCACACCTCCCACTGGGGATGTGCCCGCAACCAAGGTCCATGCCCTTGACCGGAATCGAACCTGGGACCCTTCAGTCTGAAGGCCGACGCTCTATCCACTGAGCCAAACCGGCCAGGGCAGTTTTGTTTTGTTTTAAAGTATATGGTTTTTTTTATTGATTTCAGAGAGGAAGGAGAGGGAGAGAGAGAGAGAGAGAGAGAACAGAGAGAGAGAGAGAGAGAAACACCCATGATGAGAGAGCATCATGGATCGCCTGCCTCCTGCACGCCCCCTACTGGGGATGGAGCCCACAACCCGGGCGTGTGCCCTGACCCGGAATCGAGCCGTGAGCTACTGGTTCCTAGGTCGATGCTTCACCCCTGAGCCACGCCGGCCGGGCCACAACCCTGTCTTTGAACACTTTCATCCCTCCCTTAACCTTTCCACTTGTAAAGTATTTTCTGGTATCATAGTTACATGCCGTTTGTAGAAAGAAACGTTTGGCTGTTTTTTGTTGTTGCCGTTAATCCTCACCCGAGGATATTTTTCCATTGATTTTTTTAAAGAGAGAGTGGCAGGGAGGGGCAGGGGAAGAGACGGAGAGAGAGAAACATCAATGTGAGAGAGACACATTGCCTAGCTGTCTCCCGTACCTGCCCCCACCCCCACCGGGGCCAGGGATGGAGCCTGCAACCGAGGTGCTTGCCCTTGACATGCCCTTGACGGGAATCCAACCCGTGACCTTTCAGTCTGAAGGCTGACGCTCTATCCACTGAGCCAAACGGGCTAGGGTGAGAGAAAGGAGGAATTTAAAGATGACAATAATAAAGATGCTAGTTAGCGACCTGGGAAGCGGAGGGAGGAGGGGAAGGAGAGAGGCACACAGAGGGTCTCATTCCACTAACAAATAAAAAAAATAAAAAAAAGATTTCACTTCAAAGCGCCGAGCGCTTCACCTTTGCCGCCACGCCACGCTTAGCTGGAGACTCTTCTCCGTGTAGGAGCCAAAGGGTTTATGGCGAAAGACAGAGATAAGCTTCCCCGAAGGCCTCCCCACCTCGCCCCCCGCTTCGGAGGAAAAATAGAGAGCAGATGAGAAAACAATCTTCAAAGTCCTTCTCAGACCGCCGTCTCCACACCCAGGCCTCCTTCCTACACGCTTCGTGCCTCAGGGCCCTCGGGAGAGGGCGCCGCCCCGCCCGGTCACACAGGCGATGCATTTAACAGGGGTGAGGGAAGGGCGCTCAAGAGGGCGATCGGAGAGTGTACACTGCTTTTATTTTATTTTTTTTTTAATATTTTTTTTATTGATTTCGGAGAGGAAGGGAGAGGGAGATAGAAACATCAATGAGCGAGAATCATTGATTGGCTGCCTCCTGCACACCTTACTGGGGATTGAACCCACAACCGGGCATGTGCCCTTGACAAGAATCGAACCCGGGACCCTTTAGTCCGAAGGCTGAGGCTCAATCCACTGAGCCAAACCTGGTAGGGCTGTACATGGTTTTTAAATGTGGAAAGTATTTCAGCCCGGCTGGCGCGGCTCCATGGTTGAGTGTTGACCTCTGATCCAGGAGGATACATTTATTTTTATTGATTGGTTGATTGATTGATTGATTTCAGAGAGGAAGGGAGGGGGGAGAGAGAGAGAAAAACATCCACAATGAGAGAGAATCATGGATCAGCTGCCTCCTGCACGCCCCACACTGGGTATCGAGCCCGCAACCCGGACGTGTGCCCTTGACCGGGAATCGAACGGAGACCTCCTGGTTCTTGGGTCAACACTCAGCTACTGAGCCACACCAGCCAGGCTGCATTTCCCTCTTGGCATCCATGTTAGTATGTTCTTTACATGTTAGTGAGAGCCCTGGCCGAAGAAGATAAATCATTTATTAGCTGATGGAGGTGAGGCCAGTCGGGTCATCAGTAATAAAAAGGACAAATCAAATCAAATCAAGCAAAACAAAGCAAGTCAATCAAATTGATCAAGGCAAAGCAGATCAATCCAATCAATCAAAGAAACCCATCAATCAGATCTAATCAATTCGATCAAATGAAGTAAAATCAACCCTACAAACCAATGAAATCAATCAAATCAAATTTCAGAGAGGAAGAGAGAGGGAGAGGGCGATAGAAACATCAATGATGAGAGAGAATCATGGATCAGCTGCCTCCTGCACGTCCGATCCTGGGGATCGAGCCTGCAACCCAGGCCTGTGCCCTTGACCGGAATCGAACCCGGGACCCTTCAGTCCACAGGCTGACGCTCTATCCACTGAGCCACACCAGCTAGGGCTAAAAATATCTCAATAACAGCATAACTCTTCTACGTATCTCATTTTACGAACATTCGTGTCCAAACAGATGAAAAGGTGACACTAAAATTTCCCAGCTTTTAAAATATATCTAGGTAGACTTACTCCTGAAGTCATGAAGTTTTGGCCGGGGACAAACACAAAATTAACAAGGAAGTATGAAGGAAAGAATAGAGGGCGCGGGCTCGATCCCCAGGTGGGGGCGTGCAGGAGGCAGCCGATCCATGATTCTCTCTCCTCGTGGATGTTTCTCTCTCTCCCGCTCCCTCTCCCTTCTTCTCTGAAATCAATAAAGATACATTTAAAAAAAAAAAAAGAAAGAAAGGGCGGGCACAGGCGCAGTGAGTGCGAGCGGCGGTAGGTAGGCATGGAGGACGAGGAGGAGACCTACCGACTGTGGAAGATTCGCAAGACCATTGTGCAGCTGTGCCATGACCGAGGCTACCTGGTGACTCAGGACGAGCTGGACCAGACACTAGAGGAGTGCAAGGCCCAGGAGGGCGGGTAGTGAGGATCATCCGGCCCAGCGAAACCGCAGGCAGATACATCACCTACCGGCTGGTACAGGAGCCATCCTACCACCTTAGCAGCCCTGGGAAACAGACAAATGGACTGCAACCACCTTACCCAGGCGGTCTGTCCTGCTGCGATCTGCTCAACCCTGGAAACCTACCTGCTGCTCCTCTGGAACCCAAGGCAGGCTGTGTGCTTGCCGTCCTGGGCTGAGGGCCCTTGTGGCCTCACATGGACACTGAGCCCCACCTGGGATCCTGTGTAAATGGCTCCTCAAGAGGACAGGATGCTGAGGGGAGGCCAGGGAGCCAGCCAGCAACCAAGGTGGTCCTATGTTCTTGCCTGTCCCCCCAGGCACTCCAAGCTGGCTCCCCACAAGTGGGACCTGGGTCCGAGTCTCCGGGTAAGCCCCCACTTCCAGCTTCCCTTCTCTGTGCTCCTCTCACAGTGGCCCTGTCCCTGACCCATTGAGGACTCTTGAGGACAGCAGGCAGGGAGATTAAAACACCTCTGGATTTGAAAAAAAAAGAAAGAAAGAAAGAAAGAAAGAAAGAAAGAAGAAAGAAAGAAAGAAAGAAAGAAGCCTGCCAGTGAGACCATGATGTGCAACCTGGCTCCCCCTGCCCCGCAGCCCTCGAACCCCAGGCCCGGAGTTATCTGAGGAATGTTGCTGGGTGCAGGCCTCCCCTCCCCGCCCCCCAGGGCGGCCCTGGCTCCTGGCTGGGGCTGAAATTCCATCGCCGGTTCCTGTGAGCCGGTTCCTGTGAGCTCCATCCGCTGGAATGCAGAGGCAGACACCTCCCCGCTCACCCGGCCGCCGAGGGCAGCCCTAATCCCCGGGGACACGGCTGGCCGGGTGGCCCGGCGCCAGCGGCTCCCTGGAGCACCTCGTGCAACCTGCTCCGACCACAGGGCGTCATCTCAGGCCGCACGCACACAATGAGCGCCCAGGCCGGGCGGATGTCTCACCGCTCCTCCACAGCGTGATGCCTGGGCGTGGCTGCGGGGCTGGGTCACCGTTTCCTGCGGGCTGAGGGGGATGGGGCTCGCTCCCGCCCGGGGTGTGCCCGCAGGCCCTCCTCATTCCAGGGCTACACCCTGCTCTCCCTCGGGCCTCTTCCGACGGGGAGCAGAAGGGCTGGGCCCTGGCCCGTGTGGCTCAGCGGATGGAGTGTTGGCCTGTGGACTGAAGGGTCCCGGGCTCGAGTCCCGTCAAGGGCATGCACCTCGGTTGAGGTGCAGGTCCAGGTCCAGGCCCAAGTGGCGGGGGGAGGGGGGTGGTGGTGTGGGAGGTAACCAATCGATGTGTGTCTCTCCCATCATCCCTCCCTCCCTCCCTCTTCCCTCACTTCCACTCTCTCTAGAGATCAATGGGGAAAAATATCCTCAGGTGAGAATTTTTTAAAATATTTTTAATTGATTTTTTACAGAGAGGAAGGGAGAGGGACAGAGAGCTAGAAACATCGATGAGAGAAACATCCATCAGCTGCCTCCTGCACACCCCCTGGGAAGGGATGTGCCCACAACCAAGGTACATGCCCTTGACCGGAATCGAACCCGGGACCCTTCAGTCCGAAGGCCAACGCTCTATCCACTGAGCCACACCGGTTAGGGCGAGAATTTTTTTTTTAAATGGCATTTAAAAACAAAAGTTGCCAATCAGCCGGCTGCTGTGGACATGATCATTTCAAGCCCTAAGCATGGCCCGTATGACCAAGAGCCCGGGAAAGCATTCACACACACACACACACACACACACACACACACACCAACACACACACACGCACACTTCTCCTTAGGAGCGATGTCATGTACTTGGAAGGAGCTGCCACGCAGAGCCAGCCGGCTCCCGGACTCCGTGGGCGGGTCGGCTTCCTACACGTCCCCCTCTAACTCTCCTGACAGGTGGCTCTCCCCTTTTTTATCACTTTATTGAGGTCGGTTTCCCAGGCCATAAAACTGACGCGTGTAAAGGGTAGGGTTCAGTGGTTTCTGGGACGGACAGGCAGACCTCAAACAGCCTGGGGAAGAAGGTCAAACCGTAAAGCAGCACTCTCTGTTCTCCCCACATCTTTCTCCCCAACTCCTCTGCCGTGTTTTCTTGGGGGCCCCATCAAAGCCATGGCCGCCCTCAGCACCTCATCGGCACCTCCTGGTGGCCGGGAGGGGGCCGTACACCAGCACAGACGACTTCCCTCTCTACGCCAAGACCCCAAAACTCTCCCCGAGAATCAAGCTCTAGGGATAGAATACATGATCTCTTTTTTAAAAATATATATTTTATGGACTTTTTACGGAGAGGAAGGGAGAGGGATAGAGAGCTAGAAATACCGATGAGAGAGAAACATCGATCAGCTGCCTCCTGCACACCCCCCACTGGGGATGTGCCCGCAACCAAGGTACATGCCCTTGACCGGAATCGAACCCGGGACCCTTCAGTCCACAGGCCGACGCTCTGTCCACTGGGCCAAACCAGCTAGGGCTGATCTTATTTTTTTAATAAGAATAAATTGGGCCGAAACCGGTTTGGCTCAGTGGATAGAGCGTCGGTCTGCGGACTGAAGGGTCCCAGGTTCGATTCCGGTCAAGGGCATGTACATTGGCTGCGGGCACATCCCTGGTAGGGGGTGTGCAGGAGGCAGCTGGTCGATGATTCTCTCTCATCGATGTTTCTAGCTCTCTATCCCTCTCCCTTCCTCTCTGTAAAAAATCAATAAAATATATTTTTAAAAAAAAAAGAATAAATTGGAAAACGAATTAAACATATACCTTATTTCATTTACTTGTTTATTTTAAAATATATTTTTATTTCTTTCAGAAAGGAAGGGAGAGAGAGAGATAGAAACATCAATGATGAGAGAGAATCATGGAGTGGCTGCCTCCTTTCAACAATAAAGATAATTTTTTTAAAAAAATAAAGGAGCAGCCACATTAAGCTACCTGAGAACCTACTAGACACACACACACACACACACACACACACACACACACACACACACCTGGTATATCTTTGCTTCAACTCAGCCATGGCATGAGAATCAAGACTAGTATTTGAGCGAAACATCCTCAAAACTGATGCTAAGGGAACTTTATATTGATTTTTATTGATTTCAGAGAGGAAGGGAGAGATAGAAACATCAATGATGAAAGGGAATCATTGATCAGCTGCCTCCTGCACACCCCTCCTACTGGGGATTGAGCCTGCAACCTGGGCATGTGCCCTTGACCGGAATCGAACCTGGGACCCTTCAGTCCGAAGGCCAATGCTCTATCCACTGAGATAAACCAGCTAGGGCTAAGGGGACTTTTGAAAACCACTTCACCGCCCTGGCTGGTTTGGCTCAGTGGATAGAGCGTCGGCCTGCAGACTGAAGGGTCCTGGGTTCGATTCCAGTCAAGGGGTTGTACCTCGGTGGCAGGCTCCTCCCCGGCTTGGGCCCTGGTCGGGGCACTTGCGGGAGCCAACCAATCGATGTGTCTCTCTCACATCGATGTTTCTCTCTCTGTCTTTCCCTCTCTCTAAAAATCAAGGAAAAAAACTATCCTCGGGTGAGGATTTAAAACAAAAACAACAAAACCAGTTCGCCACCGACATCCATGACTGACAAGCTCTGAGTTCCCTAAAGAAGGGACATACTGACTTCTTTGTATGTTATGTTTGGAGAGCACACATGTCTGTCCGTGCTCTGGGCCACGAACGTCTCCGTGCTCTGCAGTGAATGACGTCAGTGCTATTTTCAAGATCCAGGATGAAAGGCAAAACAATTCAAGGTGAAGCAGCCCAGCCCACGTCTTCCTGAACATCTGCGGCGAAACGAGGGACGCGATGAATCACGGGGCTTGTCCTCCGTGGTATCGAGGCTGCTCCCCTGTGACCAAGCCGGAGGGCCGGGCTGTCCGTGGGATCTTTCTAGCTCTTTCCACAACGAAGCCCCACGCTCCCCTTCCCGCCAACCAAGAGTCAGCCCCGCCCCGCGTGACGCCAAGTTCAAACCCTCACCCAGACATCCTCCGACCGTCCACCCAGGAAACTGGAGGAGCGAGACGGCTCTGGGAGCTCTGTCACGGCTCCTTAGAAAGAGATCGGAAAGGCATGAGTCACAAAAACCTGGAAAAGATCGCTGGCCTTCTAAGCAGGTGCCTCACGAATGCCTACGACTCCCCTCTCCGGGGCACCTGACCTGGTTTCCCACGTCAACTACAAACGTTCATTGGAGGCAAAAGGCATTAGCTTTGTTTGACGGAAGCGGTGCGTGAAGAATGGATGGGTGGGTGTGGCTCAGTGGCTGAGCGTCAACCTGTGAACCTGTGGCCGTCACGGTTCGATTCCCGGTCAGGACACATGTCCGGGTTGCGGGCTCCATCCCCAGTGTGGGGCGTGCAGGAGGCAGCTGATCAACGATTCTCTCTGATCATTGATGTTTCCATCTCCCTCTCCCTTCCCCTCTCTCTCTAAGAATCAATAATATATATATATATTATTTATATTTTTTTTTTTTTTTTTTAAAGAGCTCATGGGTTTGGAGGAAATAAAGCTTGCTAAGATCTTCGTTTGGCCGTGGTTTTACAGAAATGTTCAACGCAGACTGTCCAACCTCAGAGGGAAGGCGGGGGAGGGCGGGCAGGTGGGAAGAAAGAGATTAGCCAATGAACGTGTAGGCACAGATGCATAACCCATAGACACAGACAATAAGACAATAGGGGGGTGAAGGCCTGGGGTGGGGGGGCAGGGGCGGGCTAGAAGGGCTCCATGGGGGAAGGGGGGGAATGTGAACTATGTAGTATTTTCAACAATAAAGATTTTTTTAAAAAAATAGCCCTAACCGGTTTGGCTCAGTGGATAGAGCATTGGCCTGCGGACTGAAGGGTCCCAGGTTCGATTCCGCTCAAAGGCACGTACCTTGGTTGCGGGCACATCCCCAGTAGGGGGCGTGCAGGAGGCAGCTGATCTGATCGATGTTTCTAACTCTCTATTCCTCTCTGTAAAAAAATCAATAAAATGTATTTTTTAAAAAAAAAAAAAAGAAAGATAAACCAGGAAGTGAAGCGTGGGAAGGCAGTGAGGTGACACCCACGCCACGAGGGACACTGAGACGTCCCCTCTTGGGGTTTTTCTGGAGAAATGACATCACAGTGACATTACCAGCCCGCCCTTCTTCCTCATTCCACGGGTGTTGCTCCCGTTTGCTCACGGGAACCCTGTGTGCTCTCTGGCACACACCCTGGCAGCCCTCCGGCCCGCCCCGGCGGCGTCACCCTGGCATTGAACTCTCCAGGGAGCTCACAGGCCTCCACGCACCATTTCTTTCCTCTTCCTTCAACACGGAAATTAGTCTCAAGTGTCTCCTTGAAGTTCATTCGATGTGAAAGGCTTTCGGCCCTAGCTGGTGTGGCTCCGGACTGAAGATCAGTCCCGGGTTCGATTCCGGTCAGGGCACATGCCTGGGTTGCGGGCTCGATTCCCAGTAGGGGGCGTGCAGGAGGCAGCCAATCCATGATGCTCTCTCATCATTGATGTTTTCTCTCTCTCTCCCTCTCCCTTCTTCTCTAAAATCAATAAAAATATTTTTAAAAAAATAAAATAAAGGCTTTCTATTTGACTTCTGAACTTGTTATTAGCAATGACTTTGTGTGTTTTTTTCTTCCTCATTTTTAAAAAATATACTTACATTGATTTCAGAGAGGAAGGGAGAGGGAGAGAGAGAGAAATATCAATGATGAGAGAGAATCATGGATTGGCTGCCTCCTGCATGCCCCCTACTGGGGATCGAGTCCACAACCCAGGCATGTGCCCTGACAGTGACCTTCTAGTTCATAGGTCAACGCTCAGCTGCTGAGCCACACTGGCCGGGCCATAAATCACGTTTAAATCAGCACAGGGTGGCTGGAAATTCCACTCTGCCTGAAATAGCATCTCTCCAAAGATCAACTGTTTCCAGCCATTCAAACAACCCAAATCATTTCAAATTAGAAAGGATTTTCCATTTTCATTTGCACCTGAAAGTCCAGGAATCAATTTAGGTAGCGATTCCATGGGTGAGAAGCAGCAAGAATGAAGTTTCCTAACCCAGAAGGACCCCGCTGGACACGCCGCCAGGCTGTCCGTGTCACTGGCTGGGAAGTCCTGCCCCCGTGTGGCCGCTGACCCTCTCCGTAGCCGGCCACCTGCCTTGGGCCCAGGGAGAAGATTTAGGTCTAAAATAACCATGTCAGCCCGGACGGCGTGGCTCCGTGGCTGAGCGTCGACCTAGGAACCGGGAGGTCACGGTTCGATTCCCAGTCAGGGCACAGGCCCGGGTTGCGGGCTCGGTCCCCAGTGGGGGGCGTGCAGGAGGCAGCCGATCCATGATTCTCTCTCATCATGGATGTTTCTCTCTCTCTTCCTCTCTGACATCAAAACAATATATATATATATATTTTTTAAAAGATGTGGGCTTCCCTAAAACAGAACATGTTCTGCAACTTCCATTTCTCATCCGAATGCTCAGACGCCCCAGGAACACCAAACGAGTTACCACGCTTTCATTTGCGCCAACGGGGACCCGCGGGCATCGGTCTCACAGACCTCAACAACCCAGGCTCTCCATAGACTTGAACTTCTCTGCACCCAGACGCCGACATACCACCTCATTTATTGCATTTCCCGGAGATGGTTCATCTGTTCAATGACAACGTGGAACTCAGACCATTCAGGCCAATGAGTGCAAAGACATGAAGTAATACAAGATGGTCTCTGAAAAGCCACAGCCGACCCACTTTGTTTATTCACTTACCTTACACATATTTTTATTGATTTCAGAGAAGAAGGGAGAGGGAGATAGAGAGAGGGAGAAACATCCACGATGAGAAAGAATCATGGATCGGCTGCCTCCTGCACACACACACACACACACACCCCACCCCACTGAGGATCGAGCCTGCAACCCAACCCGGGCATGTACCCTGACCAGGTATCATACCATGATCTCCTGGTTCAGAGGTCGATGCTCAACCACTGAGCCACGCTGGCCGGGCCAGCCGAGCCACGTTAGCTAGAAAATAATTCTTTCCCTAAATGTACTCATTCAGCACGCACGGAGGAAATTCTATCTTTGTATTTCTATATTTGCAGCCTCCTCTGGCCGGCGTGCCCGCCCCACTGCCCTTGGCCAATGTCACCAACTACCTCCAAATGTCCCTCCCCACCCCCACCCCCACGCCGCCCCAGCTCATCACCATGAGCACGGCACCCCGGGGTGAGTTCCACTGGCGTGGGCCCTGTTCACAGATTGGGGGGGGAGGCCGCAACTGTCCTAGAAATGTGACAGAACTGTCAGATCCATGACATCAGCTCGGTAGATTTGGAAGCGGTCATGGCTCTTCTTGTTCTGTGACTGCATGAAACATGACATTATTCCTCCTCTGGAGAGTAAAAAGAGAGAGGAAAAGACCAGCCGGCGTGGCTCCGTGGGCGAGCGTCGACCTATGAACTAGGAGGTCACATGTGGATTCCTGGTCGGGTCACAGGCCCGGGTTGCGGGTTCCATCCCCATTGGGGGGCGTGCAGGAGGCAGCCAATCCATGATTCTCTCTCATCATTGATGTTCTATCTCTCTTTCCACTTCCTTTCCTTTCTCTGAAATCAACAAAAATATATTTTTTTTTTTTAAAATATATTTCTTTATTGATTTCAGACAGGAAGGGAGAGAGAGAGAGATAGAAACATCAATGGCAAGAGAAAATCATGGATTGGCTGCCTCCTGCACGCCCCCCACTGGGGATCAAGCCCGCAACCTGGACATGTGCCCCTGGCCAGAATTGAACCCAGGACCCTTCAGTCCACAGGCCAACGCTCTATCCACTGAGCCAAACTGGTTAGGGCAGTGGTCGGCAAACTCATTAGTCAACAGAGCCAAATATCAACAGTACAACGATTGAAATTTCTTTTGAGAGCCAAATTTTGTAAACTTAAACTTCTTCTAACGCCACTTCTTCAAAATAGACTCGCCCAGGCGGTGGTATTTTGTGGAAGAGCCACACTCAAGGGGCCAAAGAGCTGCATGTGGCTCGCGAGCCGCAGTTTGCCGACCACAGGGCTAGGGCAATAAAAACATATATATTTTTTTAATTTTTTAAAAGAATAAAACCTTCTCACAGCAAAGAAAGTCCTAGTAGTCTCTTTATGGCACTGAGCTCTCTTATGGACTAGGACAATACAATTCTTAGGAAAAAAACATGCATGAATTTATCACATATCCATTTGAAAACCTGTCACTTAGCTTGGAAAAAAATAAGACCCTTCATGTCAATCACTTAGAATGGAAAACACCATCATTAAGCACACTGTCCTAATAATATCAGAATAACTATCTTCTAAGTCAAAAGCATGACTCGGCAAAAAATGGAAAACCATGATTCAGCAAGAAATCAAATGCATGACAGCAAAAAGTCAAAACCATGAATAAGATGTTTGAGGTTTATAAAATACTTAGGTCTCTACTTACATTAATATGTGGATTTGTCATTTTCTGAGATATGTATATTATTATACTATATTATATTATATTATATTATATTATAGTTTGCATTTTATTATACACTAGAGGCCTGGTGCACGAATTTGTGCACCAGTGGGGTCCCTCAGCCTGGCCTGCAGGATCTGGCCGAAACCAGTTCTCCGACATCACCCCGAGGAGTCCCAGATTGCGAGAGGGTACAGGCCAGGCCTAGGGACCCCAATGGTGCAGATCGGGGCCAGGGAGGGACACAGGAGGTTGGCCAGCTGGGGAGGAACCGCGGGAGGGCTTCAGGGCGTGTCCGGCCCATCTTGCTCAGTCCCTATCAGCCAGACCCCAGCAGCAAGCTAACCTTCCGGTCAGAGCATCTGCCCCCTCGTGGTCAGTGCACATCATAGAAAGTGGTTGAGTTGCCTTAACATATCATTAGCATATTACGCTTTGATTGGTTGAACGGCAGACCGGACAACCGGACACTTAGCATATTAGGCTTTTATTCTATAGGATCATATTACACTACATTACAAATTGACTCCACCAAACTTAATTCAATTTTTGTAGTATTCAAGAAGCATTTCTTTTATCGCGGTATTTGAACCAGAATCCATCATTATGAACCATTTATTACAAATGAACCATATGGCTACCCGTTAAGCAAGCATGCTGGCTGGTAACGTGCTTACACAAACATAGCCTGTTGTATTTTCATGAAAAAATTTTTTTAAAAGAAATAAAAATTGTTCATGTTCCTTGAAATAGGAGAAAAGCACGGAACCATCTACTCACAGTGAGTTCGCAGAAATCAACGCTGTCGAGGCTTTTGCTTCTGTGTAGTCTCCCTTTGATGCGTCTTAGGGAAGGCTTTCCTTGGCTGTTACTAGAAGTAGCACCATTCTCAGAGGATGGCGTTACCCTGCAAGAAGGGGGAACGTTGTTTTTTTGGTTTTGTTTTTTTTAAAGGCATATTTTTAGAAATTACGTTTTTATTGATTTCAGAGAGAGGGCAGGAGAGGGAGAGAGAGATAGCAACATTGATGAGAGGGAAACATCCCTCGGCTGCCTCCTGCATGCCCCCTACTGAGCCACACTCTGCAAAAAATTGGCAACATGACTCAGCAAAAAATCAATACCATGACTCAGCAAAGAATAGATACTTGACTTTTTGCTGAGCCATGCTTTACATTTTTGCCGAGCCGAGCTTTCAATTAAATTAGCTAGATAGATCTGGTTGATTGAATCAGTGGATGGGATCAGCTCTATTGGATTAGTTTGCTTAAATCAATTTATGCGCTAAGCCAGCTTGCATTGGGCTGACTAAATTAGTATGTGATATTAGCTAGATTGGACTAGCATGCTTAAATTAGGTTGATTATATATATATATATATATATATATATATATATATATATATATTAGAGGCCTGGTGCACGGATTTGTGCATCAGTGGGGTCCTTTGGCCTGGCCTGTGGGGATCAGGCCAAAACCGGCTCTCCGACATCCCCCGAGGGGTCCCGGATTTTGAGAAGGCAGTTCTCTTGTGACGCACCCCAGAATTAGGCTCTCTTCTCTCTGGTTCCAGGTGCGTCACCCGAGAACCGCAGCTGCCACGTCACTGCAGCTCAGCAGCTCCTGCGTTGAGCGTCTGCCCCCTGGTGGGCAGTGTGCATCATAGCTACCGGTCGGACGGTTGCTTAGGCTTTTATATATAGATATACACACATATATAAAGAATAACAAAGAATTGGGAAAAAATAATCAAGATGGTAAAAAAAAAGTTAGTTACACAAGAACAAAAGGAAGACTTAATAAACCTTCCACAACATATTTCTTTTTAAATATCAGCAATGGACAGCGATGACCACCTCAAGAGAAGGAAGCATCCTTCCCCCAATGTGGAGAGGATTCCAAACCAGGGCGTGAGCACAGGAGCCTGGAGATACCGATAAATACACAAAGCAGCTGACGTCACACTAATCCTGACGCTTCAGCAGAATCCAGTAAAATGCTAATCTTCCTTTATAAGTATAAGGCTTCAGAAACCTTAAGAGCTCACTTAATAGGTTAATATTAAAATGGCCTCGAGTCGCTATACTGACAATGATGTGTGCAACTGCCTGTAATTTGCTCATTAAAGAAACCAAGCAAGCCGAAACCGGTTTGGCTCAGTGGATAGAGCGTCGGCCTGCGGACTCAAGGGACCCAGGTTCGATTCCGGTCAAGGGCATGTACCTTGGTTGCGGGCACATCCCCAGTAGGGGGTGTGCAAGAGGCAGCTGATGGATATTTCTCTCTCATCGATGTTTCTAACTCTCTATCCCTCTCTCTTCCTCTCTGTAAAAAATCAATAAAATATATTTTTTAAAAAGAAACCAAGCAAGAACTTGGATACTATAGCCATTTCCTTTTATTTTCTTTCTTTTTAAAAAAAATACTAGAGGCCCAGTGCATGAGTTCGTGCACGGGTGGGGTCCAGCCAGCCTGCCCCAATCCGGACAATTGGGCTGGACCAGCCGGGGAGGGGGGGGAGGAGCCACGGGCTATTGGCCGGTCGCCCCACCCCCTGGTTCAACTCCCAGTCAAACTCCCAGTCAAGGGGACAATTTGCATATTAGTCTTTTATTATATAGGATACTTTCATAGAGGAAGGGAGAGAAAGATAGAAACATCCATGATGAGAGAGAGTCATGGATCGGCTGCCTCCTGCTCGCCCTGGGGATCGAGCCCCCAACCCAGGCATGTGCCCTTGACTGGATTCCAACCTGGAACCCTTCAGTCTGCAGGCCGACGCCCTATCCACTGAGCCAAACCAGCTAGGGCATTGCATCCCATCCCAGGAGCAGGCCACTGTTGGGAAAACAACATTCTGCAAGACACTTGCCAGGCATTTTGTGCCTGTTTTCAGCTCTCGCTTCTAGTCCGTCATGTCCCTGCTCAAATGTGTTTTTAACCCTAACAATTGGCATCAAACTGGATGTGTGACTCTGGGTAAGTACTGGCTCATTTGTAAAACTGGAGAGATACAGCGCCCCCTAGGGGCTGTAGGTTAAATGAGAGGATGCTTGCAAAGCACTTACCCAGGGACCCGCAGGTAAGAAGTTCAATGCCTGGCAGCTCTTACTAGTTTCAGAATCTGATTATGGGATGACTGCCCGAACGAATGAATGGCTACTTCATGGCTTACAATCATTACGGAATCAACTATGCTCGGCTGGTGTGGCTCATGGTGGAGAATCACGGCTGGATTCCTGGTCAGGGCACATGCCCTGGTTGTGGGCTTGATTCCCAGTGGGGGGCGTGCAGGAGGCAGCCAGATCCATGATTCTCTCTCATCATCAATGTTTCTATCGCTCTCTCCCTCTCCCTTCCTCTCTCTTAAAAAAAAAATCAATAAAAACGTATTTTAAAAATAATAACCAAGAGAAATATATTTACAAGCATGAAGAGAATGAAATGGCACCCCGCCCCCCCCCCACACCCAAGATTGGTGCAAACACTCCTAAAAACACTCGTTGCAATAATCAAGACTCATGACAACAATAAAATCATGATGAAAACATATTTCACATCAAAGAGACAAAAGTCACCACTGTGTGGGCTTCACACCCGCTGAACAGCGGGAGTGGAACTGGCCTTGGGGTCTGCCCAGGGTTGAAGGGGGACCCTCCTCCCCACACTGCCCAACCCCGGGAGCAGGAGCAGGGGGCCTTGCAGGTGCTAAACTGAAGGGCCTCAGGGTGAGATTACCCTGGTTCACAGAGGTGGCCCTCAGTCCAATCACCAGTGTCCTTTTAAGGGACAGAACCAGGAGGTCAGGGTTCGAGTCCCGGTCAGGGCACATGCCCAGCAGGGGGCGTGCAGGAGGCAGCCGATCCCTGATGCTCTCTCCTCCGTGGTGTTGCTATCCCTCCCTCTCCCTCTCCCTTCCTCTCTGACATCAGTAAAAATACAGGTTTCCAACATGCAATGCAATCCGAGGGAAAGCCCAAATGTGGGCACCAGACCTGGCCACCTCCCAGGCATGGTGCTCTCCAGGCGTCCTCTCGGCGTCCCCGCGATCTCCGTGTCCAGGTCGGAGGAACTGGGGCGCATGCAGAGTCCCTCCGCCCTCCGCCCCCCGATCATGCAACTCCAACCCAGCCACCTGTCCCCGGGCTGCGGGAGCGGCCGGTCCCTTCGTCCGCCCTCCCGGCAGCCGGCGATGGAGAAATAGCGGAGAGCGCATGCGGGGAGGGGACAGGGTCCGCGGTGCCCCAGCCAGCCTGGGGCGGGAGAGGGTGCCCGCGGGCCCGCCCGCCCTCCCTCTAGGTGTCGCCGGGCACCGCCGGGGTCGCGGCGGCGGATGCTGGAGAGAGAGCGCCCGGCCCCGGGCCCAGGCGGCGGCTGCGCCCCGCGCCCCCTCGCGCGCTCGGGTCCCCGCGCGCCCCGCGCCCCGCGCTCACCACAGCCGCCGCTTGAGCGGCAGCAGGCTGCCGCGGTTGGAGGGGGTGACGCCGATGGCCATCTGCAGCACCGTCAGGTACTTCTGGTACTTCATCTTGTCCCCGCCGCGCTCGCGGGCCGGGCCCCGCCGCCGCCGCCGGCGCCGCAGACACAGCCCCTCCAGGCGCCGCATAGGTCAGCCCGCGCCCCGCGCCGCCGCCGCCGCGCCCCGCGCCCCGCGCCCGCCGCCGCGGCCCTGCGTGGCCGAGGCGCCCGCGCCCGCCGCCGCCGCCGTCGCCGCCGTCGCCGCCGTCGCTGTCGTCGCCGTGCGTGCGGGGCGCTCCCGCCGTCGCCGTGCGTGGCCGTGGGCCCTCCCCCCTCCCCCGCACCCCCCCCCCTCTGCCACCCTCGCGGGGCGCACCTGGCACCTGGCGCGCTTGGGAGGCGCCCATCCAGCGGCGCCAGCCCCGCCCTGTGGCCTCAGTTTCCCCACCGCCTCCGAGCTGACGGAAGGTCATCATTGTCAACCAGCCCTGGTCCCCCGGGAGACCCCAGGACTGGCTTCCGGAGCGAGAGAGGGCGGCTTGACACTCACAATGGCCATGCGAAGCCTTCCAACCCGCGTGTCTGTCTTCAGCCGAGAGTGGCTGGAGATTTTACGTGTCTATAAATTGCATACATATACATATATATGTATGTATGTATGTATACTGTATATGTATATACTAGAGGCCCCGTGCACAAAATGCGTGCACCGGTGGGGGCGGCCCAGGACCGCTCAGGGGATGCCTGACTGCTGGTCCAGGCCCAATCCCACAGGCAGTTGGACATCCCTCTCGCAATCCGGGACCACTGGCTCCTAACCGCCTCTGCCTGCCTTTCTGATCGCCCCTAACCACTCTGCCTGCGTGCCTCATCACCCCTAACCGCTTACCTGCCTGCCTGATCGCCCTTAACAGCCTCTGCCATCTGCCCCCGCCACGGCTTCGTGCGGAAGGTCATCTGGAAGGATGTCTGGAAGGTCGTTTAGTTGTTCGGTCTAATTAGCATATTATGTTATATATATATATATATATATATATATACATACATACACATATATATACACATATGTATATATATAATGTGTGTATATGTATACACACATATACACATATATATGTACACTTAATTATACACATGCATGCACACGTATATAGACATATATACACACCTATACACATACACTGAGTGGCCAGATTATTATGACCACCCCATCAGTACTTCGTGGGGCCACCTTTTGCCTTCAATACTGCGGTGATTCTTCTTGGCATTGACTCCACAAGATGCTGAAAGGTGATGCGAGGAATCGGACACCATGCCTGATGAATAGCACTGTCCAGATCTGTGAGATTTGATGGTTGTGGAACCAACTGCCTGATGGCTCTTTTAACTTTGTCCCACAAATGCTCAGATGGATTGAGATCTGGGGATTGTGGGGGCCACCTAAGCAAGGTAAAGTCTCCCTCACGTTCTTTTTTTTTTTTTTTTTTTTTTTTAAATATATTTTATTGATTTTTACAGGGAGGAAGGGAGAGGGATAGAGAGCTAGAAATGTCGATGAGAGAGAAACATCGACCAGCTGCCTCCTGCACACCCCCTACTGGGGATGTGCCCGCAACCAAGGTATATGCCCTTGACCGGAATCGAACCTGGGACCCTTCCAGTCTGCAGGCTGACGCTCTATCCACTGAGCCAAACCGGTTTCGGCTCCCTCATGTTCTTGAAACCACTCCTGCACAATACGAGCACCGTGGCATGGCGCATTGTCTTGTTGGAAGAAGCCATCTCCATTGGGATAAGCCATCAACATGATAGGATGAACTTGATCAGCAACGATACTTAGATATGTTGTGCTATTCAGACGTTGTTCCACATGAATTAAAGGGCCCAAATCATGCCAGGAAAACATGCCCCAAACCATAACACTGCCCCCACCAGCTTGAAGGCTTGTACTCATGCATGTGGGGTGCATGCTTTCGTGCTGTTTCCGCGATATTCTCACTCTGCCACCTGCATGATGCAACTGGATACGTGATTCATCGGACCACGTGATTTTTTTCCCAATGCTCGACTGTCCAATCCTTGCGTTCCTGTGCGAATTGGAGACGTTTTATCTTGGTAACTGCAGACAGCAAAGGTGTTCGAACAGGCCTTCGGCTTCCATATCCCATACGATGCAGTGTACGGCTAATTTGCCTACAAACGTCAGGTGGTCATAAGAATCTGGCCTCTCAGTGTATATACATAAATGTACACACACACATACTAGTACATGCAGTCCTGACTTGCGCGGTAGCTTGGGACAGTGACCATGAACCAAACCAAACTATCTTGTTAATCAACGGGGAAAACTAAGATAGGCCTGGGCTCCTTTAAAAAATGTACCCACGTATTCCACACTCTCTTCATTGAGGGTTATCAATGTCAAGGGAAATGAAAAATAAATAAATAAAACTAATCACTGAATACACTGTGGTTTAACAGGTTACAAACATTGAGAATTCAAGTGTCTTATTTCTTTTTTTATTTTTATTTTTTAAAATATATCATTATTGATTTCAGAGAGGAAGGGAGAGGGAAAGAGAGATAGAAACATCAATAATGAGAGAGAATCATTGATCGGCTGCCTCCTGCACATCCCCTAGTGGAGATCAAGCCTGCAACCCAGGCATGTGCCCTTGACCAGAATCGAACCTGGGACCCTTCAGTCTGCAGGCCAACACTCTATCCACTGAGCCAAACTAGCTAGAGCTCTTCTTTTTTTAAAAAAAATGTTTTATTGGTTTTTTTACAGAGAGAAAGGGAGAGGGATAGAGTGTTAGATACATTGATGAGAGAGAAACATCGATCAGCTGCCTCCTGCACACCTCCTACTGGGGATGTGCCCGCAACCAAGGTACATGCCTTTGACCAGAATCGAACCTGGGACCCTTGAATCCGCAGGCCTACGCTCTACACACTGAGCCAAACCGGTTAGGTCAAGGGTCTTATTTCTTTGTCAAGCATGTCAAACTCCCAGCAGGCGGGCCGCATGCTTCATTTATTCCCAGTCAAGGGCACATGCCCGGGTTGTGGGCTTGATCCCCAGTAGGGGGCGTGCAGGAGGCAGCCAATTAAAGTGTCTCTTTCCTCATTGATGTTTCTATCTCTCTCTCTCCCTCTCCCTTCCTCTCTGAAATCAATAAAAACCTTAAAAACAAATCAAAACACAGGGAGCATGAATGGCTGAACAATCATTTCTTCCTGTGGCTGGTCCTTGTAAGAAGGGGCCTCAGACCCCAAATTTAGGCTGACGCTTTTACTAGTCGGGGAAGGTGGCTATAAAAAGATAAGACTGAGGAAAAGCTAGGACCCATAAAAAGAATGAGAACTTAATCACAGCCTTCTCCACCCACAACAAGGAGCCACAAACAGCCTTAATCAGTCTGATATTATGAAGGCAACAACCCCCAATTTTCCCGACAACAGTGTTTTGGTGGTGCCAGTATTTTGGACTCTTGCCTCCACGGAGCTAGCATCCTAAAGGTCCGAAAGTTTTAAACGGTGAGTGCGTTTGCTTTCTGTATTCGAATACAATGGAGGAGCCCTAACCGGTGTGGCTCAGTGGATAGAGCGTCGGCCTGTGGACTGAAGGGTCCCAGGTTCGATTCCCGGTCAAGGGCATGTACCTTGGTTGCGGGCACATCCCCAGTAGGAGGTGTGCAGGAGGCAGCTGATTGATGTTTCTCTCCCATCAATGTTTCTAACTCTCTCTCCCTCTCCCTTCCTCTCTGTAAAAAAATCAATAACATATATTTTTTTTAAAAATACATTGGAGGATACATGAAGGGGGCAATGTGTTTATCCCACCAGGCAGTAAGGAACTTTAAAAAACATTCATGGTTGTGCCATGTTTTTTTTTAAACATTAAAAGAAGTGAGACAGTTGCTTTGAATTTAGGAAGAATAGCACGTATATAATTAGCGACTTCCCTCTTCTATTTGGATTGTAACTTGTTTAGATTTTTCCAGCTTAGGCTATATATAGGGGTGGGGTGGGGGGATGTGTATAAGTAAGAATTAAAAAATAATAATAATGTAGACTATTCATGAATCGAAAATAGTCCTTGCCCTGACCGGTTTGACTCAGTGGATAGAGCATCAGCCCATGGACTGAAGGGTCCCGGTGGTTCGATTCTGGTCCAGGGTCTGTGCCTGGGTTGCAGGCTCGATCCCTGGGCCTGGTCAGGGTGCGTGCGGTAGGCAACCCATCAACGTGTCTCTCTCACATCAATATTTCTCTCTCTTCCTCTCTGTAAAAAATTAATAAAATATATTTTTTAAAAATAAAATAAATAAAAATCAATCGCGGGGGGGGGGGATATCTCCGGGTGACGAGTGACAACAAGAAATTATTCTTTTTTTTTTTTTTAAACTTGAGAGGTTTCTTTATTTTTTTCCCAGCAAAACAGAATAACATATAAGTTTATTTTTCTTACAAATAAAGTAGTAACATGTTTTTCTTAAAAGAACACCATATTTTAACTAGGTAACACCTATTTCGTCAGAATGTAATTTGCTGCTAACCCAACTTAAAAAAAATCTTCCTAGTTGAAAGTATTCCATAGATTCCTCCTTTCTCCCCATGGATTCCTTCTAGCCCGCCCCCACCACCTAATTTTTTTTTAATAAGAGGAATATTCATCAATAAGCATTAACTCAGCAACGTACAGAGACTTTAAGGCAGGGGTCCTCAAACTTTTTAAACAGGGGGCCAGTTCACAGTCCCTCAGACCGTTGGAGGGCCGGACTATAGTTTTAAAAAAACTATGAACACATTCCTATGCACACTGCACATATCTTATTTTGAAGTAAAAAAAGCAAAACGGCAAAAACACCCGCATGTGGCCACGGGCCGTGGTTTGAGGACGCCTGCTTTAAGAAATGGCATCTCAACTGGCTGGCGTGGCTCAGGGGTGGAGCATCGACCTATGAACCAAGAGGTCATGGTTCAAGTCCCCGATCAGGGCACATGCCCAGGTTGGGGGCCCGACCACCAATGTGGGGCACACAGGAGGCAGCCAAACAATGAATGACTCTCTCCCATCATCAGTGCCTCTCTCCCTCCCTTCCTCTCTCTCTCCCCAACTCTCTGATATCAATAAAAATATATTTAAAAAAAAAAAAGATGGCATCGCTTCCTAGTGAGTCAAATCTCAGAAATGCAAAAGGCTCTCTCACCAACCATGGTCTTAGGTATGGAAACTCAGAGATTGATAGGCTGCCTTCTTTCTCTTTTTTTAAAAAAATATATTTTATTAATTTTTTACAGAGAGGAAGGGAGAGGGATAGAGAGTCAGAAGCATTGATCAGCTGCCTCCTGCACACCCCCTACTGGGGATGTGCCCGCAACCAAGGTACATGCCCTTGACCGGAATCGAACCTGGGACCTTTCAGTCCGCAGGCTGACGCTCTACCCACTGAGCCAAACCGGTGAGGGCCTTTCTCTTTATGTCATCAAGACTGATAAAGAAAAGACCTGGTCCCCAGCCATTAAGTAAAAAGGATGACTTAATAAGATGATGATTCATTCATGAATACATAGGAATAAACACCTACTAATAAACTGGGCTAATTGTTATTGAAATATTTTACATTCTTTTTCATTTGTGAGAAAAGCAATTTCGTAAATGTTTTTAAGTCCTACTTACATTTGGCTAAAAAAAAAAATCTCAATACTGTATTTTCTAACTTACAGATATTCTAAAACCAGATAGAAAATGGGGGGAGCCAATATATCTAAATCAAAGATAAAAAGCAAATATTGGCCCTGGCCGGTTTGGTTCACTGGATAGAGCGTCAGCCTGGGGACTGAGGGGTCCCAGGTTCGATTCCGGTCAAGGGCATGTACCTTGATTATGGGCACATCCCCAGTGGGGGGTGTGCAGGGGGCAGCTGATCGATGCTTCTCTCTCATCAATGTTTCTGGCTCTGTATCCCTCTCCCTTCCTCTCTAAAAAATCAATAAAATACATTTTTTAAAAAAAAGCAAATATTGCCTCAACGAGTAAGATGGACTCCTCTGAACTGTATGTTCAACTTGGCAAATGAAGTCACTGTCATTAGCTACACAGCAAAACCAGCAGAGTGGGTATATATACTGAGTGGCCAGATTATTATGTTCTCTGAATGCATAATAATCTGGCCACTCAGTATATATATATATATATATATACACACACACACACACACACACACACTAATAAAAGAGAAACATGCACATTGACCATCACTCTGCTACGCCCACCAGCCAATCAGGAGGGAATATGCAAATTAGAAGGACAAAGATGGTGGCTCTATCCCTCTCCCTTCCTCTTGACATGGAACGCCACACGGGTTACATGCCACCACAACCGTGTTCGATCTTGGCCTCCTCATGTACCTCGTCTTCACCAGGAAGCCAGTTCCTGCCAGTATGGGTCGTACTTGTCAATGGCCGGCTTCTTTTGGCCGCAGAGGCGCGCTGTGCCAGTCCTTGGTCTTCAGACGTTTTCTGTCGACGCCGCCGTCTCCGTTCACGCTGTGCCGATCGCTGTTCCTCAGACATCTTCTGCCGGTGACGCCGGACTCTTTCGGCGGCCGAGGCCCGCTGTGCCAGTCGCTGCTCCTCGGACATATTCTGTCGGCGACGCCGGCTCCTTTCGGCCTCAGAGGCGCGCTGTGCCATTCGTTGCTCTTCAGACATCTTCTGCCGATACCGCCGGCTTCTTTCGACGGCCGAGGCCCGCTGTGCCAGTCGCTGCTCCTCGGACATAGTCTGCCGACGACGCCGGCTCCTTTCGGCCTCAGAGGTGCGTTGTGCCAGCCGTTCTTCTTCGGACATACCCTGTAGGCGCCGGCGCTTCCTTTCGGCGGCCGCGGTTCGCTGTGCCAGCCGTTCTTCCTCAGACATTTTCTGTAGACGGCGGCGCTTCCTTTCGGCGGCCGAGGCCCGCTGTGCCAATCGCTGTTCTTCAGACATAGTCTGTCGGCGAAGCCGGCTTCTCTCGGCCTCAGAGGCCCGCTGGGCCGATCGCTGTTCTTCAGACATAGTCTGTCGACGACGCCGGCTTCTCTCGGCGGCAGAGGTGCGTGGTGGCAGTTGTTGGTCTTCGGACGTATTCTGTCGACGCCGCTTTCTTTCAGCGCTGTCGTTGGCAGTTAGTCTGACGAGAGTCCCCTTTGTGCTGCGGCTACTCTGTGCCCCACGGCGACTAAGGGTGGTGGATGTGGAGAGGGGCCCAGCCACAGAAGCGTCGAGAGTGATGGGCACTGGAGCCGGGGCCGGCTGCGGGCTCACCGGAACTGGAGCGGCTTTATCCACTGAATTATTATAATCTTCCACTGCAGAATCCTCAATGACATCACTGACTTCCTGCCACGGGGCCAGCTCCCCCTCCTCGCATTCCATCACCAGGTCCATGTCCGCCATGCTCCCGGTGTCTGCCATGCAGGTAGTCTGACCGGGAGAAGGAGCCAGAGAAGGCGCCGTGGCCTTAAAGGGACCTTATGTTTAAATGGTAAGCACTGCTGAAGTTTGACCCTTCAGCACGGCCCAGTCAGAGTTGCCAAAGAGCCAAAACCGGTGTGGCTCAGTGGATAGAGTATCGGTCTGCAGACTGAAGGGTCCCAGGTTCGATTCCGGTCAAGGGCATGTGCCTTGGTCGCGGGCACATCCCCAGTAGGGAGTGTGCAGGAGGCAGCTGATGGATGTTTCTAACTCTCTATCCCTCTCCCTTCCTCTCTGTTAAAAAAATCAATAAAATATATTAAAAAAAAAAAAAAAGAGTTGCCGAAGAGCAATGCAGTGCTGTTGGCATGAGCCTGATAATCTCTAAACTGAAGAGCCAGGGTGTAACAACGTTATGACCGAAGCCCGACCAGACCGGAAGTCAGTGCTGGGTTGCCGTGGCAACCCAGAGCTGACTGCTTCCACTGGCAGGCGCAGTGCCCCTGCACTGACTGCTCAGAGGGCTGTGAATCAGGGCCAGAGAGAGGCCTGAAGAGAGAAGCAGAGACTGATCCCCTGGGGCAGCTTTTGACCAGCACTTGCCTCTCTCTCTCTCTCCCAGTCTGGCCAGCAGCCTGAGCCTCCATTCCTCTCCAGGACGCTACCGGGGCTGCTCATCAGCCCCGCCTTTCTTGATCAGGCCCCGTTGATAGGCCCAGAGACACTGACTGGCATAGAAACTGACCAATCAGAACCAAACCTGGGTGAAGTGTGAGGAACCAATGGCTGCCTAGGAGGCGGAGCTTTTGACACTGACTGGCATCGAAACTGACCAATCAGAACCAAATCTGGGGGCTTAGAGGTGTTTCTGTCCAGGGAGAGCAGTGGATCCCCAGGCCGGCTCCAGCAATGGCCTTCGCAAATCTACAGAAAGTGCTCATCAGTGACAGCCTGGACCCCTGCTGCCGGAAGATCCTGCAAGATGGAGGGCTGCAGGTGGTGGAGAAGCAGAACCTGAGCAAAGAGGAGCTGATAGCCGAGCTGCAGGACTGCGAAGGCCTTATCGTCCGCTCGGCCACCACGGTGACCGCGGATGTCATCAATGCCGCAGAGAAGCTCCCCGTGGTGGGCAGGGCCGGCACCGGCGTGGACAACGTGAATCTGGAGGCCGCCGAGAGGAAGGGCATCCTGGTCATGAACACGCCCGATGGGAACAGGCTTAGTGCCCGGAGCTCACCTGTGGGAGGGCCATGCGTCTGGCCAGGCAGATTCCCCAGGCGACGGCTTCGATGACGGATGGCAAATGGGACGGAAAGAAGTTCACGGGAACCGAGTTGAAGGGAAAGACCCTGGGAATTCTTGGCCTGGGGAGGATCGGGAGAGAGGTGGCCGTCCGGATGCAGTCCTTCGGGATGAAGACTGTGGGGTAATACCCCATCATCTCACCAGAGGTCTCGGCCTCCTTCGGCGTTCAGCAGCTGCCCCGGAGGAGACCTGGCCCCTCTGTGACTTCATCACTGTGCACACCCCTCTCCTGCCCTCCACGACAGGCCTGCTGAACGACAGCACCTTCGCCCTGTGCCAGAAGGGCGTGTGCGTGGTGACCTGCACCCGCTGAGGGATCGTGGACGAGGGCGCCCTGCTCCGGGCCCTGCAGTCGGGGCAGTGCGCGGGCACAGCGCTGGACGTGTTCACGGAGGAGCCGCCTCGGGACCACGCCTTGGTGGACCACAGGAATGTCATCAGCTGCCCCCACCTGGGCGCCAGCACCCAGGAGGCCCAGAGCCGCTGCGGGGAGGAGATCGCTGTCCAGTTCGCGGACAGGGTGAAGGGGAGAGCCCTCGCGGGGGTCGTGAACGCCCGGGCCCTTACCAGCGCCTTCTCTCCGCACACCAAACCTTGGATCGGTCTGGCAGAAGCTCTGGGGACTCTGATGCGAGCCTGGGCAGGGTCCCCCAAAGGGACCATCCAGGAGGTAACGCAGGGCTTATCCCTGAGGAATGCCGGGAACTGCCTGAGCCCCGCAGTCATGGTCGGCCTCCTCAAAGACGCTTCTAATCATGCGGATGCGGATGTGAACTTGGTGAACGCCAAGCTGCTGGTGAAGGAGGCCGGCCTCAATGTAACCACCTCCCATAACCCGGCTGTGCCAGGAGAGCAAGGATGCGGGGAAGGCCTCCTGAGCGTGGCCCTGGCAGGTGCCCCCTACCAGGCTGTGGGCTTTGTCCAGGGCACCTCACCTGGGCTGCAGGCACTCAACGGAGCTGCCTTCAGACCAGAAGTGCCTCTCCGCAGGGGTCTGGCCCTGCTCCTGTTCCGGGCTCAGCCCTCCAACCCTGCCATGCTGCCTACCACGATTGGGCTCCTGGCGGAGGCAGGCGCGCAGCTGCTGTCCTACCAGACCTCGGTGGTGTCCAATGGAGAGACCTGGCACGCCATGGGCGTCTCCTCCCTGCTGCCCAGCCTGGACGCCTGGAAGCAGCATGTGACCCAGGCCTTTCAGTTTCATTTCTGACCTTGGGGCTCACCAGGACCAGCCTTGGGGGCTTTGTGATCAACATTGACAGGTCGCATTCCCGGGGCTGACACCACTTATGTGGTCTGACCCCTGTAATAACCACTTAATAAACAGCCCCCCCCAAAAAAAAAAAAAAAATCTGGGTCAACTGTGAGGAGCCGATGGCTGCCTAGGAGAAGGAGCTTTTGATGCTGACTGGCATAGAAACTGACCAATCAGAACTAAATCTGGGTCAACTGTGAGGAGCCAGTGGCTGCCAAGGAGGCGGAGCTTTTGATGCTGACTGGCATAGAAACCGACCAATCAGAACCAAATTGGCCAGCAGAGGAGGGTAGTTGGGGGCAAGATCAGGCCGGCAGGGGAGAGCCATTGGGGGTGAGATCAGGTCAGCAGGGGAGGACATTTTGGGGGCAAGATCAGGCCAGCAGGGGAGGGCAGTTAGGGATGAGACCAGGCCAGCAGGGGAGGGCAGTTGGGGGCAATCAGGCAGGCAGGCAGAGGCAGTTAGGGACGATCAGGCAGGTGAGCAGTTAGGAGCCAGCGGTCCCAGATTTCGGGAAGGATGTCGGACTGCCGGTTTAGGCCCGATCCCACACCAGTAACCAAATAATCCTCTTTATTTACTTCCTAAACCTCCACACAACTTTCCCACAAGAAATGATTCTGAAACTAGATGGTGGTGGTGGTTATGTAACAACATGTGTGGGATAAAAGGCCTCTGAATTCTATGCTTTCCGATATTGGAAACGGCCAACGTTGTTGTATGCATTTACCACAATTTCATTAGCTCCCACTGCTTCTCGGCTTTTTGGCTAAGATCAAGTGCAAAAAAAAAAATGAGCTTCTCTCCCCTCCCTCCCTCCCCTGCCAAATCCCATACTTCATCTCAATATGCCTGCAACATCTGCTTTGCAAGGAACCGGCGCTCCGAGATTTAAAGGAAAGACAGATAAATCCAGGCTGAATTTGCAGAAGGGCCCATGGTTTGCTGCACAACGTTTGCTACCTTCTGGGCAAGCTGGCGTTGGGCCAGAATCACCAACCAGGGCGGGACGGGCACTTGCCTGGGCGGGCTTGCTTGTAGGGTGCCTGCACGTTTGATTGGTCAGGGTCCCTGCTGAGCCCATTGCAGGCAAAGGGGGAGGGGGGTTGGTTGGTGCAGGTTCTGGGAGCGGCCGGGCTCCCAGTGTCCTGCAGAGTCAGCTGATCAGGAAGCCGCCTGCCACAAGAGGCCCTTTATGCTTTGATGCTGGGGCACAATCCCCCATTCATTTGTCCCCTTTGGATGTCTGTGCTTTGGGATTCGCGGCTGCAAATGACAGCAGACAGGGGTGGCTGCATGTTAGAGGAGGGTTTTCTTGCTTATTTTTATTTGTCAATTATTCTTTTTTAATATATTTTTATTGATTTCAGAGCGGAAGGGAGAGGCAGAGAGAGAGAGAGAAACAACAATGATGAGAGAGAATTATTGATTGGCTGCCTCCTGCACGAGCCCCGACCAGGCTCCTGGCCAGGGAGGAGCCTATAACCGAGGTACATGCCCTCGACCGGAATCGAACCCGGGACCCTTTGGTCCGCAGGCCGACGCTCTATCCACTGGGCCACCCGGCCAGGGCTGAGCTCTTACTTCTGATCGGCGGAAAGAGGGTCCACGTGTTCACGGAGATTGGGAATCCACCCCGTGGAGGTCAGGTTCCGCCGGTGGGGGCCCCTGGCGCGGGCCGTGCGTTGCCGTGGCGACGGTGGCTGTTAGTACTTTTTATAGATGCGAGTGTGACACCCCGGAGTCTCTTCCTGCAAACGAGTGAACCTGGATGTCGAGATTTCATGGCTCAGAGCCAGACGGAAGCCGCCAGCAGGGCCCGTGTTCCGCGTTTATGGGTGATGTGGACAGGCCTGGGTGCCGGAAATAGAACACTTTCGTCCCACGTTTTTTTTGTTTGTTTTTTTACAAAACACAAATGAACCCCTTTTATGCATGGAAATGCATCCATGATCAATAAACTGGCAGAAATGTGTCTGTTGGGCGTTTCCACCGATTGCTTTGTTTTCTACCTGAGGGCCAGCCCCCCATTCCTCCCCTCCCCACCCCCCCCCCCACCCCCCGTCTTGTGGGGAACCCGGCGACATGTCTCAGGATCGAATCGGGGAGATGGCACTGGATCTGTGGGCTGAAGGAGCATGTGGCCTGGGTCTGGGTACTGGCTCTGCCCTTTAGCTGTAGATCCTTTTTTTTTTTTTTTTATGTTTTTAAAATGGGATTTTAGACGGAGAAAAGGAGAGGGAGAGAGAGAGAGAAGCATCAATGATGAGAGAGAATCATGGATCGGCTGCCTCCTGCAAGCCCCACACTGGGGATGGAGCCCACAACCCCAGGCATTTGCCCTTGACCAGAATCGAACCCGAGACCCTTCAGTCCGTGGGCCCACGCTCTATGCACTCAAACCGGCCAGGGCATAAACTTACCTTTAAAATACCCATTTACTGGTGAAGCACGCGCCCAGGGCTGGGCTGGGGCCGTGCACATTACATGGGGCAGCACTCGGAGCCTCCTGAGGGCTGGGCGGGCGGTCCCAGAATCAGCCGCTTTCCTCCCCGCCGGCCACCAAGTTAATTGGACGCCGAGTCGAAAATTCTGAGGGAAATGCTGCCATCTTGTGGTCCTTTTGCAGTTTTACAGGCCACGGTTTTGTTTTTTTCTTCTTTTTTTTTAATAGACTTTTTTGGAGCAGTTTTAAGTTCACAGCAACGTCCAACCGCATGTACAGCAGGTCCCCGAATTACACCATTTCACCCAGCGTCGTTTCGTTATGACGTTGATGAGATGGGGTAGGACCCAAAGGTTGTGGGTTCAATTCCCGGTCAAGGGTACGTATCTGGGTCAGCCTGGCATGAAGGCCAAAGAAGGCTGGTTCTCAGTGGCCACTTTTTTTTTTTAAATCTATATTGTTGAAATTATCACAGATGTCCCTCTTTTTGTCCCCCATAGCTCCCCTCCACCCGGTTCCCACCCCAACCCAGGCCCTCGCCACCCTATTGTCTGTGCCCGTAGGTAATGCATACGTGCACCTAAGATCTTTGTCTAATGACGAGCCTTGAAACGAGGTGAGAGAATAATGGAAGCCAGAACTCGGGGCGGGGGGGGGGGGGGGGGTGGAGACCGGAGCCGTTCCCGGGAGGGCGAGGTCAACTTTTCCAAGATTTTGGACCATTTGCGTTTCAACCGACGCCTGGCGACAAGCGAAGAGCCCTGAAAGCACCTTGAGCTCACTCAGGCCCCGCACCACCCTCCAGGCCCAGGCCACCGCGGGGGATCGCACCCGGCGGCCCCAGCTCCCTCAGTGAGCCCAGCCTCGGCCCCGCCCCTGCGGCCTACGTAACCGCAGCCCCGCCTCTCCCCGTCGCCCCGCCTCCCCAGTTCCCATAGCCCCGCCCCTGCGCTGTACGTAGCCACAGCCCCGCCTCTGACGATAGCCCCGCCCCCTAGTTCCCATATGCCCGCCCCTCCGCCGTACGTAACGGTAACCCCGCCTCTCTAGTTTCTGTCGCTCCGCCTCTGCGCTGTACGTAAGGCAGCCCCGCCTTTCCGGTTCCCATAGCCCCGCCCCTACGCTGTGCGTAACGGCAGCCCCGCCTTTCCGGTTCCCATAGCCCCGCCCTTACGCTGTGCGTAACGGCAGCCCCGCCTTCCCGGTTTCTATAGTCCCGCCCTTGCGCTGTACGTAACTGAAACCCCGCCTCACCCGGTATAGCCCCGCCCCTGCGCTGTACGTACCGCAGCCACGCCTCTCCACGTGGCTCCGCCTTCCAGGTTCCCATGGCCACGCCCCTGCGCTGTACGTAACCGCAGCCCCGCCTCCCCAGTTCCCATGGCCCCGGCCCTCCCCGTCGCCCTCCCCGTCGCCCTGCCCCTCACGGTGTGTCCGGTCCCCGCTGCCCCTTCGTCCTCCCTGTCCCCACCACCTGCCACCCCGCGCGGCGCCCTCGCTGAGGGAGGCGGGCGCCATGGCGGCCGAGGCCCTGGCGGCCGAGGCGGTGGCTTCGCGCCTGCAGCGGCAGGAGGAGGACATTCGCTGGCTGTGGGCCGAGGTCCAGCGCCTGCGGGACGCGCAGCTGAACGCGCCCGACCGCGGCCCGGTCGAGGGGCCCTGCCTCACGCGGGAGGTGGCGCAGCTGCGGGCGGAGAACCGCGACCTGCGGCGCCGCCTGTCCGGCCTGCGGCTGTGCCTCGCCGAGGAGCGGAGCCACCAGGCGGCGCAGGAGGAGGCCGGGCGCGCGGCTGCGGGCGCGCAGGTATTGGGGCGGCGGGACTCCCCGCGGGGCACCCTGAGCGTGTCTCTCCCCGGGAAGGACAGGTGCGGGTGCCGGCGGCGCCCTGAGGGCTGTGCGGGCGCGGTCCTTCCTGGTCCCTGCAGGGCGTGCCCTGCCCTCCCGTTACCCCGGGACCCCTGCCTTCCCCGCAGCCGCCGGGCTGACCTGGGGGTGCACGCTCAGCTCCCCGCTTCCATCGCTGCCGCCCGTGATTCTGTCGGAGCAGGAAGAGCCATTTCCTTTGCTTGGGGATCCCCCCCCCCCAAAATGCTGGCGTGTTGAAAGCTCTAGTCTTCGCTTGGGCACGTTGTGGTTTTGTTGTCTTGAGGTCTGTGTATTGAACATCATTATTTAGTGCAGGATTTCACTATTTTACTTCATTGAAAAACTAGTTATTTTCCTGTAACGTAATACATCTCCTACATTTTGAAGGCTTTCTCAGGCCCGGGAGTGGGGAGGCACAGTTCTTGAAAACCAGGGTGCCCTATCCCCATCTTCGTGAAATCATGGGCTGAGAGTCTCTGGTGGCAGCCACACAACCATTTTCCAGTGATATTACTTGTTTAAAGTTTAGCGGGGGAGGGGGGGCTTTAAAATAATTAAATGCATTTAGATTTAAAATACAATAAGTATATAAAAATAGCCCTGGTGGCTCAGTGGTTGAACATGGACCCATGAACCAGGAGGTCAGAGTTCGATTCCCAGAGCACATGCCCGGGTTGTGGGCTGGATCCCCAGTAGAGGGTGTGCAGGAGGCAGCCGATCCATGACTCTCTCTCATCATTGATGTTTCTATCTCCCTTTCCCTTCCTCTCTGAAATCAATAAATATATATGTATATTTATAAAAAGATGTATATATATATATATATATATACATAAAACCTGTTCTTAGCAAGAATATAGAATTCCCAGAGGGAAGGACCAAACCTCAGAAAACACCGTGCCCATTGAGGGCTGTAGGGGGTGCTTACAGCAGCCCAGCTAAGAGCCCCCAAACAGGGGGCACTTTCTGCCTGCTGGCATGTCCCCTCCTCCCTCGGGTCTCAGATGTAATGGGCTGAGAGTCCATTTGCTCTTTCTTGTCATGGGCATGATCTGTTTACCGTTTACCTTTCTCTCCCAGCCTCCTTCTAGTCAAAACCAAGAAAAGGACGTTCAGAATGGGAAGGAGGAACAGGGGCCTGACAGCGAGGTAAGTCGTTGCTCTGGAAATAGTATAAAATGCTGCCTGCAATCAAAATACGCCCCCGGGGCGCCCAGGAGGCAGCCGATGCACGACGCTCTCTCCTCACTGAAGTTTCTCTCTCTCCCTCTCCCTTCCTCTTTCTGAAATTGAAAAGAAAAAAAATTGAAAGAAAAAAGTGGGGTGCGTATGCTAACCTTAGTGCATTCCAATGATTTTCAGGTGAAAAATCAACCAGACTTCATAAAGGAAAGATTGACGCTTTTTGAGATATTGAAGAGAGAGCATCAGCTGTCACGTGGCCCCGGTGGAAGCCAGGGGCATGCCGGCGATGCCATCACCGTAAGAGTGGCTGACGGGAGGACGGTGGAAGGGGAAGCGTGGAAAACCACACCGTACCAAGTGGCTGCTGACATTAGGTAAACCATAGATTGGAGAAGATTTCAGGTGGTTTTTTGTGGGGTTTTCTTTAGGCTATTCTGGGCCTTTTTAAAATATGTTTTCATTGATTTCAGAGAGAAGAAGGGAGAGGGAGAGAGAGAGAGAGAGAGAGAGAGAGAGAGAGAGAAACATCGATGAGAGAGAATCATCGATCGGCTGCCTCCCGCATGCCCCGCACTGGGGATCCAGCCCACAACCCGGGAATCAAACCCTGACCCTGGTTCATAGGTCGACGCTCAACCACTGGCTGAGCCACCCGGGCCGGGCGATGTTCAGTAGTAAGTGTTGGCCCAGAGCTTGTTGAAAAGGTGTTGTTCTTGCCCTGCCCGGTGTGGCTAGTGGTAGAGCATCGGCCCTTGGACTGAAGGGTCCCAGGTTCGATTCCCGGTCAAGTGTACATACCTCGGTTGCAGGCTCGATCCCCAGCCCTGGTTGGGGCACGTGCAGGAGGCACCCAATTGATGTGTCTCTCTCCCATCGATGTGTCTCTCTCCCTCCCTTCCACTCTTTCTAAAATTCAATGGGAAAACATCCTTGGATGAGGATTTTTTTAAAAACACCAAAAAAAATAACATAAACGAACAAACAAAAAACCCTGGGAGTGATTTTATTCTTGTGCTTTAACAAATCATGATAGCCTGTGACAAGGTTCACTGCCCGGTGATTTTTTTCCTCACCAGTCGAGAACTGGCCGAAAGCACCGTCATAGCCAAGGTCAATGGTGAATTGTGGGACCTGGACCGCCCGCTGGAAGGGGACTCCACGCTGGAGCTGCTTACGTTTGACAACGAGGAGGCACAAGCTGTGAGTATGTCAATAGCCAACAGCCAGAGTGGGGTTTGTACACAACGCGTCTAAAACAACCTGTCAAAGTCAGGCACGAGGAGTGTTGTTGTGGTGCTCTAAGGTTTAAAAGGTGTCAATCGCGATTTAATAAGTATTCAATAACTTTTTAAAAGTATTTTTTCACTGATCTCAGAGAGCAAGGACGAGGGAGATACAGATAGAAACATTAACGAGGAGAGAGAATCATGGATCGGCTGCCTCCTGCACACTCCTTACTGGGGATTGATCCCGCAACCCAGGCATGTGCCCTGACCAGGAATCGAACCGTGACCTCCTGGTTCATGTCAGCACTCAACCACCGAGCCACGCCTGCCAGGCCTGATGCTTCTTTTAGTGTAATTTACCATCAAAGATTTATTTTTCCCCCGAGTTTTATTTTCCTATTATTATGAACATATTAACAAGACTGTGAACATCAACCAGTTTATGAATATTGATTGCATATCCGTGAGAAAGAAACCCTATAGCAAAACAAATCTAGAAAACTCAAGTCTACAAAATGATAAATTAATGACTTTGTGAAAACATTTTCTGCAAAATTCAAAGGTGCTTTATAAAGAAAACTCTTACTCTTTAATTTAACTTACTTTATTTATTTTTCTGGTTAATCCTCACCTGAGGATATTTTTCTATTGATTTTTAGAGAGAAGGGAGGGGGAGAGACAGAGAGAGAGAAACATCGATGTGAGAGACACATTGATTGGTTGCCTCCTACACATGCACCCAACCAGGGTTGGGGATTAAGCCTGCAATCAAGGTATGTGGCCTTGACCGGAATCAAACCTGGGACCCTGCAGTCCGTGGGCTGATGCTCTATCCACTGTGCAAAACCAGCTTTTATTTTAAAAGACTAGAGGCCCGGTGCATGAGATTCATGCACTGGGGGCGGGGGGCAGGGGAGGGGGGTGGCGTGGTCCCTCAGCCTGGCCTATGCCCTCTCGCAGTCCGGGACCCCTCAGGGGATGTCCACCTGCTGGCTTAGGCCCAATCCCCCCAGCCTAAGCCAACAGTCAGACATCCCTCTTGCAGTGCAGGGCCCTCACAGTCCGGGACCCCTCACTCCTTACTGCCCGCCTGCAGCAGAGGTGGGAGAGGCTCCCGCCACTGCCGCTGAGCTCGCCAGCCGTGAGCCCAGCTTCTGGCTGAGCGGCGCTCCCCCTGTAGGAGCACACTGACCATCAGGGCAGCTCCTGCGTTGAGCGTCTGCCCCCTGGTGGTCAGTGCGCATCATAGCGACCGGTCGTTCTGCCGTTTGGTCGATTTGCATATTAGCCCTTTATCATATAGGATGATCCTATTTACAATGTAGCGCATAACGTACCACAGGAGAGAAATACTTCCTGCTCTCTGGGTAAGTTCACGGAGGAAATGATGGAGTAAAAGTGTTCTTGTAAAGTTGGTAAATGTGCACACCAGCAACAAGGGGCATTTTACAAAAGGACACAGCTTTCTGGTTGACGATATCATTGGCTTTGTTTTCAAGTCGATGTTGCCCCGTGGCCTGGAGTTAACACCGACCCATGTGTTCACGCCCGTTGTGCCTTTGCGTGATGTGATGTGATCGCCAGCAGCGTGCGTCTGTGTCCTGTGCCCGCAGGTGTACTGGCACTCCAGCGCCCACATCCTGGGCGAGGCCATGGAGCTGTACTACGGAGGCCACCTGTGCTACGGCCCACCCATCGAGAGCGGCTTTTATTACGACATGTTCATCGGAGACAGGTGACCACCGATGTCCACTCCGAGTGCCCGTGCTTTGGGCTCGTTGTTTTATCATGGTTACGTTTTTTAAAGATACATTTTTATTGACCTCAGGGAGGAAGGGAGAGGGAGAGATAGAAACATCCATGGTGAGAGAGAATTGTGGATCGGCTGCCTCCTGCAATCCCCACACCGGGGATGGAGCCCGAAACCCAGGCATGTGCCCTAACCCGGAATCAAACCGTGACCTCCTGGTTCATAATTTGACGCTCAGCCACTGAGCCACGCCGTTCAGGCCCAACGGGGCTTTCAAATTGCAGACCTCGTTGAAGAGACTGAAGGCAGATCAATCCATCCATCGATGGCCGTCTCCCTATCTGGGAAAATGATTATCTGCCTTTGGTCGAATGTCTGATTTTCTGAAGTCCTGGTGCATCAAAACACCAAGTTCCGACTGACCAGCGTGGCTCCCGTGGTAGAGCGTGGACCTATGAACCAGGAGGTCACAGTTTGATTCCCAGTCAAGGGCACAGGCCCAGGTTGTGGGCTCGATCCCCAGTTAGGGAATGTGCAGAAGGCAGGCGATCCGTGATTCTCTCTCATCATTGATCTCTCTCTCTCTCTCTCTCTCTCTCTCTGTCCCCCTCTCCCTTCCTCTCTGAAATCAATAAAAATATAAATTTAAAAAAAAACCCACCAAGTTCCTCCGCCGAGAGAGCGTGGTGGTGAGTGACAGAGGCCACAGGACCGAGTCCACACCAGGCCCGGGTGGTGACGGGACCGTGTGTTGATTCTCGCCTGCTCCCCCTGCAGAGCCGTGTCCAGCACAGAGCTGCCGGCGCTGGAGAGCATCTGTAAGACGATTATAAGAGAAAAGCAGCCTTTTGAAAGATTGGAAGTCAGCAAGGACGTCCTTCTGGAGATGTTTAAGGTAATTTATTTTTTTTAAAAAATATATATATATATTTTTTTTATTGGTTTCAGAGAGGAAGAGAGAGAAAGAAACATCCATGATGAGAGAGAATTATTCATCGGCTGCCTCCTGCACGCCCCCTACTGGGGATCGAGCCTGCAATGGGACATGTGCCCTGACTGGAATCAAACTCGGGACCCTTCAGTCTGCAGGCTGATGCACTAGCCACTGAGTCAAACCAACTAGGGCCAGATAATTTTAAGAAGCTGTTTAGAAAAAGAAAACCTGGGTATAGGAAGATTAAATGTAATTAACATAGCCCTAGCCAGTTTGGCTCTGTGGATAGAGCGTCGGCCTATGGACTGAAGGGTCCCGGGTTCAATTCCGGCCAAGGGCACATGCCTGGGTTGTGGGCTCGATCCTTAGTAGGGGGCGTGCAGGAGGCAACTGATCCATGATTCTCTCTCATCACTGATGTTTCTATCTCTCTCTCTCCCTCTCCCTTCCTCTCTAAAATCAATAAAAATAATTTTTAAAAAAGTAATTAACCTAGACAACTTTTTGTTGTTAATCCTCACCCGAGGATACTTTTTCCATTGATTTTTAGAGCGAGTGGAAGGGAGGGGAGATGAGGACAAAGAGAGAGAGAGAAACATCGGTGGGAGAGAGACACATCAGTTGATTGCCTCCCACATGCACCCCGACCAGGGGCGGGGATGGAACCTGCAGCCCAGGGACGTGCCCTTGACCAGGAATAGAACCTGCGACCACCCGCTGTGCAGGCTGATGCTCTAACCTCGGAGCCACGCCCCGGATCTCAGCACCTAGAACATAGCAAACATCTATTCAGTGTTGGTTGCAAAAAAGTGAACATTTTCCCACGTAAGCATTTTATGTCATAACACATAAACTTGCTTTCCTTTGTAGTACAATAAGTTCAAGTGCCGCATTTTGAACGAGAAGGTTAACACTCCAACCACCACGGTTTACAGGTAATGTGCACGTGAGGTTTAAGGCTGCACAGAGGTTCTCGTGACGGCATCAGCAGGGGGAGCAGTTTGCCGGGGGTGGGTGGGGGTCTACCTGTAAATTTGCAGGTGGGCGTGTCCCTTCGGTGAGGGAATGTTGTCACCAAAGGGAAGTCCCTGCTTTTCCCTTGTCTGTCGGGATGGCCCTGGCCTTGTCCTAAATACCTCGTCACAGGTGTGGCCCACTCGTCGACCTGTGTAAAGGCCCCCACGTGAGACACACCGGGAAAATTAAAGCCATAAGAATTTTCAAGGTAAGGGTTTATTGCTCTTAGGAGAGCAGACTGAAGGTACACTAAATAACTAGGAATTTCAGTCACATGTTCGATAATCTGAACATCGTGCTATTTTTAAAAACCCTTCACTATTTGATGTCTACCTGGGCTTCTGAAAAACAGTGTAATTTTTTTTTTAGAATTTTGATGATTAGGACATTATGTGTAGCTTTTAATTTTCATTTAACCTTACTGCGTTACAGTGCATTTTTCTTGTCCATAGGATGTCTTACCGTTTGTACGCCACAAGCTTCTATAGATGCAAGCGGCGGACCTTTTTTAATTAAATTCAAGACATCGTGGCAGTTAACTGGTTATGATATTGTGGTACATACTGGGTTTTTTTTATGTCTTTTTAAATTTTTACATTTATTTTTTTTTATTGATTTCAGAGAGGAAGGGAGAGGGAGAGAGGGATAGAAACATCAGTGATGAGAGAGAATCATGGATCAGCTGCCTCTTGCATGCCCCACACTGGGGATCGAGCCCACAACCCCGGCATGTGCCCTGACTGGAATAGAACCCGGGACTCTTCAGTCCACAGGCCAATGCTCTATCCACTGAGCCAAACCAACTAGGGCTATATGTCTTCTTTTTTTTTTTTTTAATTGGTTTTTAGACAGAAAGGGAGAGGAAGAGGAGATAGAAACATCAATGATGATAGAAAATCATCCATCGCCTGCCTCTTGCACGCCCCACACAGGGGACCAAGCCCACAACCCGGGCATGTGCCATGACCAGGAATCGAACCGTGACCTCCTGGTTCATAGGTTGATGCTTAACCACTGAGCCACCCCGGCTGGGCTCTTTACGTAATTTGCTGATGGATTTGGACGGGGAAGGTTTAGTTAGAACCAACTAAAGCGTCTTTCCAGCGCTGTAGAAAGTCACTGTCGTGTAAGCTGTGTTGATGCTCTATTGGAAAGCTGTGCATATGCCAGACAGACTTTATTTATAACCGAATGTTAGCTACGCTCACCGAAACGCTGTTGGATGCTTAGAACTCCTCCACCCACTGGGAGGGCAGCCCCGCCATGGAAGCGCTGCAGCGGATCTATGGCGTGTCCTTCCCCGAGAGCAAGATGATGAGAGCCTGGGAGAAGGCCCAGGAGGAGGCCAGGAGCCGAGACCACAGGAAAATCGGGAAGGTGGGCCTAGCGTCTCATCCCCCCTGAGATGGAGCGGGCCTTTGTCGGCTCGCCATTCTGTCCCAAAACTAAAGTGTTCCAAAAATAACATTTCTCCTCCTATGTGCTTAAACATCTTTTAAAATATATATTTTATTGATTTCAGAAAGAGAGATAGAGAAACATCAATGAGGAGAGAGAATCATGGACCGGCTGCCTCCTGCACGCCCCCTACTGGGGATCGAGCCCGCAACCCGGGCATGTGCCCTGACCGGGAATCGAACCCAGTTCATGGGTCGATGCTCAACCACTGAGCCACACGGGCCGGGCCAGCAGGGAATATTTCTGGTCTTTTTGCAGTGTTTTCTCCTCATGGCATCCATCCTCCAAGATGCCAAGTGAGAAAGTAGCAGGAAATAGAAGGCGAAGCAAAAGCTACCGCTCAGAGCGTAGTGAGACGACCCATACAAAGCGTCGTTTCCCATGTGCCGTTGGGGACAGTTGGGTGGAAGTCCTGAGGGACTCTGGATACAGTGGTTGGGGATGGGCATGGGGACCGTGCACATGTTATGTCTAGCATGTCACGTGTACAGCAAACATGAAGCACCCGCAGTGGAACTTGACGTCCCGTTACGGTTTCATTTCAGGATCAGGAGCTTTTCTTTTTCCACGACCTGAGTCCCGGAAGCTGTTTCTTCCTGCCCCGGGGAGCCTGCATTTACAACACGCTGGTGGACTTCATCCGGGTAAGTGGACCCTAAGCGCTCCCTCCCTCGTTCGGCTCCGTCTCGCCTTTCACTCTCCCCTCTCCTGGTCGCATGGCCAGGCACGCCCATGGACTGTGTGTTAGTCACAGTAAGAATTTGGAGCCCGGTACCGGATGGTGCCTTCTAATAAAAACGTCGAGGTGATTTGCATTTTCCTAAATGAAGTGCATCCTCGGGTTTTACTGTATCAGATGCCTCTGCGGTGCCATAAGCTTCTAGAGCACGTGCCACGCAGAGGTGAGCGTCCGGCGCAGTGAGGGGCTCCTCCTGGGAGGGGCGGGGGGGGGGGGGTCGTGCTGGCACAGGATGCTCAGCTGGGGAGACTGCTTCTCACTGTGGCCCAGGCCGGGGTCCCGGGGCCCCTTCGGCGTCTGGTGAGATCGGGCAGCTCCAGAGCAAAGAGGGAAAGAGCTCTGTAAGGTGCTCAGTGGTAGGACACACGCATGGGCTAGCGTCCGTCACGGGACGGACCGTGTGCGGTGGCTGCTGCTGCAGGTGACCACGCGGACTGCGGGGTGACGTCCCTTTCCTGCGCTCTTTGTCTTTGTCACCGTGAACCAGCGACCAGGTCCACGAGTTCGCCCTCTGCCATCCGTCAGGACCCCCCAAAGCCCCTGCGGCACACTCTGACGATCTGGGGGTCCCTCGGTGATTCTGTTGTCTGTCCATCGGGTCTTCTCGCTCCAGAGCGATGTCTTCAGGCTTCTTCCTGTCGTCATCCTGGCGACTGCCCTCTTCGCATCCTGTGCTCATGCTCTTCTCTCCCGATGTCGCGTCTTCCTCCTCCTCGCTTATCCCTCTCATTTGGCGAAGCACTTTCTTCAAGAGCTTCCTGAAGAGCCCGGCCGGCCTGGCTCCGTGGTTGAGTGTCGACCTCTGAACCAGGAGGTCAGGGTTCGATTCCTGGTCAGGCACATGCCCGGGGAGCAAGCTCGATCCCCAATAGGGGGCGTGCAGGAAGCAGCCCAAACATGATTCTCTCTCATCATTGATGTTTCTCTCTCTCCCTCTCCCTCACCCTTCCCCTCTCTGAAATCGGTATAAATATATTTTTAAAAAAGAACTTGCTGGGGGCAGAGCACGTGGCGTGTGCTGGTGCTTCTGTCTGAGTCACTCGTCTCGTTTTGTCCCTCTTCTGGCGCTGCGCCCCTGGACGCTGCCCGCACTGGGCTCGCTCACCTGGGCTGCGCCTTTCCCGTGAGGCCGTAGGAGGCGATCAGAGGGCAGGGCGGCGAGGCTTGAGGAATCTGACTGATCAGAGGTGCCAGCGGCGGGCAAGGACCGTCATGACTGCTGATCTCAATGCACCGTCTTTGCTGGAAAAGCATCCCGGCCCCTGGCACCTCGAACTCCAGGCCGCGGGAGGAGTGCGCTGAGATGAGGCAGAGCCTCCGGGCGGCCTTACCGGGGTCTCTTGTCTCTCGTAGATGCGACACAGAGCTGGCGGGGGGCGGCCCCAGGCCTCACTGTGTGCGGTGCAGGGTGCGCAGCCCTTTAGACACACGGCCCCAGGCCTCTCATGCCAAGGTAAGGGTGCTGGGGGGAGGCCTGCGCCCCGTCTTGGGATGGGCATGGGGGGCAGACATAGCCAAGGTGGATGCTGAAGGAAGTGGCCTGGGCATGCAGCACACACAGAAAGCTGCAAAATCGGCCGGCTGGCGTGGCTCAGTGGTTGAGCGCCGACCTAGGAACCAGGAGGTCACGGTTCGATTCCCGGTCGGGGCACATGCCCAGGTTGTGGGCTCGATCCTCAGTAGGGGGCGTGCAGGAGGCCACCCATCCACGATTCTCTCTCATCTTTGATGTTTCTTTCTCTTTCCCTCTCCCTTCCTCTCTGACATCAATAAAAATATATTTAAACAACACACACACACACACACACACACACACACACACACACACACGAGTGGCCTACAGCAGGAATGTGTCCTTTTCCTCTTCCGGAGGCCGGAACCGTGAAATCCAGGCATGGGCAGAGCCGTGCTCCCTCTGAGACCCGCGGGGAGCCGTCCTCCCTGCCTTACCCCAGCCAGGGGTGGCGTGTCCATCACGCTGGTCTTCCCTGGCGGGTCAGTGCCTCACACCAGTCTCCTGCCTTCCCCTGGCGCTCTCCCTGCGTGTCTTCGCGTCACCTTCCTCTACATGCTCCTCTCTCTCTCTGTCTCTCTCTCTTCCTCTCCAAAACTCCTCTTTTTATGCGGACGCCTGTCCCATTGGATTAAGACCCACTCCAGTGACGTCTGAACTTGACCACCTTGATATAAAGACTGTTGTCAAATCAGGTCGCATTCTGCGCTCCCACCTAGCTTCTCGGGGGAGGGATACCGCTCCACCCATGACAGCGGGTGACCTCCATCTTCTCCCCAGGGGCCCGGTTCGTAGTGGGCCTGTCTTTGCTGGGTCCCTGGGGCTCTCCGCGGGCCGTTGTGGGATATGGAAGCGTTGAGGCTCCTCCCTGCACCCCAGACGTGGTCCTTCTCACTCTGCTGTGTGTCCGTGTCCCCAGGAATCGGGCCGTCATCCTGCCCAGAGAGCCGGTCGTGCTCTGCCTGTGGGTTCCGTAGCGTCGGGGGCCCCACGTGGGCAAGGGACGGTGTCCGCTCCCCGCAGAGGCAGGTCTGGTGTCGGGGTTTGTGTGTGAAAGCATGCAGTCCTTGGCCACCGAGGCACATTACCGAGAGATTCTGGAGCTTGAGAGAGAGAAAATATTCTATAGGCTTCCCGAGAGAGAGAGCACAGACGTGGCGAAGGGTGTCGGAATGGCAGTGCTGTTTTCGAGGGGACAGCACCGGTGCCTTCGACATGTGAGTCCTACAGCCCGGCCGGCGTGGCTCAGGGGTTGAGCACCAACCTATGAACCAGGAGGTCGCGGTTCAATTCCCGGTCAGGGCACGTGCCCAGGTTGCAGGCTCGATCCCCAGTGTGGGGCGTGCAAGAGGCAGCCTATTGATGTTTCCCTCTCATCGATGTTTCTATCCCTCTCTCCCTCTCCCTTCCTCTCTCTGTAAAAATAACTTTAAAAAATTTCAATAATAATCCTATATAATAAAGAGGTAATATGCAAATTAACCCTCACATCCTCACAAGATGGCTGCCTACGACCAGGCTGGCAGGGGTGTTAGTGAGGGATGACCAAACGACTGAACAAGCAGTCTGCGTGGGGCGACCAGGCCAGCAGGGGGGCCGTGAGGGGTAAACAGGCTGGCGAGGGGGGCGGCAGTTAGGGGTGACCAGGCCGGCAGGGAGGGGCCAGTTTGGGGTGACCAGGCTGGGGGGGGCAGTTAGGGTCAACCAGGTAGGCAGGCAGGTGAGTGATTAGGAGCCAGCAGTCCAGGATTGTGAGAGGAATGTCTGACTGCCGGTTTAGGCCCTATCCCCTAAACTAGCAGTTGGACATCCCCCAAAGGGTCCCAGATTGGAGAGGGTGCAGGCTGGGCTGAGGGACACACACCCCCGTGCACGAATTTCGTGCACCGGGCCTCTAGTAATAACAATAATAATAATCGTGGGTCCTAGAAGCAGGCGTGCTTCCAGATCCTCCCGTTTGGTTTCAGCTCTCCCAGGTCGGCGGAGGCGACCCTGACCTGCCTTCCTGATTCTAAAGATCCTGACCTGCTTTCACCTCCTCTCCTTTCTCATTGGCCTTGGAGGTTTATGCTTTTATAAACGCTCTCTGTGTAGTATTCCAACTGCTAATTCACAAAGAATTAAAGCATCATACGCTGTTGTATACCGTAAAACAAACATACCTAACGTGAAAAATAGAGCGTGTGCATTCACCCCTCACGATCCCGAAGGGACCACACTCAGCACCGAGGGCACGTTCCTCGCAAGTGAACGCGAGGTGATCCCGAGTCCACACGGGCGCTCACAGCAGGACTCTGCGCGGCGTTGACCTCTCCCTGCCTTGCCTCGCAGGAGGAATATCACCACCGAGACTACACGGAAGTGCTCTCCCCCAACGTGCTCAGCAGTAAGCTCTGGGAGGCCTCGGGCCACTGGCAGCACTACAGCCAGAGCATGTTCACCTTTGATGTGGACAAGGACACGTTTGCCCTCAAACCCATGAACTGCCCGGGGCACTGGTGAGTGTTAACCGTCAAGCAGGCCCGGCCGGTGTGGCTCAGGGGGTTGGGCGTCGTCTGTGCACCGAGAGGTCACCGGTTCGATTCCCAGTTAGGGCACATGCCCAGATTGCGGGTTCGATCCCCAGTAAGGGGCGTGCAGGAGGCAGCCGATGGATATTTCCCTCTCACATGGATGTTTCTCTCCCTCTCCCTTCCCCACTCTCTAAATATCAATAAACTAGTCTTTCTTTAAAAAATATTTTTTCATTGATTTCAGAGAGGAAGGGAGAGGGAAGAAGAGATATAAACATCAGTGATGAGAGAGAATCATGGATCGGCTGCCTCCTGCACGCCCCACACTGGGGATCTGCAACCCAGGCATGTGCCCTGACAGGGAATCAAACTGTGACCTCCTGGTTCATAGGTTGATGCTCAACCACTGAGCCACACCAGCCAGGCAATAACCTATTCTTTAAAAAAAAAAAAAAAAGTGGCCTTTGAAATGAGTTGTAAACAGTGAGTGGGAATTCCCTGGGTGAATGGGAGCAGGAGGCTGCATTCTGGGAGAGATGCATTCTGGGAGAGGTGGTAGACAGGTTCTTAGGGCGCCGGAGCCATGCAAATCCAAGGTGCAGTAACTCGGGAGAAGAAATTTCTTTAAAGCTCGTGATCTAAGGACCAGAATAAAAAGGGACACGTCTGGAGGCTTCATCATAACTTGTTACGATTTTGCTCATCGCTTCACCATCTCCCCGCTGAGTGACAGCTGTGTGTCGCCGCCTCTTTTCCAGCCTCATGTTTGCCCACCGCCCGCGGTCTTGGAGGGAAATGCCCATTCGATTTGCCGACTTTGGGGTTCTTCATAGAAACGAACTGTCGGGAACCTTGAGTGGCCTGACCCGGGTTCGGCGCTTCCAGCAGGACGACGCCCACATCTTCTGCACCATGGAGCAGGTGAGCGGTGAGGCCGGGGCCCGGGCAGCGCCCACTCGTGGGGCCTGATCTCACAGCATCTCTCAGTCCCTCGAAGTCGCTGTGAACTACAGAGTTCAGTCTCATCTCTGAGGTCTCCTGAGGTCTCCTTCAGCCTCACAGTCTGTGATTCTCAAATCGGGGTCACAGATCAGTAATCACTTTTAAATATATATATATATTTTACTTCAGAGAGAGAGCTAGAGAGAAACATCAATGATGAGAGAATCATGGATCAGCAGCCTCCTGCACGCCCCCTAACAGGGACCGAGCCTGTCACCCGGGCATGTGCCTTTGACTGGAATTGAACCCCGGGGCCCTTCAGTCTGCAGGCCGATGCTCTATCCACTGAGCCAAACCAGTTAGGGCTGATATCAATAAAAATATTTTTTAAAAAAAATTTTTTTTTGATAAAACATTTCCTTTGCCTTCATTTCAGATTGAAGAGGAAATCCGGGGGTGTCTGCAGTTCTTGCAGTCTGTCTACTCCACGTTCGGCTTCTCCTTTCAATTAAATCTGTCAACGCGGCCGGAACACTTCTTGGGCGAGCTCGAGTTGTGGGATGAGGCTGAGAAGGTCGGTGGGGACGAAGTGCTGGCTCGGGGAACGCCCGCGTGGCTGCAGTCACCCGGTGCGGAGGGCGGCACCCGCAGGGGGTTGGACATGGGCGGCTCTGGGACAAATGCGCCAGCTGTAGAGCGCAGTTACCCAGCTCTCCGCGTCACGTGATGACAGCAACACCGTACATGCGTGTCACACTTCACAGTTCATGCCAAGGTTTGTTTACTCTCTCCAGTGCCAATCACTAATAACCACTGTCATTGTTTGTTTTTGTTTTAAATATATGTTTATTGATTTCAGGGAGGAAGGGAGAGAGAGAGAGAGGAGAGAGAGAAACATCAATGATGAGAGAGAATCATTGATCAGTTGCCTCCTCCACGCCCCCTACCGGGCATGTGCCCTTGACTGTAATCGAACCTGGGACCCTTCAGTTCACAGGCCAGTGCTCTATCCATGGAGCTGAACCAGCTAGGGCTGTATTTTTCGTTCTTTTTTTTAATTAAAAAAAATTTTTTTTTTAAATATATTTTTGTTGATTTCAGGGAGAGGAAGGGAGAGAGAGAAACAGCAATGATGAGAGAGAATCACTGATTGGCTGCCTCCTGCACGCCCCCTACTGGGGATCAAGCCCAAAACCAGGCATGTGCCCCGACCAGGAGTCGAACCAGCGACCTCGTGGTTCATAGGTCGACGTCACACCAGCCAGGCACGTTCTCATCTTCCTTTTTCTTCACAGCAACTACAGAAGAGCCTGACGGAATTTGGAAGACCGTGGAAGCTGAACCCAGGAGATGGAGCATTTTATGGCCCTAAAGTAAGCGGACCTGATGCTTCAACAGAGAGGTCAGCGGAAAAGAGAAATAGGAACCGTGTCTAAGCCGACCTCACTTCCTTTGCAGGTTGATATCAGCATCAAGGACGCCCTGGGCAGGTCCCATCAGTGTGCGACCATCCAGCTGGACTTCCAGCTCCCGAGGAGGTTCAATCTCACGTACGTCAGGTGAGTGAGTGGAAGTGGGGAACGGTGCAGTGCTGACCTCCTGGTCACGTGGCACTGTTGCGTGTCGAGAGCTCTTTGTATAGTCTAGATGTAAGCCCTTGGATGTGTATGGGATTTGCTAGTATTTTCTCCTAAGCTGTAGCTTCTTTTTTTTTTTAAAAAAAAAAAAAGGAAATATATTGTTATTGAATTTGGAGAGGAAGGGAGAGGGAGAGAAACATCCATGATAAGAGAGAATCATTGATTGGTTGCCTCCTGTACACCCCCTACTGGGGATCAAGCCTGTAACCCCGGGCATGTGCCCTGATCAGGAATTGAACCGTGACCTCCTAGTTCAAAGATGGATATTCAACCACTGAGCCACGCTGGCTGGGCTGTAGCTTCTTCTTCTTCTTTTTTCTTTTTACAGTGTCTTCGCTTTCCCTTTCATTTTAAGTTTTGTATTTCACTGATGTCTAAATTATAGAGTTTTTCTCTTATGGATCATGTTTTTGGCATCATGTCTGCACACTCTTTGCCTAAGCACAGGCAATGAAGATTTCCCCTATGTTTTATCTTAAACGTTTTCGAGTATTTGAGTTTTACACTTTGGTCTAAAATCCATTTGGAGTCCAATTTTTGTCTAAGATGTGAAAGTGTAGGTCAGAGTTCATTGGTTACATCTAGGTGTCTATTTTTTTACGATTTTGCTCATCTAATTATTCTAGCATCATTGGTTGTAGAGAGCATCCTTTCTCCATTGACTTGCCATTGTACTTTTATCAAAAATCAGTCAGGCCCGGCCGGTGTGGCTCAGTGGTTGAGCATCTACCTATGAACCAGGAGGTCGTGGTTAGATTCCCAGTCAGAGTACATGCCCAGGTTGGGGGCTCGATCCCCACTAGGGAGCATGCAGGAGGCAGCCGATCAATGATTCTCATCATTGATGTTTCTCTCTCTCTCTCTCTCTCTCCTTCTCTGAAATCAATAAAAAATATATTAAAAAAAATAAAACCCTGAAATATGTCATTTTCCTTTTCTAGTAAGGACGGGGATGACAAGAAGAGCCCTGTGATCATTCACCGAGCCATTCTGGGCTCAGTGGAGAGAATGATCGCCATCCTGTCGGAAAACTACGGGGGGAAGTGGTAAGTGACGTGGAAAAGGAAACGTGTCTGTTATTCCTTAGAAGTCACGTCTGAAAGATAAAACTAACGTGAAAGAAAACGGCTGGCTCCTGCCTTATCATCAGCCAGTGTCCCCGAGGCAAGTAAAAAACTCCCGTTACCTCTGCCGAGCCAGAAAAGAAAGGCCGGGTGACAGGAAACTGTCTCATTTACCTTTTGGGAACTCAGTAGCGTTATAGAGTCATCTTCTCACCATTTCAAGCCTTTGAAAGTTGGAATCTGGGAATCACAAGGCCCATACTCCCAGGGGGGTACCCCCTCCTGCCATCCCCCCTTCATCCCGTGGTATTTACCTCGTGACCACTGACCTTGGAGGAAACCCTGCAGCACAAATGGCCCTGAACAGCACGTTGGCACAAACCAAAGAGAACTGCTCCCCAAGCCCAGCCCCGCTTAGGGGTGAAGTGGGGAAGGGAAATGCCCTCAAGTGCGGGTGTAAAATATATATGTATATTTTTTTAATTGATTTCAGAGAGGACGGGGAGGGAGAGAGAGAGAAACATCAATGATGAGCCCTGGCTGGTGTGGCTCAGTGGATACAGCGTCGGCCCGCAGACTGAAAGGTCCCAGTTTCCATTCTGGTCAAGGATACATGCCCGGGGTTGCGTGCTCGATCCCCAGTGTGGGGCGTGCAGGAGGCAGCTGATCCATGATTCTCTCTCATCATTGATTTCTCTCTCTCTCAATCCCTCTCCCTTCCTCTCTGAAATCAAGTATTTTTTTAAAAAACTATTGAATGAGAAAGCTCATAAAAAAATCTTTGGTTATTTTTAATCATGTAACAAATGGTCATTCTGAAAATACACGTATTTTCTATTTCTCAGGCCTTTCTGGCTGTCTCCTCGTCAGGTGATGGTCATCCCTGTGGGGCCGACTTGTGACAAGTATGCACTTCAGGTAAAATTAGACACATTTAACGACAGACCTACTTGTCACCTTCTGTCCAATCTAAGTACACAACAAAGTACAGAATAATCTTGGCATCTAGTGTGTGAAGATTTTTTTACTTGAAATGTATTCATGCCTTAAAATACTGCATAACTAACACATTCACTTGCCAACCCATGTTTTCAGCCATTGGGAGTAACCCCTGAAACATGCCTATCTACTGTATCAGTACTATTTTATTTCTTAATGTTTTTTTTGAGAAATTGCTGTTTTAGAACATCTCACATTTGTTAATCTTTTCCATGTGGCTCTATTAGGACAGAATACTTATATTACCTATTGCTGTGTCACAAATTACCCCAAAATTTAGCAGCTTAAGACAACAAAGACTTCTTTTTGTTGTTAATATATTTTTATTGATTTCAGAGAGGAAGGGAAAGGGGGAGAGAGAGAGAGAGAGAAACATCAATGATGAGAATCACTGATAGGCTGCCTCCTGCACGCCCCCTACTGGAGGTCGAGCCCACAAACCTGAGCATGTGCCCTTGACCAGAATCAAACCTGGGACCCTTCAGTCCACAGGCCGACACAATAATAGAGCATTTTCTATTCTTGTAGGTCTCCAGCACATTTTTTGAAGAAGGATTCATGGCTGACGTCGATTTAGATCATAGCTGTACACTAAATAAGAAAATCCGGAACGCCCAGCTGGCTCAGTATAATTTTATTTTCGGTAATTTAAAGTTGCATCTGTTCTCCTAAATGCTTGGGTTCTTTTTGCACTTTAATTCCATACTGAAGAAAAACTCAAGACACAGGTCATGTGACTGCTTGCTCAATCTTTTGTAAATTGTTGATTTACAATGTTATTTCCCTTTCTTTTCCACAGTGGTTGGAGAAAAGGAAAAAGCAAACAATGCTGTCAACATTCGAACAAGGGACAACAGAATTCATGGAGAGATGTCTCTCGCTTCTGCCATCGATAAATTGAAGACTCTCAAGAAATCACGTACGCTAAATGCCGAGGAAGAATTCTGAAGTCCTTCCTTGCTGTCCCTTCTGTGTAACCTTGTTTTGACACCCGCCCCCCCCAAAATGCATTTTCCTTAATTAAAGTTAGTACTTCTGAGAACTTTGGGCCACTGACGGTTCCTCTGCTGGGGGCGGTGGAAGAGGAGACAATGAGTGAGTAGCCGATATGTACGAAGTTCAATTCACTAATGTGTCTGAGAACAAGCTTGGAGAAATTTCTAATTTCCCAAATGTCTTGAGAGACTTATATGGGAAAATGTTATTGATTGAAAAAAAGGGAAATACCAGGAAATGAGGATTATGAGGTGTTATTGCTAAGATTTGTGATTTTCAAAATATAGGTTTTAAATAAAAGTCTGCAACCCCTTTAGAAAATGGCAGAACATCTTATTTTCTAGTAACAGTATGTTCTCGTTTGTTTTAATTAACCAACAACCACAAGAGAAGCTAATACCGAACATTGGGTTATTGACAGAGGACTCAGGTTCAGTATATTGTGGAATCGACTGTTTGCCACCTGAGCACGCAGGATGCCTGGCAGGCTGTCTCCCCACCCCAAGGCTGGCCTCCAAGGAGGGACCCAGGCTTTGGACCCTCATCTGACATCCAGGGCTCCTGTCCCGGTACCTGGGGCCTGGAATCCTGCTCACTTAACGTCTGGCCTCTCCCAGTCTTAGAGGAACGTCTGGATGTAACAAGGGTCTTGAACCCACAGCAGCTGCGGAGAGATGCCAGCTGGGTACAGGCTGGGCCAGCCCCAGGATCGCGGGGCCACCTGGCCCACCCGAGAGCCTCAGTTGCTTCCCATACAGTTTGGGCCACAGTTTCTCCATCTGCAAACTAGGCCTTTTGAGTATGAAAGGCAATGGAATGTCATCCAAACTGTCGCACAGTACCTAGCACTTGGCGGCTTTTGTCTAAACGTACCTATCCAGCCACCTAGGAATGGTGCCAACTCGCCAACGTGCCCGCCTCTGCTTTGCCATTTCACGTGTGCCTTTCTGTCCCGGTGACCTTTCCCGGTCTCTAGAGGGGCGAGCGCCTCGTCCTTGGGCAAAGGAGACGCTTGGAAACCAAGGCAACCAGTCAGCGTCGCAGCTGCCTGAGCCACCATGCGCCTGCGCCCTGGATCCCCTCGGGGTGAGGGGGCGGGGCCGAAACGCTCCCGGCTCCTCCCTTTCCGGCGCGCAGGCCGGCGCCCCGCCCCTCAAAAGACCTCTAGCCCGCGCCCCGGAAGTGCGTCACGCCGGCAAGATGGCGGCTGCGGCGGACCGGCCGGGGCTCCTGAGCCGCCTCTGCCGTGTGCTGCTCTTCCTCTCACAGTTTTATATCCTGTCGGGCGGTGGTGAGTTCAAGGCCGGGGCCACGTCGGGTCTGGGTCTGGCTGGGTGGCCGGGGGACCCCCGAGACCTACGGGAAGAGGGCGGAGGGGTGGCCGGGCGCTGCGGCCCGAGTCTGGCCGCCGGTCGGGGGACGCCCCTCCGCGCGGGGACAGCTGGGCCGCAAGTTCCACCCGGAGGGCTCGGGGGGCGCGGCCCGGGCTGCGGGGCGGGTCCCGACACCGCGCTTTGCTCCCTCGTTGCCCCCGGACCTCAATGGGTGTTGACCCTATTGGCGTCTCCTTCCGTTTTCTGTGCAGTGGAGTTGTGAGGTTTTTCACGAGCAAGTCATGGCGTGGCGTGGACCCTGCCTTGGCCCACACACGGAGATGTTCATGTCCCAGGGTAACCTGTTTCTCTGATTGTAGGATCCTTAAATCTAGAGCATTCGCAGCCGCTGGCTCGGGCCGTAAGGGATCCGGGCGCAACGCGCCCTTTCACAATGGTTCCCAGGGCAGCAGGTACTAGACGTTTTGTGTTCCGGTAAATGTGTGTCCTTACATCTGCTGGGTTCTCCCTCGCTTTTTGTGGATAACATGTCTTTTAGTATATGAAATCACTTTCCTTTCCACCCACCCTTTTTTTTCATTGATTTCAGAGATAGGAAGGGAGATGGATAGAAACATCCATGATGAGAGAGAATCGTGGATGGGTTGCCTTCTGCACGCCCCGGGACTGGGGATCAAGCCCGCAACCCGGGCATGTGCCCTGACCGGGAATCGAACCATGATCTCCTGGGTTCATAGGTCAACGCTCAACCACTGAGCCACACCGGCTGGGCTTTGTATTTCTTACATGAAAAACGATGTGCTTAGAAGCGAGAATTTAGTTTTATGAGAATGACGCTATTATAGTGGTGTTGCCAACTTCTGGACGTCCTACCTTCCCCGTGGGCTCCCTTAGCGTGGGCGTGGAGCGAGGAGCTGGAGCTGGAGCTGGGTTGGGCTGGGGAGGCTGGGAGTACTGGGAGGGAAGCCGAGGGTGGCCCCCTACTGGGGATCAAACCCAAAACCCGGGCATGTGCCCTGACCGGGAATGGAACCATGACCTCCTGGTTCATAGGTCAGTGCTCAACCACTGAGCCACCCGGGCCGGGCTCAGTGCTGTTTTCTAAGCTATGGAGCTGTTCATCGGGTCACAGAGCCGGCTGGTGGCAGAGCCCTGCTGTAATTGCAGCTGTCTCTGGCTCCAGCTTTGCTTTTTCCATTCCAGCCTAGTCTCTTCCTTGCTAACCATCATGCCCCGTAACCTTAGAAAATGGTGTGTGTGTGTTTTAAATCAGCGCTCTAAGAGAATAAGCTTCTCTCTGGCCTCTCGCAGAAAGCACCGATATCCCGCCCTACGTGATGAAGTGCCCGAGCAATGGCTTGTGCAGCAGGCTCCCTGCCGACTGTGTGGAGTGCAGGACCAACTTCTCCTGTGTCTACGGGAAGCCTGTCACCTTTGACTGCACAGTCAAGCCTTCTGTGACCTGTGTTGTAAGTGCTGCCACCGACCTGTTCTGAGTAAACTCGCTGTAAACCTGGAGCTCGCGGGAGAGTTTAGACCGGAGGACGGGAAAAGTTCTGAAAGAAAGTGCTCTGCGTTTTGTAGGTAATAATTTTAGGACGAAAGCCAGCTTGGTCCAAAGACGAGCTTCCAAGTCAGGTTTGGTTACAAGGGTTCAGATGGCAGTTTTTTTTTAATCTATGTACTTTTTTAATTGATTTCAGAGAGGAAGGGAGAGGGGAGAGAGAGAGAGAAATATCAATGATGCGAGAGAATCATTGATCGGCTGCCTCCTGCACTCCCCCTACTGGGGATGGAGCCCACAACCCAGGCCTGTGCCCTGACTGGGAATGGAACCGTTACCTCCTGGTTCATAGGTTGACACTCAACCACTGAGCCATGCCGTCTGATCTATTTAAAGGCTTTTAAAATTATGTATGTTATTGTCTGGCACAGGGGTCCTCAAACTTTTTAAACAGGGGCCAGTTCACTGTCCCTCAGACCATTGGAGGGCCGGACTATAGTTTAAAAAAAAAACACTATGAACAAATTCCTATGCACACTGCACATATCTTATTTTGAAGTAAAAAAAAAAACGGCAAAAACACCCGCATGTGGCCCGCGGGCCGTAGTTTGAGGACGCCTGGTCTGGCACATAGTAGGTACTTAGTGAAAATGGGCAGACTTTGCTGTGAAAGGGGAACCTTTCCAGAATTCAATTCCTTTGTTGCTTGTTTTGTTTTTTTGTTTTAATATATTTTATTGACTTTTTTACAGAGAGGAAGGGAGAAGGATAGAGAGTTAGAAACATTGATGAGAGAGAAACATTGATCAGCTGCCTCCTGCACACATCCTACTGGGGATGTGCCCGCAACCAAGGTACATGCCCTTGACCGGAATCGAACCTGGGACTCTTCGGTCCGCAGGCCGACGCTCTACCCGGTTAGGGCCTTTGTTACTTGTTTCAGCTTCTTTGACTTTATCTCCCAAAACTGGCTACTTAGTGAGGTGTACATTTATTAACTAGTTGACAAAACAGTTGCTGCCCAGCCCACGTGGCTCAGTGGCCGAACGTCGACCTATGAACCAGGAGGTCACGGTTTGATTCCCGGTCAGGGCACATGCCTGGGATGCGGGCTCCATCCCCAGTGGAGGGTGTGCAGGAGGCAGCCGATCAGTGATTCTCTGTCATCATTGCTATCTCTCTCTCTCTCTCTCTCTCTCTCTCTCTCTATCTCTCTCCCTCTCTCCCTTCCTCTCTGAAATCAATCATAGAAATACATTTAAAAACAAAAAACAGTTGCTAAGAAATGTGTCTTATAAACACATCACTATAAATATGCAGACGTTTACAACAGTACTCTGTACAAAAGAGTAATTTTGCATAAATAAAAATATTTAATAAATATGATAACTTCCAGAGAAGATTGTGTGACCATTTAAAGATGGTTTTAAGAAGTACATATGCCAGCCCTAGCCTGTTTGGCTCAGTGGATAGAGCGTTGGCCTGTGGACTGAGGGGTCCCAGGTTCGATTCCGGTCAAGGGCATGTACCTTGGTTGCGGGCACGTCCCCAGGAGGGGGTGTGCAGGAGGCAGCTGATCGATGTTTCTCTCTCATCTATGTTTCTAACTATCCCTCTCCCTTCCTCTCTGTACAAAATCAATAAAATATATTTTTAAAAAATGAGTACGTATGACAATATAATGTCAAGTGCAGGCAAGAAAGGTTACAAAATGCGTTCAGTGTAAGTCCGCTTCTATGAACCTATATTACAGAAAAAAAAATTAAGATTGGGTCTCTCTGCAGAGGTTACTGGTTTTTTCCCCTGCAATTTCCAAATGTGCAACCTACAGAGAACACGCGCTCCTTGTGTGAGCAGAAAACAAAATAATGACTGCCAACAGTGGAATTGAAAAGTCTGGTCTCCGCAGCTCAGGCCCCCAATGAACACGTGCTGAGTCCCTGCTCGTGGGTCTCCTGAGTTGATGATTTTCTGGGGTGCCTGTGGGTGGATCACGTGCTCGTGTTGGGAGCAGCAGTGACAACTCTGGACTGGAGTGGGGATATTAGGGGCGATTTGAGACTGGCGGGGCCTGGACTCGACTCCGAACTTTCAGTTCATTGACCTTGAACAGATGTCCCATCTGTCCTTCCAGCTGTGCATGCTCTGGCTTTATAAAATTTCCTTCTGTTTTGTATAAAAGTATGCTTGGTTGTTATTACAGAGTTAGCCAGGTAAAAGGGATGACCTAATCTCCCCACCCTGAAATAACCTTAGTGATTTTGATGTGCGTTTCTCTAGATGTTTTTCCTATATATTTATGGGTGTATATTTTTATGATTTTAGGATCATACCATATAAACTGAGCGGCCAGATTATTATGATCTCTGAATGCATAATAATCTGGCCACTCGGTGTATATCCTATATAATAAAAGGCTAATATGCAAATTGTCCCCTCAACCTGGAGTTCGACCAGCAGGCTGGCTGGCCAACTGCCCATGTCCCCTCCCCCTGGCCAGGCTGGCCGGACCCCACCCATGCACGAATTCATGCACCGGGCCTCTAGTATATATGTATGTGTGTGTGTGTGTGTGTGTGTATATGTATGTGTGTATATGTATACATGTATATATATATATGTATATGCATTTATTATGTATATATATATGTATACACACACACACACACACTGAGTGGTCAGATTAGTATGCATTCAGAGATCATAATAATCTGGCCACTTGGTGTATATTTGCTTTGGATACGTAATGGTTTGTGTCCAAATACTTTCTTGCCACTTCCTGCCAGATCATGAAGTATCGCACACTGTGCCATATGACTGCGTAGTTTTGTTGACATATTAATGAGCTGCTCTGTGATGACTGATGAGTTCTGTGTCCTTTGCCACGTAGGATCAGGACTTCAGATCCCAGAAGCACTTCGTCATCAACATGACTTGCCGGTTTTGCTGGCAGCTTCCGGAGGCGGACTACGAGTGCTCCAGCTCCACCGGCTGCATGCCGGTGTCCTGTCCCCGGCAGCGCCACACCGCCAACTGCACGGTGCGGGACCACGTGCACTGCCTGGGTGAGGCGGGCCCGCGAGGCTGCGGGGCGAGGCGTCTCTCTCTCAGCGTGCTTATGGAGCCTTCATCACACGTTTGGGAATCCAGTTCAAATTATTTCACCAGAAGCATTCATCAGCACTTGGGAGTTCTGCCAAGTTTCATTAATATGAAAAGGAACCATAAAAATCCAGACATTTGCCATGCTCTTATCTTTTAAAATGTAGCAATAAAATGACAAAATCCGTAAGGTATGAAGTTTAATGCACTGTCATTGAATAGTTTGTTACTTTTTAGAGAGAGAGGAAGGGAGAAGAGAGAAACATTCGTGTGAGACCATAACATTGATCTGCTGCTTCTTGCACACTCCCTACTGGGCATGTGCTCTGACTGGGAATTGAATCGTGACCTCCTGGTTCATAGGTGGATGCTCAACCACGGAGCCACGCTGGCTGAGCCTGACCTAACATTTAAATTTTAAGTCTGTGCTTAGGGATGATCAGGTCTTTTGTTCTTCCTTTTTTTTTTTTTATATATATCTTTATTGATTTCTGAGAGGAAGGGAGAGGGAAGAGAGAGAATCATGGATTGGCTGCCTCCCGCACATCCCCCATTGGGGATCAAGCCTGCAATCCAGGCATGTGCCCTTGACCGGGATCGAACCTGGGACCCCTCAGTCTGCAGGCCAATGCTCTATCCACTGAGCAAAACCAGCCAGGGCAGGTCTTTCTTTCTTTTTACCACTCAACATAGTGGGCATTATTGTAAGGAGGCTGACTTTTAGGTTTTAAGTTACAAGGCCACTAGTTCCGTCAGGTCTCTGTGTAAGGGTATGTTTGTACCCAGGTGTCTAAATGGAGAGTTTTCTTTTTCCTTAAAGGTAACCGGACGTTTCCCAAGATGCTCTATTGCAACTGGACTGGCGGCTACAAGTGGTCCACAGCCCTGGCTCTGAGGTGAGCTGTTACAGGGAGCTAGGGGGCCGGTGGGAATTGGTGGGGTCAGTGGAATCTTCCAGACACGGAGCTCAGACCAGCTCCTCCTCAGACCCGAGGAGACGGTTGTGGGAGGTGCTCGGGGGTCAGAGCAGCCCTTTGTGGAGTTGTGGCAGGAGTTCCCTCTCCCAGGAAGCCCACACATGCCTTAGCGGAGTCATTACAGAGCATCAGAGCCACTGAGGGTCCCCTCCCTGACGCACCTCGAGCCAGTAAGCCCTGCGTGCTGTTTGCCACAGGCGGATTTACGATGTGTGTGCTTAGCTTTCTCCTTTATTATGAAAGTACTGCATGCTCCATGCTGACCACCAGGAAGGTGAAAATGATCAAAGAAAACGGTAACACCACCTATCACCCCACCATCCTGAAATAATTACAGACTTATATTTTCACATGCTTGTATTTGCTCAACTTTTCAACAGTTTTGCAAAAAAAAATATATATATATTGTACTTACGCGATGCACTAATTACAGCGCTGTGCCCCCTCCAGCTGAGGGTTCAGAGTTAGAGCCCGGGACCCTGTGGCCGCAGCCTGGCCTGGGCAGGGCTGGCCGTGTGTCGGTGTGGGGTTGGAGCTGGGCCAGGTGTGCTGTTCTCTTTACTTGCATGCTCTGAAACGACCCATCGCAAAAGCTTTAAAAGAAATCCAGTGAGAGCTTGTCCAAATAGTGTTAGATCTTCGCATGGGAAGGAATTTTGAAAGTCATTTATTCCTAACAATAAATTTTTAAAAATATAATATATTTTTTAGTGATTTCAGAGAGGAAGAGAGGAGAGGGAGGAACATCATGGATTGGCTGCCTTCTGCACACCCCTTATTGGGGATCGAGCCCACAGCCCAGGCATGTGCCCTGACCTGGAATTGCACTGTAACCTCTCGGTTCACAGGTCGATGCTCACCCTGTGAGCCAGGCCGGCTGGGCCCTCACACTACGTTTTTAGAGATGAGAGACTGAAACGGCTGGACCCGGGCAGCAGGGGTGGTGGGCTGCCTGCCTTCTGGTGCCAACGCTTTGTTCTAGGGATGTGCCGTTTTCCAGAATAAACTGCAAAGGGCATTACTTTTCTTTAAAGGGAAACTTTAGGTCTTAGTCCGGCTAAAGGTCGTATGTTTACTGTGGAAATTTTAAGTCTCTGGCCCATGATTACAGCTGGCCCTTGAACGACACAGGGGTAGGGTAGCCCCCCCACAGTCAAAAGCCCGTATCTAACTTAAAGCCAGCCCTTCACACACGCTGATCCCACCGAGGATCGGAGATCGAAAATATTTGTAGTTGCAAAGCGTGTACTAGTCCTGTGATCCCACAGAGGGTTGGGGTCAGGAGATCCCTTCCCAGGTGTGGCCCAGCGGGGTCTTGGGGCCACACCTGGCCGGGCGGTGGGGGGACGTGTGGTGGATCCGGTCCTCTTTGGTCTTCCAGCATCACCCTCGGGGGCTTCGGCGCGGACCGGTTCTACCTGGGCCAGTGGAGAGAAGGCCTGGGCAAGCTCTTCAGCTTCGGCGGCCTGGGGATCTGGACGCTCATCGACGTCCTGCTGATCGGGGTCGGCTACGTGGGGCCCGCAGACGGCTCTCTCTACATTTAGCGGCGATCTGTGCTTCGGGGGGAGCGGCGCCTGGAAGGCCTTGGCCCGGAGGAGGGGGTGTCGCGAGTGACGTGTTGGTTGTTTCTAATGTACAGCATCTGTACGTGGCCTGCCTTGGCGAAGGTAAAACTAAGGAAGACACCGGACCATGCTTCTCTGGAATTCGGTTTCATTTGCCTGAAGTGTATTTTTTTTCTGTGAAAAAACTGGGACTCGATTCAACTGGAGGAGCACACTGCAGTGATTGGAAGTGGATTTCGTTCCTGTGCTTCCTTTTCTGTTGCTTAAGTCGAAGTGTATCACTCGGCGCTCGGCCTGGACGGCTCAGCCTGCAGGAGCCTTTCAGCTGTGACGTGGGAGGTGGGCCGGTTCATTCTTCAGCCCAGAGAGTGACCACCCGCACGTCAGAGCTCCGTGAGTTGTGCGATGTCGTATGTATGTCTGGTCTTCGTCTGTGACTGTTTAAAGTGACCTAGAGCGTACAGATCTGGTGGCTGTGGTTTGACTTGATTAGTAATGTAAAAGGTTGTGAGGAGACGGAAAAATTAATAAAGTTATAACTGGCTTTAAGAAACATTAGAGACTGTTTTCTGAATCAATAGATCATCCTGAGTAATCGTAGCAGCTGTTACCATTAAGAGGTAAAATGTACCCTCGCCAGTTTGGCCTGGGGACTAAAGGGTCCTGGGTTCGATTCCGGGCAAGGGCACGTACCTCAGTTGCAGGCTCGATCCCCGGCCCTGGTTGGGGTGCATGCAGGAGGCAACCGGTTGATGTGTCCTCTCACATGGATGTTCCTCTCTGTCTCTCCCTCTTCCCTTCCACTCTCTCTCAAAATCAATGGAAAAATACCCTTGGGTGAGATTAACAAAAAAAGAGGTGAAACGTGTCTTTTTCAGGGCATCGCTCGCTTCCAACAGGTGCATAATTGACCCCTGCACAGCATGGAGTGAGGGCGCCAATCCGGAGCGGTCGAATATCCACGTGGGAGTTCAGTCAGCCCTGCAGATACGGGGGTTCCCAACTGTGGATGAAAATACAGTTGACCCTCGAGCAACACGAGTGTGAGCTGCGTGGGTGTCGGCACAGTCCAGGCCCTCGTTCACGGTCAGCTGTGTTCACCGCTGGCTGGGTCGTTGGCATACCGGGGAGTGTTCAGTGTGTGTTAGCACGAGGAGTGATTTTGAGTCTATAGATCCTTTAATGGACAGAAAAGCTATTGCCCTGGCAGGTGTGGCTCAGTGGATAGAGCGTCAGCCTGCGGACTGAAGGGTCCCAGGTTCCATTCCGGTCAAGGGCACACGCCCAGGTTGCAGGCTTGATCCCCAGTGTGGGGCGTGCAGGAGGCAGCCGATCCGATGATTCTCTCTCATCATTGATGTTTCTCTATCTCTCCCTCTCTATTCCTCTCTGAAATCAATTTAAGAAAGAAAAGCTATTTAAAAAAAAAAAAAAAAAATATTAAAAATATATATATATATAATATTATATTTTTATTGATTTCCAGAGAGAGAGGGAGAGAGAAATATCGATGTGAGAGCAAAACATCAATCAGCTGCCTTCTGCATGCCCCCCACTGGGGATTGAGCCACAACCCAACTGGGAATCGAACCGGCATCCTATCAGTGCACGGGACGACGCCCAACCAACTGAGCTACACCGGCCAAGGCAGGAAAAGCAATTGTTAATCCAAAATGGGTTTTACAAAGGTTTCTTACGAAACGCTCCGAATCAGCATTTTCCTTTCAAATGGGGCATCTGTGAACGGGGAGAAGGGTTAACCAGCCTGCCAGACTTGGAAGCTGTGAAGTAGTTTTGGAGAATATCTCCTAAAATCTCACGGGGTTTTCTTCACCAGGTTATTCGTTGCCATTTACCTGTAAGGGGACAGTGGGTACCTTGCCCTTGAAGATCTGCTCAGGTGTGTCTTGGTGTCCCCGAATTGCAGTTCCAGCTCCGGCCACTAGATGGCGCGTCCCCTTTACATTTGCGCTCTGAGATCAGCCCCACAACACGAACCTGACTCCCAGCTCCCTGGGGCTCTGAGATGGGGGTGTCCCTGTGCCCTGAACCCCGACTCCAGCCTGCTCTCCCTCCAGGCTCCGACTTCATTGGGTGACGAGGCAATCGATGTGTCAGCTCAGCCAGAGCATTTCAGTGGCTGGTGATGCTGTTGACTGGTCATTTTGCTGGGATGGATCCCATGCGCCTTTGTCCCACAGCAGCCCGTGGGGGGCCATCTTCCGCAGGCACGGAGGCCACGAGGGAGAGGAGCGGGGGGCGGGGTGTGGGAGGCTGCGGGTCAGGATGGAGTTGTTCCTGATACAGGGTGCATTTGTAAGTTTGAGTGATGACCGTTATCTGGGAAATTAGATTCCGGCGCCTCCTGCCAGGGCTGAATTAACGAGGTGTCACTTGGGTGAACTCACTCCTTTATCAAGATCTTTATGACGGCTAATCGGAGCCTGACAGACAGCGCCCAGGGCCGTTCATCCCGCAGTTAGCGTTGGGCTGTTTCTAGAACCCCCAGCGCTCTCCGGTGCAGGGTCAGAGGGCCCACCGCCTCAGGCGGAGTCGTCACCATAGCACACACTTAGCTCACACACTGCTCACATTCACACACGTGCACACAGCTCACACACACGCTCACATTCACACATGTGCACACACTCAGCTCACACACACATTCACACGTACACATTCAGCTCACACATGCTCACATTCACACACGTGCACACACTCAGCTTACACACACATGCTCACATTCACACACGCACACATGCACTCTCACATAGTCACATGCACACTCACACTGAGTCGCATACACACACACATAGTCACACATGCACACTCACAGTCACACGTGCACACTCGTGCACACTCACATAGGCACACTCACACCTGCTCACTCAGTCACACACATACACACACACACAGAAAACTTCCCGTCAGTACCTGCTCTAATAGGCCAAACTCCAGGAAAACCATGGCACAGCCCTACCCATGCCGAGTAGGTGAGCCTCCACTCCCAGCTGGGCCTGTGGGCAGAGCACTCGGACGTCCCCGGTGGGCGGAGCCAGAGGAGGCTGAGCCGGGAGCCAGGCCTGTTGGTCAGAATGCTTCCTGACAGTTCAAATGAAGATGCGGCCCCAGAGCAAGTGTGTGTGCTCTTGGGTGTGTGCTCCACACGGGGCGGGAAACCTCTACACGTGCAAGTCCACGTTAGGGTGGGCGCTGGCCTGGCTTTTATCCTGGTTCCGTCTCCAGCCAGCTGGGCAGCTGTGAGCATCGATCGCAGATCGTGGCTTTGAGCAGCAAGTAGCAGAAATAATACCATCATGTGCAATACATGAGCTGTTATCTAAATCCAGCGCCTTAGACCACTCGGCCACGCTACCTCCCATGAGCTGTTACCTAATCCGACAAGAAGCAGGACGCCCAGCCGGCGTGGCTCAGTGGTGGAGCGTCAACCTATGACCCAGGAGGTCATGGTTCGATTCCTGATCAGGGGCACATGCCCGGGTTGCAGGCTCGATCCCCAGTGTGGGGCGTGCAGGAGGCAGCCGATCCATGATTCTCTCATCATGGATGTTTCTCTCTCCTCTCCCTCTCCCTTCCTCTCCGAAACCAATAAAAATACATTTTTTAAAAAAGAAAAAGAATGGGGCATGGTCTCAAGACCCTGTACCTGCCACACCACCTCCATCTCTAAGGCACGGAAACTCATGCCCCCAGGGTCCCTCAGAACTTCCTGTGGCCGTGACGGGCCAGCTGCGGGGGCCTGCGGACCCTGTAACACATGAGTGGTCAGTGTGATGAGCAGAAATAAGTAGGCGATGAGCCCTACATCAGCAAGCACAGCCTCGCTCTCCATCCCCAGCGAGGTCCTCGGACATCCTTCATCCGTGCCCCGGGGGCCTGGGAGATGGCCAGCCGCCCCCGCGTGCGTGCGTGCGAGTGGTTCGCTGGAAGAGCCCGTTAAATTCCTCCTGCAATCGGGCCGTATCTGGTTGGCTGTCTCGGTCAGCTTTAGGATATTGGTTTGGAAAAGGGTCATAAATTTTCTTTTCAATTTGGCTTCTGTGGTTTTTCTAGCGCAACGTGCCCCTGCAGAGAGGCTGCGCCTGATGCTCCAGTTACAGAGAGGAATGGGTGACAGAGACGAGGCCTCCAGCCTGGCCGGCGTGGCTCAGGGGTTGAGCGTCGACCTAGGAACCGGGAGGTCACGGTTCGATTCCTGGTCAGGGCACAGGCCCGGGTTGGGGGCTCCATCCCCAGTGTGGGGCGTGCAGGAGGCAGCCGATCCATGATTCCCTCTCATCATGGATGTTTCTCTTCCTCTCCTTTCTTCTCCATTCTCTTTGGGGTCCATTGTGGTCTTAGAGGTGGCTGTTTTGGGGCCCCCTCTGGGCACCCACAATGGGAGGGTAATAACCCCCAAGGCACCCCCATACGTTTTTTGTTTTTTTTTTTTAATATATATTTTATTGATTTTTTACAGAGAGGAAGAAAGAGGGATAGAGAGTTAGAAACATCGATGAGAGAGAAACATCGATCAGCTGCCTCCTGCACACCCCCTACCGGGGATGTGCCCGCAACCAAGGTACATGCCCTTGACCGGAATCGAACCTGGGACCCCTGAGTCCACAGGCCGATGCTCTATCCACTGAGCCAAACCGGTCTCGGCCACCCCCATACGTTGATGCAGTAAATGTGTGGTTGGGAGTCTCTGTATGCTTGACGTCCCGGTCCCCAGTGGTTCTTAACGGGCTTTTCTAGCCAAGACCGGGCCCACAGCTCTTTTCGGAATCCACGTCCGGCCATTGACGGCTGCGAGCAAACACCCAAATCTCAGATCCCCACCGACCGACCAACCATCCGAGCGCCCAAGGCTCCCCGCCGGGAGGCTGACCCAGCAGCGTTGGTCAAGGTGTTCCCAACAGGGAGTCTGTGTCACCCACAAATCACTGCTTTCGGGGAGGGAGGGACCGGTGAGCCACGGGAAGGGTTTTTCCGGGGGGAAGCGGGACAGGACTCGACTTCTGCCTCCAATAGTGTCCACGGACGGCCCGCATATTCCCCGCAGGAAATGCCCTGGGCTTTTCCTCGCTTCCCTGCCAATGTGCCTTGCTCTTCACTGGAACGAGGGGGACTTGCAGGATCCCTCACTCGCCTGCGTCTCCGTGATGTTCTTTCCATGTTGTGATTTACAGACTGGCTCTCCCTGCTGACTTCTTTTTTCTTTCTTTCTTTCTTTCTTTTTCTTTTTCTTCTTTTTCTTTTTCTTTTAAATTATATTTTATTGATTTTTTACAGAGAGGAAGGGAGAGGGATAGAGAGTTAGAAACATCGATGATAGAGAAACATCGATCAGCTGCCCCCTGCACACCCCCTACTGGGGATGTGCCTGCAACCAAAGTACATGCCCTTGACCGGAATCGAACCCGGGACCCTTCAGTCCACAGGCCGACGCTCTACCCACTGAGCCAAACCGGTTTCGGCTTCTTTTTTTTTTTTAGAGAAAGAGAGGAAGAAACAGAGATACAAACATCCATGATGGAAGAGAATCACAGATCAGCTGCCTCCTGCAGGCCCCCTACTGGGGATCGAGCCCGCAACCCGGGCCTGTGCCCTGACGCGGAATCAAACCGCGACCTCCTGGCTCCTAGGTCGACGCTCAGCCACGGAGCCACGCCGGCCTGGCTGGACGCCCCTTCTTTCGTCCTCGGTTCCTCCAAAGTCCACTCCCCGCGGGACCAACTGTTCCCACCACCGCGGCCCCTGGGCCGGCCCCTGTTGTCACTGCCTCGTGCCTGGACCCCGCGGACCCTCCGGTGGCCTCCCGCGTCCGGTGTGTCCCTGCCGCCTTGCCCCGCTCACACACAGACCCGGTCACAGAGGCTCCTGTGTCCCTCTGCTGTGCCAAGTCCCCCTCCCTCCCTCCCAGTCCCCTGGCTCCCACCAAGACAGAGCCACAGCCCCTCTGAGGGTGGCAGGCCAGCGTGACCCACCCTGCCCCACAGGGACGCCATCCCCCTGGCCCTGCTCCCCACGTGGCTACCCCCAGCCTCAGGGCCCGCTGCCCCCTCTGGGGCTCCCGACCTCATTTCCTGCGTCTCTCACATGTCACCAGGGCGGAGGGCCCCACCCAGCCAGCCAGCCGCCGCCAGCCCGTGTAATTGCCGCCTCCCAGGGCCCTTCTGCCCTTCTGTCCTCTTTGCTGCCGCATGTTCCTCTCCATCACGTCTCCGTGTGTGTGTGCGCGCGTCTCATTAAATGCCCTGTTTACGTCTGCCTCCCCCGTGAGAGCCTAACAGAATGTCCACCCGGGAGAACAGGGCGTGGGGCTGCGTCCCCGGGGCCCCATTCCCCGCCACCACAGCGCTGCTGAGCTGCGAGGGAGCAGCCGGCTCAGAGCGGCTGCCCCGCTCCCTGCCAGGCGCCCACGTCCCAGGGCGCATGCACTCAGGGCGCACCCATGGGAGAGAAAAGGTGCCACGTGGGCGGGGCTCCCGAATCACACGCAAAACCGTCCACGGGGAACAGGCAGGTCAGTCAGCATCCGAGAGACCCGACCAGTGACGATGGCCCCTCCGCACGTCCACAGGGAACAGCGTCCAAGGCTCTGCGTTCTAAGAGGCCCTTAAAGCCGGCTGGGGCCCGGCTGGGGTGGCTCAGTGGTTGAGCGTCGACCTAGGAACCAGGAGGTCACGGTTCGATTCCCGGTCAAGGGCACATGCCCAGGTTGCAGGCTCCATCCCCAGTAGGGGGCGTGCAGGAGGCAGCCGATCCATGATTCTCTCTCATCATGGATGTTTCTATTTCTCTCTCCCTCTCCCTTCCTCTGTGAAATCAATAAAATATATTTTAAGAAAATTTACAAAAGAAATAAATGGAATAAATGGGCCCTAAGGAGCGCAGGGCCGGGGTGCGGGCAGAGAGGAGCGCTCGGCCCGCCCCAGACACACCCGGGAGCGAGCAGGTGCAGGCTGGGGGCGGCTCCCACGCGCCCCTCCAAACTTCAGTTCCCACCAACGCCTTCTCTGCTACCTGGGGGTCTCCTTCTCCTCTGCCCGGAGCCAAACACCAGCTCCCCCCAAAGCTCGTCCCTCCCGGCCTTGCGGGCCACGGGGCCACTGCGGCTCCCGCGCCAGGACCACGGACAGCGGACAGCGCACGTCCACGTGCCCCGCCCGCGGGAGGTGCTCTGTGCGGCCACCGAGTGAGGGTGTGTGATGGACACGGGGAGGGACGCTCTTGACCTGGAATGTGACCCTGTTTTCCATTTGGGACCCCCGAACCTGGCGGGATAAACCCCACTCCCAAACTCGGCAGCCACAGGAGCCTCCACGTTCTCCGTTTCTCAAGGACTGAGCTCGGGTTTGTGTGTGTGTGTGTGTGTGTGTGTGTGTGTGTGTGTGTTTACAGAGAGCGGAAGGGAGAGGGAGAGACAGAGAGAGAGAAACATGGATGCGAGAGAGACACATCGATTGGTTGCCTCCCTCACGTGGCCCGACCAGGGCCAGGGATGGAGCCTGCAACCGAGGTGCATGCTTTTTTTCCCCCCAATTTTTAAAATAATATATATTTTTATTGATTTCAGAGAGGAAGGGAGAGGGAGAGAGAGAGAGAGAGAGAAATATCAACGATGAGAGAGAGAATCATGGATCGGCTGCCTCCTGCACACCTCCTGCTAGGGATCGAGCCCAGAACCCGGGCATGTGCCCTTGACCGGAATCGAACCCGGGACCCTTTAGTCTGCAGGCCAACGCTCTATCCACTGAGCCACACCAGCCAGGGCGAGGTACGTGCTCCTGATCGGAATCGAACCCAGGACCCTTCGGTCCACAGGCCAATGCTCTACCCACTGAACCAAACCGGCCTGGGCATCTTTTTAAAAATATTTTTAAAACTTTTTTAAAAAAAGACGCCTGTCCCACAGTCCCTGCCAACAGTCCCGCCTGCCGCCTGGGGGATGGCCTGTCCGGGCCCCAGGGTGACCCGGACGACCTTCACACCAGCGCGTGACTCTCCCAACTGGCAGAGCGGAGCCGCGCTGCCCTCCAGCACCTGCCCGGGCCGCCGCCTGGGATCCCGCCGGGGGCCCAGCAGCTGTGGCTCCGCGGCGGAGCGTCGACCTACGAACCACGAGGTCACCGCGCAGGAGACCAGAGCCCAGCCCCGCCGGGGGCCGCAGGACGCAGCTGCCCTGGTGACGCCGGCCCTGCCGGCTCGCCAGGAGCCACCTCCCAGGCCCAGCTGCAGGGCTGGGTTTCCTGCAAACCACGATGCTGGAGCGGGGCCGCCCACCCCGTGACCGACCCTGTTTACCCTTCTCACCGACCCCAGGGACGGCCGTGGGCCTCCCGCCCCTGCCCCTGCGGCCCCGAGGTCTGAGCTGCTGCGGTTCCCCTGACGATCCTCCCCCCTCCCCCCCGCCCGTCCCCCCAAGCCTTGAGCCATCTGCAGGGTTTGCTAACCTCTCCCGTAAACAGTTGTTTTCCCAGCGTTAAATATTAACAGAGAGCGGCCGGCACAGCGGCGCCCGGCCGCGCTTTAAATATTGAAGTCATCGCTAGGGATCGAGCCTGCAACCCAGGCATGTATCCTGACCGGAGGGTGGGGGGCCGGGGGGGAGAATATTGAAGTCATCGCCGTTCTGTCCCGACGCGACCCACCGGCAGCCCTGCTCCCGGATGCTCCGGCCTCCCTGGAGAACGCGCCGCGGGAAGCCGCAAACCTTCCACCCCTCCGCTGCCTCTGTGCCTCACCTTCTCCCCCCACCCCTCTCGCTCCCGCTCTCTTTCTCTCTCTGGCACGAATTTCCTGGTCCCAGACAGAGGACCCACTCTTCACCGTGGGTCTTAGCATCCTCAGCATGAGATTGTTTTTTTGATAATATGTTTGTTTGTTTAGAGGGAGAGGGACAGAGAGATGGAAACATCCATGATGAGAGAGGATCACTGATCGGCTGCCTCCTGCACGCCCCACACTGAGGATCGAGCCTGCAACCCGGGCATGTGCCCTGACCGGGAATGGAACCGGGACCCTTCAGTCCGCAGGCCGATGCTCTATCCACTGAGTCAAACCGGCTAGGGCTGATAGTATGTTTTTTTTATTGATTTTAGAGAGAGAAGGAAGGGAGAGGGACAGAGAGAGAGAGAGAGAAAAACGTCCATGATAAGAATCATGGATCGGCTGCCTCCTGCAGCCCCCTACGGAGGATCGAGCCCGCAACCCAGGCCTGTGCCCTTGGCCGGAATCGAACGTGACCTCCTGGTTCATAGGTCGACGCTCAACCACTGAGCCACACCGGCTGGCCTTGTTTCTAACCCTGCCTCGCAGGGGTGTACCGCGTCTCCTCAGACCCTGTCAGCAAAGCCTGTGGCTGGGCCCCAACACCCCGACAGCGTGCGATAGAGCCAGGGCCTGGCGTCAGGGGAGAGCGGGGAGGCATCCGGTATCGGGTGCGCGCAGGGTCTGCGGTGGGAGGGGCGGCCGTCCGGCCAGGCCAGCTGGGCACCGGGTCACTCATTCGCGGTCGGACGATCTGAGAAAACTGCTCACGCGCTGAAAAGCCAATGGATGGGTCCGCAGGGAGGAGAGAGGCCGAGCCCGCGGCTCAGAGCGTTGTCAGAGGCTGGCGTCCTGGGTCGGGGGGGCCATCCCAGGGGCACGGGCTGCGAGCTGGCCGGCTGGGAGGGGTCAGGGGAGCGTGACCCTGGCAGGACCGATGGGAAAGCTGCTTAGGACCCATCGGCCTCCCCGGCCCGGAGAAGGCACAGAGCAATGACAGCCTCCGGCCCCAAATGAACTTTCTTTTTTTTTTTAAATATATTTTATTGATTTCTTTTACAGAGAGGAAGGGAGAGGGATAGAGAGTCAGAAACATCGATGAGAGAGAAACATCCATCAGCCGCCGCCTGCACACCCCCCACTGGGGATGTGCCCGCAACCAAGGCACATGCCCTTGACCGGAATCGAACCCGGGACCCTTCAGTCCGCAGGCCGACGCTCTATCCACTGAGCCACACCGGTTAGGTCCCGAACGAACTTTCTTAGAAAATCGGAACCGATTTCTCAAGGAAAACATGGCTTCCAACGTGGGCTGGTTTGCTCACAAGCTGCCCTTGTCAGAACGTGTTTCTGGCCCTGGCCAGTGTGGCTCAGTGGGTAGAGTGTCGGCCTGCGGACTGAAGGGTCCCAGGTTCGTATTCCCGGTCAGGGCACATGCCCGGGTTGCGGGCTCGATCCCCAGTAGGGGGCGTGCAGGAGGCAGCCGATCCGTGATCTTCTCTCCTCATGGATGTTTCCCTCTCCCTCTCCCTTCCTCTCTGAAATCAATCAAAATATATTACCAAAAAGAGAGAGAGAATTCAAGCCAAAGTCACTGCCACCGACGTCCTGTCAGGACGGGGCAGCCTGGGTGCACCCCACCCAGGAAGAATAACCTTCGTACGAATGATAATAACACGCCGCGCTTGGTCTCGTCCAAATATTTTGAATGCAGCCGAGGCTGAGGACAGGAACGCCTGCCTGGCGCTGTTTACCGGGAAACGCTGCGGCTTGTTTGTTATGTTAGGCCTTTGTATACAGAGACCGCTTTCCTCCCTCGCCACCCGGGGGCCCGTATTCCTGGCCGGTGGCTACAGCCAAGGTTTCACAGGAAGCAGCCGTTCTGATGGAAACGGTATGTTTTGGGGTTGGTTTATTTTTTTTTTTTAAACCCTTCGAACCAGCGGAAGGCGGAGGGCAGGCAGCTGCAGGTGTGGAGCGGGGTACGCGCCCCCCCCCCCCTCTCGCTCCCCGCGCTCCTGGCAGATAGTTCCGTGCTGGAAATTGCATCCCGCAGCTGGGAAACAGGAAATTGAAAAGGACCGAGTCCAGGGACGGTGGCATCTCCGAGCTTGCCCATCCCTGCATCCGAGGGGCCTCAGCAATACCCAGGGAACCAGAGTGTCTTTGTCACTGGAGGGTAGATCTGAAGAATTCTTTTTAAAAAAATATATATTTTATTGATTTTTTACAGAGAGGAAGGGAGAGGGATAGAGAGTTAGAAACATCGATGAGAGAGAAACATCAATCAGCCGCCTCCTGCACCACCCCCCCCACTGGGGATGTGCCCGCAACCGAGGTACATGCCCTTGACCGGAATCGAACCCGGGACCCTTGAGTCCGCAGGCTGACGCTCTATCCACTGAGCCAAACGGGCTAGGCAAGAATTTGGTTTTTGTTTTGTTTTCTATTTCTGGCTAATCCTCACCTGAGGGTATAGATAAATATATTAATGTATTTTTATTGATTTCAGAGAGGAAGGGAGAGAGAGAGAGAGAGAGAGAGAGAGAGAGAGAGAGAGAGAGAGAGAGAAACACTAATGATGAGAGACTCATGGACCAGCTGCCTCCTGCACGCCCCCTACTGGGAATGGAGCCTGCAACCCGGGCCTGTGCCCCGACCGGGAATCGAACCGTGACCTCCTGGTTCCTAGGTCGACGCTCCACCACGGAGCCACGCCGGCCGGGCGGTGCAGCAGTTTTGTTAGCAAACCTTTGGTTCCACATCCTGTTTAACGCCCTCCCTCCCGCTCTGTGTTCATTGGGAAGGTGGGCCCTGCTGTGACCCATCGCTGATGCCCTCTGAGACCCGGCCTGGCGCTGTGCCCTCTGTTCCCTGTGCCCCCTGCTCTGCACCCCTCCGATTCCTCTTGGTGTCTTGGTTGCCTGGAACCCCTTTCCTACCCTCCCCCCCCGGCCCGCCCCGTCCTGTGTGGGAGCCATTGTTTTGTTTTTCCGTTGGGTCCCTCTTTATTGGGACGTGGGAGGCAAAAGGAAGACCCATTTGCAAAATCCACCGCCTGAAACGGCCAGCCCGCCTGCCCCAGCCCGCCTGCCCCTCGTGGGATGAGCCCTTAAGCTTGGGCAGGATAAACGAGTAATTGGTTTTGCCTTCGCTCGGAGAGACGTCTGAGGGGGAGCCGTGGAACCTTTCAAGTTCTGAGCCGGTCGGTGCCGTGTGTCTGAGCCACACGAACTTCCCGTCCACTGCTCGCCGGGGTGGCGGGGGACATGGTCACTGGGGAGGGATCTGAGTGAGGCCAAATTTGCCGCAGCAATGTTCGTGACTCCAAACAGAATCCCGGCCCCACGGGGTGGCTTGGTGGTCGAGCATCAACCTAGGATCCAGGAGGTCAAGGTTCGATTCCCCGTCAGGGCACATGCCCGGTTGCAGGCTCCATCCCCAGGAGGGGGGCGTGCAGGAGGCACCCGGTCCATGATTCTCTCTCATCATTGGTGTTTCTCTCTCTCTCTCCCTCTCTCTTCCTCTCTGAAATCAATTTTTTAAAAATCTTATAAAATAAAAGCCTAATATGCAAATTGTCCCCTCAGGCCGTGGTTCAGCTGGGAGTTCGACCGCTCGCTATGACATGCATGACCACCAGGGGGCGGTGCGGAACATCGCGGTGTTGGCAACTAGCGCCTGCAGCCCCAATGGGCTCCAATGAGAGTGGGACCGCGGCGGGATGGTGGAGCCAGTGAGCTGGCAGCGCCAGGCCAAGGCAGGTGGAGCTGGGCCTGATCACATGCCCACCCCCATACTCCCATCACCCTGCAGACTGTGACCAGCAGTGGTGGGGGGGCGGGGGGCGGGGCTGCGGCCTGGCTCCCAGGCACTGAGGGAGAAAGGGCAAATAGCAATATTAAAATATTTCTTCTAATTATTTCCCTTTCAATGTGCACGAATTCGTGCACTGGGCCACTAGTGTGTGTGTGTGTGTGTGTGTGTGTGTGTGTGTGTATACACTGAGTGGCCAGATTATGATTATCTCTGAACACATAATAATCTGGCCACTCAGTGTATTGTCCTATAGAATAAAAGGCTAATATGCAAATTGTCCCCTCGACCAGGAGTTTGACCAGCAGGCAGGCCGGCCAACCGCCCATGTCCCCTCCCCCTGGCCAGGCTGGCCGGACCCCACCCATGCACGAATTCATGCACCGGGCCTCTAATATATATATTAGAGTGGCCAGGTTACTATGCGTTCAGAGATCATCATAATCTGTCCGCTCAGTGTGCATAAAATCAGGATGCTAACGACCAGAAAAGTCAAATGCAGAAAGCGTCCGAGGGGGTGACCCGGGCCTCCCCGTGGGAAAAGGGAATGGCCCGGGTGACTTTTGCTTTTCCTCACACGCCTTCTCCTGCCGCACACGCGCAGGAAAACATTCTGAAACGCTTTCCGTGGGTAAACGAAACGGCAGCTATGGGGACGCCTCCCTGCGCTGAGACCCGGCTCTGAAAACATGTGGATGGGGACGCTACGCGGACCCTCAAGGCACGAGGCTACCGAGCACCCGTCCTCCCTCTGTCACCGGGCCGCGGGAGTAACCCCAACGTTCAGGATGAGAATCAGGTCTGCCCTCCCCACACTGGGGATGGAGCCGGCAACCCGGGCCTGTGCCCTTGACCGGGTGGGAATCGAACCGTGACCTCCTGGTTCCTAGGTCGATGCTCTACCATGAAGCCACGCCGGCCGGGCACTGCTCTGACCTTTAAATCAAGTTTGCCATTTCGGGGTGAGGGCGGAACCCCACAGATCCCTTACCTGTTTCCCATGGAAAAGATTCTCACCCCAGCCGGAAATTCAGGTCATCTCGCTCACGCCCCGGGCTGTTTTCAGTGTCGTCAGCATCTCCACCGACATTCCGACATTCCGCATGCCACCAGGCTTGCATTGTTCTCCACTTTAATGACCATTTGGGTGCCTGTCCCCCTGGGGCTGTGGGTCGTGCCCCTCGCCCAGCCTCTGTGGGAAAAGCTCTCAGGGAATCAGGCTGGCCTGGAGGTCAGAGGGCACGGCCACATCGTCCACAGTGAGAAGCAGGCCCTGGCCAGTGTGGCTCAGTGGATAGTGCGTCGGCCTGTGGACCAGAGGGTTCCGGGGTTTGATTCCCGGTCAAGGGCATGTACCTCGGTGGAAGCTGGATCCCCAGTAGAAGGCCTGAGGGAGGCAGCCAATCCGTGGTCCTCTCTCATCATGGATGTTTCTCTCTCTCTCTCTCTCTCTCTCTCTCTCCCTCTTTCATCCTCTCTGAAATCAATTTTTTTTAAAAAGTGCCCTAACTGGTTTGGCTCAGTGGATAGAGCGTCGGCCTGTGGACTGAAGGGTCCTGGGTTCAATTCCGGACAAGGGCATATACCTGGGTTGCAGGCACATCCCCAGTGGGGAGTGTACAGGAGGCAGCTGATTGGTGTTTCTCTCTCATCGATGTTTCTAACTCTCTGTCCCTCTCCCTTCCTCTCTGTAAAAAATCAATAAAATATATTTTAAAATAAAAAAAGTGAAGCCGCATCACCGTCACACACATCACGCCCGGAGGGTGAGCTCAGATCGTGGCTGTGTGAGAATCACGGGGCCCAGATGGGCTATTCGTGCTCCATCGAACAGGCGTGCCGCCCGGCACCTGCTGATGTGACGCATCCCCACCGCTCCTCAGACACCGGGGGTGACCCCCCTGGCACAGTGTGGGCCACGCCCCGGGGGTTGGCAGGAGGCCCCTTGCCCGGTGGAGCTGGGAGGGCAGAATGTCACGCCAGACACACTGGGCTGGAAAAGTCTATATGATGGGCTGCCCGGCCAGGGTGGCTCAGGGGTTGAGCATCGACCTAGGAACCAGGAGGTCACGGTTCTATTCCCCGTCAGGGCACATGCCCAGGTTTCGGGCTCCATCCCCAGTGTGGGGCGTGCAGGAGGCAGCCGATCCATGATTCTCTCTCATCATGGATGTTTCTATCTCTCTCACCCTCTCCATTTCTCTCCAAAATCAATGAAAATATATTTTTAAAAAATGATGAGTTGGTAACAAAAGTTGTGCCATTTCAATAGCTCTTTGCCTTTTATTTGTTTATTTTATTATTATTTTTAAAATATATTTTATTGATTTTTAAAAAATATATTTTGTTGATTTTTCACAGAGAGGAAGGGAAAGGGATAGAGAGTTAGAAACATCGATGAGAGAGAAACATCCATCAGCTGCCTCTTGCACACCCCCCACCGGGGATGTGCCCGCAACCAAGGTACATGCCCCTTGACCGGAATCGAACCTGGGACCCTTCAGTCCACAGGCCGACGCTCTATCTACTGAGCCAAATCAGTTAGGGCAGCTCTTTGCCTTTTAAAAAAATATGTTTTTATTTATTTTTAGAGAGAAAGGAAGGGAAAGGGAGAGTGAGATAGAAACGTCAATGAGAGAGAAACATCACATCGATCGGCTGCCTCCTGCACGCCCCCCACTGGGGATCAAGCCCGCATCCCAGGCATGTGCCCTGACCGGGAATCGAACCGTGACCTCCTGGTTCCTAGGTCGACACTCAACCACTGAGCCACCCCGGCCGGGCCCGACCTCAGTCTTGGTTCCCGAGAACTCTCGTGCACCCACTTATACTATCTCGAGTTTTTGCCGCCAGCAGGGTGGAGAGCAGGCTGGAGGCTCAGCCCTCTTGGCCCCTAGCAAGATGGGGCTGTCTTTCTTGCTCGTCCTGCCCCTGCCCCCCCAACCCCCCCCCGCCCCCCCCCTATGGAGCCACACGCTGCTCCCAGACAGACCGGCCATTCCGGCCGGGCAGCTTAGCTTTCCCATGCCCTCCTCCCCGCATGCCTTTCTCCACTCTCCTCCTGCCTATCACCAAATTTCTGTTTGTGTTTCTTTGAGATGGGTACTCTAGGTATCCCGACTGCCGCGGCAAGGAGGAAATCAACGACTGTGCTTCTCTAGCACATGGGGCCGTGAGCCTCCCGGAAGCCAAGGCGAAAAGGGAAAGCAGCTGAGTGGCAAAGCTCTCACGCTTCGTTGGGAAGGGCAACTCAGGGTGTTGGAGTTTCAGCTTTTTTTTCGCTCCAACATTCCTTGTTTGACACTCTAGTTCCACGTGGGAGTTTGTGGAGGGAACACGGTGACACATAATTGCTAGATCCGCGATCCTTGTTTTACAGGAGCAGCGTTTCTCACAGGCTCTTTCTTAAGACTGTGATGATCTTCTAGATAGAAAGGGAGAGTCTCATCAGAGAGGCAAAGAGCGGGGGGGGGGAGGGGTGTGTGGCCTGGACGGGCTTGGAGCTGCTCCGTGCCCTCCCCGCCCCAGATGATCAAACATTCCCCAGATCCCTGGCTGGTTCAGCTCAGTGGATAGAGCGTTGGCCTGCAGACTGAAGGGTCCCGGGTTCAATTCCAGTTAAGGGCACGTGCCCGGGATGTGGGCTCCATCTCCAGTGGGAGGGTGTGCAGGAGGCAGCCAATCCATGATTATCTCTCATCATGGATGTTTCTCTTTCTCTCCCTTCTTCCTCTCTCAAATCAATAAAAAAAATATATATTTTTTTTAAAAGGGGGGGCGGGGAGAACGTGAGGGAAATCCACACGCAGGTTCCACGAGAGGCTCCGGTGAACAGCGACTTGGCTTGTCCCGGTAGGGCCTCCCACCACGCCTCCTCCTCTCCCACCTCCGTCGGGGTGACTCATGCCTGCAGAATGAGTCACGGGGTTACGAAACCAAAGGGCTCCTGACTGGGAGGCGGGCGAGGACCTGGGGGAGCCCCCTGCACGGGCCCCACCCTCTCCCAGGCCTCTCCCATCCCTCAGCGCCCACCCTCCCTCCCTGCCTAGCCCCAGACGCCAGCGAGTCCTATACAGCACCCCACGCAACAGGGGACACCCCTGGAAGTGGAGCCCGGACCGGCCAGCCCTCTCCTCCCACCTCCGGGCCTTCGGGGCCCAGTTTCTGTAGGAATTGGGAAAAATAAAGGCCGGCTTTCCACACGGGGCCAGGAGGGACCCGGATCTCGGGAGGCAGGCAGAGGAGACCCTGAAGCCATTTGCTTGTTTGCGTGTGTGACCATGTGCCCGGCCAGCGCGGCTCGGTGGATGAACGTCCACTGATGGACCAGGAGGTCCCGGGTTCGATTCCTAGTCAGGGCTCATGCCAAGGTTGCAGGGTTGATCCCCAGTGTGGGGCGTGCAGGAGGCAGCTGATCCATACTTCTCCCTCATCATGGATGTTTCTCTCTCTCCCTCTCCCTCTCCCTTCCTCTCTGAGATCAATAAGAATATATTTCAAACAAAACAAGAAAAAACCATTTCTGTAGTTCTCCAGGATGCACCGGACCCGTATCCCTTGGGTTCCAGGCTGCCCCGGCAGCAGCCACGGAACGATTCGCCCCACTTTCTGGCTTCTACGAGCCCCCACTCCACTAGGGAACCCCTAATGTGCCGCAGGCCCCGGGCTCGCTCCCAAAAACCAACATTCATTAACAGCTTATCACACGCATGGGCTCATGGCATTCTCTCAACAGCTCTCCGGGGGGGATCCCACCCATACCCAGGGGACAGCTTGGGGAGCCGGCCGCCCCCCTTCCAGAGGGGGCCCCAAGCTTCCCCAAACCACCAGGTGTCTCCCCGACGCCCCAGGAGCCCCGCTGATGGTCGGATGTCTTTGCCCCATTCAACCGCCCCTACAATCAGGTCTCCTTTTGGGGGGACAGTGCCATGACCCCGCCCTTCCTTGTGACTACTTTTTTATATCAATATCTCTTTATTGATTGATTTCAGACAGGAAGGGAGAGAGGGAGAGGGAGAGAGAAACATCCATGATGAGAGAGAATCATGGATCGGCTGCCTCCTGCGCGGACCCCTACTGGGGATCGCGCCCGCCACCTGGGCGTGTGCCCTTGACCGGAATCGAACCGGGACCTCCTGGTTCCTAGGTCGACGCTCGACCACGGAGCCAGAACCGAGACCCGGTGAAGTCCACGGCCGCCCGCAGGAAGGAGCCAGGCCACCTGTGCAGGAGTCCCAGGGCCCGGGCCAATGGGGACGCGGCAGCCGCCCACCAGGTGGGAGGGCGCGGCCCGCCCCCCGCGCTCCGGGAGCTGGCCTCACCGGGGATGCGCCCTGGGCCCGCCCTCCCGCCTCCCGCCTCCCAGGAGGTCACGCGAGGTCACGGCCTGCCCGGCGTCGGTGCCTGCGTCCCGGGAACCCGCAAAAAGTCGGCGAGAAGTTCCCGGCGAGGGGCGTTCCGGGTCCCTGGGGCTTGCAGCGGGCCCGGGCGCGGGCGGGCGCAGGGGCGCCACCGGGGCGCGCGGGCGGGAACGCGCCGCGGCCGCCTCCCCCTCCCCTGCCCTCGCTCCCGCCCGCTGCGGCGGTGGCGGCGGCGGCGGCGACGGCGGCGGCGGCGGCGGCGCTTCCCCAGCGCGCGGAGCGGCTTTAAAAGGCGGCACCCCACCCCCCGGGCGCACACTCGCCGCTCGGGCGCCCGCCGCGGAGCCCGCCTGCCGCTGCCATGCCTCCGCGCGCGCCGCCTGCGCCCGGGCCCCGCGCCGCCGCCACCGCCGCCGCCGCCGAGGACGCGGGGGACGCGGGGGACGCCGACCGGCCCGCGCCCCGGCCGCTGGCGCTGCGCCCCTGGAAGTGGCTGCTGCTGTTGGCGCTGCCCGCCGCCTGCTCCGCGCCGCCGCCGCCGCGCCCCGTCTACACCAACCACTGGGCAGTGCAAGTGCTGGGCGGCCCGGCCCAGGCGGACCGCGTGGCCCAGGCGCACGGCTACCTCAACTTGGGCCAGGTGAGTGCCAGGGGCCCCGCGCGCCCCAAACTTTCCTGGACACCTGCCCGGCGCGCCCCGAGTCGGGGCCGTGGAGGGCGCTCCGTGCCCACCGGGCTCTCCTGGGCCTGAGACCCCCACCCCCCCACCCCCGCCATCGACGGAGAGCCGGACCCTGAGTGCGCGCCAGGGCGGCGGGGCGATGGTTGGGTGAAGGGCGCACGGCGCGTGGCCGGGCCTCCCTGGGCCCCCTGCGCCCTCCGTGGGCCCGGCTCCTGGAGGGGGACCGCCCGGTGCCCGGGCCTGAGAGTCGCGGTGAGGGCGGCTTTCGGACGGCTCAGCACCCAGCAGCCCTGGGGGTGGCCGGAGGCGCGCAGGAGGAGGTGTTGGAGGGGGGATGTAGGGCGTGGGGTGGGGTCTTTGCTTGGTTTCCAGGCTTGTGCCAGGGCCCCGCGCACCGGCAGTGTGACCCCAGACCAGTCATTTCCCGGACTTCTGTAGGGACCGGGACCGGGACCGGGACCGGGACCGGGACCGGGGCCCGGTGCCAACAGTCAACAAGTTGTTGGACTGATCGCGGGGTGACTGGTAGCCAAGCGCCAAGCCGGGGATGAGCTGACCCCGGGAGCCAGCAGCCCTCCCGCCGCCGCCTGGGCTGGCACTCAGCTGGCACTTAGCCGCAGAGGCTGGCCGGTGTGGCTCAGTGGATAGAGCGCCGGCCTGCAGACTGGAGGGAGGGTCCCGGGTTCGAGTCCCGTCAAGGTGGCACCTACCTCGGTTGCATGCAGGAGGCAACCAATCATTGATGTTTCTCTCTCTCTCTCTCTCTCTCCCTCCCCCTCTTCCTTCCTCTCTATCTAAAAAAATAAAAAAATCAGTGAACCATATTCAAAAAAAAATGTGGGCCCTGGCTGTTTGGCTCAGTGGATAGAGCGCCGGCCTGCGGACTGAAGGGTCCCGGGTTCGATTTATTTATTTATTTATTTTAAAAATATATTTGTATTGATGTCAGAGAGGAAGAGGGAGAGAGAGGGGGAGAAATAGAAACATCGATGAGGAGAGGAATCACTGATCGGCTGCCTCCCGCACGCCCCACACTGGGGATCGAGCCCGCAACCCGGGCATGTGCCCCAACCGGGAATCGAACTGTGACCTCCTGGTTCCTAGGTCGGTGCTCCACCCCTGAGCCTCCCGGGCGGGTGGGTGGGCTGGGCCTGTTACTCTTTATTCAAAACCAGCCTTTGTCCCCCTCCCCCAGCAGCAGGTACACGGTGGAAAAGGCCCCGGGCGCCTGCAGCCTCCCCTCCCTCCTCAGTGAGAACTCTTCAAAAAGCCTCCTGTGCCTTCCCAGCCCTGGAGGTTTTGTGACTCATAAACTCGATGGAGATGGAGATATTCTTAGCTTTGATTTACGGGTCGCCCTCGCCCTCGGAGGGAGCAGAGGCCAGGGATGGAAGCGGTTTCTCGTCCGCACTGTGAGTGTGTGTTACCCCCCGACCGACCAGGACGACCCGGCTCTTTGTCTGCGGCCGGGGCCGCCCTCTCTGTCTGGTGTGAGGTCCCCTCCCTACAGCCTGGCTGGGCCATGAGCGCTCCCGGTACCTGCCCCGACCCGACGCTCAGCTCGGCCTCGGTCGTGGATCTGGGCTCGATCCTGAGTCCTGGCCTGGTTCCTTTTACGTTTCCTTCGTTCGGCTGGTACCCCGATCCTGTTGGGTGTCACGTGGGGTAGAGGTCATGGAGACAGATGGTTAGTCACCTTCCTCCAATCCTGGATGCCTTTGGGAGTCTGATAAAAGCTCTGGGTCTTCTCCGGTGACAGTGAGGCATCCTGCCCTGGCCGTTGTGGCTCATTGGTTAGACAGACATGGAAGGGTCCCGGGTTTGATTCCCCGTCAGGGCACAGGCCCAGGTTGAGGGCTTGATCCCCAGGAGGGGGCGTGCAGGAGTCAGCTGATCTGTGATTCTCTCTCATCATGGATGTTTCTCTCTCTCTCTCTCTCTCTCTCTCTCTCTGTCTCTCTCCCTCCCTCCCTCCCTCCCTCCCTCCCTCTCTCACCCTCTCACCCTCTCCCACCCTCTCTCTCTTCCACTCTGAAATCAAAGAAAAAAAAATAGGCATCAATAAACATATATTAAAAAATAGAAATCAGTGTATATAAAATTGGGACGTTGGCTCACATATTGAAGAGTCACAGGTTCAATTCCCGGTCAAGGGCACACCCGGTTGCAGGTTCGATCCCCACCTCCGTCAGGATACGTGTGTGAGGCCACCAGTTGATGTGTTTTTATCACATCGATGTCTCTCTCTCTCTCTCTCTCTCTCTCTCTCGCTCTCGCTCTCGCTCTCGCTCTCGCTCTCCCCTCTCCTCCCTCCCTCTCTCCTTTTCACTCTCTAAAAAGCAATGGGGGAAAATATCCTCAGGGATGATTAATTAAAAACATATATTCGGCGTCAGGGACGAGACCCGTTAGCCTCTTTTTGCTCCTCTATTCGCCATCCTACTCGAGGTCCCCCCTAACACCGGGCCTTAAAGAAGAGGAACAAGACTTGGGGAGAGTCAAATGTCACTGTGGACTGAGGACAAAACTAACTACATGGATCATGCGAAGAGAGGGGACCCGTCGCTTGGTTAACAATACCTTTACAGCCCTGACCGGTGTGGCTCAGTGGATAGAGCGTCGGCCTGCGGACTGAAAGGTCCCAGGTTCGATTCCGGTCAAGGGCATGTACCTTGGTTGCGGGCACATCCCCAGTGGGAGGCGTGCAGGAGGCAGCTGATCGATGTTTCTCTCTCATCGATGTTTCTAACTCTATCCCTCTCCCTTCCTCTCTGTAAAAAATCAACAAAATATATTTAAAAAAACAAACAAAAAAAAAACAATACCTTTACAACAGCCACACCTGAGAAGATAAGAAATTCAGGTCGTGGGCCTGTGCGGGAGGCAAGCAGTTGATGTGTCTCTCTCACATCGATGTTTCTCTCTCTCCTCCCCCCACCCCCTCCTTCCTCCCTTCCACTCTCTCTGAAAAAGCAGTGGAAAAATATCCTCAGGTGAGCATTAACCAAAAAATAAAATCAAAAGTACGCACGAGAGAGGACGGCCCGCTCCCTGGGAGTCCTTGGGCTTGGTGTGGCTTAAGGCAGGAATGCGGTTTCACACTCTGCGATTGGGAAAACGTCAGCATCCAGTGTTGGCCAGGGCGCAGAGTGGGTGCCACGGCTGGGAGTGCTTGGTGGCATCAGGACTTTTTTATTGTTTTTCATATATTTTTTTATTGATGTCAGAGAGGAAGGGAGAGGGAGAGAGAGAAACATCCATGATGAGAGAGGATCGTGGACCGGCTGCCTCCTGCACGCCCCACACTGGGGATGGAGCCCGCCATGCAAGCCGGGCATGAGCGGGAATGGAACCCGGGACCCTTCAGTCCTCGGGCCAACGCGCTGTCCACGGAGCCACACCGGCCAGGGCGGCATCCCGACGTGGGAGAGAGGAAGCTGGCCGGCCACCGGAGGCCGAGGCGGGCCAGCGAGATCACCTCCGGGAGAGACCTCCTCGCATCAGCGCCCGAGGAGACGGGTTTAGGAATGCCCAGGGGCGCTGTGCAGGTGGCGGGAGACCCGGTCTGACCCCCGTCAGGGGGAGGGGAGAGGGAATCGGCCCGCGGAGTGGCTCCCGGCGATGGGAAAGGAATGAAGCCGATATGGATCTGCCCAGCTATCTCGGACTCGGCGCTGAGCGAAAGGCAGGGGCAGGTGGAGGGCGTGTGCATGTGGGTTTTCATTTTATTTTTACTTATTTATTGAAAATATTTATTTATTTATTTATTTATTTTAAAATAAATATATATTTTATTGATTTTTTTACAGAGAGGGAGAGGGATAGAGAGTTAGAAACATCGATGAGAGAAAAACATCGATCAGCTGCCTCCTGCACGCCCCCTACTGGGTATGTGCCCGCAACCAAGGTACATGCCCTTGACCGGAATCGAACCTGGGACCCTTCAGTCCGCAGGCCGACGCTCTATCCACTGATCCATACCGTTTAGGGCTATTTAAAATATTTTTATTGATTTAGAGAGGAAGGGAGAGGGAGAGAGAGAGAGAAACATCCATGATGAGAGAGAATCGTGGATCAGCTGCCTCCTGCACGCCTTCTACTGGGGATGGAGCTGGCAACCCGGGCATGTGCCCTTGACTGGGAATCGAACCCCGACCTCCTGGTTCCTAGGTCGACGCTCAGCCCCTGAGCCACGCCGGCCGGGTTTGCTGTTGTTTGTATTTGAGTTGCTTTCGAAGACCCTGGAAGTTAGATGCCTCCTCGTCAAGTTATTCGTCGGTCTAATTCCGCTCTGAATTGCTCATGTATGTTCTTGGCCCATTTCTCAGCCGGGTTATCTCTTATCTCGGTAACTCGTGGGTGTTGCCTCTGTATGATGCATATTCCTCCCCGGGTGTCAGAGTATCGCAGATGTTTCTCCCGCCGGTCATGCTTCTCCGCTGTTGTTCATCCTCCCCCGAGGATATTTTTGCGTAGGTTTTTAGAGAGAGCGGAAGGGAGGGGAGAGACAGAGAGAGAGAGAAACATCATGTGAGAGAGACACATCGATGAGTTGCTTGCCGCACGTGCCCCGACCAGGCCCAGGGATGAAGTCTGTAACTGAGGTACGTGCCCTAGACCGGAATCGAACCCGGGACCCTTCAGCCCGTAGGCTGACGCCTTATCCACTGAGCCACAGCGGCCAGGGCTGTCGCTTTTCTCTGAACACAGGACCCGGGCACGGGGTGATCTGAGGTTCGTCCACGTGTCCGTTTGTTTGCGAGGCGTCGGGCTGGCCCCTCGGGGTGATACCGAGACGAACGAGGCAGGGAACCCACGACCGACGAGAACCCGAGTCCCTGTTGCAAACGGGATGGAGATGGGTCCCAGTCGCGTGAGGCTGAGGGGGGAGGTCGGGGCTGGCGTCACCTGGGAAGGTCCCGGAATGCGTGGCGACCAACGGCATGTGAGCCGGGCCTCAGGCTCTTCCACAGACGGAGGAATCAGAGGTGGGGAGATACTTGTTTCTTTCTCTTTTTTAAAAATGTATTTTTAGCCCTAACCGGTGTGGCTCAGTGGATAGAGCGTCGGCCTGCGGACTGAAGGGTCCCGGGTTCGATTCCGGTCAAGGGCATGTACCTTGGTTGCGGGCACATCCCCAGTAGGGAGTGTGCAGGAGGCAGCTGATCGATGTTTCTCTCTCATCGATGTTTCTAACTCTATATCCCTCTCCCTTCCTCTCTATAAAAAAAATCAATAAAATATATAAAAAATATACATTTAAATATATATGTGTGTGTGTCTATATATATATATATTTTTTTTTACTAGAGGCCCGGTGCATGAAATTTGTGCAAGGGGCTCGGCCCTCACAGCTGGGCTTCGTCTGGTAGGTTGTCCGGAAGGTCATTCGGCTGTCCGTTCAAATTAGCATATTATGCTTTTATTAGTATAGATTGATGTCAGAGAGGAAGGGAGAGAGAGAGAGAGAAACATCAATGATGAGAATCATGGATCGGCTGCCTCCTGCACGCCCCACACTGGGGATCGTGCCTGCCACCTGGGCCTGTGCCCTGACCGGGAATCGAACCCTGACTGCCTGGTTCCTAGGTCGACGCTCCACCACGGAGCCCCGCCGGCCGGGCTGCACTTCCCATCCTGATTCGCGCTGACCGAGAGCCCTGGCCGAGTTTCTGTTTTCCTGAGTCAGAAGTTCAGTGCCTCTGAGAACTGCCGAAACCCCTGTCTTCCAGCCAGCGTTTTTCTTTTCTGTTTTTTGTCTTGCTCCAAGCTGCTTTTACTTTCCAGCAATTGCTTCCTGTCCGGAGTCAGGCACTTGCGGAGCTTTGTTCTTGGTCGGTGCGGGTGGACGGCCCGCCAGCCCCAGCGCGTCCCCCTGGCGGGCAGCTGCCCGGCCTCCCCGGGGACGCCTTTCCGGGGAGATCTCTCCCCCCACAACCTCCCCCCCCACCTGAGGCCGAGGGACTTTGTGGATTGGAGCCACTGTTTTCCCCCGTGGTGTGTGTGTGGTCAGGACGCTTATGGGTACATTACACGGCAGGTCTCAGAGCAGGGCTGTGTTTCATTTGTTTATTTTAAAAAATATATATTTTACTGTTTGCAGAGAGGAAGGGAGAGGGAGAGAGAGAGAAACGTCCATGATGAGAGAGAACCATGGATCGGCTGCCTCCTGCACGCCCCACACTGGGGATCGAGCCTGCAACCCGGGCCTGTGCCCTTGACCGGGAATCGAACCCGGGACCCTTCAGTCCGCAGGCCGATGCTCTATCCACTGAGCCACACCAGCCAGGCCAAGTTCTTTGGCGTTTTCATAGGAGTTCGTTCCGGCCCAAACTGACCGTTGCTAGGAAGCAATCGCAGACGCCGCCGGGTTGTGTTTCCGCACGTACCGCGGGCACGGGGGTGATGCTCAGAGATCCGTAGGGCCCGGCTGGTGTGGCTCAATGGATTGGGCCAGGAGGTCTCGGGTTGGGTGCCCGGTCAGGGCACATGCCCGGGTTGCGGGCTCGATCCCCAGTAGCGGGGGTGCAGGGACCGGTGCTGTGCCTTCCCCGAGGGCGAGGCGGCCGTGGTGCTTTGATGCGAGAGTCCAACCAACAAGTGTTTCATAATCCAGTGTTGGGAGAGCCCTGGCCGGTGGCGCTCAGTGGTTAGAGCGGCGTCCCTGTCATCGAAGTGTTGTGGGTTTGATCCCTGGCCCTGGTGCAGGGCATGTTCAGGAGGCAGCCAGTAGATGTGTCTCTCTCACATCGATGTTTCTCTCTTCTTCTCTCTCTCTCTTCTCCCTTTCTCCCTCCCTCCCTTCCCTTCTCTCTAAAAATCAATGGGAAAATATCCTTGGGTGAGGATTCACAGCAGCCACCACAGATGTGGGGAGAAGGAGCGTCTGAGGGCTGCTGTGGGGCCAGGAGTGACGTGGGAGAAGCCTCCTCCTCTCCTCAGAGACATTGTCCCTTTATGCCCAGAGATGCGGGTCCGAGGCCCAGGGACATATTTAACGGGGCCGGTGATGTCACCCCAGAAATCCCCGTGGAATCTGGCCTCGGGGGCCCCGGCGTTTACAAGGTTGTTCTGGGCTCGGTCTGGCCTCGCGGAGGATTAGCGAGGCTCCGGGACCCCGTCGCGTGCTGGTGCTCCGAGGGCAGAGGGCTGAGCCCGGGGAGAAACACCCCATAAAGCTGGCGAGCGAGGGGCGGCCGGCCGAGGACGGGGGCGCCCCCAGCCGGCACGCGGCCTGGCCAGGGTGCTGGGGGGTGGGGGGACCTCGCCGGCTCCCTCTCTTCCCGGCTCTCACGCTGCACTGTATTTCTCGTTCCGGGTTCGAGTGATTGGCTCTTGAGAGAATTTTTCAGCTTCTCGGGAGTTGTTGAAGCGATGAGTGGGACCAGCAGCCGTTCTGTGCAGAGTCCTAGAATGAACTGATACATGAAAGAGGATTCCTTTTTTTTTTTTTTAAATATATTTTATTGATTTTTTACAGAGAGGAAGGGAGAGTCAGAAACATCTATGAGAGAGAAACATGGATCAGCTGCCTCCTGCACACCCCCCCACTGGGGATGTGCCCACAACCAAGGTACATGCCCTTGACCGGAATCGAACCTGGGACCCTTGAGTCCGCAGGCCGACGCTCTATCCACTGAGCCACACCGGTTAGGGCAGGATTCCTTTTTTTAAAAAATATATTTTATCGATTTTTTACAGAGAGGAAGGGAGAGTGATAGAGAGTTAGAAACATCGATGAGAGAGAAACATCGATCAGCTGCCTCCTGCACACCCCCTACTGGGGATGTACCCGCAACCATGGTACATGCCCTTGACCGGAATCGAACCCGGGACCCTTCAGTCCACAGGCCGACGCTCTATCCACTGAGCCACACAGGCTAGGGCCTGAATAGTGTCTTCTGAGAGTAAGGCGTCCCTCCCAGGAGCACCTTGCCTCCTGGTGAATTCGGGGCACGTAGGAGACGTGGGGGCAGGGGCAGGGGGGAAGAATGAGTGCATTATTCTACGAAGCTGCTCTTATTTATAGATTCGGGGAGTTCTATTAACATGAGCGCCCCGGGGGACATAAAGCTTGGAACACTTCACGCGTAATAGGAGTGAAGGGACATTAAGCTATAACGGGGAGCCGGTCCAGTGAGCCGGGAGCTTTGGGATCGGGAGGAAGATGGGGCATTTTCCTGAAAGCTGCCTCGAAGGGCATGCTCTCGTGGGAGAGTCCGAGGAAATAAGGACAGAAACATAAAACACTTCGCAACGAAAAGGAGGACGTGTACCAGGAGGTCGGGGTTCGATTCCCAGTCAGGGCACCTGCCCGGGTTGCGGGCTCGATCCCCAGTGTGGGGCGTGCAGGAGGCAGCCGATCCGTGGTTCTCTCTCATCACGGATGTTTCTCTCCCTCTCTCCCTCGCCCTTCCTCTCTGACATCAATCAAAAAAAATATATATATATTTTTAAAAAAAGGAGAGAGTGTTAGGATGACTCCCGGGGCAAGCAGAGCCAGCGATGATGGTAATTGCATTCGAGAGGCAGAGAAATGTCCCGGTTGTACAAGGAAGTCAAACCAATTAAATGCTTAATGGGCTGTAAGAGGAGCTGGCGAAATAAAAACGTGTTAGATACGATAAAATATGTAAATAGGCATACTCTGCCAGCTCTGTCCTGGCGGCCAGGACTCCCTGCCTAGAAGACCAGGGGTTCCTTAGGTAACACGTCGATCGGACGAGACACCCAAGTTAACAGCCCCTCCAAGGAGCAAAGCTGGATTCTTACGAACGGATTGATGAACGAGAGAGGATTTCCTCAAGGAAGGAATTTAAAAGCACGCTCAGAAGGGAACGCCGCAGCCCGGCCAGCCGGCGTGGCTCAGGGGTTGAGCGTCGACCTAGGAACCAGGAGGTCACGGTTCGATTCCCGGTCAGGGCACAGGCCCGGGTCGCGGGCTCGATCCCCACTAGGGGGCGTGCAGGAGGCAGCCGGTCCATGATTCTCTCTCATCATGGATGTTTCTCTCTCCCTTCCTCTCTGACATCAATAAACATCCTATTTAATGAAAGGCTAATATGCAGATTGTCCCCTCGGGGGTTCAACCGGGAGAGTGGGAGTTCGCTCGCTCGCTCGCTATGACGTGCGCTGACCAGCAGGGGGTGGCGCGGAACAGGGTGGGCCACCGGCAGGGGTGGTGGGGTGCTGAGGGAGGGAGCGAGGGAAGGAGGAGGCGGGGAGGCCGGGAGCCTGATCGGCCCTGACCGCAGGCCCGGCCTCGGACCCTGTCCGTGCACGGATTTCGTGCACCGGGCCTCTAGTTTAACAGGGAGAGGAAGGTCTCCCGGGGGAAGGTTGTGGAGTTCGCACACGTGGGCCCTTTGTGGACGTGAAAGGGAGCGGGTGAGGCCGGGTGTCTGAGTCCATTCCCTGCTCCAAAGCCAGCCCCCCCTTGGCTTCGGGGAAGAGAAAATGAACTTGACTATGTGGAAATGAAGGCCTTTTCAGGAACCCGCAGGAAGTCCAGCAGCTTAATTGCATGCTGGGGCGGGGGAGCGGGGGGATACGTGTTGCAGAAGGCAAATTTGGGAGGCCGGGAAATTGGGCAGGCATCTTACCGTGGGCCGGCATCATCATTATCGCCATCACAGCATGTTGCTCTGTGTCTGTGTGACCGAAGTGGAAAGCAGTTTTTCAATTTTTTTCATTAAATAAAAAAATTAAAGAAAATAACAACAAACTGCCCGTTCTCTCTCTCCCCTGCGCTCTCTGGACTTCCTTCGTTATAAATACCAGGTAGCCCCGCGCCGGCTAAATATAGGCTCCGTGGCCATCCGCCGTGTGTTTATAACCTTCCTGGGGCGGAAGTCAGCCGGGCGGGACGGAATTCATTTGGTGCGTAGGATTTTACGGGCCAATTAGTCGTGTTTCTCTTAAGCAGCCCCACGGGGACCCGTCACGTTATATAACTGAGCTCCGTCGCCAGCGACTTTTAAACAGGCGCTTCCCCCAAAAAGCTGCAGAAGCTCCGAGCAGACAGGGCTCAGCACAGCTGTGTCAGGCCCTGTTGGGGCAGGGGGGGCCCCCACTGGGTTACAGCATCACCCCGATAGGCCACGGATGCCAGTTCGATCCCCAGTCAGGTCACTTACAAGAATCAGCTGATGGATGCATGAATGAGTGGAACAACACCTCAGTGTTTCTCTCTCTTTCCCTTCCTCTCTCTCTCTGTAAAATCTTACCTTATAATAGACAAATATGCAAATTGACCGCACCTTCGCTACGCCCAAGCCACGCCCACCAACCAAGCCACGCCCATCAACCACGCCCACCAGGAAACTGTTGCAGGGATGCTGGGGTGTGGCGGAGCCCAAGGCCCAGAAAGCCGCCCAGGGCTTTCCGGGCCTTGGGCGCCAGCGGGGTGCCTGCGATCGGGTCACAGGGACGCTGGGTGCAGCCGAGCCCAAGGCCACCACCCAGGGCCAAGCTGGGACCCTGAAAGAAGGTAGAAGGCGGTGGCCACAGCCAAGGCCTGGGTCCCCGGTGCCGGCAGAAAACTGGTGCAGGCAGCCAGGTGAATGAAGGTCTATTGCACGAATCTTCGTGCAAACAGGCTACTAGTTATTAGATAAAATAAAAAAATTTTTAAAGAAAAAGGAGCCCGGCCAGTGTGGCTCAGTGGTTGAGCGCTGACCTAGGAATCAGGAGGTCACGGTTCAATTCCCAGTCAGGGCACAGGCCCGGGTTGCAGGCTCGATCCCCACTGGGGGGCGTGCAGGAGGCAGCCGATCAGTGATTCTCTGTCATCATGGATGTTGCTCTCTCTCCCTCTCCCTCTCCCTTCCTCTCTGAAATCAATAAAAATATATAGAAAGAATCTATCTAATAAAAGAGTAATATGCAAATTGACCATCACTCCAACACACAAGATGGCTGCCCCCATGTGGTCAAAGATGGCCGCGACAAGATGGCCAGCAGGGAAGGGCAGTTTGGGGTGACCAGGCCTGCAGGGGAGGGCAGTTAGGGGTGACCAGGCTGGCAGGGGAGGGCAGTTAGTGGCAAACAGGCTGGCAGGGGAGCAGTTTTAGGCATCAATCAGGCTGTCAGGGGAGTGGTTAGGGGGTGATCAGGCTGGCAAGCAGAAGCGGTTAGGGGCAATCAGGCTGGCAGGCGAGCAGTTGGGAGCCAGCAGTCCTGGATTCTGAGAGGGATGTCCGACTGACCGTTTAGGCCTGATCCCAGTGGGATCGGGCCTAAAGGGCAGTCGGACATCCCCCAAGGGGTCCCAGATTGGAGAGGGTGCAGGCTGGGCTGAGGGACACAACCCCCTCCCCCCTCCCCATGCACGAATTTCGTGCACTGGGCCTCTAGTAAAAATAAATAAAAGAATGAACCAATGAGTGCATGAATGAGTGGAACACCCCATCAGTGTTTCTCTCTCTCTCTCTCTCTCTCTCTCTCTCTCTCCCTTCCTCTCTCTCTCTAAAATTAATAAATAGGAAAAAAAAAAGTTTGTAAGAAGCAGAAAAAGAACAGCAGCCATCAGAAAGAACATCTGTTAGGGCCAAGGGCAGGCCGGGAGCCATGCAGCGAATATTCATTGCTGAGACCTTGACTTGGGACGGTTCCCAGCTGCTTATCGGCGGCTCCCGGGAGGCGGGCGGGCGGCTCTAACCCCGCTGGCCCGGGAGGGAGGTCGGGGTGGGACTCCTGTGGCCTGACCAAAGTATGTGCTTGGCCCCACGCCCCCTGCCCCCCTTACCCCCCCGCCCCCCAAGCTTGCTGACTCCAGAGCTTACAGAATTGCACCTGCGTCTGAGGTCACGTCCATGGGAGGCCTGAGCGGGCGGGGGACCTTTGGAACGATCGGATGTCATTGGGGTGGAATCTGCCGCTCCTCAGCGCCTTTGCTGCGAATCAAATGGGATCGGACCTTAGGGCTCTCCTCCTTCTCCACGCCTTGGGACCCGGAAAAATGCCCCGTCGTCTTTTTTTCTTCCTCAGGAAGGTGGGGCGGAGGGAGGGGGGAATGGGGGGGGGCACATCCATTGGTTGTTTCTATCTCTCCCTCTCACTTCCTCTCTGAAATCAATCAAAACACATCCACTGGCCCTGACCAGTTTGGCTCAGTGGATAGAGCGTCGGCCTGCCGACTGAAGGGTCCCGGGTTCGATTCTGGTCAAGGGCATGTACCTTGGTTGCGGGCACATCCCCAGTAGGAGGTGTGCAGGAGGCAGCTGATCGTTGTTTCTCTCTCATCCATGTTTCTAACTCTCTCTCCCTCTCCCTTCCTCTCTGTAAAAAATCGATAAAATATATTAAACAACAAAAAACATGCCCTAACCGGTTTGGCTCAGTGGATAGAGCATCGGCCTGCGGACTGAAAGGTCCCAGGTTCGATTCCGGTCAAGGGCATGTACCTTGGTTGCAGGTACATCCCCAGTGGGAGGTGTGCAGGAGGCAGCTGGTCGTTGTTTCTCTCTCATCGATGTTTCTGACTCTCTCTCCCTCTCCCTTCCTCTCTGTAAAAAATCAATAAAATATTAAAAAAACAAAAACAACAACAAAAAACACATCAACTGGTTGCTCACGCACATACCTACCCTGACCAGGGCCGGGGATCGAACCTGCAACCCAGGTACGTGCCCTTGCCCGGGAATCGAACCCACGACCCTTCCGTGCCAGGGCCGGCGCTCTAACCACTGGGCCACCGGCCAGGGGACACACGGACAGCTGTACAGGCCCTGCTGCCCCGCTCTGGATGGACCGTACAAAAGGGTGTGGAGTCCCCAAGGAGTCATCGCTCCCTCCCTCCCCCCTCTCCCAGCCACCCTGCCGGCCGGGCCCCTCCCCGATCGATGCCTTCGGCCTCAGACCTCACGCCTGACCCGCATGGGCAGGGAGGTCAGAGGACGCCGGCTGTCCTCGTGTTTGCAGGAAAAAAAAGAAAAAGAAGAAAACTGGCCAGAGAGACGCTCTTCCCGGGAACACCCCAGCCCGGGCCGCTCCCCCACCCGCCTTGGCACCTGCCCGTCCCTGGTGTGGTTCCACCGTTGTTTTTTTTTTTTTTAATATATTTTATTGATTTTTTACAGAGAGGAAAGGAGAGGGACAGAGAGCTAGAAACATCGATGAGAGAGAAACATCGACCAGCTGCCTCCTGCACACCCCCTACCGGAGATGTGCCTGCAACCAAGGTACATGCCCTGGACCGGAATCGAACCCGGGACCCTTGAGTCTGCAGGCCGACGCTCTATCCACTGAGCCAAACCGGTTTTGGCTCCACCGTTGTTTTGTTGGTTAGCGTGTTTGAGTATCTTTTTTATTGATGTCAGAGAGGAAGGGAGAGGGAGGGAGGGAGAGAGAAACATCCGTGATGAGAGGGAATCAGGGAGCGGCTGCCTCCTGCACGCCCCCTACTGCGGATCGAACCCTGACCTCCTGGTTCATGGGTTGATGCTCAAGCACTGAGCCACGCCGGCCGGCCTGCCGGGCGGGATGCGGGGTTTCTGAAACCGGTGGGAGGGCTGCGTTCACGAATGACGCCCTGTGGCTTGCCTTGCAGATCGGGAACCTGGAGAACTACTACCACTTCCACCACAGCAGGACCTTCAGGAGGGCCGCCGTGCGGAGCAGAGGCCGCCACACCTTCCTGCGCATGGACCCCCAGGTACAGCCGCGCCCTGGGCCGGGGGCTCCGCGGGTGTTGCTGGCTGTTTTTGTTTTTTTAATTTCTTTATTGATTAAGGTGTTACATATTTGTCCTCATCCCCCCATTCCCATCCCACACCCCTCCCCACGCATGCCCCAACCCCCTGTTGAACTTAACCGTTGGATAGGCTCATATGCATGCACACAAGTCCTTTGGTTGATCTCTCCCCCCTCCCCCCAACCTCCCCCTACCCTCCCCTATCCTCCCTCTGAGGCCCGATAGTCCGATCGATGCCTCCTTGTTTCTGGGTCTGTTCTTGTTCCTCAGTCTATGTTGTTCATCATTTCCCCTAGATGAGCGAGATCATGTGTCCCTAGAGATATACTTATAAGAACTGAATGTGAGACGAGCAATAATAGTTATGCTGACAGGCAGATGAATCAGTCTGTAGTGAGTTTCTTTCTGGACCAACAGTTCTTTTGAGACCCATTTTCAGTATCCACCAGTTCCTTATGTGTACATGTCAGCACTGACCCCTCAGCTCTGGATGGTGGACAAATGGTGGTAATGCAGGTCCGACTCCCTCTGGTTTGGTCTCGGCCGGACCCAGGGGCACGGCTTCACCCGGACTCAGGGGCACGTGGCCTAACCCAGACCCAGGGGCGCGTGGCCTCACCCGGACCCGGGATCCAGCTTCACCCAGACCCAGGGGCGCGAGGCCTCACCCGGATTCGGGATCCAGCTTCACCCAGACCCAGGGGCGTGTGGCCTCACCCGGACCCAGGGGCGCGCGGCCTCACCTGGACCCGGGTCCCAGCCTCACTCGGATCCAGGGGCACACGGCCTCACCCAGACCCGGGATCCAGCTTCACCCGGACCCAGGGGCTCAAGGCCTCACCCGGACCCAGGGACGCGTGGCCTCACCCGGATCCAGGGGCGCACGGCCTCACCCAGGCCCGGGACCCAGCCTCACCCGGATCCAGGGGCTCATTGCCTCACCCGGACCCGGGATCCAGCTTCACCCGGACCCAGGGGCGCGTGGCCTCACCGGGACCCAGGGGCGCGTGGCCTCTCCCAGACCCAGGGGTGCGTGGCCTCACCCGGACCTAGGGGCGCGTGGCCTCACCCGGACCCGGGACCCAGCCTCACCCGGATCCAGGGGCACACGGCCTCACCCGGACCCGGGATCCAGCTTCACCCGGACCCAGGGGCGCGTGGCCTCACCCGGGCCCGGGACCCAGCCTCACCCGGATCCAGGGGCACACGGCCTCACCCGGACCCGGGATCCAGCTTCACCCGGACCCAGGGGCGCGTGGCCTCACCCGGGCCCGGGACCCTGGCTGTTTTGTTTTTGTTTTTAAATATATTTTTATTGATTTCAGAGAGGAAGGGAGAGGGAGAGAGAGACAGGAACATCTGTGATGAGAGAGAATCACGCCCGGGTTACCGGCTCGATCCCCAGTGTGGGGCGTGCAGGAAGCAGCCGATCAAGGATTCTCTCTCATCGTGGATGTTTCTCTCTCTGTCCCTCTCCCTTCCTCTCTGAAATCAATTTAATAAAATATATTAAAAAATAAAGTAAAATACTGTATTCAGTTTGCGTGTGTGGGCAAAATAGAGCCAGCTGTGTCCCGGAAGGAAGGAGGTGAGAGTAAGGAAAGATTTCGTAGGCAAAGGCCGTGCCACTTAGGTTTTCTCCAATAGACATCCCTTTTCTACAGGACGAATTCTTCTTCTTCTTCCTCTTCTTCCTCTTCCTCTTCCGATTTCAGAGAGAGAGAGAGAGAAACATCGACGTGAGAGAGACACACTGATGGGTTGCCTCCGGTAGGTGCCCCGACTGGGGCCGGGGGACCGAGCCTGCAACCAAGGTACCTGCCCTTGACCGGAATCGAACCCAGGACCCTTCCGTCTGCGGGCCGGCGCTCTATCCACGGAGCCACACCGGCCAGGGCCGCCGAGCCTCTTCTGCACCCGCGTCTCATTTGGAGCGCTGAGTGGTTCACAGGGGTATGGAAGGGAAAAGGCCACGGAATATGATGGAGGGGCTTGGGGACGCCACGTGGCCCGCGTGCGGGAATGACCGAACTGGAAATGAATGCGATGGCGCCGAGGGTAACGGTCGGTCGGACGCAGGCAGCATTTCATCTTAATGAGCTGCCGGCCCCATTGTGTGCACCAAGTGCCTGGAAAAGGGATGGAATTTTCAGTGCCCCCCCCGCCCCCCCCCCTCCACCTCCCAGAAGTACTGATCGTACGTCCTTTCGCTAACGTAAGAGGAGGAGGAAGAGTTCAGACAGCCTTCGTCACCGGTCCTCCTTACACCCTTAATTACTTTCCCTTGTTTTTGCCAAAATGGTAAGACATAAAATCAGAGTTAAAAGGCCTTGCGCTAGCCGGTGTGGCTCAGTGGATAGAGCGTCGGCCTGCAGACGGATGGGTCCCAGGTTTGATTCCCGGTCAAGGGCACATGCCCGGGTTGCTGGCTCCCTCCCTACCAGGTGGAAGCCGATCAGTGATTCTCTTTCATCGTTGATGTTTCTATCTCTCCCTCTCCCTTCTTCTCTGAAATCAATAAAAATGTATTTAAAAATAAATAAATAAATAATGTAAAAGGCCAGTTTGCTACACGTACTTCCTTTTCTTAAATTCATGTTTAGAGAGAGGAAAGGAGAGGGAGAAAAAGAGAGAAACATCAGTGATGAGAGAGAATCATGGATCGGCAGCCTCCTGCACACCCCACACTATGGATGGAGCCCACAACCCGAGCATGTGCCGTGACCGGGAATCGAACCGTGACCTCCTGGTTCATAGGTTGAGGCTCAACCACTGAGCCACACCCACTGGGCTTGAAGTTCTTTCTTTGTGTGTGTGTTTTTTTTTAAATCCTGACCGGAGGATATTATTTTCATTGATTTTTAGAGAGAGTGGAAGAGAGGCAGAGAGAGAGAGAGAGAGAGTGAGAGAAACATTGATGTGCGAGAGACACATTGATGGGTTGCCTCATGCACGCACCCTGACCTGGGCCGGGAATCAGACCTGCAACCCAGGTACGTGCCCTTGAGGCAGGAATGGAACCCGGGACCCTTCCGTGCGTGGGCCAGGGCGCTAACCACTGCGCACACCGGCCCCTTCCTCGGGAGGACAGCTGGCCGCGCTGAGGGCCCAGGACCGGCCGCTGGGCTTGCTCCAGAGCCTGTCATTGAGGCAGACTGGAAGCATTTGTTTTCAGCTTGTCCCTGGGCCAAACGTCTGGAGAAGGGCGGACGTTACCCAGGCGCCGGCCAATGACGGTGAGGCCTCCCGCATTTTTCTGAAATTACTCGTTCTGATTCCCTTCCAAGCTGGCCTTCGGTCGGTCCGAGGCTGCTCTGCCTGTGTCCCCCAGCCCTCACATTTCAGGGTGATGATTCCGGCTCAGCCTGGGCCCGCCCTTGCAGCTCCCGGCCAGATGGATGACAGAAATAGAAAGATAAAGATGTTATTCGGCGGCTCCTCCGGGGCCGTGGGAGCCTCCAGCCCGAGGCTTCGTGTTAAATGTATTTTTATTGATGTCAGAGAAGAAGGGAGAGGCAGAGGGAGGGATAGAAACATCAGTGATGAGAGAGAATCGTGGATCAGCTGCCTCCTGCACACCCCCTATTGGGGATGGAGCCCGCAACCCAGGCATGTGCCCCTGTCCAGGAATGGAACCGGGACCTCCTGGTTCCTAGGTCGACACTCTAACCACTGAGCCATGCCGGCCGGGCTCAAGCCTTCATTTCAGCGATTTCCACTGAGCCTTTGTGTGTGTGTGTGTGTGTGTGTGTGTGTGTGTGTGTGAATCCTCACTCAAGGATATTTTCCCGTTGGTTTTTATTTTATTTTTATTTATTTTATTATTTTTTAAAAATATATTTTATTGATTTTTCACAGAGAGGAAGGAAGAGGGAGAGAGAGTTAGAAACATTGATGAGAGAGAAACATCGATGAGCTGCCTCCTGCACAACCCCTACTGGGGATGTGCCCGCAGTCAAGGTACATGCCCTTGACCGGAATTGAACCCGGGATCCTTCAGTCCGCAAACTGACGCTCTATCCACTGAGCCACACCGGTCAGGGCTCCATTGGTTTTTAGAGAGAGTGGAAGGGAGATGGGGAGAGACAGAGAGACACATTGATGTGAGAGAGACACATCTATTGGTTGCCTCCCACACATAGGCCCCGACCCGGACCAGGGCTTGAGCCTGCAACCCAGGTACATGCCCTTGACTGGAATCGAACCCGGGATCCTTCTGTCCATGGGCTGACGCTCTATCCACTGAGCCACACCGGCGAGGGCTCTTTTCGCGCTTTCCTTCTCCGGGGTTGCAACATGTTGGCTTCCAGGACTGGAGCGGCCGTGCTGTTCCGTAACAGGGGACTTTGCCCGCGGCGTTTCATTGGAGCTCGGGTTCCTCCTCGTAATAAGGCAACAGGCGAGCAGGTCTCCCCACGCACCGCCGCTGGGATGTTGCCGGGTGGTTCCGTGCGCTCGCCCCGTGGGACATGCCAAGGAACAAGGAGTTCTTGGCAAGTCCAGGCCGGGGGACAGAGAGTGACCGGGCCAATCGTGGGGTCGGCGCACCGGGTCCTGGGCTGGGGGCAGAGGGAGGATCTCAGAGCCTCCACGTACACAGACAAGTTGTCATTGTTCCAACCGTGGTGCCTTTGACGTGAAAATGTCTCCTTGGGCCCTGACCGCTGTGGCTCAGTGGACAGAGTGTCGGCCTGCGGACTGAGAGGTCCCGGGTTCGATTCCGGTCAAGGGCATGGACCTTGGTTGTGGGCACATCCCCAGTCGGGGGTGTGCAGGAGGCAGCTGATGGATGTTTCTCTCTCATCGATGTTTCTAACTCTATTCCTCTCCCTTCCTCTCTGTAAAAAACCAATAAAATATATATTTTTTAAAAACGTCTCCTTGGAACTTACCAGGGAAGACATCGAAGAGGACACAGATACTCATGAGAAGCACACCCTCCCGTAGCACCCATGCAGAAGCTGCACAACATCGGGAGATCACGTAAAATAAATCCTAAAGCTGCGCCCGGCCTGAGTGGCTCCGTGGTTGAGCATTGACCTAGGAACCAGGAGGTCACAGTTCGATTCCCGGTCAGGGCACAGGCCCGGGTTGTGGGCTTGATCCCCCCAGTAGGGGGCGTGCAGGAGGCCGCCGATCCATGGTTCTCTCTCCTCATGGATGTTTCTCTCTCTCCCCCCTTCTCCCTTCCTCTCTGCAATCCGTACACATATATCAAATAAATAAATAAGTATATATTGTCCCTGTGTTTTCCCCCCAACAGGTGAAATGGCTCCAACAGCAGGAGGTCAAACGCAGGGTGAAGAGGCAGGTGCGCAGCGACCCCCAGGCCCTTCACTTCAACGACCCCATTTGGTCCAGCATGTGGTACCTGGTGAGTGGGGGTTCGCGGGGGGCCCTGCTTCTGGGATGGGTTTTGTTTCCCCCAACGCTGAGTCCGCACGGTGACGCCAGACAGACGCCCTTCCTCTCGGGCGGAAAGCACTTCTTTCCACGCTGGGCTGGGCTGGGCGGCCCACGCTTTCCTGTGAATTATTTTCGTACTAGAACAGCGGTCAGCAACTGTTGGTCTGCGGACCCCTGGTGGTCCGTGAGGTCCGAAAGGTTGGCGACCGCCGTATTAGAGGCCCGGTGCATGGCGTTTGTGCACTCGGGGGTGGGGGAGGGGGGTCCCTCAGCCTGGCCTGCACCTTTTCTTTGCTTTCTTTTTAAAAAAAAATATAGCCGAAACCGGTTTGGCTCAGTGGGTAGAGCGTCGGCCTGCGGACTCAAGGGTCCCAGGTTCGATTCCGGTCAAGGGCATGTTCGATTTGGTTGCGGGCACATCCCCAGCGGCGGGTGTGCAAGAGGCAGCTGATCGATGTTTCTCTCTCATCGATGTTTCTAACTCTCTATCCTCTCTCTTCCTCTCTGTAAAAAATCAATAAAATATATTTAAAAAAAAATATAATATATATATATATTTTATTGATTTTTTTACAGAGAGGAAGGGAGAGGGAGAGAGAGTTAGAAACATCGATGACAGAGAATCATCCATCAGCTGCCTCCTGCACACCTCCTACTGGGGATGTGCCCGCAACCAAGGTACATGCCCTTGACCGGAATCGAACCTGGGACCCTTCAGTCCACAGGCCAACGCTCTATCCACTGAGCCAAACCGGTTAGGGCATGGCCTGCACCTTTTCACAGTCTGGGAGCCCTCGGGGATGTCCCACTGACGGCTTAGGCCCACTGCCCGCAGGGAACGGGCCTAAGCCGTCAGTCGGACATCCTTAGCGCTGCCACGGAGGCGGGAGAGGCTCCCACCACCGCCGCTGCGCTTGCCAGCCGTGAGCCTGGCTTCTGGCTGAGCGGCGCTCCCCCTGTGGGAGCCCACTGACCACCAGGGGCAGCTCCTGCGTTGAGCGTCTGCTCCCTGGTGGTCAGTGCGCATCATAGCGACCGGTTGTTCCGCTGTTCAGTCGATTTGCATATTACACTTTTATTATATAGGATATTAATTTTATTTTTATTTCAGAGAGGAAAGGAGAGGGAGAGAGAGAAACATCCATGGTGAGAGAGAATCATGGATCGGCTGCCTTCTGCACGCCCCCTACTTCGGATCGAGCCCACAACCCGGGCATGTGCCCTTGACTAGACTCGAACCCAGGACCCTTTGGTCCACAGTCAGACGCTCTGTCCACTGACCCAAACCAGCTAGGTGTGAATTCTCTCTTTTTTTAAAGAATATCCATAATCTTTTTTTTGTTTGTTTGTTTAATGTACTTTATTGATTTTTTACAGAGAGGAAGGGAGAGGGAAAGAGAGTTAGAAACATCGATGAGAGAGCGTTTCCTCTGATCTGCACGGGGTGCCCGTGCTGGGTCTGGCTCTGTGTCCGTCCTGGGTCAGGACTGTCCGTGTGTCTTTCCGCACAGCACTGCGGGGACAAGCACAGCCGCTGCCGCTCGGAAATGAACGTGCAGGCGGCGTGGAAGCGAGGCTACACGGGGAAGAACGTGGTGGTCACCATCTTGGATGACGGCATCGAGAGGAACCACCCGGACCTGGCCCCCAATTACGTGAGTCGAGCCGTGGCGTTGACGTGCGCGTCATCAAATCAGCACGGGGGACCCCTGCGTGGGAACTGCCCAGGTCCCCTTGTCCACGGATTCTCCCCCCAATAAATACTGTCATGGTATGAGTTTCTTTTTTTGTTGTTGTTCTTTTTTTTTTTTTTTTTTTTTCGTTTTTAAAGTCTATTGCTGACAAAGTATTTTTTATTTCTATTTTTTTAAATGTATTTATTGATTTCAGAGAGGAAGAGAGGAAGAGAGAGAGAGAGAGACATCAATGATGAGAGAGAATCATGGATCGGCTGCCTACTGTGTGCCCTTTACTAGGGTTGAGCCTGCAACCCGGGCCTATGCCCTGACTGGGAATCGAACTTTGACCCCCTGGTTCATAGGTTGATGCTCAACCACTGAGCCGTGTCGACCAGGACTGATAGCTCAATTTTGAAAGTGAAATGTACTTTCGTAAACACCGCCTTTATTATTACTCAAAGTATGTGTATACATTTTTTTTGTGGAAACCCTAAATAAAAATGATGCATTATAGATTTGTACATCTGAAACCTATGTAATTTTATTGACCAACTAGAGGCCCGGTGCACAAAATTCGTGCACTGCCGGGGGGGGGGGGCCGTCCCTCAGCCCGGCCTGCTCCCTCTCACAGTCCAGGACCCCTCGGGGGATGTCTGCCTGCCGGCTTAGGCCCAATCCCCCTAGGCCTAAGCCAGCAGTCAGACATCTCTCTCACAGTCTGGGACCCCTCACTCCTTACTGCCCGCCTGCAGCAGAGGCGAGAGAGGCTCCCGCCACCGCCGCTGCACTCGCCAGCCGTGAGCCCGGCTTCTGGCTGAGCGGCGCTCCCCCTGTGGGAGCACACTGACCACCAGGGGGCAGCTCCTGCATTGAGTATCTGCCCTCTGGTGGTCAGTGCACATCATAGCGACCGGTTGTTCTGGTTGTTCTGCTGTAACGGTCGCTTAGGCTTTTATTATATAGACTAGAGGCCTGGTGCATGAAATTTGTGCATGGGTGGGTGTGTGTGTGTCCCTCAGCCCAGCCTGCACCCTCTCCAATCTGGGACCCCTCGAGGGATGTCTGACTGCCGGTTTAGGCCCTAAACGGGCAGTCGGACATCCCTCTCACAATCCAGGACCGCTGGCTCCTAATCGCTCACCTGCCTGCCTGCCTGATTGCCCCTAACCACTTTTGCCTGCCGGCCTGATTGCCCCTTACTACTCCCCCCCCCCCCCCCGCTGGCCTGGTCGCCCCTCACTAACCCCCCTGCCGGCCTGGTTGCCCCACACAGCCTGCTTGTTCAGTTGTTGGGTCGCCCCTCACTAACCCCCTGCCGGCCTGGTCATAGGCAGCCGTCTTGTAAGGGCATGAGGGTTAATTTGCATATTAGCTCTTTATTATATAGGATGTCACCCCGATAAATTCAGTTAAAAAAAAATAGAAAGAAAGGAAACATAGATAAGGTGACAGTTAGAGGGACGGAGTACCAAGTACGTCGTTTCCTCTGTTTTCCAATGGAGGTGCAGTAATAACGTGGGCAGGGTTGCTACATCTGTGCCACACCTCTCCGCTCACTAAGGTTTAATCCCGTAGGATTCCTACGCAAGTTACGACGTCAACGGAAACGATTATGACCCGTCGCCACGCTATGACGCCAGCAACGAAAACAAGTACGTCTCTCGGACCCTCGTTCCTGCCGTCCCTGTCCCTTGAAATGGCCCATAGCAGGGCTCAGCCGGCCGGCGTGGCTCCGTGCTTGAGTGTCAACCTACAAGCCAGGAGGTCACGGTTCGATTCCCGGTCAGGGCACATGTCTGAGTTCCAGGCTCGATCCCCAGTAGGGGGCGTGCAGGAGGCAGCTATCCATGAGTCTCTCTCATCATTGGTGTTTCTCACTCTCTCTCTCTCCCTCTCCCTTCCTCTCTGAAATCAATAAGAAATATATTTAGCCCTAACCGGTGTGGCTCAGTGGCTAGAGCGTCGGCCTGCGGACTGAAGGGTCCCGGGTTCGATTCCGGTCAAGGGCACGTACCTTGGTTGCGGGCACATCCCCAGTGGGGGGCGTGCAGGAGGCAGCTGATGGATGTTTCTCTCCCATCGATGTTTCTAACTCTCTCTCCCTCTCCCTTCCTCTCTGTAAGAAATCAATAACATATATTTTTTAGAAAGAGAAATAGATTAAAAGAAAACACACAACATGGTTGTCGCCATCTCTGCTGACGAAGGGGGAGGCGTCAGGTGACTTGGGCGCCGTCCATGGCAGCCCCGGGGTCGGAGTCCAGCTGCTCCGACCTGCTCTGTGCGACGTCCTGCTTGTCCTCTCCCTGTCAGGGCGCCCCACGCCTGAGCCTCGTTTGCGTTCTTCCAAAAATGTTCACAGGGAAGGACAGAAGCCCTTTCTCTCTTCCCCGCTGCTGACCCGGCGGACGTGGGCCAGCGTGCGTCCTGCCCACGCTCCCATTTCCCTTTGCGGTGGATTCGATTCCGCGGGGCAGAGGCCGGTGCCCACCTGGCACCGAGCAGGGAGGTGTGGCAGCTCCGGGAACCCGCGGCGGCCCGGCCCGGGGACTGCCGTCCCTGCCTCACATCCCAAGGTGCCCTTTCCCGCGCCGCAGGGAGCCCGCCTGGGGTGCAGGGCGCCTCGATTCCCAGCCTCACACCCGTCCACAGGGCAGAGAGGCATGACCCAGACACCACCACGTAGTGAGTGACCTTGGCCGGGCGGGGTTCATCCGGGGCGCGACAGACCCTGAGCGGCGTGACCCCGTGCGCAGCCGGGCGTGGGGCGGAGGAGGGAGGACTTGGGTCCAGGGCGCGCAGGCCCCGGCTATTTTTAAAGGCGGCTTTACACGGGCATCCCTGCGTCTGGTCCCCTGGGGAACACTTCTCAAAGAGGCGCTGTTCTCGGAGGAGGAACGGAGCGGCCAGCACCGTGGCGGGTGGGGTCACGGCGGGGGGAGGGAGGGGGTAAGCAGTTTGTTTTTCCGGCGGTTTCTCCCTAGTTCCTCCGCGGGGGTGGGGCGCTCCACGGGGAGCGTTTTCCTTCAGCTCCTGCTTCAGTGGCGTGGGAATGGCAGGAGGGCCGTGTGGGGTGAGCGTGGGGGTGGCAGGTACAGCAGGCACGAGACATAAGTCCTCATTTGTGGTTAATTCTCACCCAAGGATATCTTTTCATTGATTTTTAGAGAGAGTGGAAAAGAGGGAGGAAGGAGAGAGGGAGAGAGAGAGAGAGAGAGAGAGACACCGATTGGTTGTCTCCTGCCCGGACCAGGGTCGGGGATCAAGCCTGCGGTCCTTCAGGCTGATGCTCTATCTACTGAGCCAAACCGGCTGGGTCCAGAAGTATTCTTTTTTTTTTTTCTTCTTAAATATATTTTTACTAGAGGCCCAGTGCATGAAATTTGTGCACTGGAGGGGGTTGTCCCTCAGCCCAGCCTGCACCCTCTCCAATCCGGGACCCCTCGGGGGATGTCCGACGGCCGGTTTGTTTAGGCCCGATGCCGGGGATCGGGCGTAAACGGGCCGTCGGACATCCCTCTCACAATCCTGGACCGCTGGCTCCTAATCGCTCACCTGCCTGCCTGCCTGCCTGGTTGCCCCTAACTGCCCACCCCTGCTGGCCTGGTCACTCCTAACTGCCCCTCTCCGATGTGGGATAAAGGAAGATTCGACGCCTGAGCCATTTCCCAGGTCACGGGCAGGCCTCCTCGCCGGCAGCTGTGGAAGGACAGGGCGCCCGGGGCTGTGCCAAGGCTGGTGTGACCTCCCTCCCGGGTTCATGGGGTCGGGAGAGGCGGGAAACGAGCTTCCATGTCCTTCCCAGACTGGGGGATGGTGACCGCTCCCTGCAGGAGGCCTGAGCAATGCCCCAAACTCCCCCAAATTGCCGGGCCGCGTCCTCACTGCGTCTCGCCTTTTGTTTCAGGCACGGCACGCGCTGCGCAGGCGAAGTGGCTGCCTCTGCCAACAACTCCTACTGCATCGTGGGCATCGCGTACAACGCGAAAATCGGAGGTAAGGCCCGGGGCGTGGGGCTGGGAGCTTCTGGGCCGGGCAGGGGGCCAGGGCGTCCCATTCTGGGGGGTCTCGGCAGCTGCACCTCTGTTGGCCTCGGCTGGCTGTGTCAGACCCCAGGGCCTGAAGCCTTGGGCAGGCTGACCACAGCCAGGCAGCCCCACACAGCCATGGGGGCCGGAGGGAGGGTTTTGCCTGGAACGTTATCATGGCTTTCATCAGAAAGGCACCTTTTTTAAATTTTATTTTTTTATACATATTTTTTTATTGATTTCAGAGAGGAAGGGAGAGGGGGAGAGAGATGGAAACATCCATGATGAGAGAGAATCATGGATGGGCTGCCTCCTGCACGCCCCCTACTGGGGATCGAGCCGCAGTGCAACCTGACCCGGAATCAAAGCACAACCTCCTGGTTCACAGGTCGAAGCTTCACTACCGAGCCCCTGCTGCCAGGCGAGGAGTGAACTGTTTTACTGTTGTTACTAGGGGCCGAGTGCACGGATTCGTGCACCTTGAAAGGAACTGTGGGCCGCGGGATTGCCGTGGGCACAGGAACGGGTCTCGGCCCATCCATTGTGCCCCACCCGGCCCCTCCTGCCACAGGCCCCGGTCCCCTGGCTGTCAGCGGCTGCGAGCAGTGGCTGCTGCCCCGATCGCCCCTCAGGAGCAGGGGGAGGTGGAGAAGCCCTCAGGGGCGATCGGGGCACCCGCTGACAGCCTCAAGCAAGCCAGGCTGGTGCCGGGTGCCGGCAGCGGGTGCGAGTGGGGCCGGCGCTGGCAGCGGGTGCGAGCACTGGGCGGGACCACGGCGCGCGGGAGCAAAGAATGTTCAGTAACCACCAGAGGCTCGCCCTGATGACAGCGACGGCGCCCCGCCTTGGTCTGGCGCCCCCGCTCACCCGCTCCACCATCCCGCTGCGGCCGACGCCCGCCATGTTCCGCACACGCCCCCTGGTGGTCTGCGCACGTCATAGCGACTGGTTGTTCGGTTGTTCTGCCATTCGGTCTATTTGCGTATTAGGGTTTTATGTATATAGATCGTTATTAATGTATTTATTTGTTTGTTAATCCTCACCCGAGGATAGTTTTCCATTGATCTTTAGAGAGTGGAAAGGAGAGGGAGAGACAGAGAGAGAGAAACATCAACGTGAGAGAGAGAGAGAGAGAGAGAGAGAGAGAGAGAGAGAGACATGGATTGGTGGCCTCCCACATGGGTCCAGACCAGGGCTGGGGATTGAACCTTCAACCGAGGTTTGTGCCCCAGACCGGAATCGAACCCGGGACCCTTCAGTCCTTAGGCCGATGCTCTACCCACTGAGCTAAACAGGCTAGGGCAGGAGTGGCCTGTTTTAAATAGAGTTTTCTTTTTTCATTCATTTAGGAACGGTAAGACCAGCAGGTCAGGAAACAAGGGCGTTGCACAGTTTGTTGCCCGGAGTTCTCCAGGCGGGGCCACACCACACACACACGCACACACACATGCATACACACACACACAGACACACACACACACACACACACACACAGGGAAACATAGGGACACAACTCATGGGCCTGACGTCTCACTGTGGTTTCTGCAGGAAGGAACAGGCCAGGCAGGTTCTGCAGGTTTAGGATGGGCCGGTTGGCCTCATGGTCTCGTGCCTGGCCGCGGGGTGACTAAGGGACTAGGACAGAGGGAGAGTGCCCTGGGTGTGAGTGTAGGAGCCCATAGAGCAGGTGGTTGGGCGTGGCCCCTAAAGGAACCCACGTGGGCAGGGGAGGTCTCTAGGAATTGGCCGATAGGAGGGGGGCGAGAAGGAAGGAGGTGCGGGGCAGGGGGGCGTGCCAGTCCCTCCAGACTCAGCCAGGCCCTAAGACGTCAAGGCATCCGAATACAGACGGGAAAAGACGCGGTTGCCCGAGTCCTTTGCCCAGATTATTCTTGTACCTGGTCCTTCAGGGTCAATGGGCCTTTCTCTCCCGTGTGCCTCCCATTCGAGTGTCCAGGGAGCGGTCGGCGTTTCCTGCTAATCTGGGAACAGCGGTTTCCGAGGGAAATATTTACCTTTTCTTCGCGGGTGACCTGGCAGCGTCGCTAAGCCCTAAATACCTCAGGCTTGCTTTCTCGTCCATCACTCACCCTTTCCCCAATCACCCCGCCCGCTCCGCCCCCCCCCCATGAAGGCATTGGGAGGGGTGTCGGGAAATGGGTCAGGTCCGGTGCTTTTACGTGCTCTGGACTGTCTTCTGGCATCTCGTTCTCCCTGTTCAAAAATAGGCAATCCCGTCCTGGCCGGTGTGGCTCAGTGGTTAGAGCGTCGGCCTGCGGACCCAAGGGTCCCAGGTTGGATTCTGGCCGGGGGCACGTGCCCGGGTTGCGGGCTCGATCCCCTTCAGTGCAGGGGGCAGCCAATCACGGGTTCTCATCATTGATGTTTCTATCTCTCTATCCCTCTCCCTTCCTCTCTGAAATCAACAAAAATATATTTTAAAAAATAATAATAGGCATTCCTGCCCAGCCGGCGTGGCTCGTTGGTTGAGCGTGGACCTAAGAACCAGGAGGCCACGGTTCCATTCCCGGTCAGGGCGCACGCCTGGGTTGTGGCCTCGATCCCCAGTAGGGGGGGTGCAGGAGGCAGCCGATCCATGATTCTCTCTCATCCTTGATGTTTCTGTCGGCCTCCCTCTCCTGCTCTGAAAGCAATAAGAATATATTAAAAAAAAAAAAAATGCACAAAACCAGAATGATGGCGGGCAAGCCCTCCAGCTGTTGGGGGCTCCCCCAGCGGGGACGCGCGCGCACCGAGCCCTCTGTGCTTCCAGGCATCCGCATGCTGGACGGGGACGTGACGGACGTGGTGGAGGCCAAGTCGCTGGGCGTCCGGCCCAACTACATCGACATTTACAGCGCGAGCTGGGGGCCGGACGACGACGGGAAGACGGTTGATGGGCCGGGCCGGCTGGCCAAGCAGGCCTTCGAGTACGGCATTAAAAAGGTGTGAGTAACCCAGGGCTGCCGGGCCGCGCTTGGGGGGCATGGGGGTCGCCCAAAAAGGGATTCAGCCCTGTGGCCGGTGTGGTTCAGTGGATAGAGCATCGGCCTACAGACTGAAGGGTCCCCGGATTGATTCCTGGTCAAGGGCACATGCCCGGGTTGTGGGCTCGATCCCCAGTAGGGGGCGTACAGGAGGCAGCCGATCAGTGCTTCTCTCTTATCATTGATGTTTCTCTCTCTCTCTCTCCTCTCTGAAATCAATCAATAAATATATACACTGAGTGGCCAGATTATGATGATCTCTGAACGCATAATAATCTGGCCACTCAGTGTCTATCCTATATAATAAAAGGCTAATATACAAATTGTCCCCTCGACCAGGAGTTTGACCAGCAGGCAGGCCGGCCAACTGCCCATGTCCCCTCCCCCTGGCCAGGCTGGCCGGACCCCCACCCATGCACGAATTCATGCACCGGGCCTCTAATACACACACACACACACACACACACACACACATACATACACACACACTGAGTGGCCAGATTATTATAGATCATAGTAATCTGGCCACTCAGTGTATACACTAGAGGCCTGGTGCACGAAATTCATGCACTCAGGGGGAGGGGTCCCTCAGCCCGGCCTGCACCCTCAGGTGGTCTGCAAGCCCTCGGGGGATGTCTGACTGATGGCTTAGGCCCACTGCCTACAGGTTATTTTGTTCAAAGAAACACCAATGATGAGAGAGAGAATCATGGATGGGCTGCCTCCTGCACGCCCCCTACCGGGGATGGAGCCCGCAACCCGGGCATGTGCCCTGACCGGGAATCAAACCCTGACCTCCTGGCTCCGAGATGGACGCTCCATCACTGAGCCACGCCAGCCGGGCAGGAAGTCCTGGTCTTGCTTTCTCCCCCTCCCTGCCAGCAGGCAGCGCGAGACGTGTAGAACTTGGGGGGTGGCACCTCTCCAGGGCCTAAACGGAGCAAACCTCTGGGTGCTGGGCCTGCAGGCTCGGGGGACGCAGAGGACGCTGCAGGCTCCTCCCGGGAGGTCCATCCCCGTCGCTCTGCGTCCCTGTGAGTCAGAAAGGCGGGGTGGGAGGGGGCGGGAAGGGAGGACTGGCGCTCGCCCAGCTATAACAAGCAGGGTGGCGAGGCGGGTTGCAGGGCGAGGACAGCTTCTTGGAGCCGACGTGGGGCTGTGGTCAGCGTCCAGTGGCCCTGGGTGGCCCAACAAGCCCCAGTGCCCGGTGACGCTGGCAGGGGTTCAGGCAGGAAACCAGGCATCCCAGGCAGCGTAATGCCTCCGACTTGTCCTGTTGGAGAGAAGAGAGAGGGGGTGGGGGGCAGGGTGGGGGACAGGGGGCAGGCCCTTTTATTCATTTACTTATTCATTCATTCATTCATTTTAAAATATATTTTATTGATTTCAGAGAGAGGAAGGGAGAGGGAGAGAGAAACACCCATGATGAGAGAGAATCAAGGGCACTTGCCCGGGTTGCAGGCTCGATCCCCAGTAGGGGGCGTGCAGGAGGCAGCCGATCCGTGATTCTCTCATCATTGATGTTTCTCTCTCTCTCTCTCCCTTCCTCTCTGAAATCAATCAGTAGATATATATACACTAGAGACCCGGCGCACGAAATTCATGCACTCAGGGGGGGGTCCCCTCAGCCCGGCCTGCACCCTCACGCGGTCCGCAAGCCCTCGGGGGATGTCTGACTGACGGCTTAGGCCCACTCCCTACAGGTTATTTTGTTCAAAGAAACACCAACGATGAGGGAGAGAGAGAATCATGGCTTGGCTGCCTCTGGCACACCCCCTACCGGGGATGGAGCCCGCAACCCGGGCATGTGCCCTGACCGGGAATCGAACCGTGACCTCTTGGTTCGTGGGTCAACGACACCCAACCACTGAGCCACGCCGGCCGGGGTGCTATTCATTTCCTTGCGTGTTGAGGGTGGAGTACTTATCTCTTAGAATGTCCCCAACCCAGGGCCCCTCCTTCCTGATCTCAGGCCTCCTCCCCCCGCCCCCGACTCCTTCACCGCCCGACCTGGTGCGGGTTGAGCCCTCGATGCTGGAACACCCCGGCATGACTGCACCAGCGGCTGCCCTCAAGGGCCATAAACACGTCTCATCGCCCCGGGACTCCGCGCCCGCCACCCTCTCCATCACCCGGGCGCCGGCTCGTGGTGACAGGCGGCACCTCCCCCAAACCGAGCTAACCCTAATCCGTAAATTGGAGCTGGCGCGGCCCCCGGGGGAGCCAGTGCTCGGGGTGGTGTTGATGCCGCCCCCCCCCCGTCCTCTCCGTGAGACGATGCCTGGCGATCTGAGATCTCAGGCCCTGGCCGTGGTGGCCCAGTGGTTAGCGCGCCGGCCCGCGCACCGAAAGGGTCCCGGGTTCGAGGCCCTGGCCTTGGGCATGTTACCTCGGCGGCGGGTTAGATCCCGCCGGCCCTGGACACACGCAAGGGATTTTCTTGTTTGGAGCTAAATAGAAAACGAACCCGGTCTCGTGCCGGATGGTCCCGTTACGCTTGGCCCGCGGACCCGTGGAACCTCCGATGGGCACCTTCCTCCTCGTGTTAGCTCGTCCTCGGAATTTCACGGGTGGCAAGCCCCGCGAATTTTACGGGAAACGGTGCCCACTTAGAGAATGTACTTATTTATTTTAATTATAAAATAATTTTTTAAAATATGTTTTTATTGATTCCGGAGAGGAAGGGGGAGAGAGAGAGAGAGAGAGAAACATCCACGATGAGAGAGGAAAATCATCATTCGTCCGCCTCCTGCACGCCCCCTCCTGGGGCTGGAGCCTGCAGCCCTGGCGCGTGCCCCGATGGGGACTCGAACCCTGACCTCCTGGTCCGTAGGCGGACGCTCAGCCCCTGAGCCTCGCGGGCCGGGCGGGTGGCAGGATCGCGCTGACAGTTTTCTCTCCAAGTTGGCCCGTCCCGGGGCCCGCCAGTAAGTACCCGTTTCCTGCCTCGTGTTTGGAAAGCAGGGTCTTTGGCAAGGACGCCGGAGCTACCAGCCCCGCGGGTCGGGTTTCCTGCGGAGACGGGGCTGGCTGCCCCTGCCCCCGCTCCCCCCCCCCGCAGGCCCCCCCCTTGCACCGACTGGGTCTCGGGGGAGCTGCTCTTTAGCCGCTGCCCGTGGCTGGCATGAGCCCTCGATTTTTTGGTGCCGAATCACCGGTCCTGTGGGCGTGGGTGAGACCAGGAGCCCGCCTGGACCTGCCGCCATCTCTCAGAGACTCGCTTTCATGGGCTTGTCCTTAACAACGGGCTCCAGCCCTGACCGGTGTGGCTCCGTGGATAGAGCGTCGGCCTGCGGACTGAAGAGTCCCAGGTTCGATTCCGGTCAAGGGCATGTGCCTTCGTTGTGGGCACATCCCCAGTGGGGCGTGTGCAGGAGGCAGCTGATGGATGTTTCTAACTCTCTCTCCCTCTCGGTAAAAAATCAATAAAATATATATTTTTTAAAATAAAATAAATAAATAAATAAATAGAAACGGGCTCTATGCAGGTGGGAAGCCACTGGCCTTGGCTGGCATCCGCACCCTGACCACGTCGGCGCTGATGGAAGTGCCGCCACGGGCACTCGGCACCCTCTGGACCCAGGGGTCCTGGTGACATCTCCCTTGTCAGGTGTAGCTCGCGCTCCAACAGTGTTCTTCTGGCCCGGCTGGCGTGGCTCCGTGGTTGAGCGTTGACCTATGAACCAGGAGGTCACGGTTCGATTCCCGGTCAGGGCACAGGCCCAGGGTTGTGGGCTCCATCCCCAGTGCGGGGTGTACAGGAGGCAGCCGATCCATGATTCTCTCTCATCATGGATATTTCTCTCTCTCTCTCTCTCCTCCCTCTCTCTCTCTCTCTCTCTCTCTCTCTTTCTCTCTTTCTAAAATCAATAAAAACATTCTTTTTTTAAAAAAAAGGAAGAACAGAGCAGTCCTTCTGAGTCTTGTCCTCAGTGCAACCCTGTGAATCCAGACAGAGCCCTCTGTGAAAACCAAACCACGTCCGCCCGGCCGGGTGGTTCAGTCGGTTGAGCTTCGTCCTGGGCACCGAAAGGTTGCCGGTTCAACCCCGGACAGGGCACATGCCTGGGTTGTGGGCTCGATCCCCAGCAGGGCATGTACAGAAGGCAACTGATCAATGTTTCTCTCTCACATTGTTGTCTCTCTCCTTCTTTCTCTCTCTCTTCCTCTCTCTAAGCATGTCCTCGGGGGAGAATTTTTAAAATATATATATTTTTTTATTGATTTCAGAGAGGAGGGGAGAGGGAGAGAGAGAGAAACATCAATGATGAGAGAGAATCAGGGATCGGCTGCCTCCTGCACGCCCCCTACTGGGGATGGAGCCCACAACCTGGGTGTGTGCCCTGATGGGGAATCGAACCCTGACCTTGTGGGTCATAGGTCCACACTCAACCACGGAGCCACGCCAGCCGGGTGTCGGGTGAGAATTAAAAAAAAAAAAAAAAAGTCAAGCCATGTCTCCCGTGGCTTCCAGAGGGTCCGAACACATCATCCCCGCCCCATTGCAGGGCCTGGGGAACGGGGCCCAGGCCTCCGTGCGAGGCCCGCCCTGCCCGGCTCCGGCGGCCGGCGGGCTGACGGGCGGCTGTGCCTCCCCTCCAGGGCCGGCAGGGCTTGGGCTCCATCTTCGTCTGGGCCTCGGGCAACGGCGGGCGAGAGGGGGACCACTGCTCCTGCGACGGCTACACCAACAGCATCTACACCATCTCCGTGAGCAGCACCACGGAGAACGGCTACAAGCCCTGGTACCTGGAGGAGTGCCCGTCCACGCTGGCCACCACCTACAGCAGCGGCGCCTTCTACGAGCGGAAGATCGTGAGCGCCCGGGGCGGGAGCTGGGGGCGGGGGGAGGGGAGGGAGGGGAGGGAGCCCCGGCCTTCCGGGGACCAGTTCCTTTTCCTCGGAACAAAAAGATGCGCCCTGGCCGGTGCGGCTCAGTGGATAGAGCGTCGGCCTGCAGACTGGAGGGTCTCAGGTTCGATTCTGGTCAAGGGCACCTGCCTGGGTTGCAGGTTCGATCCCTGGCCCAGGTCTGGGCACATGCAGGAGGCAACCAATCAGTGTGTCTCTCTCACATCCATGTTTCTCTCTCTCCCTTTCTTCTTCTTCTTCTTCTTCCTCTTCTTCCTCTTCTTCCTCTTCTCTCTCTCTCTTCCTCCTCCTCCTCTTTTTTTCCTCCCCTTCCTCCCTCCCTTCCACTCTCTCTAAATAATCAAAGGAGCCCTAGCTGGTTTGGCTCAGTGGATAAAGCGTCGGCCTGTGGACTGAAGGGTCCCTGGTTTGATTCCTAGTCAAGGGCACATGCCTGGGTTGCAGGCTCCATCCCCAGTGTGGGGCGTGCAGGAGGCAGCTGATCCATGATTCTCTCTCATCATTGATGTTTCTCTCTCTCCCTCTCCCTTCCTCTCTGAAATCAATACAAATATATATAGACTAGTAGCCCTGCGTACAAATCTGTGCGCCAGTAGCTCGCTGCCGCCCTCCTATAGCTCCCCCTCCCCCCGCTCCCCCCATAGCTTGCTGCCCTGCCCCCTCCTGTAGCTCTCCGCTGCCCGCTTGTAGCTCACTGCCCCACCCTCCTGCTGATCCGTGATCCAGTTGTTACGTGGTCAGTCGTTACGCTTCACGGCATAATGACCATTTGCATATTACGTCTTCATTATATAGGATTTTTTAAAAAGCTCTGTCCTTTAAAACAAAACTAAATATGAATCCATGGGAAAAGATCCTCGGGTGAGGATTCACAACAGCGACCAGAATAGCTGAGCCAGGCTCAGGCCGCTGTGTGCCAGGTCCCAGGGTGCCCCCCGCCCACCCGCGAACTCCCCGTGCGCCCTCAGACCCTTGGCAGCCTTCCCCAGATCCGGCCTGGCTCATTTTTGCACAAAATGCCCATGAAAACCCTCTCTGGCTTTCGAGGTCTAAAAATACCCTGTAAGAATGAGGTGCTTTCTCACCACGGCGTCTCCGTGTGGCTTTCTCCAATTCTGTGGTCACATGGCTTGGGAGCCAGCCGACCGAGCGGCACGGCCTCGGCGTGCAGCGCTGAGGAAGAGAGAGGGTCTTGGTTCTCTCCTGAAGGACGGTAGGCATCCAGCGGGTCCCCGGGGCATTCCCTTCCGAAGAACAGGACTTTTTCTGGACGCGGAGCTGGAGCGGCGGTGTGCGCCCGCCTCGCTCACGTCGGCGAGCATGAGTGTGATTTGTCTTTGACCGAGTCCGTGTTCGTCGGGTAGAGGGACGGAATTTGCGTTTCCTCCTTTCCCTCGTGTGTTACGACTTTAAAAAGAATGAGGAGCCCTGGCTTCTTGGCTCAGTGGATAGAGCATCTGCCCACGGACGGAAGGGTCCTGGGTTCGATTCCAGTCAAGGGCACATGCCCGGGTTGCAGGCTCGATCTCCGGCCCTGGTCGAAGCGTGCGCGGGAGGCAACGCATCGATGTGTCTCTCTCACATCCATGTTTCTCTCTCTGTGTCTCTCCCTCTCCCTTCCACTCTCTTAAAAGTCAATGGGAAAAACATCTTCGGGTGAGGATTAAAAGTCATGATAATTAGATAAATAAGGAGGGATGGGTGTTCAGTTGAAGCTAATGCAAAATTGCAGTGCACAGCCATCAGGTTGGGTTTTAGACATTTGAAAACACAAGATCATGTAGCCGGCCAGACGTGGCTTAATTTAAAAAAAAAAAAAAATCTTTTTATTGATTTCAAAGAGGAAGGGAGAAGGAGAGAGAGACATCAATGAGAGAGAACCACTGATCGGCTGCCTCCTGCACGCCCCCTACTGGGGATCACGCCCACAACCCGGGCCTGTGCCCTGACCGGGAGTCGGACTGTGACCTCCTGGATCATGGGCCGATGCTCAGCCACTGAGCCACGCCGCCCGGGCAATGCCTTTATTTTTTTTAAATCTTCCCATTCCTCCTGCCGCTCAGCCACGTCTTTACAAATGGCCCGCGAATTTATTTTTACATTTTTCGGGGGGGGGGGGGGGCCCACAGGCTCCCTCTCTTCCCCCTTTGCCTGCACGGACGGAAAGGCCGGTCCCCATGGCGGCCGCCAGCTTGGCAGCGGCCGGGCCGGCTCACGAAGGTATTAATTTAAGTTATTTTTCTTTCCCACTGGAGCACGCGCCCCTGGGACGGGCCGCCGGGTCCTGAATGGTTTCCTGTTCACGTAGGAGCCGAGCCCGTCGGCACCGGGACTGGCTGAGGTCTCGTTACACAGACGCCCGTCCCGGAACCTGATGTGGGGGCCGCGGGGGCTGCCTGGGGGAGGGGGAAGCGCGGCGGGGACTGTGTCCTTGGACACGTGGTGCCTGACCTCCTGGTTCCTAGGTGGACGCTCCACCCCTGAGCCACGCCGGCCGGGCCGGGGGGTTGGGGGGGGCTGCTCTTCGTGTCTCAGCACACGCGTGTCTTCCCTCTGCCCCGCCCCCGTCCTCACCCCGCGATGGGCTTATTTGTTCCTGTAGCGGGTCCATTTGTTACCTGTGAGAGCGAAGCCCTTCAGCACCGAGTTCCAGGCACGACGGACAGCTTGGTCGCCCAGAACGTGTCCAGCCCCCCGGCGTGGCTCCGTGGTTGAGCATCGACCTAGGAACCAGGAGGTCATGGGTTTGATTCCCGGTCAGGGCACAGGCCCAGGTTGCAGGCCCCATCCCCAGTAGGGGGTGTGCAGGAGGCAGCCGACCCATGATTCTCTCCCATCATTGATGTCTCTCTCTCTCTCTCTTCCTCTCCCTCTCCCTTTCTCTTTGAAATCAGTAAAAGATATATTTTAAAGAATGTGTCCAGATCGTGCCTCCTCCATCCCTGGGCCCCGGGACCACAGGTACTTAGGGCCAGCATCTTTTTTTTAAAATATATTTTTCTTGATTTCAGAGAGGAAGGGAGAGAGAGGGAGAGAGAAACATCAACGATGAGAGAGAATCATGGATCGGCTGCCTCCTGCACGCCCCCTACTGGGGATCGAGCCGCAGTGCAACCCGGGTATGTCCCCTGACCGGGAATTGAACCATGACCTCCTGGCTCATAGGTTGACGCTCAACCACGGAGCCACACTGGCTGGGCAGGACCAGCATCTTGAGTTCTCCTGAGAGCTGATCTCACCTCCTGCCTCCCTCCCGCCAGGTCACCACGGATCTGCGTCAGCGCTGCACCGACGGGCACACGGGTACCTCGGTCTCAGCCCCCATGGTGGCGGGGATCATCGCTCTGGCTTTAGAAGCAAAGTAAGTTCCCACTCACTTCCCCTTCTTTTTTTTTCTTTTTTAAGTTTTTATTGTCTACATTAATAAAAGAGCAAGATGCAAATTGACCGTACCTTCACGACACCCACCAGCCAATCAGGAGTGAGTATGCAAATTAACACAACAAAGATGGTGGGTTAATTTGCACATGCAGGCGTTCCACACCGCCCCAGCCACTCTGGGCCTCTGGGCAGCGTGGGAAGGCAGAAAGGCGGCTCTGGGCCTGAGCGAAGGCGGTGCCGGCAGCCAGGGGAAGGAAGGCCCGTTCTTGCACGAATCTCCGTGCATCATCGGGCCTCTAGTAGTATAATAACACACAACAGAAAATGTACCACGTGAGCCATTTTTAAGTATACAGTTCGTGCATTACATAGTCACCCACACCGCCATCCATCTCCAGGCTTTTTTAAAAAAATGAGTAACCAAAGAAGGTAAGGTTTTTTTTAAAATATATTTTTTATTGATTTCAGAGATGAAGAAGGGAGAGGGAGAGGGAGAGAAACATCAATGAGAGAATCATCGATCGGCTGCCTCCTGCACGCCCTCTTCTGGAGATCGAGCCACAATGCAACCCGGGCATGTGCCCTGACCGGGAATCGAACCGTGACGTCCTGGTTCATATTGTCTACGCTCAACCACTGAGTCATGCAGGCCGGGCAGTTCACACCCTCTTTGTAAAGAATGGTTTCTAGGGAGTAAGCCCTGAGATCAAATAGGGGGTATTTGATGCCCAGTCTGTGTGGCTCAGTGTTTGAGCATCGACCTATGAACCAGGAGGTCACGGTTCGATTCCTGGTCAAGGCACATGCCCAGGTTGCATTGTGGCTCAATCTCCAGAAGGGGGCGTGCAGGAGGCAGCCGATCGATGATTCTCTCTCCTCATGGATGTTTCTGTCTCTCTCTCCCTCTCCCTTCCTCTCTGAAATCAATAAAAATGCATTTTTTTTTAGAAAAAGAGGGTGTGAACGAACCCTCTGCCCGGGCACGGAGCCTCTGCAGCTTCCTGGCGTGCAGGCTGGGGGCTGGCCCCCTCCCCCGTGCCGCCGTCCGTCCGTCCGTCCGTCCGTCCGTGTGGCTGCAGCGTGTGTCCCTCTGTCCTTGCAGCGGCCAGCTCACCTGGCGGGACGTGCAGCACCTGCTGGTGAAGACTTCCCGGCCGGCCCACCTGAAGGCGAGCGACTGGAAGGTCAACGGCGCCGGCCACAAAGGTGCGGGCCCGGGGGGCGGGGTGGGGCCAGGCACCCCGTGCTGGTGGGCCCTGGGGGCGGGGGCCCTGGAGTCACAAGGGTGAAAAGTGTCCTGGAACCTCAATGTGGAAATCCCTACGGTCACTAGAGGTCAGGCTGCCCCAAACTTAGTGATTTTTAAAAAATATATATTTTATTGATTTCTTACAGAAAGGAAGGGAGAGGGATAGAGAGTTAGGAACATCGATGTGAGAGAAAAAAAAAAGAGTCCTAGCCAGTTTGGCCGAGTGGATAGAGCATGGGCCCTTGGACTGAAGGGTCCTGGGTTCCATCCCAATCAAGGGCACGTACCTCGGCTGCAGGTTCGATTCGCAGCCCTGGTTGGGGCGCTTGGGGGGGAGGCAACCGATGGATGTGTGTCTCTCTCTCCTCCCTTCCACTCTCTCTAAAAATCAATGGGAGGCTCTATCCACTGTGGCTCAGTGGATAGAGCATCGGCCTGCAGACTGAAGGGTCCTGGGTTCGATTCCGGTCAAGGTCATGTACCTTGGTTGTGGGCACATCCCCAGTAGGAGGTATGCAGGAGGCAGCTGATCGATGTTCCTCTCTCATCGATGTTTCTAACTCTCTATCCCTCTCCCTCTCCCTTCCTCTCTGTAAAAAATCAATAAAATATATTTTAAGAAGATTTACACCCAGCCGTTAGAGAAGACGGGTGCCCCCCCCCCCCGCCCCCTTTTCTGTAGCTCAGGTCCCACTATGTCAACACCGCGCCTGATACCACGACCTGGGAAACACAGGTCACGCCCTGTGACCCACGACCCAGGGGACATTCCTCTTCCTGTAAGGAGGCCATTGATCAGGCCCGGCGCGTCTCCGTCTTGCAGGAATGGGGGTGGCGGGCTGCGCCGTAACAAGAGCTGACCCACATTTCGATGTTGGCCTCGTGAACGAGGGAGAGAGATGGTATCTGCTGCCTCCGCCGGGCTTCGTAAATTAAACTTTGAAACCGTCTTGCACTGGCCAAGTTCAACGTCGGGCCGGGCCAGTTCACGTGTGCCCGCTGGCCTGTGCTGCCGCCGGCCCCCAACGGCCTGGCGTTCGGCCGGGGAGCTGAAGGGCAAAAGGGGAGAAGCCAGGGGTCAAGCCTGGGGCCTCCAGTGGTTTTTTTCCTCGGGTTTTATTTTATTTAAATACTAGAGGCCCGGTGCACGAAATTCGTGCAAGGGGAGGAGGGTTGGTTTCTCAGCCTGGCCTGTACCCTCTCCAATCCGGGAACCCCTCGGGGGATGTCCGGCAGTCAGACATCCCTCTCACAATCTGGGACCACTGGCTCCTAACCGCTCACCTGCCTGCCGGCCTGATCGCCCCTAACTGCTCCCCTGCTGGCCCGATTGCCCCCAACCGCCCTCCCCTGCCGGCCTGATCGCCCCTAACTGCTCCCCTGCTGGCCCAATCGCCCCTAACTGCCTCTGCTCCATGCCCCGCCACTGTGGCTTTGTCTGGAAGGAGGACCGGACGACTGGAAGATGTCCGGTCGACACGGTCTAATGAGCATATTACCCTTTTATTAGTGTAGATATTTTATTGATGTCAGAGAGGAAGGGAGAGGGAGAGAGAGATGGAAACATCCGTGATGAGAGAGAATCATGGACCGGCTGTCTCCTGCACACCCCACACTGGGGATCGAGCCTGCAACCCGGGCATGTGCCCTGACTGGGAACCGAACCAACCGTGACCTCCTGGGTCCTAGGTCGACGCTCAACCACTGAGCCATGCCAGCCGGGCGAGGAGTAGAATTTTTATTATTTTTACTTATTTTTGTTGTTAAAACTCACGTGAGGGTATATTCCCATTGATTTTCAGAGAAAGTGGAAGGGAGAGAGACACATCGATCAGTTGCCTCCCGCACACGCCAGGACCAGGGCTGGGTGGGGATCCAGCCTGCAACCGAGGGCCATGCCCTTGACCAGGAATCGAACCTGGGACCCTCCCGTCCGAAGGCCGGCGCTCTGTCCGCTGAGCCACACCGGCCGGGGCGGGAGTAGAGTTTTGAGACTGAGGAGCGCAGAGGGCCTTGGGAGTAATCCTCAGTAGGGTTTGTCCTGCCCTGTGGGGCTCCGGGAGACGGTCGGACGGTCGGTCGGACAGCAGGTCGGATGGTCGCATGCTTCCAGCCCTGAGCAGCCCAGGTGGTCTGTCCCGGGGCCATGGAGGTCAGGGGCCAGGGAGGTCAGGGGTCGGTGCCCTCCGTCGGCGGGAGTCGGGCCGGCGGGGATGGGCCCCCGGTCTGAAGGGCCTGTCTCTCCAGTCAGCCATCTGTACGGCTTCGGCCTGGTGGACGCGGAAGCCCTGGTCCTGGAGGCGAGGAAGTGGACGGCGGTGCCCGCGCAGCACACCTGCGTCGCCTTCGCGGACAAGAGGCCCAGGTGAGGCGCGGCCCCGGGGGTCCCCGGGCTCCTGGCCCCGACCCTGACGGTGCTGCCGGGCGCGCCAGGGAAGTGCACGCTCACACGTCGGCGGGCACGCGCTCGCTCTCTTTCCTGGACTGAGAAGCCGAGGAAGGAATGGTTTCTTTTGTTTTATTTTGGCTAATCCTCCCCCGAGGGTATTTTTCCCATTGATTTTTATTTTTTAATCTATCTTTTTAAATACATGTTATTGATTTTTTTACAGAGAGGAAGGGAGAGGGATAGAGAGCCAGAAACATCGATGAGAGAGAAACATCCATCAGCTGCCTCCTGCACACCTCCTACTGGGGATGTGCCCGCAACCAAGGTACATGCCTTTGACCGGAATCGAACCTGGGACCCTTCAGTCTGCAGGCCGACGCTCTATCCACTGAGCCACACCGTTTAGGGCCTCCCATTGATTTTTAGAGAGAGTGGAAGGGAGGAGAGAGAGACACACATCCATTGGTTGCCGTCCCCCCAAGCGCCCCAACCAGGGCTGCGAATCGAACCTGCAGCCGAGGTACGTGCCCTTGATTGGGATGGAACCCAGGACCCTTCAGTCCAAGGGCCCATGCTCTATCCACTCGGCCAAACTGGCTAGGTCTCTTTTTTTTTTTTTTTTTAAATGTATATTTGTATTGATTTCAGAGAGGAAGGGAGAGGGGAGAGATAGAAACATCCGTCATGAGAATGAATCATGGATCGGCTGCCTCCTGCACACCCCCTACTGGGGACCAAGCCCGCACCCGGGGCATGTGCCCTGACCGGGAATCGAACCGTGACCTCCTGGTTCCTAGGTCGACGTCAACCACTGAGCCACCCTGGCCTTGATCTTGATCTTGCTCTTGGACCCAGAGGTGTGCTAGGAGTTTGACAGCGTAGGGCTACTCCTGAGATGACGCCCACCTGTGAGACTGCACAGAGTCCCCTCCCCACAACTCACCCTCGGTGCCTTCTTAGTACAGGGTGGTGTGGGGAGGGCTTTACGGGGGGACCTACCTCCGTGGCCCCCAGGGCTGGATGGAACCTTCCAGGACCCTGCGGAGCTTTCCCTCGTGCCCTGCGCCCGCCACAGGGGGTGGGGGGGGGGGGAGGGCTGCGGACCGGTCGGGCGGACGGGAAACTTTGGGAGCCGGCCATGCAAGCAGTCAGCCTCCCCAGCCCACGCGTGCTGCACACACATCATGTGTTCATGTGTTCGCGTGTTTACGGCCTCGGGGGGGAATGACGTCGTTGTTTGTGACCGTGTCTGAGGGTTTCTTATGACTCAGGCCCCGCGGAGCCGAGTGATGTCATTCCTGGGGGACACTCAGCCTCGGCTTCTCACCTCCCTCCCGAGAGGAAGGTCCGGCATCGCGGGAACAGCGTTCCCCAAAACGGGCCCGGTGCCGGCCGAGCCTCGGGGACGTATCCATGGGCTGCTGGGCAGCCATAGGACCTTTCTGTCTTCATCTATTTTTAAGGATGTTTTTACTGATGTCAGAGAGGAAGGGAGAGGGAAATAGAGAAACATCCATGAGGAGAGAGAATCACGGATCGGCTGCCTCCTGCACGCCCCTCACTGGGGATGGAGCCTGCACCCCGGGCCTGTGCCCTGACCGGGAATCAAACTGTGATCTCCTGGTTCCTAGGTCGATGCTCAACCACTGAGCCACACTGGCCAGGCTCCATTCTTTTTTGTAAATTTTCGCCCTGACCGGTTTGGCTCAGTGGGTAGAACGTCGGCCTGCGGACTGAAAGGTCCCGGGTTCGATTCCGGTCAGGGGCATGTACCTTGGTTGCGGGCACATCCCCGGTGGGGGGTGTGCAGGAGGCAGCTGATCGATGTTTCTCTCACATCGATGTCTCTAACTCTTTATCCCTTTCCCTTCCTCTCTGTAAAAAATCAATAAAATATTAAAATAAAAAATTTTCGCCTAAGTTTCCATTCATCTTAGAGAAGAAGGGAGAGGGAGAGGGGGAGAGGGAGAGAAACATGGACCGGTTGCCTCCCAACTGGGGATCGAGCCTGCCACCGGGCGTGTGCCCTGACCGGGAATCAAACCCGTGGCCCTTCGGTGCACGGGACGATGCTCCAGCTGACTGAGCCACCCGGCCAGGGCGAGGCGCCGTCCTCTCAGCCTCTCTGAGCGGATCCTCTGGGCCGGCGGTCTCACTCCAGCAGGAACGTCTGGGAGTGTCTGTAAGGGAGGGCCGAAGCTGCTCTCCCCGGGGGGGCGGGAGGAGCCGGGTGGGGGACCCCGGAGGCCACACCTGGCGCTCACTGCCCCGTGGGTGACCTGGACCTCCCCCTGCCCCCAGGAGCATCCCCGTGGTGCAGACGCTGCGCACCACGGCCCTGACCACCGCCTGCGCCGACCACTCGGACCAGCGGGTGGGCTACCTGGAGCACGTGGTGGCCCGCATCTCCATCTCCCACCCGCGCCGCGGCGACCTGCAGATCCACCTCATTTCCCCCTCGGGGACCAAGTCCCAGCTGTTGGCCAAGAGGTAAGGCCAGCCTGGCCTCGTGTGGCCAGGCCGGGGGCAGAGGGCAGGGGGCAGAGGGCAGGGGGCAGGTGTCCGTGGCCGGCAGGGAACCACATGGGCATCATCGCAGCCTGGACTCCCACGCTGACTCCCCGGCTGCTTCCCCGGCAACCAGGCAGCCGAGCCACGACTCTCTCTCATCATTGTTCCTCTCCCACTCTCTCCCCTCTTCTTCTCTCTCTATTCCTCAGCTCGGGAAATGTGTTTGGTTTTTTTTTAAAGGAAATTACCTCTTAAAAAATTTTAAATATATTTGTATTGATTTCAGAGATGAAGGAAGAGGAGAGAGAGAGAGAGAGGAACATCCATGAGGAGAGGGAATCATGGATCGGCTGCCTCCCACACGCCCCCTACTGGGGATGGAGCCCACAACCCGGGCGTGTGCCCTGACCGGGAATCGGACCCGTGACCTCCTGGTTCATGGAACGATGCTCCATCCACCGAGCTGCCCCAGCTGGGCGAGCAGGCTCACGTTGAAGTGGGTGATTGTGGGTGGCCCGCGGGTGATGATGGTATAACTACCCCGATGGCCCTTGGCAGAAAGAAGGTCCCCCCGCCCCTGATGGATGAAAATGCCGGGCGCGATTCCCGGCACCGGCTCCCGGCTGCCCTTCCGTCCGCCCCACGCCGCCTGCCTGGCCTTCGAGGACCTTCCAGGGCTCCAGCGTGGGAGCCCCCGGATTCTTAGAGAGCGGGTCCCGGGGTCCCCGGATACCCCCCCCCCCCACCTTGTGCGAGGCTCTGCTGTCAACCCGCCCGAGGCCGCGTGGCAGCCATGGAGCCCTGGGCGGGGCCCCCCCCCCCCCCGCCCCCGGCCCCGAGGCAGATGGTGTGATTGTAGCTCTGACCTTGGCCTGGGCTCCGCGTCTTGCTTCGGTCGGCAGCTTTCTCTGTGTGCCAGGTTTTTTCTTTCCCAGGGAGTGAGTTTACACACCTCAGTGCCACAGCCCTTCAAAGACCGTTTGTTCTGTGCCCCGGGCCTTGGATTCCGCGTGGCGTCACGTGGGGAACCCGGCCCGCCCTTTGCCGTTTCTCAGAAGACAGCAGGGGTGCCCTCTGCCCTCGCTATTTGCTGGGCCAGGAAAGCTCCCCTGATAAGTGTTTTCCTACAGGAGATGGTTGGAGAAATCCCTGCCCGCCCGCACCACCCGAGAATCGAATCTCACGTCGTAGGAAACATTTTAAAAACTATGTATTTCTTTATTGATGTCAGAGAGGAAGGGAAAGGGAGAGAGATAGAAACATCAATGATGAGAGAGAATCATGGATCGGCTGCCTCCTGCACGCCCCACTGGGGATGGAGCCCACAACCTGGGCATGTGCCCTTGGCCGGAATCAGACCTGGGACCCTTCAGTCTGCAGGATGAAACTCTATCCACTGAGCCACACTGGCCAGGGCCATTTAAAAAAATATATGTATTTTTAGTCCTGGCTGGTTTGGCTCAGTGGATAGAGTGTCAGCCTGTGGACTGAAGGGTCCCAGGTTTGATTCCGGCCAAGGGCACATGCCCAGGGTTGTGGGCTCCATCCCCAGTAGAGGGCTTGCAGGAGGCAGCCGATCCGTGATTCTCTCTCCTCATTGATGTTCCTCTCTCTCTCCCTCTTCCTTCCTCTCTGAAATCAATAAAAATATTTTTAAAATAAAAAAAATAAAAAACAAGGGTGGGACAGCAGTCAGGGTCTTACCTGCCCCTTCGCCTCCGACAAAGACGAGGGCTGTCCTCACACCTGCTGCCCTGGTCCCCCATCCCCCACCCCTGCCCTTTTCCGGCCCCTCCCCTCCCCCCCGTGTCCTGACCGCGGTCTCCCCTCGCAGGCTGCTGGACCACTCCAACGAAGGCTTTTCCAACTGGGAGTTCATGACGGTGCACTGCTGGGGAGAGAAGGCCGAGGGGGAGTGGACGCTGGAGATCCAGGACATGCCGTCGCAGGTCCGCAACCCGGAGAAGCAAGGTCAGAGGCGCCACGCTCCTCTTTCGGCCCTTCTGTCGGCTCGAGCACTTTGCTTTCACTACGATGTCTCTAGCCCTTTTTATTTTTTTTAAACTAGAGGCCCGGTGCACGAAGATTCGTGCGAGAACGGGCCTTCCTTCCCCTGGCTGCCGGAGCCACCTTTTCGCTCTGGCCCGGAGCCGCCTTTCCGCCTTCCCGCGCTGCCCAGAGGCCCGGAGCAGCTGGGGCGGTGCTCCTGCCCGGCCACTCTGCGCCTGCGTATGCAAATCAACCTGCCATCTTTGTTGGGTTAATTTGCATACTCACTCCTGATTGGCTGGTGGGTGTCGCGAAGGTATGGTCAATTTGCATCTTACTCTTTTATTAGTGTAGATGAAGGTAAAAGGCACATGATACACACTTCACAAATTTTCATCATTTTTAAAAAATATGTTTTTATTGCCTTGGCTAGTTTGGCTCAATGGATAACGTGTCGGCCTGCCGACTGAAGGGTCCCGGGTTTGATTCCGATCCAGGGCATGTACCTCGGTTGCAGGCTCCTCCCTGGCCTGGGCCCTGGTCACGGTGCGAGCAGGAGGCAACCCATCGATGTGTCTGTCTCAGATGGATGTTTCTCTGTCTTTCCCTCTCGCTCCCACTCTCTCTAAGAATCCATGAGAAAATATCCTCGGGTGAGGATTAAAAGAATAAATAAACTCATTTAAAAACTTAAATAAATTAAAAATATGTTTTCACTGATTTCAGAGAGGAACGGAGAGGGAGAGGGAGAGAGAGAGAGAGAGAAGCATCAATGAGGAGAGAGAATCATGGATCAGCTGCCTCCTGCACGCCCCCCACTGGGGATGGAGCCCGCAACCCGGGTATGTGCCCTGACCGGGAATCGAACCATGACCTCCTGGGTCATAGGTTGACGCTCAGTCCCTGAGCCACACCGGCTGGGCTCCCCTCAAATCTCTACAACTTAATTGTTTTGTTTCGTTTTTAAGCCAACTCCGTTCCGCTGGCTGCAGGCCACCCCTCGGAGTGTTCTGTTCTCTGTTTAACTTACTCAATCTCTGACTGTTCGATTTCCAACAACAGCAAAGAAAAGCCAGCTCCATGCCAGTGGCAGCCGAGTAAAATGTTTCCAAATCTCAGATAAGACCTGGGGTTTATGAAGCAATCAAGGCGGCTGAGTGATAAGCGAGCTCCAGTAATACCACCTCTGGCACATTGGACTCGATCGGTTTATGGCCCTCGTTTTAAACCTTTTTTCAAAAAAACCGAGTAGTCTGGCCTGGCCGGTCTGGCTCAGTGGATAGAGCGTCCGCCTGCGGACTGAAGGGCCCCGGGTTCGATTCCAGTCCAGGGCACATACCTCAGTTGCAGGCTCCTCCCCAGACCAGGCCTTGGTCAGGGCTCATGCAGGAGGCAACCCATCGACGTGTTCCTCTCACATCGATGTTTCTCTCTGTCTTTCCCTCTCTCTTCCACTCTGAAAATCAAGAGAAAAATATCCTCGGGTGAGGATTAAAAAAAAAAAAGGCAGGAGAAATTAGCCTCTTCTGCGTGACTTGTTTTTCCCCCCTTTTTCCTTTTTTAAAAATATATTTTTATTAATTTCAGAGAGGGAGAGAGAGAGAAATATCAATGAGGAGAGAGAATCATTGATTGGCTGCCTCCTGCACGCCCCCCACTAGGGATGGAGCCCACAACCTTGGGCATGTGCCCTGAACAGGAATCGAACCCGGGACCCTTCAGTCCGCAGGCCTACACGCTATCCACTCAGCCAAACTGGGTTGGGCACGTACAGCTTTTAATTGATTTTAGAGAGGAGGGGACGGGGTGGGGGGGGGGGGGGAGGCGGGAGCATTGATTAGTTGTTCCACTTATTTATGCACTCAGTGTACGTGCCCTGACCCGGGATCGAGCCTGCAACCTTGGCGTTTAGGGACGATGCTCTGACCATCTGAGCTGCCCAGCCAGGGCTCTTGGCCTTCCTTCTACTTTTTGTGTATTTTTAATATGTTTTTATTGATTTCAGAGAGGAAGGGAGAGGGAGAGATAGAAACATCGATGAGAGAGAAACACCGATCGGCTGCCTCCTGCACGCCAGCTACTGGGGATCAAGCCTGCAACCCAGGCATGTGCCCTTGGCCGGAATCGAACCTGGGACCCTTCAGTCCACAGGCAGACGCTCTATCCACCGAGCCAAACCGACCAGGGCTCCATTGATTTTTAGAGGGAGGGAAGAGAGAGAGAGAGAAACATCGATGTGGAAGAAACACATGGGTGGGTTGCCTTGGAATGCACCCTGGTAGCTGCATTGACCCGAATCGAACCCGGGACCCCTCCATCCAAGGGCCCACGCTCTACCCACGGAGCCACACCGGCCAGGGCCGCATGGGGGGGTTTTAATTACGTGTTAAATTTATTGGGCAGAGGTTGGCATTTCTGTGTGTGTGTGTGTGTGTGTTTACACAGTCTGTCATAGCATGGCTTTATGGAAATGCAGTGCCCGGACCATAAAATCCACTCTTTCAAAGTGTGCTTGTGTATTTTTATGTTTTCATAAGTAGACGGAGCCATTTTTACCCCTTCCGCCCGCACCTCTGCGGTAAACTCGGCAGCTCAGGGTCACGGCACTGTGGCAAGGAAGAGCGTCCGCCGGGGCGTTCGCCTGAAACAGATCCCTGGATTCTTCTGGGCCTTTCTCTCTCTCCTTTTTTTTAAAGACGGCATTTAAAAAACACTTTTGTCAGCCCTGACCCAGCGATGTATTCCCATGGATGAGAGAGGAAGGGAGAGGGAGAGAAACATCGATTGGTCGTTTCACTTCGGGGTGCGTTCGTTGGTTGATTCCTGTGTGTGCCCTGACCGGGGATCAAACCCTAAATCTTGGTGTATCAGGACCATGCTTGAACCCCCTGACCTTTCCAGCCAGGTCCCATAGCTTTTTTAAATTAAACTGACATTTTCTAGAAAGATTTATGGATATGAAAAGTATATGCTGTGGGGTTTTTTCATGTATATACACTGAGTGGCCAGATTATTATGATCTCTGAACGCATAATAATCTGGCCACTCAGTGTGTATATACATACATATTAGAGGCCCGGTGCATGAATTCGTGCATGGGTGGGGTCCGGCCAGCCTGGCCAGGGGGAGGGGACATAGGCGGTTGGCCGGCCTGCCTGCTGGTCAAACTCCTGGTCGAGGGGACAATTTGCATATTAGCCTTTTATTATATAGGATATACACTGAGTGGCCAGATTATTATGTGTTCAGAGATGATAATAATGTGGCCACTCAGTGTGTGTGTGTGTGTGTGTGTGTGTGTGTGTCTAACCGAGACGATGGCTGTAACTACAGGTACGGTGGAAAGCACTGTGCAATATGCCTGAGTCATGTCATTACGCTGAACGCCTTAAGCGTGCTCAGTGCCATACGTCCATTAGGTCGCAATGAAACGGCGGAGAGTGAATTCCAGAAGCCAGCAGGAGGGGCTGGAGGGCAGGCAGGGGTTCAGGAGTGGAAAAGAGACTTCCTTTTTATTAAAAAAAAACAACAACACAACACAGCATAGCCTGGCCGGTGTGGCTCAATGGTTGAGCATTGACCTAGGAACAGAAGGTCACGGTTCGAGTCCCGGTCAGGGCACAGGCCTGGGTTGCAGGCTCGGTGCCCAGTAGGGGGCGTGCAGGAGGCAGCCGATGAGTGATTCTCTCTCCTCATGGATGTTTCTCTCTGTCCCTCTCTCTCCCTCTCCCATCGTCTCTGAAACCAACAATAAAAATACCTTTAGAATCACCCGTTGGGAGGCTGTATCCTAAGGAGTATTAGCTCAGGAGTGGTTTTTCTCAAAACTCAAAAGGCCTACACCCGCCCCGGCTGGCCCAGCGGGAGAGGGCGCCGTGGGCGGGTTCCTGACTCGGGGGCTTGGGGCCTTGCAGGGAAGCTGAAGGAGTGGAGCCTCGTCTTGTACGGCACGGCGGAGCACCCCTACCACACCTTCAGCGCCCACCAGTCCCGCTCCCGGATGCTGGAGCTGTCCACCCCCGGGCTGGAGCCGCCCAAGGCCGCCCGGCCGCCCGCCCCGGCCGAGGGCCCGGAGGACGAGGAGGACTATACAGGTAACGCGCCTGAATCCGGGGGGCACGCCCGCCTCTGGCAAGGACTGGTTTTCCACTGTTTTTTCCTTGTTTTGTTTTGTTTTGTTTTGTGCATCCTCCCCCGAGGATCTTTTCCCACTGATGTTTAGGGAGAGTGGGAGAGAGAGGGAGAGGCGGAGAGAAACATCGCTGGGAGAGAGACACATGGATGGCCTCCTGCACACGCCCCGACCAGGGCCCGGGCTGCCGAGGAGCCTGCAACTAAGGTACGTGCCCTTGACCGGAATCGAACCCGGGACCCTCTGGTCCACAGGCCAACGCTCTATCCACTGAGCCACACCAGTTAGGACTGGTTTTCCACTCTGAATTCGTGGGGCTTGCCTGGCTGGTGTGGCTCCATGATTGAGCGTCGACCTAGGAACCAGGAGGTCAAGGTTAGATTCCCGGTCAAGGGCACATGCCCGGGTTGCGGGCTCAGTCCCCAGTAGGGGGCGTGCAGGAGGCAGCCGATCCGTGGTTCTCTCTCCTCATGGATGTTTCTCTCTCTGTTTCCCTCTCCCTTCCTCTCTGACATCAGTTTTAAAAATATATTTAAAAACAAACACAAAAAAATCGTGGGGTTCTTCCTGGCTGACACGGGGGTTAGGACGGGGGCTGTTCCGCGTCCGGGAGCCGAGGTAACTCTGCTGATTTGCACCCACACAGCTCGGTCCTCCCCGGGCCCTCCTAGCGTGTCCCAGACCAGTAAGTATGCGCCCGGCTCGTAAGTATGTCCCCGCGCCCCAGCCGGGAAATCGAGGGTCCTCTCTGTGCCCAACCAGAACCGAACCCGCCCCGTGCATGGTGCCGGGGCCTCCTCCCGGGCCCCCACCTCTCGGCCTGACCCTCGCAAACCCACCCACTCTCCGTCCCCGTGGCCAGAGCGTGGCGAGGACCGGGGTCCTCAGGGGCCCAGGCGGGTCGGGTCGCGTGGCCACAGTGAGGAGGAGATGTTGGCCGGCCTCGAGGGCTGCGATAAAGACCCACGATGGGGTTTCAAGGCCCACGTAGCGGCGGCAGCGTCGCCCGGAAAGTAAAGGTGCCTCATTGTGGATACTTTTTTATTTCCCCAAGTATTTTCTAATTGATTTTTTAAAATATTTTATTGATTTTTTTTTTACTGAGAGGAAGAGAGAGTTAGAAACATCCATGAGAGAGAAACATCGATCAGCTGCCTCCTGCACACTCCCCACTGGGGATGTGCCCACAACCAAGGTACATGCCCTTGACTGGAATCGAACCTGGGACCTTTCAGTCCGCAGGCCGAAGCTCTATCCACTGAGCCAAACCGGTTTTGGCCTAATTGATTTTTTTAGAGCGAGAAGGAGGGAGAGAGAGAAGAGAAACATCAAGGTGAGAGCGAAACGTCCCTCGGCTGCCTCCTGCACGCCCCCTGCTGGGGATGGAGCCCGCAGGGCGAGGGCCTCAGACCCTGCCCATAGGATTAGCTGTTCCTTCCCCCAGAACCATCCCACGGCGATTGGCGAGAAACTCGGCGTTTCTGGTTGGGCATATTTCCCTGCGCTCGGCACTCCCAGCTGCTTGACGCGTGGAGGGTGCTCTCCGACACCCTTGATGCTTTGAGTTACGTAATCGCTGCAGAGATCGGGGGCGGGAGGTGACACAATGGAGCCTCCCCCTCCTCCCCCCGCATCCCGCATTGCATCTCGAGCATAAATGATGGGCGATTCCATTTAAATTCCCTTTAACATGGGCCGTGGAATTATGAATGGGCTAATCGGCTCAGTTTCCCCCCGGTGATTTACAAATCAGATTCAGTAATTATTCATAAATGAACGCGCTTTTTTTTTCCCCCATAAAATCTGCTACCACGCTACCCTTGTGCCCCCCGGGAATCTCACTGTAAGGGGAGTCTGCAGCCCGAGTCAGATCGGATGGGCATGGGCTTCACGTCGCAAATAGACTGGCGTTAGGGGAGGGTCAGAGGGTGAGGGGTGAGGGTCGGGGTGAGGGAGATGGGTGAGGGGGGGCTGCTGTGTCCTGTGCTGTGAGCTCTGGACGAGGAGGCTCAGCGCCCAGGTGACCCCGGACCACGTGGTGCAGTCAGCGCGTCCCCGGGGACAGACACCCCTTGGACAGGGGTTCGCCCCCTAGAAAGGGGGCCCCCAATGCCAACGTTGGAAACGTCCACAACATCAAACCCTCGGGGAGGGAAGCAGCATGGACCTGCCCCGCCGGGAGGGTCCGAGGCCCCTCGGGGAGGAGAGAGGCGGGCTTTGTGCGCCCGCAAAGCCCCATTGTGCACGGAGAATGGGCCCCTTGTCCTCCCTCCATCCCTCTGCTGCTGGCCGGGCTCCCGCCGCCTCCCGTAACGCAGACCTGACAGCAGGCGTGTTTTCTTTCTCTTCCTAAAGACGCCAACGCCCTCAGCACGGCCCCCGGGCCCTCCCCGGGCAGACAGGGCTTCCCCGGGCGCTTCTAGAGCCGGAGGCACAGCTCCGTGTGGACATGCCCCCCACCAGCCCCAGCGAGGGTGAGGCTCTGGACGAGGTGCAATAACCGGACAATCCAGGGGCCCGGGCTGCCGGCCACTCCCCGAGCCCGTTCGGCAGAGACAGGGTGGACTCCTACATGAGCGCTGATTCCAATCCTGGGAGCAGCAGGGCACCCACAGACATCTGCTCTGCCCCCACCAGAGGCCAGCTGCTGGTAGTGGGAGGAAGGACAAAGATTACAGGGGAAGTCGGCCAAAGGGTTATGCCACATGGGCAGTTTACAGGTCAGGGGGCTGGAGGTTTGCAGAGGCCTGTGGGTATGCAAAGGCTGGGGTCTTCAAAGGGCTGGTGATAGGCAAAGGGCTGGGGGTCTTCAAAGCAAAGCTGTTCATCTCCCCGTGATCACAGGGGCTCCCAGTGGGGAGGACGGGCTGCATTTCCAGGTGAGCTCCCAGGTCCCACGCGCAGCTCCCAGCCAGGTGAGAAGGTGCCTTTCTAATCGGAACAACGCGGTCAGGGTTCACAGAGCGTGACTCCTATTCCTTAGTTACAGCCGGTTCCTCAGCTCTCTCTCTCTGCCCCTCACAGCCCCAGCCCCGCAGGCCCTCCGCGCTCCTGGGGGAGCGTCTCCTGGGCCCGACCCAGGGCTCCCCCCGGGGGACGGCGCGGGCGGAGCCGGTGTGTCCGTGGGTGAAAGGCAGTGCTGGTCTCTTTCAGGCATGTGCCACCCGGAGTGTGGGGACAAGGGCTGTGACGGCCCCGGCGCTGACCAGTGCCTCAACTGCGTCCACTTCAGCCTGGGCAGCGCCAAGACTGGCAGGTGAGGCCGGGGCGCCCGTCTGCGGCGTGGGGAACCCTCGCACCACCCCGGGAACTGGTTCTGTTTTGTGTTGCTCCTTTCCTGAGGGTAATTTTCCATTGATTTTTAGAGAGAGTGGGAGGGAGAGAGAGGGAGACATTGATGTGAGAGAGACCGGGGCCAGGAATTGAACCTGAGGCCCTTCAGGGCTTGGACCGGCGCTCTAACCACTGAGCAACACTGGTCAGGGCAAAGGGGGTCTGTTTTGAGCTATGTTCTCGGCCCCCCTCACACACACAAAGCTGGCACCCTACTTAAAAATTCGAGTGAAAAAAATATGTAAGAAAAAAAATATGTGTGAGAAAAAAACACAAAAGTTGAATCTGAGAAAAGGGTAATATGCAAATTAACTGTCACTCTGACACAAAGATGGCGGCGCCCCTGGTGTCCCGCGCCCCGGCCGCAGAGGGAGGGAGGGCTGCAGACACCACGCAGGGCTGCTGGGCTGGGGGCCTGCTCTGAGCCGCCAGCGCGCGGCTCGGGGCACGCGCCCGGCCCAGCAGAAACAATATTGGGCACCAGTCTGTGAGAGGGGGCAGGCTGGGCTGAGGGACCCCCCGCCTCCCCAGTGCACAAATTTTGTGCACTGGGCCTCTAGTCCTACATAATAAAGAGGTAATATGCAAATTGACCCTCACAAGATGGCTGCCTACGACCAGGCCGGCAGGGGGTTAGTGAGGGGCGACCAGGTCAGTGGGTTGGGGGGAGTTGGGGGCGATGAGGCCAGCAGTGGGAGCAGTTGGGGGCAACCAGGCCAGCGGGGGGATTGCAGTTGGGGGAGACCAGGCTGGCAGGGCAGGCAGTGAGAGGTGACTAGGCTTGTGGGGGGGGCAGTTGTGGGTGACCAGGCCGGCGGGGGGAGGCGGGGGCAGTAAGGGCTGACCAGGCAGGCAGGCAGGTGAGCAATTAGGAGCCAGCGGTCCAGGATTGTGAGAGGGATGTCCCAATCCCGGGCCTAAACCAGCAGTCAGACATCCCCTAAGGGGTCCCAGATTGGAGAGGGTGCAGGCTGGGCTGAGGGACCCTCCCCCCTCCCCCCGTGCATGAATTTCATGCGCTCGGCCTCCAGTTTAAAAATAGAAAAGAATCCTGGTGATGCCTGGACAGTGTGACTCAGTGGTTGAGCATCGACCTATGAACCAGGAGGTCCCGGTTGGATTCCTGGTCAGGGCACATGCTCGGGTTGCAGGCTCCATCCACATCCAGTGGGGGGCGTGCAGGAGGCAGCCGATCCATGATTCTCGCTCATCATGGATGTTTCTCTCTCTTCTCTCTCTCTCTCTCTCTCCCTTCCTCTCTGAGATCAATACAAAATATATTATTTTAAAAAATAAAAAGGACAATGAGCGTTAACAGTTTAACCTTCTCCCCTGGGGCCTTTGCTTCCTGGGGGGCTGGGGTGGTGAGCGCGGGGCGTGGCTGAGGGAGACGGTGCCCTCTGCTCTGGCTCCGGCAGGAAGTGCGTGAGCGTGTGCCCCGTGGGCTACTTCGGGGACTCAGCAGCCAGGCGCTGCCGCCGGTGCCACAGGGGCTGTGAGACCTGCTCGGGCCGGAGCCCCACCCAGTGCCTGTCCTGCCGCCGCGGCTTCTTCCACCACCAGGAGACGAGCACCTGCGTGAACCCCTGTCCCGCCGGGTTCTACGCGGCGGAAAGTAAGTGCAGCCCTGGCCGGTGTGGCTCAGTGGTTAGGGTGCCGGCCTCTGAACCAGGAGGTCCCAGTTCGCTTCCCAGTCAGGGCACGTGCCCAGGTTGCAGGCTCCATCCCCATCCAGTAGGGGGCGTGCAGGAAGCAGCCGATCCATGATTCTCCCTTGTCATTAATGTTTCTCTCTCCCTTCGTCTCTGAAATCAATCTACATTAACCTTTTGCACTCGGATGTCGAGTGTGACTCGACACGGTTAGCATTAGAATAAAGGAATCGAGAAAAAAGCAAGCGAGTGCAAAGAGTTCATAAAAGAGTAAGATGCAAATTGACCATACCTTCCACGATGCCCACCGGCCAATCAGGAGTGGGTATGCAAATTAACCCAACAAAGATGGCGGGTTTATTTGCATACACAGGCGCCGAGCGGCTGGGGGCGGGGCGCAGGCATTCCACACCGCCCCACCCGCTCTGGGCCTCTGAGCAGCATGGGAAGGCGGAAAGGCAGCTCTGGCCAGAGCGAAGGCGGTGCCGGCAGCCAGGGGAAGGAAGGCCCATTCTGGCACGAATCTTCGTGCATCGGGCCTCTAGTAGAAATATATTTAAAAATAAAAGAATATTATTAAGTTAAAAAAAAAAGGGGGGGACATGTCGCTGGGCATAGAAATGACAAGTCGGCCGCCTCACCGGGCTGGGCGGGGGTCCCCTTTCTGGGGTGAATTTCCCACGCGGGCCAGGCCCACTGGCCGGGATTGGATCGCACTCATTCTCCTCCTCACGTCCCCCTCGTCTCCTTTTCTCCAGGCCAGAAAAAATGTCTGAAGTGCCACCCCAGCTGTAAGAAGTGCGTCGACGACCCCGAGAAGTGCACTGTCTGCAAGGAAGGGTTCAGGTGGGACCCTTTCTTCCCCCTCCACACGGGCCATGTGGTCTGCTTTTTTTGTTTGTTTTTTCCTTCTCGTTTTTGTAGTTGAATTGCCATGTTGTTGCCAATGTTGACTGAAAGCTAAATCCTCGGGGTAAAGGTTCAGCGTCTGTCCACATCAGACTCTGGTTTTCTCTCTTCTCTCAAGCTCCACACATGTCTGCTCTAAAAATATTTTACTGGGGCCCGGCCGGCGTGGCTCCGGGGTTCAGCATCGACCTAGGAACCAGGAGGTCACGGTTCGATTCCCGGTCAGGGCATGTGCCCGGGTTGCGGGCTCCATCCCCAGTGTGGGGGACATCAAGGAGGCAGCCCATCAATGATTCTCTCTCATCATGGATGTTTCTCTCTCTCCCTCTCCCTTTCTCTCAGTTCTCTCAGAAATTAATAAAAACATTTTTTTTAACTGCCTTTTTTTTTTTTTTTTCCCACCGACAGCCTTGCGCGGGGCAGCTGCATTCCCGACTGTGAGCCGGGCACCTACTTTGACTCGGAGCTGATCCGATGCGGGCAGTGCCACCCCACCTGCAGGACCTGCGTGGGTGAGTGCATCGCCCCACGGGCGTCGGGGTCGTGGAGCCGACAGTCCTGGAACCCGGGTTACCCAGGGGGTGGGTGGCTCCCCTCTCTTGGACCTAAGGAAGCCTTAGGACCTCCTGGGTGGCCGTGAGGTTGTGAGGTTTGTGTCATCAAATACCAAGATTGGGGGGAGGGGGTGTTTATAGGCATGAAGGGTGAATTGGGGAAGACGCAAAGGTTCTGGGGCCCGGCTGGTGTTGGTCAGTGGTTAGAGCATCGCCCTATGAACCAGGCGGTCCGGGTTCCTTTAGGGTCCAGCCCCACTTCAGGGGGCAAAGCCACATGGGGAGGCTCTCGCAAGAGCAGGGCCTGCTGGGAAAGGAAGCATTTGGAATCAGGGCCCATGAACATTTTTGTTTTTTATTTCCTTCTTTTAAATATATATAATTCTGTTTTCTTTTTTCTTTGTTTTTTTTTTTTTCCACATTGTTTTTCCTCTCTTTGGGGGCGGGAGGGGAGAATGACTGACCTTGCCCAGGGTGTGGGGAGAGCTTGGCTCAGGCCTCCATGTGTCCATCTGTGAAACGGGTGTGTGCTGCCCCCTAGTGGGTGAGGATGGGAAGGGCCCAGCAGGTGCACACGGTGGGCACCTGGGAACCTGGCTGGGTCTTGGCCTCCGGACGCTGGGCCAGGACCTCAGCTCTCAGGCTGCAGCGGGCCTGGGCGGGAGGTGGGGGCTGTCCCTGATGTGGCTCCTCCCCCCCACCCCTCCCACAGGCCCCAGCAGGGAGGAATGCATCCACTGCGCCAGCAACCTGCACTTCCGGGACTGGACATGTGTGCCCGCCTGTGGCGAGGGCTACTACCCCGAGGCGATGCCCGGCCTGCCCCACAGAGTCTGCCGGAGGTACGCGCCCGTCTGCCTGTCTTTTTAAAAATTTTTTTAATGTATTTTATTGATTTTTTACAGAGAGGAAGGGAGAGGGATAGAGAAACATCGATGCGAGAGAAACATCGATCAGCTGCCTCCTGCACACCCCCCCACTGGGGATGTGCCCGCAACCAGGGTACATGCCCTTGACCAGAACCGAACCTGGGACCCTTCAGTCCGCAGGCCGACACTCTATCCACTGAGCCAAACCGGTCAGGGCTGTCCGTCTTTTTTATTTATTTTTATTGATTTTTTTATTTCAGAGAGGGAGGGAGAGAGAAACATCAATGATGAGAGAGAATCATGATGGGCTGCCTCCTGCACGGCCCCCACTGGGGATGGAGCCCACACCCTGGGCATGTGCCCTGACCGGACTGGTTCTGGGACCTCCTGGAGCGGGGGGCCTGGACCCCCTCCAGCCGCGGGAACCCCTGTCCCCTTTGTGTCCCCCGACAGGTGCGACGAGAACTGCCTGAGCTGCGAGGGCTCCAGCCGGAACTGCAGCCGCTGCAAGGCGGGCCTCACGCAGCTGGGGACCTCGTGCATCGCCAACCACACCTGCAGCAACGGTGAGCGGGGCGGGGCCGGGCCTGCAGGGATGGGACCCCCAGGACCCCCCGAGTCTGACCGGCCCCCCTCCCCTCTCCCCAGCGGACGAGACCTTCTGCGAGATGGTGAAGTCCAACCGGCTGTGTGAGCGCAAGCTCTTCATCCAGTTCTGCTGCCGCACGTGCCTCCGGGCCGGGTAGGGGCGGAGGCCAGGCCGCTCCCGTCCGTCCGTCCGTCCGCCCGCCCCCCTCTGACAGCGTTACCTCCTGCGGGGCCAGGGCCTGTGGCGGCAGCCGCTGTGGGCGCCCGGCCCGGGGGGTGGCGGCCCCAGGGGGTCCCTACGGCGACGCCCCCTCCGGCGCACCCCAATGGGCACCCGGGCCCTGCCTGGGCACCCCCACGTTTACCGAATCTTCAGACCAAAGAGAACGGCGAGCCCGTGGCCTCCCCGTCACTGCTCGCCGGGCTTCGAGCTCCTCCAAGGTCAACCTCAGCCGCCACGGAGCCGCCGGGCCGGTTCGGGGACGGGGACTGTGTGACCGGGGGCGGGTGGGGGGTCTGTGTCTGCATCGCCCCGTCAGAGGCCGCAGACGCCCGAGGTCAGAGCCCGCGGCCCCGAGGGAAGGGGCTGTCATCCCGGAGCCCCCGCTCCGAGGGGAGCACGGCCGCCCGGCACCGTGTCCCGGGGTCTCCCCGCCGCCATGCCCGCCGCCGAGCAGCGTCCCGGCCGTCCCGCCGCGGGGAGCCCAGCCCGTGGACGGTGCGTCCACCGCGTGGAGTGGCCTCGGGGCCCGTGTCCCCCGGACTGTGCGCCAGGCGGCCCGCGGGACCCCTTGCTGCCAACCGGTGTGGGCGTGTCCGTCAGCCGCTCCGGCTCTCCCCGAGGGGGGTCCTGTGGACAGAGCCCCGATATTTCCCCGGAAATGCACCGGTCGGCTCTGGGACCCGGAGCAGCCTTTGCCTTAAATTCCTCTCGAGCTTGTACGGCTCCGTCGTGTCCGGCTCCCCCCATCGGACCTTCACGCATCTGACGGGTCCCGGGGCGCTGGGGGGCCCCCCCCGCAGGGGTGGATGGAACCCAGGACACCGAGGGAGACGCCCTCAGAGCAAATGCAGCGTTCACCCTAAGTTAATAAAATAAAAGAGTTAACAGCCCACAGCCACGGAGTCTGTTTCTTTCCTGGGCCCAGTGATTGCACGTGGGAGCGCCCGGCCGGTGTGGCTCAGTGGTTGAGCTTCGACCTATGAACCAGGAGGTCACAGTCCGATTCCTGGTCAGGGCACATGCCCGGGTTGGGGGACTTGCAGGAGGCATCCAATCCATGATTCTCTCCCATCATGGATGTTTCTTTTCTATCCCTCTCGCTCCCTGAAAATTTTTTAAAATATAGTTTTTAGAAACACAGTGGCGGCTGTGCCAGTTTGCAGGGCTGCGGGTGGGGCCGGCCTGTCAGGTGAGGGGCAGGGGCAGGAGGCCTGGGAGGAGGCACTTCAGGAGGCAGAGGAACTAGGGTCTCGGGAGGACCCTGTCCCGGGGCCGCCTGACCGTGGCTGCCGGTTCACAGGCTGAGGGCGAGGGTTCGAGTCCCTCCCGCAGGCCCCGGAGCCTCCAGTGGCTGGTAAGTTCGCCTCTGATTTTCAAGGGAACGTTCCTTTTATCTCTGTTCTTTGGAGCTTTGGCTGCAGCGGAGACCATTAAAACCACCCATGCCCTCCGGCCGGTGTGGCTTAGTGGTCGAGCTTCGACCTACGAATCAGGAGGTCATGTGGTTCCATTCCCGGTCGCGGCACATGCCGGGTTGTGGGCTCCATCCCAAGAGTGGGGCGTGCAGGGGGCAGCCGATTGATGTTTCATCATTGGTATTTCTCTCTTCCCCTCTGAGATCAATAACAGATTAAAAAACACACCTTTTTTAAAGCCCATCAAGCGAAATGGCAAGTAAAACGCGTTTTGTGATCTGAGCACGCCACCTTGTGGACATCTCTGGAATTGCGTGAGGTTTGTTTAAATTTCTTTTTAGGCGAACACAAAAAGCAAAACAAAAGTTACAAGTACAGAGACCTCTCTTCATGAGCAATCTGAAATCACCCTTGTGATACCCTGTGACGCCTCCAAATATTTTAAATTTTGTTCTCCCACATACTTCTGGGGCAATTTCCTATAAACCGGGGCGTCCTCCTGCACAACCACCAGAATCGGGAAGTTCACGCTGATGCGTCTGTGCCGCCCAGTCCTCTGGCGGGATTCAAATGTTGCCCTTTGTCCCAGGAATGCCCTTCGCAGGTGGCCAGAGACCCCCCCCCCCCCTCACCGGCTTACACCCCCTTCCCGTGAGAGGCGCACTCTGCATTGGGTCTTCGTCTCTCGCCAGTCCTCGTCCTCGAACCTTTTACAGACTCGAGTGCTTAACACTCTGCTGAACCAGCGGGTACAAATGTCCGCAATCAGGGACCCCCTAGGCTCCAGAGACGCCCCCCGGAAAGTAACCAGAACCGGGGACGTAGCCAAGGCCCCCAGGACCTCCGAACCGCAAGAGATCGGGAGCCTAGCTATTTCATTTTTTCGTGAGGGACGCCGAGTGACAAGCGCAAGTGTCGGCTGATCAATTAATGCCGTCCTGTCGGCGGGAGCAAGGCACGCTGGGAAGTGTACCTGGCAATGGTAGCGGTGCACACCAGGAAGGGTGTCGACGTGGGGGTGGTGCACGCTGGGAAGCGCGTCTAGCGACGATGCGGGCATGCCGGGAAGCGAGTCCTGCGTCAGTCGTGGGGCACGCCGGGAAATGCGTCAGCGTAGACTCTGGGCATGCCGGGAGGTGCGTCTCGCGTCGGTCGCATTGCATGCCGGGAGGTGCGTCTTGCGTCAGTAGTGGGGCACGCCGGGAAGTGTGTCAGCGTCGCCTCGTTGCATGCCGGGAGGTGCGTCTTGCATCTGTCGCGTGCCATGCTGGGAAGTGCGGCTTGCGTAGGTAGTGAGGTACGCCGGGAAGTGCGTCGGTTTGCGTAGCGGGACTTGACGGGAGGTGCGTCTTGGTGCCGCCGCGGGGCCCGCCGGGAAGTGTGTCTATGGCCCGCCCAGTGGTCTGTGTGGCGGGCGCCGCGGGCCGGGAGGAGGGAGGCGGCGGGATGGGGAAGCTGACGGCGGAGCCGATGGAGCCGGCGGCGCAGCACACAACGCCGTGCGGGACCGCGAGCTGGGCCGGCGGGGTGAGTGCGGGGAGGGCGGCCCGCCCCGGGGGCCCCGCAGGGGGCGGGCTCTGCCAGGCCGTCCCGCCCCGAGTGTGGCCGGCGGGGCGAGGGACCATCCCGCAGGCTCCCTGCCCGGCCGGCTCGGGGACGGGACTCGGACCGCTTCCCGCCCCGGACCCGTGGGCCCGTGTTAGGTTCGGCCTCGCGGGACCGTTTCTCGGTCTGATCCACTCGAGCGCCGAACCTGGACTCGGGGGCGGTCACCCCAGCGCCGAGCGAGCGGCTGGTTCTCAGGAAACAGGTTCGGGTGACGGCGTCAGAGTGCGGACGGGGCGCGTGCCGGTCCTTCTCTTCTCTTTAGAGAGAGGGAGGGAGGGAGGGAGGAAAGAGGGGGGCGGAGAGAAATATCAATGAGAGAGAGACATCCGTTAGTTGTGACCACAGCACAGGATCGAACCCCTGACCCTTCCTTGCCTGGGTCGGCGCTCTAACCACTGAGCACACTAGCCAAGGCCCGAGTACCTTTATTTTTATAAAATCAAGTTGTTTTTCCCCTTTTTTTCCTCTGGTTAATCCTCACCCGAGGATATATTTCCATTGATTCTCAGGGAGAGTGGGAGAGAGAGGGAGAGACAGGCGGAGAGAAACCTGGACGTGCCTGAGAGACACGGGGACTGGTTGCCTCCCACAGGGGGACTGAGCCTGCACCTGAGGTCCGTGCCTTTCACCGAATTGAACCCAGAACCATCCAGTCTGCAGGCCGAGGCTCTAGCCGCTGAGCCAAACCGGGGCTGAATTTAAGAATCTTAGAGAAAGATTCCGTTCAAGGCTAAGGTCCATTCTCCCGGTCCCGGCCCAGGGAGATCGCCGCCGTCTCTGAGTCTGTAGCGTGGACTTGGGCTGCACTTGAACCTTGGCTGGGCTCCCGTCTTACCTTCCAGCGTCCACGCCATCACCGCCCCCGAGTTAGGTCAGGGAGAACCTGGAGGAATTGTTCGCGGAGAGACTCACCATTGTGGGTTAACCTTTGGCCTCCTGTGTACCCAGTGACCTTGTGTCTGAACCCTTGACCTTCACTTCTCTATCGCAGCCGGGGAAGTGGGCTCAGGGGAGACCCAGGACATTATGGTCGCGTCCTGACGAGTCCCAGGAAGGCAAAGGGAGCTCCTGTCCCGGCCCCACAGGCTGGAAACAAATTCCCCGTAGGATCCCGTCCTGCCGCGTCTCTAGCTCAGGGCCCTGCTGAGAGCGGTCGGGGCACCTTCAAACAGCCTGACGAATGCCCTCGTCCCCATGGCCCTGGCCTCGTCGCTGTCACCATGTTCATCACCGTGTTCATGGCCACTGCTGACCTATAGCGTCATGGCAGCTGGGGCTTGGGCCTCTGTGCCAGTACCTGGCAGTGTTTGGCCTGGGTGCTCGGTAAGGAGTTTGTTTTTTTTTAATTGATTTTTAGAGAGAGAGAGAGAGAGAGAGAAATCAAAGATGAGAGAGAATCATGGATCAGCTTCCTCCTGCACCCCCCCCTACTGGGGATGGAGCCCACAACCTGGGCATGTGCCCTGACTGGGAATGGAACTGTGACCTCCTGGTTGAGAGGTCGATGCTCAACCACTGAGCCACACCGGCCGGGCCTAGGTAAACACTTCCTGAATGAATGCCAGCCTTAAGTCAAATGACCGGGAAGTTCTGCTGATGGGCCTCAGTGCCTCTCAGTCCTGTCAGTCCTCCGGTGGGCTTTCCTCTATGTCACAGGATATAAGATCCCTGTCATCGAGGATCCGGGTGCGACCTTAGACCAGTTCGATGCCATTGATTTTTCTGACAATGAAATCCGGAAACTGGACGGCTTCCCTCGCTGAGGAGACTGAAGACCCTCCTGGTGAACAACAACAGGATATGGTGAGTGTCTGCCGGGCAGCGATCTGTTTCCCGGTGTAAACGCTGTGCCCGCTGCCGGTTCCACCTGCACGTGTCCTCTTTAAAGAAGACATTGTTCTGGTTTTCAGTGATTTCAAAGAGGCAGGGAGAGAGAGAGAGATACAAGCATCAACGATGGAGAGAATCATTGATCGGCTGCACACCCCACACTGGGGATCGAGCCCACAACCCTGGCATATGTGGTTTCCGGGAATTAAACTGACCTCCTGGTTCATGGGTCAACACTCAACTATTGAGCCACACCCGCCAGGCAACTGTTGTCATTTTTTCTTTTTTTTTCCTAAACACATTTTTGTATTAATTTTTTTTTTTACAGAGAGGAAGGAAGAGGGATAGAGAGTTAGAAACATCCATGAGAGAGAAACATCCATCAGCTGCCTCCTGCACACCCCCTACTGGTTATGTGCCTGCAACCAAGGTACATGCCCTTGACTGGAATCCAACCCGGGACCCTTCAGTCCGCAGGCCGACGCGCTATCCACTGAGCCACACCGGTTAGGGCTGTTGTCATTTTTTCATGAGACAACCCGAGGGAAAGAGGAATGCCCGACTGAACAGCCGGCCATCGCATGTTTTCACAGCGCCTGCCGCACCCGGGTGAGGTAGCTGGTCTCGATTTATTTGCATCTCCTCCGAGTCCAGCGTGTGTGTGCACTCACCGTCAGCTTCTGATTTAAATGGGAAACATGCTGCTCTGTACGCAGCCGGAAAAGGGCGGGCTTCTCTCGCCTTCTCCAGTCCCTGGGGGAACAGTTGTCCGTCTGCACCCGCCCCGGACCTGCGGAGTCACCTGTATTTCTGTGCCGCCTGCGCAGAAGCCACGGTGGGAGGCACGTGGTTTGTCCTACACGGAGTCTCCCCTTTTCTTAGTTCCTTAGACAAAGGGTTGGGGTGCAGGAAGAGCCCCCGAGAGCCTCCAGGAAGCGTGGGTCCTAACACCAGGCCGCTCTGGCCCGCCACTGTGGCTCAGTGGTTGCGCATCAACCACTCCCTTCCCCTCTCCGAAATCAGTAAGAGAATATTTAAACAATAAAATAAAATGGTGCCACTCTGTGGCTCGGGGTGTCGGGAGAGCAACCTCCAAGTTGCAGAAGCTCAAGGGCATTCGTCCGCTTGTTCGCTAGAAGCCGACCAGGTGCCGGAGCGAGAGGACAGGACCAGGGGGTCCTCGCTCCGAGGCAGCCGGGGTGCGAAGCGTCTCAGCGGGGGGGTCTGCTCTCCTCTCACAGGGTGACCTGGACCCGCTGGCGTCGCTCAAGTCGCTGACCTACCTGAGGTAGGAGATGACCCGGTGACAGTGAGTCCCTTACAACAACTCCCTGCCCGGCCTCGATCTAAACAGCCAGTGAGGACAAAGGAATGCTGAATGGAACTTCAACTGGAAAAGGTTTAAAAAATTTTAAATATCTATATTACTTTTTCTTAAAAACTCACAAATCGTCTAATTTAGCTTCAGCCGCTGTAGAGAGGGAAGGGCACCTTTCACACACAGTCCTGCCCAGCACTGTTCGTGACCTGTGGCCCTGCTGTGGCTGACCGGTTCCATTCCAGTGCGACAGCAGCCCCACGGCCACCACACTGACTGACCGAGGGTGGCTGTCAGTTTCAGGTCTTGGAGACAAGCATGGGGGAGGAGAGGGGAGGGCAGATTTAAAAAAAATGTTGCAGCCCTGGCCGGTGTGGTTGAGTGGTTAGAGCGTCGGCCTATGAACCAAGAGGTCCCACTACCTTTCCTGGTCAGGGCTCATGTCCGGGTTGCAGGCTCCATCCCCATCTAGTAGGGGGCGTGCAGGAGGCAGCTGATGCAAGATTCTCATAATTCATGTTTCTCTTCCGCTTCAAAATCAATAAATACATAATGGTTTTTTAACTGCCATTTTTATTCCCCACAGACAGCCTAGCGCGGGGCAGCTGCATTCCCGATAGTGACCCGGGCACCTACGTCGACTCTCGGGGCTGATCCGAAGCGGGCAGTGCCACCCCACCTTCAGGACCCCCATCCCCGGTGTGCAGGTACAAGATACAGCCGATTCTCACCGTCGATGTCTATCCCTCTCCCGGAAATCAATAAAAATGTGTTATCTTCTTTTAGAGAGAAAAAAAAGTGGCGGCTGTGCCAGTTTGCAGGGCTGCGGGTGGGGCCTGCCTGTCAGGTGAGGGGCAGGGGCCGGAGGCCTGGGAGGTGCACTTCAGGAGGCAGAGGAACTAGGGTCTCGGGAGGACCCTGTCCCGGGGCCGCCTGACCGTGGCTGCCGGTTCACAGGCTGATGGCGAGGGTTCGAGTCCCTCCCGCAGGCCCCGGAGCCTCTGATTTTCAAGCAAACGTTCCTTTTGTCTCTGTTCTTTGGAGCTTTGGCTGCAGAGGAGACCATTAAAACCACCCACGCCCTCCGGCCGGTGCGGCTCAGTGGTCGAGCTTCGACCTAGGAACCGGGGGGTCGTGCGGTTCCATTCCCGGTCGCGGCACATGCCGGGTTGTGGGCTCCATGCCCAGAGTGGGGCGTGCAGGGGGCACCCGATGGACGTTTCTCTCATCATTGGTATTTCTCTCTCTTCCCCTCTCAGATCAATAACAGATTTAAACGAAAAAAAAACCCAAAAAACAAAATAAAAACACACAACCATTTTGAAAGCCCAGCAAGCGAAATGGCAAGTACTCATATGTTGACATATCTGCGATTTGATATGTATACTATTTTGTTGTATTGCCGACAAGCTCCAAAACTTCATGTCACGTTTTCTGAAGGCGTTAACATTGTAGATATTTTTACGCCTAAAAATGTCGAGTTTAGTGCCCAAAACAAGGGCACTTGCGGGAAGTTTGACTTCATTAATAGTAAGTCCATCGAGGGGGAAAAATGGGTATTATTAACAGTGATGCCTGGTAAAAAACCAGTTTTGGGCGATTATGTCGCCGTCTTGTGGACACATCTGGAATTGCATTGTCTTTTGAAACTTTTTTTTTTTTTAAGCCATCCCAAAGAAAAGCGACGAGTATAGCACAGAGATCGCTATTCATGGGCAATCTGAAATCACCCGTGTGATACCCTGTGACGCCTGCAAATATTTTAAATTTTGTTCTCCCACATACTTCAGGGGCAATTTCCTATAAACCAGGGCGTCCTCCTGCACAACCCTCAGAATCGGGAAGTTCACGCTGATGCGTCTGTGCCGCCCAGTCCTCTGGCGGGATTCAAATGTCGCCCTTTGTCCCAGGAATGCCCTTCGCAGGTGGCCAGAGACACCCCCCCCCTCTCACCGGCTTACACCCCCTTCCCGTGAGAGGCGCACTCTGCATTGGGTCTTCATCTCTCGCCAGTCCTCCTCCTCGAACCTTTTACAGACTCGAGTGCTTAACACTCTGCTGAACCAGCGGGTACAAATGTCCGGAATCAGGGACCCCCTAGGCTCCAGAGACGCCCCCCGGAAAGTAACCAGAACCGGGACGTAGCCAAGGCCCCCAGGACCTCAGAACCCCAAGAGAACGGGAGTCTTGCTCTTCCATTGTTGGGTCTGGAAGCCAAGGGGTCTCTGCGTAAGTGTGCTTGCTCTATTGACGATGCCGCCTGGGAGCACAAGGCATGCTGGGAAGTGTACCTGGCAATGGATGTCGCTGTGGGCGCTCTGCACGCCGGGAAATGTGTCGAAGTGGGCGCTTTGAGTAAGGGTAGGGTTTCTAGTGGCGGTTTCTGGAATGCCGGGAAGTGCGTCTCGCCCTCCTCGCGGGGCACGTCGGGAAGTGTGTCTATGGCCCGCCCAGTGGTCTGTTCGGCCGGCAAAACGGGAACGGAGGAGGGAGGCGGCGGGTTGGGGAAGCTGATGGCGGAGCCGATGGAGCCGGCGGCGCAGCACACAACGCCGTGCGGGACGGCGAGCTGGGCCTGCGGGGTGAGTGCGGAGAGGGCGGCCCGCCCCGGGGGCCCCGCAGTGGGCGGGCTGCGCCAGGCCGTCCCGGCCCGAGTCTGGCCGGCGGGGCGAGGGACCATCCCGCAGGCTCCCTGCCCGGCCGGCTCGGGGACGGGACTGGGACCGCTTCCCGACCCGGACCCGTGGGCCCGTGTTCGGTTCGGCCTCGCGGGACCGTTTCTCGGTCTGATCCGCTCGAGCGCCGAGCCTGGACCCGGGGGCGGTCACCCCAGCGCCGAGCGAGCGGCTGGTTCTCAGGAAACGCGTTCAGGTGACGGCGTCAGAGTGTGGACGGGCCGCGTGCGGGTCCTTCTCTTCTCTTCTCTTCTCTTCTCTTCTCTTCTCTTCTCTTCTCTTCTCTTCTCTTCTCTTCTCTTCTCTTTAGAGAGACGGCGGGGGGAGGGAGGGAGAGACATGGATGTGAGAGAGACACCTGGACTGGTTGCCTCCCGCACACGCCCCGACCGGGTCCGGGATCGAACCTGCAGCCCAGGGACGTGTCTTTGACGGGAATCGAACCCGAGACCCTCGGGCGCTCCGGCCACAGCGGCCGCGGCCGAGTTGCTCATTTCTGATCAGCCGGGGGGTAAAGGAGGGGGGAGGCGAAGTCCGTGAGGGAAGCGCTGGTTTCCCTGCGCGTCCTCGGCAGCTTCAGGGGCCCCGGTCCCCCGTCACCCAGACGCCCCATCAGAGGCCGGTCTTTGCTGGAAACAGCGCCGCGTGGCAGTGAGGACTCTGAACTGTCCGGTTCCGGGGCTGTTTCTTCCTCAGCTAAAGGCTGACGTGCACCTCCAAGCCGAGGCTGCACCCTAATAAGCATCCTCCACCCCCGCCCATGTCAGAGCCGAGAGAGGGCGGGCTCCCTGGGCCAGGGTGCTCAGTGGTCAGTCAGCCTTGAAATGCCTCCTCCGGAACTGAACTTCATAAAAAGGAAAGTGCTCTGGCCCTGGCCGGGTTCGCTCAGTGGTTAGCGCGTCGGCCCATGCACTGAAGGGTCACGGGTTTATTCGAGGTCAAGGGCAGGAATCTGGGTTGCAGGCTCAATCCGGACCCGGTTGGGGCGTGTGAAGGAGGCGACCAGTCCAAGAGTTTCTCACATAGACGTCTCTCTCTCTCCTCTCCCCCTCCCTTCCACTCTCTCTAAAAGTCAATGGAGAAGTGTCCTGGGTGAGGATCAGCAACAACAAAGAAGTCGGAGGGACGGGCAGCTGTCTGTTCAGCCGATCAGAAGGTGACTTAGGAAGAACGGGAAGAGCCGCTGCCTTGGGGATGAGAAGGTACAGTCTGTGCCGGGATTCGCTCCCACGGGGTCCACAGGGTCTGCTGCTGGCTCTGCTTTGGGCTTAGACTCCTTGCTGACAAAGCCCCAGGTCCTTCTCTCCTTTATCTCTTTGCTAATCCTTCCTCAGGGATCTTTTTCCCATGGGATTTCAGATAGGGTGGGGCTCAGGGAGAGAGAGAAACATTCATGATGTCGGGCGCTGTCTGCTGGGCCTGCCTGGTCCCGATTACTGCCTGGACCCCGCGGACAGCGTCAGGTGCTGCCTGCCGAGTCTGCCCGGTCACTATCATGGCCTGGACCTTGTGGGTGACATCAGGTGCTGCCCACCAGGCCTACCGGGTCCATGGCAGCCTGGACCATTCGGGCTAAGTCAGGCAGCACCGGCTTGCCTCCCTTCTCCGCTGCCCTGCCTGCTTGATTCTTCTCAGCTTTGCTTTTTTCTATGCTGTTTTGATATGCAAATTAACCGTCATATTTGTTGAGTTAATTTGCATACCACCCTGACTGGTTGGTGGGCGTGGCTTAGGCATAGCAAAGGTGCGGTCCATTTGCATGTTACTCTATTATTAGGTAGAGTATTTTTTCTTTGTTTCTTTTTTTACATTTTTTTTTTTCTCTCTAGGGGTTGGGGGGAGGCCGTGACCTTGCCAGGGTGTGGGAAGAGCTTGGCTCAGGCCTCCATGTGTCCATCTGTGAAACGGGTGTGTGCCGCCCTCTAGTGGGTGAGGATGGGGAGGGCACTCGGTGGGCACCTGGGAACCTGGCTGGGTCTTGGCCTTGGGACGCTGGGCCAGGACCCCGGCTCTCAGGCTGCAGCGGGCCTGGGCGGGAGGTGGGGGCTGTCCCTGATGTCGGTTCCTCCCCTCCATCCCCATGCCCCAGCAGGGAGGAAGGCATCCACTTCGCCAGCAACCTGCACTCCTGGGACTGGACGTGCGTGCCCGCCTGTGGCGAGGGCTACTACCCCGAGGCGATGCCCGGCCGGCCCCAGAGTCTGCCAGAGGTACGTGCCGCCCGACCGTCCCTCGAACTACACCCGCCGGCCTCATCCCTCCGGCGCACCCCAATGGGAACCCCGGGCCCTGCCTGGGAACCCCCATGTTTACCGACTCTTCAGACCAAATCGGAGCATCAAGCATGTGGCCTCCCCGTCACTTTTCGCTGGGCTTCAAGCACCTCCAAGGTCAACCTCAGCCGCACTGGGGCCTGCTGGCGGGAAGGGCCGTCCACATGCGTGAGGACGGGCCCAGCCGCCCGTGTCCGTCCACCCGGACTGTGCGCCAGCCGGCCCGCAGGACTTCCTGCTGCCAAACCAGTGTTGGGCGTGTGGATCAGCTGCCTGCTCCAGTTCTCACCAAGGGGGTCCTGTGTACAGAGCCCTGATATTTCCCTGGAAATGCACCGATCGGCTCTCGGGACTTAGAGTAACCTTTGCTTTAAACTTCCTCTTGAGCTTGTACGTGTCCGTTGTTTCCGGCTCCCCCCTCGGACCATCATGCATCTGACATGTCTCGGGGAGCAGGGGGAGCCCCCCACAGGAGTGAATGGAATTCATGAAACATAGGGAAACGCCCTCAGAGCAAATGCAGTGTTAACCCTAAGTTAATAAAAGAGTTAACAGCCCACAGCCAAGGACTCTTTCCTGGGCACAGCAATGACACCTGGGTGCTGCCCGGCCAGTGAGGCTCAGCGGTTGAGCTTTGACCGGGAGGTCACAGGTCCGATTCCTGGTTCGCAGCTCCATCCCTGGTGTGGGGGTGCAGGAGGCAGCCGATCAGTGATTCTCATCATGGATGTTTTTCTATCTGTCTCCTTTCCTCTCTGTAAAAAAACAATAAAGAATATATATTTATTTATTTAAAAAGATGTCATTGTCTTTATTGGGGGAGTCAAGAATCGGGCAGCATCGAATGCAGCAACTGGAAGGGCACTCAGAAGGGTTGTAGAAAATGGAATTTTTTTTTTCTTTTTTTAATATATTTTATTGATTTTTTACAGAGAGGAAGAGAGAGGGATAGAGTTAGAAACATCAATCAGCTGCCTCTTGCACACCCCCTGCTGGGGATGTGCCCGCAACCAAGGTACATGCCCTTGACCGGAATCGAACCTGGGACCCTTGAGTCCGCAGGCCGACGCTCTATCCACTGAGCCAAACCGGTTTAGAGGAAGAAAGGTGGGGGCAAAGGAGCTGTTTAAAAAGTGAAAGGATCCCAGGCCGGTGTTGCTCAGTCCGTAGGGCGTTGGCCCCTGGACTGAAGGGTCCTGGGTTCGATTCGGTGTAAGGCAAGTACCTGGGTTGCAGGCTAGGCCCAGCCCCCTTTTGGCAGGTGTGGGAGGCAACCAATCCCTTCCTCTGTCTCTAAAAATCAATGGGAAAATATACTTGGTGCGGATTACCAAGGAAAAAGAAAAGAACAAGGACAGGGGGGCATGTGAAATCTTGCTCCCCCGTATATGTTAGTTTGCCTCAAATAAACACATAAAATGGGGGAAGGGGGAAATAAGGGTGTTTTTTTTTTGTTTTTTTTTTTTTTTTTTTGTTTGTTTTAGACGAGAGCCTCTTTGGAGGAAGGGAATGGAGAGGGTTTTATCACATTGCATCTTCTCCCTGAGCGGGGATGCCGAGGGACTGTGACCATGACCTTCCTGGCGCCCGGTCAGAACTTCCCAGCCTGGCTGACCGTGTTTCTGGGAGAGGTTCCATGGGCAGTTTAGGTCAGGCCCTAGGACTAGGCTGGGCATCACCGGGCCTATGGGCTCTCTCTCTAAAAACCACCTTACTGATCGCCAGCTAGCCGTTGGGACAGCTGGGTGTGTTCCCTTCCAAACCTTCTGGGAAAAACACACACACCCCAAGTCCCATGTCAAATAGGGTCGGAGAGGGGAGTCTCGGGCAGTGGGTGCAGGACACGGCGGGCAGGGGGCGGGCGGTCATGCCGGGGACCGTCTGTGACGGTGACCCCGGGCGTGTCGGGGCCATCGCTGGGATCGTCCCGCCCCCAGAGGCCTGGACGGCGGCCGGGAGGAGAGGCACGGCGATCGGCGGGCCTTTCTTAGCCCAGAAGGGGACGCGGGCGGCGGGAGCGGGCCGGGCGGCTTCCCCACCGACCTCAACACCCGGTGTGAGCGGACGGGACCCCTGTCACGCGTCCCAACCCGGCTGTGCCCGCCGCTCCCTGGCTGTGCTGCGGCGCCATTGGCCGGGGAGGCCGAGGCCACGCCCCCGAGCGCACGTAATGTACAAAGGGGCGGGCCGAAAGCCGGAAGCCGGAAGCAGGAAGCCGAAAGTCAACAGAAGTAGCTGACGCGGCGCAGCGGCCGCCATGGAGCAGGACGGGGAGCAGCTGTCGGCTCGTCCGGCTCTGGAGTCGGAGGGGCTGCGCTTCCTGCACGTCACCGGTGAGTCGCCGCGAACCCCGGGACCCAGGGGAGCCGGGGGGCGCCCCCGTGGGCGGGGCGTGGGGCGGGGGGGGCGGGTCCTGGGAGGCCTTTCCCTCCCGGAGCCGCTCTTCCCCGGGCGGCGGCGGCGTCCGGCCGCTTCATTTTCAATTTATTTATTTTCCTATTGGAAAGCAAGCCCTGTCCTTGCGGCCCCTGGGACCCCTGGGCCCTAGCGTGCGCCTCCAGGCCTCGCTGCGCCCCTTCCCCGCCCGCCCTCGCTCCCAGCTCCCGGGTCCCCCTCCGTCCCCCTCTCCCCGAGCTCCGGGGCGTGGGAGGCCTCTGACTCGGCTCCTCTCCATCCCCCAGTCAGCAGTGCTTGTCTTTTCCGTTTCTCACAAACTTTTTTTTTGGTGTTTTTTGCTCGCAGTGGGCTCCCTGCTGGCCGCCTACGGCTGGTACCTGGTCTTGGGCTGCATCCTCCTGGTGGCCGCCTTTCAGAAGCTCTCCGCCCGCCTGAGGGCCTCCGGGCAGAGGCAGCCGGCCCGGCGGCAGCTGCTGTGGGTTCGTACCTGGTCCCGATAGATAGCGAGTGGAGGCTGTGGGTGAGAGGAAGGAGCACCGGCTGGCAATCGGGGTGTGTGGGAGGGAGCCGGGGGGGACCGGGATCCACTTTACGCTTCCAAAACGGAACGGGGCAAACGAAGGTGCGATGGGTTGTCCCAGGGCGGAGCTGTTTGCTGGAGGTGGATTCGGTTGGAGAGGTCACTCACGGGTCTGCCTGTTAACCCCGAGTGACCCGAGGCCTGGAGTGAGGCGGAGAAACGGGTGTGGGTTTTTAGGGCTTCCCAGTCGCTCTATTCTCATTGGTCCCCAGGCGCTCCTTTGTCTTGACAATCCTTGCCTCTGAAAGGGTGGCCTTCTCACGGGTCAGACCGGAAGCTACCGTTTCCATAGCAGCAGCATCAAACACACGTGGTCATGCATCGGAGTCACCATGGTTACCGAGGTTGGAGGGGAGAGCAGATGTCCCAAAACTCCTCAAGCCTGCCTCTCCTTCCCCGTGGGCCGTGGGCCTGCACGGCCAGTCAGTCTGTTGGCTTGTTGGCTCTCTGGGCAACAAGAAACGACAAAGTCCAAGTGTAAATCTTTTAAGCGGGTTGAGAGCGGTGTCGGGAATCAGCCCCAGGCACCCGCCACAGCCACCTCCACCAGTAACCCTGCAGGGAAAGGCATGTGCTGTTGCCGTTCCATTTGGGGCAGAAAAATGTAGGTTAAAAAAACGACACTTGGTTGATTTTACTGTCAGCTGACTCAACAGTCAGCAACGTTCCTTTAATCATACCTCCCTCTCCAAAGTGGAAGTAGACTTTGGTTTCCTTTTTATTTTAAAAATATTTATATTGATTTCATAGACAGGGAGAGATGGAAACAGCAATGATGAGAATCTTGGGTCAGCTGCCTCCTGCACGCCCCCCACTGGGGATGGAGCCCGCAACCCAGGCATGTGCCCTTGACCAGACTGGAACCTGGGACCCCTCAGTCCACAGGCCGATGCTCTATCCATTGAGCCAAACCAGCTAGAGCAGGCGTCCTCAAACTACGGCCCACAGGCCACATGCGGGTGTTTTTGCCCTTTTGTTTTTTTTACTTCAAAATAAGATGTGTGCAGTGTGCATAGGAATTTGTTCATAGTTTTTTTTAAACTATAGTCCGGCCCTCCAACGGTCTGAGGGACAGTGAACTGGCCCCCTGTTTAAAAAGTTTGAGGACCCCTGGGTTAGAGCTTGTTTCCTTTTTAAAGTTTCACTCATCCCTGCCACCACCACCCCCACACACACACCCCTACACCCCACCTGATGATACTTGACCCTCGTTTTATGTGGATTCCTTCAGCTAAGGGGCCTTGTTCCTGTGCTGTCTGCAGGTAATGGTGATCACCTCCCTGTCCTCTGAGTGGTCATGGTGGGAATAGAGACCTTCTCATGCTGGTGGGAGGGATTTTTCTTTTCTGTGGAAACCATGATAAAAATACCTGAGGATTGCTCTGGTTTGGCTCAATGGATAAAGCGTCGGCCTGCAGACCGAAGGGTCCCAGGTTCGATTCCGGCCAAGGGCACATGCCTGGGTTGCGGGCTCAATACCCCAGCGGGGGGTGTGCAGGAGGCAGCTGATCAGTGATTCTCATCATTGATTTTTTAAAAATATTTATTTTTTTTACACAGAGGAATTGAGAGGGATAGAGAGTTAGAAACATCGATCAGCTGCCTCCTGCACACCCCCTACCGGGGATGTGCCCGAAACCAAGGTACATGCCCTTGACCGGAATCTATCCTGGGACCTTTCAGTCCACAGGCCAATGCTCTATCCACTGAGCCAAACCAGTCAGGGCTCTCATCATTGATGTTTCTATCTCTCCCTCTCCCTTCCTCTCTAAAATCAATAAACTGTACTTAAAAAAAAAAAAAAAAATACCTGAGGATCTCGATCGGGCGTGGACTCATTTCAGTGACGGCCAGTGGTCAGAAGGCGTGATCTATCCCGGCTGTCTTCTGGAATTCCGGTCAACCTGGGCACTGGGTGCCGGGCGGTGTCCCGGCTGTGGACTGACAGCCGAGTGTGCCCGTCAGAGCACTTGCGTTTCAGGGCTGCGCCTCTCCAGGTCTCTCTGAATTTGGAGTTGGGGGGGGCGTGGCAGAAGTCTGCATCTCTGGGAGGTTTCCGGTGCCCTGGGGCAGCCTCCTCCCCCGGAATCAGCCAAAACAGAGGCAGAGGGGTCCCACGTCTTTGTAACCGTGTGGACTCTGGAGTTTCCGTGGCACACAGGGTTTTTACCTCCCCCCATTCTTTCCTCGCAGCCCCCGAGGACGTTGTGAGACGGCAGGAGGCTCTCGCAGCCGCGCGCCTGAAGATGCAGGAAGAATTCAATGCCCAGGCAGAAAGGCACAAGGAGAAGCTACGACAGGTAGGGTTGCTCCACCCTCAGCCACGGGGTCCGAGGCTTAGCGGGTAAACACTGTGTGCACGGGCGCGAGGGCAGTGTCTTTTCAGCTGCGGGCAACGCTCTCCTTGTGCGATTTGTTCTGGGGAGGGGGGCGTGGGAGAGGGGCTTCAAGAAATGCCTTGGACTTAGGTTTTTGCTGCTTAGTGGCTCTCACAGGCCCCGGCCTGCTGGGACGTCTCCTGAGGGGACGGCAGGAGAGCAGGGACGGTCGGATGGGTTCCGCCCAGGGCTGAGATGGCTTTGGAAAGATTGGTCGGGGGCCCTAGGGCAGGGGAAAGGAAGCACCAAGGATGGAGGACCAGCTCTGACCCGGTCTGTCCCGACGAAAGGAAGTGCAGACCGGCCCGCTTCTTCGTTCCAGCGCAGAGGCCCCGGGCCCCCTCTTCCCTCCGAGGAAGCCTGGAGGGTCAGTCCTCCAGAGGGTGGCTTTTGTTTGTGCGCCTCATCCAGCTCGGCTGGAACCCGGGACGAGACTGCCCAGGTTCCGGTGACCCAAAAGTTAGCACTAGCCCCTTTCTGGGACTAATTGAAGCATATAGGTTCACAAAAAAGTCATGGTGGGTGAAGGGGGGGTGGTCCCCAAGAGTTACTGTGGGATCCCAGGCAGGCATTAGGGAAGTAGGGAAAAGCAAAAGGAGAACCAAAAGACATTCCTCGAAGAGGATCCTCCCCCCCCAATAGGAAATCGCACAAGGAGAGCATGAGAGGGTCTCATTCCCCCAGGGCCCCCCTCCCCTGGGGGAGAGGGCTTTCCGCCCCTTGGCTGCGAACTTGATAAGCCCAGTACACGCAACACGCACACACTCAAAAACACACACACCGCTGTAGTCAAAGGCTAGGAACAGGGCGGGCGTTGCCTGCACTGGGGTGGTGGAGCAGGGGGTGCTCAGGTAGGGGTGCTGGTCGCTGTCATGGGGTCCCGCGCACCGTGGTTCCACCTGCCGCTCACACCCGCTGCCAGTGCCGGCTGTTGGCCCCGATGCTCCACCTCCTCCTGCCCCTGAGGGGCAATTGGGGCAGCAGCTGCCACTCGCCCCGGTTGCTGATGGCCCCAATCGCTCCTTGCCGTGCCGGTGGGAGTGGGGCTGCCAGCAGACGGGCCTGGGGGCCGCAGAGGATGGGCCGCGACCCGCCCCTGTGGTGGTGACCTTGCAGCCCACAGTTCCTTTCAAGGTGCATGAGGCCGTGCACTGGGCCCCTAGTTTAAAAAAAAAAAATGGAGAAAACGCAGTGCAAATCCAGCACAAGTGGCTCCTCTGGACTTTGGCCGTTCTTGAGCCAAAACATGAGTCCTTTTAGTCCCTAGAGCCTCAGGCTTCCTGGGGACGTCCCTGCTCTGGGAAGGTTTGGGTCTGTCCATTTTGGTGGGCTGCTTTTGTGGGGACTGACCGGCATCCCTGTAAACGCCCCCCCCCCCCCCACTCGATGTTACTTTGGAGCACATCCTTGGACAGCTAGGGGCTCGGTGCACGAATGGGGAGGGGTCCCTCAGCCCAGCCTGCCCCCTCTCACATCCTGGGAGCCCTCAGGGGCTGTCCTTCGGATGGCTTCAGCCCGCTCCCCATTGAGAGCGGACCTAAGCCTCAGTCTGGCCTCCCTTTGCTGGAGGCGAACGGGCTGATCGGGGCCAGGCGCCAGCCCCATCACCCCATTGCTTAGGTCACTGCCAGTCACCATGAAAAAGGACAACTTGCTTGAAGCATTTTCAAGATACGTGTTTTTCAGAGGATCTGACCTTACTTTTTCTTGTTCTCTCCTGAGGATCTGTTTCCATCGATCTTTTCCCCTTCCCTCGGATGCCAAGCTCAGCCCCTTCCCAAGACTCAAGCCTCCACCCTAGGCTTGAGGCTTGGGAAGGGGTCCTTCACTCCTGCCCGGAGCCTCTGATGGCAGTCTCAACCCCTTCCCAAGCCTCAAGCCTAGGCCCCAAGCCTAAAGACTAGGCTTGGGAAGGGGTCGAGACTGCGATCGGAGGCTCCGGGCAGGAGTGAAGGACCCCTTCCCAAGCCTCAAGCCTAGGGTGGAGGCTTTAGTCTTGGGAAGGGGCTGAGCTTGGCATCCGAGGGAAGGGGAAAAGATCGATGGAAACAGATCCTCAGGAGAGAACAAGAAAAAGTAAGGTCAGATCCTCTGAAAAACACGCCTTGAAAAAGCTTCAGGATCCTCGGATCAGTCTTGACCCCTTCCCGAGCCTAAAACCTCTGCTTGAAGGGCGGCTGGGAGTGAGCTGGGTACCTGATCTTGGCCGGGTTAATTTGCACACTCATTCTGATTGGCTGATTAATTTGCATACTCATTCTGATTGGCTGAGAGCGCAGGGAAGGTACAGTGCAGCTTTCTGATTGGCTAAGATATTGGGAGGGCGGGACCACTCACCACCCCTGCCTGGATGCCTGAGCAAAAATTTTGCTGGGCCTTCTGGTCGACCCGTTTGGACTGGAAATTTTGCTGGGCCTTCTGGTCGACCCGTTTGGACTGGAAATTTTGCTGGGCCTTCTGGTCGACCCCAGCAAGGGACACCCCCTCTTTTCCCAAAGGACAAACCTACTCCACCTCCACTCTTCTCCCCTCAGATTGAGGAAGAGAAACGTCGAAGGAAGATTGAAATGTGGGACAGCATGCAAGAGGGCAAAAGCTACCGAGGCCAGGCCAAGCCACAGGTGAGCCCGAAAGGCCGGAGACAGCAGTCTCCAACCAACCCCCCCTCGACAACTTTGTCAAGGTGAGTAGAACGGAAGTATAAAACCACTGAGCCGGCCTTGTCTGCCCTCCAACAGGGAGAGAGCCCGGGCCCTTCTCCGTCCAGCCTCAACAAACGGCCAGCAGACAGGAAGAAGCCTCTCCGTGGGGGTGGTAAGCACCAGCCTTTGCCCTTTGACAAGCACACGATTGTCTCCTTCCTCTCAAGGCAGATGGAGGGGAAAGAGGCTGACAGGGTTGGCCATCCTTTTCCAAAACAGCCACGGTCCAAACAAAAGAGGAACCCAAAACCAACAAATGAGTTGCAATCTTTTGGGGGTCGTGTCGTTCTTTGCTTGAGACACCCCTCATACTGAAAGGAGACATCAATGCTCATGGTCCAAGTTCACGAGAGCGGGGTGGAGGTGGAATACAAGCCCGTTTTTCTTTCCTCTCACCCCAGGTTACAACGCTTTGTCCGGGGAAGGAGGGGGAGCCTGCGCCTGGAGACCTGGACGCCGAGGCCCATCAGCTGGCGGATGAGGCTAAGGCCTTGCTTGCCCCGTGTCACTCGACACCAAGCAAGACCAGGCCTCCTCCACCCCCCACAAACCCCTTCAATTGTCTTACGCACACTTTCTCACAGTGACCCGCCCCCGCCCAGGGGGGGACATGAGCCTCGTTTCTGTTCTCCACTGCCCGCATCTCCACAGCCCCAGGGGGGCAACAGCGGGCCCACCACTCTTTCAAAGGAGCCCACGGAGCTCCCAGGTCCATAAACAGGGGGACCTAGAGGGAACGGACGCCCCCCTCACAGCTAGGACAGTCTCTGTGACAAGGTTGCATCGAATGACGTCCTCCTTGTAAATGGTGAAGCCACCACCAAGGATTACCGAGGTTCCAGTTGACGGGGTTTTTCCGTAAGGCCTGCTTTCCAGGCACAGACCACCTTATTAGAAGGCAATAAAGGTTTCAACGAGCATATTTGACTTCTCCACATCCCTTTGAAAAGGCTGCCTTCCTAGGGGCACAAGGCGCCTCTCCACAGCCGGCTCCTTCCCACTGAGCGCCTTCCACCCAAGTGCTTCCAATTCTTGGGAGGTGCGGTTGCTGCGCCAGACTCGCCTTGCTCGCACAAGAGGGGCAAGTAGGGGGGAAGGGCCACCAGACAAGCGAACCGTGTCAAACGTGGGAGCACACATTGCCCAAGGCTGCCAAATTGGGACCGCGCCAAGGTCCACTCCCCACCACAGCCGCTAAAGCTTTCAAGCCCACACTGCAGGCCTAGAAGCATGCTAAGCGAGGGGGGTAGGACCAAGTTTATTCAGGAGCCATAGAGCCAAGGTTGGACTAACAGCCACCATGTTGGGGCACACTTCATGGCAGAAGCCCCTCCACACAACAGGAGCAGACACAGCAGGGAGGGAGCAGAGCACATGCCCACGGAGATGGTCGAGGCACCAAAGCCAGAGAGCACCGTTACAGCCCTGGGGCAACAAGATCGCCTCGGCCATCAGAGGCTGGTCTGCTGGGCCATCCCCTGGGGTCCAAAGACCAGGCTGCCTCGCACACTGAGGCCTGTTGAACTTCAGGGCTCACGGCAGTTGGAGACGAAAGCAGGGCCTGAGGGTGCTGGGGACACCCGCAAGGGGCAGGGGCACAACGTCAGACTAGCCCGACCGGAACCAGAGCCCCAAAGCCCTGGCACAAAAGCAGAGGACCGCCTTGAGCGTCCACAGCAGGGCCTTGTTGCCCCCTTTCAGAGCACGTTTAGTTTTCAGTAAGAACGCCAGCGGAAACGCATTCACTTAAGAGCATAAAATACAGAGAAGCAGTTGGGGCAAAGCCATAGGCAGCTGGGTGGGCCCCCAGACCCCATCAGAGGAGCCTAACTGCACACAACTCCTGGCTCCATACACAGCAGAAGCTGTAGCAATAGCTCCGAGGGCCAAGAACAGGAAACCTCGACAACGCAGAGAAGCTTCCGACATTTGAAGTAGGGCCCAGCAGGCCCAGCTCCACCGTACCAGTTGCCAACACAGGGGGCAGGGGGAGCAAGCACCACACCCGTCACAGCAGGGCCAAGACACCACACCCATGCCGCCCACGGAGCAATAGGGCAAAGAGCACACCCCTGAGCAGCAAGAGCAGCCATCACATTAGGCCCAGCACCAGCGCCACAAGAACCAGTCTGGAGCTCAGGGAACCAAGCATTGGGCCACAGGCCCCTCAGGTTCCGTGTCAACAAGCCAAGGGAGAGAGGCTTGGAAGGGGAGGCCCCGCAAGGACCGCAGTTTTCAGGGCCCCAATAACCCATGTCGGAACCACACACCCTCCCATGCCTTTGCACACACAGGAGCTGAGCCACCACTGGCTTCTCAAAGGTCCGTGGGCTTTGTGGGCAGGTGGTTCGGCCACCACTTCCCCCAGGCGCCCACCGCACCTTGCTCACCACAGGGCTGGCTCACCAGGAACCACAGCGGTAGCGTTTAAGGTGGGTTTCACAAACGCAGAAGAGGGACGAGTAAACTCCACACACAGGCATCATCGCAGGCCCAGTAGGGCCCAAGCTCCCACACCACAGGGAGACAACACAGCTAAGGAGCAAGTGTCTTAAGGGTTCGGGTTCTGAAAGTAAACACCGCCACGAGGATGAATAGGGAGAGGTCCACAGGGTCCACACCAGGGCCCTCCACACACCACTCCCAGGCAGGAGGATCAAGCCGCAAAGGGCACAGCACACCCCCTTCCCAGCAAGGACATACACCACACGGGAAGACCAGGATGAACAGAGAAACGCGGTAGTCAAGCCCGGGGGGCTGTGAAACGTGGTCACCAACGACCCACCACCAATGAGCGCTGAAGGGGGGCGGCCTGCGAAGTGTTGTCAAACAGGCACATTTGCCGATGCGTAGATCATACACGGGTGAGGACCGCACTCACCAACTTTAGGTACTGGGGCCCGCGACAGCCCAAGGAGGAGTCTAGGACGTGGATCACACGAGTGAGATCCGCAAGCAGCGCCTTTGGGTAGCGAGACCCACACACGGCCCCATGGAAGGCACACGAACGCCAAGAACCCTTGCTTCAAGGTTCTCCACGGAGCCCCTGTGTGCTCCCGAGGGTGCTGCTCTGCACTTGGGGTCGGCACACATGGCCAAGGGCAAGAATGAGGTAGGTGGCCCCTTCAGATGGCTCCTGAGAAACGATTCCATATAGCTTTCCTTGAAAGGGCCTACGGTGGCTCCCATGAGGGGTGGTGCTTCCCGCCGCACACATGGGCGAGTGGAACTCCTGCAGCTCCCAGAGCCCTTGCAGCCGTGCAAGGCAGACAAACACTACGTTCGGCCGCTCCTTCAGAGGACGGAATGCCTGCATCTTCCATAGTCAGGCCCACAGTGGCTCCTAGGAACAGGCAATATGCCTGTGTGCTTCACGTAGAAGCGTCTCGCGGTTGCACACACAATGGCCATCAGCTCCACATACAGCGCCTCGTACAAACAGGACCAGGGCAAATTGACCCTACAGGCGATTCCTGCGGAAGGGCCCACGGGCCCAACGGCGAGGGGGCAGACTTACAGATACGAGTACCAAGCAGCCGTTTGGGTCCCATGTGGTTCCAACACCCTTGAGGAGGGCCCACGGCGGGCAGAGCCTACGGGCAGACTCCTACAGGATAGGAACGCCTGTAGCTTCCCTAAGGACCGAGGTCAGCGACTACAACGGCCACCGCGGACTGGGCCCACTCTCGCTCCCCTCAAGCATGCATACCCTCCAGGTCGAGCGAGCAGGGCAAGCAAGGCAGAACAATGAGGTCGGCGGCCACCGCGTCCCCCAGGTCCCTTGTCGACGTGCTCCCCTCGTGCGAGCAGAGAGAACAAGGCAGAACACCACGAGGTTGGCGGCCTCCACAGCCGTCACGCCACGACACAGGCGACCTTCTGCGTCTCATGCCGATGGAAGCTCCGAGGAGCGTACAGAGCAGACGCACGAGGTCGGCGGCCCCCACAGACGCCACGGACCAGTGGACCCTCAGCGGCTCCTGCCGAAGGGCGCTTATTCGTTCAAGCAGAGCGAACAAGGCAGAAACACGAGGTCGGTGGCACCCACAACCACCACGGTCCATATAACCTCTGCGGCACCTGATGACGGGCGCTCCACAGAGCGAGCAGAGAGCAAGGCAGAAACAAGGTCAAAGCCTTCCGCGGTCCCGGCGGCAGGGTTTTGAAACCCTTAGGGCACCTGCGGACGCTGCCAAGAGCGAGACTTACGAGTCGCCGGCCACGCTGGCCAACGCGGCCGAGAGTGAACCCTCTGTGGCTCTCGTGTACGTATCCCCGGCGATGCAGGTACACGGTTCCAAGGAAGTTCCCAGCTCACCCAGAAGTTGCCCCAAGGCACGGCCCTCCTATATGCCTGCAGGCACAATCTCCGGAGAACGGACCAAGTGCGGACACTCAGAGTAACCGGGGGCAATCTGATATCGCCTGCGGCTTTCCTGGAACTCTGCCTCGGGCAGCGAGAGCAAATCTCAGCCCTTCCCAATTGCCCCGTAGCTATGGAGGAAGGCGGCGATAGGAAATTGATCTCGTAAAACACGCAGCCGGACGCACGGCGGCCCACACACGCGGTGGACCTACAGGCGGCTCATGTGGAAGTCAGCGTACGAGCGGACACTGTTTAGAGGGGCTACGCGGCCTATTAGACCCCCAAGTGTCTTGTGGACCGGGCCACGGGCTCTACCATGAGCAAGCAGAGCGAGCAAAGCAAAACCAACAAGGTCGGCGGCACCCACAGCCGCCACGGAACAGTGGACCTTCGGCAGCTACTGCCAACGGGAGCTCCCACGAGCGAGCAGAACGAGCAAGGCAGACACCATGAGGTCAACGTACACGGCGACCACGGCGGCCGGTAGAAACACTACGGCTCCTGCAAGCGCTACCGCGAGCGAGCAAAGCAAGAACTACGGTACGCTTGCCACCCTGGCCCACGCGGCCGAGATTGGACCCTTTGTGGCTCTCGCGTATGGAACCCCGGCGGTCCCGGTTACCCAGCTCCGAGGAAGGTCCCAGAGCTCGGCAAGAAGTTGCCCAAAGGCACAATCTCCGGAAAACGGATGGAGTGCGGACACTCAGAGTAAACGGGGGCAATCTGATATCGCCTCCGGCTTCCTGGAACTCTGCCTTTTGCCGCGAGATCAAATCACAGCCCTTCCACTTGCCCCGTAGATACGGAGGAAAGAGGCAATAGAAAATTCATTTCGTGCAACACGCAGCAGTGCCCACAGCGGCCACGACGGAAGGTGAACCTTCGGTCGACTCCTGCGGAAGTCTTAGTGGGCAAGCGGGCAGACACATGGGTCAGAAGCAGCACCGGCTTATTAGAACCACCAATGGTCCTCTGTACGCGGCCACGGGCGCTCCCACGAGCGCGCAGAGCGAACAAGGCAGACACATTGTCGTGTTCGCGAGCAAGCAGACCCCCTTGTCGAGGTCGGCGGCCCCCGCGGCCCCATGGCCCGGTGGACCATCTGTGGCTTCTGCCGACGGGAGCTCCCACGAGCGAACAGAGGGAGCAAGGCAGAACCACGAGGTCGGCGGCCCCCGCCTCCAGGTGCAAAACTACGTCTCCTGCAGACGCTCCCGCGAGCTAGCAAAGCAAGACCTACGGGTCGCCGGACCACTGGATCACGCGCCCGAGAGTGGACCCTCTGCGGGTCCCACGGCGGTGCCGGTACTCGGCTTCAAGGAAGCTCCAGCCAGAAGTTGCCCCAAAGGCACAGCTCTCCTATATGCCTGCAGGCACCATCTCCGGAGAACGGACCAATTGCAGACACACAGAGTAACCGGGGGCAATCTGATATCGCCTGCGGCTTTCCTGGAACTCTGCCTCGGGCAGCGAGATCAAATCTCAGCCCTTCCCAATTGCCCCGGAGCCACGGAGGAAGGCGGCAACAGGAAACATCGCTTCAGCACGCAGCAGGGCCCTCGGCCGCGGACACCTTGCGGCTTCTTTGTAAGTCGGTCAAACATGGTCAGAGGAACGGCCCGGCGGACACCCTGCGGCTCCTGGGTAAGAGTCGGCCAAACACGGACAGAGGCACACCTGGCCAAGTAGACTCCCAAGGCTCCTGTGGACAGGGCCACGGGAGCTCCCACGAGCGAGCAAGGCAGAACCAAGAGGTCAATGGCCCCCCGTGGCCACCATGTCCCGGTGTGCCCTCTGCGGCTCCTGCCGTCGGGGGCTCCCACGAGCGAGCGAGCAGAGCGAGCAAGGCAGAACCACGAGGTCAAAGGCCCCCACAGCCGGCACGGCACGGCGGGCCCTCTGCGGCTCCTCCCGACGGGAGCTCCCACGAGCGAGCGAGCAGAGCGAGCAAGGCAGAACCAAGAAGTCGGCGGCCCCCGCGGCCAGGTGAAACCCAAAGGCTCATGGAGACGCTCCAGCGAGCTAGCAAAGCAAGACCTACGGGTCGCCGGACCCCTGGCTCACGCGGCCGAGAGTGGACCCTCTGCGGCTCCGCGACGGTGCGGGTACTCGGCTCCAAGGAAGCTCCAGCCAGAAGTAGCCCCAAGGCACAAGCTCTCCTATATGCCTGCAGGCACAATCTCCGGAGAACGGACCAAATGCAGACACTCAGAGTAACCGGGGGCAATCTGATACCGCCTGCGGCCTCCTGGAACTCTGCCTCGGGCAGCGAGATCAAATCTCAGCCCTTTCCCAATTGCCCCGCAGCAACGGAAGAAGGCGTCAACAGGAAACATCGCGTACACCACGCAGCCGGGCGCACGGCTGAGGACACCCGTCCGCGGCTCCTGTGTAAGAGTCGTGCGAACACGGGTCAGAGGCACCGCTGGCCAAGTAGACCCCCAAGGCTCCCTTGGACAGAGGCACGGGAGCTCCCACGAGAGCGAGCAAGGCAGACCCACGAGGTCAATGGCCCCCGCGGCCCCCATGGCCGGTGGACCCTCTGCGGCTCCTGCCGACGAGACCTCTCACGAAAGAGCAGAGCGAGCAAGGCAGACCCACGAGGTCGGCGGCCACCGCGGCCAGGTGAAACCCTACGGCTCCTGCAGTCGCTCTCGCGAGCTAGCAAATCAAGACCTACGGGTCGCCGGACCCCTGGCTCACGCGGCCGAGAGTGGACCCTCTGCGGCTACGGTGTACGGACCCCCGGCGGTGCCGGTACTCGGCTCCAAGGAAGCTCCAGCCAGCAGTTGCCCCAAGGCACAGCTCTCCTATATGCCTGCAGGCACAATCTCCGGAGAACGGACCAAGTGCAGGCACTCAGAGTAACCGGGGGCAATCTGATATCGCCTGCGGCTTCCTGGAACTCTGCCTCGGGCAGCGAGATCAAATCTTAGCCCTTTCCCAATTGCCCCGCAGCTACGGAGGAAGGCGGCAACAGGAAACCGCGTACACCACGCTGCCGGGCCCACGGCTCCTGCGTAAGAGTCGTGCAAACACGGGTCAGAGGCACCCCTGGCCAAGTAGACCGCCAAGGCTCCCGTGGACAGAGCCACGGGAGCTCCCATGAGCGAGCAGAGCGAGCAAGGCAGAACCACGAGGTCAATGGCCCCCGCGGCCCCCACGGCCCGGCTGACCCTCTGCGGCTCCTGCCGACGGGAGCTCCCAAGAAAGAGCAGAGCGAGCAAGGCAGACACACGAGATCGACGGGCCCACAGCCGGCACGGCCCGGCGGGCCCTCTGCGGCTCCTGCTAAAGTGCTCCCGCGAGCGAGCAGAGCGAGCAAGGCAGACCCACGAGGTCAACGGCCCCCACAGCCGGCACGGCCCGGCGGGCCCTCTGCGGCTCCTGCTGACGGGAGCTCCCAAGCGCGAGCGAGCAGACCGAGCAAGGCAGACACACGAGGTCGGCGCCCCCCACAGCCGCCGGCCCTCTGCGGCTCCTGCCGACGGGTGCTCCCGCAAGCCAGCAGAGCGAGCAACGCAGACCCACGAGGTCAATGGCCACCGTGGCCAGGTGAAAGCCTACGGCTCCCTACGGCTACCTGCAGACGCTCCCGCGAGCTAGCAAAGCAAGACCTACGGGACGCCGGACCCCTGGCTCACGCGGCCGAGAGTGGACCCTCTGCCGCTGCGGCTCCCTCGGCAGTGCCGGTACTCGGCTCCAAGGAAGCTCCAGCCAGAAGTTGCCCCAAGGCACAAGCTCTCCTATATGCCTGCAGGCACAATCTCCGGAGAACGGACCAAGTGCAGGCACTCAGAGTAACCGGGGGCAATCTGATATCGCCTGCGGCTTCCTGGAACTCTGCCTCGGGCAGCGAGATCAAATCTCAGCCCTTTTCCAATTGCCCCGCAGCAACGGAAGAAGGCGGCAACAGGAAACATCGCGTACATCACGCAGCTGGGCCCACGGCTGCGGACACCTGTCCGCGGCTCCTGCGTAAGAGTCGGGCAAACATGGGTCAGAGGCACCCCTGGCCAAGTAGACCCCCAAGGCTCCTGTGGACAGAGCCACGGGAGCTCCCACGAGAGCGAGCAAGGCAGACCCACGAGGTCGGCGGCCCCCGCGGCCACGCACCGCCACGGCCCGGCCGACCCTCTGCGGCTCCCGCCGACGGGAGCTCCCACGAGCGAGCAAGGCAGACCCACGAGGTCGGCGGCCACCATGGCCCGGCGGACCCTCTGCGGCTCCTGCCGACGGGAGCTCCCACGAGCGAGCAGACCCACGAGGTCATCGGGCCCCGCGGCACCGGCGGCCGGGTGAAACCCTACGGGCTCCTGCGGACGCTCCCGCGAGTGAGCAAAGCAAGACCTATGGGTCGCCGGACCCCTGGCTCACGCGGCCGAGAGTGGGCCCTCTGCGGCTCCCGCGGCGGTGCCGGTCCGCGGCTCCAAGGAAGCTCCCAGCTCAGCCAGAAGTTGCCCCAAGGCACGGCTCTCCTATATGCCTGCAGGCACAATCTCCGGAGAACGGACCAAGTGCAGGCACTCAGAGTAACGGGGGGCAACCTGACATCGCCTGCGGCTTCCTGGAACTCTGCCTCGGGCAGCGAGATCAAATCTCAGCCCTTTCCCAATTGCCCCGTAGCTACGGAGGAAGGCGGCAACAGGAAACATCGCGTACACCACACGCAGCAGGGCCCACGACTGCGGACACCCGTCCGCGGCTCCTGCGTAAGAAGTCGGGCAAACACGGGTCAGAGGCACCCCTGGCCAAGTAGACCCCAAGGCTCCAAGGCTCCTGTGGACAGGGCCACGGGAGCGCCCACGAGCGAGCACAGCGAGCAAGGCAGATCCACGAGGTCGGCGGCCACGCCATGGCCCGGCAGACCCTCTGCGGCTCCTGCCGACGGGAGCCCCGCGAGCGAGGAAAGATCGTGCAAGGCAGAACCACGAGGTCGGCGGCCCCCGCGGCCACGCCACGGTGGACCCTCTGCGGCTCCTGCCGACAGGAGCTCCCCACGAGCGAGCAGAGCGAACACAGACCCACCAGGTCGGCGGCCCCCGAGGCCCCCATGGCCCGTTGGACCCTCTGCGGCTTCTGCCGACGGGAGCTCCCGCGAGCGAGCGAGCAGACCGAGCAAGGCAGACACACGAGGTCGGCGGCCCCCACAGCCGCCGGCCCTCTGCGGCTCCTGCCGACGGGTGCTCCCGCGAGCCAGCAGAGCGAGCAACGCAGACCCACGAGGTCAATGGCCCCCCGTGGCCAGGTGAAAGCCTACGGCTCCCTGCAGACGCTCCCGCGAGCTAGCAAAGCAAGACCTACGGGACGCCGGACCCCTGGCTCACGCGGCCGAGAGTGGACCCTCTGCCGCTGCGGCTCCCGCGGCAGTGCCGGTACTCGGCTCCAAGGAAGCTCCAGCCAGAAGTTGCCCCAAGGCACAGCTCTCCTATATGCCTGCAGGCACAATCTCCGGAGAACGGACCAAATGCAGACACTCAGAGTAACCGGGGGCAATCTGATATCGCCTGCGGCTTTCCTGGAACTCTGCCTCGGGCAGCGAGATCAAATCTCAGCCCTTTCCCAATTGCCCCGTAGCTACGGAGGAAGGCGGCAACAGGAAACATCGTACACCACGCAGCCGGGCCCACGGCTGCGGACACCCGTCCGCGGCTCCTGCGTAAGAGTCGTGCAAACACGGGTCAGAGGCACCCCTGGCCAAGTAGACCCCCAAGGCTCCTGTGGACAGAGCCACGGGAGCTCCCACGAGCGAGCAAGGCAGACCCACGAGGTCGGCGGCCCCCGCGGCCACGCACCGCCACGGCCCGGCCGACCCTCTGCGGCTCCCGCCGACGGGAGCTCCCACGAGCGAGCAGAGCGAGCACAGACCCACGAGGTCGGCGGCCCCCGCGGCCGCCATGGCCCGGCGGACCCTCTGCGGCTCCTGCCGACGGGAGCTCCCACGAGCGAGCAGACCCACGAGGTCATCGGGCCCCGCGGCACCGGCGGCCGGGTGAAACCCTACGGGCTCCTGCGGACGCTCCCGCGAGCGAGCAAAGCAAGACCTATGGGTCGCCGGACCCCTGGCTCACGCGGCCGAGAGTGGGCCCTCTGCGGCTCCCGCGGCGGTGCCGGTCCGCGGCTCCAAGGAAGCTCCCAGCTCAGCCAGAAGTTGCCCCAAGGCACAGCTCTCCTATATGCCTGCAGGCACAATCTCCGGAGAACGGACCAAGTGCAGGCACTCAGAGTAACCGGGAGCAATCTGATATCGCCTGCGGCTTCCTGGAACTCTGCCTCGTGCAGCGAGATCAAATCTCAGCCCTTTCCCAATTGCCCCGCAGCTACGGAGGAAGGCGGCAACAGGAAACCGCGTACACCACGCAGTCGGGCCCACGGATGCGGACACCCTGCGGCTCCTGCATAAGAATCGGGCACACACGGTTCAGGCACCACTGGCCAAGTAGACCCCCCCAAAGGCTCCTTTGGACAGGGCCACGGGAGCTCCCACGAGCGAGCAGAGCGAGCAAGGCAGATCCACGAGGTCGCCGGCCCCCACAGCCGCCACGGCATGCCGGCCCTCTGCGGCTCCTCCCAACCGGAGCTCCCACGAGCGAGCGAGCAGAGCGAGCAAGCCAGACCCACGAGGTCGGCGGTCCCCGCGTCCACGCTACGGCCCGGCGGGCCTTCTGCGGTTGTTCCCGACGGGAGCTCACACGAGCGAGCCAGCAGAGCGAGCAAGGCAGACCCACGAGGTCGGCGGCCCCCGCGGCCACGCGCCGCCACGGCCCGGCGGACCCTCTGCGGCTCCTGCTCACCGGTGCTCCTACGAGCGAGCAGAGCGAGCACAGACTCACGAGGACGGCGGCCCCCATGGCCCGGCGGACCCTCTGCGGCTCCTCCCGACGGGAGCTCCCGCGTGCGAGCGAGCAGAGCGAGCAAGGCAGACCCACGAGGTCGGCTGCCCCCGCGGGACCGGCGGCCGGGTGAAACCCTACGGCTCCTGCGGACGGGAGCTCCCACGAGCGAACAGAGCGAGCAAGGCAGACCCCATATCGAGGTCGGCGGCCCCCGCGGCCCCCACGGCCCGGCGGACCCTCTGCGGCTCCTGCCGACGGGAGCTCCCACGAGCGAGCGAGCAGAGCGAGCAAGGCAGACCCACGAGGTCGGCGGCCCCCGCGGCCCCCGCGGCCGGGTGAATCCCTACGGCTCCTGCGGACGCTCCGGCCAGCGAGCAAGCAAGACCTACGGATCACCGGCCCCCCTGGCCCACGCGGCCGAGAGTGGACCCTCTGCGGCTCCCGCGTACGGACCCCCGGTGGTGCCGGTACGCGGCTCCAAGGAAGCTCCCAGCTCAGCCAGAAGTTGCCCCAAGGCACAGCTCTCCTATATGCCTGCAGGCACAATCTCCGGAGAACGGACCAAGTGCAGGCACTCAGAGTAACCGGGGGCAATCTGATATCGCCTGCGGCTTCCTGGAACTCTGCCTCGGGCAGCGAGATCAAATCTCAGCCCTTTCCCAATTGCCCCGTAGCTACGGAGGAAGGCGGCAACAGGAAACATCGCGTACACCACGCAGCCGGGCCCACGGATGCGGACACCCTGCGGCTCCTGCATAAGAATCGGGCACACACGGTTCAGGCACCACTGGCCAAGTAGACCCCCAAAGGCTCCTTTGGACAGGGCCACGGGAGCTCCCACGAGCGAGCAGAGCGAGCAAGGCAGAACCACGAGGTCGGCGGCCCCCACAGCCGCCACGGCACGCCGGCCCTCTGCGGCTCCTCCCAACGGGAGCTCCCACGAGCGAGCGAGCAGAGCGAGCACAGACCCACGAGGTCGGCGGTCCCCGCGTCCACGCTACGGCCCGGCGGGCCTTCTGCGGTTGTTCCCGACGGGAGCTCACACGAGCGAGCCAGCAGAGCGAGCAAGGCAGACCCACGAGGTCGGCGGCCCCCGCGGCCACGCGCCGCCACGGCCCGGCGGACCCTCTGCGGCTCCTGCTCACCGGTGCTCCTACGAGCGAGCAGAGCGAGCACAGACTCACGAGGACGGCGGCCCCCATGGCCCGGCGGACCCTCTGCGGCTCCTCCCGACGGGAGCTCCCGCGTGCGAGCGAGCAGAGCGAGCAAGGCAGACCCACGAGGTCGGCGGCCACCGCGGCCCCCGCGGCCGGGTGAATCCCTACGGCTCCTGCGGACGCTCCGGCCAGAGAGCAAGCAAGACCTACGGATCACCGGCCCCCCTGGCCCACGCGGCCGAGAGTGGACCCTCTGCGGCTCCCGCGTACGGACCCCCGGTGGTGCCGGTACGCGGCTCCAAGGAAGCTCCCAGCTCAGCCAGCAGTTGCCCCAAGGCACAGCTCTCCTATATGCCTGCAGGCACAATCTCCGGAGAACGGACCAAGTGCGGACACTCAGAGTAACCGGGGGCAATCTGATATCGCCTCCGGCTTCCTGGAACTCTGCCTCGGGCAGCGAGATCAAATCTCAGCCCTTCCCAATTGCCCCGGAGCTACGGACGAAGGCGGCGATAGAAAAGTGGCCACAACGTGGTGACTGACAATTGGGTAAAAGTCAAAGAAAGATGCATCTCAAGTGTGGGGGTGTGGGCGACAGAGCACCGCGGCCCCCCAACATCCCCAAATTCATCTCGTTCACCTCGGAGCTTCTCTTGTCCACCTCCGAGCGGGTAGAAAGCGGCCAGCACGGCCCCAAGGCGTCCAGCGGGGACCTCCGGGCCGGCTCGGCCAGACCCTGGCCGCAAAAGGGGCATTTGGAATTCTTCCTTTCCAGGAAGCTGCGCGGAGGGGGACACGCTCCCCACGCGACTTCCCGGCGCCCCATGGGGACGCGGAAACGCCCCGGACACGCAAGCACGAGCTCTGGGAGGACTTCTCTGCCCCCGGGCGTGCACTGACCGCCAAGCCGAAGTCTTGCAAGTCCTGAAGGGATTGCAATGGCCCGGCCGGGTTGTAGTCTAGAACCGAAACCGGGTCCTAACACAGAAAACACTCTAATCGTCTTTATTTTTTTCCCGCGTGTTTTAGTTCTTGTGCTTTGCCTTTAAGGATCTAACAGCCGGGTTCCTTGCCCGCAGACCAGCAGACCGAGCCGGAACACACTTGTCCCAGAGCCACGCGGGAGCAGAAGCCACTAACCCGACATGAGGCCCCGTGTGCCCAGACCCCGTCCTTGGGGACAGTGTTCACAGGCGAGGGGTGCCTGGTCATTCGTGCTGGGCGGGGACCTAGATGTCACCCAATCAGACCTGCCAACCTTATGCTTTCTCTCTCCTTTCCCTTTCCTACCTTACCTGGCTGAGTTAAAAATCCTCTCTGGTCCATACACCTGGCGAGGGGCCTGTCCCCTGGCTGGACCCTGGGGACACAGGTGGCTCAAAGAGGGGATCACAGTTCTCCTTGGAGTCCCTGAGGCTCTGTCACTTTCGCTCTCAGGACATTTGACAAAGGAAGGAAGCAGAGGTGGTTTGGGCCCGACCTCTCCTCCAGGCAAGTGTCTGAGCCCAACACACAGAGCTCCTCACCTGCTCCCCATGCTCACCCCCTCCTACCTGCAGCGCTTGCTTTCATGTCACTAAACATCTAGAAACGAAATGCACGTGGCCATGGCACGTATCATGCAAAGAGCCCAGAGCACCGGCTGGGAAACACGCGGGTTTACAGCAGGACTTACCTTTGCACCCAAGTTTTCCTCTGTGTCCCACGCGGCCTGCAGATGGGACGCACCAGGGGCTGCCTGCCGGTGCCACTGTTTTGCCGCAGCCCCGACTTCCCCACTGCAAGGTTCTATAGGAGACGGAAGACAAGCCCAGCAGGGCCCACAGGGGGAGGAGCTGTGTCCTGGGGCAAGCGGCAACCATGCGGGCTCACGCCTACAAGCAGCTGCTCTGTGGCCTTTCTTAGTCCAAGGAGCTGGCCAGGCCTCACAATCTGCTTACACATTACTCGTGGCCTCATTATACTCCACGGGGTTGAGGGGGAGGGGGGGAGAACGGGAAGGAGCCCACGTTCCCATTTCCCATGCAGCATACGTGCCCATTTCTCACTGAAGCAAGTGCAAGTCCCTGGAAACTGCCTCGAACCCCAGGGCCCGGGGAGAAGAAAACAGATGCTGCTGCTTGGGGATCATCTGCTCCTGTTGCCCCGTTGTCTCGGGCAGCAGCTGGCTCCCAGGCCCAGCTGGGACTTGTGGACTCCAGTGGCCATAAAAGCATGTTCCCTTTGGGACTTCCCTTCCCTTTGCCCTGAGTCAGGTGTGGGGGCACTGGAGTATTTCTTGTGGGCACACAAGCAAGGCAAATCATGTGTGCAGACAAACTTGCCACCCACAGTTCATATGAGCACACACAGATGAAAGGGAGCGTTTGGAGAGCAGCAGAGAAAACGTGGGCCACCCCCGCCAAAAAAAAATTCTGCCCCGAGGGCCTCACCACCCCTGCAGTGTGAGCTCTGCCGCTGTGACCCGGGCAGGTTTGCAAGGGGACACGTTCCCCACCGGCACCCAGGACCCTTACAACCCCGTTCCACTGGCTGGTGCTGTTCCCCTTGAAACAGGAACGTCAGGGGTAACATAGGACAGGCTTAGGGAATTTTAGGAATTAAGGGGACCAGGAGGGAAGCACAGGGCTGCAGAGCCGCAGAAGGCATATTTCCATAGAATGGGGGAGCCGAACAGCTGCAACAGCTGCATTTCCATAGAATGAGGCAGCTGGGAGCAGCAAAAGGCCTATGTTTCCTAAATACAGGGAAGGAGACCCTCCTCCAGAAGGAGTAGGAGGAAGCCCAGGGGAAATAGGAAAACAATAAGGAAGGAGGGGGAGAACCTCACGTGTCCCATGTGAGGTTCCACCTTTGAGCTCAGGAGTTACCATAGTAACCAGTCTAAGGGAATAGTGGCCAATCAGAGGGGACATCAAGGCCCATGGATCTGCAGCCTTTACAAGGTGTGCCCGTTAATGCTGCGGGTTTTGCATTCTTCACCGGTATGTGCAAAACCCGCAGCATTAGCCGGGACAGCTATGTGTGAGCCGCAGGGAAAGGAGCTCAGTGGGACCCTTCCCCCTCCCCACATGGGAGTCTGTACTTGTTCTTCAGCAAACCGCCACCTTGGCTAGTCCACCTTCTGTCTGCGGCTTCCTGCTTCCACTGCGGCGGACAAAGAATCCGGGTTCCAGTCCAAAATTTCCCTATCTGTCTGCTGGGGAAATGGACCCATTTCCCACCTGAGAGCCGAGAGCCATGCTCACAAACCGATTTGGGCACCGGGATCATCTGGGCTGCTTGAGCCCCGCCTCGCCGCTTGCTCAGTCCCTTTCCAGATCCCAGCTGAGTGTTTGTAGTTCCAATCCTCGCCTCTAACAGGGTCACCGAAAATCGGGGACCACGGTGTCACCCTGGGAAATGCTGGTAACGGTGGTCATTAGAAATCCGCTGTGATGGACCAGGAAGTAACACATCTGGTCTTGTCCTAACCGGTTTGGCTCCGTGGATAGAGCATCAGCCTGCGGACTTAAGGGTCCCAGGTTCGATTCCGGTCAAGGGCATGTACCTTGGTTGCGGGCACATCCCCAGTGGGGAGTGTGCAGGCGGCAGCTGATACATGTTTCTCTCTCATCGATGTTTCTAACTCTCTATCCCTCTCCCTTCCTCTCTGTAAAAAATCAATAAAATATATTTTTTTAAAAAATCAAAAAAGATCTGGTCTTGACTCTCTGGGCCCAAGAGAGACCTCCTGGTAACAGTAACAGCTACGAGCCACAAGAGGGAGACATTGTCACAGGGCCACAGCCACACACACACACACACACACACACACACACACACCCGCCCCCAGCCTCTGCTTCATACAATAGGCCAAGAACTTGGGGGAAAAGAAGTCTCTCTTTTGAGTATCCCAGGGTTTTCAGGAAAACCACACCTGGCACGAGGCCCTAGGGGTACGGGAGGAGCAAGAATAAGACGAACGGAGAGATGTATTCGGAAGGAAGTGTGAGCGTTTCCATGGTCTGAGGAGGCTCTCACTGGTCCCACGCGGGGGGGACCCCTTGGGCCCGTTTCCACGCCCGGTAAACAGGAGCAGTTGCACCACAGAAGCCCTCACGTCGGATCTATGGTCTCGGGGACCAATCAATATTCTGCTCATCATTTTAGGGCTTCAACTTGGGGGAAATTGGTGCTTATGGAGGAGGGTCAGATAGATAATATGTTCACAAAATGAAAAAAAATCAGATGGAAAGTTTAACTCATCCGTTGGGAAACCTCGCTAACGTCTTTTCCAAATAACCCGCTAAGGGTTTCCCTTTTATTTCCTGTGCATCCCTGTCGTGTTTGGCTATAAAAACACCAGCAAACATCTCTGCTTCCTGTTCCGCACCATGCGGTACCCTCTCCCTCCCACCAGAGGGCGCGCTTCTTGCTCACTGGTCTATGCCTGCAGGGTTTCATTCTTTGAAGGATGCTCCCTCAGTTTTCTCTCTTCCTCTATAAACGGACACGTGGACCTAACCTTTTACTGTCACAAACAACGTAGCAAAGGATAAGTAACCTTGTCCACGTGTCATTTTGTGCTGGGAAGACTTAGAGGGAAATTTCCAGAATTGGGGTGGCTGGGTCCAAGGTAAATTCGCTTGTTGACGGTCCTGTAACCCCTCAGGGCACATGCCCGGGTTGCCGGCTCCATCCCCAATAGTGGGCCTGCAGGAGGCAGCTGACCCATGATTCTCATCACTGATGTTTCTCTTCCTACCTCTCTGAAATCAATGCAAGGATATGTTTTAAAAAATAAACGCATTTTAAACGCATGCAAGAACGAAGTGCCTTGAAATGCTATGTTGTGAGCTACAGTGCCTGTATGTGTCTGTGCAGTGGGACAGATGGCTTAACTGCTCCTCAGTAGAGTCCACGTTACCAGCGTGTATGGGTGGTGGGCTCTCCTTTCAGTTCCCAGCATGTTGCCGTTCTGTGGTTCCCTTTCGAGCCTGGCTGGTCCCTTTAACCAGCGTGCCACGTCACCTCGCTCACCTAGAACCTTAGTTATTTCAGACAACTGCTCAATACCGCTGCTCCGGAGCTGTTTGCAAAAACAAAGGTAGCATCCAGAACTCTGTCACTGCCCATGGGAGACTGATTGGCCCAGGTTCGACCCTCTCTTTTTGTTTAATCCTCACCCGAGGACATTTTTCCATTGGTTTTTATTTATTCTTAATTTTTTGATTTCAGAGAGGAAGAGAGGGAGACAAACAGAAACATCAATGAGAATCATTGATCGGCTGCCTCCTGCACGCCCCCTACTGGGAGTTGAGCCCGAAACCTGGGCATGTGCCCTTGGCTGGAATCTAACCTGGGACCCTTTAGTCCGCAGGTCAACCCTCTATCCACTGAGCCAAACTGGCTAGGGATCTATTGATTTTTAAAGAGGCAGGGAGGGGGAAAAACATAGAAAAACATCGATTGGTTGCCTCCTGCACTCCCCCAATCCAGGGCTGGGGATTGAGTCTACAACTGAGGTATGTGCCCTTGACCAGAATCGAACCCGGGCCCCTTCAGTCCAAGGGCTGACGCTCTACCCACTGAGCAACACCAGCCAGGGCCCCAGTTTGTCCTTCTTTACGGCCCTACCCTCGCTGTGGCCTCAAGGTGGGGCGAGTGCATCTCCCAGCCTCTGATCTGGGGCGGCCCTGGTGGCTTGCTCTGGTCAATGGCAAGAGGCATTGTGTCAACGGTGCGCACAGACCCGAGACCCGAGTCATTCCCTCTGTGCCTTGTCAACCAGCTTGTGCAGGAGAAAGGAAGAGCTGAGAGCAAACAGCGGCTGCCGTGAACAGCAGTTTTATTAACATTTAAACATCCAAACGTTTTACAGACGGAGGCCTGGTCAGAAACAAGGCCTCCTGCGGGTCCCGCTTAAAGGCGTACACACCCACTGCGCGCACAGCCCAGCAGCAGGCAGTGGGTGTCTATTCCACTCTGTGCGAATCAGGCGGTGAGATCTCAGAATGTGAATGAGAAACCACTGCAGCCGTCGGAGCCCCCCAGCGAAGCTTCACGCTATCATTCCACGTTCAAGGCAGGACCATGTCTCCGGCGGCTGGGCCCCACGCCCCGAGGACACCGGCCCCGCGGACACTCAGGAGCCGTTGGCGATGGTGTCTTCCTCCATCTCCTCCTCCCCGTCGTTGCTGGGGCCTGAGGAGACACAAAGCCAGGGCCACAGGGTTTCAGGGACGGAGCTGCTCGGGATGAGCGCCCGGCTGGGGCCCGGCGTGCCGGCCCAGGACAGGGCACCCCGCCCAGCAGCCCCTCTGAGGAGCTTCCGGTCAGAGACCAGCTGTCACTGGCAGGGACTGAAAGGGACGATCAAAGAAGAAGATGGCAAAGGCGTGTTTCACGACGGACACCCTGAAGCGAGACGTGAGCAGATAACGCCAGGGTTCAGACCTCCAACCCCCAGGGCCCAGGACACCCCGTGAGAACCACCGTCTGAACGGCTCACTCGCCTTCAGCTCCAGCTCCAACAGCCCTTCCAGCTGCCGGCCTAGCGAGGGGCCTGGTCACAGTCTAGCCAACCTGGCAGCGCGCACCCTGTGAGTTTCCACTTGGCACCCTGAGCCCAACCCGCCCCACAGGCTGGCACTCAGGCACCAGAGGACCCGGTGCTTACCCTGAACTCGCTGACAGAGACCCGGAGCCCAGCGCTGCCTATAAGCACCTTGCTCAGTCCTCCCACAGGCTCAGTGGCTCAGTGGCTAGAGCATCGGCCTGCGGAGTGGAGGCTCCTGGGTTCAATTCCGGTCAAGGGCATGACCTTAGTTGCAGGCTCCATCCCCAGCCCGGGCCCTGCTCAGGGCTCCTGTGGAAGGCAACCAACTGACGGGTCTCTTTCACATCAATGTTTCTCTCTCTCTCTTCCCCCTTCCACTCCCCCTAAAAATCAATGAAAAAACATCCTCGGGTGAGATTAACAACAAAACAAAACCACACCAACACCCTTTGAGGTTGGCACCGTTACCACCTCAGGTTTGAGGAGGAGAAGGATTCAAGGGTAAGTGGGAACTCAGAAATTCACTGAGGGCAGAGCTGGGAGACTAAGACCTGGGCCTCGCACCCGTGTTCCAACTACTAAGCCATCCTGTACACACAGCGGTCAAGTCCACCGTGTCCTCTCGTGTTCGGTTTCAATCCATGGCTATAAATACTGTTTGTATCAATGTTTCCATAGAAAATTCCCAGGGGCCTGGCCAGCGGGGCTCAGTGGTTGAGCATCAACCTAGGAACCAGGAGGTCAGGGGTGGATTCCCGAGCAGGACACATGCCCGGGTTGCGGGCTTGATCTCCAGTGTGGGATGTGCAGGAGGCAGCCAATCTATGATTCTCTCTCATCATGAATGTTTCTCTCTCCCTCTCCCTTCCTCTCTGAAATCAATAAACATATGTATTAAAAAAACACACAGAGAGAAAAACCCCAGGGCCCTGGGACACAACATTCTACATCAGGTCCCTTCTCCTCCAAGACAATCTAAAGGGATCGTGAAGGTCAGGCCAGGCGGCCACAGGCACTGCTCTGGGGTCTCGGCACTGAGCTGCGTGGGGTCACTGTGGGTGACGTGGCCTAGGACGTGGACAGACAGACGTGCGTTCTGACCTGCTCGGCGCTCCCTGCCGGGGATCTGGCCCGACTGCAGCAGGCCCTTCAGCCGCTCCACCTCCGCCAGCGTCGACGCGTTCGCTATGGCGTTCTGGGGACACAGGGACGGACTGTTAATGTCACCAGCCCACCTATCACCCAGACAACACCCACACAATTCCCCGCAACCTTTCTGAATGGCAACAGTAAGCGGTTCCAATGCAAACAACGCCGGGGAAAGGGTTTTATCGGCACACAGAAATCGGCCCCAAATCCAAACCATGAATTTCCAAAACTGGTAAAGAAACGCAGACCCGCCTACTGGAGGGAAAATAATCATGGCATGCCCTGAAATATTACAAACGGAATTCCGATTGGCATCATGGTACTGGATAATGTTATAAAGGAGGCAATATTATAAAGTCAGCATTTCTCACTGATGCAAGCAGGATGTTTCAGAGTAAATATTTGATAGTAAAAACTAAGGGAGAAAGAAAAAAAAGAAGAAAAAATAAAATGTAAGGCAGACACTGACTCCGTATGCAAAGGTACCAGCTGTTGCCCTGATCGGTTTGGCTCAGTGGATAGAGCATCGGCCTGTGGACTGAAGGGTCCCAGGTTCGATTCCGGTCAAGGGCATGTACCTTGGTTGCGGGCACATCCCCAGTAGGGGTGTGCAAGATGCAGCTGATCGATGTTTCTCTCACATCGATGTTTCTAGCTCTCTATCCCTCTCGTTCCTCTGTAAAAAATCAATAAAACATATTAAAAAAGAAAAAGAAAAAAAGGTACCAGCTGTTGAAACTCACACATCCTGGGAAAATATAAAAGGCCAGAGCTGCCCCCACTTCAACTGGCTCCTGCACTTAATTCAAGCCCAAGTCTGCTCAAATAATAACTCCAAGCTAGTTTCTCCGTTAATAAACATATAGCTGTGCCCGGCTGGTGTGGCTCAGTAGTTGAGCATCGACCAGGGAGGTCAGGGTTCGATTCCAGGTCAGGGTACATGCCTGGGTTGCAGGCTCCATCCCCAGTGTGGTGTGTGCAGGAAGCAGCCAATCCATGATCTTCTCCCCTCATTGATGTTTCTCTCTCCCTCTCCCTTCCTCTCTCTGAAATCAATGAAAACATATTTTATTTTTTTAAAAATATATATTTTATTGACTTTTTACAGAGAGGAAGGGAGAGGGATAGAGAGTTAGAAACATCGATCAGCTGCCTCCTGCACACCCCCCACTGGGGATGTGCCCACAACCAAGGTACATGCCCTTGACCGGAATCGAACCTGGGACCCTTCAGTCCGCAGGCCGAGCTCTATCCACTGAGCCAAACCGGTTTCAGCTGAAAACATATTTTAAAAAAGAACCAAAAAAACGACAAAAATCTAGCCGGGTCCGAACAACTGTGGGGGATCTGCAGTGCTCAAAACCGGATCCATCCCTGACTCTGTGAGACCCGCAGCCCGCCAGCCCCGCAGCCTGAGGCCCAGCATCACCTTGATGGCCTCCACGTCCCCGGGCAGTGGCCCGCCCTTCTTCTTGTCAGTGGGCAAACCCGCACCTGGGTTGAACCTGGGAGGAAGAACACAACGGTCAAGGGCAGCCCAGTGGGAACTGCTTCTCTTACTTTCAAAGCCTTTGAAAGTAACGCGACCAGTGTAGTATCTTATCTTTGTTAACAAACTGATACGAGGAACTGTCTCCTTCAGAAACACCACTCGGATCATGGCAGAGAGCGCAGAGTGCGGGACACGTGACATCTGACAGCGAGACCCGATTTGAAATGTTGGCTCTGCCCACCGACGGGGCAGGAAGGTCAAGTGACGCCCGGACCGCTGATGGTCCCGGGCTCGCGTGGCGCCAATTCAGCGCTGGGCCAGGCCCAGGCGTTTGGTTTGCGTTTGCAGGAGGCCACGTGGCGGCCGAGTGTTTCTGAAGGGGAAGTGGAGAGAAGGCGGCCGTCCGCAGCTTACGTTTTGCTTCTCCTGGCAATGTCCTTTGCAAGCTGCGCACCCCGCTTGCCCTTGAACATTTTCTCTGCTTCCTGACGCTCCTACAGCGACACCACACACAGAGTTAATGGAAACGGAAGAGCACACGCGTGTACATGCATTCCTCAGAACACACGGGAGAAAACACTTCTGACATAGACTGGGCTGGTAAACAGAGCAAAGAGCCAAGGTCAAGTTCAAAGGAGACACTGGGCTCCTGCCTTCTCGGGTGAAGCTTCTGAAGAAAGAGCCCTCTCCTCGTCTCGAGGCGGGGCTCCCAGCGAACTAAGGCTCAGCCTGACCCGTGTGGCTCAGTGGTTGAGCATCGACCTAGGAACCAGGTCACGGCTCGATGCCTGGTCAGGGCACATGCCCAGGTTGTGGGCTCCATCCCCAGTAGAGGGCGTGCAGGAGGCAGCCGATTGATGGGTCTCCCTCATGGATGTTTCTCTCTCTCTCTCTCTCTCTCTCTCCCCGCCCCCCCCTTCTTCTCTGAAATCAATAGAAACATATTAAAAGACACACCATAAAAACAACTAAGGTTTAAAACAGGGGTGGGAACATCCGGCCCAAGAAATCCTTTGGCCTGGCCCTGCCGAGGCATTGGGGGAGTGACTACATGTTGGGCCACACAGAGGGGCTGATGTTCAAGTCCGTACTTTGCATGGCCCGTGAATGACGTCAATATCCAGAGGGCCCTTGGCAGAGAAAGGTTCCCAGCCCTGGTTTAAGGCAAGAACCAAACCTCCCCGGTAAAGGGAGCCCACCCCCGTGACAAGGCTGCCGCACTGGACACGGCCAGCCCCCCCGCGGAGGGCCGTCTCCTGGGGCCGTGCGACCCGCTTCACCAAAGGCCCGCCAGGACCGGGCCGCGGGAAAAATCCGATTTAACGATTTCTTTCCCACGTTAGCATTACAAACCAACAGCAAAACCCATTAGACACTTAAAAAACCCGGTAACAATGTCAAATATGAAACCCACAAGGGGATGCTGACCCCCCATCACAGTCACACTTACTTTGAGCTTCACCTTCTGGAAGTCCAGCACACGCACTTGGGGGACCTTGTAAATGACGTACAGGCGGTAGTGCTTCTTGTTGGTCACGGGGTTCCTGAGAATACTGCAAGGAGGGGCGGCGTCACGCAGGCCCGTCCACGCGGGGCCTTCCAGGGCGTTCCCACAATTCCCCCTGCCCCCGAGTGCACAGATCAGGGGACAGGCCACTGCGCTTCACATGCAAGGTCACAGCAACTCAGGGGGCATCAGGGAAAGGAGAACAGGGCACTGGGCCCGAAGGGGATATTTGCAATATTTTGTTTGTGGGGTTTTTGTTGATTTTGAAACATCTATCGGCTGCCTCCTGCAAGCCCACACTAGGGATCAACCCTGCAACTCGGGCCTGTGCCCTGACCAGATATCGAATCATGGCCTTTTGGTGCTAACCACTGCCCGACACCAGCCAGGGCTGCATGTTGTTTTTAAAGGGTGCTCTTTTCTTCCCTTTTTATAGAGGTTAAAACAAAATTAGAAGATTTATGAGTTTTAAACTCAATATAAATATTTTTAAAACTTTAAACTATTTTCAATTCCAGTTTGCATTCAGCATTCCTTTGTCCTCACTGGCTGGTAAGGTCGAGGCCGGGCAGGGAGTTGTTGTAAGGGACTCACTGTCACCGGGTCATCTCCTCCTACCTCAGGTAGGTCAGCGACTTGAGCGACGCCAGCGGGTCCAGGTCACCCTGTGAGAGGAGAGCAGACCCCCCGCTGAGACGCTTCGCACCCCGGCTGCCTCGGAGCGAGGACCCCCTGGTCCTGTCCTCCCCGCTCCGGCACCTGATCGGCTTCTAGCGAACAAGCGGACGAATGCCCTTGAGCTTCTGCACCTTCCCACCTTGGCCATCACAGCTTCTCTACCCCCAGTGGCGCTGCCTTTAAAAAGCGCAGTAAACACACAGCGAGCTGGTGTGTGGGGCTGCAATGGCTCAGGCCTGTAGTGTCTAGGCGGGCAGAGGGGACACTGGTCACCTTTAAACATGGACAAATGTGGACAGACCGCTGTGGTGGCGGCCAGAGGGAGGGGCGGCCGGTGCAGGTGGGAGAGGCGGGAGCTGGGGCGTCTGTACCAGTGCCAACAGCAGCAGTGACAACGTGGACAATGCCTGTGAATCCCTGCCTAGAACGCTAAGGACAGAGCCCACCTGCTTAACCATGAACTTCGAAGCTGTTCCAGGAAAACGATGAACAAAAAGGGAGCCGGAGCGCACAGGAGTGAGAGGGAGCAGTGAGGAGGGAAAACACACAGGCGAGGAGACACGTCAGTTCCAGGGAAAATGAGACAAACTCAGATCCACCGGGAACCACACCAAACGGAGAGACGGGCCATCCATCTCCTTGGAGACAGATGCCAGGCGGATGGGACCCATCACGGGCTGCTTCCCAGAGTCAGACAAAGGCTGAGGAGCCGGAGACCAAGGGGTGGGAGGGGGAGGAGAGGGAAGGAAAGGAGCGGGATGGAGGAAGAGGAAGGGAGAGGAGAAGGAGGGGGGAAGAGGGAGGGGGAGGATAGGGAGGGGGGAAGAGGGAGGGGGAGGATAGGAAGGCGGAGGCACTGCCCGGACCTCCCCAGCCTCTGCAGGAGGGTGGAGCCTCCCGCCTCCTGGGCACCCGCCCCGGGGACTCACCAGCTCCACGAGGCTGTTGTTGGTGAGGACGAGCTCCGTGAGGCAGGGCAGGGCCTGGTCCAGCGCCTCACCGATGCGGCTGCAACACAACAGACACCCGGAGTCAGCGACAGGGAAGCCGCGGACAATGTGACCCCGTCCTGCTCGGAGGAGTTCAGACTCCAAGTGCCCAGAACCTGGGAGGTTGCTGTCCGGAAACCCGAGCGGCAGAGGCACAAAGACAGACCCTGGTCCGTGGCACCGGGGCGAGAGAGAACGCAAGGTGCTGGGACCCACGCTTCCCGACGGCTGTCAGGGGCTCTTCCTGCTCCCACGCTGTCTAAGGACACGAAGAAACAGAGGAACCCCAGCCCGGCCAGTGCGGCTCAGTGGTTGAGCATCGACCTAGGAACCAGGAGCTCATGGTTCCATTCCCGGTCAGGGCTCCCAGTGTGGGGCGGGCAGGAGGCAGCCAATCGGTGATTCTCTCTCATCATTGATGTTTCTCTCTCTCTCCCTCCTCCCTGAAGTCAATAAGAGTCTATTTTGGGGTCAGATTCTGTGTGCTGCAGAACTTGAGCGAGGCGGTGTGCGCCATGAGATGAGAGGAAAAAGGGTGGAAACCGCTGGGCCGCCCAGTGCCAAGCTCAGCTCTCACCTGCGTGAGAAGTTCCCTCATTTCTCATCCTGAGAGGAGACGTGCAGGTGGAACCGGCAGCGGGCACAGCGTTTACACCGGGAAACGGATCGCTGCCCGGCAGACACTCACCATATCCGGTTGTTGTTCACGAGGAGGGTCTTCAGTCTCCTCAGCAGAGGGAAGCCGTCCAGTTTCCGGATTTCATTGTCAGAAAAATCAATCGCATCGAACTGGTCTAAGGTCGCACCCAGATTCTCGATGACAGGGATTTTATATCCTGTGACATAGAGGAAAAGCCCACAGGAGAACTGACAGGACTGAAAGGCACTGAGGCCCATCAGCAGAACTTCCCCATCATTTGATTCCAGGCTGGCAATCACTCACAAAGTGTTTACCTAGACCCGGCCGGTGCGGCTCAGTGGTTGAGCATCGACCTGTCAACCAGGAGGTCACGGCTCGATTCCCGGTCATAGCACATGCCCGGGTTGTGGGCTCCATCCACAGTGTGGGGCGGACAGGAGGCAGCTGATCCATGATTCTCTCTCATCGTTGATTTCTCTCTCTCTCTCTAAAAATCAATTAAAGAAAAAAGTGTTTACCCAGCACCCAAGCCAAACACTGCCATGCTGCCATGACGCTATGGGTCAGCAGTGGCCATGAACACGGTGATGAACATGGTGACAGCGACAAGGCCAGGGCCATGGGGACGAGGGCATTTGTCAGGCTGTTTGCAAGGTGCCCCGACCGCTCTCAGCAGGGCCCTGAGCTAGAGATGCGGCAGGACGGGAACCTACAGGGGGATTTGTTCCCAGCCTGTGGGGCCGGAACAGGAGCTCCCTTTGCCTTCCTGGGACTCGTCAGGACGCGACCATAATGTCCTGGGTCTCCCCTGGGCCCACTTCCCCGGCTGCGATACAGAAGTGAAGGTCAAGGGTTCAGACACAAGGTCACTGGGTACACAGGAGGCCAAAGGTTAACCCACAATGGTGAGTCTCTCCGCGAACAATTCCTCCAGGTTCTCCCTGACTAACTCGGGGGCGGTGATGGCGTGGACGCTGGGAGGTAAGAGGGGAGCCCAGCCAAGGTTCAAGTGCAGCCCAAGTCCACGCTACAGACTCAGAGACGGCGGCGATCGCCCTGGGCCGGGACGGGGAGAATGGACCTTAGCCTTGAACGGAATCTTTCTCTAAGATTCTTAAATTCAGGCCCAGCCGCTTTGGCTCAGCGGCTAGAGCCTCGGCCTGCAGACTGGATGGTTCTGGGTTCGATTCCGGTCAAAGGCACGGACCTCAGGTGCAGGCTCAGTCCCCCTGTGGGAGGCAACCAGTCCACGTGTCTCTCAGGCACGTCCAGGTTTCTCTCCGTCTGTCTCTCCCTCTCTCTCCCACTCTCCCTGAGAAACAATGGGAAAATATCCTCGGGTGAGGATTAACCAAAGAAAAAAAAGGGGGAAAAACAACTTGATTTTATAAAAATAAAAGTACTAGGGCCTTGGCTAGTGTGCTCAGTGGTTAGAGGACCCACCCACGCAAAGAAGTGTCAGGGGTTCGATCCTGTGCTGTGGTGACAACTAACGGATGTCTCTCTCTCATTGATATTTCTCTCCGCCCCCCTCTTTCCTCCCTCCCTCCCTCCCTCCCTCTCTCTAAAGAGAAGAGAAGGTCCGGCGCGCGCCCCGTCCACACTCTGACGCCGTCACCTGAACGCGTTTCCTGAGAACCAGCCGCTCGCTCGGCGCTGGGGTGACCGCCCCCGAGTCCAGGCTCGGCGCTCGAGCGGATCGGACCGAGAAACGGTCCCGCGAGGCCGAACCGAACACGGGCCCACGGGTCCGGGGCGGGAAGCGGTCCCAGTCCCGTCCCCGAGCCGGCCACACTCGGGCCGAGACGGCCTGGCGCAGCCCGCCCACTGCGGGGCCCCCGGGGCGGGCCGCCCTCCACGCACTCACCGCCCTCCCCGCACTCACCCCGCAGGTCCAGCTCGCGGTCCCGCACGGCGTTGGTGTACTGCGCCGCCTGCTCGATCAGCTCCGCCGTCAGCTTCACCATCGTGCCGCCTCCCTTCTCCCGGCCCGCGAAACGCTGAGCCTCCCGCCTGAAGGACCGCGCGGCGGATCTCAGACACACTTCCCGGCGGACCCCGCGCCGGCAAACGAAAACCTTTACGGCCTTTGGAACCCGCTTCTGCCACACTTCCCGACAAGCCCGGCGCTCAACTCCAGACGCCTCTAAAGGTAAGCCCTGGGCCTCGGCTGACACACTTCCCAGCGAGCTTGACAACTGAAGGAAGACGCACTTCCCAGCATGCAAAGCGACTGACGCAAGACGTGCCTCCCAGCAAGCCCAGGGCCCAACACACCTCCCCCAAGCGACACGCTAGCGCGGACGCACTTCCGGGAATGCGTGGCGGCGTCGGCTACGCGTGCTTCCCAGCTTGCACTGCGCTCATCCCAGGTACACGTTCCTGAGAGCAAAGCGCCCGCCCACTGGCACCATAAATTGAGCTGGCGGATGTATGCGCACGCTGATCGGCATCAGGACAAAACAATGAAAAGCCATACATATCAAATCGCATGTATGACAACATATGAGTGCTCGCCATGTCGCTTGCTGGGCTTTCAAACAGGTTTTTTGTTTTTGTCTTTTTTTTTTTTAAATCTGCCAAAACTGGTTTGGCTCAGTGGATACAGCGTTGGCCTGCAGACTCAAGTGTCCCGGGTTCGATTCCGGTCGGGGGCATGTACCTTGGTTGCGGGCACATCCCCGGTGGGGGGGGTGCAGGAGGCCGCTGATTGATGTTTCTCTCTCATCGATGTTTCTGATTCTCTATCCCTCTCCCTTCCTCTCTGTAAAAAATCAATAAAATATATATATTTTTTTAAAAATAATAAAAAAAAATTTAAAAAATCTGTTATTGTTCTCAGAGGGGAAGGGAGAGGGGAAGAGAGAGAAATACCAATGATGAGAGAAAGATCAATCGGCTGTCCCCTGCACGCCCCACTCTGGGCATGGAGCCCACAACCCGGCATGTGCCGCGACCGGGAATGGAACCGCACGACCCCCCGGTTCCTAGGTCGAAGCTCGACCACTGACCCACACCGGCCGGAGGGCGTGGGTGGTTATAATGGTCTCCTCTGCAGCCAAAGCCCCAAAGGACAGAGACAAAAGGAACGTTTGCTTGAAAATCAGAGGCTCCGGGGCCTGCGGGAGGGACTCGGACCCTCGCCCTCAGCCTGTGAACCGGCAGCCACGGTCAGGCGGCCCCGGGACAGGGTCCTCCCGACACCCTAGTTCCTCTGCCTCCTGAAGTGCACCTCCCAGGCCTCCGGCCCCTGCCCCTCACCTGACAGGCCGGCCCCACCCGCAGCCCTGCAAACTGGCACAGCCGCCACTGTTTTTTCTCTCTAAAAGAAGATAACACATTTTTATTGATTTCAGGGAGGTGGATACACACCCACGGTGAGAATCGGCTGCCTCCTGCACCTCCACACCGGGAATGGAGCCCCCAGCCCGGGCATCGAACCAGGAATCAGACCGGAGACCTCCTGATTCATAGGTCAAAGCTCAACCACTGGGCCTCACTGGCCTGGCGCACCCACGTGTAATCGCTGCGCCCGGGGAAGAAAGACTCCTTGGCTGTGGGCTGTTAACTCTGTTAACTTAGGGTTCACAGCGCATTAACTCAGGGTTAACACCGCATTTGCTCTGAGGGTGTCCTGGGTTTGATCCACCCCTGCTGAGGGGTCACCCGAGCTCCCGAACACTTGCGGTTCGGAGGTCCTGGGGGCCTTGGCTACGTCCCGGTTCTGGTTACTTTCCGGGGGGCGTCTCTGGAGCCTAGGGGGTCGCTGATTGCGGACATTTGTACCCGCTGGTTCAGCAGAGTGTTAAGCACTCGAGTCTGTACAAGGTTCGAGGACGAGGACTGGCGAGAGATGAAGACCCAATGCAGAGTGCGCCTCTCACGGGAAGGGGGTGTAAGCCGGTGAGGGGGGGGGGGTCTCTGGCCACCTGCGAAGGGCATTCCTGGGACAAAGGGCGACATTTGAATCCCGCCAGAGGACTGGGCGGCACAGACGCATCAGCGTGAACTTCCCGATTCTGACGGTTGTGCAGGAGGACGCCCTGGTTTATAGGAAATTGCCCCTGAAGTATGTGGGAGAACAACATTTAAAATATTTGCAGGCGTCACAGGGTATCACACGGGTGATTTCAGATTGCCCATGAATAGCGATCTCTGTGCTATACTCGTCGCTTTTCTGGAGCTTTGCTTTGGGATGGCTTAAAAAAAAAAAGTTTCAAAAGACAATGCAATTCCATATGTGTCCACAAGACGGCGACATAATCGCCCAAAACTGGTTTTTTACCAGGTATCGAGGTTAATAATACCCATTTTTTCCCCCTTGATGGACTTACTATTAATGAAGTCAAACTTCCCGCAAGTGCCCTTTTTTTGGGCACTAAACTCGACATTTTTAGGCGTAAAAATATCTACAATGTTAACGCCTTCAGAAAATGTGACATGAAGTTTTGGAGCTTGTCGGCAATACAACAAAATAGTATCCATATCAAATAGCAGATATGTCAACATATGAGTACTTGCCATTTCGCATGCTGGGCTTTCAAAATGGTTGTGTGTTTTTATTTTGTTTTTTGGGTTTTTTTTTTTGTTTAAATCTGTTATTGATCTCAGAGGGGAAGAGAGAGAAATACCAATGATGAGAGAAACGTCCATCGGGTGCCCCCTGCACGCCCCACTCTGGGCATGGAGCCCACAACCCGGCATGTGCCGCGACCGGGAATGGAACCGCACGACCCCCCGGTTCCTAGGTCGAAGCTCGACCACTGACCCACACCGGCCGGAGGGCGTGGGTGGTTTTAATGGTCTCCTCTGCAGCCAAAGGCCCAAAGAACGGAGACAAAAGGAACGTTTGCTTGAAAATCAGAGGCTCCGGGGCCTGCGGGAGGGACTCGGACCCTCGCCCTCAGCCTGCGAACCGGCAGCCACGGTCAGGCGGCCCCGGGACAGGGTCCTCCCGACACCCTAGTTCCTCTGCCTCCTCAAGTGAACCTCCCAGGCCTCCGGCCCCTGCCCCTCACCTGACAGGCAGGCCCCACCCGCAGCCCTGCAAACTGGCACAGCCGCCACTGTTTTTTCTCTCTAAAAGAAGATAACACATTTTTATTGATTTCAGGGAGGGGGATACACACCCACGGTGAGAATCGGCGGCCTCCTGCACCTCCACACCGGGAATGGAGCCCCCAGCCCGGGCATCGAACCAGGAATCAGACCGGAGACCTCCTGATTCATAGGTCGAAGCTCAACCACTTGTGGGCTGTTAACTCTGTTAACTTAGGGTTAACAGCGCATTAACTCAGTGTTAACACCACGTGTAATCGCTGTGCCCGGGAAGAAAGACTCCTTGGCTGTGGGCTGTTAACTCTGTTAACTTAGGGTTAACAGCGCATTAAGTCAGGGTTAACACCGCATTTGCTCTGAGGGTGTCCTGGGTTTGATCTACCCCTGCGGAGGGGTCACCCCAGCTCCCGAACACTTGCGGTTCGGAGGTCCTGGGGGCCTTGGCTACGTCCCGGTTCTGGTTACTTTCCGGGGGGCGTCTCTGGAGCCTAGGGGGTCCCTGATTGCGGACATTTGTACCCGCTGGTTCAGCAGAGTGTTAAGCACTCGAGTCTGTAAAAGGTTCGAGGACGAGGACTGGCGAGAGATGAAGACCCAATGCAGAGTTCGCCTCTCACGGGAAGGGGGTGTAAGCCGGTGAGGGGGGGGGGTCTCTGGCCACCTGCGAAGGGCATTCCTGGGACAAAGGGCGACATTTGAATCCCGCCAGAGGACTGGGCGGCACAGAAGCATCAGCGTGAACTTCCCGATTCTGACGGTTGTGCAGGAGGACGCCCTGGTTTATAGGAAATTGCCCCTGAAGTATGTGGGAGAACAAAATTTAAAATATTTGCAGGCGTCACAGGGTATCACACGGGTGATTTCAGATTGCTCATGAATAGAGATCTCAGTCGCTTTTATGTAGCTTTGCTTTGGGATGGCTTAAAAAAAAAAGATTCAAAAGACAATGCAAAAAAAAAAAAAGACAATGCAATTCCATATGTGTCCACAAGACGGCGACATAATCGCTCAAAACTGGTTTTTTACCAGGTATCCTGGTTAATAATACCCATTTTTTCCCCCTTGATGGACTTACTATTAATGAAGTCAAACTTCCCGCAAGTGCCCTTTTTTTGGGCACTAAAATCGACATTTTTAGGCGTAAAAATATCTACAATGTTAACGCCTTCAGAAAATGTGACATGAAGTTTTGGAGCTTGTCGGCAATACAACAAAATAGTATCCATATCAAATCGCAGATATGTCAACATATGAGTACTTGCCATTTCGCTTGCTGGGCTTTCAAAATGGTTGTGTGTTTTTATTTTGTTTTTTGGGTTTTTTTTTTTTGTTTAAATCTGTTATTGATCTCAGAGGGGAAGAGAGAGAAATACCAATGATGAGAGAAACGTCCATCGGGTGCCCCCTGCACGCCCCACTCTGGGCATGGAGCCCACAACCCGGCATGTGCCGCGACCGGGAATGGAACCGCACGACCCCCCGGTTCCTAGGTCGAAGCTCGACCACTGACCCACACCGGCCGGAGGGCGTGGGTGGTTTTAATGGTCTCCTCTGCAGCCAAAGGCCCAAAGAACGGAGACAAAAGGAACGTTTGCTTGAAAATCAGAGGCTCCGGGGCCTGCGGGAGGGACTCGGACCCTCGCCATCAGCCTGCGAACCAGCAGCCACGGTCAGGCGGCCCCGGGACAGGGTCCTCCCGACACCCTAGTTCCTCTGCCTCCTCAAGTGCACCTCCCAGGCCTCCGGCCCCTGCCCCTCACCTGACAGGCAGGCCCCACCCGCAGCCCTGCAAACTGGCACAGCCGCCACTGTTTTTTCTCTCTAAAAGAAGATAACACATTTTTATTGATTTCAGGGAGGGGGATACACACCCACGGTGAGAATCGGCGGCCTCCTGCACCTCCACACCGGGAATGGAGCCCCCAGCCCGGGCATCGAACCTGGAATCAGACCGGAGACCTCCTGATTCATAGGTCGAAGCTCAACCACTTGTGGGCTGTTAACTCTGTTAACTTAGGGTTAACAGCGCATTAACTCAGTGTTAACACCACGTGTAATCGCTGTGCAGGGAAGAAAGACTCCTTGGCTGTGGGCTGTTAACTCTGTTAACTTAGGGTTAACAGCTCATTAACTCAGGGTTAACACCGCATTTGCTCTGAGGGTGTCCTGGGTTTGATCTACCCCTGCGGAGGGGTCACCCCAGCTCCCGAACACTTGCGGTTCGGAGGTCCTGGGGGCCTTGGCTAAGTCCCGGTTCTGGTTACTTTCCGGGGGGCGTCTCTGGAGCCTAGGGGGTCCCTGATTGCGGACATTTGTACCCGCTGGTTCAGCAGAGTGTTAAGCACTCGAGTCTGTAAAAGGTTCGAGGACGAGGACTGGCGAGAGATGAAGACCCAATGCAGAGTGCGCCTCTCACGGGAAGGGGGTGTAAGCCGGTGAGGGGGGGGGGTCTCTGGCCACCTGCGAAGGGCATTCCTGGGACAAAGGGCGACATTTGAATCCCGCCAGAGGACTGGGCGGCACAGAAGCATCAGCGTGAACTTCCCGATTCTGACGGTTGTGCAGGAGGACGCCCTGGTTTATAGGAAATTGCCCCTGAAGTATGTGGGAGAACAACATTTAAAATATTTGCAGGCGTCACAGGGTATCACACGGGTGATTTCAGATTGCTCATGAATAGAGATCTCAGTCGCTTTTCTGGAGCTTTGCTTTGGGATGGCTTAAAAAAAAAAAAGTTTCAAAAGACAATGCAATTCCATATGTGTCCACAAGACGGCGACATAATCGCTCAAAACTGGTTTTTTACCAGGTATCGTGGTTAATAATACCCATTTTTTCCCCCTTGATGGACTTACTATTAATGAAGTCAAACTTCCCGCAAGTGCCCTTTTTTTGGGCACTAAACTCGACATTTTTAGGCGTAAAAATATCTACAATGTTAACGCCTTCAGAAAATGTGACATGAAGTTTTGGAGCTTGTCGGCAATACAACAAAATAGTATCCATATCAAATCGCAGATATGTCAACATATGAGTACTTGCCATTTCGCATGCTGGGCTTTCAAAATGGTTGTGTGTTTTTATTTTGTTTTTTGGGTGTTTTTTTTTTTGTTTAAATCTGTTATTGATCTCAGAGGGGAAGAGAGAGAAATACCAATGATGAGAGAAACGTCCATCGGGTGCCCCCTGCACGCCCCACTCTGGGCATGGAGCCCACAACCCGGCATGTGCCGCGACCGGGAATGGAACCGCACGACCCCCCGGTTCCTAGGTCGAAGCTCGACCACTGACCCACACCGGCCGGAGGGCGTGGGTGGTTTTAATGGTCTCCTCTGCAGCCAAAGGCCCAAAGAACGGAGACAAAAGGAACGTTTGCTTGAAAATCAGAGGCTCCGGGGCCTGCGGGAGGGACTCGGACCCTCGCCCTCAGCCTGCGAACCGGCAGCCACGGTCAGGCGGCCCCGGGACAGGGTCCTCCCGACACCCTAGTTCCTCTGCCTCCTTAAGTGCACCTCCCAGGCCTCCGGCCCCTGCCCCTCACCTGACAGGCAGGCCCCACCCGCAGCCCTGCAAACTGGCACAGCCGCCACTGTTTTTTCTCTCTAAAAGAAGATAACACATTTTTATTGATTTCAGGGAGGGGGATACACACCCACGGTGAGAATCGGCGGCCTCCTGCACCTCCACACCGGGAATGGAGCCCCCAGCCCGGGCATCGAACCAGGAATCAGACCGGAGACCTCCTGATTCATAGGTCGAAGCTCAACCACTTGTGGGCTGTTAACTCTGTTAACTTAGGGTTAACAGCGCATTAACTCAGTGTTAACACCACGTGTAATCGCTGTGCCCGGAAGAAAGACTCCTTGGCTGTGGGCTGTTAACTCTGTTAACTTAGGGTTAACAGCGCATTAACTCAGGGTTAACACCGCATTTGCTCTGAGGGTGTCCTGGGTTTGATCTACCCCTGCGGAGGGGTCAGCCCAGCTCCCGAACACTTGCGGTTCGGAGGTCCTGGGGGCCTTGGCTAAGTCCCGGTTCTGGTTACTTTCCGGGGGGCGTCTCTGGAGCCTAGGGGGTCCCTGATTGCGGACATTTGTACCCGCTGGTTCAGCAGAGTGTTAAGCACTCGAGTCTGTAAAAGGTTCGAGGACGAGGACTGGCGAGAGATGAAGACCCAATGCAGAGTGCGCCTCTCACGGGAAGGGGGTGTAAGCCGGTGGGGGGGGGTCTCTGGCCACCTGCGAAGGGCATTCCTGGGACAAAGGGCGACATTTGAATCCCGCCAGAGGACTGGGCGGCACAGACGCATCAGCGTGAACTTCCCGATTCTGACGGTTGTGCAGGAGGACGCCCTGGTTTATAGGAAATTGCCCCTGAAGTATGTGGGAGAACAACATTTAAAATATTTGCAGGCGTCACAGGGTATCACACGGGTGATTTCAGATTGCTCATGAATAGAGATCTCAGTCGCTTTTCTGTAGCTTTGCTTTGGGATGGCTTAAAAAAAAAAAAAGTTTCAAAAGACAATGCAATTCCATATGTGTCCACAAGACGGCGACATAATCGCCCAAAACTGGTTTTTTACCAGGTATCGTGGTTAATAATACCCATTTTTTCCCCCTTGATGGACTTACTATTAATGAAGTCAAACTTCCCGCAAGTGCCCTTTTTTTGGGCACTAAACTCGACATTTTTAGGCGTAAAAATATCTACAATGTTAACGCCTTCAGAAAATGTGACATGAAGTTTTGGAGCTTGTCGGCAATACCACAAAATAGTATCCATATCAAATCGCAGATATGTCAACATATGAGTACTTGCCATTTCGCTTGCTGGGCTTTCAAAATGGTTGTGTGTTTTTATTTTGTTTTTTGGGTGTTTTTTTTTTTGTTTAAATCTGTTATTGATCTCAGAGGGGAAGAGAGAGAAATACCAATGATGAGAGAAACGTCCATCGGGTGCCCCCTGCACGCCCCACTCTGGGCATGGAGCCCACAACCCGGCATGTGCCGCGACCGGGAATGGAACCGCACGACCCCCCGGTTCCTAGGTCGAAGCTCGACCACTGACCCACACCGGCCGGAGGGCGTGGGTGGTTTTAATGGTCTCCTCTGCAGCCAAAGCCCCAAAGAACAGAGACAAAAGGAACGTTTGCTTGAAAATCAGAGGCTCCGGGGCCTGCGGGAGGGACTCGGACCCTCGCCCTCAGCCTGAGAACCGGCAGCCACGGTCAGGCGGCCCCGGGACAGGGTCCTCCCGACACCCTAGTTCCTCTGCCTCCTGAAGTGCACCTCCCAGGCCTCCGGCCCCTGCCCCTCACCTGACAGGCAGGCCCCACCCGCAGCCCTGCAAACTGGCACAGCCGCCACTGTTTTTTCTCTCTAAAAGAAGATAACACATTTTTATTGATTTCAGGGAGGGGGATACACACCCACGGTGAGAATCGGCGGCCTCCTGCACCTCCACCCCGGGAATGGAGCCCCCAGCCCGGGCATCGAACCAGGAATCAGACCGGAGACCTCCTGATTCATAGGTCGAAGCTCAACCACTTGTGGGCTGTTAACTCTGTTAACTTAGGGTTAACAGCGCATTAACTCAGTGTTAACACCACGTGTAATCGCTGTGCTGGGGAAGAAAGACTCCTTGGCTGTGGGCTGTTAACTCTGTTAACTTAGGGTTAACAGCGCATTAACTCAGGGTTAACACCGCATTTGCTCTGAGGGTGTCCTGGGTTTGATCTACCCCTGCGGAGGGGTCACCCCAGCTCCCGAACACTTGCGGTTCGGAGGTCCTGGGGGCCTTGGCTACGTCCCGGTTCTGGTTACTTTCCGGGGGGCGTCTCTGGAGCCTAGGGGGTCCCTGATTGCGGACATTTGTACCCGCTGGTTCAGCAGAGTGTTAAGCACTCGAGTCTGTAAAAGGTTCGAGGACGAGGACTGGCGAGAGATGAAGACCCAATGCAGAGTTCGCCTCTCACGGGAAGGGGGTGTAAGCCGGTGAGGGGGGGGGTCTCTGGCCACCTGCGAAGGGCATTCCTGGGACAAAGGGCGACATTTGAATCCCGCCAGAGGACTGGGCGGCACAGACGCATCAGCGTGAACTTCCCGATTCTGACGGTTGTGCAGGAGGACGCCCTGGTTTATAGGAAATTGCCCCTGAAGTATGTGGGAGAACAACATTTAAAATATTTGCAGGCGTCACAGGGTATCACACGGGTGATTTCAGATTGCTCATGAATAGAGATCTCAGTCGCTTTTCTGTAGCTTTGCTTTGGGATGGCTTAAAAAAAAAAAGTTTCAAAAGACAATGCAAAAAAAAAAAAAAGACAATGCAATTCCATATGTGTCCACAAGACGGCGACATAATCGCTCAAAACTGGTTTTTTACCAGGTATCGTGGTTAATAATACCCATTTTTTCCCCCTTGATGGACTTACTATTAATGAAGTCAAACTTCCCGCAAGTGCCCTTTTTTTGGGCACTAAACTCGACATTTTTAGGCGTAAAAATATCTACAATGCTAACGCCTTCAGAAAATGTGACATGAAGTTTTGGAGCTTGTCGGCAATACAACAAAATAGTATCCATATAAAATAGCAGATATGTCAACATATGAGTACTTGCCATTTCGCTTGCTGGGCTTTCAAAATGGTTGTGTGTTTTTATTTTGTTTTTGGGTTTTTTTTTTTGTTTAAATCTGTTATTGATCTCAGAGGGGAAGAGAGAGAAATACCAATGATGAGAGAAACGTCCATCGGGTGCCCCCTGCACGCCCCACTCTGGGCATGGAGCCCACAACCCGGCATGTGCCGCGACCGGGAATGGAACCGCACGACCCCCCGGTTCCTAGGTCGAAGCTCGACCACTGACCCACACCGGCCGGAGGGCGTGGGTGGTTTTAATGGTCTCCTCTGCAGCCAAAGGCCCAAAGAACGGAGACAAAAGGAACGTTTGCTTGAAAATCAGAGGCTCCGGGGCCTGCGGGAGGGACTCGGACCCTCGCCCTCAGCCTGCGAACCAGCAGCCACGGTCAGGCGGCCCCGGGACAGGGTCCTCCCGACACCCTAGTTCCTCTGCCTCCTCAAGTGCACCTCCCAGGCCTCCGGCCCCTGCCCCTCACCTGACAGGCAGGCCCCACCCGCAGCCCTGCAAACTGGCACAGCCGCCACTGTTTTTTCTCTCTAAAAGAAGATAACACATTTTTATTGATTTCAGGGAGGGGGATACACACCCACGGTGAGAATCGGCGGCCTCCTGCACCTCCACACCGGGAATGGAGCCCCCAGCCCGGGCATCGAACCAGGAATCAGACCGGAGACCTCCTGATTCATAGGTCGAAGCTCAACCACTTGTGGGCTGTTAACTCTGTTAACTTAGGGTTAACAGCGCATTAACTCAGTGTTAACACCACGAGTAATCGCTGCTCCGGGGAAGAAAGACTCCTTGGCTGTGGGCTGTTAACTCTGTTAACTTAGGGTTAACAGCGCATTAACTCAGGGTTAACACCGCATTTGCTCTGAGGGTGTCCTGGGTTTGATCTACCCCTGCGGAGGGGTCACCCCAGCTCCCGAACACTTGCGGTTCGGAGGTCCTGGGGGCCTTGGCTACGTCCCGGTTCTGGTTACTTTCCGGGGGGCGTCTCTGGAGCCTAGGGGGTCCCTGATTGCGGACATTTGTACCCGCTGGTTCAGCAGAGTGTTAAGCACTCGAGTCTGTAAAAGGTTCGAGGACGAGGACTGGCGAGAGATGAAGACCCAATGCAGAGTGCGCCTCTCACGGGAAGGGGGTGTAAGCCGGTGAGGGGGGGGGGTCTCTGGCCACCTGCGAAGGGCATTCCTGGGACAAAGGGCGACATTTGAATCCCGCCAGAGGACTGGGCGGCACAGAAGCATCAGCGTGAACTTCCCGATTCTGACGGTTGTGCAGGAGGACGCCCTGGTTTATAGGAAATTGCCCCTGAAGTATGTGGGAGAACAACATTTAAAATATTTGCAGGCGTCACAGGGTATCACACGGGTGATTTCAGATTGCTCATGAATAGAGATCTCAGTCGCTTTTCTGTAGCTTTGCTTTGGGATGGCTTAAAAAAAAAAAGTTTCAAAAGACAATGCAAAAAAAAAAAAAAAGACAATGCAATTCCATATGTGTCCACAAGACGGCGACATAATCGCCCAAAACTGGTTTTTTACCAGGTATCCTGGTTAATAATACCCATTTTTTCCCCCTTGATGGACTTACTATTAATGAAGTCAAACTTCCCGCAAGTGCCCTTTTTTTGGGCACTAAACTCGACATTTTTAGGCGTAAAAATATCTACAATGTTAACGCCTTCAGAAAATGTGACATGAAGTTTTGGAGCTTGTCGGCAATACAACAAAATAGTATCCATATCAAATCGCAGATATGTCAACATATGAGTACTTGCCATTTCGCTTGCTGGGCTTTCAAAATGGTTGTGTGTTTTTATTTTGTTTTTTGGGTGTTTTTTTTTTTGTTTAAATCTGTTATTGATCTCAGAGGGGAAGAGAGAGAAATACCAATGATGAGAGAAACGTCCATCGGGTGCCCCCTGCACGCCCCACTCTGGGCATGGAGCCCACAACCCGGCATGTGCCGCGACCGGGAATGGAACCGCACGACCCCCCGGTTCCTAGGTCGAAGCTCGACCACTGACCCACACCGGCCGGAGGGCGTGGGTGGTTTTAATGGTCTCCTCTGCAGCCAAAGCCCCAAAGAACAGAGACAAAAGGAACGTTTGCTTGAAAATCAGAGGCTCCGGGGCCTGCGGGAGGGACTCGGACCCTCGCCCTCAGCCTGTGAACCGGCAGCCACGGTCAGGCGGCCCCGGGACAGGGTCCTCCCGACACCCTAGTTCCTCTGCCTCCTGAAGTGCACCTCCCAGGCCTCCGGCCCCTGCCCCTCACCTGACAGGCAGGCCCCACCCGCAGCCCTGCAAACTGGCACAGCCGCCACTGTTTTTTCTCTCTAAAAGAAGATAACACATTTTTATTGATTTCAGGGAGGGGGATACACACCCACGGTGAGAATCGGCGGCCTCCTGCACCTCCACACCGGGAATGGAGCCCCCAGCCCGGGCATCGAACCTGGAATCAGACCGGAGACCTCCTGATTCATAGGTCGAAGCTCAACCACTTGTGGGCTGTTAACTCTGTTAACTTAGGGTTAACAGCGCATTAACTCAGTGTTAACACCACGTGTAATCGCTGCGCCGGGGAAGAAAGACTCCTTGGCTGTGGGCTGTTAACTCTGTTAACTTAGGGTTAACAGCGCATTAACTCAGGGTTAACACCGCATTTGCTCTGAGGGTGTCCTGGGTTTGATCTACCCCTGCGGAGGGGTCAGCCCAGCTCCCGAACACTTGCGGTTCGTAGGTCCTGGGGGCCTTGGCTACGTCCCGGTTCTGGTTACTTTCCGGGGGGCGTCTCTGGAGCCTAGGGGGTCCCTGATTGCGGACATTTGTACCCGCTGGTTCAGCAGAGTGTTAAGCACTCGAGTCTGTAAAAGGTTCGAGGACGAGGACTGGCGAGAGATGAAGACCCAATGCAGAGTTCGCCTCTCACGGGAAGGGGGTGTAAGCCGGTGAGGGGGGGGGGTCTCTGGCCACCTGCGAAGGGCATTCCTGGGACAAAGGGCGACATTTGAATCCCGCCAGAGGACTGGGCGGCACAGACGCATCAGCGTGAACTTCCCGATTCTGACGGTTGTGCAGGAGGACGCCCTGGTTTATAGGAAATTGCCCCTGAAGTATGTGGGAGAACAACATTTAAAATATTTGCAGGCGTCACAGGGTATCACACGGGTGATTTCAGATTGCTCATGAATAGAGATCTCAGTCGCTTTTCTGTAGCTTTGCTTTGGGATGGCTTAAAAAAAAAAAAGTTTCAAAAGACAATGCAATTCCATATGTGTCCACAAGAAGGCGACATAATCGCCCAAAACTGGTTTTTTACCAGGTATCCTGGTTAATAATACCCATTTTTCCCCCTTGATGGACTTACTATTAATGAAGTCAAACTTCCCGCAAGTGCCCTTTTTTTGGGCACTAAACTCGACATTTTTAGGCGTAAAAATATCTACAATGTTAACGCCTTCAGAAAATGTGACATGAAGTTTTGGAGCTTGTCGGCAATACAACAAAATAGTATCCATATCAAATCGCAGATATGTCAACATATGAGTACTTGCCATTTCGCTTGCTGGGCTTTCAAAATGGTTGTGTGTTTTTATTTTGTTTTTTGGGTGTTTTTTTTTTTGTTTAAATCTGTTATTGATCTCAGAGGGGAAGAGAGAGAAATACCAATGATGAGAGAAAAGTCCATCGGGTGCCCCCTGCACGCCCCACTCTGGGCATGGAGCCCACAACCCGGCATGTGCCGCGACCGGGAATGGAACCGCACGACCCCCCGGTTCCTAGGTCGAAGCTCGACCACTGACCCACACCGGCCGGAGGGCGTGGGTGGTTTTAATGGTCTCCTCTGCAGCCAAAGCCCCAAAGAACAGAGACAAAAGGAACGTTTGCTTGAAAATCAGAGGCTCCGGGGCCTGCGGGAGGGACTCGGACCCTCGCCCTCAGCCTGTGAACCGGCAGCCACGGTCAGGCGGCCCCGGGACAGGGTCCTCCAGACACCCTAGTTCCTCTGCCTCCTGAAGTGCACCTCCCAGGCCTCCGGCCCCTGCCCCTCACCTGACAGGCAGGCCCCACCCGCAGCCCTGCAAACTGGCACAGCCGCCACTGTTTTTTCTCTCTAAAAGAAGATAACACATTTTTATTGATTTCAGGGAGGGGGATACACACCCACGGTGAGAATCGGCGGCCTCCTGCACCTCCACACCGGGAATGGAGCCCCCAGCCCGGGCATCGAACCAGGAATCAGACCGGAGACCTCCTGATTCATAGGTCGAAGCTCAACCACTTGTGGGCTGTTAACTCTGTTAACTTAGGGTTAACAGCGCATTAACTCAGTGTTAACACCACGTGTAATCGCTGTGCTGGGGAAGAAAGACTCCTTGGCTGTGGGCTGTTAACTCTGTTAACTTAGGGTTAACAGCGCATTAAGTCAGGGTTAACACCGCATTTGCTCTGAGGGTGTCCTGGGTTTGATCCACCCCTGCGGAGGGGTCACCCCAGCTCCCGAACACTTGCGGTTCGGAGGTCCTGGGGGCCTTGGCTACGTCCCGGTTCTGGTTACTTTCCGGGGGGCGTCTCTGGAGCCTAGGGGGTCCCTGATTGCGGACATTTGTACCCGCTGGTTCAGCAGAGTGTTAAGCACTCGAGTCTGTAAAAGGTTCGAGGACGAGGACTGGCGAGAGATGAAGACCCAATGCAGAGTTCGCCTCTCACGGGAAGGGGGTGTAAGCCGGTGAGGGGGGGGGGTCTCTGGCCACCTGCGAAGGGCATTCCTGGGACAAAGGGCGACATTTGAATCCCGCCAGAGGACTGGGCGGCACAGAAGCATCAGCGTGAACTTCCCGATTCTGACGGTTGTGCAGGAGGACGCCCTGGTTTATAGGAAATTGCCCCTGAAGTATGTGGGAGAACAACATTTAAAATATTTGCAGGCGTCACAGGGTATCACACGGGTGATTTCAGATTGCTCATGAATAGAGATCTCAGTCGCTTTTCTGTAGCTTTGCTTTGGGATGGCTTAAAAAAAAAAAGTTTCAAAAGACAATGCAAAAAAAAAAAAAAGACAATGCAATTCCATATGTGTCCACAAGACGGCGACATAATCGCCCAAAACTGGTTTTTTACCAGGTATCGTGGTTAATAATACCCATTTTTTCCCCCTTGATGGACTTACTATTAATGAAGTCAAACTTCCCGCAAGTGCCCTTTTTTTGGGCACTAAACTCGACATTTTTAGGCGTAAAAATATCTACAATGTTAACGCCTTCAGAAAATGTGACATGAAGTTTTGGAGCTTGTCGGCAATACAACAAAATAGTATCCATATCAAATCGCAGATATGTCAACATATGAGTACTTGCCATTTCGCTTGCTGGGCTTTCAAAATGGTTGTGTGTTTTTATTTTGTTTTTTGGGTGTTTTTTTTGTTTGTTTAAATCTGTTATTGATCTCAGAGGGGAAGAGAGAGAAATACCAATGATGAGAGAAACGTCCATCGGGTGCCCCCTGCACGCCCCACTCTGGGCATGGAGCCCACAACCCGGCATGTGCCGCGACCGGGAATGGAACCGCACGACCCCCCGGTTCCTAGGTCGAAGCTCGACCACTGACCCACACCGGCCGGAGGGCGTGGGTGGTTTTAATGGTCTCCTCTGCAGCCAAAGGCCCAAAGAACAGAGACAAAAGGAACGTTTGCTTGAAAATCAGAGGCTCCGGGGCCTGCGGGAGGGACTCGGACCCTCGCCCTCAGCCTGCGAACCGGCAGCCACGGTCAGGCGGCCCCGGGACAGGGTCCTCCCGACACCCTAGTTCCTCTGCCTCCTCAAGTGCACCTCCCAGGCCTCCGGCCCCTGCCCCTCACCTGACAGGCAGGCCCCACCCGCAGCCCTGCAAACTGGCACAGCCGCCACTGTTTTTTCTCTCTAAAAGAAGATAACACATTTTTATTGATTTCAGGGAGGGGGATACACACCCACGGTGAGAATCGGCGGCCTCCTGCACCTCCACACCGGGAATGGAGCCCCCAGCCCGGGCATCGAACCAGGAATCAGACCGGAGACCTCCTGATTCATAGGTCGAAGCTCAACCACTTGTGGGCTGTTAACTCTGTTAACTTAGGGTTAACAGCGCATTAACTCAGTGTTAACACCACGTGTAATCGCTGTGCGGGGGAAGAAAGACTCCTTGGCTGTGGGCTGTTAACTCTGTTAACTTAGGGTTAACAGCGCATTAACTCAGGGTTAACACCGCATTTGCTCTGAGGGTGTCCTGGGTTTGATCTACCCCTGCGGAGGGGTCACCCCAGCTCCCGAACACTTGCGGTTCGGAGGTCCTGGGGGCCTTGGCTACGTCCCGGTTCTGGTTACTTTCCGGGGGGCGTCTCTGGAGCCTAGGGGGTCCCTGATTGCGGACATTTGTACCCGCTGGTTCAGCAGAGTGTTAAGCACTCGAGTCTGTAAAAGGTTCGAGGACGAGGACTGGCGAGAGATGAAGACCCAATGCAGAGTTCGCCTCTCACGGGAAGGGGGTGTAAGCCGGTGAGGGGGGGGGGGTCTCTGGCCACCTGCGAAGGGCATTCCTGGGACAAAGGGCGACATTTGAATCCCGCCAGAGGACTGGGCGGCACAGAAGCATCAGCGTGAACTTCCCGATTCTGACGGTTGTGCAGGAGGACGCCCTGGTTTATAGGAAATTGCCCCTGAAGTATGTGGGAGAACAACATTTAAAATATTTGCAGGCGTCACAGGGTATCACACGGGTGATTTCAGATTGCTCATGAATAGAGATCTCAGTCGCTTTTCTGTAGCTTTGCTTTGGGATGGCTTAAAAAAAAAAAAAGTTTCAAAAGACAATGCAATTCCATATGTGTCCACAAGACGGCGACATAATCGCCCAAAACTGGTTTTTTACCAGGTATCGTGGTTAATAATACCCATTTTTTCCCCCTTGATGGACTTACTATTAATGAAGTCAAACTTCCCGCAAGTGCCCTTTTTTTGGGCACTAAACTCGACATTTTTAGGCGTAAAAATATCTACAATGTTAACGCCTTCAGAAAATGTGACATGAAGTTTTGGAGCTTGTCGGCAATACAACAAAATAGTATCCATATCAAATAGCAGATATGTCAACATATGAGTACTTGCCATTTCGCTTGCTGGGCTTTCAAAATGGTTGTGTGTTTTTATTTTCTTTTTTGGGTGTTTTTTTTTTTGTTTAAATCTGTTATTGATCTCAGAGGGGAAGAGAGAGAAATACCAATGATGAGAGAAACGTCCATCGGGTGCCCCCTGCACGCCCCACTCTGGGCATGGAGCCCACAACCCGGCATGTGCCGCGACCGGGAATGGAACCGCACGACCCCCCGGTTCCTAGGTCGAAGCTCGACCACTGACCCACACCGGCCGGAGGGCGTGGGTGGTTTTAATGGTCTCCTCTGCAGCCAAAGGCCCAAAGAACGGAGACAAAAGGAACGTTTGCTTGAAAATCAGAGGCTCCGGGGCCTGCGGGAGGGACTCGGACCCTCGCCCTCAGCCTGTGAACCGGCAGCCACGGTCAGGCGGCCCCGGGACAGGGTCCTCCCGACACCCTAGTTCCTCTGCCTCCTGAAGTGCACCTCCCAGGCCTCCGGCCCCTGCCCCTCACCTGACAGGCAGGCCCCACCCGCAGCCCTGCAAACTGGCACAGCCGCCACTGTTTTTTCTCTCTAAAAGAAGATAACACATTTTTATTGATTTCAGGGAGGGGGATACACACCCACGGTGAGAATCGGCTGCCTCCTGCACCTCCACACCGGGAATGGAGCCCCCAGCCCGGGCATCGAACCAGGAATCAGACCGGAGACCTCCTGATTCATAGGTCGAAGCTCAACCACTTGTGGGCTGTTAACTCTGTTAACTTAGGGTTAACAGCGCATTAACTCAGTGTTAACACCACGTGTAATCGCTGCGCCGGGGAAGAAAGACTCCTTGGCTGTGGGCTGTTAACTCTGTTAACTTAGGGTTAACAGCGCATTAAGTCAGGGTTAACACCGCATTTGCTCTGAGGGTGTCCTGGGTTTGATCCACCCCTGCGGAGGGGTCACCCCAGCTCCCGAACACTTGCGGTTCGGAGGTCCTGGGGGCCTTGGCTAAGTCCCGGTTCTGGTTACTTTCCGGGGGGCGTCTCTGGAGCCTAGGGGGTCCCTGATTGCGGACATTTGTACCCGCTGGTTCAGCAGAGTGTTAAGCACTCGAGTCTGTAAAAGGTTCGAGGACGAGGACTGGCGAGAGATGAAGACCCAATGCAGAGTTCGCCTCTCACGGGAAGGGGGTGTAAGCCGGTGAGGGGGGGGGGTCTCTGGCCACCTGCGAAGGGCATTCCTGGGACAAAGGGCGACATTTGAATCCCGCCAGAGGACTGGGCGGCACAGAAGCATCAGCGTGAACTTCCCGATTCTGACGGTTGTGCAGGAGGACGCCCTGGTTTATAGGAAATTGCCCCTGAAGTATGTGGGAGAACAACATTTAAAATATTTGCAGGCGTCACAGGGTATCACACGGGTGATTTCAGATTGCTCATGAATAGAGATCTCAGTCGCTTTTCTGGAGCTTTGCTTTGGGATGGCTTAAAAAAAAAAAAGTTTCAAAAGACAATGCAATTCCATATGTGTCCACAAGACGGCGACATAATCGCTCAAAACTGGTTTTTTACCAGGTATCGTGGTTAATAATACCCAATTTTTCCCCCTTGATGGACTTACTATTAATGAAGTCAAACTTCCCGCAAGTGCCCTTTTTTTGGGCACTAAACTCGACATTTTTAGGCGTAAAAATATCTACAATGTTAACGCCTTCAGAAAATGTGACATGAAGTTTTGGAGCTTGTCGGCAATACAACAAAATAGTATCCATATCAAATAGCAGATATGTCAACATATGAGTACTTGCCATTTCGCTTGCTGGGCTTTCAAAATGGTTGTGTGTTTTTATTTTGTTTTTGGGGTTTTTTTTTTTGTTTAAATCTGTTATTGATCTCAGAGGGGAAGAGAGAGAAATACCAATGATGAGAGAAACGCCCATCGGGTGCCCCCTGCACGCCCCACTCTGGGCATGGAGCCCACAACCCGGCATGTGCCGCGACCGGGAATGGAACCGCACGACCCCCCGGTTCCTAGGTCGAAGCTCGACCACTGACCCACACCGGCCGGAGGGCGTGGGTGGTTTTAATGGTCTCCTCTGCAGCCAAAGGCCCAAAGAACGGAGACAAAAGGAACGTTTGCTTGAAAATCAGAGGCAATCGGGGCCTGCGGGAGGGACTCGGACCCTCGCCCTCAGCCTGTGAACCGGCAGCCACGGTCAGGCGGCCCCGGGACAGGGTCCTCCCGACACCCTAGTTCCTCTGCCTCCTTAAGTGCACCTCCCAGGCCTCCGGCCCCTGCCCCTCACCTGACAGGCAGGCCCCACCCGCAGCCCTGCAAACTGGCACAGCCGCCACTGTTTTTTCTCTCTAAAAGAAGATAACACATTTTTATTGATTTCAGGGAGGGGGATACACACCCACGGTGAGAATCGGCGGCCTCCTGCACCTCCACACCGGGAATGGAGCCCCCAGCCCGGGCATCGAACCAGGAATCAGACCGGAGACCTCCTGATTCATAGGTCGAAGCTCAACCACTTGTGGGCTGTTAACTCTGTTAACTTAGGGTTAACAGCGCATTAACTCAGTGTTAACACCACGTGTAATCGCTGTGCTGGGGAAGAAAGACTCCTTGGCTGTGGGCTGTTAACTCTGTTAACTTAGGGTTAACAGCGCATTAAGTCAGGGTTAACACCGCATTTGCTCTGAGGGTGTCCTGGGTTTGATCCACCCCTGCGGAGGGGTCACCCCAGCTCCCGAACACTTGCGGTTCAGAGGTCCTGGGGGCCTTGGCTAAGTCCCGGTTCTGGTTACTTTCCGGGGGGCGTCTCTGGAGCCTAGGGGGTCCCTGATTGCGGACATTTGTACCCGCTGGTTCAGCAGAGTGTTAAGCACTCGAGTCTGTAAAAGGTTCGAGGACGAGGACTGGCGAGAGATGAAGACCCAATGCAGAGTGCGCCTCTCACGGGAAGGGGGTGTAAGCCGGTGAGGGGGGGGGGTCTCTGGCCACCTGCGAAGGGCATTCCTGGGACAAAGGGCGACATTTGAATCCCGCCAGAGGACTGGGCGGCACAGACGCATCAGCGTGAACTTCCCGATTCTGACGGTTGTGCAGGAGGACGCCCTGGTTTATAGGAAATTGCCCCTGAAGTATGTGGGAGAACAACATTTAAAATATTTGCAGGCGTCACAGGGTATCACACGGGTGATTTCAGATTGCCCATGAATAGAGATCTCAGTCGCTTTTCTGGAGCTTTGCTTTGGGATGGCTTAAAAAAAAAAAAAGTTTCAAAAGACAATGCAATTCCATATGTGTCCACAAGACGGCGACATAATCGCTCAAAACTGGTTTTTTACCAGGTATCCTGGTTAATAATACCCATTTTTTCCCCCTTGATGGACTTACTATTAATGAAGTCAAACTTCCCGCAAGTGCCCTTTTTTTGGGCACTAAACTCGACATTTTTAGGCGTAAAAATATCTACAATGCTAACGCCTTCAGAAAATGTGACATGAAGTTTTGGAGCTTGTCGGCAATACAACAAAATAGTATCCATATCAAATAGCAGATATGTCAACATATGAGTACTTGCCATTTCGCATGCTGGGCTTTCAAAATGGTTGTGTGTTTTTATTTTGTTTTTTGGGTTTTTTTTTTTGTTTAAATCTGTTATTGATCTCAGAGGGGAAGAGAGAGAAATACCAATGATGAGAGAAACGTCCATCGGGTGCCCCCTGCACGCCCCACTCTGGGCATGGAGCCCACAACCCGGCATGTGCCGCGACCGGGAATGGAACCGCACGACCCCCCGGTTCCTAGGTCGAAGCTCGACCACTGACCCACACCGGCCGGAGGGCGTGGGTGGTTTTAATGGTCTCCTCTGCAGCCAAAGCCCCAAAGAACAGAGACAAAAGGAACGTTTGCTTGAAAATCAGAGGCTCCGGGGCCTGCGGGAGGGACTCGGACCCTCGCCCTCAGCCTGTGAACCGGCAGCCACGGTCAGGCGGCCCCGGGACAGGGTCCTCCCGAGACCCTAGTTCCTCTGCCTCCTGAAGTGCACCTCCCAGGCCTCCGGCCCCTGCCCCTCACCTGACAGGCCGGCCCCACCCGCAGCCCTGCAAACTGGCACAGCCGCCACTGTTTTTTCTCTCTAAAAGAAGATAACACATTTTTATTGATTTCAGGGAGGGGGATACACACCCACGGTGAGAATCGGCGGCCTCCTGCACCTCCACACCGGGAATGGAGCCCCCAGCCCGGGCATCGAACCAGGAATCAGACCGGAGACCTCCTGATTCGTAGGTCGAAGCTCAACCACTGGGCCTCCCTGGCCGGGCGCACCCACGTGTAATCGCTGTGCTGGGGAAGAAAGACTCCTTGGCTGTGGGCTGTTAACTCTGTTAACTTAGGGTTAACAGCGCATTAACTCAGGGTTAACACCGCATTTGCTCTGAGGGTGTCCTGGGTTTGATCTACCCCTGCGGAGGGGTCAGCCCAGCTCCCGAACACTTGCGGTTCGGAGGTCCTGGGGGCCTTGGCTAAGTCCCGGTTCTGGTTACTTTCCGGGGGGCGTCTCTGGAGCCTAGGGGGTCGCTGATTGCGGACATTTGTACCCGCTGGTTCAGCAGAGTGTTAAGCACTCGAGTCTGTAAAAGGTTCGAGGACGAGGACTGGCGAGAGATGAAGACCCAATGCAGAGTTCGCCTCTCACGGGAAGGGGGTGTAAGCCGGTGAGGGGGGGGAGTCTCTGGCCACCTGCGAAGGGCATTCCTGGGACAAAGGGCGACATTTGAATCCCGCCAGAGGACTGGGCGGCACAGAAGCATCAGCGTGAACTTCCCGATTCTGACGGTTGTGCAGGAGGACGCCCTGGTTTATAGGAAATTGCCCCTGAAGTATGTGGGAGAACAACATTTAAAATATTTGCAGGCGTCACAGGGTATCACACGGGTGATTTCAGATTGCTCATGAATAGAGATCTCAGTCGCTTTTCTGGAGCTTTGCTTTGGGATGGCTTAAAAAAAAAAAAGTTTCAAAAGACAATGCAATTCCATATGTGTCCACAAGACGGCGACATAATCGCCCAAAACTGGTTTTTTACCAGGTATCCTGGTTAATAATACCCATTTTTTCCCCCTTGATGGACTTACTATTAATGAAGTCAAACTTCCCGCAAGTGCCCTTTTTTTGGGCACTAAACTCGACATTTTTAGGCGTAAAAATATCTACAATGCTAACGCCTTCAGAAAATGTGACATGAAGTTTTGGAGCTTGTCGGCAATACAACAAAATAGTATCCATATAAAATAGCAGATATGTCAACATATGAGTACTTGCCATTTCGCATGCTGGGCTTTCAAAATGGTTGTGTGTTTTTATTTTGTTTTTGGGGTTTTTTTTTGTTTAAATCTGTTATTGATCTCAGAGGGGAAGAGAGAGAAATACCAATGATGAGAGAAACGTCCATCGGGTGCCCCCTGCACGCCCCACTCTGGGCATGGAGCCCACAACCCGGCATGTGCCGCGACCGGGAATGGAACCGCACGACCCCCCGGTTCCTAGGTCGAAGCTCGACCACTGACCCACACCGGCCGGAGGGCGTGGGTGGTTTTAATGGTCTCCTCTGCAGCCAAAGGCCCAAAGAACGGAGACAAAAGGAACGTTTGCTTGAAAATCAGAGGCTCCGGGGCCTGCGGGAGGGACTCGGACCCTCGCCCTCAGCCTGTGAACCGGCAGCCACGGTCAGGCGGCCCCGGGACAGGGTCCTCCCGACACCCTAGTTCCTCTGCCTCCTCAAGTGCACCTCCCAGGCCTCCGGCCCCTGCCCCTCACCTGACAGGCAGGCCCCACCCGCAGCCCTGCAAACTGGCACAGCCGCCACTGTTTTTTCTCTCTAAAAGAAGATAACACATTTTTATTGATTTCAGGGAGGGGGATACACACCCACGGTGAGAATCGGCGGCCTCCTGCACCTCCACACCGGGAATGGAGCCCCCAGCCCGGGCATCGAACCAGGAATCAGACCGGAGACCTCCTGATTCATAGGTCGAAGCTCAACCACTTGTGGGCTGTTAACTCTGTTAACTTAGGGTTAACAGCGCATTAACTCAGTGTTAACACCACGTGTAATCGCTGTGCCGGGGAAGAAAGACTCCTTGGCTGTGGGCTGTTAACTCTGTTAACTTAGGGTTAACAGCGCATTAAGTCAGGGTTAACACCGCATTTGCTCTGAGGGTGTCCTGGGTTTGATCCACCCCTGCGGAGGGGTCACCCCAGCTCCCGAACACTTGCGGTTCAGAGGTCCTGGGGGCCTTGGCTAAGTCCCGGTTCTGGTTACTTTCCGGGGGGCGTCTCTGGAGCCTAGGGGGTCCCTGATTGCGGACATTTGTACCCGCTGGTTCAGCAGAGTGTTAAGCACTCGAGTCTGTAAAAGGTTCGAGGACGAGGACTGGCGAGAGATGAAGACCCAATGCAGAGTGCGCCTCTCACGGGAAGGGGGTGTAAGCCGGTGAGGGGGGGGGTCTCTGGCCACCTGCGAAGGGCATTCCTGGGACAAAGGGCGACATTTGAATCCCGCCAGAGGACTGGGCGGCACAGACGCATCAGCGTGAACTTCCCGATTCTGACGGTTGTGCAGGAGGACGCCCTGGTTTATAGGAAATTGCCCCTGAAGTATGTGGGAGAACAAAATTTAAAATATTTGCAGGCGTCACAGGGTATCACACGGGTGATTTCAGATTGCTCATGAATAGAGATCTCTGTGCTATACTCATCGCTTTTCTGGAGCTTTGCTTTGGGATGGCTTAAAAAAAAAAAAAGTTTCAAAAGACAATGCAATTCCATATGTGTCCACAAGACGGCGACATAATCGCCAAAAACTGGTTTTTTACCAGGTATCGTGGTTAATAATACCCATTTTTTCCCCCTTGATGGACTTACTATTAATGAAGTCAAACTTCCCGCAAGTGCCCTTTTTTTGGGCACTAAACTCGACATTTTTAGGCGTAAAAATATCTACAATGTTAACGCCTTCAGAAAATGTGACATGAAGTTTTGGAGCTTGTCGGCAATACAACAAAATAGTATCCATATCAAATCGCAGATATGTCAACATATGAGTACTTGCCATTTCGCTTGCTGGGCTTTCAAAATGGTTGTGTGTTTTTATTTTGTTTTTGGGTTTTTTTTTTGTTTAAATCTGTTATTGATCTCAGAGGGGAAGAGAGAGAAATACCAATGATGAGAGAAACGTCCATCGGGTGCCCCCTGCACGCCCCACTCTGGGCATGGAGCCCACAACCCGGCATGTGCCGCGACCGGGAATGGAACCGCACGACCCCCCGGTTCCTAGGTCGAAGCTCGACCACTGACCCACACCGGCCGGAGGGCGTGGGTGGTTTTAATGGTCTCCTCTGCAGCCAAAGCCCCAAAGAACAGAGACAAAAGGAACGTTTGCTTGAAAATCAGAGGCTCCGGGGCCTGCGGGAGGGACTCGGACCCTCGCCCTCAGCCTGAGAACCGGCAGCCACGGTCAGGCGGCCCCGGGACAGGGTCCTCCCGACACCCTAGTTCCTCTGCCTCCTGAAGTGCACCTCCCAGGCCTCCGGCCCCTGCCCCTCACCTGACAGGCAGGCCCCACCCGCAGCCCTGCAAACTGGCACAGCCGCCACTGTTTTTTCTCTCTAAAAGAAGATAACACATTTTTATTGATTTCAGGGAGGGGGATACACACCCACGGTGAGAATCGGCGGCCTCCTGCACCTCCACACCGGGAATGGAGCCCCCAGCCCGGGCATCGAACCAGGAATCAGACCGGAGACCTCCTGATTCATAGGTCGAAGCTCAACCACTTGTGGGCTGTTAACTCTGTTAACTTAGGGTTAACAGCGCATTAACTCAGTGTTAACACCACGTGTAATCGCTGTGCCGGGGAAGAAAGACTCCTTGGCTGTGGGCTGTTAACTCTGTTAACTTAGGGTTAACAGTGCATTAACTCAGGGTTAACACCGCATTTGCTCTGAGGGTGTCCTGGGTTTGATCTACCCCTGCGGAGGGGTCACCCCAGCTCCCGAACACTTGCGGTTCGGAGGTCCTGGGGGCCTTGGCTAAGTCCCGGTTCTGGTTACTTTCCGGGGGGCGTCTCTGGAGCCTAGGGGGTCCCTGATTGCGGACATTTGTACCCGCTGGTTCAGCAGAGTGTTAAGCACTCGAGTCTGTAAAAGGTTCGAGGACGAGGACTGGCGAGAGATGAAGACCCAATGCAGAGTGCGCCTCTCACGGGAAGGGGGTGTAAGCCGGTGAGGGGGGGGGGTCTCTGGCCACCTGCGAAGGGCATTCCTGGGACAAAGGGCGACATTTGAATCCCGCCAGAGGACTGGGCGGCACAGACGCATCAGCGTGAACTTCCCGATTCTGACGGTTGTGCAGGAGGACGCCCTGGTTTATAGGAAATTGCCCCTGAAGTATGTGGGAGAACAACATTTAAAATATTTGCAGGCGTCACAGGGTATCACACGGGTGATTTCAGATTGCTCATGAATAGAGATCTCAGTCGCTTTTCTGGAGCTTTGCTTTGGGATGGCTTAAAAAAAAAAAGTTTCAAAAGACAATGCAATTCCATATGTGTCCACAAGACGGCGACATAATCGCTCAAAACTGGTTTTTTACCAGGTATCGTGGTTAATAATACCCATTTTTTCCCCCTTGATGGACTTACTATTAATGAAGTCAAACTTCCCGCAAGTGCCCTTTTTTTGGGCACTAAACTCGACATTTTTAGGCGTAAAAATATCTACAATGTTAACGCCTTCAGAAAATGTGACATGAAGTTTTGGAGCTTGTCGGCAATACAACAAAATAGTATCCATATCAAATAGCAGATATGTCAACATATGAGTACTTGCCATTTCGCATGCTGGGCTTTCAAAATGGTTGTGTGTTTTTATTTTGTTTTTGGGTTTTTTTTTTTTTTTAAATCTGTTATTGATCTCAGAGGGGAAGAGAGAGAAATACCAATGATGAGAGAAACGTCCATCGGGTGCCCCCTGCACGCCCCACTCTGGGCATGGAGCCCACAACCCGGCATGTGCCGCGACCGGGAATGGAACCGCACGACCCCCCGGTTCCTAGGTCGAAGCTCGACCACTGACCCACACCGGCCGGAGGGCGTGGGTGGTTTTAATGGTCTCCTCTGCAGCCAAAGCCCCAAAGAACGGAGACAAAAGGAACGTTTGCTTGAAAATCAGAGGCTCCGGGGCCTGCGGGAGGGACTCGGACCCTCGCCCTCAGCCTGTGAACCGGCAGCCACGGTCAGGCGGCCCCGGGACAGGGTCCTCCAGACACCCTAGTTCCTCTGCCTCCTGAAGTGCACCTCCCAGGCCTCCGGCCCCTGCCCCTCACCTGACAGGCAGGCCCCACCCGCAGCCCTGCAAACAGGCACAGCCGCCACTGTTTTTTCTCTCTAAAAGAAGATAACACATTTTTATTGATTTCAGGGAGGGGGATACACACCCACGGTGAGAATCGGCGGCCTCCTGCACCTCCACACCGGGAATGGAGCCCCCAGCCCGGGCATCGAACCAGGAATCAGACCGGAGACCTCCTGATTCATAGGTCGAAGCTCAACCACTTGTGGGCTGTTAACTCTGTTAACTTAGGGTTAACAGCGCATTAACTCAGTGTTAACACCACGTGTAATCGCTGTGCCCGGGAAGAAAGACTCCTTGGCTGTGGGCTGTTAACTCTGTTAACTTAGGGTTAACAGCGCATTAACTCAGGGTTAACACCGCATTTGCTCTGAGGGTGTCCTGGGTTTGATCCACCCCTGCGGAGGGGTCACCCCAGCTCCCGAACACTTGCGGTTCAGAGGTCCTGGGGGCCTTGGCTAAGTCCCGGTTCTGGTTACTTTCCGGGGGGCGTCTCTGGAGCCTAGGGGGTCCCTGATTGCGGACATTTGTACCCGCTGGTTCAGCAGAGTGTTAAGCACTCGAGTCTGTAAAAGGTTCGAGGACGAGGACTGGCGAGAGATGAAGACCCAATGCAGAGTGCGCCTCTCACGGGAAGGGGGTGTAAGCCGGTGAGGGGGGGGGGTCTCTGGCCACCTGCGAAGGGCATTCCTGGGACAAAGGGCGACATTTGAATCCCGCCAGAGGACTGGGCGGCACAGACGCATCAGCGTGAACTTCCCGATTCTGACGGTTGTGCAGGAGGACGCCCTGGTTTATAGGAAATTGCCCCTGAAGTATGTGGGAGAACAAAATTTAAAATATTTGCAGGCGTCACAGGGTATCACACGGGTGATTTCAGATTGCCCATGAATAGAGATCTCAGTCGCTTTTCTGGAGCTTTGCTTTGGGATGGCTTAAAAAAAAAAAAAGTTTCAAAAGACAATGCAATTCCATATGTGTCCACAAGACGGCGACATAATCGCCCAAAACTGGTTTTTTACCAGGTATCGTGGTTAATAATACCCATTTTTTCCCCCTTGATGGACTTACTATTAATGAAGTCAAACTTCCCGCAAGTGCCCTTTTTTTGGGCACTAAACTCGACATTTTTAGGCGTAAAAATATCTACAATGCTAACGCCTTCAGAAAATGTGACATGAAGTTTTGGAGCTTGTCGGCAATACAACAAAATAGTATCCATATCAAATAGCAGATATGTCAACATATGAGTACTTGCCATTTCGCATGCTGGGCTTTCAAAATGGTTGTGTGTTTTTATTTTGTTTTTGGGTTTTTTTTTTTGTTTAAATCTGTTATTGATCTCAGAGGGGAAGAGAGAGAAATACCAATGATGAGAGAAACGTCCATCGGGTGCCCCCTGCACGCCCCACTCTGGGCATGGAGCCCACAACCCGGCATGTGCCGCGACCGGGAATGGAACCGCACGACCCCCCGGTTCCTAGGTCGAAGCTCGACCACTGACCCACACCGGCCGGAGGGCGTGGGTGGTTTTAATGGTCTCCTCTGCAGCCAAAGCCCCAAAGAACGGAGACAAAAGGAACGTTTGCTTGAAAATCAGAGGCTCCGGGGCCTGCGGGAGGGACTCGGACCCTCGCCCTCAGCCTGTGAACCGGCAGCCACGGTCAGGCGGCCCCGGGACAGGGTCCTCCCGACACCCTAGTTCCTCTGCCTCCTGAAGTGCACCTCCCAGGCCTCCGGCCCCTGCCCCTCACCTGACAGGCAGGCCCCACCCGCAGCCCTGCAAACTGGCACAGCCGCCACTGTTTTTTCTCTCTAAAAGAAGATAACACATTTTTATTGATTTCAGGGAGGGGGATACACACCCACGGTGAGAATCGGCGGCCTCCTGCACCTCCACACCGGGAATGGAGCCCCCAGCCCTGGCATCGAACCTGGAATCAGACCGGAGACCTCCTGATTCATAGGTCGAAGCTCAACCACTTGTGGGCTGTTAACTCTGTTAACTTAGGGTTAACAGCGCATTAACTCAGTGTTAACACCACGTGTAATCGCTGCGCCGGGGAAGAAAGACTCCTTGGCTGTGGGCTGTTAACTCTGTTAACTTAGGGTTAACAGCGCATTAAGTCAGGGTTAACACCGCATTTGCTCTGAGGGTGTCCTGGGTTTGATCCACCCCTGCGGAGGGGTCACCCCAGCTCCCGAACACTTGCGGTTCGGAGGTCCTGGGGGCCTTGGCTACGTCCCGGTTCTGGTTACTTTCCGGGGGGCGTCTCTGGAGCCTAGGGGGTCCCTGATTGCGGACATTTGTACCCGCTGGTTCAGCAGAGTGTTAAGCACTCGAGTCTGTAAAAGGTTCGAGGACGAGGACTGGCGAGAGATGAAGACCCAATGCAGAGTGCGCCTCTCACGGGAAGGGGGTGTAAGCCGGTGGGGGGGGGGGTCTCTGGCCACCTGCGAAGGGCATTCCTGGGACAAAGGGCGACATTTGAATCCCGCCAGAGGACTGGGCGGCACAGACGCATCAGCGTGAACTTCCCGATTCTGACGGTTGTGCAGGAGGACGCCCTGGTTTATAGGAAATTGCCCCTGAAGTATGTGGGAGAACAACATTTAAAATATTTGCAGGCGTCACAGGGTATCACACGGGTGATTTCAGATTGCTCATGAATAGAGATCTCAGTCGCTTTTCTGGAGCTTTGCTTTGGGATGGCTTAAAAAAAAAAAGTTTCAAAAGACAATGCAATTCCATATGTGTCCACAAGACGGCGACATAATCGCCCAAAACTGGTTTTTTACCAGGTATCGTGGTTAATAATACCCATTTTTTCCCCCTTGATGGACTTACTATTAATGAAGTCAAACTTCCCGCAAGTGCCCTTTTTTTGGGCACTAAACTCGACATTTTTAGGCGTAAAAATATCTACAATGTTAACGCCTTCAGAAAATGTGACATGAAGTTTTGGAGCTTGTCGGCAATACAACAAAATAGTATCCATATCAAATCGCAGATATGTCAACATATGAGTACTTGCCATTTCGCTTGCTGGGCTTTCAAAATGGTTGTGTGTTTTTATTTTGTTTTTGGGTTTTTTTTTTGTTTAAATCTGTTATTGATCTCAGAGGGGAAGAGAGAGAAATACCAATGATGAGAGAAACGCCCATCGGGTGCCCCCTGCACGCCCCACTCTGGGCATGGAGCCCACAACCCGGCATGTGCCGCGACCGGGAATGGAACCGCACGACCCCCCGGTTCCTAGGTCGAAGCTCGACCACTGACCCACACCGGCCGGAGGGCGTGGGTGGTTTTAATGGTCTCCTCTGCAGCCAAAGCCCCAAAGAACGGAGACAAAAGGAACGTTTGCTTGAAAATCAGAGGCTCCGGGGCCTGCGGGAGGGACTCGGACCCGCGCCCTCAGCCTGAGAACCGGCAGCCACGGTCAGGCGGCCCCGGGACAGGGTCCTCCCGACACCCTAGTTCCTCTGCCTCCTGAAGTGCACCTCCCAGGCCTCCGGCCCCTGCCCCTCACCTGACAGGCAGGCCCCACCCGCAGCCCTGCAAACTGGCACAGCCGCCACTGTTTTTTCTCTCTAAAAGAAGATAACACATTTTTATTGATTTCAGGGAGGGGGATACACACCCACGGTGAGAATCGGCGGCCTCCTGCACCTCCACACCGGGAATGGAGCCCCCAGCCCGGGCATCGAACCAGGAATCAGACCGGAGACCTCCTGATTCATAGGTCGAAGCTCAACCACTTGTGGGCTGTTAACTCTGTTAACTTAGGGTTCACAGCGCATTAACTCAGGGTTAACACCAGTGTAATCGCTGCTCCGGGAAGAAAGACTCCTTGGCTGTGGGCTGTTAACTCTGTTAACTTAGGGTTCACAGCGCATTAAGTCAGGGTTAACACCGCATTTGCTCTGAGGGTGTCCTGGGTTTGATCCACCCCTGCGGAGGGGTCACCCCAGCTCCCGAACACTTGCGGTTCGGAGGTCCTGGGGGCCTTGGCTACGTCCCGGTTCTGGTTACTTTCCGGGGGGCGTCTCTGGAGCCTAGGGGGTCCCTGATTGCGGACATTTGTACCCGCTGGTTCAGCAGAGTGTTAAGCACTCGAGTCTGTAAAAGGTTCGAGGACGAGGACTGGCGAGAGATGAAGACCCAATGCAGAGTGCGCCTCTCACGGGAAGGGGGTGTAAGCCGGTGAGGGCGGGGGGGTCTCTGGCCACCTGCGAAGGGCATTCCTGGGACAAAGGGCGACATTTGAATCCCGCCAGAGGACTGGGCGGCACAGACGCATCAGCGTGAACTTCCCGATTCTGACGGTTGTGCAGGAGGACGCCCTGGTTTATAGGAAATTGCCCCTGAAGTATGTGGGAGAACAAAATTTAAAATATTTGCAGGCGTCACAGGGTATCACACGGGTGATTTCAGATTGCCCATGAATAGAGATCTCTGTGCTATACTCGTCGCTTTTCTGTAGCTTTGCTTTGGGATGGCTTAAAAAAAAAAAAAAAGTTTCAAAAGACAATGCAATTCCATATGTGTCCACAAGACGGCGACATAATCGCCCAAAACTGGTTTTTTACCAGGTATCCTGGTTAATAATACCCATTTTTTCCCCCTTGATGGACTTACTATTAATGAAGTCAAACTTCCCGCAAGTGCCCTTTTTTTGGGCACTAAACTCGACATTTTTAGGCGTAAAAATATCTACAATGTTAACGCCTTCAGAAAATGTGACATGAAGTTTTGGAGCTTGTCGGCAATACAACAAAATAGTATCCATATCAAATCGCAGATATGTCAACATATGAGTACTTGCCATTTCGCTTGCTGGGCTTTCAAAATGGTTGTGTGTTTTTATTTTGTTTTTTGGCTTTTTTTTTTTTGTTTAAATCTGTTATTGATCTCAGAGGGGAAGAGAGAGAAATACCAATGATGAGAGAAACGTCCATCGGGTGCCCCCTGCACGCCCCACTCTGGGCATGGAGCCCACAACCCGGCATGTGCCGCGACCGGGAATGGAACCGCACGACCCCCCGGTTCCTAGGTCGAAGCTCGACCACTGACCCACACCGGCCGGAGGGCGTGGGTGGTTTTAATGGTCTCCTCTGCAGCCAAAGCCCCAAAGAACAGAGACAAAAGGAACGTTTGCTTGAAAATCAGAGGCTCCGGGGCCTGCGGGAGGGACTCGGACCCTCGCCCTCAGCCTGTGAACCGGCAGCCACGGTCAGGCGGCCCCGGGACAGGGTCCTCCCGACACCCTAGTTCCTCTGCCTCCTGAAGTGCACCTCCCAGGCCTCCGGCCCCTGCCCCTCACCTGACAGGCAGGCCCCACCCGCAGCCCTGCAAACTGGCACAGCCGCCACTGTTTTTTCTCTCTAAAAGAAGATAACACATTTTTATTGATTTCAGGGAGGGGGATACACACCCACGGTGAGAATCGGCGGCCTCCTGCACCTCCACACCGGGAATGGAGCCCCCAGCCCGGGCATCGAACCAGGAATCAGACCGGAGACCTCCTGATTCATAGGTCGAAGCTCAACCACTTGTGGGCTGTTAACTCTGTTAACTTAGGGTTAACAGCGCATTAACTCAGGGTTAACACCACGTGTAATCGCTGCGCCTGGGAAGAAAGACTCCTTGGCTGTGGGCTGTTAACTCTGTTAACTTAGGGTTCACAGCGCATTAACTCAGGGTTAACACCGCATTTGCTCTGAGGGTGTCCTGGGTTTGATCCACCCCTGCGGAGGGGTCACCCCAGCTCCCGAACACTTGCGGTTCGGAGGTCCTGGGGGCCTTGGCTACGTCCCGGTTCTGGTTACTTTCCGGGGGGCGTCTCTGGAGCCTAGGGGGTCCCTGATTGCGGACATTTGTACCCGCTGGTTCAGCAGAGTGTTAAGCACTCGAGTCTGTAAAAGGTTCGAGGACGAGGACTGGCGAGAGATGAAGACCCAATGCAGAGTGCGCCTCTCACGGGAAGGGGGTGTAAGCCGGTGAGGGCGGGGGGGTCTCTGGCCACCTGCGAAGGGCATTCCTGGGACAAAGGGCGACATTTGAATCCCGCCAGAGGACTGGGCGGCACAGACGCATCAGCGTGAACTTCCCGATTCTGACGGTTGTGCAGGAGGACGCCCTGGTTTATAGGAAATTGCCCCTGAAGTATGTGGGAGAACAAAATTTAAAATATTTGCAGGCGTCACAGGGTATCACACGGGTGATTTCAGATTGCCCATGAATAGCGATCTCTGTGCTATACTCGTCGCTTTTCTGGAGCTTTGCTTTGGGATGGCTTAAAAAAAAAAAAGTTTCAAAAGACAATGCAATTCCAGATGTGTCCACAAGACGGCGACATAATCGCCCAAAACTGGTTTTTTACCAGTTATCGCGGTTAATAATACCCATTTTTCCCCCTTGATGGACTTACTATTAATGAAGTCAAACTTCCCGCAAGTGCCCTTTTTTTGGGAACTAAACTCGACATTTTTAGGCGTAAAAATATCTACAATGTTAACGCCTTCAGAAAATGTGACATGAAGTTTTGGAGCTTGTCGGCAATACAACAAAATAGTATCCATATCAAATCGCAGATATGTCAACATATGAGTACTTGCCATTTCGCTTGCTGGGCTTTCAAAATGGTTGTGTGTTTTTATTTTGTTTTTTGGGTTATTTTTTTTTGTTTAAATCTGTTATTGATCTCAGAGGGGAAGAGAGAGAAATACCAATGATGAGAGAAACGTCCATCGGGTGCCCCCTGCACGCCCCACTCTGGGCATGGAGCCCACAACCCGGCATGTGCCGCGACCGGGAATGGAACCGCACGACCCCCCGGTTCCTAGGTCGAAGCTCGACCACTGACCCACACCGGCCGGAGGGCGTGGGTGGTTTTAATGGTCTCCTCTGCAGCCAAAGCCCCAAAGAACGGAGACAAAAGGAACGTTTGCTTGAAAATCAGAGGCTCCGGGGCCTGCGGGAGGGACTCGGACCCTCGCCCTCAGCCTGTGAACCGGCAGCCACGGTCAGGCGGCCCCGGGACAGGGTCCTCCCGAGACCCTAGTTCCTCTGCCTCCTGAAGTGCACCTCCCAGGCCTCCGGCCCCTGCCCCTCACCTGACAGGCAGGCCCCACCCGCAGCCCTGCAAACTGGCACAGCCGCCACTGTTTTTTCTCTCTAAAAGAAGATAACACATTTTTATTGATTTCAGGGAGGGGGATACACACCCACGGTGAGAATCGGCGGCCTCCTGCACCTCCACACCGGGAATGGAGCCCCCAGCCCTGGCATCGAACCTGGAATCAGACCGGAGACCTCCTGATTCATAGGTCGAAGCTCAACCACTTGTGGGCTGTTAACTCTGTTAACTTAGGGTTAACAGCGCATTAACTCAGTGTTAACACCACGTGTAATCGCTGCGCCGGGGAAGAAAGACTCCTTGGCTGTGGGCTGTTAACTCTGTTAACTTAGGGTTAACAGCGCATTAAGTCAGGGTTAACACCGCATTTGCTCTGAGGGTGTCCTGGGTTTGATCCCCCCCTGCGGAGGGGTCACCCCAGCTCCCGAACACTTGCGGTTCGGAGGTCCTGGGGGCCTTGGCTACGTCCCGGTTCTGGTTACTTTCCGGGGGGCGTCTCTGGAGCCTAGGGGGTCCCTGATTGCGGACATTTGTACCCGCTGGTTCAGCAGAGTGTTAAGCACTCGAGTCTGTAAAAGGTTCGAGGACGAGGACTGGCGAGAGATGAAGACCCAATGCAGAGTGCGCCTCTCACGGGAAGGGGGTGTAAGCCGGTGGGGGGGGGGGTCTCTGGCCACCTGCGAAGGGCATTCCTGGGACAAAGGGCGACATTTGAATCCCGCCAGAGGACTGGGCGGCACAGACGCATCAGCGTGAACTTCCCGATTCTGACGGTTGTGCAGGAGGACGCCCTGGTTTATAGGAAATTGCCCCTGAAGTATGTGGGAGAACAAAATTTAAAATATTTGCAGGCGTCACAGGGTATCACACGGGTGATTTCAGATTGCTCATGAATAGAGATCTCAGTCGCTTTTCTGTAGCTTTGCTTTGGGATGGCTTAAAAAAAAAAAGTTTCAAAAGACAATGCAAAAAAAAAAAAAGACAATGCAATTCCATATGTGTCCACAAGACGGCGACATAATCGCCCAAAACTGGTTTTTTACCAGGTATCCTGGTTAATAATACCCATTTTTTCCCCCTTGATGGACTTACTATTAATGAAGTCAAACTTCCCGCAAGTGCCCTTTTTTTGGGCACTAAACTCGACATTTTTAGGCGTAAAAATATCTACAATGTTAACGCCTTCAGAAAATGTGACATGAAGTTTTGGAGCTTGTCGGCAATACAACAAAATAGTATCCATATCAAATCGCAGATATGTCAACATATGAGTACTTGCCATTTCGCTTGCTGGGCTTTCAAAATGGTTGTGTGTTTTTATTTTGTTTTTTGGGTTTTTTTTTTGTTTAAATCTGTTATTGATCTCAGAGGGGAAGAGAGAGAAATACCAATGATGAGAGAAACGTCCATCGGGTGCCCCCTGCACGCCCCACTCTGGGCATGGAGCCCACAACCCGGCATGTGCCGCGACCGGGAATGGAACCGCACGACCCCCCGGTTCCTAGGTCGAAGCTCGACCACTGACCCACACCGGCCGGAGGGCGTGGGTGGTTTTAATGGTCTCCTCTGCAGCCAAAGCCCCAAAGAACAGAGACAAAAGGAACGTTTGCTTGAAAATCAGAGGCAATCGGGGCCTGCGGGAGGGACTCGGACCCTCGCCCTCAGCCTGTGAACCGGCAGCCACGGTCAGGCGGCCCCGGGACAGGGTCCTCCCGACACCCTAGTTCCTCTGCCTCCTGAAGTGCACCTCCCAGGCCTCAGGCCCCTGCCCCTCACCTGACAGGCAGGCCCCACCCGCAGCCCTGCAAACTGGCACAGCCGCCACTGTTTTTTCTCTCTAAAAGAAGATAACACATTTTTATTGATTTCAGGGAGGGGGATACACACCCACGGTGAGAATCGGCGGCCTCCTGCACCTCCACACCGGGAATGGAGCCCCCAGCCCGGGCATCGAACCTGGAATCAGACCGGAGACCTCCTGATTCATAGGTCGAAGCTCAACCACTTGTGGGCTGTTAACTCTGTTAACTTAGGGTTAACAGCGCATTAACTCAGGGTTAACACCACGTGTAATCGCTGCGCCGGGGAAGAAAGACTCCTTGGCTGTGGGCTGTTAACTCTGTTAACTTAGGGTTAACAGCGCATTAACTCAGGGTTAACACCGCATTTGCTCTGAGGGTGTCCTGGGTTTGATCTACCCCTGCGGAGGGGTCAGCCCAGCTCCCGAACACTTGCGGTTCGGAGGTCCTGGGGGCCTTGGCTACGTCCCGGTTCTGGTTACTTTCCGGGGGGCGTCTCTGGAGCCTAGGGGGTCCCTGATTGCGGACATTTGTACCCGCTGGTTCAGCAGAGTGTTAAGCACTCGAGTCTGTAAAAGGTTCGAGGACGAGGACTGGCGAGAGATGAAGACCCAATGCAGAGTGCGCCTCTCACGGGAAGGGGGTGTAAGCCGGTGGGGGGGGGGTCTCTGGCCACCTGCGAAGGGCATTCCTGGGACAAAGGGCGACATTTGAATCCCGCCAGAGGACTGGGCGGCACAGACGCATCAGCGTGAACTTCCCGATTCTGACGGTTGTGCAGGAGGACGCCCTGGTTTATAGGAAATTGCCCCTGAAGTATGTGGGAGATCAAAATTTAAAATATTTGCAGGCGTCACAGGGTATCACACGGGTGATTTCAGATTGCCCATGAATAGCGATCTCTGTCGCTTTACTCGTCGCTTTTCTTTGGGATGGCTTAAAAAAAAAAAAGTTTCAAAAGACAATGCAATTCCATATGTGTCCACAAGACGGCGACATAATCGCCCAAAACTGGTTTTTTACCAGGTATCCTGGTTAATAATACCCATTTTTTCCCCCTTGATGGACTTACTATTAATGAAGTCAAACTTCCCGCAAGTGCCCTTTTTTTGGGCACTAAACTCGACATTTTTAGGCGTAAAAATATCTACAATGTTAACGCCTTCAGAAAATGTGACATGAAGTTTTGGAGCTTGTCGGCAATACAACAAAATAGTATCCATATCAAATCGCAGATATGTCAACATATGAGTACTTGCCATTTCGCTTGCTGGGCTTTCAAAATGGTTGTGTGTTTTTATTTTGTTTTTTGGGTGTTTTTTTTTTTTTGTTTAAATCTGTTATTGATCTCAGAGGGGAAGAGAGAGAAATACCAATGATGAGAGAAACGTCCATCGGGTGCCCCCTGCACGCCCCACTCTGGGCATGGAGCCCACAACCCGGCATGTGCCGCGACCGGGAATGGAACCGCACGACCCCCCGGTTCCTAGGTCGAAGCTCGACCACTGACCCACACCGGCCGGAGGGCGTGGGTGGTTTTAATGGTCTCCTCTGCAGCCAAAGCCCCAAAGAACGGAGACAAAAGGAACGTTTGCTTGAAAATCAGAGGCAATCGGGGCCTGCGGGAGGGACTCGGACCCTCGCCCTCAGCCTGTGAACCGGCAGCCACGGTCAGGCGGCCCCGGGACAGGGTCCTCCCGAGACCCTAGTTCCTCTGCCTCCTGAAGTGCACCTCCCAGGCCTCAGGCCCCTGCCCCTCACCTGACAGGCAGGCCCCACCCGCAGCCCTGCAAACTGGCACAGCCGCCACTGTTTTTTCTCTCTAAAAGAAGATAACACATTTTTATTGATTTCAGGGAGGGGGATACACACCCACGGTGAGAATCGGCGGCCTCCTGCACCTCCACACCGGGAATGGAGCCCCCAGCCCGGGCATCGAACCAGGAATCAGACCGGAGACCTCCTGATTCATAGGTCGAAGCTCAACCACTTGTGGGCTGTTAACTCTGTTAACTTAGGGTTAACAGCGCATTAACTCAGGGTTAACACCACGTGTAATCGCTGCGCCAGGGAAGAAAGACTCCTTGGCTGTGGGCTGTTAACTCTGTTAACTTAGGGTTAACAGCGCATTAACTCAGGGTTAACACCGCATTTGCTCTGAGGGTGTCCTGGGTTTGATCTACCCCTGCGGAGGGGTCACCCCAGCTCCCGAACACTTGCGGTTCGGAGGTCCTGGGGGCCTTGGCTACGTCCCGGTTCTGGTTACTTTCCGGGGGGCGTCTCTGGAGCCTAGGGGGTCCCTGATTGCGGACATTTGTACCCGCTGGTTCAGCAGAGTGTTAAGCACTCGAGTCTGTAAAAGGTTCGAGGACGAGGACTGGCGAGAGATGAAGACCCAATGCAGAGTGCGCCTCTCACGGGAAGGGGGTGTAAGCCGGTGGGGGGGGGGGTCTCTGGCCACCTGCGAAGGGCATTCCTGGGACAAAGGGCGACATTTGAATCCCGCCAGAGGACTGGGCGGCACAGACGCATCAGCGTGAACTTCCCGATTCTGACGGTTGTGCAGGAGGACGCCCTGGTTTATAGGAAATTGCCCCTGAAGTATGTGGGAGAACAACATTTAAAATATTTGCAGGCGTCACAGGGTATCACACGGGTGATTTCAGATTGCTCATGAATAGAGATCTCAGTCGCTTTTCTGTAGCTTTGCTTTGGGATGGCTTAAAAAAAAAAAGTTTCAAAAGACAATGCAAAAAAAAAAAAAAGACAATGCAATTCCATATGTGTCCACAAGACGGCGACATAATCGCCCAAAACTGGTTTTTTACCAGGTATCCTGGTTAATAATACCCATTTTTTCCCCCTTGATGGACTTACTATTAATGAAGTCAAACTTCCCGCAAGTGCCCTTTTTTTGGGCACTAAAATCGACATTTTTAGGCGTAAAAATATCTACAATGTTAACGCCTTCAGAAAATGTGACATGAAGTTTTGGAGCTTGTCGGCAATACAACAAAATAGTATCCATATCAAATCGCAGATATGTCAACATATGAGTACTTGCCATTTCGCTTGCTGGGCTTTCAAAATGGTTGTGTGTTTTTATTTTGTTTATTTGGTTTTTTTTTGTTTGTTTAAATCTGTTATTGATCTCAGAGGGGAAGAGAGAGAAATACCAATGATGAGAGAAACGTCCATCGGGTGCCCCCTGCACGCCCCACTCTGGGCATGGAGCCCACAACCCGGCATGTGCCGCGACCGGGAATGGAACCGCACGACCCCCCGGTTCCTAGGTCGAAGCTCGACCACTGACCCACACCGGCCGGAGGGCGTGGGTGGTTTTAATGGTCTCCTCTGCAGCCAAAGCCCCAAAGAACAGAGACAAAAGGAACGTTTGCTTGAAAATCAGAGGCTCCGGGGCCTGCGGGAGGGACTCGGACCCTCGCCCTCAGCCTGTGAACCGGCAGCCACGGTCAGGCGGCCCCGGGACAGGGTCCTCCCGACACCCTAGTTCCTCTGCCTCCTGAAGTGCACCTCCCAGGCCTCCGGCCCCTGCCCCTCACCTGACAGGCCGGCCCCACCCGCAGCCCTGCAAACTGGCACAGCCGCCACTGTTTTTTCTCTCTAAAAGAAGATAACACATTTTTATTGATTTCAGGGAGGGGGATACACACCCACGGTGAGAATCGGCTGCCTCCTGCACCTCCACACCGGGAATGGAGCCCCCAGCCCGGGCATCGAACCAGGAATCAGACCGGAGACCTCCTGATTCATAGGTCGAAGCTCAAGCACTGGGCCTCACCGGCCGGGCGCACCCACGTGTAATCGCTGCGCCGGGGAAGAAAGACTCCTTGGCTGTGGGCTGTTAACTCTGTTAACTTAGGGTTCACAGCGCATTAACTCAGGGTTAACACCGCATTTGCTCTGAGGGTGTCCTGGGTTTGATCCACCCCTGCGGAGGGGTCACGCCAGCTCCCGAACACTTGCGGTTCGGAGGTCCTGGGGGCCTTGGCTACATCCCGGTTCTGGTTACTTTCCGGGGGGCGTCTCTGGAGCCTAGGGGGTCCCTGATTGCGGACATTTGTACCCGCTGGTTCAGCAGAGTGTTAAGCACTCGAGTCTGTAAAAGGTTCGAGGACGAGGACTGGCGAGAGATGAAGACCCAATGCAGAGTGCGCCTCTCACGGGAAGGGGGTGTAAGCCGGTGAGGGGGGGGGGGTCTCTGGCCACCTGCGAAGGGCATTCCTGGGACAAAGGGCGACATTTGAACCCCGCCAGAGGACTGGGCGGCACAGACGCATCAGCGTGAACTTCCCGATTCTGACGGTTGTGCAGTTGGACGCCCTGGTTTATAGGAAATTGCCCCTGAAGTATGTGGGAGAACAAAATTTAAAATATTTGCAGGCGTCACAGGGTATCACACGGGTGATTTCAGATTGCCCATGAATAGCGATCTCTGTGCTATACTCGTCGCTTTTCTGGAGCTTTGCTTTGGGATGGCTTAAAAAAAAAAAAAGTTTCAAAAGACAATGCAATTCCATATGTGTCCACAAGACGGCGACATAATCGCCCAAAACTGGTATTTTACCAGGTATCCTGGTTAATAATACCCATTTTTTCCCCCTTGATGGACTTACTATTAATGAAGTCAAACTTCCCGCAAGTGCCCTTTTTTTGGGCACTAAACTCGACATTTTTAGGCGTAAAAATATCTACAATGTTAACGCCTTCAGAAAATGTGACATGAAGTTTTGGAGCTTGTCGGCAATACAACAAAATAGTATCCATATCAAATCGCAGATATGTCAACATATGAGTACTTGCCATTTCGCTTGCTGGGCTTTCAAAATGGTTGTGTGTTTTTATTTTGTTTTTTGGGTTTTTTTTGTTTGTTTAAATGTGTTATTGATCTCAGAGGGGAAGAGAGAGAAATACCAATGATGAGAGAAACGTCCATCGGGTGCCCCCTGCACGCCCCACTCTGGGCATGGAGCCCACAACCCGGCATGTGCCCCGAACGGGAATGGAACCGCACGACCCCCGGTTCCTAGGTCGAAGCTCGACCACTGACCCACACCGGCCGGAGGGCGTGGGTGGTTTTAATGGTCTCCTCTGCAGCCAAAGGCCCAAAGAACAGAGACAAAAGGAACGTTTGCTTGAAAATCAGAGGCTCCGGGGCCTGCGGGAGGGACTCGGACCCGCGCCCTCAGCCTGAGAACCGGCAGCCACGGTCAGGCGGCCCCGGGACAGGGTCCTCCCGACACCCTAGTTCCTCTGCCTCCTGAAGTGCCACCTCCCAGGCCTCCGGCCCCTGCCCCTCACCTGACAGGCAGGCCCCACCCGCAGCCCTGCAAGCTGGCACAGCACCCAGTATTTTTTATCTCTAAAAGAATTTTTATTGATTTCCGGGTGAGGGATAGACATCGACGGTGAGAATCGGCTGTATCCTGTACCTGCACACCGGGGATGGGGGTCCTGAAGGTGGGGTGGCACTGCCCGCTTCGGATCAGCCCCGAGAGTCGACGTAGGTGCCCGGGTCACTATCGGGAATGCAGCTGCCCCGCGCTATGCTGTTGGTGGGGAATAAAAATGGCAGTTAAAAAACCATTATGTATTTATTGATTTGGCAGCGGAAGAGAAACATGAGTTATGAGAATCATGGATCAGCTGCCCCCTGCACGCCCCCTACTGGATGGGGATGGAGCCTGCAACCTGGGCATGTGCCCTAACCAGGAAAGGAAGTGGGTCCTCTTGGTTCATAGGCCGAAGCTCTAACCACTGAACCACACCGGCCAGGGCTGCAACATTTTTTTTAAATCTGCCCTCCCCTCTCCTCCCCCATGCTTGTCTCCAAGACCTGAAACTGACAGCCACCCTCAGTCAGTCAGTGTGGTGGCCGTGGGGCTGCTGTCGCACTGGAATGGAACCGGTCAGCCACAGCAGGGCCACAGGTCACGAACAGTGCTGGGCAGGACTGTGTGTAAAAGGTGCCCTTCCCTCTCTACAGCGGCTAAAGCTAAATTAGACGATTTGTGAGTTTTTAAGAAAAAGTAATATAGATATTTAAAATTTTTTAAACCTTTTCCGTTTGAAGTTCCATTCAGCATTCCTTTGTCCTCACTGGCTGTTTAGGTCGAGGCCGGGCAGGGAGTTGTAAGGGACTCACTGTCACCGGGTCATCTCCTACCTCAGGGAGGTCAGCGACTTGAGCGACGCCAGCGGGTCCAGGTCACCCTGTGAGAGGAGAGCAGACCCCCCCGCTGAGACGCTTCGCACCCCGGCTGCCTCGGAGCGAGGACCCCCTGGTCCTGTCCTCCGCGCTCCGGCACCTGATCGGCTTCTAGCGAACAAGCGGACCAATACCCTTGAGCTTCTGCACCTTCCCACCTTGGCCATCACAGCTTCTCTACCCCCAGTGGCGCTGCCTTTAAAAAGCGCCGTAAACACACAGCGAGCTGGTGTGTGGGGCTGCAATGGCTCAGGCCTGTAGTGTCTAGGCGGGCAGAGGTGACACTGGTCACCTTTAAACACGGACAAAAGTGAAGACAACTGTGCAGCAGGCGCTGTGAAAACAAACAAAAATATTTCTGGATGTTCAGTCGGGCATTCCTCTTGCCCTCGGATGGTCTAATGAAAAATGACAACAGCCGAAACCGGTGTGGCTCAGTGGATAGAGCGTCGGCCTGTGGACTCAAGGGTCCCAGGGTTCGATTCCGGTCAAGGGCATGTACCTTGGTTGCGGGCACATCCCCAGTAGGGGGGTGTGCAGGAGGCAGCTGATCGATGTTTCTCTCTCATCGATGTTTCTAACTCTCTATCCCTTTCTCTTCCTCTCTGTAAAAAAATCAATAAAAAATATTAAAAAAAAAAAAAATGACAACAGTTACCCGGCCAGCGTGGCTCAATAGTTGAGAGTCAACTCAGGAACCAGGAGGTCAGTTTCATTCCCGGTCAGGGCTCATGCCAGCGGTGTGGGCTCGATCCCCAGTGTGGGGTGTGCAGCCGATCAATGATTCTCTCCATCGTTGATGCTTGTATCTCTCTCTCCCCCCCCCTCTGCCTCTTTGAAATCACTGAAAACCAGAACAATGTCTTCTTTAAAGAGGAGACGTGCAGGTGGAACCGGCAGCGGGCACAGCGTTTACACCGGGAAACAGATCGCTGCCCGGCCGACACTCACCATATCCTGTGGTTGTTCACCAGGAGGGTCTTCAGTCTCCTCAGCGAGGGAGGCCGTCCAGTTTCCGCATTTCATTGTCAGAAAAATCAATGGCATCGAACTGGTCTAAGGTCGCACCCAGTTTCTGGATGACAGGCATTTTATATCCTGTGACAGAGGAAAAGCCCACCGGTATTAATGAAATCACAAGATGAGAAAGTACATGACCAGAATTTCCTGATAATTTGGTTCAAAAAGCTAGCATTCATTCAGAAAGTGTTCACCTAGGCGAGCCCAGTGTAGCTCAGTGGTTGGCGACAGCCCATGACCCAGGAGGTCTCGGGTTCGATTCCGGGTCAGGGCACATGCCCGGGTTGTGGGCTCATCCCCAGTAGGGGGCCTGCAGGAGGCAGCCAGTCCATGATCCTCTCATCATGGATGTTTCTCTCTGTCCCTGAACCCCACCCTATCTGAAATCCCATGGGAAAAAGATCCCAGAGGAAGGATTAGCAAAGAGATAAAGGAGAGAAGGACCTGGGGCTTTGTCAGCAAGGAGTCTAAGCCCAAAGCAGAGCCAGCAGCAGACCCTGCGGACCCCGTGGGAGCGAATCCCGGCACAGACTGTACCTTCTCATCCCCAAGGCAGCGGCTCTTCCCGTTCTTCCTAAGTCACCTTCTGATCGGCTGAACAGACAGCTGCCCGTCCCTCCGACTTCTTTGTTGTTGCTGATCCTCACCCAGGACACTTCTCCATTGACTTTTAGAGAGAGTGGAAGGGAGGGGGAGAGGAGAGAGAGAGACGTCTATGTGAGAAACTCTTGGACTGGTTGCCTCCTTCACACGCCCCAACCGGGTCCGGATTGAGCCTGCATCCCAGGTTCCTGCCCTTGACCTCGAATAAACCCGTGACCCTTCAGTCCATGGGCCGACGCGCTAACCACTGAGCGAACCCGGCCAGGGCCAGAGCACTTTCCTTTTTATGAAGTTCAGCTCCGGAGGAGGCATTTCAAGGCTGACTGACCACTGAGCACCCTGGCCCAGGGAGCCCGCCCTCTCTCGGCTCTGACATGGGCGGGGGTGGAGGATGCTTCTTTGGGTGCAGCCTCGGCTTGGAGGTGCACGTCAGCCTTTAGCTGAGGAAGAAACAGCCCCGGAACCGGACAGTTCAGAGTCCTCACTGCCACGCGGCGCTGTTTCCAGCAAAGACCGGGCCCTGATGGGGCGTCTGGGTGACGGGGGACCGGGGCCCCTGAAGCTGCCGAGGAGGCGCAGGGAAACCAGCGCTTCCCTCACGGACTTCGCCTCCCCCCCCCCCCCCCCCCGGCTGATCAGAAATGACCAACTCGGCCGCGGCCGCTGTGGCCGGAGCGCCCGAGGGTCTCGGGTTCGATTCCCGTCAAAGGCACGTACCTGGGCTGCAGGTTCGATCCCGGACCCGGTCGGGGCGTGTGCGGGAGGCAACCAGTCCAGGTGTGTCCTCTCACATCCATGTTTCCCTCTCCCTCCCCCCCCCCCCTCTCTCTAAAGAGAAGAGAAGAGAAGGACCGGCGCGCGCCCCGTCCACACTCGGACGCCGTCACCTGAACGCGTTTCCTGAGAACCAGCCGCTCGCTCGGCGCTGGGGTGACCGCCCCCGCGTCCAGGCTCGGCGCTCGAGGGGATCTGACCGAGAAACGGTCCGGCGAGGCCGAACCGAACACGGGCCCACGGGTCCGGGTCGGGAAGCGGTCCCAGTCCCGTCCCCGAGCCGGCCGGGCAGGGAGCCTGCGGGATGGTCCCTCGCCCCGCCGGCCAGACACGGGCCGGGACGGCCTGGCGCAGCCCGCCCCCTGCGGGGCCCCCGGGCCGGGCCGCCCTCCCCGCACTCACCCCGCAGGCCCAGCTCGCGGTCCCGCACGGCGTTGTGTGCTGCGCCGCCGGCTCCATCGGCTCCGCCGTCAGCTTCCCCATCCCGCCGCCTCCCTCCTCCCGGCCCGCGGCGCCCGCCAAACCGACCACTGGGCGGGCCGTAGACACACTTCCCGACGTGCCCCGCGCCGCGCCGGCACCAAGACGCACCTCCCGTCACGTCGGGCGGCGCACGCCGACGCACTTCCAGGCGTACCTCACGACCGACGCAGGACGCACCTCCCGGCATGACTAGAGTCGACGTTGACGCACTTCCCGACGTGCCTCGCGTCTGACGCAAGACGCACTTCCCGGCATGCCAGGAGTCGCCACTAGACTCGTTTCCCGTCGTGCAACGCGCCCACGTCGACACCCTTCCCGACGTGCACCGCGCCCACGTCGACACCCAATGCCAGGTACACTTCCCAGCATGCTTTGTGCTCGCAGGTAGGCGGTGTTAATTGAGCGGGCCGACTTAAGAGCAGGCCGTTTGGCTTCCAGGCGGAAACAATGGAAGAGCTAGAATCCCGATCTCTTGCGGTTCGGAGGTCCTGGGGGCCTTGGCTACGTCCCCGGTTCTGGTTACTTTCCGGGGGGCGTCTCTGGAGCCTAGGGGGTCCCTGATTCCGTACATTTGTACCCGCTGGTTCAGCAGAGTGTTAAGCACTCGAGTCTGTAAAAGGTTCGAGGACGAGGACTGGCGAGAGATGAAGACCCAATGCAGAGTGCGCCTCTCACGGGAAGGGGGTGTAAGCCGGTGAGGGCGGGGGGGTCTCTGGCCACCTGCGAAGGGCATTCCTGGGACAAAGGGCGACATTTGAATCCCGCCAGAGGACTGGGCGGCACAGACGCATCAGCGTGAACTTCCCGATTCTGACGGTTGTGCAGGAGGACGCCCTGGTTTATAGGAAATTGCCCCTGAAGTATGTGGGAGAACAAAATTTAAAATATTTGCAGGCGTCACAGGGTATCACACGGGTGATTTCAGATTGCTCATGAAGAGAGTTCTCTGTACTAGTAACTTTTCTGTTTTGCTTTGTGATCGCCTAAAAAAAAGTTTAAAGAAATCACGCAATTCCAGTTGTGTCCACAAGACGGAGCGCTTAGACCACAAAACTGGTTTAACTTGCCATTTCACTTGCTGGGCTTTGAGAAAGGTTTTGTGTGTTTTTTTTTTTGTTTTGTTTTGCGTTGTTTTTAAATATGTCATTGATCTCAGAGAGGTAGGGAGAGGGAGGGGGAGAGAGAAACACCAATGATTAGAGAAAAAGATCAATCGGCTCCCTCCCTCCTGCACGCCCCTCCCTGGGCATGGAGCCCACAACCCGGGCAAGTGCCTGACAGGGAATGGAACCGCAGGACCTCCTGGTTCAGAGGTGGAAGCTCAACCACTGAGCCACACCGGCCGGGCGCTCCCACGTGCAATCACTGCGCCCAGGAAAGAAACAGACTCCGTGGCTGTGGGCTGTTAACTCTTTTATTAACTTAGGGTGAACGCTGCATTTGCTCTGAGGGCGTCTCCCTCGGTGTCCTGGGTTCCATCCACCCCTGAGGGGGGGCCCCCCAGCGCCCCTGGACGCGTCCGATGCGTGATGGTCCCATGGGGGGAGCCGGACACGACGGAGCCGTAGAAGCTCGAGAGGAATTTAAGGCAAAGGCTGTTTCGGGTCCCGGGAGCCGATCGGTGCATTTCCGGTGAAATATCGGGGCTCTGTCCACAGGACCCCCCTCGGGGAGAGCCGGAGAGGCTGACGGACACGCCCACACCGGTTGGCAGCAAGGGGTCCCGCGGGCCGCCTGGCACAGTCCGGGGGACACGGGCCCCGAGGCCACTCCACACGGTGGACGCACCGTCGGGCCGGGCTCCCCGCGGCGGGACTGCCGGGACGCTGCTCGGCGGCGGGGAGACCCCGGGACACGGACGGACGCGGTGCCGGGCGGCAGTGCTCCCCTCGGAGCGGGGGCTCCGGGACGGGCAGCCCCTTCCCTCGGGGCCGCGGGCTCTGACCTTCTCGGGCGTCTGCGGGCTCTGACGGGGCGATGCAGACACAGACCCCCCACCCGCCCCCGGTCACACAGTCCCCGTCCCCGAACCGGCCCGGCGGCTCCGTGGCGGCTGAGGTTGACCTTGGAGGAGCTCGAAGCCCCGAGAGCAGTGACGGGGAGGCCACGTGCTCGCCGTTCTCTTGTCGCTGTAGGGACCCCCTGGGGCCGCCCCCCCCCCCCCCCGGGCCGGGCGCCCACAGCGGCTGCGGCCACAGGCCCTGGCCCCGCGGGAGGTAAAGCTGTCAGAGGCGGGCGGACGGACGGACGGACGGGAGCGGCCTGGCCTCCGCCCCTACCCGGCCCGGAGGCACGTGCGGCAGCAGAACTGGATGAAGAGCTTGCGCTCACACAGCCGGTTGGACTTCACCATCTCGCAGAAGGTCTCGTCCGCTGGGGAGAGGGGAGGGGGGCCGGTCAGACTCGGGGGGTCCTGGGGGTCCCGGCCACCTGTGACACGCAGCGTGTGTTGGGGCCATGGCTGGGACCATTCATCCCCAAGCGGTTTGGATTGCGGATGGGAGGAGAAACACGGGCATCAGCGGGCCTCACCATACCCCCATGGGTACCCCCACGGGGTGGGAGGGGGGACGGGGAGAACGGGAAGGCGCCCACGTTCCCATTTCCCATGCAGCATACGTGCCCCTTTCTCCCTGAAGCAAGTGGAAGTTCCTGGAAACCGCCTCGAACCCCAGGGACGGGGGGGGGGGGGGGGGGGGCAGATGCTGCGGGTTGGGGACAATCTCCTCCTGAGGACCCGCCGTGTCGGGCAGCAGCTGGCTCTCAGGCCCAGCGGGGTCTGAAGGCCACTCGGTGAGAGTAAGAGCATGTTCCCTTTGCCCTGAGTCAGGTGTGGGGGGGCTGGGGTCTTGCTTGGGGGCACACAAGCGAGGCAGCCATTGTGTGCAGACCGTCTTGCCCCCCACAGTTCAAACCGATGAAAGGGAGCGCTTTGAGAGCAGCAGAGAAAACGTGCCCCCCTCCCCCCAAACCTCTGTCCCGAGGGCCTCACCGCCCCTGCAGTGTGAGCTCTGCCGCTGTGACCCGGGCAGGTTTGCAAGGGGACACGTGTCCCACCGGCACCCAGGACCCTTACAACCCGTTTACCCTGGCTGGTGCTGCTCCCCTTGAAACAGGAACTCCAGGGGTAACACGGGACAGGCTTAGGGGATGTTAGGAACTAAGGGGACCAGGGGGGAGCACAGGGCCGCAGAGCCGCAGAAGGGCTGTGATGGACCAGGAAGTAACATCTGGTCGGGACTCTCTTTGGGCCCAAGAGAGACCTCCCGGTCACAGTAACAGCTACCGACCACAAGAGGGCGACATTGTCACCGGGTCCCCGCCCCCTGAGCCCTCTGCTTCATACAATAGGCCAAGAGCTTGTGGAAAAGGAGTCTCTCTTGTGTGTGTCCCAGGGTTTTCAGGAAAACCACACCTGGCACGAGGCCCTAGGGGTACGGGCGCTGCACAAAGGAAGTGCAGGGAGGAGCAAGAATGAGACGAACGGAGAGATGGACTCGGAAGGAAGCGTGAGCGTTTCCATGGTCTGAGGAGGCTCTCACTGGTCCCACGCGGGGGGGACACGTGGGCCCGTTTCCACGCCCGGTAAACAGGAGCGAAGCTCTCCCGTCGAATCCATGGTCTCGGGGACCAACATTCTGCTCATTGTTTCAGGGCTTCAACTTGGGGGAAGTGGATGCTTTGTGGGGAGAGTTAGATGGATCATACATTCACATCATTAAAAAGCCCAGGTGGAGGCCCGGCTGGCGTGGCTCCGTGGTTGAGCGTCAACCTAGGAACCAGGAGGTCACGGTTCGATTCCCAGTCAGGGCACATGCCCGGGTTGTGGGCTCGATCCCCAGTAGGAGGCGTGCAGGAGGCAGCCGATCCATGGCTGTCCTCATTGATGTTTCCATCTCTCTCTCCCCCTCTCAGAAATCAATAAAAATATATTTATATATATTTTTATTTTTTTTTTTTTTTTTTTTTTTTTTTTTTTTTTAATTTCTTTATTGATTAACGTGTCACATATTTGTTCTCATCCCCCCATTCCCATCCCACCCCTCTCCCCACGCATGCCCCAATCCCCTGTTGAACTTAACCGTTGGATAGGCTTATATGCATGCATACAGGTCCTTTGGTTGAACTCTCCCCCTCCCCCCCACCCTCCCCCTACCCTCCCCTATCCTCCCTCTGAGGCCCGATAGTCCGATCGATGCCTCCTTGCTTCTGGTTCTGTTCTTGTTCCTCAGTCTATGTTGTTCATCATTTCCCCTAGATGAGCGAGATCATATGTCACTAGATATATACTAATAAGAACTGAATGTGAGACGAGCAATAATAGTTATGCTGACAGGCAAATGAATCAGTCTGTAGCGAGCTTCCCCCTGGACCAACAGTTCTTTTGAGACCCAATTTCACTGTCCAGTAGTTCCTTATGTGTACATGTCAGCACTGACCCCTCAGCTCTGGATGGTGGACAAATGGTGGTAATGGAGGTCCGACTCCCTCTGGTGTGGTCTTGGCCGAACCCAGGGGCACGGCGTCACCCGGACTAAGGGGCACGTGGCCTCACCCATACCCAAGAGGCGCATGGTCTCACCCGGGCCTGGGACCCAGCCTCACCCGGATGGATCCAGGGGCGCACGGCCTCACCCGGACCCAGGATCTGGCTTCACCCGTACCCAGGGACGCTTGGCCTCTCCCAGACCCAGGGGCACGTGGCCTCACCCGGGCCTAGGTGCACGAGGCCTCATCCGGATCCAGGGACACATGGTCGCACCCGGACCCAGTGACGTTTGGCCTCTCCCAGACCCAGGGCCACTTGGGCTCACCCGGGCCTAGGTGTACGAGGCCTCACCCGGATCCAGGGACACATGGTCTCACCCGGACCCAGGGACGCTTGGCCTCTCCCAGACCCAGGGCCACTTGGGCTCACCCGGGCCTAGGTGCACGAGGCCTCATCCGGATCCAGGGACACATGGTCGCACCCAGACCCAGGGACGCTTGGCCTCTCCCAGACCCAGGGCCACTTGGGCTCACCCGGGCCTAGGTGCACGAGGCCTCATCCGGATCCAGGGACACATGGTCGCACCCGGACCCAGGGACGCTTGGCCTCTCCCAGACCCAGGGCCACTTGGGCTCACCCGGGCCTAGGTGCACGCGGCCTCACCCGGATCCAGGGACACATGGTCTCACCCGGACCCAGGGACGCTTGGCCTCTCCCAGACCCAGGGCCACTTGGGCTCACCCGGGCCTAGGTGCACGAGGCCTCACCCGGATCCAGGGACACATGGTCTCACCCGGACCGAGGGACGCTTGGCCTCTCCCAGACCCAGGGCCACTTGGGCTCACCCGGGCCTAGGTGCACGAGGCCTCATCCGGATCCAGGGACACATGGTCGCACCCGGACCCAGGGACGCTTGGCCTCTCCCAGACCCAGGGCCACTTGGGCTCACCCGGGCCTAGGTGCACGCGGCCTCACCCGGATCCAGGGACACATGGTCTCACCCGGACCCAGGGACGCTTGGCCTCTCCCAGACTCAGGGCCACTTGGGCTCACCCGGGCCTAGGTGCACGAGGCCTCATCCGGATCCAGGGACACATGGTCGCACCCGGACCCAGGGACGCTTGGCCTCTCCCAGACCCAGGGCCACTTGGGCTCACCCGGGCCTAGGTGCACGAGGCCTCACCCGGATCCAGGGACACATGGTCTCACCCGGACCCAGGGACGCTTGGCCTCTCCCAGACCCAGGGCCACTTGGGCTCACCCGGGCCTAGGTGCACGCGGCCTCACCCGGATCCAGGGACACATGGTCTCACCCGGACCGTGGGACGCTTGGCCTCTCCCAGACCCAGGGCCACTTGGGCTCACCCGGGCCTAGGTGCACGAGGCCTCACCCGGATCCAGGGACACATGGTCTCACCCGGACCGAGGGACGTTTGGCCTCTCCCAGACCCAGGGCCACTTGGGCTCACCCGGGCCTAGGTGCACGAGGCCTCATCCGGATCCAGGGACACATGGTCGCACCCGGACCCAGGGACGCTTGGCCTCTCCCAGACCCAGGGCCACTTGGGCTCACCCGGGCCTAGGTGCACGCGGCCTCACCCGGATCCAGGGACACATGGTCTCACCCGGACCCAGGGACGCTTGGCCTCTCCCAGACCCAGGGCCACTTGGGCTCACCCGGGCCTAGGTGCACGAGGCCTCATCCGGATCCAGGGACACATGGTCGCACCCGGACCCAGGGACGCTTGGCCTCTCCCAGACCCAGGGCTACTTGGGCTCACCCGGGCCTAGGTGCACGCGGCCTCACCCGGATCCAGGGACACATGGTCTCACCCGGACCCAGGGACGCTTGGCCTCTCCCAGACCCAGGGCCACTTGGGCTCACCCGGGCCTAGGTGCACGAGGCCTCACCCGGATCCAGGGACACATGGTCTCACCCGGACCCAGGGACGCTTGGCCTCTCCCAGACCCAGGGCCACTTGGGCTCACCCGGGCCTAGGTGCACGAGGCCTCATCCGGATCCAGGGACACATGGTCGCACCCGGACCCAGGGACGCTTGGCCTCTCCCAGACCCAGGGCCACTTGGGCTCACCCGGGCCTAGGTGCACGCGGCCTCACCTGGATCCAGGGATATATATTTTTTTAAAAGAATGAAAAGCCAGGTGCACAGTTTAAATTATCCATTGGGAAATCTCACTCACCTCTTTCCTTTCAACCCACCCCAACCCCCACCCCAAAGGTTTCACTTTTATTTCTTGTGCGTTCTTGTGTTTTGTTATAAAAACACTGGCAAGCCCTCACCGGTGTGGCTCAGTGGATAGAGCATCGGCCTGCGGACTCAAGGGTCCCAGGTTCGATTCCGGTCAAAGGCGTGTACCTTGGTTGCAGGCACATCCCCGGGTGTGTGTGTGTGTGTGTGTGTGTGTGTGTGTGTGTGTGTGCAGGAGGCAGCTGATCGATGTTTCTCTCTCATCGATGTTTCTAACTCCCCCTCTCCCTTCCTCTCTGTAAAAAAATCAATAAAATATATTTAAAAAAAAAAAAAAAGAACCTTTTCCAAGTGCCGTTTTGTGCTGGTAAGCCTGGAGGAGAATTCCCAGAAGTGGGATGGCTGGGTCAAAGGTCAATGCACTTGCAATTTGTAATTTGGACAGAACTGCCTTCCCAGTAGGCTGCAGGGCTTCGCTCCTACCAGCAGGCAGGCGGGGGGCCGAGAGGGGGGGACTAAATGGCTATGAAGCATTGGGGGGACGCGGGAGGGGGGGTGGTTGCTGGTATCTGGCTGCCTTTTTGCTTCTTGTGAAATTTGCTGCACAAACCACACTCCGGCAACAAGAGCCGACATGTTGGCGTCGCTTAGCATCTCGATGCCATGGTGACCGGGTCTGTGCCATCTCTCACAGGGCTGGGCTGCTTTTCGGGGAGGGCAGGCGTCAAGGCACCTAGTTGCCACGGCCCCAGAAAAGAGCATTGGGGGTCACCAGGGGCCCGGTGGTCCCATAAAGTACCTGAGGAGCGGGGTGCAAATCAGTGATCACACACCAGCACCCGCGGAGGCCGGGAGAGCATTTGCCACCAGCTTTTCTTTTTCTTTCTTTCCTTTCCTTTTCTAGAATGAGGAAGGGAGGGGGAGAGACAGAGAGAGAAACATGGATGTGAGAGAGACATCGATTGGGTTGCCTCCTGCGCCCTGACCAGGGGATGGAGCCTGCAGCCGAGATACATGCCCTTCACCGGAATCGAACCCGGGACCCTTCGTTCTGCAGGCCGACGCTCTAACCACTGAGCACACGGCTAGGCCTCTTTCTTCCTTTCTTTCCTTCTCTCCGTCCCTCCCTCCTTCCCTCCCGTCCTCTCTCTTTGCTTCCTTCCAAACCAGAACTTTTCTAAATCCCTCAGAAAACCACCCGCATCACCAAACACCTTGCAAAGCCAAGCCCAGGCGTTCAAGGCCTTCTCTCCCCCGAGGGGCCCCTGGGCGTGTTCCCTGTGGATCGCCCTGGGCACCATTCATGAGGCGGACCTTCCGCCCAGCCCGGGGCCGACTCCCCAGAGGCCGACTCCCCCTCAGCCAGGTGCTCGGAGCGAACAAAGGCCGGATCCACCCATCCAGGCGGCGGCGGCCCGCGGCCCAGGCTGGCCAGGTGCTGCGGCCCCGGACGGTCCTTTGAGGCTGGCTGTGGTCCTGGCAGAGATCTCGGACAGATCGCCAGGCCGGCAGGAACAGCTGGGGAGTATCCGGCGCCGAGGGGAGCCTCCAGGCTCCGCAGCAGCTGCTCGGAGGCCTGAGCGGCTCCCCGGGGTCCGGGGTGGGGCTGCTCAGGCCATCTGCCGGGTCCTGTTCACCTAGGCCAGTGGTCGGCAAACTCATGAGTCCACAGAGCCAAATAGCAACAGGACAACGATGGAAATTTCTTTGGAGAGCCACATTTTTAAAACTTAAACTTCTTCTAACGCCACTTCTTCAAAACAGACTCGCCCAGGCCGTGGTATTTTGTGGAAGAGCCACACTCAAGGGGCCAAAGAGCTGCTTGTGGCTCGTGAGCCTCGGTTTGCTGACCAGGGATCTAGGCAACAGTCAAACCTGTAGCTCATTGGAGCCAGACTGTCCACTGTCGCCAGAAAGCAGGATCTTACCGGGTTGGCCCATGTGCCGGGCCTCTGGGGGGCTCTCACCGACCTGTGGGGCCTCAGCGCAGGCGAGGAGGTCCTGGCCGCTCAGAGAGCCGCCCGGACCCCCGCCAGCCCCGGTTGGCTTACCTGCTTCGGGAATTCGTCCATATTCCCCACCAGCACCGGTGCCCTGGGTCCCCGGCCCCCACATCCAGGCAGGAGACTCACTCCCCCGCAGGCTTCAAAATGAAGTGGTTTTATTTATCTTCACCAGACAAGTCACCCAATATAATGGGGGCTGCTGCTTTTCATATTCTTTTTTTTTAAAAAATATATCTTTATTGATTTCTGAGGAAGGGAGAGAGAGAGAGAAACACCAATGATGAAAGAGAATCATTGATCGGCTGCCTCCTGCACGCCCCCCACTGGGGATCAGGCCTGTAACCCGGGCATGTGCCCCGACCGGGAATCCAACCTGGGACCCCTCATTCCGCAGGCCGACGCTCTATCCACTCAGCCAAATCGGCCAGGGCCATGTTCTTTTAAAAAAATATATATTTGTATTGATTTCAGAGAGCGAGAGAGAGAGAGAAACATCCATGATGAGAGAGAATTGTGGATCGGCTGCCTCCTGCACACCCCACACTGGGGATGGAGCCCGCAACTCGGGCATGTGCTCTGATCGGGAATTGAACCGTGACCTCCTGGTTCCTAGGTCGATGCTCAACCGCTGAGCCACGCCGGCCGGGCCAGCTGCGATTTTCTCAGCGAGGAGCCGCGGTCATCCGCTGGCCTGGCCCCCCGCAGGGCCCTGGCCTCCCTGGCCGTCCGGGGCTCCAGGCCAGGGTCCACCCAGCAGGCGCTGGTAGGAGTGACTGAGAAGGCCCAGATGGCCTTTATTTTTACTTCTAGGGTTGCCCTCACCGAACCAAGGCTGCTATTTGTTTAACCAGCGGCCACTAAAAATAAATATTTAAACACTACATTGGTGCGGCCGAGCCAGGCCACGGGGCATGCTCTCCTCTCCTCGGCTGGGAAAGGGGCGCCCTCCTGCCTCCAGCGCTGGGGGCCGGGCCGGCTCCAGAAGGGGACGAGCCTGTGATGTCACACACAGCCATGTCCCCCGGGGGCCGAGGAGAAGGGTAACTAAGAAGTTAGAGAAGCTGGCTCCCTGGTCAGTGGCCCAGCGGTTAGCGTTGACCTAGGAACCAGGAGGTCACGGTTCGATTCCCGGTCAGGGCACATGCCCGGGTTGTGGGCTCGATCCCCAGTGTGGGGCCTGCAGGAGGCAGCCGATCGACCATTCTCTCTCATCATGGATGTTTCTCTCCCTCCCCCCCTCCTCCCCGTCTCCCTTTCTCTCTCTGAAATCAATAAAAAATATAATTTTACATAAAAAAAAAAATGTGCCCATTTCTCCCCGTCCTCCAGCACCTCAGGGCCCAGGGAGCCGGCCTGAGAAACGTGTCTGTCAACTTAAAAAACACACAATGCGTTACAGGTTTCAGATTCCACCCCGTATCAGCCCGGGTTTAGTTACAGGAAACAGGCACCGTGCTGGCGATTTTGAGCAAAAGGGAGTTCAGACAGGAAACGAGGGGCTTGTGACTCGGTGGGGAGGCGGGAGGAGCAGCCGGGCCAGGGCCATTGGAGCGATGCCCGGGACGACGCCTGGGGACCAGCTGGCCCGGGCTGCTGCCTCCGCCACGTGACCCGGGACAGGGGCAGAGGTCACCGCCTCCGTCTCTACACCTGGGTCTTTTTCTTTTTTTTTTTTCCATTTCAGAAAGGAGATGGAGAGAAACATCAGTGATGAGAGAGAATCATGGATCGGGTGCCTCCTGCACGCCCCCTCCTGGGGATCGACCCACAATCCGGGCACGTGCCCTTGATCGGGAATCAAACCTGGGACCTTTCAGGCAAAGGCCGACGCTCTATCCACTGGGCCACATGGGCCAGGCTACACCTGCCTCTCTCTCTAAAAACCAATTTAAAAAATCTTAATAATCCTTGTGCTCACAGACCTTTCCCTTCCTGACCCCTGACCCTCCTCTGCCCCAGCCCCGTGTTCTGGCATTGGCTTCCTGAGCTTGGCGGGGCCCCAGCAGCCCAGGGCCTGAGTCTGGCCTGGCCACAGCTGCAGGGCGCCTACGCTGCCCCCCATCTGTCAGGGCCTCCGGCCATGTGTTCCAGTTCTCTCACACTCAGGCTGTGGGGTAGGAGGGGCCGCCCGTGTGGGCCACGGCAGGCTCCGGGGGCCGGGGGGCCTGGGTGGGCACGGGGAGGGGCTGCCTGCTCAGACCTGGGCTGCCTGCCCCTGCCCGGGGAGATCCTGCCAGGGTGCCCAGAGCCTCGGCCTGCTGCTGGGGCCAGAGGCCAGGCATGTGCCCACCTGTGGGGGGAGAGACCAACAGGGACACGAGGAAGACAGACACTCAGGGTGCGCAAGACTGGGGTGCTGCCGGCTTCTGAGGCAGCAGACTGGGCAGCTGTCCCTCTCTGCCTTCAGCTTCCTCATCTGCTCACCCCCCCATCCATCCATCCATCCATCGACCCACTCATCTTCCATCGACCCACTCATCTTCCATCCATCCATCCACCCACTCATCTTTCCATCCATTCATCCATCCATCCATCCATCCACTCATCTTTCCATCCATCCACCCACTCATCTACCCATCCATCCATCCATCACTCCATCCATCCATCCATCCATCCATCCATCCCTTCTAGGCATTGTGGGTACTAGCATAGGAAGAAAACTAGCACAACAGCAGCAGCAATTAGCCCCGCTGTGGCCAGTGCTCTGACGGCTGTGGGGTGCATGCCCACAGACACAGCGAAGGTTAGACAGGAGCGGAGCCCTGAGGAGCCCTCCTCCCTCCCCGCCAGGAGCCCAAGCTCCTGAGGTGGGCTGAGACCGGCCCCCCAACGCTGAGGGAGGCGGAGGGACCCCCCCATGGCCTGCTCTGGCCGGGGCCCGTGAAGCCAAGGTCGGGCTGGGGCCAGCCCCCTCCTGCCTCGCTGGGGCCCAGGTTTCCAGGCTGCCAAGTCTCTGCCCCCACAAGGGGAGCAAACCCGGGAACCCCCAAAGCGTGACCTCACCTGTGGAGGCGCCAGGCCCAAGCTGCCTGTGTGGCGGGAGCTTCCCTTCAGAGGCACTGCCTGGGGGTGGGGGGTGGGGGGTGGGGAAAGAGGAGGGGCCGATTCGGCTGCTCAGGCGACCGAAGCCCCGACAGGGAATGTGACATAGACACAGACCCTCTGCCTTGCAGAGCCGGGTGGGGACTGAGGACGATGCGCATACAGCCGGAGCCAACTAAATGCTCCCGGCCGTACATGTGTCCTTTTCCTTTTCTTTTCTTAAATATTTTTATTGCTTTCAGAGAGGAAGGGAGAGGGAGGGTCAGAAACATCCATGATGAAAACATCCATGGATCGGCCGCTTCCTGCACGCCCCCCCCCCCCGCTGGGGATAGAGCGGCAACCCGGGCCTGTGCCCTTGACCGGAATCGAAACCCTGACCTCTTGGTTCAAAGGTCACCCGCTGAGCCATGCCCGCTGGGCCCCGTGTCCCCTTTCTACTCCGCTGCTGGGAACGGAGAGGTCTGGGTGAGGGGGTGCTCCTACCGCCCCACAAGCCTGCACAGAACACCCTGTCCGGGGCTCCATGGGCTGGCACCCACCTGTGAGGGCACCGCCTCTGACATCGGAACGCCTTTCACCCGCCTGGGGGTGCCCCCCCCCCCCCGCCCACTGCCCGGGAGTCTCCGGAGAACTGTCATCACACACATGGACGTGCCAGCCAGCCAGGAGGCGTGGGGCCTCCGGAAGCGCCTTTTACACGCATGTGAACGGCCCCGGGGGGCACCATTCACGGCGGGTGGTACACGGGGAAGGCGGGGGTGGGGGTGGGGGCTTGCACAGACAGCCAAGGGTGAGCTGGCTGGCTGCATTTTAATGCTGGTGATGAAAAGATCAGATCAGCGTGGCCGGCGTGGCTCAGCGGTTGAGCATCCACCTAGGAACCAGGAGGTCCCCGGTTCGATTCCCGGTCAGGGCACAGGCCCGGGGTGCAGGCTCCATCCCCAGTGTGGGGCGTGCAGGAGGCAGCCAATCCATGATTCTCTCTCATCATGGATGTTTCTATCTCTCTCCCTTCCTCTCTGACATCAATAAAGATATAAAAGAGGAAGGAGAGGAGCAAGTCACGAAGGGGACGGGGGAGGGATCCCCAGGGAAGCCCCGAGCCGACCCGCTGCCGTCCAGCAGAGTCCCCTCTGGGAGGAAAAGGAAGCCGCTCAGCTCCCCGCAGCTGGCCCTCCCGGAGGCAGGCTGGCCGCGGTCCTTGCCACAGGCCCGCCAGCAGCCAGACAGCGTCTTCCGTGGAAGGAAACCAGCTGGTGGCTCGGGGCCTGGCCAGGGACCGCGTCCAAGCTCCCGGCGACCGCAGGGACAAAGGCGTCCCCGGGGGAGGGACCAGAAACCCTCTGCGGGAACTGAGGCTCCGCTCCGACCCTCTGGCCCAGATGGACGCCCATCGGCCAAGGGGACAGTCCTGGCAGGGAGCCAGCCCGAGGCGGCCAGCCGGCCACTTCCCCGGCCCCCGGGCAGCAAGGCCCGGTCCAGAGAGGAGCTTCTCCCCAGAATAATGACGAGGCAGAGCCTGCCTGGCCGGTGTGGCTCAGGGGTCGAGCATATACCTACGAACCAGGAGGTCCCAGTTCGATCCCTGGCTTGCGGGCTCGATCCCCAGTGTGGGGCGTGCAGGAGGCAGCCAATCCATGGTTCTCTCTCATTGATGTTTCTCTCTCTCCCTCTCCTTTCCTCTCTGAAATCGATACAAATACATTTAAAAAATAAATTAAAAGAGAAAAGGCCAGTGTGAAGCAGCTGCCACTTCCTGTGGTGTCAATACTCCCACCTCACTGACTTCAGGCAGCCCGTGGGATGGGCGTGGACTTGGGAGTTGGGAAGAGCTGTGCCCAAGGGATGGTCGTGAGCTAGGACTAGCCGGGCCAGCCTGCCACTGGCTCCGCCCTCAGGGACAAAACGAACACCTGTGGACAGGTCTTCGTGCTTTTACCCACTGCCCCTCACCCCAAACTCTCACCGTCTACAGAGCCACGGCTTGGTGGACCCCATGAGATACAGATACAGGGCAACACCTAACAGTACAGAGAACCAGTCTCCCTCATCCTGCCCATTCTGTTCCCGGGATGCCCACTTCAGTGAATTCTTTTTTTTTTAAAGGTTTTTATTGATTTCAGAGAGGAAGAGAAACATCCATGATGAGAGAGAACCATGGATGGGCTGCCTCCTGCACGCCCCACTACTGGGGATGGAGCCCACAACCCGGGCCTGTGCCCTGACCGGGAATCGAATGGTGACCTCCTGGTTCATAGGTCAACACTCAGTCACTGAGCCAGGCCGGCTGCGCTGGAAAGAGCTGCTCTTATCTGGAGCCGGCCACTTCCGTCCCTGGCCCTGACCTCTGGTCTCCGGAGACCGGTGTCTGCGGCCGGGGAGCGGAGGCCGTGTGCCGGGAACTGGCCGCTCCTCAGGCCCTGAGTCACCGAGAAGGCCGTCAGCCCGTCTTCACTGTCATGACTCAGCGTTTGCAGCGTCGACGGAGTGGGGCTCCTGGGACTGCGTTTTCACCGGATGATGCAACCAAGACTCCCCTTCGTAGTTCTTATTTTTTGCTCCTCCTCACCCGAGGATACTTTCCCAGTGATTTTCAGAGAGAGTGGAAGGGAGGAGGAAAGACAGAGTGAAACATGGATGTGAGAGAGACTCATCGATGGGTTGCCTCCCGCACGCGTCCCGACCAGGGCCGGGGATTGAGCCTGCAACCCAGGTAACGTGCCCTCGACCGGGAATCAAACTCGGGACCCTTTAGCCCGCAGGCCGACGCTCTATCCATTGAGCCACACCGGCCAGGCAGCCCTTTCCTTTTATTGGAAGTCACACAGGAGTCGCTGTCATCTGAACCGCCGCACGGCAGCCTGCATGCTCCTTTGTGTCTACTGTAAGTTAGACTGCGCAGGCTCGTTGTCCGGGGCCCTTTCCTCCGAGCGGGCCAGCAGGGACACCTTCTGGGGACGTGGAGAGGGCGGGGGGCCCCGTGGAGGCCGGGGCAGCCTGTGGGGTCACGGCAGCAGGCAGATCCCCCTCGGGCCCCCGGGCCCTGCCTCACCTAAGCGCCTTTGCAGCCAGATTACAGCAACTCAGAGGCAGCCACACCGACTAATCCCCAGGGCGGGCCCCAGCCGAGGGGTGGAGGACTGACAAGCAGGCACAGGGGAGCCCGGCCGGCGTGGCTCCGTGGCTGAGCGTCGACCTAGGAAGCAGGAGGTCACAGTTCGATTCCCGGTCAGGGCACAGGCCCGGGTTGCGGGCTCGATCCCTAGTGTGGGGCGTGCAGGAGGCAGCTGATCCATGACTCTCACGATTGATGTTGCTCTCTCCCTTTTCCCTCCTCTGAAATCGATAAAAATATATTTTAAAAGTATATATACACATATCTATTTTTAATTGATTTCAGTGAAGAAGGAAGAGATAGAAACATCCATGAAGAGAGAGACTCATGGATCAGCTGCCTCCTGCACACCTCCTACTGGGGATCAAGCCTGCTACCCGGGCACGCGCCCTTGGCCGGAACTGAACCCAGGACCCTTCAGTTTGCAGGCCGATGCTCTATCCACTGGGCCAAACCAGCTAGGGCAATGAAAAAAATATTTATATATATTTTTAAATATATATATTTTAAAAAGGTTCGTTTCATTTCCCTCCCACACTGCATCCACATAAGTATCGCCCTCCAATCAACCGAGAAACGCGATGAATTCGCGGCTTCCGCTTTTACCCCCCCCCACCCCCCCCCGAGGTCACACCGCTTGGGCGAGAACAGAGGCTCGAGGAGACACAACGGCTCTGCAGAGTCTGACAGGAAAATACTGTCGACGGGTTTATTTCGCCGAAGGAGCAACTGGCTATTTACAGATCAGCAGACCTCCGAGGACGGGCGTGCACGCGGCGTGTCCGTCGCCGCTGCGCGTCGGAACGCCGTTTGCTTAAGGCACGTGTGGGCCGCCAGACGGACACGGAGCGCTCTGGCCTGGTGACGGGTTCGTTTCGCTTTTGTTCCTAAAAACGCGTGAGCACCAAAGTTGTCAAAGAACACTTGATAGTTTAGTAAAAAAAAAACAAAATAAAAAAAAAAACAACCCAAAAAACGGTAAGGAATGTAGGAAGAAGGGGGAGGGGGGCGCATTTTCGGGAGGAAAATCTTTGGAGTTCGGTTTACTGCAAACAACACCCACTGAACACGTCCAGATCCGCATCAACATTAGGTCGCCCGGCAGGGAAGGAAGAACCGGCAGCGCGCTTCACAACGAGCATCAAATAAATTAAAGGTGCTTCGGAGACGAAAGGGAAAAGACGGGGATTAAAGAGTGAAACAGCCGTCCCCACCGAAGGGACACAGACAGGAGATGGAGGGAACAAAAGCAAATACAATTTCACCCCCCCCACACACACACACCCCCCCTTTCATCGGGGAGGTTCTGTTTCCGTTTTCGCGGGCGTACATGGATGTGCCGCCGTCCTTCTCTGCCATCCTAAAGACGGGTAGTTTGGACCTGGCTGGTGTGGCTCAGTGGATCGAGCGTCCGGCGGCCTGCGGACCAAAGGGTCCTGGGTTCGATTCCGGTCAAGGGCGTGTGCCTTGGTGGCAGGCTGCTCCCAGGCCCCGGGCCCCGGTGGGGGCGTGTGCAGGAGGCAACCGATTGATGTGTGTCTCGCACATCGACGTTTCTCTCTGTCTTTCTCTCTCTCCTCCACTCCCCCTAAAAAAAAAAAAAAAAATCAATGGAAAAACATCCTCAGGTTAAGGATTAAAAGAAAAAAAAAATTAATATTTTATTCTTTGAAGAGAAGGACCAGGGAGAGAGGAAATGCCAGATCCTTCTTGGGTTTTCACACCAGATCCACGGAGGCCACACGGATGGCAAGAACAGCCCTGCTCTCTCTCTCGGCGTCTCCCTCGCTCCCTCTGCCGAGAAACCCCACGTGACCGCGGGGAGCAGGAGGGCGCGGGGGACGGCTCTTCTGGGGACCACGACGACACAGACGACGATCGCCGCGTTTCCTTATCCCGCGATCGACCGGAACCCAAAGCGGCTTTCAACACATCGCCGCCGCCGCCGCCGCCGCGGCAGAGACAGACAGGTAGACGCTGTGTGGTGGGGACAGTTACGACAAAAACAGTGAACAAAACCGCGTTTTGTGACAATAATACTTTGTCGCGAAGGGGCCTGGGGGGAAAGAGAACCAATAGAACAACAACAAGAATGTTTCATTCATTCATCATCGGGGACATTTCAAGTCGTGAAGAACAGCGGATTCCGCTATACAGCGTGTCCGGCGAGGAGAAAAACATGTCTGAAGCATCCCATGTTTGTTCCCAGCGCGGGGGGGGGAAAAAAAAAAAAGCTCCATCTTCAACAAAGAGTGCCGGGTATAGGTCCGAAAGGTCACGTGGAACATAGATCCTGATGCAATAGACGTGCAAAAACGGGATCGGTACCAAAAAAACAAAAAACAAAAAAAAAACAAAAACCAAAAACAATTTCTGGAAAAATAAATTAGAGAATTAAAAAAGGTCTTGGCCCAGCCCGGGGGGGGGGGGGGGGGGGGGCCGGACGTCAGGCTGTCCTGGCCGAGCCGTTGGTGTGGCCGCCCTTGCTGTACCCCGGCTCGTTCTTCTCCAGCCACATCTCGGCCAGCTGCTGCGCGGACCCGTAGGTGGCCGCCTTGGAGCCCAGGCACATCTTGTACTGCCTGGGGTCCAGGTTGGGGTCGCAGAACACGGGGTGATGCACGTGGACCACCCCGACCTCCTGGCTGCGGAAGGGCCGGAGGCCGGCCCGCACCACCTTGTTGAAGAGGTCCACGTCCTCCAGGCCCCAGCCCTGGATGGACACGTCGAAGCCGCCGGCGCGGACCAGGTCGCCCTTGTAGATGCAGGTGACGCCGAACCCGTAGTTCCTCCAGAAGCCCGCCTTGCGCGTCAGGGCGAAGTGGCCGTCGCCGCCGCCGCCGCCGGGGGCCTTGCCGCCGTACACGATCTTGGGGTCGTACTGGCTGAAGATGATGGGGAAGTAGACCTGCCGGCCCGGCGCCGCGTTGGCCCGGCACCGCTGCAGGAAGTCCGCCGTGAACACGAGGTCCACGTCGCAGAAGAAGAGCAGCGAGTCGTTGCGGAACTGCGAGGACCCCACCTCGAGGGCCAGGGCCCGCGAGAACGCGCCGGACACGGGCAGGATCTGCATGTCGGCCTTGGGGTAGCGCAGGCGGTAGTCCCGCATCAGCTCCACCTGCTTGGCCTTGTCCGGGTTCGAGTCCGAGTTGAAAAGCAGCAGCACCAGCTTGACGTTCTGGCCGGGCGCCAGGCACGTCTTCTCGAAGTTGCCCATGAACCGGGCGAACATGTCGAAGCGGCCCGACAGCGGGACCAGGACGTTGACCTTGGTCTCCCCGGGCTCCCTGCGCTCGCCGCGGGCGCCGGGCAGCGGGAACGGGACCAGCCTCCGGAGCGAGTTGGACAGGAAGGACAGCGAGCCCGCCTCCTGGTTCATCTGGTCCGCCAGCGCCTCGGCGTCCAGCTCCTCGTGCTCGGCGAACTGGATCCTGCTGAAGCTCTGCTGCAGGTAGGCGTGCCTCCGCACCGGCACCGTCACCTTCTTGCCCTTGTGCCGCTTGTACAGCAGCAGCAGGTCCAGGATGTACTCGGCGCCGTACGTGGGGTTGACGCGCCGGTAGCCGTACTGGATCTCCTTGAAGTCGATGACGCGGCCCCGGGCCTTGGCGTTGGCGTTGATCATCTCCATGACCTGCATGACGATGTCGTCCAGGGCCTCCCGCTGCGCCGAGTCCATCCCCCGCCGGGGGGGCTGGCCGTCGGCGGCCGAGTACAGGTGCCGGCCCGTCAGGAACTCCCACTCCAGGATCTCCTCGCGCTGGCGGGGCTGGAAGCGGGTGAAGGACGGGGGCGCGCCCAGCTGCAGGTCGTCCTTGTGCGTCTCGCCGCCGCCGTAGCGGCCCATGAGCACGATCTCGCGGTGCAGCTGGATGGTGCGGTGGCGCAGCGCGGCGATGCGGCCGCTCAGCACGTAGCTGTGCAGGCGGTACTGGTAGGGCGGGCTCTTGTTGGGGTGCAGCGTGATGGCGCGGTGGATCTTGCTGTTGTGCAGGTCCCGGATGTAGCCCTTTTTGTTCTGCTCGTAGTTCTCGTAGAACAGCTGCTGCATCTGTCCGGGGGGGAGATTAAAGAGAAAAAAAAAGGCGGCGTTTTTAGTGCGCGGGGACCGAGCGCCCCCCTACTTCTCTTTGTCACGCGTACTTTTTTTTTTTTTTTTTTTAGGGTTTCAGGGCCAGGGCCAGGGTCTAGGGTGATGGGATTATGTTGATGGGTTTAGGGTGATGGGATTAGGTTAGGGTTAGGGTTAGGGTCAGGGTGTTAGGGTCAGGGCCAGGTCCAGCGTTTAGGGGTCAGGGTCATTAGGGTCAGGGTTATTAGGGTCAGGGTCAGGGATATTAGGGTCAGGGTTTAGGGTGATGGGATTAGCTTGATGGGTTCAGGGTGATGGGATTAGTTTGATGGGTTTAGGGTGATGGGATTAGGCTGATGGGTTTATGTTGATGGGATTAGGTTAGGGTTATGGTTAGGGTCAGGGTCAGGGTTAGGGCCAGGGCCAGGGTTTAGGGTTTAGGGGTCAGGGTCAGGGTTATTAGGGTCAGGGTCAAGGTTATTAGGGTCAGGGTTTAGGGCCAGGGCCAGGGTTTAGGGTTTAGGGTTAGGGTGTACGCATACGTTTTTTAAAAATTTAAATTCTTTATTGTTTAAAGTATTGCATTTCTCCTTTTCCCCCATGTCATGCATACTCTTTTTAAAACAAAACAAAACATTTTATTGATTTTTTACAGAAAGGAAGGGAGAGGAATAGAGAGAAACATCGATCAGCTGCCTCCTGCACACCTCCTACTGGGGATGTGCCCGCAACCAAGGTGCATGCCCTTGACCGGAATCGAACCCGGGACCCTTCAGTCCGCAGGCCAACGCTCTATCCACTGAGCCAAACCGGTTTCGGCTCATGCATACTTTTTGTTTGTTTGTTTTGTTCTGTTAATCCTCATCTGAGGATCTTTTTTTTCCCCAATGATTTTTAGAGGGAGGGAAGAGGTGGAGAGACAGAGAGAGAGAAACACTGATGTGAGAGAGAGAGACACATCGATTGGTTGCCTCCCACACGCGCCCCGACCAGGGCCAGGGATCAAAGCTGCAACCCAGGTACGTGCCCTCAACCGGGAATTGAACCCGTGACCCATCGGAACACAGGCTGACACGGTAACCACTGAGCCCCACCAGACGGTTCTACCTGCCTACTTAAAAAAAAAAAAAAAAAAATCCGAAACCTTTCTAGATGAGCCCTAGCGTACCAAAGGCCTGGGGTAAGACTGCTCGACAGCAGCCCAAGGAAGATAGAGGGATTCAAAACTATAAACCGTGTACAGAAACGGGGCTTCCTCACAGACCGGGACGCGCCAGTGGAATTCTGCAGAGAGAAGGACGGGGAGGTTTTCCCAGGAAGCAGCAGCGGTAACGTGACACCCCGAGGCCGGCGCGGCTCCGTGGCTGAGCATCGACCTAGGAACCAGGAGGTCACCGGTTCGATTCCCGGTCAGGGCACAGGCCCGGGTTGTGGGCTCCATCCCCAGTGTGGGGTGTGCAGGAGGCAGCCTATCCATGACTCTCTCATCGTGGATGTCTCTCCCCCCCTCTGAATAAAAATATGTTAAAAAAAACACACACACACAAAACAACACAAAAAACCAGGCCAAGCCCACAGGCATAAAGTGGGCTGACCCCGGCTCGCAGGACGCAGGGCCCCCCGATGAGGTCTCTGCCAATTCGCTTCCTGTGGGCGCTGCCCATGGCCAGCCAGCACGTTCAAGGAGAAGCTGCTTTGTGCTGCAAAGACTCCACTCACAGAGTCACGTTTCTTATGGGGATTACGCTGGGCCCCCCGGGGTAAGAAAGAGACCGCCTGCCTGCGTCTCCAACGGTTCGCGTCCAATCCTGGAATCTAAACGCCTTTTAGGAAAAGTCGGATCCATTTCGGAATAAATGAGGGTGACGCTTGGGGAAGTACAAATGTCAGCCCCCCCGAGGCAGCTGGACGGAGAGTGAGCCGAGGCCTGCGGGCAGCCGGAAACCGTATCTGAACCCCCACCTGTGCTCTTCACGAACGAGTGTGTGTGTGTGTGTGTGTGTGTGTGTGTGTGGTCACTTCCGCTTTCCAGACATCACCGGCTTTTTTCCCCCCATAGATAAGCAAAGGTGGCCACATTATGAAGAATGAATGCATGCAGACTTATCTTTATTTATATTTTTATAAATACATTTTTATTGATTTCAGAGAGGAAGGGAGAGGGAGAGGGAGGGAGAGAGAGAGAGAGAGACAGAGAGAGAGAGACAGAGACAGAGGGAGAGAAACATCCATGATGAGGGAGAATCATGGATCTGCTGCCTCTTGCACGCCCCCCACTGGGGATCGAGCCCACAACCCGGGCCTGTGTCCTGACCGGGAATCGAACCGTGACCTCCTGGTTCCTAGGTGGACGCTGAACCACTGAGCAGCACCTGTTCAGGGCACAGGCCCGGGTTGTGGGCTCCATCCCCAGTAGGGGCCGTGCAGGAGGCAGCCGATCCATGATTCTCTCCCATCATGGATCTCTCTCTCTCTCTGTCAACTTCCTCTCTCTCTCTCTGTCAACTTCCTCTCTCTAAAATCAATAAAATAAAAAACTATTTATTAAAAGCTAGAAACCATGACCCCACCTTTCTGAACCAGCGAGGACGCTCCGCCGCGGAGCCGATCCAGAGAAAGGTCAGAGCTGGGGAAGGAGCGGGCGGGTGCCTGTGCCATGGGCACCACACCCCCATCCCGGCGCCGGGAGCCCACACGGGGGCGGTGAGAGCCCTCGGGAACCTGTGCTTCCTGAGGAAAGCCACCCACTTGGCGATGGAGCCCGTAGTCGGGCATCCGGGCTTTGTGGGCAAGGCAGGTGGGAAACTGAGTCTCGGCAGGGCTGGGGGGGTGGAAGTGGGGGGTCTGGGGGGTGGTGGAGGTGGGGGCCCATTCCAGGGAGGGGGCAGCGGGGACTGCACGCCTCCCTCTCCACCCACTTCCTTCCCTTCCTGTGCTGCAGCCGGCAGCCGCCCCGCCCTGGCCCGGAACCAGCGCTGAGCCGGTCCAAATGCCAGCCTGGGCGTCTTTTAAAGTGGAAATGACTCAAAGGAACCCAGCAACTCCACCCCCCCCACCCCCCCCCCCGCCCCAACCCCGTGCCCTCCGGAGGCAGGAAAGCCATTCCTAGTTAGAGCGCTGCAGCCAGAAAGAGGAGGAGAGTCGACCTACGAACCAGGAGGTAACGGTTCCATTGGATTCCTGGTCAAGGGCGCGTTACAGGTTCGAGCCCCGGCCCCGGTCGGGGCGGGTACAGGAGGCGACCGATCAATAATGTCACTCTCACATCGATGTTTCTCCCTCCCCCTCCCTCCCCTCCACTCTCTCTCAGAAAAAAAAAAAAAAAAAATCAATGGGAAAACTATCCTGGGGTGAGGATGAACAACAGAAAACAATGAAGAGAGACTATCGTGTCTTCCAATAAAGACGTGGCTCTGAGGATGAAATCGGGTGTGTGTGTGTGGGGGGGATTGCATGAGCCCCGGGGAGCCTGAGACACGGCCTTTTATGAGCCTGCGCCGTCAGCATATGATTCTGGAAAGCCATCTCGTAAAACTTTGTACGTCACCACGAGGACTACTTTTAAACCTTTAAAAAAAAAAAGTATTTTACTGGTTTTTCACAGAGAGGAAGGGAGAGGGAGAGAGAGCTAGAAACATCGACGCGAGAGAAACATCAGTTTGGTGATAACTAATAAGGAATGTCCATGCTCTCTCACTCACCAGCTTAATCCCAAATGCAACCCCAGCGCTGGGGTTATGGTTAGGGTCAAGCTAGAACCTGCCTATTTTTTAAAAAATGCCCTCGGGGAAATTCCCATCTGGACTGATTTGTTAACTTTCAGACTGTATTCTGAGAATATTCCCAAGTCCTTACATCCTTCTATTTTTTTAAAAAAAATACATTTTTAGTGATTTCAGAAGGAGAGAGGGCTAGAAACATCAACGATGAGAGAGAATCACTGATTGGCTGCCTCCTGCACGCCCCCTACAGGGGACAGAGCCCCCCACAACCCGGGCATGTGCCCTGACGGGGAATGGAACTCTGACCTCCTGGTTCACAGGTCGACGCTCAACCACTGAGCCACACCGGCCGGGCTGTCTAAGTTCCTTAAACGCATTTGCTTCGAGCTGAAGTACCAGCAGCGGAAAGCGCTGGGCATGCCTTACCCTTTGGCGGTGGACATGAGTTCTTCTTCGGTTTTGGGCGTAAAAGGCGGTTTCGAGAAACTAAAAACAGACGCGGCACTGCCCAGAATAGAACCCTCTGTGACCACGAACAGCCGGGCCTGTCCCTTTCAGCCGCCTCTAGCCCGCATTCCGGCTGCATCAGCAACTGGATACGCGTGAGTCACCGGGGCGCCTGGACGCGTCGCCCGGAATGAACGAGGGCCCAGGAGGAGCGGCTCCGTTCGCACAGCGGGCACCGTGGAGCATCCGCGGTAAGCCGGGCCCGGTTCCACTACAGCCGTCCAACACTTCAGAGCCGTGATGGCGAACCTATGACACGCGTGTCAGCACTGACACGCGTAGCCATTTCTGATGACACGCGGCCGCATGCCGAGGATGAAACATTTGCTGCTCCTGAGGATGAGACATTTGCGACTAGAGTCTTGGAGTTAGTTTTTTCCTCAAAGTGACACACTACCCGAGTTATGCTCAGTTTTTTGGCGAAGTTTGACACACCAAGCTCAAAAGGTTGCCCATCACTGCTTTAGAGCATGAAAAAAACCATTTATTCACTTTAAAGTAGATTTTCACTGATTTCAGAGAGAGGAGGGGAGAGGGACGATAGATAGAAACAATGATGAGAGAGAATCATGGATCGGCTGCCTCCTGCACGCCCCACACTGGGGATCAAGCCCGCAACCCGGGCATGTGCCCTGACTGGGAATCGAACCGTGACCTCCTGGTTCATAGGTTGATGCTCAACCACTGAGCCACGCCGGCCGGGCTGAAGGTGTGGTTGTGGGAAGGGGTTCTGTTAGAATGAAAGGCTTGAATGCCTCGGCCGAGGGGACTATCCAGCCATCAATCTTGTCCTCGCTAACAAAATTGCTCCACCCTTCTATTTAGGAACGGTTCTTTTTTTTCTTGGTCCCGCATTCATTCAGAGCTTTGGGGAGGCAGAGAGGGGCCTCAGAGCGCCTGGCCTGATACTACTTCCTCCCTCGGCCCGGCCTCCTGCCTTCAGGTCCTCTGGGGGCTGATGGGATGCATTTCCCGGTGGAGGAGGAGCTCGAGGAGCTGGGTCCTCCCTGAGGCTGCGGCTGTGAGTCACCGGATGGAGGGATTACGAGGTGGGTAGTGCCGGCGGCAGGGGAGACGTGCAGACAGGCATCCCCGGCCCTGTGGTGCCGGGGCTGCGAGGGCCACATGTCCTTCCTCGAGCCACCAGACGGACAGAAGGAAAGGGAGGGAGGGAGGGAGGAAGATGGTCGCCATCCGCCTTTCCTGACTCTGAGCCCAAGAGAGAACGGGAGGTGGCCTTGGCTCCGTGGCTGAGCATCGACCTACGATCCAGGAGGTCACGGTTCGATTCCCCGTCAGGGCACTTGCCCGGGTTGGAGGCTCCATCCCCAGTGGGCTGCACGCCAGCGAAAGGCCCGTCTCCACAGCGGAGGACACGCCTGGAGGACACGCCTGGCAGCGGGGCCACCGGCTGCTCACGCAGGATCCCGTCTGCCCAGCCTGCCCCTGGGCCTGCGGGGGGCCCAATGGTCCGAGGGCATTTGTGACTCCCGGCTGCATTCCCTGACCCCAATTTAGGATTTTTTTTTTCCCGTTTTACTTGAGGGCCCCTGAAAAAACACACACAAAAACCCCCCACAAAAACTGGCCGGCACCTGTTGACAATGTCAAGGTCAAGAATGGCCGAGACAAGGTCAAGGTGAAAAGACACTTGAGAGAGACTTGTTCACGAAACAGTGCGTGTGATCCTGGCCTGCACCCCGGATCGCTCGAATGTTTAAGGGTTTTGTTTTGGGCCAGGAGGGACGTCATCAGGTGAAATATAAATAGAGCCCGGAGATTAGATACTGGTCCTGTGTCAGCATGCATTTCCGGACTGGGATTGTCACGCTGTGTTCCTGTTTTGAGGAGACAGATACACAGGGACGTATTTAGGGGCAAAAGGGGGCATTGGGCCTGGCCAGTGTGGCTCAGTGGTTGAGCGTCGACCTAGGAACCGGGAGGTCACGGTTCGATTCCCAGTCAGGGCACAGGCCCGGGTTTTGGGCTCCGTCCCCAGTAGGGGGTGTGCAGGAGGCAGGCGATCCAGGATTCTCTCTCATCATGTATGCTTTTCTCTCTCTCTCTCCCCTCCTCTCTGAAATCAATAAAAATGTATATTATGTATATATAAATATAAATAAATAAAGCAGGGGCATTGGGTCTACAACTTACGTTGCCACTTCTTCTCCAGCGGTCCAGGGAAAAGAGAGTACGCGTACAGAGAATGAGCGATGAAGCGGATGTGGTAAAGGCCCACCTTCGGGAAATGTGGGTGAAGGACACCTGGGAGTTGTCGGTCCTATTCTTGGAATGGTTCTAAGTCTAGAGCTATTTTAAAATAAGAGAATCACCCCCAAAAAGTGGTGAAAAATGACAGCGATGGTTTTTGGCGACAACCCTCTATTACTCCACAGCCGACCAATCAATCGTGGAATGATGGTCACGGATTTCCAGAAGGTCCTTTAGCCGTTCACGGGGACTTTCGGAAGTAGGAAGTAAGACGCTCTGAACCTGAAATCTGTCTCCTTGAACCTAAGCTTTCAATATTTTATACTTTGGATTTTCCTCCCTTAAATTTTTTTTTTTTTTTTTTTTATTAAAGTTACCAACATGGCAAGACCTCATTCTATTCTTAGAGGTTTCCTGGACAAAAAAAAAATCTGTTACTATTTCTGTCTCTAATTCCTCCTGTTTGCCGGCCGGGCCGTGGGCAGGACATCGATTTATTATAACCGATCATTTGCAGTGCCTCCTGGCCCCTAAATTACCACCATCCACCCTGATGATTCAGAGGGGAAGAGAGACCAGCATGTGCCGCCCAAACCAGCATGCCCTCCGGTCGGGTGAGAGGAAGCCTGGTCCCCATCGTTCCCTCATTATAAACAAAGCAGCTCTCCATCCGAATGGGATCTACAGAGCTGCCTGACAGCGCAGTGGACAGAGCGTCGGCCTGTGGGCTGAAGGGTCACGGGTTTGATTCCGGTCAAGGGCACGGACCTCGGGGTTGCGGGCTCCATCCTGGTCGGGGCTTGTGTAGGAGGCAACGAATCAATGTGTCCCTCTCACATCAATGTTTTCCTCGCTCTCATTCCCCCTCCCTCCCACTCTCCCTAAAAAAAAAAAAAGAAAAAAAAAGAAAAAATATCCTTGGGGGAAGATTATAAAAACAACACCCCCCCCCAAAAAAAAGATATCCTTTAAAAAGCCCCTCATTGAAAGAATGATGTTCCATGGGAAGCTAGCATACAATGGAAGCTAGGGAGGCAGGACAGAGAGCCGAGTTCGGCCACCTCAGTAACCTGGCGACAGAAAAGGGAGGGATAAGACACACTTTGTAACCCGTGAGGAAACGTGTGGGGATGGAGCCCGAAACCCGGGCGTGTGCCCTGGCCGGGAACCGAACCAGCAACCCTCTAGGTTCACAGGTCGACGCTCAACCGCTGAGCCGTGCCGGCCGGGCGGGCTAAAATGAATATTTTACTGAAGAAAAACAAGGACAGAGACACAAGGAAACAAAACCAAAAGCAAAGAAAGAAACCTAAAGGGGAGAAACACGTGAACAAATCCTGTGTTTCTCAGGACGGGTCCATTCCGGACAACTTTTCTTTTCTTTCTTTAATTAGCAACATCTACAGTCAGTCAAAAGGAAAATGAAAGCACGCACGCACCACCTAAGATGGCAAGGCAAGCCTTTTCTTCCACACCTCGTTTGTAGAAACAAACAAACAAAAGTCTTTGGCTGGAAGAGGAGGAAAGAGTTACACTCATATAAAACTCCAGAACGGGAGGAATTAGTATCACCAAGTGCCCGCCCCCCCCCCACCACCACCGACGTTGCCAGCAAACAACTGCATTTAACAACTGGTCACTCCAGCCCTGGCCCGTGTTGCTCAGTGGTCAGAGCGTCCGCCCTGGACGGAAGGGTCTCGGGTCCGATTCCCCGGTCAGAGCACATACGGGCTCGATCCCCAGTGTGGGGCGTGCAGGAGGCAACCGATCCATGATTCTCTCTCATCATGGAGGTTTCTCTCTCTCCCCCTCTCCCTTCCTCTCTGAAATCAATACAAATAAAAATTAAAAATAAAGTTTCTAAATAAAGAAAAAAATCGCTCTTGGGTCCTTAACACTCACCTGGGCAGGACGCACGGAATGCGTTCCTCTGCCGTAAGCTGTTGGGACCTGCACTCACAGTCTAGACGCCTAAGGCATATAAGCAGCCATAGAAGGAGTGTGTGTGTGTGGGGGGGGTGCGGGGGGCAGAGGGGATCAACCCCAGCCTCCAAGCAGATCGATTCAGCAAGTTTCCTCACGAGAACCGAGCGGAGACCTGCCCAGGCTTCGCAGTAACACAACGCGAAAAAGCGGAAGCCACCAGCCCCGAGTACAAACTGTCAGAAACGGGGGGCCCAGGCCGAGCGCATCAGCCTGGACCCAACGATCAATAAGGCAGGAAGCCCGGCCGGCGCGGCTCAGTGGCTGAGCATCAACCTAGGAACCAGGAGGTCACAGGTTCGATTCCCGGTCAGGGCACATGCCCGGGTTGCGGGCTCCATCCCCAGTAGGGGGCGTGCAGGAGGCAGCCGATCCATGATCCTCTCTCCTCATTGAAGTTTCTCTCTCTCTCCCCCCTCTCTCCCTTCCTCTCTGAAACCAATAATTTTTTTTTTTTTTTAAAGAGAGAAATGGTTGAAATAAATGGCAGGCATCAGAGAAAATGACCTTGTACACATCTCTCTCTCCCTGCGAGTGTTCACTGAGAGAGAACAGAAACGAACCACACGGGTCAGCCGTGATGACGTGATCGAATGGGGCGGGCGGGGTGGGGGGATGTGTGGGGGGGGGGGGCGGCGCTGGCCGGGAACTGCTGTGCGGACGCTGAAAGACCCTTTGTTGGCGGGAGCAGGTCCGCTGCCCCGGGACCGTGACGCGCTTCTCGCAGGAATAACATGGTGTGTTGTGAGCCCGCTCCGGCGATAAGCTCCTTACGAGGGGCGCCGTCTGCAGCCCTTTGCGCACAAAGGCCTCTCTGTCTGCGATTTCCTAGAAGTCGAGAAGCTAAAGCTCACATCCTGCACAATGCCCACTCAGACGCACAGACGGGCCCCTCTTCGCGGCCTCACCCCGCTGCCCCGCGGCCGACGCAGAAACCCCCCGTCTGTGTCCAGTTAGGGCATCCCTGGTCCCAAGTACTCTTTCTTTTTTCTCCCTCCCTCCCTCCCTTTCATTCTTCTTTTCTTTCAAACATCTTTTTCTTATTGATTTATTTTTAAAAAATTTGATGTCAGAGAGGAAAGGAGAGGAAGAGAGATAGAAACATCCATGATGAGAGAGAATCATGGATCGGCTGCCTCCTGTACGCCCCACACCGGGGATGGAGGCCACAACCCAGGCATGTGCCCTTGGCTGGAATCGAACCCGGGACCCTTCAGTCCACAGGCTGACACTCTATCCACTGAACCAAACCAGTTAGGGCTCTTTCTTTTTTTTATATATACACTATTGAACCGGTGCACGAAATTCGTGCACATTAAAAGGGGATTAATTAAAATATTTTAATATTGCTATTTGCCCTTCCTCTATAATAGAAGTGTCAAGAGATAAAAGAAAATTAGTAAAATGTGTATGAAAATCTTCCTCCTGTCAGAGTCTGGGGCACGCCATGGGAACCAGAGTCAAGTCCCTGCCCACCCACGTGCGCCTCGAAATCGCTCGAGACCCAGACCTAGCCGGCCCCACCCCTGTCAAGCCCTGCTGGGGTCCCTGCCGACTGCTCATTAAGGCTCGTTACGGGAACTTGGCCTCCCCTGTGGGTGCAGCCATCATGTTACGGTGTGACGGTCAATTTGCATATCCACTCTTTATTAGATCAGAGGATATCTTTATTGATTTCGGAAAGGAAGGGAGATGGAGCGAGAGATAGAAACATGGATGATGAGAGAGAATCACTGATCGGCTGCCTCCTGCACGCCCCACACTGGGGATCAAGCCTGCAACCGAGGCCTGTGCCCTGACCTGAATGGAACCTGGGACCCTTTAGTCCGCAGGCCGACGCTCCATCCACCGAGTCAAACCAGCCAGGGCTTAATATTTTTTTCCATTCCCTAATCCATTCATTAAAAATGAGTCACAGGCAAGCGGAGGGGAATTAAGTCCCGCCTCCAGGAGGGAAGGTTATCCAAAAAATGTGTGCGTGTTAAAGGGGCCACAGTCGTTAATAAACACTTTGTAACTACTTCTGGTTGTTAATCCTCACCCGATTATATTTTTTCCTTTTTTTTTTTTTTAAAGAGAGAGACGGGAGGGAGGGAGGGAAGGAGGGAGGGAGAATCATTGATATGGGAGAGACACATCAATTGGTTGCCTCCTGCACATGCCCTGATTGGGTCAGGGATTGAACTTGCCACCCAGGTAGATGCCCTTGACCGGGAACCGAACCCAAGACCCTGTGGTGCGTGGACTGGCGCTCTAACCACTGAACCACACCAGCCAGGGTGCACTACTTTTTCTTTTTCTTTTTTTTTTAATTGAAATTTGTTGATAAGCAAATCTCAAGTTATGGTTCATGGTGACAAACAAAAGCTGAGGTCTGAGGAAGACTGATAACCCGGCACAGAAACAAGCCATCTGTGAAACCCACCGCAGGGACAAAGGCGATTGAAAATGCCGCTTGCGTTCTTCCAGCTTCCAAGTGTTTGTCACGCCCACCCCGGGCCGCGTGCTATTTGTCTGCGTGGTCGCATCGACGAGGGGCCCCTCCCCGGCCCTTACCGGGGATTGACTGCTGGCCGGCGCTTGCGGTCACGGGCTCCTATCGGGCTCCACAACCCACTGCCCTTAACGCGGCGTAGAGGAGGGGGGCGGGGGAGACACCATGTCAAGCATTAGCCTGCCAATATAGTTATGATGCCCGGCCAGTGTGGCTCAGTGGTTGAGCCTCAACCTAGGAACCAGGAGGTCACGGTTTGATTCCCGGTCAGGGCACGTGCCCGGGTTGTGGGCTCGATCCCCTGTAGGGGGCGTGCAGGAGGCAGCCCATCCATGATTCTCTCTCATCACTGATGTTTCTCTCCCTCTCCCTCTCCCTTCCTCTCTGACATCAATAGATATTAAAACAAAACACACAAATAAAACTCTTCTGTCTTCTCCACGACCCAGGACCAAAGCCTGGCATGGGTCAGGGGGCTAAAGATGACGCTGAGTGACCGAAAGATCACCTCCGCCTCCAGGGAAAACGTCACCGGGTCACAGGAAATGCTGTCAGAGCACGAAGGGCTTAGGACATGAGCAACCAGACTTCACCAGAGCGGCCGTAAACAGCATGGATCCTCCGACTCCGCCGCCAAGAGCCTGGCTCTGGGTTTGGGCCTGGAAATTCGCTCTGTAACCAACATCTTGAGTGACTCTCTCTTTTTTAAAAATTTATTTCAGAGAGAGGAAGGGAGAGAGGCAGAGAGAGAGAGAGAGAGATATCCATGATGAGAGAGAATCATGGATCCGCTGCCTCCTGCATGCCCCACACTGGGGATCCAGCCCGCAACCAGGGCATGTGCCCCGACTGGGAATCGAACCGTGACCTCCTGTCCTAGGTCGATGCTCAACCACTGAGCCAGGCCAGCCGGGCAGGATGGGGCTTTCTAACTGGTTGCTGGCACTCACGCTGGGTCTCAGCTCTTGATCAACTCAGGACCCTGGCTCTCCTGGTGTCTGTCTCGCCGCATGGGCGATGTAACAGCACGGCAACAACGAGAAAGAAAGACAAGAAGTCAAAGGCTATTTTTTCCATTGATTTCAGAGAGAGTGGAAGGGAGTGAAGGGGGAAGGAGGGCGCGCTCGAGAGGAACATCGATGTGAGAGGCAGGCCTGTCCCCTAGGATCAAAGCAGGAAGGTGATTCGCAGAGGGCGGGGGCAGCCGACATCGGGGCAGGACACACGCGGCGGTATGAGCCTCACCCACAATGAGACACGTGAAGGTTACAGCTACTCCACTAAGGGAGGGGAAACGCACAAGTATTTCATGCTGAGAACGGCACGAAATACCCCACCCGCTTTCCTTGCTGCAAAAATCCATGACACAGCCCGGCCAGTGTGGCTCAGTGGTTGAGCACTGACCTACGAACCAGGAGGTCAGGGTTCGAATCCCAGTCAAGGGCACAGGCCCGGGTTGCAGGCTCGGTTCCCGGTGGGGGGGCGTGCAGGAGGCAGCTGATGGATGATTCTCTTTCATCACTGCTGTTTCTATGTCTCTCTCCTTCCCCCTTTCTCTCTGAAATCAATAAAATATTTTTTAAAAAATCCAAAAAAAAAACCCCCACACACAAAAAAGCCCCCCACAAAAATCCATGACAACAGGGATCCCTAAATCTGGCGAGGTGTCGCCCGTGTCGGGTACACACGGAGATGAGGTGGCTCGCCGAAATCCCGTCTGGGATTGAAAATGGGTCTCTCGTAACCACAAACTACACGAAGACGGCTTCCCGTGTGCTTGAACACGTGCACGTCCCCAGAAGGAAGAGAGAGAGGGACGAGGACACACAAGTCCGGCGGGAGGACGAGTCCGGGCATTAATACGTCCCTTCACGCAAGCGCTTTGGGAAATGAACTCCGGGGAAGCGCGAACCGTTTACGTCAGAGAGTGTGTTTCTTTTCCTTGGACAAAAGGCCCGGCGATTTCCCCTGCTGCTCACGGCTATCAGGAGTTTATCAGCCTCAACACAACCCAACCTACATCATTCTTTCCACGCTGACTAACAGCGGGTCCCGTGATCGCAGGCCAGGGGCGTGCATCTGCCAATAAAAACAGAGCGAAGTCAAAGTGGACGCATGTTCCCTAGAACGATGAGGGAGAAAACGTCTCCATGGAGACATCCTTCAAACACAGGCATCTCGGGCCCGGCCGGCGTGGCTCAGGGGCTGAGCGTCGACCTAGGAACCAGGAGGTCACGGTTCGATTCCCGGTCAGGGCACATGCCCGGGTTGTGGGTTCCATCCCCAGTGGGTGGCGGGCAGGAGGCAGCTGATCCATGATTCTCTCTCATCATTGATGTTTCTCTCTCTCTCTCTCTCTCTCTCTCTTCCCCTTCCTCACTGAAATCAATAACAATATCCTATCATAGTGGTCGGCAAACTCATTAGTCAACAGAGCCAATTATCAACAGTACGATTGAAATTTCTTTTGAGAGCTGAAAACCAACTTCTGCACATGGGCCACGAAGTTTCAATCGCGCTGTACGAGCGCGCCCGCACGTGGTATTTTGTGGAAGAGCCACACTCAAGGGGCCAAAGAGCCGCATGTGACTCACGAGCCGCGGTTTGCTGACCAATGTCCCATCTAATAAAGAGGGAATATGCTAATTGACCCTCACGCTGTTGCACAGATGGCGGTGCCCACAGCCAATAAGGAGGGAATATGCTAATTGACTGCCATGCCCTCCAAGATGGTGGCGCCCACAGCCAATAAGGAGGGGATATGCTAATTGACTGCCATGCCCTCAAAAATGGCGGCACCCAATCCCCTCAGCCCCGCCAGGGCGCCTGCCTCCGGAGTTCCCCAGTCCCCTCAGCCCCCCAGCCACCCCAGGGCCGCCAGAGGCTCAGGTAACCAGGGCCGGCCGAGGCTTGTGCTGCCGGCAGTGGCAGCAGAGGTGTGATGGGGGTGACGCTTTCCCCTGGTCTCCGGGTCACCTCCCGCCCCTGAGGGCTCCTGGACTGTGAGCGGGGGCAGGCTGGGCTGAGGGACCCACCCCCTCCAGTGCATGAATTTTCATGCACCGGGCCTCTAGTATTAAAATTAAAAAAAAAATCCTGCACCTCTGGCTCAAGATCACTCAGAACCTGCCTACCACTTACCCTGAAAGGAACAACGATATTGCAGACTGACAGATCCAAATAGCTATCCAAACAGCCCAGGCTGAAAAGCCATGCAAAGCCCCATGCTCTTGGCTTTTTAAAACATCATTACTCATTGTATGAATTCAAAACAGGGACGTGTGTAGACGGTGTGGGTCAGCATGACCAGAAGAGAAAAGCCAGGTCTCGGGAGGGACGGGGAGAGGGGGAACACCCCACACGGTTGCAATCACATCTGTGGAACCAGCGAGAGGTGATGGGACACGTGTTCTGGATAATCATGACGGGATCAGTGAGGGCTACGCAAACCATCTTTCCTGTGGGCCCCAGATGACACCTATTTATTGCCTGAGGAATCGGGACAAGAAGTATAGAAGGCATGTTTTCTTGGTTCTAGAAAAAAAGGTAACAGAAGGGAATTCAAATGGGAAAAAAAAAAAAAGAAGGCAAAAATGTAGCAATAGCCCATCAGATGTGGCTCAGTGGTTGAGCATTGACCTATGAACCAGGAGGTCACGGTTCGATTCCCGGTCAGGGCGCTCGATCCCGAGGTGGCCGATCCACGATTCTCTCTCCCCTTCCCTTCCTCCCTGAAACCAACAGGAAATATTAAAAAAGAAAAGCGTGTGATAACTTAATGCCAACACCTTAACGAGGTCCTCACCACCAATTTCCTGCCATCGCGTCAGAACAGATGGCGACATTCACAGGCTGGTTCGGCTCAGTGGACAGAGCGCCGGCCTGCGCACGGAAGGGTCCCGGGTTCGATGCCCAGTAAACGGCACATGCCCGGGTTGCGGGCTCGGTCCCCAGCAGGGGGGCGTGCAGGAGGCGGCCGATCCATGATGCTCTCTCCTCATGGATCTCTCTCTCTCTCTCTCTCTCTCTTCCTCTCAGAAATCAATAAAAATACCTAAAAACAAAACAACAACAAGACCCAGACGGGATTGGGCTCTTACCTCGTAGGACCAGACGCACTGCACGCCCGCGAACCGCCGCACGCAGCGGCCCACCTCCACGTCCTCGTGGGTCGTGTACATCTCCCGCAGGCACTTGCCGATGTGGGGGACCATCCTGCGCAGCACCTCGCGGCTCAGGATCACGCCGGGCCCCCCCATGCAGAAGTTCTCGCCGGGCTCCAGGGCCAGCTTGCCCATCTCCTCCGTGGTACCCAGGCCCGTCTGGCCCAGGAACAGGGGCTCGCTGCTGTTGAGGCTGCGCAGGAAGCTCTCCAGCCGGTCCCCCTTGATGTACACGTCGTCGTCCGCCCGCATGAACCACTCGTACTGGTCCAGGTAGTGGTCGTGCATGTACTTGAGCATCATGAAGGACTTCTTCTGCGGCGGGTACGAGTCGTCCACGCCCCGCAGCGGCACGACGGGGATCGGGAGGGACGTGTCGGAGCCCTCGCTCGAGAAGAACTCCACTTTCCCGGGGATCGTCTTGGACCACGTCCTGGAACGGAAGAGCAGAGGGGACGTGAGAGGGCGGCGTGGGCACGGCACCGCGTCGGCCCAAGCCCGGGTGTCGGCGGCGGCCGTGTGTGTGTGTGTCAGAGGGAATCTGATAAGCAGCCACTTGGGCAGCTGGCTTCCCCTCGGCGGAGACTGCCGGGTCCCCGTTCATTCTCAGAAGAATCCCAACAACAACAACAACAAAAAGGAACGATGGAGCGTCGAAGCGGGTCCAGGACGGCGGAGAACCCGCTTGCCAGGCCTCCGAGGGCAGAATGTTCCGGCGAATTTGCCGACGCTGGCAACTCCCTCGCTACAAACTCCTCCGCTCTACAAAATAAAAAAGCAATCAGCCCGGCCGGCCGGCGTGGCTCAGGGGTTGAGCGTCGACCTAGGAACCAGGAGGTCACGGTTCGATTCTCGGTCAGGGCACATGCCTGGGTTGTGGGCTCCCTCCCCAGTGGGGGGCGTGCAGGAGGCAGCCGATCCATGATTCTCTCTCGTTGATGTTTCTCTCTCTCTCTCCCCCTCGCCCTTCCTCTCTGAAATTAATAAAAATATATATATTTTAAAAAGGAGCTGAAATAGCCAACTTCTAGGAAAAACATCTCATACTGGATATTTCAATCAGTGAATTTAGCCATAGTAAGATAAAAAAAACACGAAAACAAAAAACACGGTTCCCTCCCAAATGTCCTTCCCAGTATATTTCTATCTCACTTAACTGTTAGATTTGGGTTTATTACGGTGACAGTGACTTGAAGGGTCAAAACAGCACGTATCCCTAATGGGAAGTCTGAGGGGTAGAGGCGACTTCCACCTTTTATTCTGGGTTAGAATTCTGTTTTGTTTTGTTTTTTTAAATATATTTTTATTGATTTCAGAGAGGAAGGGAGAGGGAGAGAGAGAGAGAGAGAGAGAGAGAGAGAGAGAGAGAGAGAGAGAGAAACATCCATGATGAGAGAGAATCATGGATCGGCTGCCTCCTACACGCCCCACACTGGGGATCGAGCCCCCAACCCGAGCATGTGCCCTGACTGCGAATCGAACCGTGACCTCCTGGCTCCTAGGTGGACGCTCAACCACTGAGCCACGTGGGCGGGGCGGTTAGAATTCCGTTGTACTATCCATCTCAGACAACGTCAGGGTCCAAGTCGAACAAGACTTTGAACTTGACAAGTGTTTTCCCTGAAGATACCAGAATCCTTCATAGTGAGACCGAGGGTCAAAGTCTGGCCCACCAGCCAGGCCGGGCGACGTTCACCGACACTGAAGATGCCTAATCCATGACTTGAAGTGACATCATTGTCCAAGAAGAGAAACCAATTAATTTCAAAGGCAGACAATCTAACCTCAAACCACCGCCAAAGCCTCCGTGCCGTTGTATGGTTAACTCCACCCAGTTCTCTTCTCCTTTTTAGGGAAAAAACGCGTGGCCCTTTTCTCGTCTTAAATGACTGGTGGTTGGAGGCAAATCTCTTAATGTGAAGTTTTTAAAATGTTGTTTTTTAAAAATATATTTTTTATTGATTTCAGAGAGGAAGGGAGAGGGAGGGAGAGAGAGAAACATCCATGATGATAGAGAATCATGGATCGGCTGCCTCCTGCATGCCCCCTACTGGGGATCAAGCCTGCAACCCGGGCATGTGTCCTGATTGGAAATCGAACTATGACCTTCTGGTTCCTAGGTCGACGCTCAAACACTGAGCCATGCAGGCTGGGCTAAACTGATTTTGTAGAGAGAGGAAATGAGACAGGACAGAGACAGAGACAGAGAGAGAGAGAGAGAGAGAGAGAGAGAGGGAAGCATTGATGTGAGAGAGAATCATGGATCAGCTGCCTCCTGCACACCCCCTACTGGGATTGAGCCTGCAACCCTGGGCCTGTGCCCTGACCGGGAATCGAACCAGTAACCTTTTGGTGCATGGGACAATGCTCAACCACTGAGCCACCCCGGCCAGGGCGATCGGAAGTTTTTGTAAAGCCTCCAATCTCTAGAAATGATGATCTTTCCACTCAGGGTGCCTGTGCTTTAAACAGCTCCACCACGTCAGCGGGCTCTGAGCATACTGGTACACGGGGACTCACCGTCCTGGGGGGAGAGGGGACGTGGATGGATGATGTGAAAGAGACGAAGGAAAAGCTGCTGTGCCAGGAACAGGTCAGCTCCCCAAGCAAACGTCCACTCGGCCATGGGCACGTGGTGGTGACCGGGACAGAGAGCTCTCACTTAATGGAAACCACAGAACACTGGCGAAGGCCCCTGCCAGCCGGCTCGGCTTTCCACCGCCTGATAACCGGCTCTTGCTCGAGCCCAGATAAGACAGCTGAAACGTGAGCGTGCCAAGCGGGCTTCCGCCCGACGGGGCCTTGCCAGCGACGGAAATCACGGCCGGGCAGTCCAGCCGGCCCGCGCCAGCCCCGCCGCGGGACCCTCTGCGGAGCGGGCATCTCCTGGGTCTCCGTTTCTATGTCGTGTCGCTTTAAGAACGACGATGTCAGCCGAAACCGGTGTGGCTCAGTGGATAGAGCGTCGGCCTGCGGACTGAAGGGTCCCGGGTTCGATTCCGGTCAAAGGCATGTACCTCGGTGGCAGGCTCCGTCGCTGGCCCTGGTCCGGGCTCATGTGGGAGGCAAGCAATTGATATGTCTCTCTCACATCGATGTTACTCTCTTGTGTCTCTACCCTTTGCTTCCACTCGCTCTAAGAATCAATGGAAAAATACCCTCGTGTGAGGATTAAAAAATAATTTTTTTTTAAAGTTTACAAAGCAGACCGTGGTATATAGACTTGTGGTGTGGGATTATTATTATTATTCTTAACTCTACCTTCAAGTGCTTACTGTTTTGTTTTTGTTTTTTTGTTATTAATCCTCATCAGAGGATATTTTTTTCCATTGACTTTTAGAGCAAGTGGAAGGGAGTGGGCAGTGAAAGAGACAGAGAGAGAGAGAGAGAGAGAGAGAGAGAAACATCGACGAGAGAGAGAGACATTGATTGGCTGTCTCCCACACATAACCTGACCAGGGCTGGGGATCGAACCTGCAACCCAGGTACGTGCCCTTGACCAGGAATCAAACCCGTGACCCTCTGGTCTGGGGGCTGATGCTCTAACCGCTGAGCCACACCGGCCAGCCCGATTCTGGCTGTTTTTGGATGAAGGATCAGAAAGGACTTATTTCACTTTCTCTTTTTTTGCGTTCTCAACATTTGCTCAATTTTCTGCAACGACGGCTAGGTGCTTTTAGAGTCAGAAAAACCCCCCACTGCATTTGGGGGAAAGCGTTCAGCCCTAAAGAGCATCCAAAAAACACTAAACAGATCAGACAACAGGAACTTTTACTGGTGCAGTAAAAACAGGTTCCACTCCACCCGACGGACAAAAACTCAAAGACAGACAGACGGAGATGGAGCACACTCTCTCACAACCTTCTACACTTTAAGTTTTGCTGCTTAGGATGGGTAAAAAGGGGGGATTGTCTGTGAGTTCCCCCAGATCACTACGACACATGCTGTCTGAGGGTCACAAGTGCTAAGTTTGAAGGGACTCAGAGGATCAAGTCATCTCAGAATTTCGAGTCAAGGAAGGGAGGGAGAATAGGGTTTTACCCTGAGAACGGATAGATCCCAGGAGTTACATGTATACTACAGCCCGGCTGGTGTGGCTCAGTGGTTGAGCATTGACCTATGAACCAGGAGGTCATGGTTTGATTCCCTGTCAAGGCACAGGCCTGGGTTTCGGGCTCGATCCCCAGCAGGGGGCGTGCAGGAGGCAGCCGATCCGTGATTCTCTCTCCTCATTGATGTCTCTCTCTCTCTCTGTCCCTCTCCCTTCCTCTCTGAAATCAGTAAAAATGTATTTAAAAAAAAAGAAAAAAGGACCAAGGTTTAAGAATGATGACTCCAGGCTTTGCCGGAAACCGAGGGAACAGGCTCAGGCAGATGTCAGGAGCGTGATTCAGGCCGTTACCTGGGCCTGACGCATGCGGGGAGCGGCCCAGCCGGCCGGGGTGCCTAGCGGCTTAGCGGCAGGCGCCTGCTTCCACGTCTGTGGTTTCCGGATGTGCGGTTTCCTCTTTTAAAATCGTTAACTGTCTCATTGTGCAAGGACCTTACGCCTGAGCAATCTCACATTCTTTTTGAAAGTAGGTAAAAAGGTGGGGAGATTAAAAAAAAAAAAAAGACAAATCAAATTACAGTCACCTTTTTCTTTCTTTCTTTCTTTTTTTTTTTTGCTTTAACAAAGCTACTGGCAGGTGGATTACAGGTTTCCCACCTGGACAATGGCCCGGGCTCGGGCCCAGGAGCGGTCTCAGGCTATCAGGAGCTAAGGGCAGCCTGCCCCGCGGCAGGGACCACAGATCCGCCCTCTCTGAAGGGCAGAATGAAAACGTGGAGACTGAGCACAAGGGGGGGTGGGAAGGGGGAGGATTCTGATCCCACCACATGGTCCCCAAGTTCAAGTGCTGGAGAGCTATCTTACTGATCCCAGAAAAGGATAAACGTGCAAGGAGTTTTTAAACGTGTTTTTAAGATTGAGTTTTATTAAAAAAAAAAACATTTTTTTTATTGATTTCAGAGAGGAATGGAGAGGAGAGAGAGAGAGAGAAACACCAATGATGAGAGAGAATCATGGATCGGCTGCCTCCTGCACACCCCGACTGGGGATGGAGCCTGCAACCCGGGCATGTGCCCTTGACCGGAATCAAACCTGGGACACTTTAGTCCGCAGGCTGATGCTCTATCCACTGAGCCTGGCTAGGGCTAAAATTTATTTTTACAGAGGAAGGGAGAGGGAGAGGGCGAGAGAAACATCAATGATAAGAGAGAATCATGGATCGGCTGCCTCCTGCATGCCCCACACTGGGGATGGAGCCCACAGCCTGGGCCTGTGCCCTTGACCGGGAATCGAACCTGTGACCTCCTGGTTCCTAGGTCGATGCTCAACCACGGAGCCCCGCCGGCCGGGCTCATCACTGTTCCTTGTTCCCCCAATTCCATCCGGGACCAGAAGGCAGAAACGATGCTGACAGCAGGCGCAGCGCTGAGTACGCACATTAACACACGGGGTCCCCGTTACACATGCGGCCCCCCCGCCCCCGCCACGTCCCCCCCGAGGATCACCCCCACGTCGAGATGTTCCGGTAACCGAGGAAAATCCAACTCCAGTGACCAGACAGGCGTGCTCAGCCCTACCTTTCCGGGCGGGATTAACGGACTGACTGAAACAAGAGTGACCCCGGCCAAGCGCCAGGGAGCCCGGAGCCAACATGCCACCTGTGCCCAGCAGTCTTGCAGTTGCCGACGATTTAACACGCTCACGGCTGCACTGGCCCTGGCTGCACAGCGGGCTGGGCGTGCACTGAGAGGTCACGGGTTCGATCCCCGGTCAGGGCACGTGCCCGGGCTGCGGGCCCATCCCCGGCAGGGAGAGTGCAGGAGGCGGCCGAGCCATGGTGCTCTGGCATCATTGTGCTTCTATCCCTCTCCCCGTCTCTCCCTTCTTCTCAGAAACCTACATACAGAGAAACGAAGGAAAAGAAAAAGGGCAGGAGCCTGGAACAGGCCTTTCCTGATCTCTTTTTTAAAAAATATTTTTTATTGGTTTCAGAGAGGAAGGCACAGATGCACCGAAAGTGCCAAGTCCAATTCGGAGAGCGCGAGCGTGGCTCTAAAGTGTCTCCGACGAACAAGGAAGGGCGCCCTCACCCAGGGCGGGGAGGGACACTGGGACCAGGCCCCCGAGGGGGTGACACCTGGCAGTGAGATTCCGGTATCCAGAGCTGGCTGGCTGGCGTTTCTCAAACTTGCTTCCCGCAACTCCCTGCAGACCGATGCTAACTCCCTGCAGGCCGATGCTAATCTCTCCCGGAGCCCCGTGTCACCCCCGGGGCAATGAAGGGAAACCATCCCCCTCTATCTTCTGGGAAAGGAAAGAGAGAACGAGGCCTGGCCGGTGTGGCTCCGTAGATAGAGCGCCGGCCTGTGGGCCGAGGGTCCCGGGTTCGATGCCGGTCCAGGGCACGTGTCTCGGTGGCAGGCTCGATCCCCAGTCCTGGTCGGGGCGCGTGGGCAGGAGGCAACCCATCGATGTGTGTCGCTCTCACATCGATGTTTCTCTCCGTCGCTCCCTCTCCCTTCCACTCTCTCTAAAAATTAATGGAAATCAGGGGAGGATTAACAACAACAACAAAAAAAACACACACAAAAATAGTTCCTCGTCTTCAGCTCAGGGCAGCTAAGAACCAAGACCAATAAAAGGTATTGGGTTAGCCCGGCTGGCGTGGCTCAGTGGTTGAACATCAACCTAGGAACCAGGAGGTCACAGCTCGATTCCCGGTCAGGGCACAGGCCCGGGTTGCGGGCTCGATCCCCAGTGTGGAGCGTGCAGGAGGCAGCTGATCCCTGATTCTCTCATCATCGATGTTTCTATGTCTCTCTCTCTCCCTTCCTCTTTAAAATCAATAAAAACTAATTAAAAAAAAAGAAAAGAAAAAAGAGGTGGTTGATTAGCTCAGTGCTCTAACCCTAAACATGGACCAAAAAGTTAAGAATGTATGCTTCTAATCAACCCATTAATTTTTTTTTTCAAATCTCTAAATGGCATCACAACTCCCCCAGCGAGAACAGGTGAAGGGTGGCCAGGAAGTGGCGGGGCCAGACGGGTAACAAAGGGGCCCTTGTCCACCGGAAATTGAAGTGTTATTCAACGTCCAGGCCCCTCCTCGGTGGGACTGGCTGAGGACTGGCGGGAACAGCCAGGGGACCCAACAGCAAGTTCCAGAAACAGACCCAGGAACGCGGCGGACGGGGGAGACGGCCTTCCATCTGGTAGGGAAACCGGGGCCATGACAATCTACCGGTCGGGGAAAACGGGAGGTTGGGGTGTTCCTACTGTACCCCTTTAATGATCAGGACCAAAAAGTTACTTTTAAAACTCCCTCCTGGATAATAACTCTCTGAGCCTGGGGTGGGGGTTTAAAAAAAAATGGAGCTGCGCCCTGACCCGTGTGGCTCAGTGGACAGAGCGTCGGCCTGCGGACGGAAGGGTCCCGGGTTCGATTCCGGTCAAGGGCATGTACCTTGGTTGCGGGCACATCCCCAGGAGGGGGTGTGCAGGAGGCGGCTGATGGATGTTTCTCTCTCATCACTGACGTTTCTGACTCTCTATCCTCTCCCTTCCTCTCTGTTAAAAAAAAATCAATAAAGTATATTAAAAAAAAAAAAAAAAATGAACGACATGAAGATGTCATTTTTTTTCTTATTGGTTAATCCTCACCTGGGAAAGTCTTCCATTGATTTTTAGAGAGAGTGGAAGGGGAGACAGAGACAGAGACATCGCTGTGAGAGAGACACATCGATTGGCTGCCTCCTGCACGCGCCCCGACCAGGGACGGGGAACCTGTCACCCGGGTAGGTGCCCTTGACTGGAATCGAACCTGGGACCCTTCCGTCCACAGGCCAATGCTCTACCCACTGAGCCACACTGGCTAGGCCTGAAGATGTCACTTCTGTATATCAAACAACATAATTTTTTTTTTTTTTAAAGGGGAAGAATCTGAATTGCAACTAGCAAAGGAAGACGCAAGGAACCCAGGCGTACTGATGACCTGTCTCTAACCAGCGTGACACGTCACCACGGGGGATTCCCGGGACCACTTGGAAGTGAGATGACCTGGAAAACAAACGCTTTGTCGAGGAGTCAAAACAACTGTCCAGTTCATTTGTACGTCTTCCAGCTCCCCAGAGCCTTCAAGGAAGCTTAGCTCAAGACCGGTTCGGAGCCCCAAACAATACCATCACTTTAGATGCAAACCTCCTTTCAATTTAAAAAAAATATATATTTTATTCATTTTTTACAGAGAGGAAGGGAGAGGGATAGAGAGTTAGAAACATCGATGAGAGAGAAACATCGATCAGCCGCCTCCTGCACACTCCCTACTGGGGATGTGCCCGCAACCAATGTACATGCCCTTTGACCGGAATCGAACCTGGGACCCTTCAGTCCGCAGGCCGATGCTCTATCCACTGAGCCACACCGGTTAGGGCCCTCCTCTCAATTGTTAAACAATTCCGTTACGTGGATGACACGAAGGGTACACCCACCCGTGTGTCTGAGAGCTCTCTCAACTCCTCGTGTGCAAAACCAGCTCTCTGCTGACGCACCTCCTTCCCCTAAACCGACCCCCCTCAGGCCTTCCCCACCTCCATCAGTGACTCAACCGCCCACCCTGCCTTTCAAGGCAGAATCCTAGAGACGCGCTAATTCATGGCTCACTGGTCGTGTACGTCTCGGGCCCAGGGACCGCCCGCTTCTCCCCACCGCCCCACGCTAGCCCCAGACGCCCGCAACCCCACCCGGACCCCCTCCTAACATCTCCATGCTTCCTACAACCGACCGTCCACACAGCAGGCAGAATTTACTGCTCAGAACAGAATGCAACCGCCTCCCTTTCCTGCCTAAACTGAGGCCTTGCTAATTCACTCAGAATAAAACTCCAGGAGACAACCCGACCCGTGTGGCTCAGGGGTTGAGCGTCGACCTATGAACGAGGAGATCTCGGTTTGATTCCCGGTCAGGGCGCATGCCAAGGTTGCGGGCTCGATCCCCAGTGGGGGACGTGCAGGAGGCAGCCGATCGAAGATTCCTTCTCATCACTGATGCTTCTCTCTCTCTCCCCCCCTCTCTGAAATCAATAAAAATATATTAAAAAATAAAAAAAAAAGAGCCCTAACCGGTTTGGCTCAGTGGATAGAGCATCTGCCTGCAGACTGAAGGGTCCTGGTTCAATTCCGGTCAAGGGCATGTACCTTGGTTGCGGGCACATCCCCAGTAGGGGGTGTGAAGGAGGCGGCTGATGGATGTTTCTCTCTCATCGATGTTTCTAACTCTCTATCCCTTTCCTTTCCTCTCTGTAAAAAAAATCAATAAAATATATTAAAAAAATAAACATAAATAAAAAAAAGAAACCAAAAACATTGGAGTGTTTTCTGAGGCAAAGAGAGAATTGGAATGAATTTGCCTTTTAGGAGAGATGTAAACTGACCACACCCTATGCCAAACTGGAGTCCCACCTTGTGCTGGAAGATTCCAGCTGACTTTTTATTTATATTGATTTCAGAGAGGAAGGGAGAGAGAAACATCAATGATGAGAGAGAATCAATCATTGGTTGCCTCCTGCACGTCCCCTACTGTGGGGGGATCGACCCCGAAACCCGGGCATGTGCCCTTGGCCGGAATCGAACCTGGGACCCTTGAGTCCGCAGGCCGACGCTCTATCCACTAATCAAACCAGCGAGGGCCCAGCTGACTTTTACACAGAGCTGTGCACAAACTCTTTCTAATCTAAGAGCTGAGCGTGGACTTCTGGCTCAGGCTGCAGAGCGCGGCAAAGTCGTAATCATAAAGTTACACCCCACAGCCTCCATCCCCCTTCAGGCCTGCCTCCCCGGTTCCTCCAGGCTAAAATGGTCCCGTGCCATCTCTTGCAGCCAGTCTAAACACAGGGTGGACAGCTGAGAAGCCCAGGCCCTGAACAGGGCGGGGCAGGTCCTTTCTCAGGCTCCAAGTAACTGTAACTTCTTGAGATCAAAGAGATAAATGAAAAGGTATGCGGGAGAGCGGATGAATGACTGGATAAGATACACTGCTTCCCCTCCCTAAGGGCTCTTTCCTTTATCAGAAAGGCAGGGCTGTCCACCCAGAAGGAAGACAGGATACAATGTGTCTGGATAAGGTTTTTTTTCTTTATCGGAAAGGCAGTTGTCACAGAGAAGCAAGGGGGTAGGGAGGTCAATTGTGTTTCCACTTTCCCCTAAGTGCCTGAAGGGGGGAAAAAAAAGGGGGGGGGGGGGGAGAAATGGTACCTCTGAAAAAAGATGAGAGAGGAGATTCTGGAAAGAGGCCACACAAGGTCAAGCTTGGGCTTTGGGACAAAAATCACCTCCAAGCGTAAAACATTAGGTTCGGCCTGAGTTCCACTTTCTGAATCCTGCGGGTATACCAGAACGCCGACTGGATTTTGCATCCACAAAAATGTGTATGTTTGGTGTGTGTGTGTGTGTGTGTGTGTGTGTGTGTTGGGGGGGGGGGGCGGTTAAGGAGTCACACCACCTACTATTTGAACTTACCCGAAGGTGTACCGTCCCAGGACTTGTCACCGAGTGGCAGTCATGTGGGTGTACTTTCAAAACCACAACGAGAGCCATTTACAAAGCTCACCCTCCTTTTCCGGTGTGGGTAGTGCTCGGCCCAGAAAGCACAATTTTCGTACAATTCTGGGTAATTATTCACTCTAGATCGGGGGGGGGGGGGGGGGGAGGGGACACACCTTGATCTCCAGGTTCCCCAAATTGGGACTTTGGTCTACATTTGCACTTAGGGGCATTCTGAGCGGTTCAGTCGCTCAGGGCCCTTCTGGGCAGAGAACCTCAGCTCTGGATTTAGACGCGATCCTAAAGGGAACACTCACACGAATCAAGGCAATGAAAGGGCAAACGGAACCAGGAGGTCACGGTTCCATTCCCGGTCAGGGCACGTGCTCCATCCCCCGTGCGGGGCGTGCAGGAGGCAGCCGATCCATGATTCTCTCTCCTCACTGATGGACGGATGTTTCTCTCTCTCTCTCTCTCCCCCTCTCCCTTCCTCTTTGAAATCAATAAAAATATATTAAAAATAAATAAATAAAAGAAAGAACCAACCAGCTTGGCCTTGCTCAGCGCTGTGTGCTCCAAAAGTTCCTTCCAGGAGGCCCTCCCAGCCGGGTTTGCGCCTCGGCATATCTGTACTTCACACGTGTTAAGTTTTCTGTTACGATTCCACGCCCCTCGTCTACCTCAAATTCACCCCAGCACCCATCTGCCATTCCCAAACCATCTCCCTCCTACAGACGACTTTGCCTAATCCCTTCGCTAATCCCTGGACATGATTCCAGCCACTTTTCTGACTCATCTGGCCAACTAGGGCCCAGCCGCCACGGGGATCCCATCGCTGAACCGGGCTGGTGAGGAGCAAATCCCCCGCGGGGCCAGGAACCGCTTTCCCCAAAGGCGCGCTTTCCATCCACGGCACAGACGGGCGGGCTCCGTGGGCAGGGGGCACCCCCCTTTCACCACCAGCAGCGCCGCCAAAGTGAAATGTACACGCAGGCCAAGGACGCGGGTCTAACCAGGTTCATTTCCCTGGGCTGGGCCAGGGCAACCGGGCGCCTTTCAGACCATCCGCTAACCGCCACCGCTGTCACCCCAAGAGCTGTTCTAACGACCTTACGAGGGAGATGCCTTCAGTCAGGACCATCTAAACTAAAGCCAGGTCGGAACGTGGAAAGCGCAAGCGCCTTTGCGCAGCCAGGCCGGTGTGGCTCAGGGGTTGACCGTCCTCCTAGGAACCAGGAGGTCAGGGTTCGATTCCTGGTCAAGGGCACATGCCTGGGTTGCGGTCTCGAACCCCAATAGGGGGTGTACAGGAGGCAGGCGATCCATGAATCTCTCTGATCACTGACATTTCTCTCTCTCCTTCCTTCCTCTCAGAAGTCAATAAAATGTACTAAACATTTTTTTTTTTATTTTAAATAAAGTGCCTTGCACAGTCTGGGTGAGGGCCACACCCAGAGGGACACCGCGGTCCCTCTGATCCCCAAGCCCCTGCATCTTGGGTGATGAGCTCCACGTCCAGCCTCTGACCTCTGACGCCCAAAGCCTGGCATCCCCCCGCCTCCGCCCCAGGGGCGCCCCGGGAGCCTGGGTCCTGAGAACCAGGCAAAGGCATGAGCCGTGGGAGTGTCTGCGGGGCCGCCCGCCAGGATGCCGGCTGCCGGAGGAGGGAGGGCTCACCTGTAGACGGCCACGGCGCGGGTCTGCAGGTATTTCTGGGCGGTCATGACTCCCACGAAGAGAAAGTTCCGGTCGCGCGGGCCGCCCTCGGGAGCCGAGCCGTGGGGCCAAGGCTGCGCCCCGCGCGCATCGCTCCGCGCCCCGCCGACCTGCGAACCCGCCGCCGCCTGCCCGGCCCGGCAGCCCTCGGGGCTGGCGCGGCGCCGCGGGCCCGCTCGCTTCAGCTCGGAGGCGCGGGGCAGGACGAGGCGCGAGGCCAGCACGAAGCCCAGCACCAGCCCGAGCAGCACGCTGAGCCAGGCGCGCCGGCCCCGCGCGGCCATGTCCGCGCCGCTCTCCGCCCGCCGGCTCCGCGCGCGCTCAGCTCGCCGCCCCCGCCCGCGGAGGCCAGCCCGTCCTAGAGCCGCCAGGCCCGGCCCGGGCAGCGCCGCCGCCGCCGGGGGCCCGCCGCGCCCATCGCGGCCCCCGAGCCGCCCGCAGGCCCCGCGCTGCCGCTTTGTTCCGCGCGCGCCCCGCCGCGGCCTGCGCCTTTAAGGCGGGACCATGCCCGGCGCGCGCCGGCGGCGGCGGCTGGGGCGCAAAGCGGCGGCGGGGGCGGGGGCCGCGGGGGCGGCTCCTCCCGCTCGCTCGCGGGGGCGCAGGGCCAGCTCGACGGCGACCGCAGTGGCCGCCGAGTCCGGGTCCCCGGTCCTGCCCGTCCGCGTGCGCCCCGGCCGGCTCGGCTGCGATTGCGCTGCGCCCGTGCCCGTCCTCGTCGTGGCCGGCGCCGCCGCTGCAGCCGCACATCCTCCGGCTCAGCTCGCCATTGCAACAGGAGCCCCTCACGTCACGCACGGCGCGTTAAGAAGCGGTGGGGAGGCGAGGCGTCGTGGCCCCGCTCGGGATCCGTCCGCGCCCGCCGATTGGTGCAAAAGTGAATGGGGGGCGGTGCACGTGGCTAAAGTTTAACCAGAAAAAAAAAAAAAAGCAAAAAAAAGCAAAGCCCTCCCGGCGCGCGCGCACTGCCCCACCCGCGCGGGGTGCATCGGGGTCGCCTGGCGGCGGGGGGCGCACGGCCTGACAGGCGCGGGAGGGGACCCCGGACCGGCGCCCGAGTGGCCCGTTAGGCAACCCCGCCTCCCCGGCCCCGCTTCCCCAGGCGGCGCCCCTGCTGCCCGCTGCGTGGCCAACGTGCGGAGGGGGGCTTCTCGGTTCCCAAACTGTCCCCGATCAGCGGGTGCGCCCCGGCCGAGACTGTCCTCGGATCAACCCGCCGTCCACGCCCTGCGCTCCAGCCGGGCGGACCTGGCCGCCCCTTCCCCGCGTCGTCCCGGTTCACACTGTCCCTTTGTTCCCGCCAGTTCTGCGGGCGGGACGGGCACGTATAGAATCAACAGCTCCGGGAGGCGTTCGCGACGTGCGCGCTGGGGGAGTGAACCGTGAATTCAGTTGCCTTGTTCCCTGTCACTCGTTCTCGATGCTTAAAATAAAAAAATAAAAATAAAAATTTAAAAAGCGCGAATGTTTCATGTCCAAGCCCCTAACAGTAGTAGCATTTAATGGATGAGGAATAAATGGTAGGGGATGTTCCTACTTGGGTGTGAAGTCTGAACCCCGCTTCCCCCGCCCACCCCCATATTCTCTGTGGGCAGATAGTCCGCAGGTACCCTAACCTGAGTCTTCGTTAACTTTTTTAAAAATATACTTTTTATTGATTTCAAAGAGGAAGGGCGAGGGAGAGAGAGAGAAACATCAATGATGAGAGAGAGTCATGAATTGACTGCCTCCTGCACGCCCCACATTGGGGATGTGCCCTTGACCTGAATCTAACTCAGAACCTCAGGCCGATGCGCTATCCACTGAGCCACACCTGCCAGGGCCTTTGTCAACATTTTAATGTGGTCCCTCCACAAAAAGATAGGTTTTGGAGTTTCAATTGTATACATTTCTAACTTTAAAAAACAAGAAACGAACAACAGCCACGGCCACAGAAGCTGAGAAAGTTCCCATACAAGGAATGTTTGTCTGAGAGTGAAAGACGGGGCGGGGCAAAAGTAGGGTTCCAGGTGTGAGTACGTGAAACACGCGTTTACTCTCGCGTTATTATTTATCCGTGCATTCTTTCCCCGACGAACAACTGTCCACCTACTTTCGCCTTCCCTGTAGCCGTCGAGTGACTTAGTGGCCAACATATTGGGGGTTTTCCCGTGAAACGTTTGGAGAGCCGAGTATGTTCCTGGGCCCGACATCTGATCAGGTGAACCCAGGGCTCCGAGACAGAAGGTGAGCGTGCCCGGGGGGCATCCTTGGATCTTTCCTCATTGTTAAAACGACTAGCTGGCCCAGCCGGCGTGGCTCACCGGTTGAGCATCGACCTAGGAACCAGGAGGTCACGGTTCGATTCCCAGTCAGGGCACATGCCCGGGTTGCAGGCTCCATCCCCAGTAGGGGGTGTGCAGGAGGCAGCTGATCCATGATTCTCTCTCATCGTGGATGTTTCTCTCTCTCTCTCTCTCTCTCCCTCTCCCTCCCCTTCCTCCCTGAAATCAATAAAAATGTATTAGAAAAATAATAACACTATGATCTGATGAACCAGCACCAACCACTGAGCAACACCGGCCAGACGTATTACACAGTTGGAAGCGCTGGGTGGTGGAGGATTTGCCATTTCTGCAATTGAATGGCATCGCCCCTGTTTGTCCTTTGGGTATGAGACTTATGTCAAAAATAGTGCCACCCCCCCCCGCCCCGCCTTCCCACAGACACCCCCCACACACACACCGAGGCGACCCACATCTAAAATGACTCATTATGCAGTGAATGCACGATGCAGGGCTCTGGCCGTGGTTGTGGGGAAAACACAGAACACACCGCTGCAAATGACCGGCTCAAACACCGCCCTAATGGGGTTTTTAGTAAGACCCTAAGCGGCAGTACCCTCCCCCCCCAATTCACCATGATTTTCCCATCAAGCACGCATCGGACAAGGCACGGATGTTCCATTTGGTGACCTTTGGGGTGGTTTCAATAGTCTAACCCGCTTTCAACTCCGTATTTCTTCTTCTAGACCCGTGGTCGGCAAACTGCGGCTCTCGAACCACATGCAGCTCTTTGGCCCCTTGAGTGTGGCTCTCCCACAAAATACCACGGCCTGGGCCAGTCTATTTTGAAGAAGTGGCGTTAGAAGAAGTTTAAGTTTAAAAAATTTGGCTCTCCAAATAAATTTCAATCGTTGCACTGTTGATATTTGGCTCTGTTGACTAATGAGTTTGCCGACCACTGTATCTAGACTAGCACCCAAGGAAAAGCACAGAGCCCGGCCAGTGTGGCTCAGTGGTTTGAGCATTGACCTCTGAACCAGGAGGTCAAGGGCACGTGCCAGGGTTGTGGGCTCGATCCCCAGTAGGGGGCGTGCAGGAGGCAGGTCTTTTGGATGTTTCTCTCTCATCAACGTTTCTCTCTTGCTCCCTCTCCCTTCCTCTCTCTAAAATCAATACACACGTTTTCTAAAAAATGAAAAAGGCGTGTCCTTATTCATAATCAGGTGGACGAGTAGGGGAAGCCCCAAGCAGCAGTTATTCAATGACGAGGACTCCTCCAGGCACACACCCTGCCCAAGAGGGGTGCTGGGCTGGGTCCGGGGCACAGAGCCTGGGTTCCGTCTCCCGTCCGCGCTTAGGAAGTCCCCTCTGGGCCAGCTGCGTCCCCACGCAGAGCCGTTTCCTCATCTGTAACCGGGCGTTTCCACTCCATCACGTTCAAAGTTCCTCCTCCGCGCGTTCTAGGCTGAGGTTGAGCAACGCGTTAAAAACCACATCCTACACCCTCCTTTCTGTTTTCTTTTTCTAAATATTTTTTTAAAAATTGATGTCAGAGAGGAAGGGAGAGGAAAAGAGAGAGAGAGGAATATCCATGATGAGAGAGAACCATGGATCGGCTGCCTCCTGCACGCCCCACCCTGGGGATCAAGCCCACAACCCGGGCATGTGCCCTGACCGGGAATCGAGCCATGACCTCCTGGTTCCTAGGTCGACGCTCCACCACGGAGCCCCACCAGCCAGGCATCTATGACATGTACTTAACATGGATCTCCACCCACATGACTGAACATTCTCTCACCAAGTACAGTCTGTTCCAGCACATGCTCCGTTTCTCTCTGGGGCTAGCGCATGGAGCGCCCGTGACAGGTATAACCTTTCATAGAACATGCAGCAATTTCTTGGAAATTCTCAGTAAATACCCCAATTGTTTGCTGGCAGCCGGCCGGGAACAGACTGACAGAGTTCCCTGTCAGGGCTTCTTTGAAGACGATGCTTCGGGGCTCCCCCCTCAAATGTGGGAGGGGGAGGGGGAACAGCATCAACCACTGAACCACACAGGCCAGGCAGAGGTGATGAACTTCCGACCTGAGCCTGAAGGGGGCGCCAGCTGCTTCCACAGGCCACAGGGATGAAGGCCCGGGCCCAGGGTCTTCCCAGACAGTGCCTGGAGCCTCCTCTGTCTAGACCAGGGGTTCCCACTGTGGAGAACACGCCCCACGGGGGGGCGGGCAGTTTGATGTTTAAGGGGGGCGACTCGAGAGTGCGTTATTCACAGTGAATGTTTTGCATGTCTTACGGTTCGGGGGGGCCTCGTGGACAGCCTATACATATATACGGTGGCATATTGATGCATCTCAGTTCTCTATAATATGTTTTGAAACTTCATTTGCTATTTTTTCATAGCCTTTCATATTATTATTATTATTATTATTTTTAACAATTTCATAGTGATTTCTTCCTCAGTCCGTCCACTGTCCTTTCGTCCTTTCGTTTTTCTCTCTCATGGATGCCATGTTCTTTGGCAGCTGGTTTAGACCAAGTTCATGGCCTCTGAGGCTTCCTCCATGTGAATGGGAGTTCCCTTTTTTAATAAGAAGAATTCTATGTCACCGAGGGGGGCATCAGGATGTTAGAGATGCTTAGGTGGGCCGTGGCCAGAACAAGGCTGGGGACCACTGGCCGAGGCGGTCCTGGCCCCGGCTCAGGCCGGCCCTGGGTGGGCAGCCGCGAGGGGAGGCCGGCCGGGCCTGCCCCCCTCAGCCCTGGGCCCTGTGGAGGCTGCATTGCAAAACGGCACTACTTTCTCCTGACTTCCCCTGGGGCGCCCAGAGCGTTTATTTACAGAAGTAAGATCGCCTTGTTCTCATTATGGGGAAACACACCCGGTGCAAAGTGGACCCTTTTAAGCATTTAACGGAAAGGAGCGCCGTTTCACGTCATCGATTCCCAGGGTGCGAATTTCCGGTGTCGCGGGATCCTCCTCACCATCTGTCCCCAGGAGTCCCAGACGAAAGCTCCGGACGGTGCGATTCCCCGGTCAGGGCACAGGCCTGCGTTTCTGGCTCCATCCCCAGGAGGGAGTGTGCAGGAGGCAGCTGCTCGCTAGCGACATCAACTTCTCTATCTCCCTCTCCCTTCCTCTCTGAAGTCAACAAAAAGAAGAAGATGAAAAAGAAGAAGAGGAAGAAGAGGAGAAAGGAGAAGGAGGAGAAGGTGTCCGCCCCTGGTCAATTCAACCAGCCTCCACCTTTGCCCGGCGAGATGCGCAGGGCAGAAAGAGCGGAAGGAGCCCTGGCCGGTTGCTCAGTGGTTAGAGCACCGGCCCCAGGGAATGAAGGGTCTCGGGTTCGATTCCTGGGCAAGGGCACCTACCGCGGTTGTGGTTTGATCCCCAGCCCTGGCCAGGGCACGTGTGGTAGGCAACCCATCGATGTGTCTCTCACGTTGATGTTTCTTTCTCTCTCTCCCTCTCTCCCCTCCATCTTCCCTTCCTTCCAATCAATAGGAAAAATATTCTCTGGTGAGGATTGAAAATAAAAGAATATAATTTAAAAAATATATATATTTCATGATTGATTTCAGGGAGAAAGAGAGAGAGACAGAGAGAGAGAGAGAGAGGAACATGAATGATGAGAGAGGATCCTTGACCGGCTGCCTCCTGCACGCGGTGCCCGGAGTCTGGGAACCCACGAGGGTCCTTGGTGGACGGTGGGGACTCTCCGCCTCAATCCGCCTTTTCAGGCTGCCTGCCAGGGGCGCCCGGTCCCGGAGCCGGAGCCGCATTTTAAAAACCGACCCGGTTCAGTCTTTAAAACAAAACAAAACAAAACAAAAAAAACGAAACAAACACCCACCCACTGAGGAGCAAGGACAGATTCCCAGGCTTGGGAGCCAGCGAGCGCCTGGGCCGCGTTGCCCCGGTAACGACACACACGTCTTTGGGGCTGGCTGCTCCTTTTGGGGCCTTTGTTTCCCCTGAGCACCACGGGGGTGGGAGAAGGTCAAGGTCATTTCCGGCTGCACATTCTGGGAGGCCTCTCCCTCCCCCCCCCCCGCCCCGCCCCTTCTCTCTTGGTGATGAGTTCCCCGGCCAGCATCACAGCGGGAGAAGAAGGCATGTGCGTGGGGGGGTCCCAGGGCCTGTTGCCTGGGAACCATTCATCCCAGGGTCAATGAAGACGGCTGCTGACCGCCCGGCCGGGCTCTGTTTATAGAGGGCCATTCAGACCCCCTCACCGTGAGCTCTGGTCCAGGGTCCCCTGTCCCGGAGATTTCCATCTGTCCATCTACCCATCCACCTACCCACCCATCCACCCACCCGTTCCTGGGCAGTCAGAGTAGCTGATGGAGAGCAGGGCAGACCCCAGGCCAGGAAGCAAGGGCAGACGGAAGTCCCGTGCCCGCTCCAAGCTCACCGCTCCACAGAGGAGGCCGTGTGTTGCTTTCTTCCGGCCTCTTGTGAGGGCTTGGTTGCTGTGGGAACCCGTGACTCGAGTCTCCATTCATCCATCAGGCACAGACGCATAGAACAGCCCGGCCGGCGTGGCTCCATGGTCGAGCGTGGACCTAGGAACCAGGAGGTCACGGTTCGATTCCCGGTCAGGGCACATGCCGGGGTTGCGGGCTTGATCCCCAGTAGGGGACGTGCAGGAGGCAGCCGATCCATGGTTCTCTCTCATCAATGATGTTTCTCTCTCTCTCCCTCTCCCTTCCTCTCGGAAAACAATAAAAAAAAAAAATAAAAAAATAGAAACAGAGCAAGCTCAGCTAGTGGCCATGCCCGCTTTTAGCCACCCGCCTGCCCCGGCAGCGTGGGTATCCGTGTTGACATACGTCCACACAACACGCAGCCACAAGCGGATCGTACTTGGGACTACTCAGCAAAGTAAACTCACCAAGCCCACAAGCTCTCTCGGATGCCAGGAGGCCTGGGGCATTCATTTCCCCCCATCGTGTCCCAGCTGGGCCAGGCAGGAGGGTGGGGGCGCCCCCTGGCTGCGGGTGAGGGAACTGCTCCTGATAATCTAGTGAAATTGGTGCTGGGGGGGGGGAGAGTTCCTAGGAATGGGGGTGCAGAGACCAGCATCAGCGCCCCTCCTCCCCTGGACTCCAGGGAGGGAGAGAAACTTGTATTTTTTTAAAAATATATTTTTATTGATTTCAGAGGGGAAGGGAGAGAGGGGGAGAGAGAAACATCAATGATGAGAATCATGGATCGGCTGCCTCCTTGCACGCACCCCGCACTGGGGATGGAGCCTGCAACCAGGGCTTGTGCCCTGACTGGGAATCCAACCGTGACCTCCTGGTTCATAGGTCAATGTTCAACCACTGAGCCACACCGGCTGGGAATACAACTTCTTTGTATACAAGGTAAGTGAGCTATTTGTCTCTCACTTGTCCGAAGGATCTTTTTCTTTCTCTCTCCTCCCCCCCCCCCCTCCCGCCGCTGACTCTCCATTTTTTGACCTGGAGATCATTTTCCCACGTATGTTCCTGACTTTTAGAGTCAGGTGCATTCGCCTTGTCCTGTGTGGCTTCTAACTTTCGGGATGAAGTTCTTCCCGAAGCTGGCTCTTGGAGGCCATTCCTCAGGGCAGCTTGGCCCTGGTGGGGTCAGGGTCACAGTCAGGGTCAGGGTCAGGGTCAGGCTCAGGACCCGGAGGGAGCCAGTAGGAAAGACAGGCTGGAATTGGGTTGTGGGGGCCCCGTGGGCATAGCAGTCTGGCCGCAGGTGATGTGGGGAGCAGATTCGGGGCGGGGAAAGGATAGGATCCAATGCATTGGGGGGTTTACTGGGCCACGGTTGGGGTTCTGGGGGGAGGGGAGGGGTTCCCACGGAGGGGCCCTGCTGAGGAGCCAGGGTGGGAGAGCTGGCAGGACGCACAGACCCTCAGCCACCCTGGCCAGTAAACGGAAGCGGGGAGACGGACAGATTGGCTGTTTCTGCGGGCCCTCTCCCCCCAAACTCCTATGGGGGCAGCCGGCGTGGGGGCCGAACCATTTCGCCCCAGGGGAGGGAGTGGGTCCCGGTGGGTGGACCCCGGGCTGCTATTCTAAGAGCTCTCCAGAGACGACCAAGCCTTCATTCTTTTTTATTTTTTAATATATATCTTTATTGACCTCAGAGAGGTAGGGAGAGGGAGAGAGAAACATCCATGATGAGAGAGTCATGGATCTGCCGCCTCCTGCACGCCCCCTCCTGGGGATCCAGCCCGCAACCCGGGCATGTGCCCTTGACTGGAATCGAACCCGGGACCCTCGGTCTGCAGGCCGCCGCTCTATCCACTGAACCACAGCAGCCAGGGGAGTCTGTTTATTTCCAGATAAAAGGAGTTCCCCTGGGCCCGCCCCCCCCGCCCCCCACATCTCTAGTTTGATTTTCATAATTAAACTCTGGAAAAAAGGCTAACCACCTGGACAGGGAGTGCGATGGGCCAACTGTCCACGCTCCCGCCCCGGGTCTCAGCAGCCTCGGGCGGTGACCTGGGAAACCACGCGCATCCATCCCTGTGCGCGCCCATCCACGCCCCTGACCGCGTCCCGTCCCCTCCCCTGCGGGGCCTGGTGTGTGTGGTCCACGTGTATGGAGCAGACACGTCATTTGCCGTAAACCCCATAGGATGCGATTTCTCAACCAGAGGCCTGACAAGCCCGCGATCTGCCCGAGCCGGGGTGCCGGCAGGAGAGGAAGGGACCGGCAAAGGCTGAGCCGGCTGGGCCAGCTCCTGGCTCTCCCTGGGAGGGGTGGGGGCCGCGTGAAGAAACGTATTCATCCCCCAGATTGGGCCCTAGTGTCACTCCCCCCGAGGGTCCTGCTCGGAGTTTCTCACACGCAGACTTCCCTGAGCTGGAGACGTGATCGCGGGCAGCTTCCCCTGGCAGGGCCCCAGGCCTGGGGGACTGGGAGCTTGTGAAATGTACTCAGAATTGGTGGGGAGGGGGGGGGCACCAGGGGAAGGGAAAGGGGTCACGGCGCGCCTCCCAACGGAGAGAGGCTCGTGTAATTCCATCCCGGGCCCTGGATGGATGCTGGAGAGGCCCAGCCCCCCTTCTTTTGTGTCCGGGCCCAGAACAGGGGCCCCCTCTTCTCCTGGAAGTGAAAGCATCGTCCCCTGGGCTGTAAAAGCAGCAATGGGGGGCGGGGGGACGCGGGGGTGTATCCAGGGAACTGCCCTGGAGAAGCGGAGAACCCCGAAACCATGGCTGGGGTGGGGACTTCATTTTCTTTTTTTGTTTTTGGTGAATCCTCACCCACTGATATTTTCCCATTGCTTTTTATTTATTTTTTATTTGTTTAAAATATATTTTATTGATTTTTTTACAGAGAGGAAGGGAGAGGGATAGAGAGTTAGAAACATCGATCAGCTGCCTCCTGCACACCCCCTACTGGGGATGTGCCCGCAGCCAAGGTACATGCCCTTGACCGGAATCGAACCCGGGACCCTTCAGTCCGCAGGCCGACGCTCTATCCACTGAGCCAAACCGGTTCCCATTGCTTTTTAGACAGAGTGGGAGAGACAGAGAGGGACATCGCTGTGAGAGAGACACATCGATGGGTTGCTTCCTGCACGAGCCCCGACCAGGGCCTGGGAGGAGCCTGCCACCGAGGTACGTGCCCTTGACCGGAATCGAACCCGGGACCCTTCTGTCTGCAGGAGGCCCGACACGCTCTAGCCACTGCGCCACACCGGCCAGGGCTGGGGCGGGGACGTCTCCGCACTTCTTAGCAGCAAGAACTCGGCTTCTCTTCTGGGTCCGCCGAGGAGGGCTGTGGCCGGCGGCAGGCGGAGGGGGCAGCCCGCAGGCCTGGGCCAGCCAGGTCCCAGCCACGCTCCTCCTCCCCCCGCGGGCACTACCTCCTCTTGCGCCCGCAGGCCTCCAGCCGGCCCAGCTCCTCGAAGGCCTGGAAGAAGACGTCGAACTCCCGGGTGCCCCAGCCCCGCCACACCGCCAGGCACCACTCGCCGTGCTCGTCCTCAAAGCCACACACCACCGTGTCCTTGGCCACCACGGCCGCGTCCACGAGGGCCCTGCGGAGAGGGGGCGGGGCCTGAGACAACCCACAGGGGTGCCCACCAGGTCAGGCCGGGCCCCACCCACGTGCCCGGGTGCCCTGCTTCTCCCCGGTGGCCTGGCCTGTGGGCAGAGGCCTTGTACCACCGAAAGATGGGCAAGACCGGCCCGTGTGGCTCCATGGTTGAGCACCGATCTGTGAACCAGGAGGTCACGGTTCGATTCCCGGTCAGGGCACATGTGGCCTGGATCCCCAGTGGAGGGCGTGCAGGAGGCAGCCGGTCCATCATTCTCTCTCATCACGGATGTTTCTCTCCCCCTCTCTCCCCCCTTCCTCTCTGAAATCAATAAAAATAAAAATAAAAAGGCAAGCCAAGGGCATTAGTTCAGGGACCGGCTCCTGGGAAGGACCCCGATCCCATCAGAACAGCTGTGTTTCGTGATGTGTCTCAGACCCCAAAGGGCCCAGAAAGCACCACCCACTCGAACTCCCGCTCGCCGAGGGCCCGGGACGGATTTGGGCTTGAGCTCAACGGCCCTGCCCCGGGCAGGATTCTGTTCCCGAAGTTCTCCGTGTCCACGTGAGAACTCACCCGCAGCTATTTTTCCATGGATTTTTACAGAGAGTGGACCGGAAAGGAGGGGGAGACACACAGAGAGAGAAACATCGATGTGAGAGGGATGCATTGATTGGCTGCCTCCTGCACGTGCCCCGCCCAGAACAGGGCCTCGGATGGAGCCTGCAACCCAGGTACGTGCCCTTGACCGGAATCGAATTCGGGACCCTCCCGTCTGCAGGCCGATGCTCTATCCACGGAGCCACACCGGCCAGGGCGGTGGGAGGCATGCTTATTTGGGGCGGACAGGAGGGCAGACGGATGGCCACCGTGCAGGGACGGACCAGGAGGCCTCGATTCCGCGCCCCCCCCACCCCCCCTCCACCCCCGGCCCGGGGAGTGAGGGTCGTGCAGTCTTACCCCCTTGAAGTCAGCTCCCGGGCTTTCAAGACGGCGATGACTCGGCCCCGCTGGGCGCCCGCGTCCCGCTCCAGGCCGATGACGATAACATCGCCGCCGCGCCTGCGAAACCAGAGCCCGCGAGGGGAAGCGCTTTGTCCGGGGCTGGGCTCGCCCGGGGAAACGGAGCTGGCGGGGTGCACAAGTGGCCGGGCAACAGACGAGGGGTCTCTGCTAATGGACGGAGGGGCGCAGAGGGCGCCGGCGCGGGGCCGCAGGCACTCTCCCAGGAGGAAACCCGATCGCACGTGCCCACGGCGCCCTCCGCTCTTGGGGGGGGGGGGTGGAGATGAGCCCTAGCACAGCCCTTCTGGGCTCTGCCACTGAGACCGCTCCAGCCCGGCCGGCGGGGCTCGGTGGTTGAGCGTCGACCTATGAGCCAGGAGGTCACGGCTCGATTCCCGGTCAGGGCACATGCCCGGGTTGTGGGCTTGATCCCCAGTGAGGGGTGTGCAGGAGGCAGCCGATCCATGATTCTCTCTCATCTCATCACTGATGTCTCTCTCTCTCTCCCTCTCTCTGAAATTAATTAAAAATAAAATTTAAAAACACACAATATAGCTAGTGCCCTGACTGGTTTTGCTCAGTAGTTAGAGCACTGGCCCTCGGACTGAAGGGTCCCGGGTTCGATTCTGGTCAAGGGCACGTACCAGGGTCCCAGGTTCGATCCCCAGTAGGGGGCCCGCAGGAGGCAGCCAATCCATGATTCTCTCTCATCAATGATGTTTCTAACTCTCTCTCCCTTTCTTCTCTCTCAGAAATCAATAAAAACATATTTTAAAAAAAATAAAAAGAGATTGGCCTGGCCGGCATGGCTCAGTGGTTGAGCATCGACCTATGAACCAGGAGGTCACGGTTCGATTCCCAGTCAGGGCACATGCCCAGGTTGCAGGCTCGATCCCCAGTAGAGGGCGTGCAGGAGGCAGCCGATCCATGATTCTCTCTCCTCATGGATGTTTCTCTCTCTCTCCCTCTCTCTCCCTCTCTTTCTCCCTCTCCCTCTCTGAAATCAATAAAAACATATTTAAAAAAAAAAAGAGAGAGATCACTCCCAATTTCAGAACAGGGGGCGCAGCTCCCTTGGATGGCCACGGTGTCCCCAAGCTTCCTTCACTTCGCCCCCAAAGTCAGAGCGGGCGGCGGGCACCCGCAAGCTCGCACCCCGCCAGGGGGGAGGGGCGGGGAGACCTACCTGGGCACCCAGATGACGTCCTTCACCGCCAAGACCTTCACGGCCTGCAGGTGCTGGCTGAAAGCCTCGCCGTCCACGGGGCTCAGCTCCTGCTCGGACCTGTCGGAACCGGCCGTGGGCTCGAGCAGCCGGTCCGAGCCCTCCCCGTCGGTGGAGAAGAGGACGCTGGAGGAACTGTCCGGCGACAGGGGGGCCTGCCGCGGGGGGGACGAGGCGTACGACGACACGGAACAGTAGTCGGTCAGGGAGTCCTGGTGCGTCAGGATCTGCGTGCCCAGCTCCTTGCTGTACATGATGCTCACGTCGGCGATGGTGCCTGCCTCGGGCTCCTGCCCGCTGGCCACGTGGCCGTCCGGCGGCTCCAGGCCCGAGGGGCGCACGGGAAACAGGTCCCTCCCGGGGCTGGGGTCCCCGCAGAAGTAGCGGGCGCACAGCTGGTAGGTGGCCGCGTGGTACATGACCAAGAGGCTGGCCCTGTCGTCCAGGCACCAGACCGCCTCCTCGCCCCCGCAGTCCGAGCTGCACACGAGCGAGGCGACCGCCGACGGGGCCGCGTAGGGCTCCAGCCGCCGGCTGATGTCCAGGCCGGCGCAGTCGATGACCAGCAGGCCCGGCCCGTTGCTGTACCAGACCTCGGACCCGCTGTTCACCACCTCCATGGCCGTCACGGGGTAGGGGTTCTGCCGCACGTCCTCGTCCGGGATGCTGAACTTGGACCTGTTGGCCGTGTGCGAGCACAGGTAGGAGCAGCTGTCCTCGGGGGCGCCCCGGGCCACGGGGAACGCCGCCACCAGCCCGTCCGCCAGGCCCGCCAGCACCAGGAAGGCATTCTGCCGGGAGAACAGGGAGAGGGTCCTGAGAAGGCAGGGGTGCCCGGCCGGCGGGGCTCAGGGGTTGAGCGTTGACCTAGGAACCAGGAGGTCACAGCTCCATTCCCGGTCAGGGCACATGCCCGGGTTGTGGGCTCGATCCCCATTAGGGGGCGTGCAGGAGGCAGCACGATTCTCTCTCATCATTGATGTTTCCCTCTCCCTCTCCCTTCCTCTCTGAAATCAATAAATACATACACATACATACACACACACACATACACACATATATATGTATATTTTAAAATATATTTTATTGATTTTTTTTACAGAGAGGAAGAGAGAGTCAGAAACATCAGTGAGAGAGAAACATCGATCAGCTGCCTTCTGCACACCCCCCCACTGGGGATGTACCCACAACCAAGGTACACGCCCTTGACTGGAATCAAACCCAGGACCCTTGAGTCCGCAGGCTGATGCTCTATCCACTGAGCCAAACTGGTTAGGGATAAAAATGTATTTAAAAAGAAAAAAGAACATTTATCGAAATCCTTCATCAGGGTTTTAGGAAAGAAACCGGCCCAGGCAGCCCAGCCGGTGTGGCTCAGTGGTTAAGCATCAACCAATAAACCAAGAGGTCGCTGGTTCGATTCCCGGTCAGGGCACAGGCCCGGGTTGCGGGCTCCATCCCCAGTGTGGGGGGGTGTGTAGGAGGCAGCCGGTCCATGATTCTCTCTCGTCACGGATGTTTCTATCTCTCCCTCTCTGAAGTCAAGAAAAATATATTTAAAAAGAAAAAGAAGGTGAAGATGAACAACAACCACAGACACGTCTATCGGAACCCTCCGTAGGGTGTAAGGACAGGAAAGCGGCCCAGGCAAACAGGAGCTGTGTCTCTACGGAGCCCCGGTGCAGGCCCCAGCCCGGGCAGGAGCGCCAGGCCCGGCGGGGTGTGAGCGCGCGTGCAAGAATGCAGGGGTCTGCCGCCCCGTCCGCGGCCTCCGAGGGCAGGTACCCGGGCAGGAGGCTCCGCACAGAGCCGGCTTTATTCCCTCTGGTCGTGCGGGCGGCGGTGCCCTGGCTCGGGGGCTCGGGCCGGCCGTGGCCTGAAATGACGCTTTGTGTCCTATTCTCCGGCACTCAGGGCCCGAGCTGCCCCTGCCTCGCCCGTGGGGCCACCGTCCGAAGTGACTCTAAGGCTGAGTTCAGACTTTTTCTTTTTCTTTTTTTTTTAAAGAAAGGAACCTGTGCAGAGAGCATATATTTCGGGACCCTCGGAAAGGACGAATACGTTCGTGTTCACCCAGCGCCACGGCCTGAAGCTCTGGGGACGTAATCCCCAGAGACCCTCTTCACAGTCTCTTTTTGTGCCCATTTCACAGATGGGAAAACTGACACTGGATGATGGCCGCCAACACGGTTTTTCTTCTTTTTTTTAAAAAATATATTTTATTGATTTTTTATAGAGAGGAAGAGAAAGGGATAGAGAGTTAGAAACATCGATGATAGAGAAACATCGATTAGCTGCCTCTTGCACAACCCCTACTGGGGATGTGCCCGCAACCAAGGTACATGCCCTTGACTGGAATCGAACCTGGGACCTTTCAGTCCGCAGGCCGACGCTCTATCCACTGAGCCAATCCGGTTTTTGGCTCTTCTTTTTAAGAGAGAGTGGAAGAGCCCCTTCAGGGCACATGCCCGGGTTGTGGGCTCCATCCCCAGGAGGGGGTGTGCAGGAGGCAGCCGATGTTTCTCTCTCTCCCTCTCCCTTCCTCTCTGAAATCAATAAAAAATATATATATATCTAAGGGGGGAAATGGGAGAGATCTGTAATACTATCAACAATAAAAAATACAATTAAATGAAAACATAAAAACAGGAAACTTAAAAATAAATAAATAGCCCTAGCTGGTTTGGCTCAGTGGATAGAGCGTTGGCCTGCGGACTGAATGGTCCAGGGTTCGATTCTGGTCAAGGGCATGTGCCCAGTTGTGGGCGATCCCCAGTAGGGGTGTGCAGGAGGCAGCCAATCAATGATTCTCTCTCATCATTGATGTTTCTATCTCTCCCTCTTCCTTCCTCTCTCTCTAAAAATCAATAAAAGTATTAAAAAAAAAATCCTGTATAATAAAGAGGGAATATGCAAATTGACCCTCACGCCCTCACAAAGATGGCTGCCTACGATCAGGATGGCAGGGGGGTTAGTGAGGGACGACCAAACGACTGAACAAACAGGCTGCGTGGGGCGACTAGACCGGCGGGGGTGGGGGGACAGTAAGAGGTGACCAGGTCGGCATGGGGGGCAGTTAGGGGCGATCAGGCCGGTATGCAGAGGCAGTGAGGGTTGATCAGGCCAGCAAAGCGGGGGGGTAGGGGAGCGGGCGTTAGGGGTGACCAGGCAGGCAGGCAGGTGAGCGATTAGGAGCCAGCGGTCCAGTATTGTAAGAGGGATGTCCAACTGCTGGTTTAGGCCCGATCCCCGGAATTGGGCCTAAACTGGCAGTCAGACATCCCCCAAGGGGTCCCGGATTGGAGAGGGTGCAGGCTGGGCTGAGCGGGGCCCCCCACCCCCGTGCACAAATTTCATGCACCGGGCCTCTAGTCCTATATAATCCTATATAATAAAAGCCTAATATGCTACGTGTCTGACTATTCATTCGACCATTTGCTATGATGTGCACTGGCCACCAGGGGGTAGACGCTCCAACTAGTAGGTTAACTTGCTGCTGGGGTCTGGCTGGTTGGGACTGGGTAAGATGGGCTGGACACGCCCTGGAGCCCTCCCACAGTCCCTCCCCAGCCCTGACTGTGCACCAGTGGGGTCCCTCGGCCTGGCCTGCACCCTCTCGCAATCCAGGACCCCACGGGGGATGTCGGAGAGCTGGTTTCAGCCTGATCCCTGCAGGCCAGGTCGAGGGACCTCACTGGTGCATGAATCCATGCACCGGGCCTCTAGTTACATACATGGAAAAGCATTTTGCCAAAATCCGGGGCTGTGGTATGTGCATGGACAGCTTTCCCTTCGTCTTACTGGTCACGTGGGTTTGCCCCAACAGGCAGGGCCCTGATGACGGCCCAGGTCCCCTGGGTTAAGGCTGACCGTGACCTGGGCTTGGTGGTCCGTCCAGGAGGGTGTGGCTACGCTCCCCCGACCCCCAAAGACCCGGCAGGGAGAGCCAGACCCTGTGCACTCACCTTCCCCCGCCCACACCTCACCTTCTTCAACACCGGCACCGCCAGGAAGCAGGTGACCACGGCCGGCGTGTCCAAGGCCCGCTGCGGCGTGTTTAAGGGGCACATGCCCTTGAGGCTGTAGATGTAGATCTTTTGGTCCTGCAGAGGCAGACGGGCCGCGTGAGACCCGGCGCACACGGGCCGGACGTCCCTACGGGGCCCGCTCCGCCTGGGAATCCCTCTGGGCCTTGGAGAGGAACAGGCTCTCTGGTCGTGTGTTTCCACACCTCTGTCCTTTGTAGGAACTGGGAAAACGAGAGGGTTGTCTAACGAGGAAAAGTGAAACTGCCCCTCCCCTACTGCCCAGAGAAAGCCCCACTATTGGGGTCTGAGGCACCCACTTTCTTTCTTTCTTTTTTTAAACATATATTTTATTGATTTCAGAGAGGAAGGGAGAGAGAGTGAGAGAGGAACATCCATGATGAGAGAGAATGATGGATCGGCCGCCTCCTGCACGCCCCCCACTGGGGATCGAGCCCGCAACCCGGGCACGTGCCCTGACCGGGAATCGAACCGTGACCTCCTGGTTCCTAGGTCAATGCTCCACCACGGAGCCTGCCGGGCCCGGTGTCCTGTCTTTAGGGGGGTAGACCTGGCTCCCAGGGTTGCCCGCCTGACGAGAGCCCTGCATGGGGTGGGGGCTCGGGGTCGGGGTGGGATGGAGGGGCGGGGGAGGGGGTACCTCGGTGGCCGTCCACAGGGCGTTCTGGACCTTGATCTGGCAGCTGAGCCTCATGCCCGGGCAGCCCATCCGCTGCACCTCCAGGAGGCCCTTCTCCGTGTTCACCACCGTGTAGTTCCTACAACGGGCGGCGACCGTGCGGTCAGCTCAGGGCGGCCGGGAGCCGCCTCCCTCGTCCCGGCAACCGCGGAGGAGGAGAACGGGCGATGGGTGGGACCAGACCTCCTGGTTCGTGGGTTGACGCTCAACCACCGAGCCACACCGGCCAGGCCTTTACGCTTCTCTTAATCACAGACCTGTATGTGCATGTCTATACGTGTGGACTCCGTTTTCTTTATTTTTTTAAATATGTTTTTTTTAAAAATACGTGTGACCAGTTTAGCTCAGAGGATAGAGCATCGGCCTGCGGACTGAAGGGTCCCGGGTTCGATTCCGGTCAAGGGCATGTACCTTGGTTGCCGGCACATCCCCACTGGGGAGTGTGCAGGAGGCAGCTGATCGATGTTTCTAGCTCTCTATCCCTCTCCCTTCCTCTCTGTAAAAAATCAATAAAATATTTAGAAAAATATTATTAATTTCAGAGAGGAAGGGAGAGGGGAGAGAGAAACATCCATGATGAGAGATCAATCATTGGTCAGCTTCCTGCATGCCTCCTACTGAGGATCAAGCCCACAACCTGGGCGTGTGCCCTTGACCGGAATTGAACCCAGGACTCTTCAGTCCGCAGGCTGACGCTCTATCCACGGAGCCACACCGGCTAGGGCTAAAATATGTTTTTATTGATATTTTTTTTTTAAAGAGAAAGAGGAAGGGAGAGGAGAGAGAGAGAGAGAGAAACATCGATGCGAGAGAGAAACATGGATCGGCCACCTCCCGCACTCTCACGTGCCCCAACCAAGGACCGAGCCCAAAACCGGGAATCCAACCGGCGACCTTTTGGCTCATGGGATGCTGCTCAACCGAGCCACAGCGGCCGGGGCAGTTTTCTCTCTTGAGGAGTCTCCACCAGGCTTCCAATCCATCATGCACTAAACCGCTCTCACCATGGTCACCCCCGACGGCCCCCCCCGCCCCACGGCCGCCCCCTCTCTGACACCAGCAGGGCGTGGCGCGCCTCAAGGCCTTACCTGGACTCCTCCTTCCCGTCCCAGAAGACCACTGTGTACTCCTGGCTCTGGGACGAGAAGAAGGCGGTCTGCTTCCCACAGGGCAGCTGGTACATGAAGGTGGCGAAGGTCGGGTCCTTCATCTGGCTCACCACGGACAGGGCCAGCGGCCGCTGCGGGAGAGAGGCCGCCATGGCCGTGAGCGGGGTCGCTGAACAACCAGACGGATGTCCATTCTGCCTACGAAACCAACGGCCTTGAACCGGGGAGGAAGGAGTGGACCCGATGCATTCAAGACTCAACTGAGCCCCAGCCGGCGTGGCTCAGCGGGCAGAGCGTCGGCAATGGATAGAGCAGACGGAAGGGTCCCAGGTTCGATTCTGGTCAAAGGCACGTGCCCGGGGGACAGGGCGTGCAGGAGGCAGCTGATCCATGAGTCTCTCTCATTAGTGATGTTTCTATCTCTCTCTCCCTCTCCCTTCCTCTCTGAAATCAATTAAAAAAACGACACAAGACTCAACTGAAACAAGAGACAAAACAGACACCAGAAGCAGACCCTCCGAGGCATCGGGGTCACCGTTGTCCACGGCAACTAGAGCTCCAGTGACCAGGTTAGTCTAAACTCGGGTATTCCCATCCCCCAAGCCCAGGAGTGCAGAATCACTGAATCTTGTAAGGAAACGTTCTCACACCTCATTTACTGCCAATACGTTACGCTCACGCTTTCGAAAGTGGTAAGTGTGGCTTAAACTCGAAACCACTGGCCTTTTCTGAAAACAACTCGTTTTATGGATGATCTAGTCCAGTGGTCGGCAAACTCATTAGTCCACAGAGCCGAATATCAACAGTACAACGATTGACATTTCTTTTGAGAGCCAATTTTTTTTAAAACTTAAACTTCGTCTAACGCCACTTCTTCAACATAGACTCGCCCAGGCCGTGGTATTTTGTGGAAGAGCCACACTCAAGGGGCCAAAGAGCCGCATGTGGCTCGCGAGCCGCGGTTTGCCGACCACGGATCCAGTCATTAAATGTTATTGATTTCAGAGAGGAAGGGAGGGGGAGAGAGAGACAGAAACATCAATGAGAGAGAATCATGGGTCGGCTGCCTCCTGCACGCCCCCCTACTGGGGATCGAGCCTGCAACCTGGGCCTGTGCTCTGACCACGGAGCCACGCTGAATGGACAGCAACTCGCTTTAAAATGACCATGAGGCTCCTGTTTCTCATGAGCAAACCTGCTCCTCGTTACTCTCCGAAGAGCCCCCCTACGTTCCCTGCTCCTGCACGGGGACCGCCATGCCACCCAGGGCCGGCATGCTTTCCCCGCACGATGATGCCACCCAGACGCTGGGGAGGAAGAGCGAGCTCACGGGTCCTGAGAGTGATACGCACCCCGCAGAACGGATCTGAATGTCTGAGGAGCAGTAAAGACCCTCTTTCTAGAAGAGGTGAGCAGGGAGGAGTGGCCCTGTGGGTTCTCTTCGGGAAGGCTGGGCAGGGGCAGCCGTCCCGTGGCCCCGGGAGAGCCACAGCCTCCATCCACCACAGCGGCCGGAGGGGCTGGGCGCCCGGCCCTGCGCCCCCGGGTACCTTCTCGGGCTTCGTGTCCCAGCACTCCATCATGAGCGCCTGCAGCCGATGGAACTGCACCTCCTCCGGCTGCCCCAGGACCGGGCGGATGCCCTTGGACAGCTTCTTGGCGATCTGCAGCTGGTGGTGGCCCAGCGCGGGCCGCTGTCCCGACAGCAGCTCGTAGAGCACCATCCCGTAGGAGAACATGTCTACCTGGGCGGGGAGGCACGCCGAGTCAGGGCCCCCCCCGCCTGGCCCAGCCGCTCTCGCCAGCTGGCCCTCAGGTGGACGGAGAAGAGAGGTACCTTTAGGCAAGGAGGTCGTGGGCCCTGTTCACAGGGAGGCACTCACCGACCCACCCATCCATCACCCATCCACCACCCATCCACCCATCACCCATCTGTCCATCCATCCACCCATCCATCATCCATCCATCCATCACCCATCTGTCCATCCATCCACCCATCCATCATCCATCCATCCATCACCCATCTGAACATCCATCCACCCACCCATCCATCACCCATCCACCTGTCACCCATCTGAACATCCATCCATCCACCCATCCATCTGTCCATCCATCCATCCACCCATCCATCACCCATCCACCCATCACCCATCTGAACATCCATCCACCCACCCATCATCCATCCACCCATCACCCATCCATCCATCTACCCATCCATCATCCATCCACCCGTCACCCATCTGAACATCTATCCATCCATCCATCCATCATCCATCCATCTGTCCATCCATCCACCCACCCATCCATCATCCATCCACCCGTCACCCATCTGTCCATCCATCCACCCACCCATCCATCATCCATCCACCCGTCACCCATATGTCCATCCACCTGCCCACCCATCATCATCCATCTCTCCATCTCTCCATCCACCTGCCCACCCATCATCATCCATCTCTCCATCCATCCACCCGCCCATCCATCCATCATCCATCCACCCATCATCCATCTGTCCATCCATCCATCCACCCACCCATCCATCATCCATCTATCCATCCACCCGCCCACCCACCATCATCATCATCTCTCCATCCACCCACCCACCCATCCATCACTCCATCCATCCATCCATCCATCCATCCATGGTTGCCTGACACGGGCCCGGGGTCCGGAGCTGGGTACCTTCTCATCGTACACGATGCGCGGCCTGATCTCCGGGGCCTGGTAGCCGGGCGTGCCCTCCACGCCCAGGGCGCCCTCGTGGAAGGACTGCCTGGAGATGCCGTAGTCCGACAGCTTGATGTTCACGTGCTCCTTGACGTCCAGAGACCAGACCAGGATGTTGTCCGACTTCAGGTCACAGAAGATGATGTTCTTCTTGTGCAGGTAGGCCAGGCCCGCGGCGATCTGGTAGGCGGTCTTCTGGGTGAGCATGTGGCCCAGGGGCATGAAGGAAGAATCTTGGCCAAGACAGACACATCAAATGATCATCAGCACAACTGTCCTCCTTTCTTTCCTATTTATTCATTTTTTAAAATATATTTTTAATTATTTTCAGAGAGAGAGAGAATCATGGATTGGCTGCCTCCTGCACGCCCCCTACTGGGGCTCAAGCCTGCAACCCGGGCATGTGCCCTGACTGGGAATCGAACCGTGACCTCCTGGTTCATAGGTCAACGCTCAACCACCAAGCGACGCCGACTGGGCCAGCCACGAACTCTCGGGCCTCCCAGGAGCAGCCACCTCTCCCCACCCCCCATGGAAGGTTCCGGAAGCGGCGGGCACCTTTGGCGTTCTCGGACAGCACGGTGTTGAGGCTGCCCAGCGGGGCGAGCTCCAGGGCAAAGCAGAGCGGGTGGATGCTGATGCCGATGAGGGACACGATGCAGGGGTGCTGCAGGGCGTGCAGCATGCTGGCCTCCTGCCGGAACTCCGAGAAGTTCTTCATGGCGTCCGTGGCCCGCAGGTGCCTCAGCATGGTGTCTGCAGGGGACGGCGTGGCGTCAGTTCACACGCATTTTATTTTTAAAAAAATTGATTTCAGAGAGGAAGGGAGAGGGAGAGACAGAAACATCAATGATGAGAGAGAATCATGGACCGGCTGCCTCCTGCACGCCACACACTGGGGATCGAGCCCACAACCTGGGCATGTGCCCTGACCGGGAATCGAACCCTGACCTCCTGGTTCATAGGTCGACACTCAACCAGTGAGCCACACTGGCCCGGCTATATGCTTTTTAGAACCTCTGATTTCTCTCCCTCTCCATCTCTGAAATCAATTTTAAAAAGTGTGTATCTATAATAATAAAAGGGTAACATGCTAATTAGACCGGATGTCCTTCCGGACGTCATTCCAGACAACCTTCCAGACGAAGCTGAGGCCAGAGCGAAGCCGGGGTCCCAGGTGCCGGAGGGAAGCCGGTGCCGGCAGCCGGGGGACCGAAGGCCTACTCTTGCAAGAATTTTCGTGCATCGGGCCTCTAGTGTATTTAAAAAAAGAAAAAAAGAAAAGAAAAGCAAGGAGGCAGGGCCCTGCTCACCGGCTGGGGCGTTAGCGAAGTTCTTGAACTTCTTGATCTGGAAGCGCTTCACGGCCACGGGCCGGCCTTGGTAGCGGGCGCGGTAGATGATGGTGCCGCTGCCGCCCTGGCCCAGGACGCTGCTCTCGTCCTCGCTGTGCTCCAGCTCGCTGTTCTCCAGGAAGAGCCTGCGGGGACGCGGCTGCGGTGAGAACAGGCGCCCACCCGCCCGAGCTCCCAGGGGAGGAGGGTGGCGCTTTGCGGGTGGGGTTGGGCCCCAGTTGAAGTTCCCAGAGAGCCTTGTGCTGGACCCTGGATCCTGCTCAGACGGCCGGATTCCTCAACCCCTGGACAAGGACCCCATTTATGTACCACGCTGCAGCCCGGCCGGCGTGGCTCAGTGGTTGAGCGTCAACCTAGGAACCAGGAGGTCACGGTTTGATTCCCAGTCAGGGCACATGCCCGGGTTGCGGACTCGATAACCAGTAGGGGGTGTGCAGGAGGCAGCCGGTCCATGATTCTCTCTCATCATGGATGTTCCTCTCTCTCTCTCCCTCTCCTTTCCTCTGAAATCAATAAAAATACATTAAAAAAAAAAAATCAATGGAGCCCTAACCGGTGTGGCTCAGTGGATAGAGCGTCGACCTGCGGACTCAAGGGTCCCAGGTTCGATTCCGGTCAAGGGCATGTACCTTGGTTGCGGGCACATCCCCAGTAGGGGGTGTGCAGGGGGCGGCTGAATCGATGTTTCTCTCTCATCGATGTTTCTCTCCCATCGATGTTTCTAGCTCTCTCTCCCTCTCCCTTCCTCTCTGTAAAAAATCAGTAAAATATATTTAAAAAATAATCAATGGAAAAATATCCCTGGATAAGGATTAACCAATAAATAACTAAATAGATAAATGGAAGCCCCCTGGGCCAGGCGGGAGGCGGTGGCCCCCAGCACGCAGGGTGGCGTACCTGGCCGGGAAGTCGGTCATGAACAGCTCGGGCACCAGCTCCTGGAGGGGCACGGGGAGGTCGGGGTGCCGGGGGCAGGCGATGAAGTCCCGCTCGATGGCCGTCAGCACGCAGTCCTCCATGTCGAAGTACTGCACGCCCTCCGCCTTCTCGCCGGGGTCGGCGCGCTGGGCCCAGGAGGCCTCGCAGACCGGGCAGGGCACGTACTGCTCCATGAGGGGCGTCCCGTCGCTCTCCGTGGCCGTCAGGGCTACATGGGGACAGAGGGGGGGACAGCTCGGAGAACGGCGGCTGCAGGGGGGGGTGTCCGGGAGCAGCACCCGCAAACCCGGCCTGGGGGCGCCCTCCACGAGGGGGGGACCTGGGTGCTCTCGCCCGGCCCCCAGATTGTGCCTGAAACATGACCATTGCACTGAGCTTGCTTTTGAAAAATATTTTTATAAATTTCAGAGAGGAAGGGAGAGAGAGGGAGAGAGAGAGAGACATCAATGATGAGAGAGCATCATGGATCGGCTGCCTCCTGCACGCCCCCTACAGGGGATCAAGCCCGCAACCCGGGCCTGTGCCCTGACTGGGAATCGAACTGTGACCTCCTGGTTCACAGGTCGACGCTCAACCACTGAGCCACACCGGCCGGGCTCACACCCACTCCCTGCTCACTCAGAGGGAACGGGGAGGGCTCCCTGGGAGGAGGCAGCCCAGGTTTGCCCCACGGCCTCCTCCCTGGAGAACACCCCGTGGTTCCGTGTCTGCTCCCGGAGCAAAACAAACAGACAGCGGGCCCGAACCGTCACTTCAAAGAGTATTTTCTTTGGGCGGACAGTCAAAGGGTTTGAAAAGGGCCGTGTGGGTGGCTGAGCCCCTGTGGGATTGGGGTGGGGGGCAGGCAGGGAAGGGGAAGGCGGGTCCTTGGCAGATGTGGCTCCATCGGCGGGCTCCCCAGCCCTCGTCGGTTTGGCTCAGTGGACAGAGCGTCAGCCCGTGGACGGAAGTGTCCTGGGTTCGATTCCCGTCAAGGGCATGTACCTCAGTGGCAGGCACAGTCCCCAGCCCTGGTCAGGTCTTTGTGTGGGAGGCAACCAATCAGTGTGTCTCTCTCACATTGATGTTTCTCTCTCTCTCTCTCTTTCTCTCCCTCTCTCCCCTTCCCTTCCGCCCTCTCTCTAAAAATAAATGGAGCTGTAACCAGTTTGGCTCAGTGGATAGAGTGTCGGCCTGCGGACTGAGGGTCCCAGGTTCGATTCCGGTCAAGGGCACATACCTTGGTTGCAGGCACATCCCCAGTAGGAGGTGTGCAGGAGGCAGCTGATCGATGTTTCTCTCATCGATGTTTCTAACTCTCTCTCCCTCTCCCTTCCTCTCTGTAAAAAATCAATAAAATATATTTAAAAAAATATTGAAACAAACAAACAAACAAACATTCTCTCACCGGGAAACCACTGATCGATCAAGGAGTTGACATGGTCCGTGATGAAGGCCATGGCCGAGAAGTCCCTCATCTCTGACTGGCAGATGATTTTTATCCCTCCGCTCTTCTTCTTCTTCCAGTTCACGTCCGAGGACTCCACGCTGCCCCAGAGACGAGGAGGCGTCCGCTGTGATCGGGCCGTGCAGGGCCCTGGGACGTCTCCTTGCCTCCGGGGTGAGCACCGACCCCCAGGGACCCCCAGGCTCCCTGTGCCCGGGCAGGACTGTCAGGGGGGACTGAGGGGGGATCCTGCATGTGTGTATTTGTGTGCATGGCCCTGCCTTGTCCGCACGTGGCCCCCGACACGGGGACCTGGACACGCTGAGGGCTTTGCAGCAAGGGATGCGCAGGCTGGGCCCTGGGTGCGACCTGGGAACGCTCTTTCTCCCGGAACCACGGGATTCTCACGGCCACGTGGCCACCGGGACCCTGAACTAGAAACATCGCCGTGAAAGCAGCAGGCACCGAGGGTGGACCGGGTCAGGCCCTCAGAGGAATCACTCTCCCCCACTCCCTTCTTTTCTCACTGAAGAATATTTTGAAAAATTCATTGTAAATATTGTAGACGAGCCCGGACTGCCTGGCTCAGTGGCTGAGCGTTGACCTATGAACCAGGAGGTCACGGTTCGATTCCTGGTCAGGGCACATGCCCGAGTTGCAGGCTCAATCCCCAGTAGTGGGGCGTGCAGGAGGCAGCCGATCCATGACTCCCTCTCATCATTGATGTTCTCTCTCTCTCTCTCCCTCTTCCTCCCACGTTTCTTTGTGAGGAACTTCCCCCAGCACAGCAGTAAGTTCTTCCTTTATTTTATTTATTTTTGTCAATCCTCACCCGAGGATATTTTTCCACTGATTTATAGAGAGAGTGGACGGGAGGGAGAGAGACACATCGATGGGCTGCCTCCCAGACCAGGGCCATCGGATCGATCCTGCAACCGAGGTACGTGCCCTTGAGCGGGATCGAACCCGGGACCCTTCAGTCCTCGGGCCGGTGCTCTATCCACTGAGCCACACCGGCGAGGGCGTAAGTGCTTCCTTTAAAACAGTGGCTTCCTGGGTCATCTTTTCTCCTGGGTCTAATAAATGCCACGCTGCTTCCCCCATGGAAACTGAAAGAAAAAAAACCACACCCACTCTGGCTCTTCTGGAACATCCTCTTTTCCTGGTTGAAGGATGCTGGGGACCGTTTACAAGTGTAGGAACGAGAGCACCCGTTATTCTAAAAGGCTAGTCCAGCCCTGACTGGTGTGGCTCAGTGGATAGAGCGTCGGCCTTCGGACTGCAAGGTCCCAGGTTCGATTCCGGCCCAGGGCATGTACCTTGGTTGTAGGCACATCCCCAGTAGGGAGGTGTGCAGGAGGCAGCCGATCGATGTTTCTCTCTCATGGATGTTTCTAACTCTCTCTCCCTCTCCCTTCCTCTCTGTAAAAAATCAATAAAATATATAAAAAATAAAAAAAGGCTAGTCCACAGGAGCGGCCACAGGCAGGCGATGCCTAGAGCAAGGCATGTTGGGAAAGCTCGGAGCTCCCACGCCCTACCCGCGTGCGCCGTCCTCCCAACGTTCCCCAAACCGTGGGCGCCCGGGGAACCCTCTCTCTCACCAGCTGCCATCACGAGCGGCTCTGGGGAGCAGAACTGGACGCCCGGCGGCCAGCCCCCCCGCCCCCGCCCCCGCCCCGGGGGAGGCCCGTCCGGGGTCCCCACCTGAGGTAGCCGCCATCGAACGTGACCAGGAGCCCCTCCTGCCAGTAGATGGTCTGGTTCCGCTTCACTCGGAAGGTGCTGCAGCGGTTCCGCTGGTTCCCGGCGAAGCTGTAGATGGTGACCCTCCTGTGCCGGCTCTTGCTGTGCTTCTTCGTCTCGAACAGCTGCCGCGCCGGAAAGACCCTGCGTGAGGACCCCGAGCTCCTCGCCGGCCCCGGGCAGAGCGCCGCAGCCGGCAGCCGGGCCCCATGGTGACCACCGGTCACGGTCTCCCCCATCCCAGCCTCCCCCACAACGTGTGCGTGACGGGAAGGGATCCCTGCGAATACGTGCCCGGGTTGTGGGCTCGAGCGAGGGTCTTCCCCCAGGGACTGTTCAAGTCTGTCCCTCCCTGATTTTTTTTTGTTTACACAGAGGAAGGGAGAGGGATAGAGACTTAGAAAACATCGATGAGAGAGAAACATCCATCAGCTGCCTTCTGCACACCCCCTACTGGGGATGTGCCCGCAACCAAGGTCCATGCCCTTGACCGGAATCGAACCTGGGACCCTTCAGTCCGCAGGCCGATGCTCTATCCACTGAGCCACACCGGTGAGGGCTGTCCCTCCCTGATTTTACAAGCAAAAATGTATTGGAAGAAATGAGGGCAATACAGCCCGGCCAGCGCGGCTCAGCGGTTGAGTGTCAACCTATGAACCAGGAGGTCACGGTTCGATTCCCGGTCAGGGCACACACGCTTTCTCTCCTGGACTGAGACGCTGGGGAAAGAATGGTTTCTTTTTCTTTTTAAATTTTTTAAAAAATATATATTTTATTGATTTTTTACAGAGAGAAAGAGAGAGGGATAGAGAGTTAGAAACATATTTTATTGATTTTTTACAGAGAGGAAGGGAGAGGGATAGAGAGTTAGAAACATCGATGAGAGAGAAACATCCATCAGCCGCCTCCTGCACACCCCCACACTGGGGATGTGCCTGCAACCAAGGTACATGCCCTTGACCGGAATCGAACCTGGGACCCTTGAGTCCGCAGGCCGACGCTCTATCCACTGAGCCAAACCGGTTTCGGCTCTTTTTTAATTTTTAATAAAAATATATTGTTATTGATTTCAGAGAGGAAGGGAGAGGGAGAGAGAGAAACATCAAGGATGAGAGAGAATCATGGACCGGCTGCCTCCCGTATGCCCCACACTGGGGATCAAGCCTGCAATCTGGGCATGTGCCCTGACACCGAACCGTGACCTCCCGGTTCCTAGGTCGACGCTCAACCACCGAGCCACGCTGGCCGGGCGGGAAAGTGGTTTTTGGTCAAACCCTTCCAGCCAAGGGCATCGCTCCCCGTGGAGGAGGGCACCACCGTGGCAGGTGCCTTACCTGCGTCCTCCCCGCACCCCGCACCCCGCACCCCGCACCCCCTGCCCCGGCCCCGCGGAGACACCGCCCCTACCTGGAGGTCCATCTCGGCCAGGCTGATGAGCATCCGCGCGATGAACCTTTGCCAGAAGCCGACGGGCACGAAGCTCATCTTGAACACCCGCTGGATGGTGTTGGCCGTGGGGTGCCGCATGCCGTGCGTGTCCAGGCCCGGCTTGGACGGGAGCAGATGCGGCAGGAGGTAGCTGAAACACACCGGAGGGCTCTGTGAGCCTTCAAAGGGCCCCGGGTTCGATTCCCGGGGAGGGGCACGTACCCCGGTGGCAGGCTCGACCCCTGGCCCTGGTCCGGGCACGTGCCCGAGGCAACCCATGGATGTGTCTCTCTGTCTCTCCCCCTCCCTTCCGCTCTCTCTAAAAATGACAAAAGTATCCCATTAATATAAATAAATAAATAAGTGGCACTGTGAATCTTCAGACCCAGTTCTGAGGGTGAGGGGGGAGCCCTAACCCCAGTAGAAAGGTGGCTTCTTTCTAAGGCCTTGGAATCTTATTTTTATTTTATTTTATTTTCTTATTTATTTATTTAAATATATTTTATTGATTTTTTACAGAGAGGAAGGGAGAGAGATAGAGAGTTGGAAACATCGATCAGCTGCCTCCTGCACACCTCCTACTGGGGATGTGCCCGCAACTAAGGTACATGCCCTTGACCGGAATTGAACCTGGGACCCTTCAGTCTGCAGGCCGACGCTCTATCCACTGAGCCACACCGGTTAGGGCTGGAATTGTATTTTTAGAAAGAGAGCAGTATATATGTTAGGAATAAATCCTCCAATGTCCCCCCAATGGTTGGCGTGGCTCCGTGGTTTAGCATCGACCCATGAACCAGGAGGTCACAGTTCGATTCCCGGTCAGGACACATGCCCGGGTTGCGGGCTGGATCCCCAGTGCGGGGCGTGCAGGAGGCAGCCGATCCATGATTCGCTCTCATCGCGGATGTTTCTCTCTCTCTCTCCCCCTCTCCCTTCCTCTCTGACATCAATAAAAAGCAAACACACACATATATTTTTGAAAGAATCCGCGCTCCAAGAGAACACGAAGATGGGCCCGGTGAATGCATTCAGCGAGGTGGCCGAGACAGAGGCGAGACCGAGGCTGGCAAAGGACACGAAACCCTCCGTGGTCCCAAACGCGCCAGACAGAGCCCCTCGCCGCGGCTGCCCTGCACCCTGGGCCGGGGCGGCGGGACCGCTCACAATGAACTTGGGACAGGGCCGAGGAAAAACAAACACAGCTGCACGGGGCGGGGGGGGGGGGGCGGTGAGGGGGGGACAATGCCGATATTGGGGTCAGAGCAATGTCTCCAGGCTCCCCATGCTGTTTATTGCTCTTGGCGAATGGAGCCGGCAGGGCCGCCTTTCAAGTCAGAGGAGGCTGTTTGTGCAGAAGAGGGGCGTCGGGTGGGTGCACTCCGCTCCGCATAAAAGCGCCGCATCACCACGGCGCTCAGCTGTTCTCGGCCGTGGTCGCTTGAAAACAGCTGGAATGGGAGGTCCCCCCAAGAGTGGCCCCGAGGGGCAGGCTCTGGGCAGAGCCTTGGGCGTGTCCCCTTCCTTCTTTCCTTCTTTCCTTCTTTCCTTCTTTCTTTCTTTCTTTCTTTCTTTCTTTCTTTCTTTCTTTTCTTTCTTTCCTTTTCTTTTCTTTTCTTTTCTTTCTTTTTTTCTTTCAATGCAATCTTCAGAATCATATAAATTTGTTGATGATTGCTTTATTTTTTAACCTTTACATATATATATATATTTTTCTCTTTCTTTCCTTTTTATTATTTTTACATTTATTCAAAAGCTTCTATTTTTTATATATTTTTAAAAATATATTTTATTGATGTTTTACAGAGAGGAAGAGAGAGGGATAGAGAGTTAGAAACATCGATGAGAGAGAAACATCCATCAGCTGCCTCCTGCACACCCCCTACTGGGGATGTGCCCGCAACCAAGGTACATGCCCTTGACCGGAATCGAACCTGGGACCCTCGAGTCCGCAGGTCAACGCTCTATCCACTGAGCCACACCGGTTAGGGCTCAAAAGTTTTTATTGAGCCCTAGCCAGATTTGCTCAGTGGACAGAGGTTCAGTCTGCAGACTGAAGGGTCCCGGGTTCAATGCCAGTCAAGGGCACATACCTCGATTGCAGGCTCCTCCCCGGCCCGGACCCTGGTCGGGCGGGGCATGAGCAGGAGGCAACCCATTGATGTGTTTCTCTCACATCAATATTTCTCTCTGTCTTTCTCCTCTCTCTGAAAGTCAATGGAAAAATATCCTCGGGTGGGGATTTAAAAAAAAAAAAGTTTTTTATTGATTTCAGAGGGAGGAAGGGAGAAGGAGAGAGAGAGAGAAACATCAATGATGAGAGAGAATCATGGATCGGCTGCCTCCTGCACGGCCCCTACTGGGGATCAGGCCCCACAACCCAGGCATGTGCCCTGACTGCGGACCAAAGGGTCCTGGGTTCGATTCCGGTCAAGGGCACGTACCTCGGTTGCAGGCTCCTCCCGGCCCGGGCCCTGGTTCGGGAGCATGCAGAAGGCAACCCATCGATGTGTCTCTCTCACATCCATGTTTCTCTCTCTCCCGCTCCCTCCCTTCCGCTCTCTCTAAAAATCAATGGGAAAATTATCCTCCCGTGAGGATTCACCACAACAAAAAAAGACAGCCGTGCACCGAAAGAAACAGCCAGCCGAACAGGCCGGAGGTCACCACGGCCCATCCCCGGGGGAACCTGGTTCGAGGCCCCAGCAACCACGGCCCCCGACTCCTCCCTCCTCCTCCCTCCCTGGAGCCGCCCGCACAGCCCGGGCTGCGGACGCACCTGTCGTTGGCCACGGGCAGGGCGATCTCGAACTTGGCCAGGAACTGGAAGTACTGCTCCTCCGTCTGCTGCGTGAAGCCGGTGCCCACCAGCAGCAGGCGGAGGTCCTCGGCCCGGATCACCCCGTTCTTGGCCACGGAGCGGGAGCCTTTGATGTTGAAGATGCGCTGCAGGCACTCGGCCAGCCAGATGGGGTCCAGGAAGTAGAGGTTGCGCAGGCCGTGGCTGGTGTCCGGGAAGTGCAGCAGCGCGCCCGTTTCGATGAGGAAGCTGATGGCTGCGCACACGGGAGCGGGGAGGGGGAGGCATCAGACCGAGCGCCAAGGGGAGCCGGGGGTGACCCATTCCCCCAGGAAGCAGCCAACACGTGGGCCCTTCCAGGTGCCAACGTGCTGAAACGACTGATCCCCGTTTTCCCCAGATTCCGTCTTCTGGGAAGTAAGTAAATTTCAACTTACTTTTACTGACTTTAGAGAGGAAATGGGATAGAGAGAGAGAAAGAGAAACATCAGCGATTGGAGAGAAACATGGATCGGCTGCCTCCTGCATGCCCCCTAATGGGGATCGAACCTGCAACCCGGGCATGTGCCCTGACCGGGAGTCAAACCCGGGACCTTTCAGTCCACGGGCTTATGGCTCTATCCGCTGAGCCAAACCGGCTAGGGCCGGATTCCATCTTTGCAAATTCATGTATTCATTAAAGTTGATTGGTGGCCCGGCCGGTGTGGCTCAGTGGTTGAGCACTGACCCATGAACCAGGGGGTCACGGGTCAATTCCCGGTCGGGGCACATGCCCGGGTTGCGGGCTCGATCCCCAGGTGGGGGCGTGCAGGAGGCAGCCGATCCATGATTCTCTCTCATCATAGATGTTTCTCTCTCTCTCTCTCCCTCTCCCTGCCCGCGGCCGCCCCCGCCGCCGCCCTCCCTGCCCGCGGCGCCCACCGGACTGCAGGTCCTCGTAGTCGCTGATGTCGTTGCCGGGCGTCTGCTCCACCAGCTGCTCCAGCTGCCTGTCCGTCAGGTACTGCACGTCGTCGCTCAGGCGTCGGCGCTGATGCTCCGCCAGCACGGCCTCCTGGAGGCTCAGGTAGCTCCTGGGCACCTGGGGCCGGTGGGCAGGCCTGAGCCCTCCCGTCCCACGGGGGCCCGGCCCGCCCGCTGCCCTCCTGAGCCCTGAGCAGGTGGGGTGCCTCACTGCCCAGCCCCCCCCGCGCCCCCCGGAATCTGCTCGCACTGGGACCGGGAGCCTGCGGTACCCACCAGCCTCCCCACGAGCCGCTGGCAGCCGATGGTGCTGCCCACGTCCCTCATGTTGCACGTGACGTGGAAGATGAGATGCCGCAGCCCCTCCTGGCCCTCCAGGCTCTTGCAGGAAATCTCGCTGTGAGAGCAAAAGAGACCCCCACCCCTCTTTTAAAAAAATATATTTTGTATTGATTTCAGAGAGGAAAGGAGAGGGACAGAGAGAGAAACATCAATGATGAGAGAGAATCACAGATCGGCTGCCTCCTGCACGCCCCACACTGGGGATCGAGCCCGCAACCCGGGCATGTGCCCTGACTGGGAATCGAACCCTGACCTCCTGGGTCCTAGGCTGATGCTCAACCCCTGAGCCACGCCGGCCGGGCGGATCTCCCTCTCTGACAAGCATCGGGGCGTCTCTGATTTCCCGAGTGTTTTGTCCCCCAACGATGGGGAGCGGAGAGAAGGCGTGAGACACGCACACAGAGACGCTCCTCGGGGCTGTGGTTGGTGGAGAACATGGTGCGGGGAGCACCACGACAGGTCCCTCCCCTCTGTCTTCCCAACGCGCCCATTTCACAGAGCAGCAAGGTGAGGTGCAAGGAGCAGACTCAGGGCGAGCCCAGGTCTCCGGCCCAGAGCTCGGGCTCCTGTTGTCACAGACCCCAGGGACCGCTCTCGAGGACACGGGAGGGATTCTGCCTCCTGAGCCGGGCAGGGGTGTTCCCCAGGCCATCTGGGCTCCCACGCTCACGGAACGCCACACAGAGGGAGGGAACCCCCAAAAACGCGCGTGCAGCCGTAGTCACACACGCTGTATTCTCGTCAGAGAATGGTACCAAACTTGCTGAGCTTCAGTTTCATCATCTGCAAAATGGGTACGACGTAAACCCTGCAGGGCGGATGTGAGAGTTCAAGGACAGGAGGCGGGAGAAGGCACAAGCCCACAGCCATGGCCTCACACGCACTGGCCCATCTTGCCCAATACCCAGTGGCACCCTCGCCCATCCCAGCCCCGTGGGGACCCCCCAGACCCCATGTGAGGACCAGGGGTCTGTTCTTAATCAGAGATTCATAAAGGTGGGCCCGGCCGGCGTGGCTCAGTGGTTGAGCGTCAACCTATGAACCAGGAGGTCACAGTTCGATTCCCGGTCAGGGCACAGGCCCGGGTTGTGGGCTCGATCCCCAGTAGGGGGCGTGCAGGAGGCAGCCGGTCCATGATTCTCTCTCGTCATGGATGTTTCTCTCTCTGTCCCTCTCCCTTCCTCTCTGAAAGCAATACAAACGTCTTAAGACAAAAACCCAAATGGGATGGGCAGGCTGAGCGCTGGCCACAGGGCTGGTGGGGGGACCCAGCAAGCAGACCTCGCCCTGCCACACCCCTCGCTGCTCCTCACCCTCCCTAGGCCCCTGTCTGCAACCCTTAAAGCCAGAAGACGCCCCAGAGGAGCCCAGCCCTTGGTTAGGCGCCCCCTGCAGGCGGACCCCAGGTACTGCAGGGAAGGTGGACAAGAGAGGGACCCGCCGCCACAGCCACCGGTGAGGTCAGAGCACGCGACAGGAAGGCGGGGACACTCACTGCAGGTGTTTGAAGGTGATGTCCGGGAAGCCCGTGGCCCGGGACCCCGAGGGGGAGCGGCAGAGCGCCAGCACGTACGCCCGCAGCGTCGCGATCCTCTCCACGCGGAACTTGCTTTCGATCAAGTCCAGGTGCGTTCCCACCACCAGCACCACCGCGTTCGGGGCCTTGGCCTGCAATGGAGGGCCCCCCGTCCCCCCGGGCCCCGGGTTGAGCTGAGCACCTGCCCTGGCGCCGGCACAGGGGAGGGGAGCCCCCTGCCAGGTGCGCAGGTGAGACCAGACACCTATGGCCCCGAGCCTGTCCCTCACCCAGGGCCGCCTCGGCACTCCGGTCTGCAAACCCCGGGGGGCTGTCAGGCACTGGCTGAGGGGTGCATGGGGCCCCCCGTGACTCTCCCGGGGGCTGGGTTTCTGATCTCGGCAGACTGCATCTGCATACAGGTCCTGTCAACTTTTCTCCAACAGTGAGGGGCCTTTAAATGAAGGGAGAGGGCCCTGGCCAGTGTGGCTCAGTGGATAGAGTGTTGACCCGTGGACTGAAGGGTCCTGGGTTCGATCCCAGTCAAGGGCATGTACCTCGGCTGCGGGAGGCAATCCATCGATGTGTCTCTCTCACATCGATGTTTCTCTCTCTCTCTCCCTCCCTCCCTTCTACTTTCTCTAAAAAGAACCAATGGTTAGCCCTAACCGGTTTGGCTCAGTGGATAGAGCGTCGGCCTGCGGACTGAAGGGTCCCAGGTTCGATTCAGGTCAAGGGCATGTACCTTGGTTGTGGGCACATCCCCAGTAGGGGGTGTGCAGGAGGCGGCTGATGGATATTTCTCTCTCATCGATGTTTCTCTCTCTCCCTCTCCCTTCCTCTCTATAAAAAAATCAATAAAATATATTTTTAAAAAACCAATGGAAAGATTTCCTTGGGTGAGGATTAACAAGAAACCAACAACAACAACGACAAAAAACACTAAGTTAAGGTAAAAGGAAAGGCCAAGCGCCCTGGCGAGTTGGTTCCATGGTTAGCGCGTCGGCCCACGCGCCGGAGGGCTGTGGTTTGAGTCCTGGTTAAGGGCACCCACCTAGGTGGCAGGTTTGAGGTCTGATGCCCTGGCCCGTCGGGGATCATGCTGGAGGCAACCAATGGATGTGTCTCTCTCACATCGATGTTTCTCTCTCTCTCTCTCTCTCTCTCCTCCCTCCCTCCCTTCCACTCTCTCTCTAAAAGTCAATGGGAAAAATAATCTCAGGTGAGGAGTAACAACAACAAAAGATGCCTAATGATTTCTTTTCTTTTTTTTTTTTCTTCTTCTCTGTCCATGGGGGGCACTCTAGGGAAGCGGCCGGACCCCGGGGATGTCCGAGGCCTGAGGCCTGACGGGCCGGGTCTCTCACCTCGATGTTGAGCAGCCAGAACTGCAGGCTGGCCACGGCCTCCTCGCCCAGCGCCAGGTTCCACACCACCACGTACAGGGCCTTGTCCGTGAAGAAGCACTGGTTGACCGTGGCCATGCTGGCCGGGCCGCCGATGTCCCAGACGCTGAACTCGATGGACTCAACCTACTTGAGCAACAAGGCGGGGGCGGGGAGGGGCCTATGACACACCCGGGTCCCAGGCGGTCCCATCGAGACAGCCCATCGCTCGGAACGCTGTGTTTAGGGCCTAACCAAGGCCCGGTGGCCCGGCCGGCGTGGCTCAGTGGTTAGAGCACCGGCCCACTCCCCAAGGGTCTCGGGTTCGATTCCCGGTCAAGGACACATGCCTGGGTGGCAGGTTCAATCCCCGGCCCTGGTTCGGGGCATGTGTGCAGGAGGCAGCCAATCGATGTGTCTCTCTCACATCGATGTTTCTCTCTCTCTCTCTCCTTCCCTCCCTTCCACTCTCTCTCTCTTAAAAAATTAATGGAGCCCTAACCGGTGTGGCTCAGTGGATAGAGCGTCGGCCTGCGGACTCAAGGGTCCCAGATTCGATTCCGGTCAGGGGCAGGTTCCTTGGTTGTGGGCACATCCCCAGTAGGGAGTGTGCAGGGGGCAGCTGATGGATGTTTCTCTCTCATCAATGTTTCTAACTCTCTATCCCTCTCCCTTCCTCTCTGTAAAGAATCAATAAACTATATTTAAAAGGAATTAATGGAGCCCTAGCCAGTTTGGCTCAGTGGATAGAACACTGGCCTGCAGACTGAAGGGTCCGGGGTTCGATTCCAGGTAAGGGCATGTACCTCAGTTGCAGGCTGGATCCCCGGCCCTGGTCGGGGCAAGTGCAGGAAGCAATCAATGGATGTGTCTCTCTCACATGGATGTTTTTCTCTCTCTCTCTGTCTCTCTATCTCTCCCTTCCACTCTCTCTAAAAATCAATGGAAAACAAAACTCTCAGGTGAAGATCAGCAAAAAAACAAAAAACAGCAAAAGGCACGACCCTGGAAAGCTTGGTCTGTCTGGCTGTTTGTGCTCAGAGACCGTAACCCAAGTGAGGGGAAGGGACCCGCGGGGGTGGGAGGGTAGAGGTGGGTTTAGGGGGGCCTCTATCTCCTGCTCACGGCGCAGGGGGCCGGGCCCTGAGCCCCGAGTCCGCCCGTGTCTGCGGAACATCGGGGGGCATGGTCCGGCCTCCATCCGGGCTGCAGACGGTTGGGATGCATCCCACTGCTGGGAGCCCCGGTGCTGATGTCACACGGAGGCTCAACCTCCGTCTGAGTCTGAGCGAGGCCCAGGCCACGGAGGAGGAGAGGGGCCTCCGGACTCAGTCACGTAGGTCAGAGGGCGGCGCCCCCCCAGGAGGCGGGGGACCGGCCCCCCCGCGGGAAGGAGACAAAAGCCGCCTGTTGGGCTGCCAGGAAGGGCTGTGTACACGGGCCTTCTCTATCGCGCTGTGAGGTCAGCGTCTGGCCCGGCTGCGGTTTTCTGGAGCCGAGCGCCGTTCCCACGAAGCTGCTCGGGGTGGGGGTGGGGGATATGGGGGGGCGCCCTGACCTGCCTTTGGAGAAAGAGGAATGCGGACAGCTGTTCTCCGCTGGCCGGAGGGCCGGGCTCCGCGATAGAGAGATGAGGGGGCTGTCCTTCCTTCCTTTCTTTTAATAGTTTGCCTTTTTTATTCTTTATTTCTGAAATATATTTTCTATTCATTTCAGAGAGGAAGGGAGAGGGAGAGAGAGAGGTAGAAACATCCGTGATGAGAGAGAATCATGGATCAGCTGCTTCCTGCACGCCCCCCACTGGGGATCGAGCCCACAACCTGAGCCTGAGCCCTTGACCGGGAACCGAACCCGGGACCCTTCAGTCCGCAGGCCGACGCTCTATCCACTGAGCCACACCAGCCAGGGCAAGAGTTTGCCTTTTTCGAAACAAAAATTATTTTTATTGATTTCAGAGAGGAAGGGAGTGGGAGAGAGAGAGAAACATCCGTGGTGAGAGAGAATCGTGGATGTTTCCCGCTCTCTCCCTCTTCCTTCCTTTCTCTGTGAAATCAGTAACAACTTACCTAAAAAATATACATAAAAGCTCATCAAAGAAATATGACTGACAGCCAGGACTGAGAGCCAATGGCCCGGAGTCTCAACTTAGTTCTAACAGAGAAGCTACAAGGTCACATTTAAGAAATCCCTGCCCTTGTCTGGCTGGCGTGGCTCCGAGGTTGAGCGGTAACCAATGAACCAGGAGGTCATGGTTGGATTCCTGGTCAGGGCACATGCCTGGGGTTTCGGGCTCCATCCCCAGTAGGGGGGCATGCAGGAGGCAGCCGATCCATGATTCTCTCTCATCATGGATGCCTCTCTCTCTCTCTCTCTCTCTCTCTGACATCAATAAAAATATATTAAAAAAGAAAGGAAGAAAGAAATTCGCTGCGTCCAGCAGGAGCTAGGAGGAAACAGCACCTGGGGGGCGGGCCCTGCCCACGTCCTGGGCCGCACACACAGGCCGGGGGCCGCCTGGGCGCTCTGCCGAGGAGGAGAGGTGCCCGGGGAAGCTGCCTCCCACCCCCCGGGGCCTCTGCACCCAGACCATCCCTGACCTTGGCTTTGGCGCCCGCGGGCCGCTGCAGCTCCCACTTGGTGGTCCGGATGGTGGCCTCGCCGTGCGCCAGCTGGGGGGCGCGCCCCGTCTGCAGGATCTCCAGCAGCGTGGACTTGCCCTGGCGCGGGGGCCCCACCACGATCATCTTCATCAGCTTGCACTTCTCCGCCTTCCGCAGCTGGGCGCGCAGGTAGGACAGCACGGCCTTGGGGCCTGGGCACAGAGCGCAGGGCAGTGTGGCTCAGTGGACAGGGCGCCGGCCCTCGAGCAGCTGGGTTCCCGGTTCGATTCCCAGTCAAGGGCACGTACCTCGGTTGCAGGCTCGATCCCCAGCCCCCTGGTCGGGGGGCCTGTGCAGGAGGCAACCAATAGCTGTGTCTCTCTCACATCGATGTTTTTCTCTCTCTCTGTCTCTCCCCTTCCCTTCCACTCTCTCTGTTAATCAATGGAAGCCTTAGAGCGCCGGACCCTAAGTCTAACGCTAACCCTAATCCTCCTGCACGCCCTCTCCTGGGGATCGAGCCCACCACCCGGGCGTGTGCCCTTGACCAGGAATAGAACCGTGACCTCCGGGTTCATAGGTCGATGCTCAACCACTGAGCCACATCGGCCGGGCCCGGCTTTTATTTATTTATTTGAAAATATTACAGAGGTCCCTTTTTCTCCCCATTCACCCCTCCTCCCTGCACCCGCCCCTCCCAAGCCTTCCCCACACTCCTGTCCGTGTCCATGCGCTATGCATGCATGCACGTAAGTTCCCCCGTTAATCTCCACCCGCCCCGCCTCCCCGCACCCTCACCACCCCTCTGAGATCCTGAGATCCCGCAGGCTGCTGCAGGGGTTCTACGTCTCTGGGTCTATTTTGTCTCGTCGGTTAAATTCACCTTCTTTCCTGATCTCCGCGGGCACGTTGCTGATGTTCAGGTCTTCGATGTCCAGTTGCCAGAGGTTGCCCAGCTGCCCCAGCTCGGGAGGGAGCTCTCTCAGGCCGGGATTGCTGAGGACAGCACACGGGACACGCACACGCACACGCACACACACACGCACACGCAGCAGCCGGTCAGCCTCGGAGGCCGGCAGGGGCCACCGAGAGCCTGCATCCCGAGCCCAACATTGTGGGCCCCAATTTCGAGCTTTCCACTGAAACCCTCACCCCAGAGCCTTTCTCCCTGGACAGTCAGGGGCGGCTCTTACGGGGCCTCCTCCCCCCACTTTCTCGTCTGGTCACCACCTTAAAGATGATCCATCACGCCCGGCCGGCGGGGCTCAGTGGTTGAGCATCAACCTGGGAACCAGAAGGTCACTGGTTCGATTCCTGGTCAGGGCACATGCCCAGGTTGCGGGCTCCATCCCCAGTAGGGAGGCATGCAGGAGGCAGCCGATCCAGGATTCTCTCTCATCATGGATGTTTCTCTCTCTCTCTTCTACCCCTCTCCCTTCCTCTCTGAAATCCATAAAAATGTATTAAAAATAAAAGATGCTCAATCACTACCTCTTCTCAAAAAGGCAGAGCAACTTGAATCATTTAATATTTTCATGAAGATTTTCACACTGTCTGAACCCCGGGGCAGTGCCTGCCAGGAGGTGCTCAGTCAAGGAAAGGATGAATGAATAGTTCTTCTCTTTAAAAGGAAACCCCCCATATATATACACCGAGTGGCCAGATGATGATGATCTCTGAACGCATAATAATCTGGCCACTCAGTGTCTCTCCTATAGAATAAAAGGCTAATATGCAAATTGTCCCCTCGACCAGGAGTTTGACCAGCAGGCAGGCCGGCCAACTGCCCATGTCCCCTCCCCCTGGCCAGGCTGGCCGGACCCCACCCATGCACGAATTCATGCACCGGGCCTCTAATATATATATATATAGATAGATAGATAGATTATTAAACATTCAGAGATCATAATAATCTGGCCACTCAGTGTGTGTGTGTGTGTGTGTGTGTGTGTGTGTGTGTATGTGTGTATATATATATTTTAAATATTTTTAACGATTTCAGAAAGGAAGGGAGAGACAGAAACATCAGTGGTGAGAGAGAATCATGGATCGGCTGCCTCCTGCACGCCCCGCACTGGGGATGGAGCCCACAACAGGGGCATGTGCCCTGACCGTGCCCTGACTGGGAATTGAACCCTGACCTCCTGGTTCACAGGTCGACGCTCAGCCACTGTGCCACGCCGGCCGGGCAGTTCTCCTTGTTATAACTGAGCAGAGTAGCCGAGGCGGCAGCATTGCATCCCTACGCCCTGCCTCCCCTCCTGCTCGTCCTTGACCAAGCCCCGTTCCTGCCCCCCCCCCGCCCCCGTCTCCCTGGCCGTGCCTGCAGGTGGATGACGGACGGACGGACGGACGGACGGACGGACGCTCTGCCTCCCGGCTGCGCACTTACTTGCCCAGGTAGAGCTCCGACAGGCTCCTCAGCAGGCACACCGAGGGCGGCACGGCGTCCAGGTGGTTGTCGTTGAGACAGAGGACCTCCAGGGACTCGCTGAGGAAGGCCGGGAAGTCCAGTGGGCACGCTGCGGGGACACGGAGAGCGGAGGGCGGTCTGAGGGGAACCGGGGACCATCCCGGCGCGGGGGCCGCGTGGGGGGGGACCGGCCCCACCTCAGAGTAAGACGCTCCTGTCGCCCACCTAGGATGCTCATTCCAGCATTTCCTCCACCGGGTGGCCTCGGAGATGCGGCAAAGATGGGCGGACAAGGCCCTGGCCCAGGGGTCGGCAAACTCATGAGTCCACAGAGCCAAACATCAACAGGACAACGATGGAAATTTCTTTGGAGAGCCACATTTTTTAAACGTAAACTTCTTCTCACGCCACTTCTTCAAAATAGACTCGCCCAGGCCGTGGTATTTTGTGGAAGAGCCACACTCGAGGGGCCAAAGAGCCGCATGTGGCTCGAGAGCCGCAGTTTGCCGACCACGGGCTTAGCTGGTTGGCTCAGCGAATAGAGCGTCAGCCCCTGAAGGGTCCCAGGTTCGATTTCAGTCAAGGGCACATGCCCGGGTTGCGGGCTCGATCCCCAGTAGGGGGCGTGCAGGAGGCAGCTGATCCATGATTCTCTCTCATCATTGATGTTCTCTCTCTCTCTCTCTCTCTCTCTCTCTCTCTCTCTCTCCCTTCCTCTCTGAAATCAATAAAAACATATTTATAACAAACAAACAAATAAAAAAACCCACAAGCCAACTCTCTCGTATTTAAGCGAGTTCGTTCACCCGGCTAATGATGCCATTAGCATCACAGTCACATCCGACCTGCCTTTTCAGGGCCCGGCCCGGAGTGTGTGAGTGGAGCGAGGGCCTGGCTCGGGGCCTGGGAACCCACACGGGTGGGAATCAGAGGGCCGGGTGTCGGCAGAATCTCCGAAGCGCCTTATCCCCGCTCCTGAGGCGGGGAGGGAGGGGGTGCCTGCCCCGGAGGGCCCCCCTTTCAGCTGGGAGATGTCAAGCTGAAGCCGCTGCCCGGGGCCTGTGGCCTGGGTCTCTGCCAGACGAGCGAGAGGGAGAAGCCAGACCCTCTTGTTGGGCTGAAAGGATGCTCCCCAGCCCTTCATCTCAGGATCCCCTCCATCCCCCGTCCCCGCCCCCCAAACTCTGACTTTTCCCAAACACGGAGCTGCAGAGTCCATGGGAACAGGGTAACCTGGCCTCTGAGACTGCTCCGGGGGAGACGGTAGCGGAATACCCAACCCGGTGCCCGGAGAGCCGCCTGGTTAGCCGCGGTGTTGAGTGGGACGCCGGGCAGCGCCCCCTATGGGAACAAGCGTGCAACCGACTTAGGAATGGCTTGGTACTGTTCCATACGGAAATGTTCAAAAAGCCTTTTTTATTTTTATTTTTTAATTTAAAAAGAATGCTCGCCCTAGCTGGTTTGGGTCCCTGGATACAGCATCGACCCACGGAATGAAGGGTCCTGGGTTCGATTCCGGCCAAGGGCACGTACTTCGGTGGCAGGCTCAATCCCTGGCCCCGGCTGGGGTGTGTGGGGGAGGCAAGCAGTCGATGTGTCTCTCCCACATCGATGTTTCTCTCTCTCTCTGTCTCTCCCCTCCCTTCTACTCTCTCTAAAAATCAATGGAAAAAAAAGCTCGAGTATAAAAAAAACAACACCCCGAAACCCTTTGTTTTTTAATCAATGAAAAAGAATGACCAACGTTAGCCTGCCCTCATTCACCCTGAAGCCCATCACAAAGAAGAAAGGGGTTGTGACTCCGGGATTGAGCGTCAATCTATGCACCAGGAGGTCAGGGTTCGGTTCCCAGTCAGGGCACATGCCCGGATTGTGGGCTCGATCCCCCGTAGGGGGCGTGCGGGAGGCAGCTGGTCCATGATTCTCTCTCATCTCATCATTGATGTTTCTCTCTCACTCTCCCTCTCCTGTCCACTCTGAAGTCAGTAAAATTATATATGTGTATATACATTTTTTAAGTCTTTTTTTTTTTTTTCTTCAGCGAAAAAGAATGATCGCCTCAGGAGCAGACGGAGGGAGGAGGCGCTGGGGCGGCACCTGTCCTGGATCGCCCGGCCGGCCGGCAGAGCACAGCTCGGGGCGTTTATGAACGGCAATTATGTATCCCTCAGTTATTTATGGCTCCGCGGGTCTGCGTGTTACCGGAAAACCGGCCGCTCCAAATTATTTTTGGACAAGGTCGCTGCACAAATATGACTATTTGAATGCGTGTAAATGCGCTTGGAATGTTACTATCCTTCTGCAAACAAGTTATCTTTTACGGCTCATTCCTTCCCCAGGATCAACAGCCCCACAGAATAACAGCACTGAGGGGAGAGGTGTGCTCTGTGCTTTTTTTTTTTTTTTTTTTTTTTAACTTTGTTAATCCTCATCGGAGGCTATATTTCCATTGATTTTAGAGAGAGTGGAAGGGAGGGGGAGAGAGAGAGAGAGAGAAACGTCGCTGGGGGAGAGACACATGAACTGGTTGCCTCCCGCACCCACCCCCCCACCAGGTTGAGCCTGCAACCGAGGTACCTGCCCTTGACCGGAATCGAACCCAGGGACCCTTCAGTCCACAGGCTAATAATGTTCTATCCACTGAGCCAAACCGGTTAGGGTGGGTCTCTTTCTTTTCACCCCGATGAGGGCCTCAACGTTCCAAATGTTTCCATCCCTCTCTCCCTCTCCCTTCCTCTCCCTGTCATCAATAAAAACATGTATTTCTAAAAAATGCAAGGCTGGTTAATCTAAGAGACAGGTCCCCACCTCCCCACCTCACCTGACAGAAGAGAATGAGCAAGAACTGGTTTTCTTAGAAACAGCCTCCGCTCAACCGGCCTTGTCACGCGACCAGCACTAACATCCTAGCAAAAAAAGTCTGTTTCTGATGAGCTGAGGGGGAAGACCCTAACTCCCTCTGGAATGTCCGCCCAGCCAGGATGCCCTCGGGGACCGAGGCTGGCCGTGTTTGCATGTAGATTTCACAAGATCCCACAGTGTGGCTGTAAGAATGCCACGGTGGCCCGGCCGGCGTGGCTCCGTGGTTGAGCGTCAACCTAGGAACCAGGAGGTCACTGTTCGATTCCCGGTCAGGGCACATGCCCGGGTTGCGGGCTCCATCCCCAGTAGGGGGCGTGCAGGAGGCAGCCGATCCGTGATTCTCTCTCATCACAGATGTTTCTCTCTCTCTCTCCCTTCCTCTCTGAAGTCAATAAAAATGTTAACAAAATAGAAAGACTAACATCCACACACAGCAGCTACAAGACTCATCCGGCTGTAAGCAGCGGAGGGGTATCAGGATAATTTCAGGCCTCACCTGTCCCACAAGCAATGGGTCCTGTTCACCTCCAGGGTTTTCAGCCAAACGTGGACATCTCTGGCATTCCCACAGGGCAGTGCGGGGGGGGGGAGGGGGGTGAAAGCAAGGTACCACCCGCCCAGCATCCTCATCCCCAGCATCCTCATCACCAGTACCACACACACACACTCACCTGTCTCAGTCCCCGACCGCTGGCGCCCTCTGGTGGTGAAGAAGGAAATGCGCTTTGTTTTCAGTCCATCTTCATTTCTGTGGGGAGGGGAGAAAAAAAAAAAAGGAGTCAAGATTTGAGGAAAGCAGGACAAAGCCCTTACTCTTTGGGCCTGGACGATCGGATGCCCGAGCCTGCAGAGAGACGGGAGGACATTCCACCGAGATTCCCGGGTCGGGCCCCCTGCGGCGGACGGGGGAGCGTCCCCAGCCACAGCCTGCGAATGAGGCCAGCTGTGGGCATGAGTCTTTGGGGCAAGAAACAGCTGGAGAAGGTGACCTAACGCAGGCCTGACCCCGGGTTCCCACTTCCCAGCTTCTGCACTCCAGGCAGGTGTGAGCGGGGCAGGCCGGGGCGGGGCGGGGCAGGCAGGAGTGCCCACTCCGGCGGATCCACTTTCACGAAGGTGAATCTCACCACAGATGTTCTCTCCGGGGGTGTACGTTCCGCTGAGTTTCTGTATATTTTCAAAACGATGTTTTTATTTATTTAGTTTGAAACAGTGTCGGGCATATGCCCGACCAGGAATCAGACCGGTGGGTGACCTCCTGGTTCCCAGGTTAACGCGCAACCTCGTTGCGACACCAGCTGGGAGATTTTCACCTTTTTCTTCAATCTCTCTCACATCCATGTTTCTCTCTCTCTCTCCTTCTCTAAAAGTCATTCAATCTACGTACATATTGCTTAGCAATTGGCAAAAAACGTTAAAAACGTTTTCCCCCTTTATTCATTTTTATTAATTTATTTAAAAATATTCATTTTATTTATTCATTTATTTTAAAATAGGTTTTTATTGATTTCAGAGACAGGAAGGGAGAGAGAGAGAGAGAGAGAGAGAGAGAGAGACAGAGAGAGAGAGAGAAACATCAATGATGAGAGAGAATCATGGATCGGCTGCCTCCTGCACGCCCCCTAGTAGAGATGGAGCCCACAACCCGGGCATGTGCCCTGACCGGGAATCGAACCGTGACCTCCTGGTTCATAGGCCGATGCTCAGCCACTGAGCCATGCCAGCCGGGCAAATGTCCGATGTTTAAGCCCCCGGCCTGGGTCACTTTGTGATGGCCACTAACCCAGGAAGCGAGACCCATCCTGAGGGACGGCTGGGCGGGGCCACACACGTCTCAGAACCCGTGGGACAGAGGCTCGCTTACCTGCCAAACTGGTTTCTGGAGAGATCCAGCGTCTTCAGCTGAGTGCAGGTCCACTTCTCCGGAGGCGGCACGGACACCAGCTGGTTGCCCTGCAACTTCAAGGACACCAGGGCCTGGGACAGAGAGGGAGGGAGGCGAAGGCGCCGTTACACGCCAAAGGGAGCCCGGCCGGCGTGGCTCCGTGCTTGAGCGTCAACCTAGGAACCAGGAGGTCATGGCCTGATTCTTGTCGGGGCACAGGCCCGGGTTGTACCCTCCATCTCCACTAGGGGGCGTGCAGGAGGCAGTGGTTCATGATTCTCCTCATTGATGTTTCTCTCTCCCTCCCTCTCCCTTCCTCTCTGAAATCAATACAAATATGTATCTTTTTAAAAAATGCCAAAGGGAGGGAGAGCCGAAGAGAGAAGTCAGTTCCCCGGCCAAGGGCAGCCATAGGTCATGACCGACATACCTTGGCCGAGATTCCATAGTGTGGGCTCGAGAGTGTCTTTTTAAAAAAATATATTCTATTGATTTCAGAGAGGAAGGGAGAGGGAGAGAGAGAGACAGAAACATCAATGATGAGAGAGAATCATTGATTGGCTGCCTCCTGCACGCCCCCTTCTGGGGATGAAGCCCGCAACCCGGGCATGTGCCCTTGGCCGGAATCGAACCTGGGACCCTTCAGTCTGCAGGCCGACGCTCTATCCACTGAGCCAAACCAGCTAGGGCTCGAGAGTGTCTTAAGATTCGGGAAATTAGCCCGGCCAGGGATGGAGCCCGCAACCCGGGCATGTGCCCTGACTGGGAATCGAACTGTGACCTCCTGGTTCACAGGTTGATGCTCAACCATTGAGCCACGCCGGCCGGGGGACAGGAGTTGAGCTTTCCTTAACCCCCTGTGTCTCGGAGCCGCAGGAGAAGCGGGTGGGGTGATGTTCCCACCAGCACCGCGAGGGAGGCGCGGAGGGGCGCGGGGACTCACGTCCAGCTGGAAGAGGCCCAGGGGGACGTCTCGGAGTGCGTTTTCGGAGAAGTCCACGTCCCTCAGGTGGTTCTTCCAGAACACGGCCATTCTGTCTGGCAGACACTCCAGGGCATTCTGGGACGCCTTGCAGCACTTCTAGCAGTTTGCCGAGAAAGAGAAAGACGTGAGTTAGCTATTTCCCCCCCGCCCTGGATTTGTAGAGAGAATGGGCAGTGGGAAGGGTGAGAGAGAGAGAGAAAGAGAGAGAGAGAGACATCGATGTGAGAGAGACACATCGATTGGTTGCCTCCCCCACCCACGCAGACTGGGGCTGGGGATCGATCGAACCTGCAACCCAGGCACGTGACCTTGACCAGGAAACGCACATACGACCCTTGGGTGCGCGGGCCGTCGTTCTAACCATTGTAAGACACTGGCCAGGGCTGAATTCGCTTCTTATTTTTATTTTAAAAATATATTTTATTGATTTTTTACAGAGAGGAAGGGAGAGGGGATAGAGTTAGAAACATCGATGAGAGAGAAACATCCATCAGCTGCCTCCTGCACACCCCCTCACTGGGGATGTGCCCGCAACCAAGGCACATGCCCTTGACCGGAATCGAACCTGGGACCCTTGAGTCCGCAGGCTGACGCTCTACCCACTGAGCCACACCGGTCAGGGCTGAATTCGCTTTTTAAACATGACGGTGCCTACGAGAAAGATGTTCCAAATTTGATTAAAAAAAAAAAAAGACCTCTAGCCCTAGCCGGTTTGGCTCAGTGGATAGGGCGTTGGCATGCTGAGAGAGGGTCCCGGGTTCGATTCCTGGTCAAGGGCACGTCCTTCCATTGCAGGCTCAATCCCCGGCCCTGGTTGGGGCACATGCAGGAGGCAACCAATCGATGTGTCTCTCTCCCATCGATGTTTCTCTCTCTCTGTCTCTCCCTCCCTCCCTTCCGCTCTCTCTAAAAACCGGTGGGAAAACCTCCTCGGGTGAGGATTAAAAACAAAATAACAGTAAGACCACGGCTCTGTGACAAACAGGACTCAGTTCACCAGGAGGGGACAGACTGTGGTTGCCCCGTTTTCCCTTGGGGAAGGGACGGAGATGTGGGGGGGGGGGTAGAGGGACTCCTGGCCCATCTCCTCCCGCCCAGAACATCTGGCCCATTGTCCTTGGAGATAATGGGACCATTCAGGCCCGGGCTCGGGAGAGCAGCCGGATTCCCACACGCAGATGTTTAAACTGGAAACGGAGAGTTTCCTGGCTCTGAACCTGCGGCGAGAAGAGTTTCTCCGCCGTTCCGTCCGCTTTAAGGAGCAAACTTCCCAAGACACAGACACCATATCGTGGGCAGTGCGACGACGGAGGCGGGTTATTTCTTCTTTCTTTATTTTTTTTATTTTGTTAATCCTCGACCCGAGGATATGTTTCCCATTGGTTTTGAGAGAGAGTGGGAGGGCCTGTCCCGTGTGGCTCAGTGGTTGAGTGCCGACCTATGAACCAGGAGGTCGGGTTGTGGGGCTCGATCCCCAGGAGGGGGCGTGCAGGAGGCAGCCGATCCCTGATGCTCTCTCATCATTGCTGTTTCTCTCTCTCTCTCCCTGTCCCTTCCTCTCTGAAATCAATAAAAATGTTTTTTTTTTTTTTTTTAAAAAAGAGTGGAAGGAAAAGAGGGAGGAGGAAAGAGAGGGAAACAGATGTGAGAGAGACACAGCCTTTGGTTGCCTCCTGCACGGGCCCCCATCAGGGCCAGGGATGAACCTGCCACCCAGGTACGTGCCCTGGACTGGGAATCGAACCCGAGACCCTTTTGGTGGGAGTGCTGGTACTCTAACCACTGAGCAACACTGGCCAAGGCTCTGCTTTATTCTCAGTTCAGAGCCGTCTGAAAGGAACCGAGCCCCCCTTCTGGGGGGGGGGGGGGGGAGGAGGAAGTCATCCGATGCCTCCTGTGCACGCTGTCACCATGGAAACGTCTGTGGGTCTGACGGTACAAATCTCAAGCCCAGAGCCACACGGTCTGGCTTTCAGGTGAGTTACCTGCCTCAGACACTCAGTTGCTGGATGCTGAGTGACATGTCTTTCTTTTCTTTCCTTTTTTTTTTTAACCTTATTTTTTTATTGATTTCAGAGAGGAAGGGAGAGGGAGAGGAGAGAGAGAGCAACATCAGTGATGAGAGAGAATCATGGATCGGCTGCCTCCTGCACGCCCCCCACTGGGAGCTGAGCCTGCAACCCGGGCACGTGCCCTGACCGGGAATCGAACCGGTGACCTCCTGGCTCCTAGGTCGACGCTCCACCACGGGGCCACGCCGGCCGGGCCTGAGTGACATGTCTGGTGAGTGACACTCCAGAGGCTGCGCACGGAGCCCTCTGGCATTGCCGGTCTGATACTCACCAGCGGGCAGGCCCAGGCCTCTGGAAACACCTTGAGCTTATTCCGGGAGACGTTCAGGCAGTGGAGCGACTTGAAAGCGTGAAGAAACATCGCCGGGAGTTCGGTCAGCTTATTATCGGAGACATCCAGCTCCTGCAGCTTCCGCAGGCCGATCCAGTTCGTGGCTGGGGGGGGGAGGGGGGGCGGGGGGGACAAGGGTGCCTCGGTCAGAAGGTCCTCCTCAGGAAGGAAAGGACGGATCGAGTGCAGTGACGGCGGGCGGGACATACCACTGTCCTCTTCAAACAGCTTCTCTAAGTAGTTTTTCGAGGCCGACAGCTTCTGCAGCTTGGAGAGGTGCAAGAGCCCCGGCGGGAGGTGGGCCAGCTTGTTGCTGGAGATGTCCACTTCCAGGAGCCTGAGGCGGGGAAGAGGGGGGTGAAGGCGTCGGAAGGAAGAGGGAAAACGCTCCTGTTCGCTGTCCCTGAAGACACGGAGCCGCGCCCTTTCTCCTTCTGCCGGCGCGAGGCTCAGAGAGTGGGTGCGTGCAAAATGCAGCAAGAGCCCGGCCGGCGTGGCTCCGTGGCTGAGCGTCGACCTAGGAACCAGGAGGTCACCGGTTCGGTTCCTGGTCAGGGCACAGGCCTGGGTTGCAGGCTCCATCCCCAGTAGGAGGCGTGCAGGAGGCAGCCGATCTACGATTCTCTCTCATCATGGATGTTTCTCCCTCTCTCTCTCTCTCCCTCTCCCTTCCTCTCTGAAATCAATAAAAATATACACTGAGTGGCCAGATGATGATGACCTCTGAACACATAATAATCTGGCCACTCAGTGTATATCCTATAATAAAAGGCTAATATGCAAATTGTCCCCTCGACCAGGAGTTCGACCAGCAGGCAGGCCGGCCAACCGCCCATGTCCCCTCCCCCTGGCCAGGCTGGCAGGACCCCACCCATGCACGAATTCATGCACCGGGCCTCTCATATATACGTATATATACACTGAGTGGCCAGATTATCATGTGTTCAGAGATCATCATCATCTGGCCACTCCGTGTATTTTAAAAATAAACCACAGGCAGTAGAAGTTGGTGCCAGCAACTGGGATGTAGGACCCCCCCACCCCGCCCCGGCTCACACCCCGCACACCGGCCGCGAGGGAGCCCACCTGGAGCAGATGATTTCGTCGGAGGACTGCACGCCGGGCAGCTCGCCCAGGTGGTTGTCCGAGAGGTTCAGCTTCCGCAGGTTGATGAGCCCCCAGGGCACGACGGACGGGAGGGAGGCCAGGCAGTTGGCGGAGAGGTCCAGCTCCGTGATCTGGCAGGAGATGTCGATGAGCCAGTCGATGTCCACCCAGGGCAGCTTGAGGTGGGCCCACTTCACACGGAGAGGCTGGGCGCGTCGGAGAGGGGGAGAGACAGGCATCAGCGCCTCCCGGGAGGGACAGTGTCCTCGGCGGGCTGACGGCGGGGTGAGGAGACCCCCGTCCGTGGCCATGAGTTGGCTGTTCAAAATCGGCTGCGGTGCCCTAACTGGTTTGGCTCAGTGGATAGAGCGTGGGCCTGCGGACTGAGGGGTCCCGGGTTCGATTTCGGTCAAGGGCATGTACCTTGGTTGCGGGCACATCCCCAGTAGGGGGTGTGCAGGAGGCAGCTGATCGATGTTTCTCTCTCATCAGTGTTTCTAACTCTCCCTCTCCCTTCCTCTCTGTAAAAAATCAATAGAATATATTAAAAAAAAAAAAAATCGGCTGTGATGACGCACTTCCCTATCTGGCCACTAGGTGGCGGTGCGTGTCTTGTCTGCAACTCCTTAGCTAAGCAATCCTACTCAGAACACCCTGTCTCTTATACCCTCTCAAAGCTACGAACCAGGAGGTCCTGGTTCGATTCCCGGTCAGGGCACACGCCCGGGTTGCGGGCTCGATCCCCAGCGTGGGGCGTGCAGGAGGCAGCGGATCAATCGAGGATTCTCCCTCATCATTGATGTTTCTATCCCTCTCTCCCTCTCCTCTCCTCTCTGACATCCATAAAAATATATTTAAAAGAACACACACGCTATAACCTCAGCAGACAGTGGAGATCAACGGGGGGAGGGGCGTTTCTCTGCAGTCCCCTGTCTGCTGTCCGAGGAAGGTTCCAGAAGCCCGAGAACCAGGCGATGGGAGGCACGGAGACACGCAAGAGGGCTCTGGGCTCCACCGGCCTGTCTCCACAGAGGCAGTAGGATGACACGAAAAAAACACCACCTCGCCTTGGCCAGTGTGGCCCAGTGGATAGAGCACCGGACCTACTGTGCGCCAAAGGGCCACAGGTTCAATTCCCGGTTAAGGACATGTACCTGGGTTGCAGCTTTGGTCGGAGCGTGTGAGGGAGGCAACGGATAGATGTGTCTCTCACATCAAGGTCGGTCTCTCTCTCTCTCTGTCTCTCTCTCTGTCTGTCTCCCCACCCTCCCTCCCTTCCACTCTCTCTAAAAAGAACCAGAAAAAAAAGCCTTGGCTAGTGTGGGTCAGTGGATAGAGCACCAGCCCTCACACTGAACAGTGGCGGGTTCGATTCTCCATCAAGGGCACGCACCTGAGTTGCAGGTTCGACCCCTGGCCCCGGTGGGGCGTGTGAGGGAGGCAACCAATTCTTGTGTCTCTCTCACAAAGATGTGTCTCTCTCTCTCTCCTCATTCCCTTCCGCTCTCTCTAAAAACCAACGGGGAAAAAAAATCCTTGGGTGAGAATCACACACACACACACACACACACACACACACACACACACATACACACAAACACACACATATACACACACACACACACCCAAGAACCAGACAACTACTTCAGCAAGGTCAGTGCCAGGTGAGTCAAGGGCGTTTTCCCGCCTTGTACCTACACGGGGGCAAAGCACCCTTCTCATGCCTTGCCCTCGCCTGACATTCCGAACCCCAAATGCCGCTTCCACCCCCCTGGGCACCTGGAGAGGCAGGCACACCTACCTCCGGCTCCTGACTCATCGCTGGACCCTGTGGACTGAGCCCTCCCTCTGCCGGCCGCTCAGAAGGACTGTGCTGTCCCAGGTTCGAGACCCGGGGAGCCGGACACTCCCACCGCAGGGCACCCGCCTTCGGAAAGTCACTGAATAGTAAGGGAAAAGCCCCAGGTGATCTGGGGAAGCCCGGGCCGCAGTTTCATTTTCCCTTCGGAGTCTCCGCCCACGCCCTCTTTACGTGTCTTATCACAGATGTAGATGCCAACGACTTCCATTCTTTTTAAAAATATATATTGTTTATTGATCTCAGAGAGGAAGAGAGAGGGACAGAGAGAGAGAAACATCCATGATGAGAGAGAATCATCGATCGGCTGCCTCCTGCACGCCCCCTACTGGGGATGGAGCCCGCAACCCGGGCATGTGCCCTGGGACCGGGAATCGAACCGAGACCTCCTGGTTCATAGGTGGTGGCTCAACCGCTGAGCCACGCCAGCCGGGCAAAATGTCATCTTGAACAATACAAATTCGAATGAAACTTCCCGGATAAGGTGGAAAGTTCCCCGAGTCGTTTTGTCAAACTCACGTAGCCTTATGCAAAGTCTCAAAAACAACACAAAACTGTAGATCGGTTCAGCTATACGTTATCGATGCAAAAACTGTCAATAAAATACCAATGGGCCCAATCCAACAGTAAAAAAGCCAATTAGCACGTATTACAGACACAGAGAGCCAACATCTGTCACCTTCCTTCATTCCATGAACAAACAAAGCAGAAAACCTCCAGAAATACAGGACTAGCTGCCCACATGGGGTTTGACATCAGCCAGCAAACTTTCCTAATAAAAGCTCTGAGCGAAAAGAAATGACCTGGAAACCACCTGCATCTAGCAGCACTCTGTTTTCCAGAAAATCTACAGCACACGCCCGTAACGTGCCGAAGCCAGAACCTTTAAAATCAGGAACAAGACAGACAGATGTACCAATAGGATGAGTCTGCTTTTGACCTGTCTGGTTATTCCCAGTAAGACCTGAACTAAAGTAAGGCGTATACATATGAGAAGAGACAAACCGGTTTGCAATTTGCAGATGACTGGATCCGATACCTAAAACCCCCCAGGAACTCTTCTAAAAACTATTAGATCCAATAGGAGAAGCCTGGCCGGTGTGGCTCAGTGGTTGGGCGCCGACCTAGGAACCAGGAGGTCACGGTTTGAATCCCGATTAGGGTGCATGCCCGGGTTGCGGGCTCGATCCCCAGTAGGGGGTGTGCAGGAGGCAGCTGATGAATGATTCCCGCCATTGATATGTCTATATCTCTCCCGCTCCCTTCCTCTCTGAAATGAATAAAAATAAACTATTTTTAAAAAGCAACCAACCAAACAAGAAACGAAAGAACTTCTCTCCAGACCAGTCACATCAGGGCGGAAAAGGGAAAAATAAAGGATTCTGTGTTGCCATTCAAATAGTGCCTAAATCAATCAAGAAGACACAAATGAGCAAGAGAGGCCCAGGGCCCTGATGGAGAAAACGACGCAACGTCATTAAAGGACGGAAATGAGCATCGATCGCGTCGCCGCGGGAAATGCACAAAATGGAAGAACAAATATTTCGCAGCCGTCAAGATAGGGTTGAAAAAAATCCAATAACAACTAGAAAACTGGCATGAACCGATGAACAGGCCAGGGGATCAGTACACAGGCCTCACGAGGCACACAGGGGTATCGTGGGGACAGTGACGATGGTGACATTTCCATTCAGAGGGAAAAGAAAGCTTCATGGTACCCACTGTGCTGGGATAATTGCCCGTCTATCTCGAAGAGAGAGCTAGATCGGCTGCCTCCTGCACGCTCCCTACTGGGGATCAAGCCCGAAACCCGGGCATGCGCCCTGACCGGGAATCGAACCAGCGACCTCTTGGTTCATGGGTCAATGCTCAACCACTGAGCTATGCTGGCCGGGTTATATCCCGTCTTCTTTTTATTTTTTAAAAAATATATTTTATTGATTTTTACAGAGAGGAAGGGAGAGGGATAGAGAGTTAGAAAGATCGATGAGAGAAAAACATCGATCAGCTGCCTCCTGCACACTCCCTACTGGGGATGTGCCCGCAACCAAGGTACATGCCCTTGACCGGAATCGAACCCGGGACCTTTCAGTCCGCAGGCCGACGCTCTATCCACTGAGCCAAACCAGTTAGGGCTCTTTTCTATTTTTTAAAAAATATATTTTTATTGATTTCAGAGAGGAAAGGAGAGGGAGAGAGAGAGGGAGAGGGAGAGGGAGAGGGAGAGGGAGAGAGAGAGAGAGAGAGAGAGAGAGAGAGAGAGAGAGAAACATCAATGACGACAGAGAATCATGGATCGGCCGCCTCCTGCACGCCCCCTACTGGGGATTGAGCCAGCAACCCGGGCATGTGCCCTGACCAGGAATCGAACCAAGGACCCTTCAGTCCACAGGCCGATGCTCTATCCACTGAGCCAAACCAGTTAGGGCTCTTTTTTTATTTAAAAAAAATATATATATTTTTATTGATTTCAGAAAGGAAAGCAGAGGGAGAGAGAGGGAGAGAGAAACATCAATGTGGAGAGAGAAATCAGGGATCGGCTGCCTCCTGCACGCCCCCTACTGGGGATTGAGCTTGTAACCCAGGCATGTGCCCTGACCGGGAATCGAACCGTGACCTCCTGGCTCCTAGGTTGATGTTTAACCACTGAGCCACGCCGGCCGGGCTCTGTCCTGTCTGCTCTATCGGCTTATCCACGGGCAGAGACGACTCACCACTTTCCCTGAGCAGCTGCTGGGCAGGGCGCTCGCCTCGACGAAGTACCTCCGGAGCAGGTGTTTGCTGGGGTCGGGGCTGTCCAGTAAGATGTAGGAGCAGAAGAAAGCCCCGTGGCGAAGCAGGAATATGGCGATGTCTTCATTCCCTGGGTGGGAGGGGCAGACGGGGGACACTCAGGCCGTCTCAGACGCTGCACCCATCCTGAACCACCACCCATGGCCAGGAGGGGGCGCTGAGGCACACGGCCACGGAACACGGAACATGTTCCACGTGTGCTGGGTCAACATCTCTGTGCCCTCCCGGATCCGTCGATTCGTGCGAATGTGTCTGGGACTCTGCCCTGAGCAGGACCGCCTGCAACGGTCCCATTGGCCACAGCCGGCCCCTGTCCCTGAAACCCCGACGGGGTGATGCTGGGCTGGCATAAGGGAGGATGCAGACATTTGGAAAAAGAAATGGCCCAGCCGTGGCGGCTCAGTGGTTGAGCAGCAACCTAGGAACCAGGAGGTCACTGGTTTGATGCCCCGGTTGTACGCTCGATCCCCAGCAGGGGGCGTGCAGGAGGCAGCTGATCCGTGATTCTCTCTCCTCCTTGATGTTTCTCTCCCTCTCCCTTCCTCTCTGAAATCAATAAAAACACGTTAAACAAACAAACAAACAAACAGAAAAACAAACAGCAGGAGTTGAGATGTCTCCACGGAGCAGGTAGCGGACAGGCGGGGATAAGGGTGGAGACACTGTCTCCTATCTCAAAACCGTGCCAGTTCCCGCGGGCGGGACTGCGCGGGGGGCCTCACCTGCCTTGATGGCCGCATACAGGGGTAAGCGCACGATGACGGGGAACTCGTTCTTCCTGACGGCGTAGCTCTCGGGGTCGGCCCCGTAGGTCAGGACCAGGAGTTTCACCAGCCCCAGGTGGCCTCGCTGGCAGGCCAGGGCCAGCATCCAGTTCAGCAGCCGCTGGAGGCTGCAGGGACCTGGCGGGAGACGGGAGGGCAGAGGGACTGTGGCCCCAAAGGGCACTGGTGGCTCCTCCTCGGACCGCCCCCTTGGACCATCAGTGAAACCCAGCGGTCCTGTTCCAGACGGAATTCGCTTCTGCCACGTTGATCGTGTCTTCTGGAACAGTCCCTCTCGAATTTGCATATTATTATAATAAACCCATCCACTCATCCCAGAATGCCAAGCGAGGAAAGGCAGCATTCAGAACATTAGATACTGTGCCGGGCTGGTGTGGCTCAGTGGTTGAGCGTCGGACCCACGTGTGGGGGCCCTTGTAAGCAAAGGGTAATGTGTGGTTACACTGGTGCATGTCCTTGAAGCCTGCCCTACACCCCCCAAAATACCCTAATTTTCAATGACCACTGGTATGGCAACGCCTCAGCCTATAATTGCAGCGATGCCTGGACTTGTACGGTATGGCAGATACGAGGCCGCCATGGGAAACTAAAGGAGACCGGAGCACCCCGAGTCTACCAGAAGAAAAAATTGCTTGTGACTAAAAAAGCAACATCACGTGGCACCTCCAAAACAGGTACCATGATTCAGTGATAAAAGGAACTGAGCTCCGGAGGGGACTTTGGTGAGTCGTAATGTATCAATATGGGTTCAACCACTGGAACAAATGTAGCACATTCATACAAACTGTAAATAAGGGGGATCTGCGGGGAGAGCGGGATATGGGAATTCTCCATTAGATTTTATAAAAGGGAACATAGATTCCTACAGTGTAGGCACGGGAGCTCAAGATGGGTAAAAGTGAGAAGGAATAAGCATTTTGGGGTGCAGCCTCCCCGCAATGCCTGTCTGACACCTAAAGAAGAGGGTCCCCTGAGTGGGACTTACCTCGGAAAGACTCGAGCAATTCCTGCACGACATCCGTGTGCCCAAAGTGCGCCGCCACCACCGCGGGGTTGTCATCCGTGGGCTCCGTCGGCAGCTCCACCTGCCTCTCGGTGAGAAGATACCGGACGGTCTCCAGGTCCCCGTAGGCCGCTGCGATGCTCAGGAGCTGGCCCTGGTCAGAGCAAACAGCAACGGGACCTCAGGGAGGCCGGCGCTGCTGGAAATCGCCAAGAGGATCCGCTCTGCGTGCTTTAGGAAGCCCACGGGTAAGGCTAGAGCCAAGCTGTGTGGGAGGGCGCCCCCTCCTGGCCACATGCAGCTGTGGAGGACTTGAAATGTGGCCCGCGCAAAACCAGAGGTGCCAAGGGTGGGAAGGCACACGTGATTTCCAAGACATGGTCCAAGAAAAGGCAAAGGAGTTCACCAATAATTGTTATGTTAATGCTAGAGGCCCGATGCACGAAGATTCGTGCAAGAATGGGCCTTCCTTCCCCTGGCTGCTGGCACCGCCTTCACTATGGCCAAGGCGCCTTTCTGCCTTCCCACATTGTCCAGAGGCCCGGAGCGGCTGGGGTGGTGCAGAATGCTTGCGTTGTCGCCATGGCAACGATGCAAGTGTCCTGCCTGCCCCCAGCCACTCGGCACCTGTATATGCAAATTAACCCACCATCTTTGTTGGGTTAATTTGCATACTCACTCCTGATTGGCTGGTGGGTGTCACGAAGGTACAGTCAATTTGCATCTTACTCTTTTATTAGTATAGATTAATTACCTTTAAAATGATGATTTTTTTTTTTAAACCCTCACTCAAAGATATTTTTAAAAAATATGCCACAGCTGGCTTGGCTCAGTGGAGAGAGCGTCAGCCTGCAGACCGAAGGGTCCCAGGTTCGATTCCGGTCAAGGGCACGTACCTCGGTTGCTGGATCTTCCCCGGGCCGGGCCCAGGTCGGGGTGCGTGCAGGAGGCAACCCATCGATATGTCTCTCTCACATCGATGTTCCTCTCTGTCTCTGCCTCTCTCTCCCACTCTCTCTAAAAATCAATGGGAAAATATCCTTGGGTGAGGATGAACCCCTCCAAAAAAATTAATTCCAACAGCATAAACAAGTATAAAATGAGGACCACCAGCCCCCCGCCCGCACCTCTACCTCCCACACCCTTCTGCAAAGAAAGCCACACTAGTCCGGCCCCAGTGGCTCAGTGGTCGATCTTCGCGACCTCTGAACCGGGAGGTCATGGTTCGATTCCCGGTCAGGGCATATGCCCAGGCTGTGGGCTCCATCCCCAGTGGGGGGCGTGCAGGAGGCCGCCGATCCATGATTCTCTCTCCTCATGGATGTTTCTCTCTCTCCCTCTCCCTTCCTCTCTGAAATCAATAAAACATATTAAAAATAAAAAAATAACAAACCCACACCAGTAGTTTGGTGTTAGTATCTATAATGTGTATCTGTAACCTGAGCAGCAGCCTTCGTCCACGCTGGGCGCGCCGTGCTGGCCGGAGGGTCCGGCATGGACCTCACCTTTTCCCGCTGGGAGGCGCACTCATCGCAGGCGTCCCTGAGCAGGCGGCGGGCTCTGCTGGCGTCTCCCCGCTTGTACGCGGCGTGAATGTCTTCCGTCCCGGGACACCGCCCAGTGGGGTCGCCGTCCGGTGTGGCCAGCTTGCTGCCCATGTCCCCGGCACCTGGGTGGAGGAAGGCACACTCGGCATTACCATCCCTGCTGGCTCTGGGAATCATTAGAAAGGTTTTTGTTTTTTTTTAAAAAATATATTTTTATTGGTCTCAGAGAGGAAGGGAGAGAGAGAGAGAGAGAGAGAGAGAGAAACATCCATGAGGAGAGAGAATCATGGATCAGCTGCCTCCTGCACGCCCCTCTACTGGGGATCCAGCCTGCAACCCGGGCATGTGCCCTGACCGGAAATCGAACCCTGACCTCCTGGTTCCTAGGTCGATGCTCAACCCCTGAGCCACGCCGGCTGGGCTCTATCTATATATGTACACATAGAACATTTAATTCTCTCATCCTCACCAAAGAAAACGTGAGTAAACGCTGCCAGTCGATTCAAAATCTGTGGCATCGCCTGAACACCTTACCAAAGACACCCAGATCTTATGTGCACACCCATCACAGTCACCTCCATCCACAGGGCAGCAGGAAGCAAAAATATATCTACCGCCCTGGCCGGTGTGGCTCAGTGGAGAGAGCGTCGTCCTGCACGACCAAAGGGTCCTGGGTTCGATTCCGGTCAAAGGCACGTACCTGGGTGGCAGGCTCCTCCCCAGCCCGGGCCCTGGTCGGGGCGCGTGCAGGAGGCAACCCATGGATGTGTTTCTCTCACATCGATGTTTCTCTCTGTCTTTCCCTCTCTCTCGTCCACGCCCTCTAAAAATCAATGGAAAAATACCCTCGGGTGAGGATTAACGAAAATAATAATAATAATAATAATAAAACATCTATCTATCCACGCCCAGCTCACCGCAGAATGCACACTCCTAGGATGCGACTGACCTGGTCATAATTGTTTAACGACCTTCCCAGGATGTCCTCCGGAGAGACCCCATGTGGCCGAGGCCCGAGGGGTGGGGGGGCCTGGGGACGGACCCTGCAGCCAGTGCACACCCTCCTGGGCCCTCGGGGTTCGCCCCCCGCAGCCCCGACTGGACACGCTTCCTCGCGGGGGGATGCTGCCGCCTTAGCCAGCTCTGGCTCCGGAGGCTCAGCCTGCGCAGCAGTGTCACCTCTGGGTCGGATTACGGTGAAATCCAACCCTTCCTTCCTCCGGGGAAGATGCTCAGGCTGTGGAGGGCGGCGTGACCCCCAGGGTGACCCTCCCGGTCATTCCTCCCCGGCTCCAGATGGCGGGGGCCCGGCCCCACCCCGCGGGGCCCCTCGGACCCCGGGCATCGGGGGAGCAATTGGCAGTGGCCTTCACCGGGGACCTGGCTCCCTCACACACAGCAGTCACGTCACACCCAGGCCAGCCCAGCCTCGCCGCCCAGACAGACAGCCTGTCTGTGGGTCTCCCCACCGGAACGCCACGTCCGCTCGTCCAAGGCGGATGGACGGCGCTCCCGGGTGGGCACGAGGAGGCTGACAGCGGTGAGTGCGCGAGACACACAGCTGGTTCTCGGCTCATTATTTATTTACGAGGGACTGTCTTCCGAGCTGTGGTGGGAACCTCCTTTCCCCAGCCCTGGGTACACGAACCCATCACGCCGGGGGACAGCACAGAGAGCCGCTCTTTCCTCTGGAGATCAAAAGTACAACCAGGCCTGGCCTGTGTGGCTCAGTGGTTGAGTATCGACCTGTGACCCAGGAGGTCAGGGTTCGATTCCCCGTCAGGGCACATGCCCAGGATGTGGACTCGATCCCCACTGTGGGGCGTGCAGGAGGCAGCCAATCCATGATTCTTTCTCTTCCTTCCTCTCTGAAATCAATAACAATTTATTTTAAAAATAAACACTGAGTGGCCAGATTATGATGATCTCTGAACGCATAATAATCTGGCCACTCAGTATATCTATATATCTATGTCTATGTCTATGTCTATGTCTATGTCTATGTCTATGTCTATGTCTATGTCTATGTCTATGTCTATCTATATCTATCTATATCTATAGATTAGAGGCCCAGTGCATGAATTTGTGCATGGGTGGGGTCCGGCCAGCCTGGCCAGGGGGAGGGGACATGGGCGGTTGGCCGGCCTGCCTGCTGGTCTAACTCCTGGTCCAGGGGACAATTTGCATATTAGCCTTTTATTATATAGGATATACACTGAGTGGCCAGATTATTATTCATTCAGAGATCATCATCATCTGGCCACGCAGTGTATATATATACTTTCCAGCTTATCCAAGCAAAATTTCGAACTGAATTCAACTCGCTATTAGCAAAGCTGGGCACAAGGGAAGGAAGACACAATCGCTATGCAGAGGGACATTTAGAGCGAGACACCAATATATTTTTTAATATATGTTTTTAATTGATTCCAGAGAGGAAGGGAGAGGGACAGAGAGAGAGAGACATCCAGATGAGAGAGAATCACGGATTCTTTTACCGAGAACAGTGAACTGTGCCGGAACCCAGGGCGACGAAATGCTGGCCTGTGACCCTGGCCGTCGGCTGCCTCCCTCAGGACGGCCCACGGGCACAGATCCTCTTGCTCCGTGGGGACAAAGATGCCGCAGGCCCTGCTGGGTCCCGCTTTCCGAGAACAGCTCCACGCGGGTCCCACGCACCACGTCCGAACCACCTGCCCTGGGGTCTGGCCGCTGCGGCCCACGGGCGGTGGGGTTCATGTCAGGTCAACCGCTAGGCTGCCTCCGGACAGGACCCTGGGACTTTCCAACTCCTACCAGCACCCGAGGTCTGTGCCCTGACCGGGAATCGAACCCACAACCTCCAGGTGCGGGGGAAGTTGACGCAACCAGTGTCACACATGCCGAGACACGCCGAACCTCACTTACTACACACGAGAAACGCATAGGAAACCGTGCGAAATACCCTTTGTAACTTAATTTCACTTATTTTTATTTCCCCATTGATTTTTAGGGAGAGAGGGAGAGGCAGAGAGAAACATCGACGTGAGAGAAACACATCCATCGGCTGCCCCCTGCACGCGCCCGACCAGGGCCCCGGCAGGGGAGGAACCTGCCACCGAGGTACGTGCCCTTGACCGGAATCGAACCCGGGACACCCTTCCGTCTGCAGGCTGACGCGCTATCCACTGAGCCACACTGGCCAGGGCTATTTATTATTATTATTTTTTAAAGAAATAGTCCAGGCAAACCCCCAAGGCAGCCCACCGCAGCCTCCCTCCCTCCCTCCCCTCGCTGCGGGCTGCAGGGACCGGGCCGCGTTCCCAGACAGCGACGGGGAATCCCAACGGGAAGATCAGCACCCGGGCGGGCGCGGCCCCACAGCTTTTGAGGAAGATGAATGCCGTAAAGGAGAAATGCCCGCCTCACCCACAGAGCCTGCAGGCTGGGCAGGCACCGGAGCGGCAGGAAGAGAGTCCTCCCCCCCTCCAACCGTAGAAAGCAAAACGGAATCGAGTTTCCAGCTTATGGAGCCAAGGATCTGGGACCCTGAGAGCAGCACCCCCCGGGGCCGGGGGAGATGGGGCAGGTCTTGGGCCTCAGAGTCCCCAAGGGGAAGTGGGCAGTGACCAGAGATAAAGCGAGGCAGGGTCTTATCAGATCGGAGAGCCAGCATTTCCTCTTTTTTTTTTTTTTTTTTGTTAATTCTCACCCGAGCATATTTTCCCCATTTTTAATTTTTTAAAAAATATATATTTTTATGGATTTTCTACAGAGAGGAAGGGAGAGGGAGAGAGAGTTAGAAACATCGATGAGAGAGAAACATCCATCAGCTGCCTCCTGCACACCCCCTACTGGGGATGTGCCCGCCACCAAGGTACATGCCCTTGACCGGAATCAAACCTGGGACCCTTCAGTCCCCAGGCCGACGCTCTATCCACTGAGCCAAACCAGCTAGGGCAAGAAGTTTTTATTATTTTTAAATATATTTTTATTGATTTCAGAGAGGCATGGAGAGGGAGAGAGAGAGATAGAAACATCAATGATGAGAGAGAACCATTGATCGGCTGCCTCCTGCACGCCCCCCACTGGGGATCTAGCCCGCAACCCGGGCATGTGTCCTTGACTGGAATCGAACCCAGGCGCCTTCAGACCGCAGGCTGATGCTCTATCCACTGAGCCGAACAGCCAGGGCAAGAATTTTTTTAAAAAACACACACACAGATTTGAACAAGCCAAAGGAACAGGAAAAGGACATTGGGATTTGCAGACCTTCTAGAATGTTCCTTGTCCTTCTGTGGTCCATGCTGTGTCCGGGGGAGGGGAGGACCATGCTCCCAGCGGCGGGCAGCTGGCGTCAGGACCCCTCACAGAGCGGAGGCGGGCGAGAGCCACCCTGGTGATGTCCGTCCGTCCCTCTGTCCGTCCGAGCACCTCTCACCCTCCATGCCCAGAAGTGTGCTCCCCCGGGGGGGGGGGGGTCTGGGCCTGAAGGCTCTCGGTTCCCCCCCTTCTCTTCCCAGGCAGCCTCCCCCGCTGGCCGGACGGGTTTGTCCACTCCCACGTGTCAGATGGACCAGGAATGTGTCATGGCCTGTTTGTCTGGATGGATTGCCCTGCAGGCCTGGCCCAGGGCTCAGGCGAGGGCACGGCCCTAACAACCTCCACGCCTTCCTTCCTGGGAGACGCGAGTGAGGCCGAAACACGGGACAGACACACACACACCAGCTGGGCGCCACCGGGCAGCCGGCAGGGCACGCGCTCACACATCCCCGGCCTTTGGGAGGGTGAACCGTGCTACACAGTCACAGTGGGGCGGGGTGGGGGGTGTACAGGTCAAAGCAGGGAGCAGTGACCCTGGCCGGTGTGGCTCAATGGATAGAGGATCAGCCTGCGGACTGAAGGGTTCCAGGTTCGATTCCCGGTCGGGGCACATGCCTGGGTTGTGGGCTCGATCCCCAGTCGGGGGCATGCAGGAGGCAGCCCATCGGTGATGCTCTCTCATCATTGATGCTCCTCTCTCTCTCCCTCTCCCTTCCTCTCTGAAATCAATTTAAAAAGTATTAAAAATATTAAAAACAAACAAAGGAAAACAAGTAGCAATGAAGAAAACCACCTACCCTGCACGCGTGCGCACACACACATATCACCAAAACACCCCAAAGTAAAACTGTGTTTCATTCCAGTTTAGATCTTTTTCTAAACCCCACCTGGAAGGATTCTTTTGTTTCTCTGTCTCTCCCCTCCCTTCCACTCTCTCTAAAAATCAATGGGAAAATATCCTCGGGTGAGGATTCACCAAAAAAAACACCAAAACGATATGTCAACATCATTTCCAAAGCATGGCGACCTCCAAGTGTTTTTATTATTATTATTATTTAAAAACTAGAGGCCCAGTGCATGAAATTTGTGCATGCGTAGGGTCCCTAGGCCTGGCCGGTGATCAGGGCCAATTGGGGCCTTCGGGCTGCCGGCCAGGGCCTTCCTTCATTCTGCGCAGACCCCTGGTGGTCAGCGCACATCATAGTGAGCGATCGAACTCCCGGTCTTCCGGTCGAACTCCCATGGGGGAAATTTGCATATTAGGCTTTTATATATAGAGATATTTAAAATACATTTTCATTGATTTTCAGAGAGAGATAGGAACACCAATGAGAGAGAAGCATCATTGATAGGCTGCCTCCTGCACGCCCCCTACTGGGGATGGAGCCCCCAACCCGGGCATGTGCCCTGACTAGGAATCGAACCGTGACCTCCTGGTTCATAGGTCCACGCTCCACCACTGAGCCACGCCGGCCGGGGCTAATTTTTAGAATTTAAGTGAGAACCCCCAGATACATTTTATAATAAACAATTCACCCCATCACAGCCATGCTAGATCCTTCCGTGTTCTCACATGGCCTGGCCGCCCCCCCCCCCCCGGACACGCATGGCAGGTTCGGCCAGCCCTGTCCTTACCATTGTGCGTGTCCATGGCGCGTTCTGGACTCACGGCTGACCCCTCCGGCCCCACACACCAGTACATGCTGGGCGGTCGCCCCGACATGCCAGCCATCAACCCTTGGGGTGGCCGCTCCCCCAAGTCCGCGCTGGCCGTGGTCACCGCTGCGGTTGCCCGAGGCGGGGTCGAAGGCACGGACGCTCGGTCATGGCTGAGCAGAAGGCCGTCTCGCTCTGGTGGTAGAAAGAAAACCATCATAAAATCAGAACGCTTTTCTTTTCTAAAAATATATTTATTTATTATTATTTTTTTAGTTTTTGGTTTGGTTTGTTTGTTTGTTTGTTTGTTTGTTTTGGTTAATCCTCACCCCGAGGATATCTTTCCGTTGATTTATAGAGAGAGTAGAGGGTAGGGGGAGAGACACAGAGAGAGAAACATTGATGTGAGAGAGACACATCGATTGGTTACCTCCTGCACGCACCCCAACCAGGGCCGGGGAGCCCTTGACCGGAATCGAACCTGGGACCCTTCAGACTGTGGGCCAACACTCTACCCACTGAGCCAAACGGCCTAGGGCTAAAGTATATTTTTATTGATTTCAAAGAGGAAGAGAGAGGATGAGAAACATCAATGATTTAGCAACCGTCCTCAGAAACGGAGAGAGATATTGCGCAGCTAAAAAAAAAAACCATATACAAAAATGAAGGTCATGCAAATGATGTGTGAAGGTCAAAGGCGTGGATGCTCCGTGTCCCGTGCCAGCAGCACAACCTCAAGGCGAAACTTACAACGGCCTCCGTTTTCTCATCCTCCTCCCGGGCAAGCTCGCCGGGCTGCCGTGAGGTTTTAAGATTCCTGCAACAGGGCCAGCTCCACCGGCTCCCCGGCGAGAGGTTCTAGAACGGCCCCTGAGCCAAATCGGCTTGAGATGGGGACAGGGAGGAGAAGCACAACAGAACCTCCGTCTGAGCCACGAGGTTGCTGGTTCGATTCCCGGTCAAGGGCATGTGCCCGGGTTGCAGACTCCATCCCCAGTAGGGGGCGTGCAGGAGGCAGCTGACCCATGATTCTTTCATCAGGGATGTTTCTCTCCCTCTTCCCCCATCTCCTTTCCTCTCTGAAATCAATAAAAATATATTAAAAAAAGAAAAAAAAAAAAAGAAACAAAACCAAGACTCCAGCCCTAGCTGGTTTGGCTCAGTGGATAGAGCATCGGCCCTTGGACTGAAGGGTCCCGGGTTGGATTCCCTGGTCGGGATGCGTGCGGGAGGCAGCCCATCGATGTGTCTCTCTCACATCGATGTTTCTCTCTCTCTGTCTCTCCCCCTCCCTTCCACTCTCTCTAAAAATGAATGGGAAAATATCCTCGGGTCAGGATGAACAGAAAATACACACGAAACAAAGAAAACCAAGCCCCCCCGTAGCATTGAGAAATCAAAGAGGAACCTGATGTTCTCTGCTCCTGCCAGCGGTCGGCAACCTCACGAGTCCACAGAGCCCAATACCCACAGCCCAACGACTGACATTTCTTTGGAGAGCCACATTTTCTAAACGTAAACTTCTTCCAACGCCACTTCTTCAACACAGACTCGCCCAGGCCGTGGTGTTTTGTGGGAGAGCCACACTCCAGGGGCCCAAGAGCCCCACATGTGGCTCGCGAGCCGCGGTTTGCCGGCCATGGTCCTAACCTGTTAAAATCCCACCCATTTCCAAACCCCAAATGCTGGCGGACGCCCCTTCTGAAAAGAGAAGTGTCTTCCCCTCCGATGTGTTGAAGTTTTTTTTTTTGTGTTTTTTTTTTTTAACCTTTAAAATATTTTAGGCCGCCCCTCACCCAGCACATTCTGTTCCTCTTTCCATTTTCAGTTTCCTTCTGAAAATCACTTCACCGGGGGAGGTTGTGTGCCCCGGGCGGGGGCAGCTTTTCAATGAGGGTCTGTGTTTTGGCCGAGACGCTAAGGTAGGAGTTTTAAGAGGAGGTCACTCCACGGGGCTCAAGCGCCCTGCCACGGGCCTTTGGGTTGGGACCCAGGCCACAGGTCGTGGCTGGAAAGGACACATTTTTCTTCTCCTTCTGGTACAGACACCCTAACGAGGGCGTCCCGGGGTTTCCTGCCAAAATCATTCCTTTCACACATTTTAAAACCACACCAATTTTCTTTGGCCAACTCTCCCTAAGGAAGAAACCGGAGTACTTAATGAAAAAGGACTTTAAAAAGGAAGCTGAGCCCTGGCCGGTTTGGCTCAGTGGATAGACCGCCGGCCTGAGGTCTGAAGGGTCCCGGGTTCGATTCCGGGTCAAGGGCACATGCCTGGGTTGCGGGCTCCATCCCCAGTAGGGGGACGTGCAGGAGGCAGCCGATCCATGATTCTCTCTCCTCATGGATGTTTCTCTCTTTCTTTTCCTCCCCATTCCTCTCTGAAATCAATAAATTTTTTTGAAAAATCAGTTGGAAGACACTTGGAAGTTAAGCACGTTAAAAATACTCATGTCACCCAGATCTTTTTTAAAAATATATTTTTTAAAATTTATATTAAAAAAAAAAGAAAAAAGAGCCGAACAGATCGAGTAGGAACACAGCAGAGACCCTCAGAAAGACACAGAGAGAGGGGAGTGAGAGAGAGGCTGGGTTTAGAGGGGGTGCTGGCCCTGTGGAGTGGGGGGTGGGGGGGCAGCTGAGGCCACGGGATGGAGATGGGCCAGGGGGGCTGGGGGCCATGGCCAGGCCAGCTGGGGGTGTGAAGGGAAGGCCTCCAGGATTTCATGCCACTCACAAGGAGAAACGACGGAAGGGTCCCAAACTGACGAGCAGCACTATCTGATGTATCTATTTTTAAAAAAATATATTTTATTGATTTTTTTTTACAGAGAGGAAGGGAGAGGGATGAGAGAGAAACATCGATCAGCTGCCTCCTGCACACTCCCTACTGGGGATGTGCCCGCAACCAAGGTACATGCCCTTGATCGGAATCGAACCCGGGACCCTTGAGTACACAGGCTGACACTCTATCCACTGAGCCAAACTGGTCAGAGCTGATGTATCTATTTTGTGTGTGTGTGTGTGTAGTTAATCCTCACCGAAGGATATTTTTTCATTGATTAATAGAGAGAGTGGATGGGGGGGGGGGGAAGAGAGAGAGAGAGAAAGAGAGAGAGAAACATCAATGTGAGAGAGACACATCAATTGGTTGCCTCCTTCATGCGCTCCGACCAGGAGGGAACCTGCAACTGTGGCCTTGACTGGAATCGAACCTGGGACCCATCAGTCCTCAGGCCGACACTCTACCCACTGAGCCACACTGGCTAGGGCTGATTTACCTATTTTTATTATTAAAATTTTAAAAAAAATTGATTTCAGAGGGAAAGAGAGACATCAATGATGAGAGAATCACTGATGGGCTGCCTCCTGCACACCCGCTACCGGGGATCGAACTCACAACCCGGGCATGTGCCCTGACCCGGAATCCAGCCGGCCGCGCTGTTTTTGCGTTCTGATTTCTTTTAAATTGTTGTTTTTCAAGGACAGTTTGCATTCGACATTATTTTGTATTGACTTCAGGGCTATGTTTTCCATTTCATTTCTCGATTCTTCCAGGACAGAAGCAAAGAGAAGTCAGGTTACAAAAGGCACCGGGTGCTAACATGGTCCCAAACTGTGCCTGTTCTAACCCCCCCTTAGCATGTCCCGGGCACTCTGAGAGGAAGAGGGGAGACACCAGAAGCAGGGGATTTGGGGCGAGGCACCTCACCTCTACCTCTGTCACCTGCGTGGGGACGTGTTTGTGAGAAAAAAAAAAAATCTGTGAAGGGGCAGGTTGTCCCCAACCCCCAGTCACTCTCTCATTCCCACGCTGAGGAGTCCCCCAGTTCTCCATCACCATCTCCCTCTGATCCCCAGAGGCCCCCCAATTCTCCATCACTCTCTCTCCCTGACACCTGCAGCCTAACCTGGCTCCCCCTCCCTGGACAGGACTCACCTCCCGCAGGGAAGGTCGCTGGCAGAGTCCCCCTAGAGAGGGCTGTTTGTAGGGACCAGAGACTCCCCCCTTGGGCACGGAGCAGGTCTCAGACTTTGGGGGTGCAGGTGTGCTGGGCCCTCCTGCATCACCAGGCCGCCCCCTGGGCCGAGAGGGACTCCTAGGGGTCCCTTCGCCACACGCAGGCACTTACACTCACATGTACACGCTTGCTCACACCCACACTCACTCCGTGCACGTGCACGCCCACACTCACATGCACACGCGCGCTCACACTCACTCCATGCACGTGCACGCTCACACTCACTCCAAGCACACGCGCGCTCACACTCACTCCAAGCACACGCGCGCTCACACTCACACTCACTCCAAGCACACGCGCGCTCACACTCACACTCACTCCAAGCACACGCGCGCTCACACTCACACTCACTCCAAGCACACGCGCGCTCACACTCACTCCAAGCACACGCGCGCTCACACTCACTCCAAGCACACGCGCGCTCACAGGGGCGCGCTCCAAGTTGAAGGAAGGGTTTTGCGCCAAAAGCTGTGTTTTCCTACTTTGGGTTCCTGCCTCTGCTCCCCCCGCTCCGCACCGTCCCGCGCACGCACGGGGCTTCGGGGATGCGCTCCAGGGCCCCGCACGCCGCTCCCCCGCCCCCCGGGCTGCCTGGGGTCTGAGCGGGGTGGAGGCGGGGAGGCCGTGAGGCTGGAGTTGCCCTGCGCCCTCGGCGGCCCCCAGGAGCGCGGGCCTGAGCCGCCGGGCCCAGGGCTCCACGCGGACCGGCCGGAGGGGCGCAGCGTGCGGGGCGCGGGGCGCATGGCACGGGCCGGGGCAGCGCTTACCTGAGGCTCCGGCGGCGGCGGCGGCGGCGGGGCTGGGCGCCAGGGCCAGGCGGACACCCGCGGGCCGGGGCCTGGCGGTGCCACTGCCCTCCGCCCCCTGGGCTCCGGCCGCGCGCGCGGGGGCCGGGCCGGGCCAGACGCACTTCCTCAATCCTGAGGCCGCCGCGGGCGGGGACGGCGGGGGCCGCGGGAGGCGGGCGCGCAGGCGGCGCGTAGGGCGCGCAGGGCCGGGAGTGGCCGCGGCTGATCCGGAACCCGCCTCCCGCGCCCCTTCTGCTCCGGGAATTTGCTAGTTTAATGATGGCTGTATACCAAGGTGCCACTATTGGGCGGATTGTTGTATTTTATCTTTTCAAGAAAGATTTATCTTATGATGATACATCTTTGAAAAATGTATTTTTTTTTATTGACTTCACAGAGGAAGGGAGAGGGAGAAAGAGAGACACATCCATGATGAGAGAGAATCATGGATTGGTTGCCTCCTGCACGCCCCACACTGGGGCCCCGGGATGTGCCCCGGAGCGGAGCGGGAATCGAACCTGGGACCCTTCAGTCCGCGGGCCGGCGCTCTGTCCACTGAGCCACACCGGCTAGAGAGTGGCGAGCTGTTTGAAATGGGGGTTCCTGCCCTGGCCTGTGTGGCTCGGCTGGGCACTGTCCTGAGCACCCAAGGTTGCCAGTGCGACTCCCGACCAGCCAGCCGGGTTGCAGGCTGGATCCCCAGCAGGGGGCGTGCAGGAGGCAGCCCATAGATGTTTCCCTCTCTCTAAAAATCAATTTAAAAATACTTAAACACACACACAAATAAATTGCTGTTCTTTAGTGGGAGGGAGGGGGAGTGTAGGTAAAACATAGAGGGATGTTGGCAATGTACGATGCATGTTTGCACCGAAGAGAAGTAGGTCCATCACACACACCACGGAGGCCATGACGCGAACGCACCTCCTAAAGACGCACGTCCGCGCCACGGGCGGGCATCCGATTCGGCTCCGGGTGCCCACGGGGGAAGGAGAAGCCGGCTGGGGAGGGGAAAAGAATGGTGATGGTTTTCCACCCTGGGATCCCCTGGGGCATTCCCAAGATTTAGCGCCAGGCACAGACAAATCGCCACCACCCTCACGGTCATGTCACAAAAGCCGGGCATCCCCAGGTCCCCCGCTCTTCCCCCCGCCCCCACCACGTCCCTTCTCCCTCCCTCCAGCCCCTTACGACCTCGCCGACACCCCCACCCCCCGCCTTCCCTCCTGGCGGGCAAGGGGACCAGGGGGGCAGCTTGGCTTCGCTCCCAAGAGGCTGCCCCTCCAGCTCTCCAGCCACGGGACGCCCTTCCAGAAGGAGGGGTGCAGCTTTGCAATCCCGTCCCGCCACGGCGGTCCTCATTCCAGCTTGCAAGCAAATAAACAACAGACAAAAGCCACCGGCAGTAGGATTCCCGGGGCAGCGTCCCTAATGGCAGGGCGTGGCGGCCACGGTAATGAGGGAGCCCCCCCCTCGTCCCCCCGCCACCTCCCACCACGGTGCGGCGCCTTCAGGGCGTGCGGCTGCGCCATCTAGCGGCGCCTCGAGGAAGTGCACGCCAGTGCAGTGCCTGGGCAGACAGGAGCAGACGTGGCCACTGGGGATGGGAGCAGCTCAACTTTCATTCATTCATTCATTCGTTCGTTCATTCATTCATTCTTAATTATTTATTTAATGTATTTAATTTATTAATTTATCCATCTGTTTACCAATTGATCCATCTATCTACTTAAAATATATTTTTTTGTTGATTTTAGAGAGGAAGGGAGAGGGAGAGAGAGACACATCAATGATGAGAGAGAGGATCATGGATCAGCTGCCTCCTGCATACACCCTACTGGGGATGGAGCCCATAATCCGGGCATGTGCCCTGACTGGGAATCGAACGGTGACGTCCTGGTTCATGGGTACAGATGCTACAACACTGAGCTACACCGGCCGGTTTGAACTAAGTGGTACTCCCCAAAATGCCCCACTCAGGCTAAATTCAGGGGAGCAACTGTAATCTTGTTCTTAAGTTACTTTGTTTTCGTTCATCCTCACCCGAAGACATTTTTTCATTGGTTTTCAGAGAGAGTGGAAGGGAGGAGGAGGAGAGACAGAGAGAGAGAAACATTGATGTGAGAGAGACACATCGAATGGTTACCTCCCCCTTCCCCCATGCATGTTTCCACCTAATAGAAGTATGTTCCAACCGGGTTGGGAATCGAACTTGCAACCCAGGTACATACCCTTGAACCTGCGACCCTTCATTCCATGGGCCGACACTCTAACCACTGAGCGAAACTGGCTAGGGCTATTCTGACGTGACTGATTCTATTTTGTCATAAGCCGTTTTGTACCGAAGGTCTAAGAAAGAGAAAGGTCAGCCGTAACATAAAGTGGATTTGGTCCTTAAAAAAAACCACACACAACAACACATGGCATTTCTCAAATATCCAACTGTATTTTATTGCTGTTGCGTTGTTAACACATTCTGCAGTTAGGATCAGAATTCCCAGGCCAATAGATTTTTCTTTTAAAACCGTACCACAGGAGTAAACCTTCGAAGGAGTGAAATCTAAGCCTATATAGATTTCCATTTCTACATACAGTATATTACAGAAGGTTAAATATACCACCTCTGCTTACTTACAACTATAAAAAGATACATTAACGGTATCCATTATAAATAATGTCCCATTTCATATTAAAGGCGTTATTATTGTACAGTGACAGAATGAGAACCCTCTAATGTATTCCTATCAAGGTTAGTGTCTATAATTACTTAAGATAAAATCCTGAAAATTCAGTGTATGAGTTAAGTCCTGATTTCACAAGTTACCGACAGTGTAAGTGGTAAGAACTAACCGGTGCTGAGGAGACAGTGAATGGTGGATTACATATTTCTGGAAAAAAAAAAAAGATAACCCTGGCCCAGCCAGCGTGGCTCAGTGGTTGAGTGCCAACCTAGGAACCAGGAGGTCACGGTTCTATTCCCCGTCAGGGCACATGCCCGGGTTTACCCTCGATCCCCAGTAGGGGGCGGGCAGGAGGCAGCCGATCCATGATTCTCTCTCATCATTGATGTTTCTCTCTCTTTCTCCCTTCCTCTCTGAAATAAAAAAATTAAAAAAAAAAATAGGACTCTACAAAACCAGGGCTATGTTAGAACAGCAGCCTCTGGAGCGGTGTATGCTTTGCACATCTAAACTGGGGGAAAGGAAAAACAGTACAGGCTGCTCATCACTAATCCAAGAGATGGACACCCATCCTTTGTCGAAGCGAGTGATGGCCCTGCTTGGGGACATGTGGGACTTATTGACCCTCGGATTTGCTCCGCTGTTGTAAGCGTCAGGACAGTGGACCGGTCAGAGGGACTGTGGTCTTTGGGCTGCTGATTCCGTCCTATTCCAAAGGCAGGAATGGTTTGAAGCTGAGTCCCAAGGTCAAGGTCAAAATGTGGTACCGGAAGACTTATGCCCCTTCACACCCAAGACCTTCAGTAACCTTGCAGGGGACCTGCTTCCCAATAGCGCCCCCTTGTGGATCCCTGCAATTCTGTTTGTTTGTTTGTTTTTTTTTGTTTGTTTTAACTTAGTGCTATTCCTTTCCATATAAAAGGTAGGAGGGGCTTGTAAATGGGAGGGACAGGTAAACGGGAGGGACCCCCAGGCACAGGGGCCAGGTTTCTAGAACATTCAGGGACGTTTCTTCCTGGAGTCGAGTCAGCAAAGCATTTTGAAGCGGCTGCTGGAGACTTCACACACCACTTCCTGTTGGCCACGCCCTGGGCCTCCTCACCGTCCCCAGGGGACCCGGTTGAAAAGGAGGAGCAGGTGCCCAAGCCCGTGTGGCTCAGTGGATAGAGCACCGGCCTGTGGGCTGAAGGGTCCCGGGTTCGATTCCTGTCCAGGGCACGTATCTCGGTGGCAGGCTCCTCCCCCGCCCGGGCACCTGCAGGGGGCAACCCATGGATGTGTTTCAACCCATCGATGTTTCCCTCTGTCTTCCCCGCTCTCTTCCACTCTCTCTAAAAATCAACGGAAAAATATCCTCCGGGGAAGGATTAAAAAAAATTTTTTAAAAAAAAAAAAAGAAAGAAAGCAAAGCTCTACAGCGCCACCTCCAGGCAGAGCTGCAGTTTTACACCCCAACCTGCGGGTCAACGGGACAGGAATGAGGAGGAAAAGGAGCGTCTTTCCCACCCAGGGGAGGTCAGGTGTCCAGGAGGAAGAGGGCCCGGGGTCAGCGAGGTCGGTCTTCCGGGGCAGGTGTGATGGACGGGCCACATTCAGACGTCGGAGGAGAGCCCGCCCGCCCCCTCAGGGGTCCTTGTCGTCCAGTTTGATGGTGACGGTCTTCACTTCGGTGTATTCCGACAGCGCGTATTCACCTCTGCCGTCACAGGAGAGAGAGAGAGAGAGAGAGAGAGAGAGAGAGAGAGAGAGAGAGAGAGAGAGAGAGAGGGAAGCATCCCTGATGAGAGGGGATCACGGACCAGTTGCCTCCTGCACGCCCCCTACTGGGGATCGAGCCCGCAACCCGGGCATGGGCCCCGACCCGGAATCGGCCCTTTGGGGTTAGCTCGGCTTTGGTGAGGCTATGCTCAGTGGTTAAAGCGTCGGCCCCCAGACTGAAGGGTCCCGGGTTCGATTCCCAGTCAAGGGCGTGTACCTGGGTTGCAAGCTCGATCCCCGGCCCTGGTCAGGGTACGTGCAGGAGGCAACCCATGGATGTGTCTCTCTCACATCAATGTTTCTCTCTCTGTCTCTCCTCCTTCCTTTCACTCTCTCTAAAAATAAAAAAATAAAAAAATCCATGGGGGTGTGGGAGGGAAAATCAATGGAAAAATATCCCTGGGTGAGGATTAACAACAGCAACAAAATAAAAAATAAACTTAAAAAGCACCTTGAAGAAAGAGAAATGACAGGCTTCTTCTTAAGGCCAGCCTAGGCACAGGCCCCGGAGGGCCCGTGGGTGGGCGGCAAATTGCCAGCCCAGCCCGGGCGACGGGGCTGGGGAAAACCATGGAATTCACCGAGCCGGGTGCCGGCGGGGAAAAGGGGAACTTCTGGCAACATGGAGACATTCCCTGGAGACGGCGGGACGCGGAAATCGGTTTACAAGCCCGGGCCCAGGCTCCGTGTGAGTTATGGCCGAGGACTTAATCAAAAGCCTTGGGAAATACACAGCAAGGGCCCAGAACACAGACACGCAGCCCAGCCCGCGTGGCTCAGGGGTTGAGCATCGACCTAGGAACCAGGAGGTCACGGGTTCGATTCCCGGTCAGGGCACATGCCGGGTTGTGCCCTCGACCCCCAGTAGGCAGCTGATCCATGATTCTCATAATTAATGTTTTTCCCTCCCTCTCCCTCTCCCTACCTCTCTGAAATCAATGAAAAAATATAATTTTAACATTCCTATCTAATAAAAGACTAATATGCAAATTGATCATCACTCCAACACACAAGATGGCTGCCCCCATGTGGTCAAAGATCCTGCCCCCATGTGGACACAAGATGGCCACCACAAGATGGCCAGCAGGGGAGGGCAGTTGTGGGGGATCCAGGCCTGCAAGGGAGGGCAGTTGTGGGTGATCAGGCCAGGAGGGAAGGGCAGTTGGGAGGGACCAGGCCTGCAGGGGAGGGCAGTTAGGTGCATACAGGCTGGCAGGGGAGCAGTTAGGCATCAATCAGGCTGGCAGGGGTGTGGATAGGGGGTGATCAGGCTGGCAGGCAGAAGCGGTTAGGGGTAATCAGGAAGGCAGGCAGGGGAGCACTTGGGAGCCAGCAGTCCTGGATTGTGAGAGGGATGTCAGACGGCCCTCGAGGGGTCCCAGATTGGAGAGGGTGCAGGCTGGGCTGAGGGACACACCCCCCATGCACGAATTTCGTGCACCGGGCTTCTAGTAAATAAATAATAACGGACCCACATGACCAGCTGGACAGGCAGGAACAGGCGTGGAGGGACAGGTGCACTTACAATTCTCTGCCGTTCCCCGACATTTTGAAGCCGCCGAACGGAGCCTGCGCGTAGATGGCGTTGTAGCAGTTGATCCTGGAGAGAGAAGGAGACGAAGCCCACGGTTACCGGAGGGGACCCGCCTGGCTTTTGCACGCCCCGGCTGTGAGTTTTAATCACGGAGACCCTGTGCTTTCAATGTCTGCCTTCTAGGCTCCCCAGCAGAAACGGAGATTTGAATATTCCTAGCATAAAGCTTTTCACTTATTTTTTTTCAACAATTCAGAAAATGAATAAACATTAAAAAAAAAAGATTTCAGAGAATGCTGTGTGACCCTGGAGAGGTCACTGCACCTCTCTGAGCCTACATGCCCTCAGGCATGAACTGGAGCCGATAATGGTACCCATTTCACAGACGGTGGTCGCGAGGACCCAGCAAAGTAAAGACAGTGCTTGGCCCATAAGATATGACTGCGATTCCATGAGTCACGAAGCCAGCCAGCTGCCTGGGACCCCGAAACACCCCCCACCCCCCCAACACTCACCAGACGGTGCCCGACTCCAAGGCGGACGCCAGCTTCAGGGCTTTGTCCAAGTTTTTCGTGAACACAGCCGCCGTGAGCCCATATTCCAGGCTGTTGGCTCTTCTGATCACTTCTTCCATCGTTTTGAACTTCAGGATCGGCTGCACCGGCCCAAAAATCTAGAAATCGATCGCAGGGATGGCGGTGAGCACCCGGCCGGCGTGGCTCCGTGGTTGAGTGCCCAGCTGTGAACCAGGAGGTCCCGGTTCGATTCCTGGTCAGGGCACAGGCCCGTGTTGCACCCTCCAGCCCCAGTAGGGGGCGTGCAGGAGGCAGCCGATCCGTGACTTCCTCTCACCATGGATGTTTCTCTCTCTCTCTCTCTCTCTCTCCACCCCTCCCTTCCTCTCTGAAATCAATCAATAAATATATTAAAAAAAGAAAAGCACCCCCGCACAAAATATCTGGGGTCGCTGAGCCCCAGAGAAGACCCCCCGCAGTCCCTCCCCTCAGCTCAGCACCAGGCCCCTGGGCTGTGGCGTTTCCCGCAGCCCCCGGCACCTCCTCTCTGGCGATCCGCATGGTGTCCGTGACCTCGGAGAAGACGGTGGGCTTGATGAAGAGGCCCCTGTCTTCCATGGCCGCGCCCCCACACTCCAGCTTGGCCCCCTCCTTCTTGCCGCTCTCGATGAGCGCGAGGATTTTGTCGAACTGGTTTTGGTCAATCTGCAAAGCACAACAGGAAGAAAAGCCAGGCGTTTTTTGTTGTTTTTAAATATATTTGTATTGATGTCAGAGAGCAGAGGGAGGGAGAGAGAGAGAAACATCCATGGTGAGAGAGAATCACGGATCGGCTGCCTCCTGCACGCCCCCTACTGGGGATGGAGCCCACAACCCGGGCCTGTGCCCTGATCGGGAATCGAACTGTGACCTCCTGGTTCATAGGTCGATGCTCAACCACGGAGCCACGCCGGCTGGGCAAAGCTTTTCACTTTATAGGAAAGAAATGACAAGGGGACAAGGAAGGAAAGGAGAATGATGGCATAGAGGAGGCAGAATCCAGAAACAAAACATAAAACGACAAATCCACACCAGAAAACACCAATAAACCTGAGTATGTTAAAAAAAAAAAAAAAAAGCGCCCTAATTTGGCTCAGTGGATAGAGCGTCGGCCTGCGGACTCAAGGGTCCCGGGTTCGATTCTGGTCAAGGGCATGTACCTTGGTTGCGGGCACATCCCCAGGTGGGGGTGTGCAGGAGGCAGCTGATCGACGTTTCTAACTCTCTCTCCCTCTCCCTTCCTCTCTGTAAAAAATCAATAAAATATATTAAAAAAAAAAAAAAAGAAAAAGCAACAACATCCCACGCGAAGTCAAAGGGCAAAATGAACTGGAGAAATTCAACAGGTCAGATCTCAGAGACAGAGCCGATCTTTCTAGGCCAGAAAGCGTTCTTCCTCGCAGGAAGGGAAACGGTGGGCGACGCCACAGCGCGTTCCGCTGACAGAAGAGGAAACGCCAGCGGCTTGTGCACACGGGATATGAGGTTCTGCCTCCCTCCTGATGAGCGATCCGTGCACATTAAAGCCAGGCGCGATGCCACGGGTAGCTATCCGATGGGCGCAGTGCCAGAGCCCGGTAATGAGGCTGCAGGTTGGTAGGAGCCGGAGTGGATGCATCCTCTTTGGAGGTGACTTGGCAATGCGTGCAGACATGATAAAGGCGGCCCGGCCGGTGAGCTCAGCGGTTGAGCATCGACCCATGAACCAAGAGGGCGCTGGTTCGATTCCCGGTCGGGGCACATGCCCATGTTGCGGGCTCCATCCCCAGCAGGGGGCGTGCAGGAGGCAGCCGATTCATGATTCTCTCTCATCATGGATGCTTTTCTCTCTCTCTCTCCCTCTCTGAAATCAATAAAAAGTATATTTAAAAAATAAAATACTGGGGGGGAGGGGGAGGGGGCAAATTGGAGATATCTGTAATACTACCAACAATAAAAAAACAAAAAACAAAAAGCAAATAAAATAAAATATGCATAAAAATTTTAAAAAAGCCCCTTAAGAAAAATAAAGTCAAGCCTGGACAATCCCCAGTAGGGGGCGTGCAGGAGGCAGCCAATCAATGATTCTGTCTCATCATTGATGTTTCCCTCTCTCTCCCCTCCTCTCTAAAATCCGTAAAAATATATTTAAAACAAATAAAATAATAACAACGTATCGGGTGCCTTGAAATTTTCAAAAGAGCCTTCGATGACTCCCATTTTGCAGTCGGGGCAACTGAGGTCTGGAGGGAGCTTGCAACTTTGATAACGTCCCGTGTGGAGACACCCGCATGCCCGCACCCCCAGCCTCCCGGGTGCCTGTGCGGTGGGCAGGGGAGGCCGGCTTCAATAATGCAGGGGACGGCCAGGCTGCCCGCTTCAATCTTTACCCACGGCCGGCCCGGCCTGCGTCACCAGTGAGAGAGCCATACAGGATGTGCCCGTTAACGGGGCTGTAAAACCCTGTGGTCACGGTCATGTTCACCCTGTCCTTGGCGGCCCCAACCAGGCCCCACCCCGGAGCTCTCCGCACTGGGGTTCTGTGGTTTCTTTTTCTTTTTTCTTTTATTTATTTATTTAAAAAATATATTTTATTGATTTTTTTACAGAGCAGAAGGGAGAGGGATAGAGTTAGAAACATCGATGAGAGAGACACATCGATCAGTTGCCTCCTGCACACCCCCTACTGGGGATGTGCCCGCAACCAAGGTACATGCCCTTGACCGGAATCGAACCTGGGACCCTTCAGTCCGCAGGCCGACGCTCTGTCCACTGAGCCAAACCGGTTAGGGCTTATTTATTTATTTTAAATATGTTTTTATTGATTTCAGAGAGGAAGGGAGAGGGAGAGGGAGAGAGAGAAATAGAAGCATCAATGATGAGAGAGAATCATGGATCAGCTGCTTCCTACACGCCCCCTACTGGGGAAGGAGCCTGCAACCCAAGCATGTGCCCTGACCGGGAATCGAACCGTGACCTCCTGGTTCCTAGGTCGATGCTCAACCCCTGAGCCACGCCGGCCGGGCTGTAATACCCTCAACAATACAGATTTAATCTACAAAACCACACATTCAGTGGGAGGGCACCTCAGCACCCCTCAGGCTCCAGGAGGGACCCGGGGTCACCCAGCACAGAGCGGCCGGGCCGGGGCCGGAGGGGCTGCCGACACGCACCCCGGGTTCCCGCCCGCCCGCAGGTTACCTGGGGCCCGTGTTCCGTTCTGGCGTCGAAGGGGTCCCCGACGGGCCGCTTCCTGGCGCGCTCCACGCTCCTCCTGACGAACTCGGGGTACACCTGCTCCTCCACGAACACCCTGGAGGCGGCTGTGCAGCACTGGCCTTGGTTGAAGAATATTCCCTGGTGGGCGCACTCCACGGCCAGGTCCACTGGAGGGCGAGGCGGCACGGCGGCGAGGTGGGGGGGCGAGAGGGGCGGGCAGAGGAAGCAATCAAGCCGTTAGGGCAGGACTGGCCACAGCCACAGCTCCACCCACACAAGGAAACAGGCTCCGGACTTCGGAAATTAACTTCCTCCCCAGCGTTTCCCAATCGCACGGAGGATGGGACACCGTTTGGGGTCCGCTGAGTTTGGAGTTGGAGAGGTCCCGACGGCAGGACGTGTCAGTGTGTTTATGATGCGGATAAGCGCAGAGAACGGCCCCAGGCCCTGCTTCACTTGCTCAGGGACCCATTTCTCCCCCCCCCCCCTTTTAAAAAAAAAGATATCTTTATTGATTTCAGAGAGGAAGGGAGTGGGAGACAGAGACAGAAACATATATGATGAGAGAGAGTTATGGATCAGCTGCCTCCTGCACGCCCCCTGCTGGGGATGGAGCCTGCAACCTGGGCATGTGCCCTGACTGGGAATCGAACCGTGACCTCCTGGTTCCTAGGTCGACGCTCCACCACGGAGCCACGCCGGCCCGACGGGACTAATGTCCTTATGAATAACGCCTGCTAAGTACGGAGGCAGCCCCGTTGGCAAGAACTTAGAAAGGCGCCCCGATTTTGCGCCTTCTCTGAAATCAATAAAAAGTATATTTAAAAAATAAAATACTGGGGGGAAGGGGGAGGGTCCTATCAACAGAAGGGTGCTATTAGGGAGCAGAACCCCATGCGGGACTTGGGAGAGTTAGAGAGGAGAGAAAGCATGGGCCCTGCCTGGCAGGGTCTGACCCTGAGCTGCAGAGCTGAGCTGGCCTTGAATTAAAACCAGGGGCTGGCGTGGCTCCGTGGTTGAGTGTCCACCTAGGAACCAGGAGGTCACGGTTCGATTCCCGGTCAGGGCCCATGCCCGGGTTGCGGGCTCGATCCCCAGGAGAGGGCGTGCAGGAGGCGGCCCATCCATGATTTTCTCTCTCCCTCTCCCTCTCTGAAATCAATTAAAAAAATATATATATATTTTTAAAAGCCCTTCGTCCGTAATAACTCATTCATTTTCTGCCGGGAGCCGGGGAGGCCGCCGTGGCGGGGAACGGCGGCGTGTTCCCGTTGATAGCATGCCTGGGATGCCAGCTGCGTCAGGATTTAATTTTGTGGCCTGGCCCTGCCCACAGGAAGAGGCGATGGAGATGTAGGGTGTTTACGATCCTCGTCCGACCAACCGCCCAACAGGAGTCTTGTGTTTTCATTGTCATTCTCTTCCCCGGGAGGGAAAGAGCGGGGAGCTGCGGGGCAGATGGGGTACCCAGCCATGGCGGCACTCAGCCAAATGGGAGTCCTGGCTCTTTAAGACGGGCGGGCGTTGGGAGCTCTGAGTGTGGGTCACCATGGGCCACACCCACGTGGCTCCCGAAACCATTAGCAACGCTGATGATGCTCCCACAAGGGAACACCCACTCGGGAACAACATAAACAGTTCATTTCCACAGGCCTCTCTCCCAGGGCAAGCCAGCTTCCAGGAGAGGACCGTGCTATCAGTCATTTACACCTTAGTGAGAAATAGCGGGTTTGTCTCAGGGCTATTTGCAATTCCAACCTTTATCTGCATGCGCAATGGAAGGCTTTGTTCCTCAAGAAAGGAGTTTCTGGCTCTAATGGGCAGGTTCTTTGCAAGACATAAATATGACCCCAAGCAGCAGGGAGGGCAGAACGATGAAGGCCTAGGAGTGGGACCCACCTGGCCTGTTCCTCCTCCTCTGACCCCAGCCCCCTTCCCGCTCAGGGGCCGGAGCGTCTGGAGAAGAAACTGGCCTTGCTCTCATGGCTCCCACTCCACGGGGATGGGAAGGTCAACTTGACCTTGGAGGGCAGAATCAGGCAGCCCCCTGGTGACCACCTGGATATGCCTCCCTCCCTTGGGAGCTTTTTTAAAAAAAAAATTTTTTTTTTATTGATTTCAGAGAGGAAGGAGAGAGAGAGAGAGAGAGACATCCATGATGAGAGAGAATCATGGATCGGCTGCCTCCTGCACGCCCCCTGCTGGGGATCGAGCCCCAAACCTGGGCATGTGCTCTTGACTGGGAATCCAACCTTGACCTCCTGGTTATAGGTCGATGCTCAACCACTGAGCCACACTGGCCGGGCATCCAGGGGAACTTGCGTTTCATCTCCATCTGTTTAGGCGAGCAGGGCCCAAGGTGGAAAAGGACCCCACTGTGTGTGATTCTGTGTGTGTGTGCGCCTGTGTGTGCCTATGTAAGCGTGTGTGTATACCTGTGTGTGTGCCTGTGTGTGTGCGTGCATGTGTGTGTGTGCGCATGTGTGTATACGTGTGTATGCCTATGTGTGTGCGCGCGCATGTGTGTGTATGCATGTGTATGTGCATGTGTGTGCGTGCCTGTGTGTGCCTCTGTGTGCATGTGTATGTGTGCGTGTGTGTGTTCCCCTTGGTTCTGAGTTTGGTCCAGGAAGCCTGGAGACCCCCCCGAGCCCCCTAAAGTGCAGGGAGAGACTCACGGTCGGCGTCGGCACACACGATGCAGGGGTTCTTCCCCCCAAGTTCCAGCGTCACCCTCTTCAGGTTGCTCCGTGACGCGGCCTCTTTCACCAGCTTGCCAACCTTCGGGATGAAAAAACAAAAACGAAACACAAACCCGGACCGGACTGAACCTTGGACGTGGCCGGATGTGGCCCAAGTACACGTGCGTCCGCCTCCCTCGGCCGCTCCCAGCACCCTGAGACGCTGGCCTGGCTGGAACCCCTGGACAGCTGCTCCCCTCACAGGCGATTCAATCCCCCCCCCCACACACACACACAGCCGGCAGGGGAGGAGCCGCTGCCCCGTCCCGTGGCCGCCCCTCTGAGAAGGGCTCCCGGGGCATGGGGGCAGCTGCCTACCCCTCGCTAGAGAGGGAGATCCTTCTATTGGACGCTTTGGTATAAGCTGAGGGAGCCCCTGAGAACTAGGGAATTCTGGGGCTGCTCTTTAGGACGAGAGTCAGTTCTATGGACGCGGAATCTCGGAGGGAAGGCAGGGAGAGCGGGTGGGTGGGAGGTGATCAACCAAAGACCTTGTGTGCAGCCCGGCTGGCGTGGCTCAGTAATTGAGCGTCAACCTAGGAACCAGGAGGTCCAGGTTCGATCCCCGTCAAGGGCACATGCCCGGGTTGCGGGCTCCATCCCCGGCCCCGGTCAGGTCAGGGCCTCAGGGGAAGGCAACCCATTGATGTGTGTCTCTCACATCGATGTTTCTCTCTCTGTCTCTCCCCCTCCCTTTCCTCTCTGGAAACCAATGGGAAAATATCCTCGGGGGAGAATTGACAACAACAACAAGAAAATGAGGCAGGGCTGGGGTCCCCCAGGGCTGAGGCTGTTCCCCCAAACGAGGTGTGAGTGCGTTTTATTCTATTTTAATTAAACAACTTTTTTTTTATTGATGAGAGAGAATCATTGATCGAATGCCTACTGGGGATCAAGCCGGAAACCCGGGCTTGTGCCCTGACTGGGAATCGAACCGGTGACCTCTTGGCTCCTGGGTCGACGCTCAGCCCCTGAGCCACGCCGGCCGGGCTGTTAATTACCGTTTAGCCTTAACTACAACCTTGCTTGTCCTACTTTTATCTCCTCTAGCCATGCTTTCTGCCAGGGCTCCTGGGTCCCATTCAGGATTTATTCCGTTTGGAAACTGGCCCAGTGACTCCCGAAGACGGACGGCTCGCGTACTAAAGACGCGGTCCGGGTTCGACGGAACACAGGTCCCAGGCCGGCCTCCCCCAGGAAGAGGGCCCCGGTCCCCAGCCCTCCGCCCCCGGCCCGCCAGGGGGCTACCTCGATGGAGCCGGTGAACGCGATCTTGCTGATCCGAGGGTGGGCGGACATGGCGGCTCCCACGGTGGGTCCGAACCCGGGCACGATGTTCACCACGCCCGGAGGGAAGCCGACCTGGGGGGACACCGAGGGGGCACTGAAGGACGGGAAGGGACCGGCGTCCACCATGGCGCCACGCGTGGGCCCAGAGGGTCCTGGCTGAGTGATGGCCCCAGGCAGAGGGGATGCCCTCTGCGAAGTAACCCATCCACCCTAGGACCCAAACCCGGTCGGCCAGGGGCCGGGGTGAGGTGCACACGCCTCCTTCCGGGCAGCATTTTCCACCCTGAAAAGGCCTCTGAGCAAAAAGAGTGGTGGCCTGCCCGGCCGGCGTGGCTCAGTGGTTGAGCGTCGACCTATGAGCCAGGAGGTCACGGTTGATTCCTGGTCAGGGCACAGGCCCGGGTTGCAGGCTCCATCCCCCGTGTGGGGCATGCAGGAGGCAACCGATCCATGATTCTCTCTCATCATTGATGTTTCTCTCTCTCCCTCTTCCTTCTTCTCTGACATCAATAACAATATATATATATATATATATATATATATATATATATATATATTAAAAAAGGTCATGCATCAGATTCTATTAGCTCGGCGGAAGTGACACGAGGGGACCTTCTCTCCCTTTGCAACATAGACGCTGGGGACAGAGTGACTGAGCCGTGTTGCCTGGGGAGTTGGGAGGGAGGGGTCCCTTGGGGTTGCTTGTTTCCCTGAATGGTGGTTGCCTGGGGAGCGAATGATCGTGGGTGAGCCTGGCTGGGTGACAGCTACTTAGGGGAGCTGCCCAGATGACCCCACCAATGCCAGGCCCGAAGAACCTCTGAGTGTTCAGTTCCCTCCCAGGTGTCTCCTCTGCAAATTCTTTAGAGAAAACGCTTGCTCCTAAAGTAGGTTTGAGCCCATAATGCCAGTTACATCGTCTCATGCAGGTCAGTGGGAGGAGCGGAATTGCTTCTGGCAGGTCAGTGGGAGGAGCGGAATTGCTTCTGGCAGGTCAGTGGGAGGAGCGGAATTGCTTCTCCCGGGTCAGTGACCGCTGGCAGGAGGGAGAACGAAGGGGCTCTTGCCAAGTGAAACGGGCGTCATCCCCTTCCCACTCACGGTGAGCCGGCTCTGCGGTCACGCACAGCCCAGCTCGGCCGGGCAGCTTTATCTCGCGCCGGCGGCCTGCTCCCTGGGAGTGGGGATGTTACCGAGAACACATACTATTTTCCTTTTGGACGTCTCACCTCTTTGATCAGGGAGCCGAGGTAGAGGGCGGTGAGGGGCGTCTGTTCGGCCGGCTTGACGACGATGGTGTTGCCACAGCACAGCGCCGGCGCCAGCTTCCACACCAGCATCATCAGAGGGAAGTTCCACTGCAACAGGGCACAGGGGAACGTGGGGGACCCGGATCATAGAGGGCACTTGCTTTGGGGCATAACGGGTAACATAGGAGTTTGCAATGATCAGAATTGCATCCCAGCCTGGTGCTTCCTACATGAATTCTGGGGAAGGCTAATAGTTATTCTTTGGTAGAAGGGGTTCTACTGTGCGTGCACTACCTCCTCCCCTTCGAGGTTTACGTACAATGACATCAGCCCCTTAAAGGCTCTGAGAAGTCCTGTAGGAGTTGCGGGCTCGATCCCCAGTGTGGGGCTTGCAGGAGGCAGCCAATCAGTGATTCTCTCTCATCACTGGTGTTTCTCTCTCTCTCCCTCTCCCTTCCTCTCTGAAATCAATAAAAATATATTTTAAAGAAACAACAACAACAACAACAACAAAAACCCCCAAAACCAAAAACCTTGGTTCTAACGGGCCCATGGGAGCAGCGGGGGGAACCCTGTACTTACAGGAATGATGGCCCCACACACACCTATGGGCTCGTGCCGGGTGAAACACACAACATTGTCATCTGCATGAGAGGGGACACGGGGGAGGGGAAGACACATGAATCCAGATGAAGAATTTCAAGGAGGGCCCTGACCGGTTTGGCTCAGTGGATAGAGCATTGGCCTGCGGACTCAAGGGTCCCAGGTTTGATTCCTGTCAAGGGCATGTACCTTGGTGGCAGGCACATCCCCATTGAGGGGGGGTGTGCAAGAGGCAGCTGATCGATGTTTCTCTCCCATCGATGTTTCTAATTCTCTATCCCTCTCCCTTTCTCTCTGTAAAAAATCAATAAAAAATGTTAAAAAAAAAAAAAAAGAATTTCAAGGAGGAACAAGACAGGGCCCACTGGGGTGTCTGCTCTGAGTCTGGCCTATTACACAGAGACTCAGACCGGCAGTGTTACATTCAATTCCAAAAGAAAAATTCCTGCCCGGCCTGTGTGGCTCAGGGGTTAAGTACTGACCTACAAACCAGGAGGTCACGGTTCGATTCCCGGTCAAGGGCACATGCCCGGCTGTGGGCTCCATCCCCAGTAGGGGGCGTGCAGGAGGCAGCCGATCCAGGATTCTCTCTCCTCATGGATGTTTCTCTCTCTTTCTCTCCCTCTCCCTTCTTCCCTGAAATCCATAGAAAAAAAAATACTTTTAAAAAAGCAAAATTCCTTAGCGGAAGGAGGGGCACAGTGCCATCTCTTCTGGGGGGACAGGGGAAATGGCCAGAGGCTAGCAGAGGAAGGGAAAGCCAGGGTCCCCCCCAAAGACTCCATTGGAGGCTCGGCACCCCGTGTCGGCTCACCTGTGGGGATGGTCCGGCCCTGGATTTTGTCTGCCCACCCGGCAAAGTACCGGAGGGTTTTGATGCAGCCCTCCAGGTCGATGAAGAAGGCGTGAAGGAACGGCTTTCCCGTGTCCATCGTCTCCAGGGTCTGCAAGGACAAGACATGAGCCTCACACATCCTTCTTTTTACCTGCCAGGGGGTTAAGAGCAGCGGGTGGGCTGTGGGGGGTGGGGTGGCATGGGGGGGCAGGGAGTTATGGTCCCAGGGCACTGATCTCCACACCTCCCAGTCATCCGTGTCCCTTAGAAAGCAAGACCCTGCATTTACGACAAGACCCATTCTGACGGTCAGGATGCTTTTTCCTTTATTATTATTAATATTATTATTATTATTACTAGAGGCCCGGTGCACAAAATTTGTGCACTCGGGGGAGTCCCTCAGCCTGGCCTGCACCCTCTCGCAGTCTGGTAGCCCTCGGTGGATGTCCGATGGCTGGCTTAGAGCTACTGCGGTGACAGGAGAGGGTCCTGCCCCCACCGCTCCCACCCACCGCTGCTGCACTTGCTAGCTGTGAGCCCAGCTTCTAGTGGAGTGGCGCTCCCCCTGTGGGAGCCCACTGACCACCGGGGGGCAGCTCCTGCATTGAGTGTCTGCCCCCTGGTGGTCAGTGCACATCATAGCAACCGGTTGTTCTGCTGGTCAGTCAATTTGCATATTAGCCTTTTATTATATAGGATTTAAAAATATTTTTATTTATACTATTTGTTTCTTTTTTTTTTATCCTCACCAAAGGATATTTTTTCCATTGATTTTTAGAGAGAGTGGAGGGGAGAGGGAGAGACAGAGAGAAACACGGATGTGAGAGAGACACATCTATCAGTTGCCTCTTGCATGCCCCCGGCCAGGGCCAGAAGCCTGAAACCCAGGTACGTGCCTTTGACCGGAATCGAACCTGGGACCCTTCAGTCTGTAGGCCGACGCTCTATCCACTGAGCCAAACTGGCTAGGGCTCCTTTCCTTCTTTCTTCTTTTTAAAAAAAATATGTTTTTATTGCCCGACCAGCAAGGCTTGGTGGTAGAGCGTCAACCTATGAACCAGGAGGTCGAGGTTCGATTCCCGATCAGGGCACATGCCCGGGTTGTGGGCTCCATCCCCAGTAGGGGGCGTGCAGGAGGCAGCCGATCCATGATTGTCTCTCCTCATTGATGTTTCTCTCTCTCTCTCTCTCCCTTCCTCTCTGAAAAATATATTTTAAAAAATGTTTTTATTTATTGCAGAGAGAGGAAGGAAGAGGGAAAGAGAGAAAAACATCAACGTGAAAGAGAAATGTCGATCAGCTGCCTCCTACACGCCCCCTACTGGGGACAGAGCCCACAACTCAGGCATGGGCCCTGACTGGGAATCGAACCGTCGCCCTTCTGGTTCATGGAATGATACTCAACTCACTGAGCCACACCGGCCGGGCCATCTCAGGATGCATGTATCTTAAAACCCCTAAAGCTGAGGGGTCGGCCAGAGCATGGGGACGTGTCCCCGTAGAGGACAGTGGACACGAGGATGGTCTGAAGCCTCGCTAAGACACCTGGGTATTTTGTCTCCTCTCTGGACACAGGTGCCTCCGCCGTGTGACCTGGCCCCGTGGGTCCCTGCCTCTTCGGAAGCTCTCGGAAGGTTAGGTGGAGAGAGCGGGTGGCTGGAGAGAGGGCTGGCTTCCTCTAACAAGACAGAGGGAGGCCCTAGCCGGTGTGGCTCAGTGGATAGAGCGTCGGCCTGCGGACCGAAGGGTCCCAGGTTAGATTCCCGTCAAGGGCATGTACCTCGGTCGCAGGCTCCTCCCCGGCCCGGGCCCTTGGTCGGGGCGCCTGCAGGAGGCAACCGATCAGTGTGTCTCTCTCTCATCGATGTTTCTCTGTCTTTCCCTCTCGCTAAAAATCAATGGAATAAATAAAAGAGAGAGAGAGAGAGAGAGAGGGAGGCCACAGTGTCTTCCTTGTGGCCCAGCCAACCGACCAGCACGTAGAGGAAAGAGTGACGGACGGAGCCCAGAGGGTCGGGCCACCGGCACAAAGACACAATGGCCCTCGCTGGGCTGCGAGGCCGGATGCTCCGGGGAAGGGAGCGGGCTCGCCCTGGCCTCGGCGCTGAGGGGAGGCCATTCTGGGGGGCGATCGCGGCTCCTCAATGGCGGGGATTCTTTTCCATTTCCGGCCGGGGTCTCTGAGGCCCTCTTTGTCCCTCAGACAAGCAGCCCCCGTGGAACCCAGGCCTGACCCTGCCCGCCCTCCGGCTCCGCAGGAAGTGGCCGCCCCGACCCATACCCCGGGGCTGCAGTCTCCTTTTAGAGCCGCTGCAGCGGGAGGAGGAGGAGGAGGAGGATTTATTCAGGAAGAGAGGCCGGCGTGGCTCCGTGGCTGAGCATCGACCTAGGGCCATGGTCGGCAAACCGAGGCTCGCGAGCCACATGCGGCTCTTTGGCCCCTGGAGGGTGGCTCTTCCACAAAATACCACGGCCTGGGTGAGTCTGTGTTGAAGAAGTGGCGTTAGAAGAAGTTTACGTTTAAAAAATGTGGCTCTCCAAAGAAATTTCAATCGTCGTACTGTTGATATTTGGCTCTGTGGACTCATGAGTTTGCCGACCATGGAGCTAGGAACCAGGAGGTCACGGTTCGATTCCCGGCCTGGGTTGTGGGCTCCATCCCCCGTGTGGGGCGTGCAGGAGGCAGGCAATCCATGATTCTCTCTCATCATGGATGTTTCTCTCTCTCTCTCCCTCTCCCTTCCTCTCTGAAATCCATAAAAATATACTTAAAACACACACACACAAAAAAAACAACCTGTATTTGCACCCTGGCTTAGTTCGCTCAGTGGTTAGAGCGCCGGCCCACAGACCGAAGGGTCTCGGGTTCGATTCCCGGTCACGGGCACGTGCCTGGGTTGTGAGCTCGTGCCCCGTCCCCCGTCAGGGCGCATGCGGGAGGCAACCAGTCCATGTGTGTCTCTCACATCGATGTTTCTCCCTCCCCCGCCCTCCCTGCCACTCTCTCTAAAGATCAATGGGAAAAGACATGTCCTCGGGGGAGAGGATTAACAGCAACAACAGCAAAGACACGAGAACCGTGTTTGCCGACCGCGTCCTGTCGCTTTCATGATGTGGCCAAGCGCGGGCGCTTAGGATCCCGTGGGCATCGAGGTCTCCGTCACAACCCAGTCCTGCCAGACATTGCGGGGGGGAGTCTCCGGGGGGGACGGTGGCCCGGCGGTCCCCGCTCCCCACGATGACACTGACACTTGAGGACAGGACGGGGAGGGGTGCCCGGGGCTCCGAGTCCGCACACACATTGCAGACGGATGAGCTCACCGCGCGCCACGGGGGGAACAGAAACGTGTTTGAGGAAGCCAGTTTGGCAGCTGAGCCCCGAGACGGGCCCTCTTTGCAGGAAGCACCCAGAGGCTCCTGGGAGAGCCACGCTGACCCTGACCCGGGAGGGAGCTGCCCTCGCTCGCTCGGGTGCTCGGATTCGGGGCCAGCAGGCCGGACGGGCCGGCCAGGGAGGGAGGAAGGAGAGCTCAGGTGTCCAGGCAACGCACGCAAGAGTCCCTCCTCCCTCCGTTCCCAGGACACCGCCAGCGGCAAGAGCAGTTCCGCGTGGAATGGCCTGCTCAGTCCTCCATCAGATCAAGAAAGGAAAGAACCGCCCGGCCGCCATGGCTCAGGGGTTGAGCATCAACCTAGGAACCAGGAGGTCACGGTTCGATTCCCGGTCAGGGCACATGCCCGGGTTGCGGGCTCCATGCCCAGTAGGGGGAGTGCAGGAGGCAGCTGATCCATGATTCTCTCTCCTCATGGATGTTTCTCTCTCTCTCCCTCTCCCTTATTCACTGAAATCAATAAAAAATAAAATAAATAAATAGAAAATAGAAAAAAAAGCTGAGCTGCCCCTCGTGGGCGTGTACTCACGGCCAGGACGGCGCGGTCCCTCTCCACCAGGTCGGCCAGCTGGTGCAGCAGGCGGCCTCGGTTCAGGGCATCCAGCCGGCGCCACGGCGAGCCCCTCTGGAAGGCGGCATGTGCGGCCTCCACGGCCTTGTCCACGTCAGGCTGAGTGGCCAAAACGAGAGAGAGCGTGTCAGCTTGCGATGACACTGTGGTTCGGGAAGAGAGCAGCAGGGACCTGCGTCCCACATGTGACCGACGAGGGAAGGGTGGCTGGGGGCTTCACGTGACAGCTTTCTTTTTTACATCTTTGGTCTTTCTCTTTCCTTTTTTTTAAAAACTATAGTCTTTAAAAAAAAACCTATCTACCTAATAAAAGAGTAACATGCTAATTGACTGTACCTTCATGATGCCCACCAGCCAATCAGGAGTGAGTATGCAAATTAACCCAACAAAGATAGTGGGTTAATTTGCATACACAGGCACTGAGTGGCTGGGGATGGGGTGGGATGCTTGTGTCGTCGCCATGGTGATGACGCAGGCGTTCCACACCACCCCAGCTGCTTGGGGCCTCTGGGCATCATGGGAAGGCAGAAAAGAAATCTGGCAATTGCATGACATTATTACTGATGTGCGACTTGGTGAGCAAGTCTTTTTCCTTCAAGTTTTTTTCTTTTTTTTTTTTAAGTGTCTCCTGCCAGAATGCTGTCTTTGGTGAAACACAGCAGCCGGCAATGCTCCGGGGAAAGATCCCTGAATGCCCGCAGGTTGGAATTGGGGATCAAAACCTTCCCTCTCGCCATGTGAGGAGGATGCAGTCATCCCCCCAGATGCGGAAACGGCTATCGAAGGCGAGCAGCTTTCTGCAGCCCCTGGTCCCTCGTGGACCCCATCCTGGGCCCTGCACCTGAGAAGCAGCGAACCCAGGTCCTACCTGAGAGGGGACCAGTCCCATCTCACACCTGAGCCGACCCCCCTCCTCATCCTTCCGCCTCCGGAACTGAGTTACCTGGGGTTGCGTGGGGCACACCCACCTTATCTCCTTCCTCCACCTCGCAGATCTGTTCCAGCGTTGAAGGGTTACATGTGGCAAACTTTTTCCCGCTCGTCGACTCGTGCCATTCGTTGTTGATGAACATCTACCCGAGAAAGGAAGTTGTCAGACATTAGGCTTACAGCACAATCATCTAAGGACAGGGCAACGTTTTTATTTCTTTTTTTCTTTTTTCCCCCCAAAGAACTGTTTACCCACCTTCAGAGAGAGAGCGGTAAGGAGAGAAACATTGATGTGAGAGGGCAACATGGATCGGCTGCCTCCTGCACGCCAGGTACTGGGGATCGTGCCCACAACCCAGGCACTTGCCCTGACCGGGAATCGAACCGGTGACCCCCTGGTGCACGGGATGATGCCCAACCAGCTGAGCCACACTGGCCAGGGCCAAGTCTCATGTTCAGAGAATAACTTTTGTCATAATAAAGCAAAAAATATTCAAAAAAAATTCTAAAATCTTCTCTTTGTTTTGTTTTGTTAAGCAATAGCACAGATCACAGGGGAATAGCTGAGTTATATCTATATATATAAAAGCCTAAGCAACCATCTGACCATTTGACCAGTAGCTATGATTTGCACTGACCACCAGGGGGCAGACGCTCAACGCACAGGCATGGAAACATGGAACAGACTAATGAATCTCAGAGGGAAGGGGGAAGGGAGGAGGGCAGGAGGAGATTAACCAAAGACCTTATATGCATACTAGAGGCTTAGTGCACGGATTTGTGCACCGGTGGGGTCCCTCGGCCTGGCCTGTGGGGATCGGGCCGAAACCAGCAGTCTGATATCCCCCGGGGGGGGGGGGTCCCGGATTGCAAGAGGGGTCCCGGATTGCCGGTTTGGCTCAGTGGAGAGAGCGTCGGCCTGCGGACCAGAGGGTCCCGGGTTCGATTCTGATCAAGGGCATGGACCTCGGTGGCAGGATCCTCCCCGGCCTGGGCCCTGGTCAGGGCGTGTGCAGGAGGCAACCCATTGATGTGTTTCTCTTACCTCGATGTCTCTCTCTGTCTTTCCCTCTCTCTCAAAAAAATCAATGGAAGAATATCCTCGAGTGAAGATTAAAAAAAAAAAATGACAGAGGCCGGCTCTGACTGGGCAGGAGGGCAGAGCCCCCCACCGCCCCCCACGCCCCCACGCGGTGTGGGATCCAGAGCCGACAGCGCCCCTCGCCCGCCGGCGGGTGTGCCCTTCCGACTTTTGGGAGCTCAGCACCAGGCCCCCAGGGAAACCCGCCCTCTTACGGACGGGGGCCGGGCTTCAATTACAGGCTTATTCTTCCAGCTGAAACCGAATCCGAGCGTTGACTTTCGCCATCCAGCCTGGCCCTCGCCGGGGAGCAGCGAGAAATTAATCAGCGGGGCAGGGAGACGCTGGCCCGGGCAGGGGAGGGCAGCCAGCGGGAGCGGCCCATTGGTCGGAAGATGGAATTTCGTGGCTCAGATAATAGAGGCCGTCCGCGAAAACTGCTGAATCCGGAGCCTTCCTCGTATCAGTTCCGAGGGGGAGGGCGGAAAGTGAGAAGGTGGCAGGAGAGAACATAAATAAAGGGGAGGGAGCGATCGGGTGTCTGTCAGACTTCCCCTCCACGCATGTTCCTACCCCCCCCCCCCCGAAATCACCTGGTCGGTCATGACATTGATCTGTGAGTCCTCTCTAACCAGCAACTTCTTGTTTTTTTAAAAAAATATATTCTTTATTGATTTCAGAGAGGAAGGGAGAAGAGAGAGAGAGATAGAAACAACAATAAGGAGAGAGAATCACGAATCGGCTGCCTCCTGCACGCCCCCTACTGGGGATGGACCCTGCAACCCGGGCCTGTGCCCTGACCGGGGAATTGAACTGTGACCTCTTGGGTCATAGGTCGATGCTCAAACACTGAGCCTCGCCAGACGGGCCTCTAGCCAGCAACTTAAAAAAATAAAATAAAATGCAGACTGCTCAGCTGCAGCCGTATTTTTCCCATCGTGATGTTTCTAATTTACAATGTTTTTTTCTTTGGACTCCACTCGCAAGGGGTTTCCACTGTGGATTCTGGAGGAAAACAAAGACCCAGATGAAGAGGGGCCGGGCAGTTCTGCTCGCTGCCTGGTTTCTCTTTTTCTTTAATTTTTTTATTGGTGGCTCATCCTCACCGGAGGGTTTTTTTTTTTTTTTCTCTCCATTGATTTTTGGAGAGTGTGGAAGGGAGCGGGAGAGACACAGAGAGAGAAACAGCGCTGGGAGAGACACCCCGACGGGTTGCCTCCTGCACGCACCCAACCTGGGGCCGCGGTCCAGCCTGCATCCCGCCCGCCGCTCAGTGTCAGCTCAGTTTAAGCTTCTGTAAGACTCGCCTCACACCCAGGGGGAGGGATTCTTCCCCAGACCCGCTATTCTGATTTGGGGTTCAAAAATGATACAGCTGGCGCCCTGGCCGGGCTGCTCAGTGGTTAGACCGCCAGCCCGCAGACTGAAGGGTCCCAGGTTCGATTCCTGGTCAAGGGCACGGACCTGGGTTGCAGTAATCTCCGATTCCGGTATTGCATGAGGGGGGCAACCAATGGATGTGTCTCTCCCACATCGATGTTTCTCTCTCTCTGCCTCTCCCCCCGCCCTCCCTCCCTCCCCTCTACTCTCTCTCTTTTTTTTTTAAAAAAAGGTAAGCAGCTTTCTTTTTTTATTTTTTAAATATATTTTTATTGATTTTTTACAGAGAGGAAGGGAGAGGGATATAGTGTTAGAAACATCAATGAGAGAGAAACATCGATCAGCTGCCTCCTGCACACCCCCCACTGGGGATGTGCCCACGACCAAGGTACATGCCCTTGACCGGAATCGAACCTGGGGCCCTTCAGTCCGCAGGCTGACGCTCCATCCACTGAGCCAAGCCGGCCAGGGCGCTAGCTGCATCGTTCAGAACCCCAAATCAGAATAGTGGGCTTGGACTTCGCCCTGGGAAATGCCACCCTCCAGGCCCGGGCTCAGGCCCACCATCTCTGGCGCACCCTCCACCAGCGAGAAGTGCCAAGAATCCGATTTGAAAAATAACAGACCGTCGCCAGTTCACACGCTCCCCCCCCCATCTCAAAGGCCTGCCTGGGGCCTCGAGGGCGTCCACGCGGGAGTTCTGCTTCCCCGCCTCTTTCTTGGGCTCTGCTGGCTGCCTCTCCGGCCAGAGGCTCCCCCGGCTCCCCCGGCCGCCCACCCTCAGCCACACCGAACCGGCTGCTGGGCCCACAGATGCTGGGGGAGGCCTTTGTAGAGGTGGGAGCTTGCAGAGGCCCTGCCCTCCACAGGGAAGGTGGTACTGGGGCCTGGGAACCCCTGGGGAGCCCGCCTCTCCGTTCCCCTCCATCTCTCTCTCTCTTTTTAAATATTTTTTATTGAAGGGAGAGGGAGAGGAAGAGAGAGAGAGAAACATCCGTGATGAGAGAGAATCACGGATCGGCTGCCTCCTGCACGCTCCCACACTGGGGATGGAGCCCGCAACCCGGGCCTGTGCCCTGACCGGGAATTGAACCCGTGACCTCCTGGTTCCTAGGTCGACGCTCAACCACCGAGCCACGCCGGCCGGCTAAGATGCTGCCTTCTATATGCTGGATGGACTTGCAGAGAAAGACAGAACCTTTCCATGTGTAGTTGCATCCCTGATGGGACCCCCGCTCGTATATGTAATTTCTGGTCTCTAGATTGTTTTGATGAAAACCCTATAAAACAAAAATAAAATAAAAACACCATCACCACTACCAACGGGTGGGCGCGCCCACACAATCCGTGCTGGGATTTTCACCCCGAAGCTGATCCTGAGAAGGAAACTACATTGAACACGACCCCCAGCCCGGCCCACGTGGCTCAGTGGTTGAGCGTGGACCCGTGAACCAGTCTGATTCCCGGTCGGGGCACAGGCCCGGGTGGCGGGCTCCATCCCCCGTGTGGGGCGTGCAGGAGGCAGCCGATCCGTGATTCTCTCTCATCACGGATGTTTCCATCTCTCTCTCTCTCCCTTGCCTTTCCTCTCAGAAATCAATAAAAATGTATTTAAACAACAACAACAACAACAACAACAGAACAGACCCTGGCATGGATGGGGCGGCGCCTCTGTGCAGGACAGAGCCCCCTGGAACACGGTTCATGCCAATGTCATGGGCGCGGAGGCCCAGCCGACAGGAAGTGCCCAGAGACCCAGCTCCGAAGGCCACGCTCGCTCGGAGGCCTGCAGCGTCCCCCGCCCGACGCAGACGGGCTGAGAGGCGTAATTGCTACTTTGGAAAACGAAATGGATGGGGGGAATTTTCTCAGGGCTGCGTCAGCTGGCCTCGGGGGCTACGGATAAGGGGGGATGATAAAGGAGACCTAGGGGGACGCCCAAATCAAGCCAACTGCACTCCGGGTCCGAGCCCCTTCAAAGGCCCCCGGGCCCCCGCCCAGGCCTCCACACAGCCTCACCGCCTCTGGGGACGCGCTCCGTCCAGGCCGCTGGGCTCCTGGCCGCGCTCAGCCCGGCTCCAGGCCTCCCCATCTCCCTTGCTGCCCCGGGCAGGTCATCTCACTGCTTAGCTGACACCCCAGCCGCCCCACCGGCTGCCTCCCCAAAAGGCAGAGCGCCTCGGGACCGTGGGACGATGGGGCCCTGCCACCCGCGACTCCCCAGGCCCAGATCTGAGTCTGGCGTGCACCAGGCCCTCGGGGCTCCTGAGCCATTTCTCCGAAGAGCCTCTTCCCACTTCCCCTCGCTGCTCGCTGCTCGACTGGCCAGCCAGGTGCAAGCCAAGCACAGAGCTGCCTGAGGCTTCTCCTTCGCTCCCGTGGCAGCTTTCCAGAAGAGCCCGAGACCTCAGACCTCTCTCTCTCTTTTAAAAAATTAATCCTCCCCCGAGGATATTTTTCCATTGATTTTTTTTTAGAGAGGGGAAGAGAGAGGCAGAGACAGAGAGAAACATCGATGTGAGAGAGACATATGGATGAGTTGCCTCCTGCACACGCCCCGACCAAGGCCCCGGGCCCCGGGCCCCGGGCCCCGGGAGGAGCCTGCCACCGAGGTACCTGGCCTTGACCGGAATCCAACCCGGGACCCTTCCGTCTGCAGGCGGAATGCTCTATCCACTGCACCACACCAGCCAGGGCTCAGACCTTCTCTTCGCGTTCTCCCATTCTCGGGCACCCTCTGCCCCTCCCGAAGGCCCACCGGTTCAGGCCGCAAAGCCTGCAGCAGAGTCTGCGGGGAGCCCAGCGCCCTCGGAGCCGGGCGCCCTCCCCTGCCCGGTTTTGAGGTTGAAAGTTTGAAAGCGCCGAAGCTGGCCGGTTTGGCTCAGTGGCTAGAGTGCCGGCCTGCGGCCTGAAAGGTCCCAGGTTCGATTCCCGGTTCAGGGCATGTAGCCGAGCCGGGTGTCAGGCTCCATCCCCAGGCTGGGGCGTGCAGGAGGCAGCCCATCCATGATTCTCTCTCACCATGGAAGTTTCTATCGCTCTCCCTCTCCCCAATCCATAATGACATATTCTTTAAAAAAAAAAAAGTTTGAAAGCGCTGAGCGTTGCTGCCCAACAGCCAAGCCCATCCGGGGGTGGGAACCGCGGGTGCCCCTCGGGGTGCGCGGTGGACGCGCGCGCGCGGGACCCAGACTCCCGCCTCGGAAGCCCTGCGCCCGGCCGGCCGCAGCGTCGGGACGGCCCAGCCCGGCCCAGGCGGGGACCCCGGCTGCGGTGCCGAGCGCCGGGGCGGAGAGCGGCTGCCCGCAGCAACCGGCGCCCTCGGAGGGGGCTTTGCAGCGGGGGTGCTCCCGGCCCGCCCGCTCCTCCCAGGCCGGGTGTCCCGAGCGCGCGCGGCCCGGCTGCCGTCGGATGGGCTGGGCGCCCGCTCACCTTGGTGAACTTGACCTCCAGGTTGCGGATGGGGCGCGGCAGGGCCGGCGGCTTCTTGTCGGGCGGCCCGTTCTCCACGGCCCCGTTGGCGGTGGCCATGGCTCCTCCGCGCGCTCCTCCGGCCCCCGGCGCCCGCCCGAGTCCGCACCGAGGGCTCCGTCCGGGGCGCAGCGCAGTCTGTTCGTGGGGTGACAGCTCGGCCGGCTTTATGGAGAGCCCCACGCCTCCCACCCGAGGGGGCCGTCTAATTGGCTGCAGGATGGGAAGGAGGGAGGGCCTGAGGGAGGGGAGGGGGCTGGCCCGCTTCACCCCACCCCGCCCGCCCGCCCGCCGCCCCGGAGGGAGCCGGGCCACACAGCCGCCCGCTCCCCCGCCCAGGCGGCTGCGCTGGAGGGAGCTCCCCGAAGCGCCACCGGATCCCGAAAGTCCCCGGGCGCGGGCAGCGGGCCAGGGCAGACCGCAGCGCCCGGCTGGCTCCCCGAAGTCGGCCGGATGCGCCCGCGGCACCTGCGCCCCCTGCCCGCCGCCGCCGCGCGCACTTGGCCGACTTGGGTCGGGGCGCCGCGCTCGGGCCGTGCGCGCCCGGCCGCCCGGGGGGCCTGCTCCGCGTCCGTCCGGGATCCGCACGCGGGGACGGCGGGTCGGCTGGCCAGGAGTTCCCCTGGGGCCCGGGGGCCTTCGCGCGCCAAGGGGCAAAAGGCGGAGGAAAAGCGACCGGAGCCTTTGACCTTCAGAGGGTGACACGGCCCTGCAGCCCGGGGCCGCGCCGGGAGGCAATGTTAGACCGCATTTTTTTTTTTTTTTCAATGAAAAAAGAGATGCGCTGGCCGGGAATCCAACCGCGACCTCCTGGTTCCTAGGGCGATGCTCAACCACGGAGCCACGCGGGCCGGGCGGTGGGCATTTTTGAAAGCGCAACAGGAGAGGGGCAGGGCGTGGCTCTGCTTCCCTCACTTAAAAAAAAAAAAAAAAGAAAAAAAAGAAAGAGGTGCCCCAGCAATGCAGCGATGCACCCCAGCTCCCATCTGAGACAGGAAGCCCGTCTCATACATGTCCTCCCTCCAGTTTTTGGGACAATGGCATGGGGCCTGAACTCGGGGACAAAGCCATGCTCAGCCCCTCAGTCCGGCTCCTTCCGGGAGTAATTGCAAGTGATGGGGTGCTCCTTGCTGTCCGAGGCTCCTCCTGTTTGTTTTGGGGGGCTCAGTGCCCATCTCTGCCCCCCCCCCCATCTCTCCTTTCCCCGCTGCTGGGTGTTCTGGGTAGAGGAGGGAGCTTAAAAGCTTTTGCAAACCCCTCATCAGACCCCCGCCCTCCGGCGGTGACAGGGTCCTGAGCTGCTATGGGTGATAGGTGGGCCCGGCCCGCCCGGCTCAGGGGTTGAGCATTGACCTAGGAACCAGGAGGTCACGGTTCGATTCCTGGTCAGGGCACATGCCTGGGTTGCGGCCTGCATCCCCCTGTAGGGGGCGTGCAGGAGGCAGCCGATCCATGATTCTCTCTCATCATGGATGTTTCTCTCGCTCTCCCTCTCCCTTCCTCTCTGAAATTAATACAAATATATATTTTTAAAAATACCTGAACGTGTGTAGAGGAAGCTGTTTGTGAATTAACTTCCGGATGGATGGAGGGGAGGAGGCAGGCAGGGCTGGGTCTCCAGGAGTCTGTTCGCTCCGAGGGGGTGGACAGCCGCTGGCCACTTGCTCACCAGGAAGGTCAGGGATGCAGGTGGCCTCCCTTCGTCCTCGGACCCCAGAGACCGGCAGCGACCTCTGCTCCCGCCTGGCCCCGCGGAGGGAGGGATGCAAGAGGCGCTTCTGCCCATTTTCCAGGTGAGTAAGCAGAGGCGTGTGGGCACCTGCCCCAGACACCACCCGCGAGGGGAGGAACCGAGGCCAGACAGACGCGTGGGGGTGGGCGGCGCAGGGCGCGGCGGAGGGGCGTCTCTTGCCTTCCTCTGCACCCCTCTTTCACCGCAGGGAGCCCCCTGTCCTGCAGCCCCAGGTCAAGGGGGCAGGGCCGAGCCCAGCGAAGGTGCCGGTACAAAAGGTTAGCAGCGTCCCTCCACGCTGCACCTTAAAAAAATAAAATAAACCCCAGGCGAACTCTCTTTATATTTTTTATTTTTTAAAGTTGCTTTTATTGATTTTAGAGAGAGAGGAAGAGAGAGGGAGAGAGAGATAGAAACCTCAATGATGAGAGAGAATCATGGATGGGCTGCCTCCTGCACGCCCCCTACTGAGGATCGAGCCCGCAACCCTGGGCATGTGCCCTGACCGGGAATCGAACCCGTGACCTCCTGGTTCCTAGGTCGATGCTCAACCCCTGAGCCCCACCGGCAGGGCCAGACTTTCCATTTTGAAGCTCCCTGAATGTAACACGCCCCCCTCCCCCTTCTCCAGACCATCACCGGACTTTCTCAGTGACGGGAGAAGGTGTTGGCAAACCTTCCAAACCTCTTCAAAATCCACGGGTCCTGGGGTTTGAGTTCAATGGACTCGGGACAAAATGCACTTCCTGGTTAGAAGGAAAGTCCTTTTCGGGGCCGAGAAAAGAGTTCCAGAAGATTCTTTTGGACACAAAGTGGCTCTCGCTAAACAGATTGTGCTGAGGGAAGCCGAAGTGAATCAGAAACATACAGATTCCATTTCCCTGGGAATCCACAAGGGTCTCGAGAACGTGTCGGCGGGGAAGGGGGCGTGGCAAGATAGCCACTGCCAAACCCCAAATATTTGAAAGCAAATTTGAGTGTGTTCGTCTGGAGAATCACTTTTGGGCCTGGCCATCCACCCCAGCCCCACAGAGACAGGACCTCCCTCTGCCTCCTAGCCGGACGCCTTGTAAAGGAGTGTCCATTATCGAATAATCTCCGTTGGACGTTTGCCCCGATTCCAAGCCTGGGGTGGACACGGGGTGGGGAGTGGAGAAGCTGTTAAGATCTGTGTTCTCCTGGGACAGCCTGGTGTGTGTGTGTGTGTGTGTGTGTGTGTGTGTGTGTGGCTTTTGTATGTCGTTGTGCCTCTGTGGGGTCAGAGTCACCCAAACAGTCCTCTTGAGAGTCCCCTGGCATCAGAAAGACTCTATACATCACACGTTTTATCATACATGGAGGCATAACAGATGGGACGCCAACTTATGTCCATTTTCATCCAGTTTTAAAAAATATATATTGTTATTGATTTCAGAGAGAAAGGGAGCGGGAGAGAGAGAAACATCCGTGACGAGAGAGAATCATGGATCGGTTGCCTCCCGCACGCCCCCTCCTGGGGATCAAGCCCGCAACCCTGGGCATGAGCCCTGACCGGGAATCGAACCGTGACCTCCTGGTTCCTAGGTCCACGCTCCACTACGGAGCCAGGCCAGCTGGGCTCATATAATTTTTTTTTTTTGATCTGGCATTATGGTGACCTTAAAACAACCACCCACCCACAAGGGAATAGATTAATTAGTTACCTATATAGCATTTTCAAATCTATAGTGCTTTTTATTTTGAGCATGCTTGGAAGCGTTGAGTTTGTAATCTATCCCATATTACTTATATATTATATTATTTATATATTATATTACTTATACATAACATAATATAATATTACATTAGTTATATATTCTATTCTTCTATTCTATTCTATTCTATTCTATTCTATTCTATTCTATTCTATTCTATTATCATCAAACATCGTTTATTAATTTAAAGGCAATGGATTGGTCAAGGTGGGCTTTTCGCCGGTAATTTTAAAGAAGCATCAATATCAGGAACACAACCCAGAATCACAGACTGTGCGTGGTCCCCACGTGCGTCTTATAAATCCCACGGACCCCTCGGATCCTCTGAATTTCAGCCCACCCTCGACCCCTTGCACCTGCTTGCAAAGCCCAGGGATCCATCCCGCTGCACTTCTCCGGTTGGCCACGAGGTGTCGCAAGACCAAATTGAGTAGGAAATGGCCTGGGAAGTTGGTTCCCAGGTGAGAAGCAGGAATTCCCCCAGGACAGTCAGAGGCGTTGCACAAGCTCCTTGGCATCAGAACCCCCCACACTCCCACTGGGTCACAGACACAGAGCCAGCGCTACCTGGTACCCGTGCCCAGGCTAGCCCGCAAAGCCCACTAGCTGCTTCTTCTTCTTCTTTTTTAATTAATATTTTGATTGGTTTCAGAGAGGAAGGGAGAGGGAGAGAGATAGAAACATCTGTGATGAGAGAGAATCATGGATCGGCTGCCTCGGGCACGTCCCCTCCTGGGGATCGAGCCCGCAACCCGGGCATGGGCCCTGACGGGGAATCGAACTTGACCTCCTGGTCTATCGGTCGACGCTCAACCACGGAGCCACGCCGGCCGGGCTGTATTTCCAGCTCGCAGGAAAGGTCTGGGCTGCTGTCCAGTCTCGGGCAATCCGTTGACTGTGTCTCCTTTGCACGGCGAGCTAAAACTCCCTAAACACGCGTCCACGCCGTCGCGATCGCGGTCTGATTCCCGTCTCCGCGGAGGCAGGACACGGCCTTAACAGGCAACAGCCGAACCCCGCATTAAATCACTTTGTAAAGTTTCATCTCGCGGGGCCGGAGCCAAGGGATTCTTGGGCTGCGTTTGCGCGTCCGCCCTTTCCTTCGATCGTTAAGAAGAAACACACGGCGGAATGCCTCGCGGCTGACCTCACCCTTGCCAGCGTCCAAGAGTGAGCTGAGCAAGCGGGCCCTTTGGGTCGCCGGGCCCTTCGGGATGGCTTCATTGTCAAAGTATTTTCCGAGTGCCCACCGTGCACAGCGGGCTGCAAAATGGGGGGGTGGGGAGAGGGGGAGAGGGGGGCGGAGGAGGTGATGGGACGGCTGCAGAGAGACAGGCCAACCCCACCCTGCAAGGTAGCAGGTGCTTCTACCCTTGTTATAAGCAACGCATTGCCTGAGACGTCACCTCGTGTCTACTTCATTTCCCCCCGCAAAACCCTTCCCCCCGCCCGGCCGGGGTGGCTCAGTGATGGAGCATCGACTGGTGGATAACCCTCACCCGAAGATATTTTTCCATTTATCTATTTGTTTATTTCTAATATATTTTTTATTGATTTCACAAGGGAAGGGAGAGGGAGAGAGAGAGAGAGAAACATCCACGATGAGAGAGAATCATGGATCGGCTGCCTCCTGCACGCCCCCTACTGGGGATGGAGCCTGCAACCCGGGCATGTGTCCCTGACCGGGAATCGAACCTGTGACCTCCTGGTTCCTAGGTCGACGCTCAGCCATGGAGCCACGCCGGCCGGGCCATTGATTTTTTTTTTTAGAGAGAGTGGAAGGGAGAGGGAGAGACAGAGAGAAACATCAAAGTGAGAGAGACACATCGATGGGTGGCCTCCTGCACGAACCTCTATCGGGGCTGGGGAGCCTGCAACCAAGGTATGTGCCCTTGACCAGAATCAAACCCAAGACCCTCCCAGTCCGCGGTCCAACGCTCTATCCACTGAGCCACACCGGCCAGGGCGGGTTTCCTCCATTTCTCACCTTGTGCTGGCTCCCCTCCTGCCCCAGGGCCCCCTCTGCCCACCTCCCCACCTCGGGGCTCCCCCGGCCCATTCTCTCCCCACATTGATTCTTCAGGACGCCAAGTAGGGCGCCAGAGATAAGGGGCGAGGTGGGGGGGGGGGGGGGCATCGGATGGGTGTGAAAGGAATTTCCTTCTGGCCTCAGCCATTTCTGGGAAACCGCTCCGCGCCCTCGGGACCGGGCGATGGTTAGGAGGGAGCGGTTGGGTAAGCGGCCCGGCGCCTTGGCAGGGAGCTTGCTTTGGGGGCCCGCTCTCTGTCCTCATCCAGGGTCCCCCGGCCCCCGGAGCCTCTTCCCGGGCTTTCAGCAGCCTGGCTTCTGCCCAGACCCAGGGGTGCCTGTGGCCTCCCCCCTGGAGATGCCCCCGCCGCCAGGGTCCCGTGTCGCAAGCCGGCCTCCTTCCTAAGATGGAAAGACAGTCTCCCCGGGCCGCGTGGCCAGTGTGGGAACAAAGCCTGGGGGAGAGCCTGCTGGGGGGGGGGGGGTTCGGGCACAGCAGCCCGGCTCTGCACAGGGTGGTGGCCGTGCTTGGGGCTGGCGGGCGGAGGGGAGGGCAGAGACAATGGCTGCATTGTGTCTCTCCCAGGAAGCGGGCTCCGGGTCGCTTTCGGGGGAAATTGACTCGCTGGTTCGCTGGTTCGGATGCAACAGCTCGATGCATGGGTGAGGCCCGGCGGGGCCTGGGGCGGCCGCCCCGCCCAGCTCGTTAGCGGCAATGCCCGCAGGGACGGCCATGCCAGGGGAGCTCCGTGCCCTCATTCCTGAGCTTAGGGAGTTGGCACAACAATGCATCTTATTATTGTTATTACTTTTATTTTAAAAAGTATTTTTATTGATTTCAGAGAGGAAGGGAGAGGAGAGAGAGATAGAAACACCAATGATGAGAGAGAATCATTGATCAGCTGCCTCCTGCACGCCCCCTGCTGGGGACCGAGCCCGCAACCCAGGCACGTGCCCTTGACTGGAATCGAACCTGGGACCCTTCAGTCCACAGGCCAACGCTCTATCCACTGAGCCAAACCAGCCAGGGCTATTATTACTTTTTTAAGTGATGGCAGAGAAGAAGGGAGAAGAGGGAGAGAGAGAGAGAGAGAAACATCCACGAGGAGAGAGAATCATGGACCGGCCGCCTCCTGCACGCCTCCGACGGGGGATCGAGCCCACAACCCGGGCCTGTGCCCTGACCGGGAATCGAACCGTGACCTCCTGGTTCCTAGGTCGACGCTCCAGCGCTGAGCCACGGCGGCCGGGCACAGCAGTGCGTCTGAGAGCAGAGGGTGTCTGTGGAGGAGCAGCGCTGGGACGGGGCGCCCTGCCCTCTGAGCGGGGCCCCTGGGCCGGGACGGACGGGGCTGCAGAAAAAGGTGTGGCATAGCCCTGGCCGGTGTGGCTCAGTGGATAGAGCGCCGGCCTGCGGACCGAAGGGTCCCGGGTTCGATTCTGGCCAAGGGCACGTACCTCGGTGGCAGACCCCCTCCCCGGCCCGGGCCCTGGTTGGGGCACGTGCAGGAGGCAGCCCATGGATGTGTCTCTCTCACATCGCTGTGTCTCTCTGTCTTTCCCTCTCTCTCCCACTCTCCCTAAAAAGCAATGGAGAAATATCCTTGGGGGAGGGTTTAAAAAAAAACAAAACAAAACAAAAACGGTGGCCTGAGCCGGGATGGCATCTGGGAGCTGGGCTTTGGGCACCGGGTCCGATGCCGGTGGATCGGGTTGAACACACGCCCACCGACGGTGGCTTTGGTTCTGCGAGGGCACAAGGGCCCAGGGCCCGGGCACCCCTCTCCTCCCCGCCGCCTCTCGTCACGCTCCCTGTTGACCTTGAATTAGGACACGGGCGTCCGCAGGCTCATTACTCACACTTCTTAACGAGGAGGCTGCGGCTCTGCGGGGACTGGGAGGGCGAGGGGGGCGCGGAGGGGCCGGGAGGGGCCGCCACGGGGCGTGCGGACAAGGGCAGGACCGGCGGAGTCGGAAGCGGGAAACCACACGGATCCTGGGGGACGGATGGGGAAGGAAAGGAAAGAGAACGGATCTTAACGGGCCTTTGTGTGCTGGCCGGCCACGCAGGCATTCCCCCCCCCCCGCCCCCCCATCCTCGGAGGTTCCGGAAAAGAAAGCAAAAGGGTCAGTCCGTGTTGACGTGCACCTTGGGAGCTGGGTCCCACCTGCAGCCAGCACCTCCCGCTCCTCTGACTCGGGCGCAAGCTCTCCCCTTCCATCCACCGGGGTGCAAGCCACAGGAGCCGCGGCACAGTGCCCAGCCCGCCATCCTGCTCCGGGAGGAGGCTCGAGGCGACCCACAGGAAGGGTGCGATCCCCCTTCTTGGCTTTCTGGGGCCCCCAAAGTGGGACGAGATGGAGGTGGGGGAATGGGAGATGCCTGCATATCCTGTGTTAGTCAGTATAGGTCTGGTTCTGCTGCAGTAACCAACACCCGAAATGTAGGCGCTTCAAACCCACAGCGATGCCCTGCGGGCGTGGCTCCGTGCTTGAGCATCGACCTGTGAACCAGGAGGTCACGGTTCGACTCCTGGTCAGGGCACATGCCCGGGTTGTGGGCTCCATCCCCAGTGGCGGGGGGCGGGGGGGTGCAGGAGGCAGCCGATCCATGATTCTCTCTCATCATCGATGTTTCTCTCTCTCTCTCTCCCTCTTCCTTCCTCTCTGAAATCAATAAAGAAATATTTTTTAAAAGGAGACTTTAGCCCTAGCTGGTTTTGCTCAGTGGATAGAGCATCAGCCTGCGGACCGAAGGGTCTCGGGTTCGATTCCCGGTCAGGGCACCTACCTGGGTTGTGGGCTGGATCCCCAGGTCGGGGTGCGCAGGAGGCAGCCGATCCATGATTCTCTCTCACTCATCATTGCTGTTTCTCTCTCTCTCTTCCTCTCGGAAATCAGTAAAGAATATAAAGTAAAACAACATGAGCAGGGGTACTATTATTTATTTCCTGCCCAGGGTTCTGCTTCCAGGCAGCTGGTGCGTTCTTTTCAGCCGTCTAAGCCGGTGTCACGAGCAGGACACACCTCGGACGCTTTATCCTGCCTCCAATCACGTTGGCTTCGTCCCTGGGTTAAAAGGATGTCCGCTCTCACGGGACGCCGAGAGGGCCGGGCACAGACGGTCACGAGGCCGCGCCCTTTGAAATCGAACCTGCGGCTCTGCGTTCCCAGCGAGCCCACGTCGGGCGGGCGGGCGGCCTCGCTTGCTCGGTTTCCAGGTCGGATCCGGTGTCACCGAGCTTGGCGGCCGGGCGACGCGGACTCCCTTCGGAGGGGGCCGGGTCCCTGGGCTTGTGGGCGGGACGTGGATGTGACAAGGACGGTGAGAGATCGGCTTCGCGATGCGCGGTCCCCGGGCCCACGGAAGGCGTGTGCTCTGCGCTGGGTGGACGGCTGGGAGGTGGGACCCCCAGACACAAACACAAGCCCCTTTCGTTTCTTGGGGTTTTGTTACTAGAACTCCTACACGAAGTCCCGATGCCTAGACCGGGTCACACAAGCCCCAACCGCCCCCCCTCGCCCCAAGAAAAATGAACCTTAGGGACCGGAACTCCACAAAATGGAGTGTTTGGCCCTGGCCGGTGTGGCTCAGTGGCTAGAGCGCCGGGCCTGCGGACCGAAGGGTCCCGGGTTCGATTCCGGTCAAGGACACGTACCTCGGTTGCCGGCTCCGACCAGGCCCGGGCCCATCGATGTGTTTCTCTCACATCCATGTCTCTCTCTGTCTCTCCCCTCTCTCTTCCACTCTCCCTAAAAATCAATAGGAAAATATCCTCGGGTGAGGATTAATAGCAACACAAACAAACAAACATTTGAGTGTTTTATATTTAATTTTATATTTATATCTCTCGGAGGAAAATATATATGACGTCTGTTATGTTTACCACGCGGTGCAGAAATCCCTTCGGCAAATATGTGATGAGGCGTTTTAAAATATAGGCCCCGTTTATTTAGGGCCCACGCCCACGCGTTGGCTTTTATTTATCCCCAAGATTGATGACTCTCCTGGTCCTTTCTTTGGTTTCCTGTTAAAATATAGAATTAGGAAGATTTTTCATGTACCGCATCGCCCTGAGGAGACGAACCAGGAGGTCACCGGTTCGATTCCTGGTCAGGCCACTTACCCAGGTTGTGGGCCCCATCCCTGGAGGGGGCATGCAGGAGGCAGCCAATGGATGAAGTTTCTTTCTCATTATTGATGTTTCTCTCTCTCTAAAAAAAGAAAAAAAATCAATAAAAAATGTATTTTTATTGACTTCAGAGAGGAAGGGAGATAGACACATCCATGATGAGAGAGGATCATGGATCAGCTGCCTCCTGCACGCCCCCTACTGGGCATGGAGCCTGCAACCCGGGCGTGTGCCCTGACTGACAGGGAATCGAACCGGTGACCTCCTGGTTCCTGGGTCGAAGCTCCACCACTGAGCCACCGCGGCCGGGCCACCCTTCCCGTGTAGATGCACGGTTCCCTCTGCACGTGGCTTCTGCCCTCTGCAAGGTCTGATGAACTTGGGTCCCAGGGAGCCAGAGCCGGGAGGACGACGCTCTGGGCGGGCGGGCCCTCCACAGGCAGGGGTGTGATTGGGTCCGGGGAGCTCCCCCCGGCCCCAACCCCCCTCTTGGATAACGTGTTCCAGGTGCTGATCCTCAAAACAAAGGCCCTTTTCTCCTCGGCCTGAGAAGGAAGAGTCCTCGGCGGCCGCACGCGGCTTTTCCGAGAGGGTCCGATTTGGTTACAGTACGATCTGCTGTTTCTCAGGGAGAGCCGGCAGAGGTGCCCGTAATTTGATTCGAGGAGTAACTGGGAAAACTCAAAGCTGGGAGGGGGGGGGAAGTGGGGGGGAGGGGGGAGGGAGGCCCAGCTCCTTCATGCAGGACTCAGCCCTCTGAGAACCGCAGACAATAGGCTGCCGGCCGCAGCCACCTCCGAGGTCAAGGTCACCAGCAAGTTTTGCTGGCGCTGCTCTAAGGATAACACCCCAGACAGTTTCCATGCCCCACATTATTCCGTCCGAGTTCCTCTTCCTAATGACTGCCAGTGTGTGCGACGCTGACGCCAGAACAAACAGGTCCGCGGGGGAACGAAGGCCATCAGGGAAGGGTGTTGGACATCAATGGCTCCGCATTTCCTGGGGAGGGCCATAGAACTGGGGATGTGGAGAACATGATTGCACCAAGTGCCGACAGGTTTTGCCTAAACATATTGTATTAATCATATCTCTCCAGCGATTTTTGAATTTATAGAACTACTGTATCAACTAAATGAACCTAGACGTTACTACCGATTAATAAGGATTTATATTACAGCACTACTATGTCAATGAAATAAATCTATGTTAATGCGCATTAATAAAGATTTATATGATAGCACTACTATATCAATGAAATAAATCTATGTTAATGCGCATTAATAAAGATTTATATGATAGCACTACTATATCAATGAAATGCATCTATAAGTTACTACACATTAATCAAGATTTATGTTATCGCACTATTATATCAACTAAATAAATCTATAAGTAACTAGGCATTAATAAAGATTTATATGATAGCACTACTATGCCAATGAAATGAATCTATGTTAATGCACATTAATAAGGATTTATATTATAGCACTACTATATCAACTCAATAAATCTATAAGTTACTACACATTAATGAAGATTTATGTTATCGCACTATTATATCAACTAAATAAATCTGTAAGTAACTAGGCATTAACAAAGATTTGTAAGAATGAAATGTATATAATTGGATACTCAGCTGACAATGGGTAGGAATGGCTGTTAATCTAATTTATCAGAAGAAGATTTATTGGAGATCAAGAGCATTAAGAAACGCATACAGCCTGGTCGGCGTGGCTCAGGGGTTGAGTGTCCATCCATGAACCAGGAGGTCACGGTTCCATTCCCGGTCAGGGCACATGCCCGGGTTGCAGGCTCCATCACCAGTAGGGGGCGTGTAGGAGCAACCGATCCATGATTCTCTCTCATCATTGATGTTTCTCTCTCTCTCCCTCTCCTTTCCTCTCTGAAATCAATAAAAATAAAAATAAAAAATATAATATATTAAAAAGAAAAAAAAAAAGAAAAAGCATGCATTTAGCCAGAGAACATCAAACATCAGATGCGGGCGCCTCTGTGAAGAGACCCCAGCGGGGTTCACCGAGGGCCCCGTTTTGGATGGGATACCACGTGTCGGTTGTGTCTACGCAGCACAGGTTCAGCGTGAGATGCCTGGGGACCCGGAGGTCATGGCCAGGGACACACCGCTCTCCGCATCACATACAAACTCCACGCTCCCACGCGTGCTGCTCAGGCGGCGCAGTCACACACGGGACACGATCGTCGTCCCCGAGTTACGTGTCTCCGAGAAGCGCGCAGGCCGCTGTGACCCCGGGAACCTGGTGAATCCGCTGAACTAGGCTTCCTCACCGCCACCCGCCTGCTGCCAGCGGTGCTGCCCAGTTTGGGGAATGGCGTCTCAGGGGGCTTTTAATTTGAAAGGGCAGCCGGGGGAGGATCAGGTTGCTCATTTCCCCAGACACACACACACACGCACACACACACACACACACACACACACACACTGGTGTCAGGACAGAACCCAGTGTTCCTTCAAAGATACGACTTGAAAGCTGTCCTGGGAACCACGTGGCTCTGGCCTCGGTGAGCTCCAGGCCCCAATGAAAGACAGAAGCAGGAGGGAGAGGCAGCGGGAGCTCCGAGTGGGGAGTGGAAGGCCCCCTTTCTCCGTGGAACTCCCTCTTGAGGTGCTCAGGTCGCCAGCAACACAGGGAGGTGCTCGGATTTCGCCCGGCCGACCCAGCGGGGCTCTGTGGTTGGGTGCTGACTAGGAACCAGGAGGTCACGGTTCGATTCCCGGTCAGGGCACAGGCCCGGGTGACGGGCTCCATCCCCGGGGCGGGGGGGGGGCGTGCAGGAGGCATGATTCTCTCTCATCATGGATGTTTCTATCCTCTCTTCCTCTCTGAAATCAATAAAGATATATTTAAAAAAAATAAAAGTAGACAGCTTTTGCCTTACAAATTGGCAACCAGTCAATGTGTGTCTGCCTCTTTCTCTCCCTTCTACATCTCTCTAAAGATCAATGGAAAAAGTATCCTGGGTTAGGGATACACACACACACACACACACACACACACACTGAGTGGCCAGATTATTATGATCTCTGATGCATAATAATCTGGCCACTCAGTGTGTGTGTGTGTGTGTGTGTGTGTGTGTATATATATATATATATATGTATATATATATATATATATATATTAGAGGCCCAGTGCATGAATTTGTGCATGGGTGGGGTCTGGCCAGCCTGGCCACAGGGAGGGGACATGGGCGGTTGGCCGGCCTGCCTGCTGGTCGAACTCCTGGTCGAGGGGACAATATGCATATTAGCCTTTTACTATATAGGCTATACACTGAGTGGCCAGGTTATTATGCATTCCGAGATCATAATAATCTGGCCACTCAGTGTGTGTGTGTGTGTGTGTGTGTGTGTGTGTATGTGTGTGTGTGTATAGCCAAGTACATCATTAGAAGAGGTAAGAGTTGGCCATTATTACAGTGAAGGCATAACCCACACACACAGAGACAAGCGCAGAGAGCAGGTGGGCGGCCTCCCTTTGCTGGGGAAGGCCGGGTGACGGCTCTGTGAATTCCTAGAATAGTCACACCCACACACATTGGGCAACCATGACTCGTCAGGGGAGGAGGGGGAGGACCCGACGGGGAATCCAGGACAGCGGGAGACGCGGTTGATGGTGCAACTGGACTTTCTTCTTCTCCGTGAATGAATTCCCTTTTTAATTTAAAAAATTAAACAAATCTAGCCCGGCTGGCGTGGCTCCATGGCCGAGCTTCAACCTATGAACCAGGAGGTCACGGTTCGATTCCCGGTCGGGGCACATGCCCGGGTTGCAGGCTCGATACCCAGTGTGGGGCGTGCAGGAGGCAGCCGATCCAGGATGCTCTCTCATCATTGATGTTTCTCTCTCTCTCTCTTCTCCCTCTCCCTTCCTCTCTGAAATCGATAAAACGATATCAAAAATAAACGAATAAATCTAGGATGAAGCCAGTCACACGCGGGCCGCTCTCCTGCGTGGCTCTGAGGAATTCCACGTGCCCACCGCGCTCCTGCCCGCGTGCCGAGGCCTGGGCCATCCGTAACGGGGGCGTGCGATGTGGGGCCGGGTCCCGTGCTGCCGAGGGACCCCAGCTCCACAGTCCCTTTCTTCCACCGTGTCCCTTCAGGGAAGCTTGCAAATGGCTCTGATCCCGGCAGACAAAGCCCTCGCTCATTCCCGGGATCTCTGAGCGTCCTACACAGGAGCGTTAAGAATTGGCGAAAATTCCCCGAGATAAAGCGGCCCCCGGAACTTCAAAGTGCCCGGTGCCCCGGCTGTGGGCGGCAGGTATGCGACAGGCCTGGCAGGCCAGATGGATGGCGGAGATAAGACGGGAAGTCACGGTCTCCTCCCGGGACTTGGCGCTGCGTTTGCTGCGAGGTTAGGGTTATCTGGGGAGGTGTGAGCGCCTTTGGTTTTTCCCTTCGAACCCAGGAAATCAAAGGCCTGGATTCCAGAGAGATCCACTGGTGTGGCCCAGTGGGTAGAGCTCCGGCCTGTGGACCAAAGGGTCCCGGGTTCGATTCCGGTCAAGGGCACGGACCTCGGTGGCAGGCTCCTCCCCGGCCCTGGCCCTGGTCGGGGCTCGTGCAGGAGGCAGCCCATCGATGTGTTTCTCTCTCATCGATGTTTCTCTCTGTCTCTGCCTCTCTCTCTAAAAATCAATGGAGCCCTGACAGGTGTGGCTCAGTGGATAGAGCGTCGGCCTGCGGACTGAAGGGTCCCAGGTTCGATTCCGGTCAAGGGCATGTACCCTGGTTGCGGGCACATCCCCGATGGGGGGTGTGCAGGAGGCAGCTGATCGATGTTTCTCTCTCATCGATGTTTCTAACTCTCTATCTCTCTCCCTTCCTCTCTGTAAAAAAATCAATAAAAAAATATATAAACATCAGTGGAAAGATATCCTCGGGTGAGAATTCACAAGAAAAAAAAAAAAAAGCCTTTAAACCCAGGGGAAGCTCAATGCCTCTTTTGAGCCCAGTTTGCTGAATTCTGGGCTTGCGCACGCCTATTTTCTACTTTTGGGCCAAATTCTTTAAAAGATATATTTTTATTGATGTCAGAGAGGAAGGGAGAGGGGGAGAGAGAGAGAGAGAAACATCCATGATGAGAGAGAATCATGGATCGGCTGCCTCCTGCACGCCCCCTACTGGGGATGGAGCCCGCCACCCGGGCCTGTGCCCTGACCGGGAATGGAACCGTGACCTCCTGGTTCCTAGGTGGACGCTCAGCCACTGAGCCACACCGGCCAGGCCCCCCCTTATCTTTTCTACATCCAGAGTCTCTCGGATGATCCTACCCTCCGAGCCGCCTCCCTGCTCTGCTCGGCGTCTCCAGGGGAGGGCGTTGCTTCTGATCGTAAAGAAACGTGACGTCGAAAACCGACGTGGCTTTGCTGGCTGTGCACCCACAACCTGTAAACCCCGAGCGCCCCCTTAGGTAATGGGGTTTGACGGCTCCCCCACACTCCCCCTCGATGACGCAATGGGGGGAGAGATGATGCAGCTCCGGAGGGATTCGCGGGGCTCCACTGCCCGCCGCCCCGGCCCTTTCCACCCTCGACCCTGCGGCGTGGTGGGTCTCCCCGCGGTTTCCCTTGGCCGGTGGCTGGCCCCGCAGCGGCCCCGCCAGCCCCTGGGTGTGCATTCTTTCCGGACACACATCATCGGTCCCGAGCACCCCGGGGAGCTCCCCGCTCCCCCCTCTCCCTCCCCCCGGTGTGCGTTGGGTTAGGTTATAAGGGGACGTGGCCAATGTGTTTTGGATTACATGCGATCACGGCAGCCACCCCAGTTCCGGGGGGCGGAGGGGTGTCCATGAAGGCCCCTAAGATGCCCCGGAGCCGGCTGCAGGGAACGGCTGGGTCCTCCCCGTCCCTCAGCCTCAAGGTCAGGATGGAGCGTCTGACCTGCTGGGTCACCCCTTGTACTTGGCCTTGGGGGGTCTCCTCTCTCTCTCTCTCTCTCTCTCTCTCTTTCTCTCCTTCCTTCCTTCCTTTTTTTCTTTCTCTCTTCCCTCCCTCCCTCCCTCCCTCCCTCCCTCCCTCCCTCTTTCTTTCTTTCTTTCTTTCTTTCTTTCTTTCTTTCTTTCTTTCTTTCTTTCTTTCTTTCCTTTCTCTCTCTCTCCCTCCCTCCCTTCGTTCTTTCCTTTTTTGTTAATCCTCACCCAAGGCTATTTTTTCCCATTGATTTTTAGAGAGAGTGGAAGAGAGAGGGAAAGACAGAGAGAAACATCGATGTGAGAGAGACACATCGATGAATTGTCTCCTGCATGCACCGTGACCAGGGCCCGGGCCTGGTAGGAGCCTGCCACCGAGGTATGTGCCCTTGACCAGAATTGAACCCGGGACCCTTTGGTCCGCAGGCCGATGCTCTATCCACTGAGCCACACTGGCCAGGGCTGTTTCTCTCTATCCACAGCTTCCTCTTAGAGCCGACACAGCTGTGTATAGATCTTAGGGCGGCTTGTTCCATTCAGGATAAGGTCCCCCATGCCTGACTTCAGTGCTATAGAGTAATTATTTATTATTATTATTATTATTATTATTATTATTATTAGTAGTAGTAGTAGTTAATCCTCACCCGAGGATATTTTTCCATTGGTTTTTATTTTATTTTATTTTATTTATTTTCTAATATATATTTTATTGATTTCAGAGGAAGAGAGAGGGAGAGAGATAGAAACATCCATGATGAGAGAGATTCATGAATCGGCTGCCTCCTGCACGCCCCACACTGGTGATGGAGCCCACAACCCGCGCCTGTGCCCTGACCGGGCATCGAACCCTGACCTCCTTCCTGGTTCATAGGTCGACGTCCAATCACGGAGCCACGTCGGTCGGGCACGTGTGTGCATTTTAAACTAATATTTGTTTCCTCATTTTCCCCGTGAGCTACAGGGCAGACACATTCACATGCATCTTCTCATTTTAGGTAAGAAAAAACCATCTTCCGTTTATGGAGAGGACAGTGAATATAAAATGGGGGGAAATTCATGTTCATGTTGGTCAACAGTTAGAACCCTTGGCGTCCCCCGACCTGCATGAAGGCTGTGGGGTCCCCACAAGGCCTGTGGCCGAGGCCCCCGTGGGAGACTGGCCGGCAGCGTCTCTGAGCAGAGGGGCCCTGAGTGTAGACGGGTGAGTGAGCCCGGGAAGCAGACCGATCGCGTTTTGTCCATCGAGTGGCGTGTCCAAGGCCTGGGTTCCAGAGAGAACCACGGGAGACAGGTCCACGCCCCAGGGGCCCTAAGGCGTGGGGGCGGCGTCTCAGGCAGAGGCCGTGAAGGGGGGCAGGGAAGCGGGTTGGGGAAGGAGAGGCCCCTTTCATTTCCTTTCCCAGGGAAAGCGCCGGTGGATAGGGTTACCACCATCACAGAGCTCCGGCTGATGTCATAGCAAGAACAGAGGGCCTGGGGGGCGCTCACCCGGCTCCTGGCCACCTTGGGACTTTGCAGCCCCCCCCCCCCCCGCCTCTGAGAGGACCGTGGCTCTGTGCGACCAGGAGCAGGGCTGCACGGTGAGCTGGTGGGCACAGGAGCCGCTGGGAGTATCAGTTCCCACACCTGTACCTGGGGCGGGGGTGGGGATAGAATAGCGCCTGCCTGGCGTGAAAATCCTATAAACACGTGCACAGTTTATGTGCATGCTAACAGTCGGTGTGCACACTAACAATCTGCATGTATGCCAACAGTCTGTGTGCATGCCAACAGTATGTGTGCATGCCAAGAGCCTGTGTGCACTCTAACAGTCTGTGTGCACTCTAACAGTCTGTGTGCATGCTAACAGCCTGTGTGCACGCTAACAGTCTGTGTGCACTCTAACAGCCTGTGTGCACGCTAACAGTCTGTGTGCATGCTAATAGCCTGTGTGCACGCTAACAGTCTGTGTGCATGCTAATAGCCTGTGTGCACGCTAACAGTCTGTGTGCATGCTAACAGTCTGTGTGCATGCTAATACCCTGTGTGCACTCTAACAGTCTGTGTGCATGCTAATAGCCTGTGTGCACGCTAACAGTCTGTGTGCATGCTAATAGCCTGTGTGCACGCTAACAGTCTGTGTGCATGCTAATAGCCTATGTGCACGCTAACAGTCTGTGTGCATGCTAATAGCCTGTGTGCATCTTAACAGTCTGTGTGTATGCTAATAGCCTGTGTGCATCTTAACAGTCTGTGTGCATGCCAACAGTCTGTGTGCATGCTAATAGCCTGTGTGCACGCTAACAGTCTGTGTGCATGCTAATAGCCTGTGTGCACGCTAACAGTCTGTGTGCATGCTAATAGCCTGTGTGCACGCTAACAGTCTGTGTGCATGCTAATAGCCTGTGTGCAACAAACACGAGACTGACTGCCTGTGCGCTCCCACCCGCTTTGCCGCGGTGGGGAGCATTCTTCGGCTGCTCGGAGCCTTTCCCCTGGAATCCGATGCTCTGAGCCTCCGCTTTGATACTGTTCCCTCTCGAATCCCATCGCTAAGCAGCCGGCACTCAGGGGTTGTCCACGTTCATGCTCCTTCCTGCCGCGTCTCGAACCCTGCACACCGCGCCCCCTGAGCTCCAATGTGCCGTCAAAGCGATCACACCTTTAAAGAGCAAGTTCATGTCTGACATCGGCTTGTGCGCCGGTTTCTAAAACGTGGATCGCCGAGACGAGGCGTTATTTATTCGCCCCGCATTCACGATTTGTGACCCAACTTCGTTCTTTCAAATGGAGGCATGGGGCTTAGGACAGGCTAGAAACATTTCCCGGAAAGTCCTACAATTCTCTTTCTCTCTCTCTCTTTTTTAAAAAAAAAAATATGTTTTTTTTAATTGATGTCAGAGAGGAAGAGAGAGAGAGAGAGAGAGAGAGAAACATCTATGCTGAGAGAGAATCCATCAGCTGCCTCCTGCACGCCCCCTACTGAAGATCGAGCCTGCAACCTGGGCATGTGCCCTGACCAGGAATCGAACCCTGACCTCCTGGTTCATAGGTCGATAGGTCGACGCTCAACTACTGAGCCACGCCGGCCGGGCACACACAGGAGTTGCCACGCATCCCCCCTGCGTGTGCCCCCTGCCAGGTGGGGTCCAGTTCTGCCAGCCCCCTCTGCTGTGGTCCTGGCCAGGATGGGAGAAGGGTTCCCACCCTGACCTGGGCCCCAGGCGGCCAGGGGGCTCGTAGTCTTGCCGCCACGGCCCGAGGGGACCCTGGGAAGACCACAGTCAGGGACCAGGGCCTCTCCCAGGGTCTGGCGGCCCGGGTTGAGCCAGGCCATCTGAGTGCACGTCCTATGTCATTACCCCGTCAAATTATCCCCATGCCGGGCCTGGGGCTGGGGCTCACTTTCCCGCTGCTGGCAGCCCCGCAGTCTCACATGGGTGATTACAAAGGGAGCTCGAGGTTGCCGAGGAGACACGCTGCCCACAAAGTGTGGGAACCACTTATCCCCCCAAAATGAAGGGGGAGGGGGGAGTGGGAATCTCAGGCATCAGTGATGGCACGTGATTGGCCCTGAACCCACTTTCTTCCCTTCTTTTTTCCTTCTTTTTGGAATTTTATCTTGATCTGAACAGGAGCACGTCCATGGGCCACGTTAGTGAGTAGGATTAAGAAGCAATGGGGCCCTGGCTGGCATGGCTCAGTGGTTGAGCATCAACCTATGAACCGGGAGGTCACGGGTCGATTCCCGGTCAGGGCACCTGTGGGAGGCGACCGACGGATGCTGCTCTCTCACATTGATGTTTCTCTCTTTCTTTCTCTCTCTCAAAAAAAAAATTCAATTATACATACATACACATATATATAAATCAATGGGAACATTTTCACCAAAATGAGGGGATTTCCCTTGCAGAGGCAAGAGGGAAAATTCCAGAACTGAAGGAGAGACTGAGGGGATGGCTAGAGATCCTTCTAGACTTTTTCGTTGTTGTTAATCCTCATCGAAAGATATTTTCCCCATTGATTTCTAGAGAGAGTGGGAGGGAGAGAGAGAGGGAGAGAGAGAGAGAGAGAGAGAGAGAGAGAGAGAGAGAGAGAGAGAGAGAAACATGGAATACCACAGGTCACCTATCTCCTTCGAGGTGGCCAGGGACCCCAGAGGGTCCCTCCCTCCCTCCCTCCCTCCCTGTTCCCTTCCCCTCTCCTCTCTCCCCCCCCCCCCCCCGTTCTCCCTCCCTCTGTCTCCAGTTGGGCCTGCTGACGTCAGTGAGAGTTGTCCTGCCTAAGTGGCCTTGGCCTCGGGCCTGGAAAGCGTCCCTGCGGGCGGGCGGCGTGGGCTGGAGGCTGAGGCCCCGATAATTGGACCGTCGGAGCCCAAACGCCCGTTTCCAAAACCAGAGGGATGGATGGCTGCGTGTCTTGAGCTGTCATCTCAGCCCCACGGCAAAGAGATGCCTCGCTCAGCACCGTGAGGGCTCCCCCGCCTCTAATCACACCCAGGGGGGCGGCCGGCAGGGAGGAAGCCGGGCCGGGAAGGAGTGTGGGCCCCACAGACTGTCCTCCTCAGTAAGGGATGTGGAACGAAGCGTTCTGCAATGACTTTTAAAAAAAAATAAATATTTTTATTGATCTCAGAGAGGAAGGGAGAGGGAGAGAGAGATGGAAACATCCATGACGGGAGAGAATCATGGATCGGCTGCCTCCTGCGCGCCCCCCACTGGGGATCGAGCCCACAACCCGGGCCTGTGCCCTTGACCAGAATCGAACCTGGAACCCTTCAGTTCACAGGCCGATGCTCTATCCACTGAGCCACACCAGCTAGGGCTGCAATGACCTTTTAAATTTGTTTTCTTTCTTTAAAAAACGTCTGGCCCATTGGTGAACATTTCGTATTATATAATGGCTTTTAGAGATTTGAAACTTGTATCTATCTATCATCTATCTACCTACCTACCTACCTACCTACCTATCACCTATCATCCATCTATTATCTATCATCTATCTATCGACCAATCATCCATCTATGTACCTACCTGTCTACCACCTGTTTCTTAGACCAGTGGTCGGCAAACTGAGGCTCGCGAGCCACATGTGGCTCTTTGGCCCCTTGAGTGTGGCTCTTCCACAAAATACCACGTGCGGGCGCGCACGTACAGTGCGATTGAAACTTCGTGGCCCATGCGCAGAAGTCGGTTTTCGGCTCTCAAAAGAAATTTCAATCGTTGTACTGTTGATATTTGGCTCTGTTGACTAATGAGTTTGCCGACCACAGTCTTAGACTTTTATGTTATAATATCTAATGACTTGAAATGTGTGTGTGTGTGTGTGTGTGTGTGTGTGTGTGTGTATATATATATATATATATATATTTAATTCTTTAATTTATATACAATAAAATTAACGCTTCTTGGCGATCAGTTCTGTGAGTTTTTACATATGCATAGATTCTATTTTTAAATATATATTTTTATTGATTTCAGAGAGGAAGGGAGGGGGGAGAGAGAGAGAGAGAGAAACATCTATGATGAGAGAGATTCCTGGATCAGCTGCCTCCTGCACGCCCCCTCCTGGGGATGGAGCCAGCAACCAGGGCCTGTGCCCTGACCAGGAATCGAACCGTGACCTCCTGGTTCCTACATGGATGCTCAACCACTGAGCCATGCTGGCCGGGTGGGGGAGGTTCTTTTTTTTACCTTCTTAGCAGGACCCAAGTGCGGGGAGTGGCACCCTCGGGCTCACAAGGCCAAGGTTGGAAGTCGCCATGGTAACGGGGCCTGGCTGAGGGGCCCGCTCCCGCCCAGCCCTGGCCTATCTCTCGGGGATCCTCTGTAGATGCCGGACATCTGGATTTTTAAGGACAATCTCTTGGTTCCTTAATTTTAAAAAATGGATTTTTAGAGAGAGAGGAAGGGAGAGGGAGAGAAACATGGATGTGAGCGTGAAACATGGATCAGCTGCCTCCTACCAGGGATGGAGCCTGCAACCACAGCATGTGCCCTGACCGGGAATCGAACTGGCCACCTTTCTGTGGACGGGACGATGTTCAACCACGGAGCCACACCGGCCGGGCAATAAACATACGTTAAAAAAAAAAAAAGATTGTCCAGTTGAACCCCCATCCAGTGCAGGACCCCCCTCTCCCATAACACTATTGTACCCCCATCCCTCCACCCACTAGGTCAGCCCCTGCTCTCCCCGCTTCCTGGGGCCGGGGGCGGGGGGCTCTCTGTTTTTTCCCAGCCCAGGAATGGAGGCCTGGCTGCCCAAGGTTGCGGGGTTCAGAAGGGGACCCCGAGCACGCTGCAGCCTGGAGAGCAGGGCGCACAGAGGCGCTGCCGGGGCCAGGTGGGCCCCCGCCCCGCAGAGCCGCGTCAGAGGCCATCGCGCAGGCCTGCGGGCTGCCGACGCCGAACATCTGGAGCTCTGGGCAGGCCCCCAGGACGCCAGGGCGCTGTGCTTCCCACCTGGACGTCTGCCCTCGTGGAAGCCCAGCGCTGACCCGGGAGACGGAGCACCTGGCGGGGTGCAGCCCACTTCCTGGAGGGGGAGAGGGGAGGCAGAGGCTATCCGGTCTGTTCCGGGTCTTTCTAAGCTTTGGGGTAACCCTGACAGCCCCGTGGCGGCTGCTGGGCACAGTGTCCGTGCCTTTCTCCTGGGTCATCAGCGACAGGGCAGCTGCTGGTGGACGTGCCTGGGGTCTGAGAGGAGAAAGCAGAGCTCCTTGCTTGTGTGCATGAAGGAGGAAACCCACTTCCCTTTTAAATTATGTATATATATATTTTAAACAAGAGCATTTGCGGGAAGTTTTATTTTATTATAATATATTTTATTGATTTTTTACAGAGAGGAAGGGAGAGGGATAGAGAGCTAGAAACATCGATGGGAGAGAAACATCCATCAGCTGCCTCCTGCTCACCCCCTACTGGGTATGTGCCCGCAACCAAGGTACATGCCCTTGACCGGAATCGAACCTGGGACCTTTCAGTCCTCAGGCCGACACTCTATCCACTGAGCCAAACCGGTGAGGGCTTAAAATTATATTTTTATTGATTTCAGAGAGGAAGGGAGAGGGAGATGGAAACATCAGTGATGAGAGGGAATCATGGATCGGCTGCCTCCTGCATGCCCCACACTGGGGATCGAGCCCGCAACCCTGGGCATGTGCCCTGACCGGGAATCGAACCCGGGACCCTTCAGTCCGCAGGCCGACACTCTAGCCGCTGAACCACACCAGCTGGGACAGAAATCCACGTCTTTCCATTCTGACTCTCTTCCCACTGACAAAAAACTGAGGGTTACTATGGAGGGTCTGACTCCCAGAGATCCGTGTGTGTGTGAGTGTGTGTGTGTGTGTGTAGTTACTGCTTTAAGCAGCAGCAAAACTATGCCAACCCCCCATTTCTTTTAGGCAACAGAGTGTAATTAATTATTAATGATTATTATTTTCTTTAGAAAGAGAAGAAGGGAGCTCGGCCGGTGTGGCTCAGTGGTTGAGCGTTGACCTCTGAACCAGGAGGTCAGGGTTCGATTCCCGGTGAGGGCACAGGCCCGGGTTGCAGGCTCGATCCCCAGTGTGGGGCGTGCAGGAGGCAGCCGATTCATGATTCTCTCTCATCATTGATGTTTCTCTCTCTCCCCCTCTCCCTCTCCCTTCCTCTCTGAAGTCCATAAAAATATATTAAAAAAGGAAATGTTTGGAGTCTCAGGGACTTCACTATAGAGCAAAACCGCCCCCCCTTCTCCGCCTTCCCTCTCAGGTGTGTGCAGACCCCCACTTCCCAGTCTGGGCGGGCCAGACACCCAGGGCAGCGCCCCCCGGGAAGCGAGTCGTTCTCCAAATGGGGTTTTTATGCGCCCCGCGCGGCCCAGCGCGCCGGGGGCTGCGGGAGAGGAAGTGGAGAGGGTTTGCTTCTCGGGGAGACCAGGCATCTCCGAGTTCGTTTTTATGGTTTCCCTCTTTTTTAATTCAATTAGCTGGGGAGCGGGGTTGGGTCGGCAGCTGCACGGTTCGTGAGTCACTTGAATTCCCAGCTCTGCGCTGCCTGACGGAGGCAAGGAATGTTGAACGTTTCAGAGCTGCATGATTATTGTTTATCATCATCATCATTATTATTAATTTTTTTAGATCTGGCCCTGGAACAGATGGCTCTGTACCATCCAGGTTTGAACAGTAGGCCCCGAGGTCTGTCAGTAAGAAGGCAGTTTGAGGTGTCCTAGACTGGGAGGATTTAAAGCAAAATGAAGGGCCCGAGGCCAGTGTGGCTCAGTGGATAGAGCGTCAGCCTGGGAACCGAAGGGTCCCGGGTTCGAGGCCTGGTCAAGGGCACGTACTTCGGTTGCAGGCTCGATCCCCGGCCCTGGTTGGGGCGTGTGCAGGAGGCCACTAATCAATGTGTCTCTCTCACATCCATGTTTCTCTCTCTGTCTCTCACCTCCCTTCCATCCCTACCACTCTCTCTAAAAATCAATGGGAGCCCTGACCGGTTTGGCTCAATGGATAGAGCGTCGGCCTGCAGACTCAAAGGTTCCAGGTTCGATTCCGGTCAAGGGCATGTACCTTGGTTGCAGGCACATCCCCAGTGGGGTGTGTGCAGGAGGCAGCTGACCGATGTTTCTCTCTCATCAGTGTTTCTACCTCTCTCTCCCTCTCCCTTCCTCTCTGTAAAAAGTCAATAAAATATATTAAAAAAAATAAAAATCCATGGGAAACTGTCTTTGCATGAGGATTCACAGAAATAAAAAATAAACCGACCTGGGCCCTCTGTTCTGGCCACAGGGACAAATATTTAAATGGAGACTGTTCTGGAGCGTTCTAAGAGCTGCCGTGAATGCGGACTGCGCTTTTCTGGGTACATACCTCCACACGGCGGATGTGAGCTGCGTATGGAGCGCCTGCCGTATGTGAGGCAGGCAGATGCGTCAGACAGGAACCGACGTGCTGGGGAACTCTATACATGATTCATAACCAGCGCTCCCAGGGGTGCAGAGGGGCGAGCCCCATGCTTTGCAGCGTTTGGCCAATGCCTGTGGTGTAAACACTCCTGCCAACTAGACATCACTGCGCTGGGAATTGGGAGGAGAGGGGCCGCGGCACGTGTTACATGGTGTTTCCACCCCATAAGCCCGGTATAGATGATACATAGACATAAATTCATACAATCATAAAATAGGGTAAATTAATCAGGAAGTGACGAGTCGGAGGAGGGGTGTTTTTAAAAAAAATATATGTTTTGATTTCAGAGAGGGGAAGGGAGAGGGAGAGGGAGAGAGAAACATCCATGATGAGAGAGGATCATGGATCGGCTGCCTCCCGCATGGCCCCTACTGGGGATGGAGCCCGCAGCCCGGGCATGTGCCCTTGACCGGGAATCGAACCGGGACCTCCTGGTTCATAGGTCGACACTCAACCATTGAGCCACACCGACTGGGCAAGTCTGATGAGTCTTTTTTATTTTAATATATTTTATTGATTTTTTTACAGAGAGGAAGGGAGAGGGATAGAGTTAGAAACATCGATGAGAGAGAAACATGGATCAGCTGCCTCCTGCACACCTCCCCACTGGGGATGTGCCCGCAGCCAAGGTACATGCCCTTGACAGGAATCGAACCTGGGACCTTTGAGTCCGCAGGCCGACGCTCTATCCACTGAGCCACACCAGCTAGGGCTTGATGACTCTTGAGTATCCACTTCCTGGTTGCCAAGTCAGCTGGCCTTGGAGCCCGTCGCTGAGCCTCAGACCAGCCTGGCTCCCTCCCGGGGGCACGCCCACCATCGCTCCACCCGGGAGGCTGGCCGTCCACGGGAGAAGGCCGGGAGGCGAGGGGCCGGCAGCAGGGGAGGCCTCCGCACCCCGGACTGGCCTCTGACGGACTGGGCGGGCCCTTCTGGCAGCCCCCGGACGGGCAGGCCGTGTGGGGGCGGCCGTGGGCCGGGCAGCTGCGGGCCCTCCCGGGAGGGCGGTGCTGTCATGGACTTGGCCGGGCGGCCCGGGCCCAGATGCTGACCTCACGCCTGCGTGCTGGACGCGTCCGGACCGAAACAACGAGCAAGACCGACGACAGGGCAGAAGAGATCAGAAAGGGGTTGGATCCCCTCGCACCCCTGCATTCCAGGCGGGGGGGTCCCCTCCTCCCTGAGCCCCCCAATTATCACAGTCCTTTTCTGGGTGTCTAAGAAAATATAAGCCAGCCCGGCCGGCGTGGCTCAGTGGTTGAGCGTCGACCTAGGACCCAGAAGGTCACGGTTCCATTCCCGGTCAGGGCACATGCCCGGGTTGTGGGCTCCATCCCCAGTGAGGGGGCGTGCAGGAGGCAGCCGATCCATGATTCTCTCTCATCATGGATGTTTCTATCCCTCCCTCTCCCTTCCTCTCTGAAATCAATAAAAATGTATATATTTTTTGTTTTTTTTTAAAGAATCTAGGCATATGTAAAAACTCACAAAGATCTCCTGACCTCCTGGCTCACGGGTCGATGCTCAACCACTGAGCCACGCCAGCCGGGCTACTGCACTTTGAAAGGGGGATTTCTCAGGTCTCCAGGGAGGGGTGGCCTGGGCCTCGGGCCCGTGCCCTGGGAGAGGGGAGGCCGGGGCCGGGGGGCCGGTCCGTCCATGTCCACTCTCACGCTCCCGGTCTGCAGGGCGGCCTGTGCGGAGCCTGAGTGGCGAGGCGCTGCCCCGTGCCCAGCCCTGTGCCTGCCTCCGAGAGCACAGGCCGCGTGGTCGGGACGTGGGGGACGTGGGGCGGGAAGGGGCCGTGCTGGTGGGCTCCCTGCCCGGGCACACGGGGCCCCAGGCCGGAGCCAGGCCGCCCGCCGTCTGCCTCCCAGATGGGGAACACCCAGACCGCGGGATCCTCTTCATTCCCGCCTCCTTCTTTTAAATCCTCACCTGAGGGCATTTTCCCGTTGACGTTTAGAGAGAGAGAGAGAAAGACAGAAACATCGATGTGAGAGAGACACATGGATGGGTCGCCTCCTGCACGGGGGCCCCCCCAGACCAGGGCTGGGGATCGAGCCTGCCACCCGGGTACACGCCCTTGACCAGAGTTGAACTTGGGGCCTCTCAGTCTGCAGGCCGATGCACTTTCCACTGAGCCACATCGGCTAGGGCCCAGCCTCCTCTTAATCTGCTAATATCACACGTCCCCCCCCTAAGTGCGCCGGGCTCCCTCTCGCCTGCTCCGGGGCTGTCTCGGGCTGTGTGTCTCTCGCTGTCTCTGTGTCTCTTTTCCTCTCTGCTTCCCTCTGTCACTGTGTCCTCCATGCTTCTCTCTCTCCCCCCTCCCTCCTTTCTCTCTCTCTCTGCCTCTCTCTCATCACCCCGCCCGGTCTCCCCGGGTCAGCTGCGAAGAGTTAGGCTCGGCCGCGGGTGTCCCCAGTGGCACGGAATGACTTGGTGTCCGTGGGAGAGCGGGCCGGGTTTCTTCCTTATTCACCCAACAGCACACGCCCGGGGGCTCCCGGGGGGGGGGGGGGCGCACCCTCCTTTCGGAGTCTCCACTCCCACCTGAGTCGGACGGTGCGTTTTTACTTTTGGGACAGCTCGGCCCCCACCTGCTCCTTCCCCTGATGGTGCTAATGGGAACCCCCGACCCATGCCGCCCCCTCCCCCCCCGGCCCCCAGATAAAGGGGCCGATTGGGAGGCTCAGAGAGGACCCTCCAGCAATGGGCAGGGCCCATGGGTTACGCCCCAGCCCCAGTGACCGCTGGCCTCTGCCCAGCCTTCCGACCGCACCTTCCCATTTATTTGTTTTGGTTTATTTAAAAAAAAATACAATTTTATTGATTTCAGAGAGGGAGGGAGAGGAGAGAGAGAGAGAGAAACATCCATGACGAGAGAGAGTCATGGATCGGCTGCCTCCTGCACGCCCCCTACTGGGGACCGAGCCCACAACCTGGGCATGTGCCCTGACCGGGAATCGATCTGTGACCTCCTGGCTCCTAGGTTGATGCTCAACCACGGAGCCACGCCCCTTTTCCTTTTAACCACCTACTGTGGTATCTCCAAAGAAAGAGCAACTTCTTTAAAAAAAAAAAAAAAATATTTTATTGATTTTTTTACAGAGAGGAAGGAAGAGGGATAGAGAGTTAGAAACATCGATGAGAGAGAAGCATCGATCAGCTGCCTCCTGCACACCCCCTACTCGGGATGTGCCCGCAACCAAGGTACATGCCCTTGACTGGAATTGAACCTGGGACCCTTCAGTCCGCGGGCCGACGCTCTATCCACTGAGCCACACCAGTTAGGCCCTAACGGTTAGGGCAAGAGCAACTTCTTAATGGAAAAAAGCTGGGAGGGAGGGGGGTGCGCTGGGAGCACCTCCAGGCTTACATAAGCCACATTCCTGCCGCGTAAACATCTTGGCAAACCAGAGACGGAGGCCCAGCCATCCCACACTGCTGGCCGGGACCAAACCCGGGATCATATATATATATATATACACACACACACACGTATATATGTATTTTTCCCCCAAAAAAATCCTGTTGATGGTAACATTTTTCTGTCCAGAAACAAGTCATTAGTTTGGACGAAGGGATCCAAATACATCTGCTCAGCTCCCCAAAGCGGTGGTGGAAAATATTACCCAGAGAAAACCGGAGGCGGACGAGTGGAGAGGCGGGATTTCTCAGGAGTGGGACGCGGGGGCATGGCACAGGCGTCTCACAAAGTGCCTCTCGGCGCAACGCTGCAAACCCCGAGCCAAAGTCATATCCCGATAAAAACCAATATTCATAGTTTCTGAACCACACACAATATTAGTATTTTTCCCCCCTTCAAGTTCCTGCAGGTCATCATCCACGAGAAACGGCCCCTTTTCTTCAAAAAGTCTGAACGGACCAATTATGAAGAAGCCATAAAGTTGTTAGAGCCCCCCAGTACCCCCAAAAGGCATGAAACCCAAATGGTTTCCTGGGGGAATGATAGCAGACCTTAAAATCAGACAATACCAGTGTTAGCGACGTAAGCTATTCTGGAACACAGAGAGAGAAAACTTCCCATTATTGATGAAGCCGAGACTTTCACCCCTTTGAAAATTTGACAAACGTTGTACAAAACATTACAACTAGAGACCCACCTCCCTCATTCATACTGATATGAAAATGTTAAAGAAAAATGCTGCCCAATGGAATCCAACAACCGATGAAAGAGAACGCGCTGTGAGCAAACAGCGTTTGTGGCCGGAATGCAGTGTGGTTCCATTCTGAAAACCCAGCAATACGATTCCGCATGTTACCAGAGCAAAGGGTAAACATCACACGATCGTTGGAGAAGTACGGCTCTCGTTTGCGCTAAAAATCCTTTTCCATCGAAACTAGAACCAAGACAAAGATGCCCACCATCACCTAAATGGTATCAAGTTGTGTCGGAAGTATGAGGCAAAGCAACCAAACAAGGAAATCATTGCAAACAGAAGAATTTTTTGGGGAAAGGAAATAGCAAAAAAAGCTACCTCTGTGTAAACAAGATGATCATATATTGGAAAAGCTCCCCAAAATTGACGTGACAAGGAACACACACCATCACAGAATTCAGTACAGTTGCAGGTTATACAAATCAACACGCAAGAGCTAGGGGCCTACAGTTCTACGAGGAAACAAGGAAAAACCTCATCCAAAGGAGGGAGAAAAAGCAAATCGTGGGTGTGAACTTAGTGAGACATAACCCAAGTCTACTCCAGGAAAAAGACGAAACTTCTGTAAAAGACACAGAGGTATACGCGAGAAAGGGAGAGATATACCATGTTCATGGATACCAAGAAATGGGTCCTGGAGCAACTGAGTATATTATTTTAGACCCTCCCCAACGAAACAGTCAGAAAAAAAGGCAAATGACTCCTTAAAATTTGGACAAAAGGCAGGAACAGACCTAAGAGACTATCGGCATGGCAATACGCACCTGAAAATACAGTTTGCACAATCAGCCTTGAGAGAAATGCGGGTGAAAGCCCCATGAAGCTGTCACTGCCCGTGTTCACAGAGTTTCAGATTCTTTGTGTCCGGAGACACAGGGAAGGAGCGCTGGTTACAATCTCCAGTGGTCAGACGGCTTTCCCGTGTGTAAGGCCGCGCTTGCCTGCTGCCCTAAGACAATCCCCCTAAAACTTGGGAGAGCTGGCGGCCTTAGGTTGTATTCCCCCAGGCAACTAACTGCAGGCTGGCGCTGGGGAAACCAACGCCCCCTTCAGGTAGGGAGGCGATCCTGCAAGCGAGGTTCCCAACCAGCAGCATCCCTGGCACCTGGGCACTTGCTAGAACTTTCCTTGTTTTGAGGCAGACCATTCAGAGACCCAATTTCCCACTTCTTCGTACGTTTTGAAGGGCTGCTCAGAAAGTGCGTGTGCCATCGATCAGAACAAGTGGTCATCTGAAGGAGGGAGGTCTGGTGAATGCGGCGGGTGGGTTAATACTTCCCAGGCAAGATCTTTTAACGTGTCTTTAACTGGTGTTGAAGTGTGTGATGGTGCGTCATCATGAAGCAAAATTACTTTGCTGTGTCTTCTGGCCCATTCTGTTCGTGCTTCAAATTGATTCTTTGTTGTCGGTAGCGATCAGTATTATCGGTTTCCCCTGGTTTTAGAAGCTCATAATTCACCACACCTTCCTGATCCCACCAAACGCAGAGCATTGTCTTCTTTCCGAAGCGATTTGGCCTTGCAGTCGATGTTGATGGTTGACCTGGATCAACCCATGATTTTGTGCGTTTGGGATTCTCAAAATAAATCCACTTTTCATCGCCAGTCACAATTCGATGCAAAAAAGACTTTCTTTTGTGCCGTTGAAGCAACATTTTACTGATGACTTTTCGGTTTTCCATTTGTCTTTCATTCAGTTGATGTGGCACCCATTTTCCTTCCTTTAAAATCTTTCCCATTGCTTGTAAACTGTTGGAAATTGTTTGCTGAGCAACGTTTAATCTTTCTGCAAGTTGTTTTTGAGTTTGACAGGCATCTTCATCCAATAATGCTTGTAACTGTTGGTCTTCAAACTTTTTCTGTTGACCTGGACGTTCTTTGTCTTTCACATCGAAATCATCACTTTTAAAGCGTTTAAACCAGCGTTCACAAGTATCTTGAGATGGAGCATGTTCACCATAAGCTTCCCGAAGTATACGATACCTTTCAGCAGCACTTTTCTTCAAAATAAAGTAATGAATTAAAACTTCCCGCAAATGCTCTTTTTTTGGACACGAAATTCGACATTTTTAAGCGTAAAAATATCTATGATGTTAACACCTTCAGAAAATTCGACATAGGAAGTTTAGAAGCTTGTTGCCAATACAACAAAATAGCATACATATCAAATCGCATATATGGCAACATATGTGTAACTCCATCTAGTGAAAAGGATCCGCATTATTAACCGGTACACCTGGTAATCCTCACCTGAGGATATTTTATTTTTTATTTTTTTTCCAATTTTTTTTATTAAGGTATTATATATGTACATTTCTTACCATTGCCCCCCGCCCCCGAGGATATTTTTTCATTGATTTTTAGAGAGAGTGGAAGGGAGAGAGACACAGAGAGAGAGAGAGAGAGAGAGACATCGATGTGAGAGAGACACATTGGTTGGTTGCCTTTGCACATGCCCAACCAGGGCTGGGAATTGAGCCTGCAACCAAGGTACATGCCCTTGACCAGAATCGAACCCCAGACAATTTGGTCTGCAGGCCAACACTCTATCCACTGAGCCACACCGGCTGGGGCAGAAATGCACATTTTTTTTTTTTTTTTTTTACCTAAACCGGCTGCATCAGAAAGGCAGGGGTGCCGCCCCACAGTCTGTGCTTGCACAAGCCCTCCATGCCTGCTGGAGTTTGAGAGCCCCTGAGGGGGACCGAGGCCGCCCCTTGTCCACAGTCCCCACCACGCCCTGATGCCTCTCCCTCATGTAAAGTCAGTGCCAATTCTGTCGGCTCTGAGGGTGACCTCCGGCCTCTCAGCTGGCGGTGGGGGAATTCCCTGGCGGTCAGAGGCCCTCAGCTGGGGCGGCCGGCTGCCAGGTGAGCGTCCCCTTCTCTGCGAGCAGCACGGGGTGGGGGGGTGGGGGGGGGTGGAGGAAGCTAGGGCCTCTGGGCCGGGCTGTAAAGCCGCGGGTGACTGAGCAGCACCAGGCCCCACGCACGCACGCACCCTGACCCGAGAGGCGGCGCAGGGAGGCGTGCGAGGAAGTGGGACGGGGGGGACCCGCAATCAGCAGCGCCTGGATCTAGTCACTTTAATCACCCCGGGCCCCTTCTCCCCGCCGTGGGCCTGGCTCCACAGCTGTGAGCGGTGATGTGTGTGTTTATGTGTTTCCGACGTGTGTCCTGATGCGTGCATTTTTGCTGTTTCAGAAGACACCACCCCTGCGCTGGCCGGTGTGGCTCAGCGCACAGAGCGTCGGCCTGCGGACCGAAGGGTCCCCATTCGATGCGGGTCGAGGGCGCGTACCTCGGTGGCAGGCTCCTCCCCAGCCCGGGGCCGTGGTCAGGGCTCGGGCAGGAGGCCACCCATCATGTGTCTCTCTCACATCGATGTTTCTCTCTGTCTCTCCCTCTCCCTGAAAGTCAATGGGAAAGATCCTTGGGCGAGGATGCACAGCAGCAGCAGAAAAAGCAGTTGCGTAGACACAGCAGCTGTGGCCACAGATGGCTTCCCGGGGCCCATCCATGACCGTCCTTGTGGGCTTGGGCCTCTGCCCAGTGGCCGTGGCCTGAGAGGAGGGGTTGGCTCTGCCTCTGAGAGCCCCCCAGCCTCCCTCCCCGCTCCCCCGCTTTCTGGGTCAGAAGCCCAGGGCCACTTGCCCGCGATCCAGCCCTCTGGGTGCCTCTGAGAGCGGAGGGGGTGGAGGTGGGGGCCCTGAGCCTCCATGTCAGTCCTGGATCCCCACGTGTAAAAGCAAATCGGAGCTGCAGACGCGGGCATGTTTCGCCGACAGAGCCTGAGGACCCCGTGTCCTGCGAGCGAGCCAAAACCCCTCCTCGGGGGAGCTCCCCAACTGCTTGGCTCGCATTCCTTTCCTTCCTCCTGCGTGGGGTTTCCGGTGGGGCCCCGGGCCGCCTGGGCCGGCGGGAGAGCTTGGGAAAGCAGATGTGGATGGGGGCTCCGGGCCCGCCGGCTTCCGGGGATGATTCTGGGAAGCTCGCCCGGATGCCCAGGGAGAGAGCGAGACCCCCAGGAACAAGGGTGGGAGGGGGGGTGTCCCAGGCTGGCGGGCCGCTGCATGGATGCCCTGCACACGAGGGGCCTCACTTTCAGAGCCTTTTAAAGGAGGCACTGGGCCCGGCCGGTGTGGCTCAGGGGTTGAGCGAGGCCCATAAACCAGGAGGTCAGGGTTCGATTCTGGTCCAGGGCACATGCCCAGGTTGTGGGCTCGATTCCCAGTAGGGGGCGTGCAGGAGGCAGCTGATTCATGATTCTCATCCCTGATGTTTCTCTCTCTCTCTCTCTCTCTCTCTCTCTCTCTCTCTCTCTCTCTCTTGCTTCCTCTCAAGAGGACCTGCTCAGATTGGCTCAGTGGCTAGAGCATCGGCCTGCGGACCAAAGGGTCCCGGGTTCGATTCCAGTCAAGGGCACGTACCTGGGTTGCAGGCTCCTCCCGGGCCCGGGCCCTGGTCGGGGCGCATGCAGGAGGCCACCCATCGATGTGTTTCTCTCTCATCGATGTTTCTCTCAGTCTCTCCCTCTCTCTTCCACTCTCCCTAAACATCAATGGGAAAATATCCCCGGGCGAGGATCAAAAAAGAAGAAGAAGGAAGAGAGAGGCTGCCTGGCCTGGAATCAGCCCCGTGTGCGTCTCCTCTCACCCACGGCGCTGCGAGGCTTCCCACATGCCATTCGCACAGCGAAACCGCCTCCACCACGTGTCGATACCCCTCCCGCCCGGATCGCCCGTGACTCAGGCGTCCTGGCATCTCTGTGTGACTGAGACGGGGGCCCCGTTCTCCCCACGGAAGGGTGAGTCACTTACATCAATGAGGGTGCCAGCGGCTCCAGGAAGCAGAGGCCGTGCGTCTCGGAGCCGGAGCCTGAGAACTGAAACGCACCCGGGCCGAAGCACATCGCGCCCCACGGCACCACACACCGTGCCACCCGCCCACCCCCACCGGCAACGTCCACAATGAACAATGAATGGGGAGGAAGGCCTCTTCCCAGCCAACCGGCGTGGCACCCTCACAGCTTCATTCATCGGAGAGTCATCCACTCATTCATTCATTCATTCACTCCCCAACCTGACCCGACTCTCCAGCTCCGCCCCTCCCCAAGCCCTCCCTCTACGTCTTTTCCTTTTAAATCTATTTTTTTATTGATTTCAGAGAGGAAGGGAGAGGGGGGAGAGAGAGAGACATCCATGATGAGAGAGAGTCAGGGATCGGCTGCCTCCTGCACGCCCCACACTGGGGATGGAGCCCGCAACCCGGGCATGGGCCCTGACTGGGAATCGAACCCTGACCTCCTGGTTCAGAGGTCGATGCTCAGCCACAGAGCCACACCATCCGGGCTCTGCATCTATCTTTTCTTTTTAAAAAAAAATATATTTTATTGAGTTTTTTACAGAGAGAAAGGGAGAGGGATAGAGAGTTAGAAACATCGATTAGCTGCCTCCTGCACACCCCCTACTGGGGATGTGCCCGCCAACCAAGGTACATGCCCTTGGCCGGAATCGAACCTGGGACCCTTCAGTCCGCAGGCCGACGCTCTATCCACTGAGCCACACCAGCCGGGCCCTGCATCCATCTTTTAAAGCTACCTTCCCAAAGATGGCGTCTACACTTCAAGGTGAACTTCCAGGGGTGTTTTCTCGAGAATTTCACAACCCGGGGACGGCAGGCCTGTGCCCGCTGGGACGGCGAGGACGGCGGTTTTGTGCCTTCCACGCAGTTTTTTTATCTTATCAGAAAAATGTGGAAGAGAAAACACTAATATTTGTCAGGCGCCTACTCAGCATTTTTTCAGCGATTAGCTTGCTTCATTCTGCCGAGTCCCTGTGCTATAGCCACAGCTAGCCATCGCCAACGTGCCGTAACTCACAGGGCTGGCAACAGCCCTTTCCGGGAACTCACCGCCTCTGTCGGCTTGACAGGACCGGGGCGGGGACTTCAGGGACCCCCCACTTCATGGGGGAGGAAACAGAGGCACAGAGATGTCAGCTGACTCCAGGGGACGCTGGACCTTGGCCTCAGGCCTCAGACTCCGAGTCCAAGCTCTCGCCACGGTGGGCCATCCTTACCAAGTCGCCAGGTGGGGATTTGAACCCAGATCCTTCCGAGGCCACAGACCCCCTTCTCGGTCCTGCCAGGAGGCTGCTCTGATCAAGAAGGAGCCTCCTTGCCCGGCCGGGGGCGCTCCGTGGCTGAGCGTCGACCTAGGAACCAGGAGGTCTCAGTTCCCTTCCAGGTCAGGGCACAGGCCCGGGTTGCAGGCTCGATCCCCAGTGTGGGGCGTGCAGGAGGCGGCCGATCCGTGATTCTCTCTCATCATGGATGTTTCTCTCTCTCTTCTTCTCCCTTCCTCTCTGAAATCAATAAGAATATATTTAATAGAAAGAAAGAAAGAAAGAAATGATCCAGGCCAGGCAGGGGCAAAGACAGCTGCCCTGCATCTTCCCAGACAGGGCATGGTGTTTTCTCGAGAATTTCACAACCCGGGCTTGCCTGCCCTCTCCTTCCCTGGCCCCCCACCCTCTGCCGTCCATGGGGGCTCTTGTCTGGGCGCCTGTCTCCCGACCAGCCGGAGACAGCCTGGGTGTACCCCGCCTCCTGGCGCAGGGCCTCCTGGCCACCCGTACGCAGTTGTTGGGAGAATGAATGAAACGAGAAGCATGTACTGGGCAGAGGCCCTTAACCCCCGGGTCGCGGTCCATCGGTCTGACCTCTGTCTTCCCGTGGCCGGATCCGTCCTTCCGAGGACACCCCGGGGCCTCGGACGCTGACTCTGCGGTTTCGCCCTGGGCCGGGATAGCGCCGGCCTGGCCGGCGGCCACGGACTCTAGACACAGGACGCCAAGCATCCTGGGCATGGCTCTCCCATCCACTGTCTCCACAGCCCTTCCCCCTGCCCTCTGCGCCCCCCCGCGCCCCCCCCCCCCCCCAGACTTCCCATTGGGCTGGTGTCTCCTCTGACCGGCTCCCTGCTTTCACGCTCATTTCTCTCTCTCTCTCTCTTTTTAAATCTTTATTGTTGAAACTATTGCATATGCCCCCCCACCATTAACCCCTCCTGCCCACCCTGCCCCCTCGCCCCAGGCCCTCACCACCCAACTGTCTGTGTCCACGGGTCTGCATAGATGCATACAAGGTCTTGGGTTGGTTAGCTCCCAGCCACACACCCACCCTCCCCGCCTTCCCTCCGAGATCCCGCACTCCGTCCCACGTTCAAGTTCGTTTCTCCATCCATTCGGGCTCCAAGATCAGATGGGGCCGCCGATGTAAGATGAGCTAGAGGCCAGGTGGCTAGACTAGCTGCTCAGAGCCTGGGCCGCTGTGGACTCCTGGTCTGCAAGGCTACACGTGCTGATGTGAGAGGAAGAGTTTAAAAATATATGTTTAGCCCTGACGGGTCTCACTCAGTGGATAGAGCGTCGGCCTGCGGACTGAAGGGTCCCAGGTTCGATTCCGGTCAAGGGCATGTACCTTGGTTGCGGGCACATCCCCAGTGGGGGGTGTGCAGGAGGAAGCTGATCAATGTTTCTCTCTCATCGAAGTTTCTAACTCTCTATCCCTCTCCCTTCCTCTCTGTAAAAAAAAAATCAATAAAATATATGTAAAAAATAAAGATACATGTTTAGCCCAGCCGGTGGGGCTCAATGGTTGAGCGTTGACCTATGAACCAAGAGGTCAGGGTTCCATTCCCAGTCAAGGGCACATGCCCATGTTGCAGGCTCGATCCCCAGTGTGGGGCGTGCAGGAGGCAGCTGATCCATGATTCCCTCTCATCATGGATGTTTCTCTCTCTCTCTCTCGCCCTTTCCCTTCCTCTTTGAGATCAATAAGCATATATTTAAAAACTTAAAAAAAATAAATGCTGACCCAGCTCCTGTCCTGGGCCTCCCATGGGGACTCGGTTTCCCCTCACCTCCTGCCTCTGGGCCCCGGCGTCTGTCCGCCTCTCGAGCTGAGCGGACAGGCCGGGGCCGAAGGCAGCAGCGGGCACCTCGGGGCCGGGCCAGCTGAGGTGAGGCCGGGGCGGCTCAGGCCAGACGCCAGCAGGTGAGGCAGGTAGCGTGTGAGGACGGCTGCCCGGGACAGCCCTGTGGCGGGTGAGTCACCCCTGGGGAATCTTCTGGGTTATAAATAGGCTTGGCTGGCAAGGGATCTGGAAGGAAGACAATGGAGGCCCATTGTCCTTCCCGATAGGTGGTTGCTAAACCTCGAATAATCCTGGTATGTTGTTGCTAAACCGTGAATAAGGCCCTCGAGAGGATTCCAGTGTCCTGACAGCTGATGCCCTCCTGGCCCGGCACCGGGTGCCCAGCAGTGTGGCCTGGCTGCACCTACAGGTTGGCATTGACTGAGTCAGACACCCACCTGCAGAAAAGGGCAGGCACCTACCCCCCTGTTATGTCCTTTTTTCTCTTTGTTCATCCTCACCCGAGGATGTGTGTCCATGGCCTTTCAGAGAGCGGAAGGGAGGGGGAGAGACACCGAGAGAGAAACATCGATGGGAGAGAGACACACCGAGGGGAAAGGTTGCTTCCCGCACGCGCCCTGACCAGGATCAGGACTCGAGTCTGCCGCTGAGGAACGTGCCCTTGGCCGGAGTCAAACCCGGGACCCTGCAGGCTGCGGGCCTGTGCTCTATCCACTGAGCCACACCAGCTAGGGCTACGTTTCCCTGATTTAGATACGAATTGACAGGCTGAGACATTCCCTACCGGGGCGAAATGGCTCTAGTTCAACGGCTGTTTCAATGAAATACCCGTGTAACGTCTGCATACCTGGGGGTTTATTTCCCATGATGCCTCACAACCCATGCAAACCCACAAGCAAGGATCCGCCCCCCCCCCCCAACCACCCCCGCTTTCTCTCCTGATAGGGAAACCCATGGCTACAATGAGGTGTGGGCACTTCATCAAAGTCTAAAGAGGCCAGCCCGGCCGGCGTGGCTCCGTGGCTGAGCGTCGACCTAGGAACCAGGAGGCCACGGTTCGATTCCTGGTCAGGGCACATGCCCGGGTGGCGGGCTCGATCCCCAGTGGGGGGCGTGCAGGAGGCAGCCGATCCATGGTTCTCTCTCATCATGGATGCTTCTCTCTCCCTCTCTCCTTCTCCCTGCCTCTCTGAAACCAATAAAAATTATATTAAAAAATAAAATAAATCTCGACTCTTGTCTTCTGAAGATTCAGCGCTCCGAGCCTGCGCAGGAGAGGAGAAAGCGCAGGGGAGGGTTGGGGGGGCAGATGAGCCGTGAGCCTGAGTCGGGGACCCTGCCACCCCGAGACTCGGGCCCTCTCCTTTGCTTCCCAAGGCCTGGCTGGCTAGACACGTCCTCAGAAACCGCCCACGGCCCCGGCAGGAGCGCGAGGTGATGACTAAGCTGAGGGATGGAGCGAGCGAGGCCCTGTGTATACACCGAAGGGGAGAGTCAGAGAGAACAAAGGGTGTGAGTGAGAAATCCAGGAAACAGCCCGGGGGCCAGGTGCTGGTCCGGGGTCACGGCGCTCTCCCACGCCCCGTCAGCAGCTGCACGGCCCGTCTCCTGTGGCTGAAACGTCTCCGTGAAGGCGCCGGACCACACACGTGTCAGCCTGTGGGCCACACACACGGAGGTGCTGGTGTCGTGGAAAAGAGAGAAAGAAAAAAAAAAAGAGTCGATGATGCTCAACCTACCTAAGGCCCCGGGAACTCGCCTACGTTTCCCCGCCTCCCTTGCTGCTAAGTCAGGCCGCATGACCTATGACCTACTCTGGCCCGTGGGCTCTGAGCCCCGACGTGTGGGACCCGGGACAACATAGAGGGAGCCTGGATCCCTGAGTCACCCGGCGGATCTGCAGAAGGCAAAGACTGGCTCCCAGCTCGCATTGGAATTTACGTGAGCAGGAAATAATCCTGTGTTTATCACAGGGGTTCGTTTATTGCCCCCACATGGCATCTAGCCTCCTCTATCCTTTTTTTAAAAAAAATAATATTTTTTATTGATTTCAGAGAGGAAGGGAGAGGGAGAGAGAGATAGAAACGTCCATGAGGAGAGAGAACCATGGATCGGCTGCCTCCTGCGCGCCCCACTCTGGGGATCAAGCCCACAACCCGGGCATGTGCCCTTGACCGGAATCGAACCAGGGACCCTTCAGTTCGCAGGCTGATGCTCTGTCCACTGGCTCGGGCTAAGAGTGTTTTTTTTGCTTTCATTGGATATTCACCTATTCCATGAACGAGGCAGTTCGGTTTGGACATTTTCAAAGGGGTCGGGTCCATAAGACCAGATTGGAAAACAAAAAAAATCAGAGAGAGATTAACAGTTTTCCTTTGTAGAAAACAAATTGGAAAATGAGATTTCTTTACCACTCCACCAAAAATAATAAACACATACACCCAGAAGAACAAACTTACCCGGAAAAAAAAAGCAGGGTCTGCTGAGAAAATCATGAACGCTATTGAGGGAAATTAGATACGATATTAACAAAATAAACCATGCTAGCCCCTGGCCGGCGTGGCTCCGTGGTTGAGCGCCGACCTAGGAACCAGGAGGTCGAGGTTCGATTCCCGGTCAGGGGCACATGCCCGGGTTGTGGGCTCGATCCCCAGTAGGGGGCGTGCAGGAGGCAGCCGATCCATGATTCTCTCTCATCACGGATGTTTCCCTCTCCCGCTCCTTTCCTTTCTGAAATCGATAAAAAATAAATTTAAAAAATGTATGTAACTGACCAGTCCCTCACACCACGCATCAGGCTGCACGTTCGAGGACACGCCGGGCAGCATTGCTGGAATTGGCGGACGTGGGAGACATTTTGACGCGGGTCAGGAAAAACAGACGATGGTGGATTCCTAGTCTGAAATATCAGGTGGCCCTTTGCAAGGCTGAGGGGGGGGCCTGATACACCGCTGGGGGAAGATCCCCAGAGAGCTCTCCTAAAACGTAAGAGAGACGGCCTCCACCCAATACCTTCCCTGTGACGCGTTTGTGCACGCACCCCCCCCCCAACATGTATTATAAACCAAAGCACGAAAACCATTGTTTTTCTAAAGAGATACGAGAAACACCCATAAATAAAACGATTTCATCACGTTGTTATGGAACCGTCTTTATTAGATTTTCAGGACGATGAAGTAATACATGCCCGTGCTAAGTGAAACAAGACGAGGATGGCAAAGAAAATGTTACCCTTGCTGGACTTACTATTATTGTTGTTATTTTTTGCGTCATTTGTTTCTGATTTATGGGATTATTTTCATGCCAAGCGTGAGAGCAGTTGTAAAGGAAGTGGTAACACCTGGCAAGGCAGACCGTGGCTTTATAAAATGTTCTGGGGCGTTCTCAGATTGTCTTCCTTTCTATGACCCGTCAAATACGTTTGGCTCAGTTCCAAGGCACATCATAGGAATTCCATGTAGAACTGCATTTTATCGTGTTTTTGTGCAATTTTGTGTTCCTACCTAGGCGCATACACTGAGTGGCCAGATGATGATGATCTCTGAGCGCATAATAATCTGGCCACTCCGTGTATATCCTATATAATAAAGGGCTGATATGCAAATTGTCCCCTCGACTAGGAGTTTGACCAGCAAGCAGGCCTGCCAACTGCCCATGTCCCCTCTCCCTGGCCAGGCTGGCCGGACCCCACCCATGCACGAATTCATGCACCGGGCCTCTAATATATATATATATATATATATATATATATACACACACACACACACACACACACACTGAGTGGCCAGATTATTATGCGTTCAGAGATCATCATAATCTGGCCACTCTGTGTATGTCTTCCTAACATGGTTTGATTTCTTTAATGATGAGAGAGAATCATGGATCAGCTGCCTCCTGCATGCCCCCTACTGGGGATCGAGCCCACAACCCGGGCATGTGCCCTGAGTGGGAATCCAACCGTGACCTCCTGGTTCCTAGGGCGGCGCTCAACCCCTGAGCCACGCCGACCAGGCTCCTCCCAATACATGTAGAGTCACCCCATGTTCTATCAGTTCTGTTTCTTTGGGGGAGATCTCTTCCCGGTGGTTTTCTCTCTTCCCTCCCAACACGGGACGGGCTGCTCTGAGCAGCCACGACTGCCTGTCAGCCTGGAATTCCATTCACATCACCCCTTGTCTCTCCGCGGCGTTTCCTGTCCTGTATTTCCCGTCTCTCATTGTCTTTCTCTTTCTTTCCCGCTTTGCTCCCCACGGTGGACGGAAGGGAGAGTCCACGTGTTGGAATCGCTTTCCAGCGATGAGAGAAACACGAGCTGTCAACTAAAAAAATGCAGGAGAGAAAGAGTTCGCGGGGAAAGGGATGGTGGCCGCCGCCGAGATAAGGAGGGAGGATGTGGGGGGAAGGTCGTGGGGCTCACACAGGGCCGAGCTGGCTTTGGAGAGAGAATCGTCTCCCCCCCACCATCGGCGGGGAGAGACGAAAGACAGACTCTGTTGCTGGGAAGCGGGCAGGCTCGATCCTTCGGGCCAATCCCGGGGAACACGATTCAAGATGTGAAATAAAGTAGAAGGAACATTTAAAAAAAAAATGTTTAAAGTCTGCCTAAAGACGAGAGTTTGACAGTCAAAAAAGGCCAACTGATAATAACCTTGTGTGTTTCAACCCAGTGGTCGGCAAACTCATTAGTCAACAGAGCCAAATATCAACAGTACAACGACTGAAATTCCTTTTGAGAGCCACATTTTTTAAACTTAAACTATATAGTGTCATGAGTGATAGTCATCGTTCTGGGAATTTCCTCTGGGACTTGGCATGTTCCCTCATAAACAGAACTACTTATCACTCTGGACGCTGTCTGGTGCCCGGAATGCGAACCCTTGTGGCCCGGCTGGCGTGGCTCCGTGGTGGAGCGTCGACCTAGGAACCAGGAGGTCACGGTTCGATTCCCGGTCAGGGCACATGCCCGGGTTGCAGGCTCGATCCCCAGTGTGGGGCGTGCAGGAGGCAGCCGATCCATGATTCTCGAGCATTATTGATGTGTGTCTATCTCTCTCTCTCTCCCTTTCCTTTCCTCCTTAAAATCAATCAAAATACTTATTAAAAAAGCCCTGGCCAGTTTGGCTCAGTGGATTGAGCGTCAGCCTGAGGACTGAAGGGTCCCGGGTTCGATTCCGGTCAAGGGCACGGACCTCGGTTGCAGGTTCCCTGGCCTTGATCAGGGCTGCATGCAGGGGGAAACCAATCGCTGTGTCTCTCTCACATCGATGTTTCTCTCTCTCTCTGCCTCTCCCTCTCCCTTCCACTCTAAAAATCGATGTAAAAATATCCTCCAGGTGAGAATTAACAACCATTAATAACCACAAGAAAATTAAAAATGTATATATTTATGAGAGAGAGGGAGAGAGAGAGAGAGAGAGAGAGAGGAGAGAGAGAGAGAGAGAGATGCCCAGTGGTCCCAAAGCAAAGCCGGGCGATTGGGTTTCACGTGTCCCCAGTGGCGTTGCCCCCCCCACCGGGACTCGGATGGAGACAGCATCCTCTCAAACCACTCCGGCCTGACCCCAGGCCCTCACACACGAACCTCGGACCGCTTCACCCACGACCTTTCAGAGCCTGACTGTCTCCGCCTGGTCGCGAGCCCTCAAGATCCGGGCTCAAGCACCCGTGGCTGGTACAGCCTGTCCCTTGTCTGTAAGTGGGCTCTGGGACGAAGTTTACACGATAGAGTTTGACGACCTCTTGGGCCTCCAGGGATGTGGGCTCAGAGGGCGGTGCAGTCTACGCCGCGGGCAGAGAGGAAGCTGTCATTCGCACGCCTCCCAGCCCCCTGGGCTCTGGTTTCCTTCCCTCCCTTTCTCCTCGGCTCGATGTTGATAATATCAGGGCGGTGTATCTCTTTATTCCACAGTCTTTCGTCGTCGTTGTAAATCCTCGTCAGGAATATACACTGAGTGGCCAGGTGATGATGATCTCTGAGCGCATAATAATCTGGCCACTCAGTGGATAGCCTATAGAATAAAAGGCTAATATGCAAATTGTCCCCTCGACCAGAAGTTCGACCAGCAGGCAGGCCGGCCAACCACCCAGGTCCCCTCCCCCTGGCCAGGCTGGCCGGACCCCACCCATGCACGAATTCATGCACCGGGCCTCTAATACACACACACACACACACACACACACACACGCACACACACTGAGTGGCCAGATTATTATGCGTTCAGAGATCATCATAATCTGGCCACTCAGTGTATAGTATTGGTTTCAGAGAGGAAGGGAGAGGGGAGAGAGAGAGAGAAACATCCATGATGCGAGAGAATCATGGATCGGCTGGCTGCCTCCTGCACGCCCCCTAGTGGGCATCGAGCCCACAACCCGGGCATGTGCCCCCACTGGGAATCGAACTGTGACCTCCTGGTTGATACCATGATGTGCAACCACTGAGCAACACCGGCCGGGCCTACCTTTCCCTTTTGAATGGCTTCCCCAAGAGTGGAAGGGGTCATGGATCTCGGGCCAGAGCTTCTGATGGGACCCCCCCCCCCCGCCCCCCGTGCTCCCAGTTTCACTCCACATGGGTCTGTGTGACTCCAGGGCCCACGTCCTCCGCATGGTCCCTCCAACCTCTCAGTGACAGATGGAGGTGGCTCTGAGGGGTCAGAGGGAGGGCCTCTGAGCAAGCCAGGTCCTGAAGACGGTTAGAAGGGCGGAGGGGAATTCCGGGTGGGGCGGGCCGGCGGGGAGGAACACACAGAACGGGTTTGCTGGACGGAGCGTGAACGCGTTGGACCAGCATCCACAGCGTTTCTCAACCGGGGCCACGGCCGGCAGCGGGACGGGACGGACGTTCAGCGTGTGGGATGGCCCTGGCCATCGGAGGGCAATCTGCGTGCCTGGCCTCTGCCCACCACATGCCAGTCGCCGCACCCGTCAAAAATGCTCCCAGGACGGAGCGGCCGGCCTGGCTCAGGGGTGGAGCATCGACCTAGGAACCAGGAGGTCCCAGTTCGATTCCCGGTCAGGGCACAGGCCCGGGTTGCAGGCTCGATCCCCAGTGTGGGGCGTGCGGGAGGCAGCCGATCCCTGATGCTCTCTCATCATGGATGTTTCTCGCTCCCTCGCCCTTCCTCTCTCAGAGAGCAATAAAATCATATATATATTTTAAATCCAGAACAGCAATGTGACAGGGAAAGGGTGCGTTGAGATCCACGGCAGTTTCACGGCCCTTGGGGGGCCCGGGAAGCTTGTGTTCCCAGAGCTGTGTGGCATGGGCCGCCCTCCAAAATCTGAGCGGCACCTCCCGGCATTTGTGAGAAAGCACCATTTGGCCGGGAGAGTGGTACCAAGGGAGGCGCCGGGTCCAGGAATTACAGGGGAGGGAACCATAATGCTAATCACGTGCCTGGAGCTGGCTTTGCAGAGGCTGTGTGTGCAGCCACTGGCCAAGAGATTCGCTCTGTTTACTTAAACAGGGGGCCCAAATCCTTCTTCCCTTCTTCTTCTTTTTAAAAAAATATATTTTTATTGATTTCAGAGAGGAAGGGAGAGAGAGAGAGAAAAAACACCAATGATGAGAGAGAATCATGGATCGGCTGCCTCCTGCACGCCCCCTACTGGGGATCGAGCCCACAACCCGGGCATGTGCCCCTGACCAGGAATCGAACCGTGACCTCCCGGTTCCTAGGTCGCCACAGAGCGCGCTGGCCCGCTGGGTCGGCATGAGGAGCAAGCTGGAAGTGTTTGTGGGTAACAGGGCTACCTTTTCCGCTTGCATCAGCATGAAGAGCCGGCACAAGCCACTTCTCCTGGAATGTGCTCTTAGAATCCTGGCGGAGATGTAACGCCTGCCTCCGTGTCCACAGCTTCCGGCAAGGGTTTGTTCTTTGGCAGCCCGAGGTCCGTCAGAAGTGTTCCAGTATGTTCCTTCCATTCCTCCCTTAAAAAAATAAAAATTATATATATATATGTGTGTGTGTGTGTGTGTGTGTGTGTGTGTGTACACTGAGTGGCCAGATTATTATGATCTCTGAACGCATAAAAATCTGGCCACTCAGTGTGTGTGTGTGTGTGTGTGTGTGTGTATTAGAGGCCTGGTGCATGAATTTGTGCATGGGTGGGGTCCGGCCAGCCTGGCCAGGGGGAGGGGACATGGATGGTTGGCCGGCCTGCCTGCTGATCGAGGGGACAATCTGCATATTAGCCTTTTATTATGTAGGATATACACTGAGTGGCCAGAATATTATGCGTTCAGAGATCATCATCATCTGGCCACTCAGTGTGTATGTTATTGATTTTGAAGAGGAAGGGAGCGGGAGGAGAGAGAGAGAGAGAGAAACACCAATGATGGAGAGAATTATTGATCGGCTGCCTCCTGCACGCCCCACACTGGGGATCGAGCCCACCTCCCAGGCATGTGCCCTGACCGGGAATTGAACCGTGACCTCCTGGTTCCTAGGTCGACGCTCACCCACGGAGCCACGCCGGCCGGGCCATTCTTCCCTTCCCATCAGCCCTTTGGTCCATCCTGCGCTTTCTCAGGAAAAGCAGAGCAGCACATTCCTGGTTGTTGGCTCCAGCAGCTCCGATCGCAAACTCCCTGCTCCGCGTTGCGTGTCTCTGAGCAACTCTTACGCATGACGACATTGCTGGGCTCCTGGCAGAACGAGCGTTGGCCCATTTAATTATCGTTATTAACTTTCTCTCCCACTCACGTTTTTTGCCGAGTGTGCGTGGCTGCGGGGAAGGGAGTCTCGCAGGGGTGGGTAAAAGACACCAGGTCCCTCTGGTGACGCTCACGCCAACTTTCCTTTTCCTCCGGAGGAGCAATGCGTTGGGCTAAGCCAATGTTCCATGTTTTAAACCAGTTTTCTTCTGGCTCCCCCAAAAGTCCCTCCCGTGGTTCCTACCTTCCTCAAGTGTCAGTCATGCCTCCATCACCTCCTACGTGGCTTATACTAGTTACCGTGGTCGGCAAACCGCGGCTCGCGAGCCACATGCGGCTCTCTGGCCCCTTGAGTGTGGCTCTTCCACAAAATACCACGGCCTGGGCGAGTCTATGTCGAAGAAGTGGCGTGAGAAGAAGTTTCAGTTTAAAAAATTTGGCTCTCCGAAGAAATTTCAATCGTTGTGCTGTTGATACTTGGCTCTGTGGACTGATGAGTTTGCCGACCACTGTCCTAGTAGATGCTTTATAGTTGTTGTTTCACGGTGAGTCTAAAGTGATGTCTTTTGGCCCGAACCCTGGCCGGTTTTTGCTCAGTGGATCGAGCATCGGCCTGCGGCCTGGGTTCGAGTCCCGGTCAGGGCACATACCCGGTTGCAGGTTCGATCCCCAGTAGGGTGTGCAGGAGGCAGCCGACCCGTGATTCTCTCTCCTCGTTGATGTTTCTCTCTCTCGCCCTCTCCCTTCCTCTCTGAAATCAATAAACATATATTTTTTTAAAAAAAGATGTCTTTTGAATCTCTAAGAAGTCAGCCAGCCAGCTAGCCAGCCAGCCAGCCAGCCAGCCAGGAGAAGGATTAAGTCCAGGCTCTGGAAAATACAAGGTTAGTCATCTGCTTTAGTCACCGGCGAAAAATTCGGAGAGAAAATCCAAATGGCTTTCCCAGGTTCCCAGCGTCTTCGTCATCCCACTGCTTCCCACCATTCAGACCCGGAATCCACGTCGCCTGCTATACCTGCCGCCCTGTCCCTGGTGCATTTATGGGGTGGGGGGCCGTGTCCAAGCCACTGGCCCAGGAGGACGAGGGGAGGGGAGCTATAGATGACCCCCCAGTGAGAGCCCAGGCCCCCTGCATTCCCACCCAGATCCAGGGCTCACATGCCCACGGGCCGAGCTGTCCACAGCGGGGTTCTCTGATGCTATTGGCTGGGGACCTGCCCCCCTGGCTTTAAAGGGCCCCCAAATTTGATTCCCCTGGCATCACTACTCCCCGACATAACATAGGGAAGGAAGTCGCCCGCTGACCAAGGACGCCCGCCTTGGATGGTCACATCGACGGGACACGAAGGTCTATTGGGGGGCCCACTTGTTACAGCAGCTGATGTTACCCTCACTCCTCCAATAGCCATCTCTGCTCCCCTTTCTCTTTTGCTCAGCATCATCCCCCACAAGTCCGTTCCCCAGGATGCAGGTAGGCGCTAGCCTGGTCCATGACCCCCAGGGGCCCACCCTCTCGCTAGCCTGGGTCCACACGTTTGCCCATCTCCCCATGCGTGGGATCTCTCTCTCTCTTTCTTTTAAAAATATTTTTATTGATTTCAGAGAGACAGGGAGAGGGAGAGAGGGAGAGAAACATCCATGAGGAGAGGCTCTGTGAGGCGCTGTTGGGGTCAGCTCCCTGGTTTCAATCTGCCCCCCGACAGCCCCGGGACCTAGCCTGTCGCTACCTCAGGTCTGGCCCCTGCAGAACGGGACAAGGACGCCTGCCCCGCGGCGTCTAGGTCATGCTTTCGAGGCGTAAGCTCCCGGAAGTGGCCGGGCCGTCGCGAGGGCTCAGGACACATCGGCGCCTTCCCGTCTCTACTTTCCGAGGAGGAAACTCAGACACAGAACCTGAGCCGTCTGGCTGAGCGTCACCTGCAGGAGCGGAGAGGGGAACCCCCCGTGAAACCCCAGGACTTGGACTCGCCCTTCCTGGTTGGCAGTGAGCAAGGCTCGCAGCATCCCAGGGAGGTGAGCGACCGGGGCAGGGGTCCACGCGGCCTGGGTCAGGGCCAGGGCCAGGGAGGCTCATCAACCTCCCAGACACACACACACACACACACACACACACACACACACACACACACGTTCCAGGTTCGATTCCGGTCAAGGACACATGCCCAGGTTGCGGCCTTGATCCCCAGTGCGGGGCGGGGCGTGCAGGAGGCGGCCGATCCATGAGTCCGTCTCATCATGGGTGTTTCTCTCTCTCTCTCTCCTTCCTCTCTGAGATCAATACAAAAATATTAGAAACACAAACTCCCACCGGTGCCAGGATTCCCTCTCGGAGGCAGGTCCGGCGCCGGTTTTCTCTCCACCAGCATGCAGTCCAGGGCTTTGCTCTGGGAACCCCGTCAGCTGTCTGGCAGGGAGGGGACACACTGGGTCTCTTCCTTGATGGCTCCAGCTCCTCCATCACCCGGGCCTTGAGCACCTGGGCAGGGCACCTGGGCAGGGCACCTCGCGACCTGAACTCTACAGCGTCCCCCCCGGAACCCAGGCACCTGCTTGTCGTCTGTCATCTTTTCTTTATTTTTTTTTTTTTTATTTTTTAAAATATATTTTATTGATTTTTTACAGAGAGGAAGAGAGAGGGAGAGAGAGTTAGAAACATCGATGAGAGAGAAACATCGATCAGCTGCCTCCTGCACACCCCCCTACTGGGGATGTGCCCGCAACCAAGGTACATGCCCTTGACCGGAATCGAACCTGGGACCTTTCAGCCCACAGGCCGACGCTCTATCCACTGAGCCAAACCGGTTTCGGCTGTCATCTTTTCTTTAAAAACAAAAAACAACCCATGTGTACCTTGAAGGTGATGGTATGTTTCCCCCCACAAAAGCCACCAAATGTATGGTGCATTCTTTTATTAAAAGAAATATTTCTATTGGTTTTTAAGAGGCAGGGAGAGAGAGGGAGATCGAAACATCAATGATGAGCCGTGGCCGGTTTGGCTCAGTGAATAGAGAGCATCAGCCCGCGGACTGAAGGGCCCCGGGTTCCGTTCGGGTCAAGGGCATATGCCCGGGTTGTGGGCTCCATCCCCATTAGGGGGCGTGCAAGGAGACAGCCGATCCATGCTACTCTCTCATCATGGATGTTTCTATCTCTCTCTCCCTCTCCCTTCCTGTCTGACATCAATAAAAATATATTAAAAAAAAAACACAGCAAACCACATCCATGATGCGAGAGAATCATGGATCGGCTGCCTCCTGCACACCCCCTACTGGGAATCGAGCCTGCAACCCGGGCCTGTGCCCTTGACCCGAATGGAACCTGGGACCCTTCAGTGCTCTGTCCACTGAGCCGCACCAGCTCGGGCCATGGTGCATCGTCCATCACGTACAACCCAGAGCCTGCAACTCCAGGATATTCAGAAAAGCCACGCCTCCAACCAATGTGCCTTCAAAAAACAAAACAAAACAAAAGAAGTAGGGCACTTGTGTCTTTTTAAAAAAAAACAACAAACTGCTGTCTCCACTGGTCTCGCTTTTTTGCAGATATGCACAAAAAACCCACTAACAAATTCCAACCCCGATTGGGTAATTCCTCTTTAAAAAAACGGAGGAGGATCCGCTGGTTACCGGAATCGGAGTCACACATTTCACACTCGAGGGAGTGCCTTTTGCACCCACACTCACAGCACAGCATCTGCAGGAGCAGAGAAGCCCACAGCCAGGCCAGGCTGGGCATCCGGCCGCGGGCTGCTAGCTGGCGTCACGTCAGGGTGTCCGCTGACACGCGCCTTAGCTTCCCAGCAGCCCTGTGAGGTGGTGGTGGTGGTGGGGGGGGTGCGTGATCAAAAACCTGATGCTGCCTTTAAAAAAAAAAAAAAAATATAATAATAATATATATTTTTTTTTTTTTTCCATTGATTTCAGAGAGGAAGGGAGAGGGGGAGAGAGACGTGAGAGAGATACATCGATGGGTTGCCGGCTGACCCGGGGGCCGGGGATGGAGCCTGCAACCCAGGTACATGCCCTTGCCCGGGAATCGAACCCGTGACCCTTCAGTCCGAGGGCCTATGCTCTATCCACTGAGCCACACTGGCCAGGGCTTCCTATGTGTTTTCAGTGATCACAGCTTTAAGACCACCAGGGCCCCCACAGAATAGAAAGTTCAGGGCACTCAGCCCCCACCCCCTCCCCCTCCCCGGGTAGCTGGGCCCTCACCCAGAACGGGGCCCCCACACACGTCCTCATGCTTTCCTCTTTATCAATAACTCCCAATGTCAGGAAAGATGGTTTTCCTGAACACACGTGCCTCTCTCTTTTTTTTAAAAAAATATATATTTTAATATAGCTTATTGTTGTTGTTTTTTTACAGAGAGGAAGGGAGAGGGCTAGAGAGTTAGAAACATCGATGAGAGAGAAACATCCATCAGCTGCCTCCTGCACACCTCCTACTGGGGATGGTGCCCGCAACCAAGGTCCATGCCCTTGTCCGGAATCGAATCTGGGACCCTTCAGTCCTCAGGCCGACGCTCCATCCACTGAGCCAAACCGGTTAGGGCCCCCCTTTTTTTTTTTTTAAATTGATTTCAGAGAGAGGAAGGGAGAGGGAAAGAGAGAGAAACATCCATGATGAGAGAGAGTCATGGATCGGCTGCCTCCTGCACGCCCCCGACTGGGGATCGAGCCCGCAACCTGGGCATGTTCCCTGACCGGGAATCGAACCGTGACCTCCTGGTTCCTAGGTTGATGCTCAACCCCTGAGCCATGCTGGTCGGACCATACCAGCCTCTTATTACCGGCAGGAAACACGTGGAAAGCGGCATGTAGCAGCGGCCACTTAGGTGAGGGGGGAACATGGAGACCCGGTGATGCTCAGAGCCCACTTTGCCACCCACGTTTCTGGGAGGTGTTTGGAGGGACACAGGGCGGGTGTGTTTACACACAGACCAGCGTGAGTCACGGAACCGAAAACCCACGGGAGGGAATTTTCAAGTGAGTCTGCTCCGCGCCAGCTCTGTGGGACCGACGGATCTGGGCCGTCTGTTTACGTTGTTATTCAGTTGTTGGCCCGAAAGACAAATATGGGATGGAGGGAGGGGGTGGGGGGGAAGGGGTGTGGGAGGCAGAAAGAAAAAACACCCATAGTGTAAAGAAAGGAGAGACAAAATCCTCCCCTCAAACCTAAACAAACAGGCCTGGCCAGGCGTCCACCCCCTCTGTCCACGGGCCTGTCCCCTCGTGGCACCTCAGCGGGGGTCAACAGACAGGTGAGGACAATGCCACGCTGGCCCGGCCAGTGTGGCTCAGTGGTTGGGCGTGGACCTGTGGACCAGGAGGTCACGGTTCGATTCCCAGTCAGGGCTCATGCCCGGGTTGTGGGCTTGATCCCCAGTAGGGGGCGTGCATGATTCTCTCTCATCATTGATGTCTCTCTCCCTCTCCCTTTCTCTCTGAAATCAATAAAAATATATGAAACACACACACACACCACACAGACACAGACACACACACAGACACACATACACACAGACATGCACACACATGCACACACACAGACACACTGACACACAGAGACACACGCACACAGACATACACACACACACACACCACACAGACTTTAAAAAAAAAAAATATATATTTTTCATTGATTTCAGAGAGGGAGAGGGAGAGACGTGAGAGAGATACATTGACACAGACACACACACACACACAGACACACACACAGACACACACATACACACACATACACATGCAAACGCACACGCACCACACACAGACACACACAGAGACACAGAGACACACACATGCACACACAGACACACACACATGCACACAGACATACACAGACACACACCCCACACACAGACACACAGACACACAGACATACATACACACACACACACACACACACAAACACACACACACAGACCAGGGCTGGCGGTGCCCGCACACGGGCCGGTTCCCGGAAGGACGTTTCCCAGCCCCGGCGAAGCGGCCAGATGTTTCCCTCATCAGGCCCTTCCCTGGGTCGCAGCGCCTCTGGCCGGTTTCACGCCGGGGAGATGGGTCGCCTTTCTGCGGGGCCTGGGAGCTGTCTGCTTCCGGTGGCTCCCCAGATGAAACATGGGAGTTCACGGCACCCTCGACGCCACCCACTTACCAGAACGTTCACCCCGAGTCCGAGGCCAGCCTGGCCGCCGCCGGGCAGACCCCCCGCTTCCAGGAAGTACCGGAGGCGGGTGAGCGGGCCAAGGGACGCCAGGAATAAACAGACAGTCACGCGTACCCCGCGCGGAAGGGCCCTTCTCCCTGGAAAGGCTTCTGGACTCTTCCATGACCTCATTCGATGGAAAAGGAACCGAAGAAGAAATGGATTCGGTGGGGTTACTGCTCTAGACCAAAAGGAACCAAAGAGACTCGCCAAAGGCAACGGGGAACCCTAGATTAGATCTCGATTAAGCGCCCTATCAAAATAGTTATAGCAGAATCCGGCCGGTGTGGCTCAGTGGTTAGCATCAAACTAGGAACCAGGAGGCCATGGTTTGATTCCCAGTCAGGGCACATGCCCGGGTTGCGGGCTCGATCCCCAGTAGGGGGCGTGCAGGAGGCAGCCGATCCATGATTCTCTCTCATCATTGATCTCTCTCTCTCTCTCTCCCTGAAATCAATCAAAAAATATTTTTTAAAAATAATAAAAATAGAGATGGTGACCCCATGAACTCTCAATCCAGGTGAATTGTCACCGGTTTGCCTGCCCCCCACTCTCTCTCCCTCTCTCCCTCCCCCCCCCCCGCCCCCCCAAGACAGACCTCCTGCTTGTTGGGAATAGAAGGACCTGGAATCGAAGGCATCCCATAGAGATTTTTTTTTCTGGAAGGATTAAAACCCCAGCATGGACACGGCACACACACAAAACGGGTGGCTGGCTGGGTGGGATGGGGTTGGAGAGCGTGCAGGGCTGGGGCTCCCTGACCCCAGGGGCCCAGCAGGGGACCACGTGGCCCAGCGTCCTGAAAGACCCTATAATTTGCAACTGATTAATGGGGGTGGTGGTGGAGGGGGAACAGAAGCCAACGTGTGAATCACCTTTCAAGTTTTTAATTTAATTAGACAAGGACAACGAGGCTTCTTTAAAATCCCTCCCGGGTATTCACGTCGGTCGCAAAGCCGCCCCCGAGTAATTGGGAGAAGTGATTACGGAGGCTGAAGCCCATTCCTCACAGCCGCTGCCCTCGGATAAAGTGAGTGTCACGGGGCCAGACCCTGGGCCAGGGCAGGGCAGACCCCGGAGCAGGGACCCCGGGCTTTTCATAAACCACCTCGGATTATAAGCCTCCGTAATAAGGGCTCCTTGGGGAGGGGTTTGGGGGGGGGGTCTGTTAAGCAACAAGCCCAGCGGAGCGAGCGCCCCACTTCTGTTGCCCCAGGACTGTGGTCGGCAAACCGCGGCTCTCGAGCCACATGCGGCTCTTGGGCCCCTGGAGGGTGGCTCTTCCACAAAATACCACGGCCTGGGCGAGTCTGTGTTGAAGAAATGGCGTTAGAAGAAGTTTAAGTTTAAAAAATTTGGCTCTCCAAAGAGATTCCCATCGTTGTCCTATTGGTATTTGGCTCTGTGGACTCATGAGTTTGCCGACCACTGCCCCAGGGGCCTGTTCGTTCCTGTAGCTTTTTAAAAAAAAAAAAAAATATATATATATATATATATATATATTTTTAGCCCTAACCGGTTTGGCTCAGTGGATAGAGCATCAGCCTTCAGACTGAAGGGTCCCAGGTTCGATTCCGGTCAAGGGCATGTACCTTGGTTGCGGGCACATCCCCAGAAGGAGGTGTGGAGCAGGCAGCTGATTGATGTTTCTCTCTCATCGATGTTTAACTCTCTATCCCTCTCCCTTCCTCTCTGTAAAAAACCAATAAAGTATATTAAAAAAAATATATATATATATACACACACACACATATATATATGTATGTGTGTGTGTGTATATGTGTGTGTATATATATATATATATATATATGTATATATTTATTTCAGAGAGGAAAGGAGAGGGAGAGAAACTATTGGACATTCCCTCTTCTTCAAGGTATCGATTTCCCCGCTCTCCAATGGGTCCAGTCTATCAAATTATACACGCTCTGTACGTGCAGTTGTTCGTGTGACAGTTATACCTAAACCAAACTGGGGCGTGCAGGAGGCCGCTGACGGACGGTTCTCTCTCATTGATGTTTCTCTCTCTCTCTCCCTCTCCCTTCTTCTGTCTTGCTTTCAACAGATTCCAAGCAGAGGTGACTCGGTGCTGCTGACAGAGTGACTCCCAGGCCAGCCACAGCGCTGGATGCAAAGCCACCCCCGTCTCCCAGCTGGTTTATCCTTTTCCTTACAGCGGGGAGCACGAGCTTCGCCCCCCGGAAGCCCAGGCTGTATCCAGGGGCTGGGAGAAGATTCGTTGGTGCTGGTTCCCTGGGAAGCTCGGGCTGCCCCCCGGCCCGATCTGGCCCGGTGTCGCCCATCGGCCGCCAGCACGTGGGGCAAACGTGGCTGGTGCCTCTTCCCGTTGTCAGGACGTGGCACGGGCCGTCTCTGTCCCCGGGCAGTGCCACGCGGCACACGTGAGCTGGAGCAGCGAGCATCCTCCTCTCCCCCGCCTCCCCAAGGGCCAGGGCGGTCACGTGAGTTTTGACAGACACACGATGGACCGGCTGTTAAATGAGGCCGAAGAATAGTAATAGCGGGACACAGGCTCCTGGCTTTGTCCCTGCCCAACTGAAAATGCGTCGATGGTGCAAAAGATAATTGGAGACAGAACAGCCCAGACGGGCGTCAGCTGGTCACGTGGCCGAGAGGTCTGCATTCTTTTTAAAAAATATATATTTTATTGATTTTTTACAGAGAGGAAGGGACAGGGATAGAGAGTTAGAAACATCAATGGAAGAGAAACATCCATCAGCTGCCTCCTGCACACCTCCCACTGGGGATGTGCCCGCAACCAAGGTACATGCCCTTGACCGGAATCGAACCTGGACCCTTAAGTCCGCAGGCCGACGCTCTATCCACTGAGCCACACCGGTCAGGGCTAGGTCTGCATTCTTGCTTCACGGAAGGCACCCAGAACTTTTCCAGGCGGGCCCCAAAGATTTGGGGACCGTTTACACATGCCTTCTGCGAATCAGTCTACCTTTTTTTCTTTTTAAAATATATATTACATATATTTATTTCAGCGAGGGAGAGAGAAACATCAATGATGAGAGAGAATCATGGACCGGCTGCCTCCTGCACGTCCCCCTATTGGGGATCAATCCCGCAACCCGGGCATGTGCCCTGACCGGGAATCGAACCGTGACCTCCTGGTTCCTAGGTCGACGCTCAACCACGGAGCCACGCGGGCCGGGCTAAAGCACTTTTTAATTTAAAAAAATCATTCCACGGAGAGGGAATGCTATCAGTTGATCTCAGGTCAGGTTTTTTTTATCACCTCCTCCCTTCCCCCAACTCCCTAATAATTTCCTCAACATCAAGCCTTTCCATGAAGCTCGCCAGCCCCCTAATTACACAGCCTTTGTGAGTAAGCGCTTCTACGGGCCTCTCAAAGGCAAGGCCGGGGCCGAGCCTAATAGAGGGGTTCCGTGTTCCCCGGAGCCCCGTGTTCCAGCCCTTTCATCTCCGTGCAGAGCGGGCCCAGAGGCGGCGGCAAAGGAGGGGGTAGGCAAGTACCTTGGGAGCCAGCCTGGCTCGGGGATGAGGCAACCTGCTGGCGGCTGCGAGTCGAGGGCGTGCTGGCCTTCGGGGCGCGCAGGGCCCACTCTGGGGGTCCTCCCAGCAGGTGAGCGGCCCCTGGGCAGGAACCCTCTGCATTTTTTTTTGTTAATTCTCCCATTGACTTTTAGGGAGGAGCCTGCAATGGAGGTATGTGCCCTTGACTGGAATCGAACCCAGGACCCTCCAGTCCTTGGGCCAACGCTCTATCCACTGAGCTACACCGGCTAGGGCTGGCCCTTCCTTTAGATTCCGTGGTCGGCAAACCGTGGCTCGCGAGCCACATGCGGCTCTTTGGCCCCTGGAGTGTGGCTCTTCCACAAAATACCACGGCCTGGGCGAGTCTGTTTTGAAGAAGTGGCGTGAGAAGAAGTTTCAGTTTAAAAAATTGGGCTCTCCAGAGAAATTTCAATCGTTGTCCTGTTGATACTTGGCTCTGTTGACTAATGAGTTTGCCGACCACTGCTTTAGATGATCTCAGAGGAAAGAGACCTTGTAATGACAGAAGAATGCTAAAGACAAATGAATTACCTTTGTTCTCGTGGGAGTCCACGTGAGCTCCGGCCTACGTGGCAATACCCGGCAGTGGCTACTTAAAATCTCTCTTGGTACTTAAGCTACTCTAAACTCTCACATCAGTATCTGTGTTGTGGACTGAAGGTGCTGGGTTCAATTCCCGGTCAGGGCACATGCCCGGGTTGCGGGCTCCATCCCCAGTGTGGGGCGTGCAGGAGGCAGCTGATCCATGATTCTCTCTCATCATGGATGTTTCTCTCTCTCCCGCTCCCTTCCTTTCTGAAATCAATAAAAATATATTTAAAAAAAAAATCTGTGTTAAGAGCACATAGCTTATTGCCCAGCTGGCGTGGCTCGGTGGTTGAGCGTCGACCTATGAACCAGTCATGGTTTGGCTCCCAGTCAGGGCACATGCCCGCGATCCCCAGTGTGGGGCGTGCAGGAGGCAGCTGATGGATGATTCTCTCTCATCATGGATGTTTCTCTCTCTCCCCCTCTCCCTTCCTCTCTGAAGAAAAAAAGACCAAAAAAAAAAAAAAAATACAGGCAGAGGATACAAATCCATTTCCTTTCGTCTCAGGAGATGTGGACATTTTTTTTTGTTTGTTTATTAATCAAGGAGATAATGTTTTACCAAGAGCGACCCAGCCCTTCATTGCAAACCGCCGTTCAGCTGCAAAAACAGCACCCCACTTACATCATCTTGGAAGAGGAACCACTGCGGGGCTCCCCAGCGACACAGCGATGTTTCACAGCTGGGCTCCCCCACGGCGCAGGAGGAAGCGGTTCGGATGGCCCAGTCCTGGCCTCCGCGCGGGCCAAGCCCTGTACAAGTCTGCAACCAGGTTCCAGTTTCAGAGCATCCAACGGCTCCATGAAGTGCTAAACCTCATCCTCCCTTCCCCCCCCCCCCGACCCCCTCCCCGGCCATCACTCATGTCAGCCCCAGGGCCCTCCGGAATGGAGCCACGCTGATGTGACCCAGAGGAAGTGAGAAAAGGGAGAGTGTTTTTTGTTATTTTTATTTTTTATTTTTTTGCTTTTGTCTCCTGCAGCTTAAGAAACGACCCCAGATGCGTTGTTCTCGCTGCATCATCGCTGTTCTGGGCTGAGAAAGGCCGGGGTCCAAACTCTGTCCTCAGTCGAGGTGTGGCAGACACGAGGCAGAGGGGGAGCCCGGCCCCCCAAAAGGCCCGGGATTGGAGCCACACATGGAAGAATGTGGTAGGCGCTGGTTGGCTGGCCTTGGCAGAGTGCAATGAAAAGATAAAATAAAAAGGGTGGTGGTAAGAACCGCCTCATCGGGGCTAAAGTGATTCTATGTTCTGTATCACATTCTTACACCATTCCCGACGGTCTGGTCTCTAGTCAGTGGGGCTCAGTGGGCTGAAGGATTGCTGGTTTGATTCCCAGTCAGGGCACATGCTCACGTTGCGGGATCGATCCCTGGGAGGGGGCGTGCAGGAGGCGGCTGATGGATGTTTCACTCTCACATGGATGTTTCTCTCTCTCCCTCTCACTAAAAGTCAATTAAAACATCTTTTTCTTTTTAAAATATATTTTTATTGATTTCAGAGAGGAAAGGAGAGGGAGAGAGAGAGAGAAACGTCAGTGATGAGAATCATGGATCGGCTGCCTCCTGCACGCCCCACACTAGGGGATCGAGCCCGCAACCCGGGCATGTGCCCTGACCTGGAATCGAACCGTGATCTCCTGGTTCATGGGTGGATGCTCAACCACGGAGCCACACTGGCTGGGCCAATTAAAAAAATCTTAAAATAATAAAAATAAGTCCTAGCTGATTTGGCTCAGTGGATAGAGCAAGGGCCTACAGACTGAAGGGTCCTTGGTTCGATTCTGGTCAAGGGCACATGCCTGAGTGGCAATACCCCATTCCCAGTGTGGGGCGTGCAGGAGGCAGCCAATCCATGATTCTCTCTCATCACTGATGTCTCTCTCTCTGAAATCAATAAAAAAATATTTAAAGAAAAAATACTGATGAAAGAAGGTTACTTTTGTTTCCTTTCACGAAAGAAAGAGCTGGGGAGTATTAAACCGTTAAGGCCGACTAGAAATAACACACAATTCCAGGAAGTGTTAAACCAGATTGAAGTTTTGTTGTTTTTTTTTTTTTAATTCAAACTGACCCAAAGCAAAACAAACTTACATTACAAAGGAAGAACAAAATACAGTATGAGAGAACACACTAGGAGTTACAGGAAAGCTAAATTTGGGGGCAGAGAGCCTCGTCCCGGTCATATTCTGGGCTACGGAGCACTTGGGCATTCTCGTCGCTTAGCTGACACGTGGCGCTCGCTCCCCCATGTGCCACGTGGACCCTGGCCACGGCCACGGCCACGGGACACTGGATTCTCTCGCGGAAACGCGTCCCGAGCATGACTGATAATAGGACTCAGAGAACAAAAGGGTCACGTCGTCCCGACGCGCAAGCGAGGATTATTTCTGTAGTCAATAGTTTAGAAAGATGGGCATTAAATAATCTAAAAAAAAACCAAAACAAAAATAACCACACACTCTCGCTCTGCTGTACATTTATGAACACAAATATTTACACGGGGAGGGGAGGGGAGGGGAGGGGGGGGAAGTCGGTTTCAAAAACAGAAGAGGTTTGCAGTTCATGGGTGATCACAATCTTTCAGGAGCTGGTTTCTTTGGTGTGCTTGCCAGATACATTTTTATATAAAGGCTTGCTCCGAGGCGTCAGTCATCCATCTCAAAATAAACAGGAAGGATCCGTGACAAATTTAATACTGCTCTGAACACCTCAGTCAAGATTCTGGGAAAAGCAATCGGTTGATTTTTTTTTTTTTTTCTTTCTTTCTGAAAACACTCCTTTCTCTCTACTCATCGTGGGACCCCGGGATGCTTCTAGAACAATCCGATTCAAACGCGGACCTGCGCATTTATCCCCCCGTCCCACGGATGACCGACCGCCGGGCGTTTTAAGTTACTGTGAAAGAACGCTGATGTGACTGGGAGTCTGTTACCAAAAAAATAAAAATAAAATAAAATAAAAATAAAACTTTCTTTTTAAGCGTCTGGAGAAATCAAACCTCGAAACAATAAATAATGGGACTTAGACGCACGTCTTCATTCAGTGGAAATTTCAATCCCACAGGGAGCTCTCATAATTGTCTTCTGAAGCCGAAGCAGCAACACAGGACGAAGAATTCACCTTGGTCTTTATACCGGGGACTGCCTGACTCGAACTCAGGGGCCGGTTTGGGGGAAAGCTTGGGACGGCTGGGGAAAGAATCATGTGAGACTGGACTGATTGAAGTCACACACATGTAGGCGGAGAGAGGGCCCGGGTGCCTCCCCCGTGCTTGCCTCCTGGGGCCTGATTTTCTAGGGAGAAGGTAGGTTCCATTCATTCCTGGCTGTGCCACGTCCCGGATGCGGGTGGCCCTTAGCTCTGGCCTCGGTGTTAAAGGATCACCACGCGGCTCGGGCCCCCGATGGCCCGAGGGAAGTGAGCTTTCCGGGGCTATTTTTACGGGGAAAGGGACAGATCGCCTCGTCCTAGCAGTTACAGGCTCGGGATGGTGACAAAACGGGCCACATGCTCCCGGCTCCCCCGTCGGCGACCCCCCCAGCCACTGCCGACCCCCCAGTTCGCTGTGGGACCTGCTTCCCACTTGGGGCCGCAGAGGCAGCCGCTCAGACGAGGGCAGCCCTTCCCCGAGCCAACTTCTCTGAGAAACGCGTCACGGGTGCGTGGCTGCTTGTGCGCTCCCCGAAGCGCTGGGCACCACCCTGGGAAGTTGGAAAAGGCTTTTCGGAAACGAAACGACCAGTCGGGCACGCCACCCACTGCCAAGGGCCTCGGCCCAGATCCCTGCGGCTTCTGGACGCTTCTGATCACGCCCGTGTTTTCACGCTGCCGGCCCTACCGACCCAGAAAACAAGATCCCCGGGGATGACCCTCTGGCGGGCGGGAAAGGTCTCATGAGCGCATCAGGGGTTTCACCAGATTTACCAACGCGCATCCATTGGGAATGTCACCTTTCCGAGATCTGGCTTAACCGGGGAGCAAAAAACAACCAAAAACCCCCCACACATCACAAACAACACCATGGCACCGCCTGGAAGGAGTTCACCGTCACAGCCGCAGGGTTTCATGCCATTTGGGGCTATTCTGAGGGCGCGCTCTCCCACCCGGATAGGACGTTGTCGGCTCCATCCGAGTGGAGGCGAGGACGAAACGAAGCTCTGAAACAAAACCGCACGGGAACTGCGACCCGGCGGGCCCCGGGGCTGCGATTCACCCGAAACCGGCGGTGCCTGCGCCCACGGGCCCGGCGTGGCCCGGCGGCCGTGGCACGAGGAACGTCGAAAGCGAGATTATGGCTAGAAGACACCCCGAGGAAGTATTGCACTGGAGGCGCTTCCGAAAAACAGGAGACGGTGGCCTTAGAAAGCGATGCTCTCTCTCGTTAGTTTTTTTTTTTTTTTTTAAAGCACTATTCCCACAGGGACCCGCGGAGGCCCCGTCTCCGGGCAGTGCCCTGCGGTGGTTAAAACACAAATAAGTTAAAAACGAGAGCGCGCCCACCGGGGAAAGAGAGGTACTGGGGTTCTCCCCACCCCGGCCCCCCACCCAAAGCAACAGGAAGTAGGAAAGGAACCGTTTCAAACAGCCGATCTGTATTCATTAAAAAAAAACAACGAGAGGACAGGAGTACTTACAAAATTTCATGGGGGAGGGGAAGGGGTGCATTTTCCAGTAGAACCCAGAACCCCCCTCTTGGGTGGGCCGGGGACTCCCACCGTTAACATGTGCCCTGCTGGTTCGTCACACGCACAAAAGCCCGTGAACCCATAACATCGGCAAAGGGGCGGACTCTCCGCACCAAACCGGCCCGCGTCGTTTCGGGAAAACAAGAGCGACGCCGCGCGTTTCTGTGAACGCGGCATCGGAGAGAAGGCTTGGACCTCTCCAACCTGGACCAGGAAACCAAATTAAGACCTTCAAGCATGTGGTGTGTTTATAGATAGATATATATATATATATATAAAAACCAACAACCCCTCCCGTACAACGAAAACCAACCGAACAAACGAACGGAAAAAGAAAACAAACGAACAAACAAACAAAAAAAAACATCTAAAAGTGTACACCTGCTTTCTGACTTCTCGGCGGATCAGAAATTGCATAGGATATACTTTGTGCAAGGCCCACGGCCTCAGGAGAATCCGGAACAGAGCGCCCGACCCCGCGCCCGGGCCCGCGTCTGTCAGATGCCATCGAATTTGTGTTTTAAGTAGTCTTTTATGACCTTGGCAATGGGCAGGTCGTCAAGTAGCTTTAGGTTCTGAAGGCCTATACACTGCCGGATTTTGATTCGGCACAGGTCCTGCAAGTTGCGGGGCTGCCCTGGAAAGACAGAGAAAAAGAAAACACGGTTACACAGCGGAACATGTGAGGCAGGCTTTCCGGTTCTGAAAATCAGTGTGTGTGTGTGTGTGTGCGTGCGCGCGCGTGCACATGTTTTGGTTTGTTGTTTTTTAAAAAAATGTTTTTATTTACTTTTGTTTTTTAAAATATATTTTATTGATTTTTTACAGAGAGGAAGGGAGAGGGATAGAGAGTTAGAAACATCGATGAGAGAGAGACATCGATCAACAGCCACCTGCACACTCCCTACTGGGGATGTGCCCGCAACCAAGGTACATGCCCTTGACCGGAATCAAACCTGGGACCCTTCAGTCTGCAGGCAGATGCTCTATCCACTGAGCCATCGGTTAGGGCTTTTATTTTATTTTTAAAAAAGATATTTTTATTGATTTCGGAGAAGAAGGGTGAGGGGGAGAGAGAGAGAGAGACAGACAAACATCAATGAGAGAATTATGGATCGGCTGCCGCCTGCACGCCCCACACTGGGGATGGAGCCTGCAACCCGGGCATGTGCCCTTGACCGGAATCGAACCCTGGGACCTTTCAGTCCGCAGGCCGGCGCTCTATCCACTGAGCCACACCCGCTAGGACTTTTTACATTCTAGATAAACATCTTTCGTATTGGAAATATGTCCTCTTCACCTGCTTTCATAGTCGATGGTAACGCCGATGAGAGCGAGCACACGTAGAATGCTTACTCCGAGCCGTGGATTCCTACAAACCCGACATACAGGAACTCCTTTAATCCTTTTACGAGGGAAGGACTTTGATCGTCAGCCCATTTCGCAGACTCGGCGTGTCTGAGGGGTTGAGTAACACGCTCCGAGTCTCGCCGGAAGCCCTGGTTCAGCGGTTCCCAAACCTCTCGGTCTCAAAGCCGCTTCCTACTTTCCAAGGGGATCAAGTTCCCAAAGGAACTTCTGTTCTTAGGTTAGGGCTGTATCGGCCGATGAACTCCCCTATCTGAAGCCGAGAGAGAGCTTAGCTTAGAAATACTTCTTCATTCCATTTAGAAGCAACAGCAAGAAGCCCCATGACGTGCGGACATCAACAACTCTGCTGTGAGATGAACAGAGTGAGGCGAGGAGAATGGCACGCGTTCGCGTCTTATCCACACTCGGGAGCGCCTGGCTGGCTCCTCGCCGACGCTGCTGCATCCGATCCGCGGGGATGCAGTCACGTCATCTGGTCTGGAAACGTCCCCGCACACGCAGGAGAGAAGGAATGCGAACCAGGCAGCGCACGCCTCGTGAGATGATGAGAATCATCACTCTGACCTCAGATACCCTGAGAGGGTCTCGGGGAAGCGCAGCGGCCCTGGGGCCACATGGGGGAGAGGATGGGGGGACCATCGCGCTGCTTAGCACCTGAACTTGTGCTCTGTCTGTCTAGCTCAGCGGTCGGCAAACTCATTAGCCAGCAGAGCCAAATATCAACAGTACAACGATGGAAAGTTCTTTGGAGAGGCAAATTTTTTAAACTTAAACTTCTTCTAACGCCACTTCTTCAAAGTAGACTCGCCCAGGCCGTGGTATTCTGTGGAAGAGCCACACTCAAGGGGCCAAAGAGCCGCATGTGGCTCGCGAGCCACAGTTTGCCGACTACTGGTCTAGAGGGATCACCACTGTTTGAAAGTAATTCTTTGTGAGGACAAAAGGCTCCTTAAAATTCAGACCTCTGTTCTGGAAGGCCTATGGAAACACGTGTTTTTCCAAGAGTTACTGAATACATACATGTAAGGGCTCTTAAAAGAATCACAGCAGCCCGGCCGGCGTGGCTCCGTGGTCGAGCGTCCACCCATGAACCAGGATGTCACTGTTCGATTCCCGGTCAGGGCACATGCCTGGGTTGCGGGCTCGATCCCCAAGTGGGGGGAGTGCAGGAGGCAGCCGATCCATGATTCTCTCTCATTATTGCTGTTTCTAGCTCTCTCTCCCCCTCTCCCTTCCCCTCTCTGAAATCAATAAAAACACATTAAAAAAACACACAAATCACAGCAGAAGTTACGGATTCCCTAGAAAGATTTATAAACTAGGAGCAGCTACAGAGGTTTGCACTCAATCTGCGTGCCTGCGAGACACACACACACACACACACACACACACACGCACACGTCTCCCAGCAAGATTCCGCCTTCCCGCCTCCCATCCTTAGGGGTGAGGAGTGAGGTTCCCAGCAGACGCGCTCAGAGCTCTGCTGGCGCTTAACAAGGTTGTCAACGACCCACACCCCATGCTCCACGCGGGCAGGACAGCTCTGGCTGCCCACGCCAGCCCCGCGCCTGACACCACACTCCACACATGCCGGCGGAGTGAGTGCATACTCCGCAGGCGTGTCCCTAAAGGAGAAACCGGCCAGCTCATGGCAAGACACGCCCATGTCAAGAGCACACAGTTTCCTAAGCGGTGCTGGATGGCTAGGCATCGCCACGCACAGGCTGCCGCCAGGAAGAGGATCCACGATCGCTGTCATTTTTCAGTACATGCTTACAACACGTGACCCATGTGTGTAAACCAGCATAGGAATCTTCCTTTAAAAAAAAAATTCATTGACTTCAGAGAGGAAGGGAGAGGGGGAGAGACAGAAACATCAATGATGAGAGAGAATCATGGATCGGCTGCCTCCTGCACGCCCCGCACTGGGGATCGAGCCCGAAATCCTACTGGGCATGTGCCCTGACGGGGAATCTCACTGTGACCTCCTGGTTCATAGGTCAAAGCTCAACCATGGAGCCACGCCGGCCGGGCTAGCTAGCCACTTTCCATCAGGGGACACAGCTACGGAAGCACGGCCACCCTCGGAGGTCAGCTCCGCACGCGCCTTCCCAAGGGGCAAACCACCTCTCTGTGCGTAGCCGTGGGAGAGTTCTACTCCGCTTGTTCCTGACTTTTCTTCTCCATAAGCAGTGTGTTGTGGCGACCTTTTAATATTTTGGGCAATGGGACTTTTTTAAAAAATATATTTTTTCATTGACTTTTTAGAGAGGAAAGGAGAGAGAGAGAGAGAGAGAGAGAGAGAGAGAGAGAGAGAGAGAGAGAAAGAGAGAGAGAAACAGGGATGTGAGAGCAGAGCAGCCATCGGCTGCCCCCTGCACGCCCCCTACTGGGGGATCGAGCCGGATCGCCCTGACCTGGAATCAAACCACCAACCGTTGGGTGCAGGGACGATGACGCCCAACTGCATCACGCTGGCCAGGGGCAGGATGGGAGTTTTTAAAGCCTTCCCGACCCCGTGGGGTCCCGTGCCCGCAGGACGGCCATTCAGGACACGGGCACACACCCCATCGCGCCAAAGCATCAGGTCTCGAGCCAGACTCCCCGGGCCTGACTGCCCGGCTCACCGCTTACAACCCGTGGGTCTCGGGCCAGCCCCCCCCCCCCGCGTCCTCACCTGGCCACGGAGGGCACCGCCCCCCGCGTCCTCACCTGGCCACTGAGGGCACCGCCCCCCGCGTCCTCACCTGGCCACTGAGGGCACCGCCCCCCCGCGTCCTCACCTGGCCACTGAGGGCACCGCCCCCCGCGTCCTCACCTGGCCACTGAGGGCACCGCCCCCCCGCGTCCTCACCTGGCCACTGAGGGCACCGCCCCCCGCGTCCTCACCTGGCCACTGAGGGCACCACCCCCCGCGTCCTCACCTGGCCACTGAGGGCACCGCCCCCCGCGTCCTCACCTGGCCACTGAGGGCACAACCACCTGCACCACAGCCGTGACAGGCCTGAAACGAGTTAACCTGGGCCAAGGGCTGAGAATAGAACCGGGCACACAGGCCGAGCTATATACGCCTTTAAGCACACAGACGCTGAAACAGTCCTATTTAGATCCTCGTAAAAAATAATGTTTGCTTCTCCCGCCCAGAAGGGCAGGGGGCCCCTCCCTGGGAGCGGAAGGCACTGTCCTCCCGGTGCTCAGGGGAACGTGCGTGCCGTAAAGGTGCGAGCGATTGGTAACCGAGGCCCACGGATGGAAATCAGAGTCTAGAAAGCACCCGCAGGGCTTGAGTCAGGTGGGAACACTCACTGTATACAAAGATGTGCAGTCCTAGCCAGTCTGGCCCAGTGGATAGAGCGTCAGCCCATGGACTGAAGGGTCCCGGGTTCGATTCCAGTTAAGGGCAGGTATCTCGGCTGCAGGCTCGATCCCTGGCCTGGGCCTTGGTTGGGGTGCATGTAGGAGGCAACCCATCGATGTGTCTCTCTCACATGGATGCTTCTCTCTCTCTCTCTCCTCTCTCTCTCCCTTCCACTTTCCCTTTAAAAAAAAATCAATGGAAAAATATCCTCGGATGAGGATTCACAAAAAAATTAAAAGTTGTGCAGTGATGAAGGGAGACGTATCGTTACCCCACTGCTCCATCCACACAGGCACAGACGCTAACTCATCTCGTCAGCTACTAGTGCTGGGCGACAAGCAGGAGAAATAATAGAGAGTAATAAGGGATACTCATTTTAATTGTTGTTATTTCTAAGATTAAAGAGCTGCCCTACCCCCCACTCCCCCGCCCCTGCCCGGGGTTATCACTTTGGGAATAGAAAAGTATAATTGAACAAAAAAAGGACTTATTTTCTTCCTTAAAAAAAAAAAATTTTTTTTTAATTGATTTCAGAGAGGAAGAGAGAGGGAGAGAGAGAGAGAAACATCCATGATGAGAAAATCATGGACTGGCTGCCTCCTGCACACCCCACACTGGGGATGGAGCCCGCAACCCGGGCATGTGTCCTGACCTGGCATCGCACCGTGACCTCCTGGTTCATAGGTCGAAGCTCAACCACTGAGCCACGCCGGCCGGGCAAGGACTTATTTTCTTGAAAGTATTAAGGGAGCACCTACTATGCACTCAAAGACGCACTGCCCCAAAGATGAAGGGGAGAGGAGGAGGCAGTGGCCGAGGAAAAGAGAGCTGAGGAAGAGAGGAAAAGGGACGGAAGGAGAAACGCCACACACACACACACACACACACACACACGCACGCACGCACGCACACACGTGCACGCTTTTATGAGGTGTCTCAGAAAGGGATGCCTGCCCTGTTACATAACAGCGGGGGCTGTAACAGCGGACTGACTGTCCCTGGGGGACGGCACACAAAAGAGCCTAATTTAAGGAATCATAGCACTTGGGGGAGGCACAAAGCTACAAGGTGGGGGTGCTCACGAACCACAATGGGGTTACGTAACAGTTCAAAGGGGCCGTGGGCGCCCGTCGGGAGGGAGGCCGTCATTAGCGGTAATGGGGCCGGTGCGGGGCAGGAAGCCGGCTTTTGAAGGCCCGTCTAGCACGGATTACAAAACCCGGGCGGGCGGCCGGCCGCCGCGTCACTTGGGAAATTAAACCTCCCGGGCCCCTCCTGTGGGCGCTGCCGTTCCCGAATTCGAGATGGAACGGAAGCTCCGTATCTGGACAAGATGTACTGGCGGAAGTGGACAGAGCGGGCAAGACATTGGTCCGTAACCCAAAGGGCCGAAATAAAAGCAAAACAGGGTTTTTTTCTTTGGGGAAGAGAGGCGGGGAGAGACGGAGATGGAGAGGAGGGTGTAGAAAACAAACAACATCCCCCCCCCCCCAAAAAAAAAGCCACAAACGAACGAAGAGGAAGGCTCAGCCCCTCCGATGGCTGTGTACAAGCTGACTGTTCCTTCAGGTCCCACTGCATCGCGGGCCGACATCTGGAACCGGCTCCCAACACCTGTGTCTGCGTCTTTGCTTCAGCTCAGCGCCCCACTTTAACATCCTACACCCCAACCCCACCGTGTCTCTATCGCTCCCGCCTCTGCAGTCCCTGCACGGGGACCTGGTCCGCAATTTGTGACACGAGACGTCCTCTGGAAAACCCGGGCGGGCCGGGCTCGGGGAGGCGGCGCCGGCTCAGCCCTCGGCTCGGCGAGACCCCCAAGGCACGGCCTCAGCCCTGGGTGACAATCTTTCCCACGGGGACATGGGATTTGGTCTGTACTGGCGTTTTTGTTTTTTAATCTTCAACCCAGGATATTTTTCCATTGATTTTTTTTTTTTCTTTAGAGAGAGTGGATTGGGAGGAAGACGGGAGAGAAAGAGAGAGAGAGAGAGAGAGAGAGAGAGAGAAACATCGATGTGAGACACACTGATTGGTTGCCTCCCATCTGCGCCCAGACTGGGGCCAGGGACCGAGCCTGCAACCGAGGTCCATGCCCTTGACCAGAATCCAACCAGGACCCTTCGGTCCACAGGCCGACACTCTAACCACTGAGCCACACTGACCAGGGCTGACCTGTATTTCCCATTTGCACTAAGCCAACCAAAACCATACGCTGCTTCCTGGCCAATGACAAGAAATCTCTAGAAGCTCACATTAAAAATAGAAAGTAATACAAATACGATGAAAACAGCCCAGAATAAGGCACTACTTTTACACCAGAGAACCTTAAAATGGGGTGTAACTTGACTTAACACTGTGGACTGCTTGTCTGTTTATTTCTGAAGGTGACGTTAATCACTGAGGCAGAAATGGAGATGCCTGGCAAAATCCCCAACGAGAAAAACAAGTAAATAATCGAAAATAGCCTTATGCAGTTAAAATGAGCTACGCAAACTATTGCTCCGAAGAGTTACACTAGGGAACACTGTTTTGACCAGTCATCCAGCAAGAAAATTCAAAGAAACGGATTCAAGGATCATTTGAAAATTAACAAAGAAAAACAAAACAGCCCTAACCGGTTTGGCTCAGTGGATAGAGGGTCGGCCTGTGGACTCAAGGGTCCTGGGTTCGATTCCGATCAAGGGCATGTACCTTGGTTGCGGGCACATCCCCATTAGGGAGTGTGCGGGAGGCAGCTGATCGATGTTTCTCTCTCATCGATGTTTCTAACTCTCTATCCCTCTCTCTTCCCCTCTGTAAAAATCAATAAAATATATTAAAAAAATAATAAAAAAAAATAATAAAAGGAGTCATGATTTGTATTCCTACTTTTTTTTTTGCGTGTGTGTGTGCCCTTAACGAGAATCAAACCCGGGACCCTCCAGTCTGCAGGCCGATGCTCTATCCACTGAGCCAAACCAGCTAGGGCTATTCCTGCTTTTTAAAAGTCTCATTCCCCCTCACCCCCTAAAGTTTAACTTCTGCAGCGACTGAAATTTGAACAGAAACGTATTTCGGGTTATGCAGTGCTTATAAAACAGGAAGCCCTTGTAAACACCTGTGACGGATGTTCTAGAACAGCTATCGCCAACCTTCGGGACCTCGCGGATGTCCGTGGGCCGCTGGCTGGCGACTGCTGTTCTAGAAAGCAACCAGCGTAAGCACCTGACAGAGGAAGTCTCTGGCAAAACAGCTTACCCAACTCCATTCCCATCCATCTCATCTTTCCATCTTACAGGTATGAGCCATTTCATCCTAAAAACCTATCAATCAAGCCCTGGCCAGTGTGGCTCCGTTGGTTGAGCATCACTCCAGGAACCGAGAGGGGTAGCTGGTTCGATTCCGGGTCAGGGCACATGCTTGGGATGCAGGCTCCATCCCCATCCAGTAGAGGGCGTGCAGGAGGCAGCTGATCCATGATTCTCATCATTGATGTTTCTCTCTCTCTCCCCCTCTCCCTTCCTCTCTAAAATCAATAAATACATGTATTTTTTTTTTTTTAAAGAGTGGATTACGGCTGAGAGCGAGCGAGCTGTGGGGCGCAGACCCACTGAGGAGTGAGGGGAGCCCAGGCCCAGGCCACCAGAGGCGCCTGGAGCCCCCGGCCCCTCCGGCCGCCGCCAGCATGACACACAGGCCAGCTCCGGGCCAGGCCAACATGAAACCTGACATGAACGGCCTATTTACCTCAGAGCCTATTACCTAATACCTCACGTCTGGCTTCAATAAAAAATTACAAGACGTGCTAAAAGGCAAGAAAAAACACAGTCGGATGAGACGGAGCAAGCATCAGACCAGACTCTGATATGACACAGATGTTGGAAGGATCAGACAGGCAATTTAAAAGGACTGTGATTACCCTGTGAAAACCAAGGGAAATATTAGATGGGTGTATGTAACATCTTGGCCCGGCTGGCGTGGCTCCGTGGTTGATGAACCACTATCCATCTATGAACCAGGAGGTCACGGTTCCATTCCCGGTCAAGGGCACATGCCTGGCATGCGGGCTCCATCCCCAGTAGGGGGACGTGCAGGAGGCAGCCGATCCATGATTCTCTCGTCATTGATGTTTCCCTCTCTCTCCCTCTCCCTTCCTCTCTGAGATCAATAAAAATATACTTAAGAAAAAAAAGACAAAAAGACAGATGGGCCTTCATGTCTGAAAAGCCGGCCACACGTCTGCTCGGCTGCCATCTTTCTGAGACCCAATCAGCCAGCTCCCACTCACCCTGGACCAGCTCGGGGCATGCTCCACTCCCGAGCAAGGGAGAACTCCGATGCCAGGAAACATCCCTGTGGATTTTTCTATCTGTCCTGAATTTTAAAGGTCCATGCGAACCTTACTTACTTATTTAATCCTCTCTGGAGGGTATTTTCCACTGATTTTTAGAGAGTGGAAAGAGGGGGGGGGGGTAGGGAAGAGAGTGAGAGACACACCGACTGGTTGCCTCCCGCATGAGCCCCGAGACCAGGGCCAGGGATCGAGCCTGCAACCGAGGGGCGTGCCCTTGACCGGAATCGAACCCGGGACCCTTCAGTCCGTAGGGGGATGCTCTACCCACTGAGCAACACTGGCCGGGGCTTAGGTGAACCTTTCTTTACCTCAACATTCTTGCCCTCCAGCATCATTCTGAGAGCTGGGACACGGGCAGCTCCCATCCCCCGGCTGTGTCTCCGTGTGGAGACCACACAAGTCTGCAGAGCTGACGAGAGGCGGCTGGGGAAGCGAGTCTGGAAGGTTCCTGGTAGCAGGCCCTTGTAGTTCACCCGCCCACATCTAATGCGATGTTTTATGGAAAACACACACACACACACACACACACACACACACACACGGCACCGAGAACGTACCAGACCCTGTTTCCAGTGCATGGTAAACATTAACTCATGTACCCCTCCCAGCGAGCCTGGAGACGGACGTAAACACCCTAATTCTACGACGAGGACAGGCACAGAGCAGCCGGGGCCCGCCTGCCCGAGGCCACGGCTCACGCGTGGGGGAGTCGGCGGCGGGAGCTCACAGGGCCTCGCTCCAGCCTGTGCTGTGAACGCGGAGCCAAGGACTTGGCGACAGGGGCTGAGCCGTCTGCGGGGAGCACGCCTTCCTGACGGCCGCCCCACGAATGCGACCCAGCGCCGCCGGGGCAGTTCAAGCGACGACAGAGAGACACCCCGAGATTCTAAGGAGTCAGACCCGCTCGCCGCTTTGCAAGCTGGGCCAGACACTTCCTGGCTTTTTTTAGGAAAAGCAAAAAAAAAAAAAGCACCCACAGAGAAACAGGTTGGGTACAGTGGAAGCCGGCACCGAATGTCCCACCTCCGGCAAATCTCTTCTCACCAGTTTCCTACCAGCCTTCACGACTTCACCGGGCGACCTACGCCAGTGACACTGTGGTCCCATGTCATGTGGGCTCCCTCTGCGATGAAGCAAATTTGAGCGGCAACTTGGCAATAAAAGAAAGCACAAGCGCGCCCGGCTGGCGTGGCTGAGTGGCTGGGCATCGACCTATGAACCAGGAAGTTACGGTTCAATTCTCAGTTGGAGGACATGCCTGGATTGTGGGCTCGATCCTCAGTAGAGGGTGTGCAGGAGGCAGCCGATCTGTGATTCTCTCTCATCACTGATGTTTCTTTTCCTCCCCTTTTTCTAAATATCCTATATAATAAAAGCCTAATATGCTAAGTGGTCTGGTTGTCCAGTCGTCTGTTCAACCAATCAAAGCATAATATGCTAATGATCTAAGGCCACGCAAATGCTCACTATGACTTGCACTGACCACCAGGGGGTAGACGCTCCAACTGGTAGGTTAGCTTGCTGCTGAGGTCTGGCCGATCGGGACCGAGAGAGATGGGCTGGACACGCCAGGGAGCCCTCCCATGATCCCTCTCTGGCTGGCCAACCTCCCACAACCCTCCCTGGCCCCAATCATGCACCGGTGGGGTCCCTAGGCCTGGCCTGCACCCTCTCACAATCTGGGGATGTCAGAGAGCCCGTTTCGGCCCGATGCCGCAGGCCAAGCCATGGGATACCACTGGTGCACGCATTCGTGCACCGGGCCACTAGTGTGTGTGTGTGTGTATATATATATACATATATATTTTTAATTGATTTCAGAGAGGAAGGGAGAGGGAGAGATAGAAACATCAATGAGAGAGAATCATGGATCCGCTGCCTCCTGCACGCCTCCTGCTGGGGATCAAGCCCACAACCGGGCATGTGCCCTTGACCGGAATAGAACCTGGGACCCTTCAGTCTGCAGGCTGACGCTCTATCCACTGAGCCAAACCGGCTAGGGCTCATCACTGATGTTTCTCTCTCTCTCTCCCTCTCCCTTCCTCTCTGAAATCATTAAGATTAATAATAATAATAATAAAAAGCCAGGAGCCTTGCACAGGTAGGGCACCTAAGACTCAAACTTGCCCTGGCCCTCCACCCGAAGTCCCCGGCAGCCCCGAGAAACGAGCTTCCAACCCCAGGAACTGCCTTGTTCCAGCGGAGATCTTCGTTAAGGGAGAGTCCTCCCGTCCCGTCCACTTCTCCTTCGCTTCTCTCACCCCCACTCCACTTCCTGTTACTTTTCGTGACTCAACTACTGAGCTCTCACGCCATCTTGTGACATCGAGCTTCCTTTTTATTGTGGACGAATGAGGTCTGACCTTACTGAGCAGGGCTAATACGCACCATGAATGTCTGCCTATTGCTACTTGTTGAAAAACACCTTACAGGCCTAGCCGGCGTTTCTCAGTGGATAGAGGGTGGGCCTGCAGACCGAAGGGTCCCGGGTTCGATTCCGGTCAAGGGCACGTACCTCGGTGGCAGGCTCTTCCCCGGCCCGGGCCCTGGTCGGGGCTCGTGCAGGAGGCAACCAAGTGATGTGTCTCTCTCACATCAATGTTTCCATCTTTCCCCTTCTCTTCCACTCTCCCTAAATAAAAAAAATGGGAAACTATCCTCGGGTGAGGATTCACACCACCACCACCACCACCACCACCACCACAGATTCCTCGGAAGATGCGGCACACTTTCCAAAACGCGACGCGAGGGGAAAACCGGGTTACGTACGTGTGACTTCCTGCAAGAAATCCAAACACGGCCGCCCGCTGCCGGAGATGCTGAGCGAAACCGCCAGCGGGGTCTGCCCCTCGTAGTTCCTCGTGTTCGTGTCCGCCCCGTAACTGTACAACATCCGCGCGCACAGCGCGTCGTCGCGGAGGGCGGACAGGTGCAGGGGCGTCTGGCCGTCCTCCAGGCGGCCCAGGTTCGTGTCGGCCCCGCGCTGCAGGAACATGCGGCAGTACGAGTGGTTGCTCTTGATGACGGCGTAGCGCAGCAGGAAGCCGTTCTGGATGTCGATGTTGGCGCTGTGGTCCAGCAGGATCTTCACGCAGCTCGAGCGCTCCCGGATGATGGCCAGCTGCAGTGGCGTGGTGCCCTTGTCGCTGAGCGGGTCCACCTCGGCCTTGAACTCCAGCAGGAGGCGGACGAACGAGTCCCGGCCGTAGTGGGCGGCCACGTGCAGGGGAGTCCAGCCGTCGTTGCTCTTGGCGTTGATGATGTCGCTCCGGTACTCGGACTCCAGCATCAGGCGCGCGATGCGGGCCCGGCCGTGCATGGCGGCGTAGTGCAGCGCCGTGAAGCCGCCGATCAAGTCCTTGACCGTGGGATCAGCTGCGGTGAGAACCAGAACGGACACATCAGCAGGCTCTGGGGCAAAACAACGAGCCCTCGCCACAGCAGAGCACGTGCACGCCAATGCTCACCCAGGATCAGACATCACACCCAACAGCCAGCACGGCTCTCCTCGGTTTAACTGGAGCCGAGGGTTTTTAAAAATATATAGTTTTACTGATTTCAGAGAGGCAGGGAGAGGGAGAGAGAGACAGAGACACCAATGATGAGAGAGAATAACTGGCCGCCTGCCTCTTGCACGCCTCCTATTGGGGATGGAGCCCGTGACCTGGGCATGTGCCCTGACCGGGAATTGAACCGTGACCTCCTGGTTCATAGGTCGACGCTCAATCACTTAGCAGCACCGGCTACGCTGAAGTCAAGTTTTAATGAGAAATGAAGTTTGGTAGAAAGCTTTCAACCCTGGTTAAAAAAGTTTTTGAAAGATATATATATATATATATATATTTTTATATATATATCCTATCTAATAATAGACAAATATGCAAATTGACCATACCTCCGACACACCCACAAGCCATGCCTACCATCCAATCAGAGAGAGTATGCAAATTAACCCAAACCAAGTATGCAAATTAACCCAAACCAAGATGGCTACAGAAACAGAGAGCAAGGTTTCCTAGGTAACAGAGGAAGCCAAGCTTTCTGCAGGCCTAAGCCTCCACTCAAGCTACAAAGTTTCAATTATAGAAGGTAAACAAATTCAAACAAATGGCGGCAGGATGGAGCTTGAGAGAGCAGGCCAGGGTTGCCGCCGGCAACAGGGGAAGCAAAGCTTTCCACACACCCTGGCTGGGCCCACCCGCTTAAGGCAACAAAGTTTCAGTTATAACCCCAACACAAATGGCTGCGGGCCTCGGAGGGAGCCCCAGGCTTGGCTCTGCTCCAGGCTACAAAGTTTAATTGTAGAAGGAAAATAAATTCCAGATACCAGGGCCTCTGCTTGCGTTGCCAGGGGGCGTGGTCCGCCTGCAAACCACCACAGGCCCCTCGCTCAGGCTGCCCCACGCCCCAAGGGAACCCCACCCTGATCAGGGACACCCTTCAGGGCAAACCAGCTGGCCCCCACCCCTGTACCAGGCCTCTATCCTATCTAATAAAAGAGTAATCTGCAGATTGATCATCACTGCAACACACAATCTAGCTGCCCCCATATGGTCAAGGATCCTGTCCCCATGTGGACACAAGATGGCCACCACAAGATGGCCAGCAGGAGAGGGCAGTTGGGAGGCACCCGGCCTGCAAGGGAGGGCAGTTGGAGGTGATCAACCCTGCAGGAGAGGGCAGTTAGGGGTGACCAGGCCGGCAGAGGAGGGAAGTTGGGGGCAAACAGGCTGGCGGCAGAGTGGTTAGGGGGTGATCAGGCTGGCAGGCAGAAGCGGTTAGGGGCAATCAGGAAGGCAGGCAGGCAAGCAGTTGGGAGCCAGCAGTCCTGGATTGTGAGAGGGATGTCCGACTGCCCGTTTAGGCCCGATCTCCTAAACGGGCAGTCGGACATCCCTTGAGGGGTCCCAGATTGGAGAGGGTACAGGCTGGGCTGAGGGACAACCCCCCTCCATGCACGAATTTCGTGCACCGGGCCTCTAGTATATGTGTGTGTGTGTGTGTGTATATATGTATATATATGTATATGTATATATATGTATATGTATATATATATGCCCAGCTGGCGTGGTTCAGTGGTTGAGCACTGACCTATGAACCAGGAGGTCACGGTTTGATTCCCGGTCAGGGCACATGCCCGGGTTGCGGGCTTGATCCCAGTAGGGGGTGTGTAGGAAGCAGCCGATCCATGATTCTCTCTCATCATGGATGTTTCTTCCTTTAAAGATTTTACTTATCTATTTATTTTATTATTACTATTTTTTTTGCTAATCCTCACCTGAGGATATTTTTTCTATTGCTTTTTAGACAGTGTGGAAGGGAGGGGGAAGAGACAGAGAGAGAGAGAAACATCAATGTGAGAGAGACACTGAGACACATCGACTGGCTGCCTCCGGGGATGGAGCCTGCAACCAAGCGGTATGTGCCCTGGATCGGAATCGAACCTGGGACCCACAGGCTGACGCTCTATCCACTGAGCCACAGCGGTCAGGGCTCGTCACTGTCCATTTCTATTTCTCTCTCTGAAATCAATAAAAAACTTAAAAGAAGAGAGAAGATAAACACAAAAAGCACAGAGCTGAGACCACCACGTCCCTTGGCTAACTGAACCCCCTCCTTTTGGCTGCTCCCGCTCCCCCATCTCTGAATTGTTTTCCTGCTTCCCTTCGGCTTTAACTTTTTATTTTCTCTTGTGCTTCTTGGTCTTAAAGAGAAGCATGTGTAGCAACATCTGCGGCTCTAAATTACGGATGTGCTGTGGTCTGGCAGGCGGCGTTGTTTTAAGGGTGTATTAAGAGGGGGGAAAAAAATAAAGTTTTTTTTCTTTCTCCCTGTGGTCTGTAAAAATTCCAAAGCACGTTAGATATATGTTAAGTGATCTGGACAAATCAGGTTTTCCTAAGATAAACGTCAACTCTGGACGCCTGGTTTTACAAGAACTTTGGAGTCTGTAAGAATTAAACAGCACGTCCTGTGAAAAACGGGAAGCCGTGTAAATGTTATTTTCTACGACAGTTCCAAAACCCTCTCCTAGATGGACTGATTTCTGGGGCGGGGTGGAAGAGAGAGAGAAAGAAAAAGAAACGCCGGTGGTTTATCTGCTGTGTCACCACTCAGTCACAGCCTGTGTCACCTGGCCCAGCGGCTCCTTGAGCTAAGGGGGAAGTTCTACGTCGCTCCCATCCCACGGGCATTCCTGGGCACTGTGTCCCGGGGACGTAGGCCACTTCCTGGAGGCCCGCAATTCCTTGTGAAGATAAGGAATTGGTCAGAGCTAACTACCTGGGATTCCAAGGCTTTCTCCTTGCCCTGGCCAGTGCTGCTCCGCGGTTAGAGCGCCGGCCCCAGGACTGAAGGGTCGTGGGTTCAATTCCGGTCAAGGGCACGTACAGGTCCCCCAGCCCCGGTAGGAACAGGTGCAGGAGGCAACCAATCGATGATTCTCCCTCACATCGATGCTTCTCTCTCTCTCTCTTTTTCTCTCCCTCTAGGAATCAATGGAAAAAATACCCGGGGGTGAGGATTTAAAAAACACACACACAAAGGCTTTATTCTCATAAAAGTCACCCTTAATGTTTGGTTTGGCCACGAAAGAGAAAAATTCATGAGTGCTTTTTCAAACAACTAAACAAAAAGCCTCCAAAGTTGTGTGAGTAGACGTTTGTGTACTGTCTACCAAAATGTTATTTCCTGCTAAAACATGGGTCTCTGGGAAAATTCTGTGAAGCAGAAAGCTCCATGGAAAAGAATGACATTACGGAGAATGAAAGTTTCAGTTAAGAAGTAGTTGCTCACAGAACCTGTAAAAAGTTAAGATTCTTATTAAGTAAAGTCCACCAGTCAAATTTCTAAAATTAAATATAAATGAGCAATGAATGCACAATAGCAATGGAGTATCATACCTACGTTGGTCTTCGCTAAAAGAAAAATAGATAGCAACCCTGTACTATTCGACTTAACAAAAACTAGTGGCCCGGTGCATGAAATTCGTGCACGGAGGTGGGGGGTGGAGTCCCCTCAGCCCGGCCTGCACCCTCTCCAATCTGGGACCCCTTAGGGGATGTCTGACTGCTGGTTTAGGCCCAATCCCACAGGGATCGGACATCTCTCTTGCAATCTGGGACCTCTGGCTCCGAACCGCTCGCCTGCCTGCCTGCCTGATCATCCCTAACCACTCTGCCTGCCGGCCTGCTCGACCCCAACTGCCTCCACTGCCGACCTGCTCGCCCCAACTGCCGCCCCTCCCTGCCGACCTGCTCGTCACAACTGCCCCTCCCCCTGCCTGCTCGCCCCCAACTCCCCCCCCCCCCCCCGGCCCCGCCAGCCTTCTTGCCCCTAACTGCCCTCCCCTGCCGACCTGATCGCCCCTAACCTCTGCCTGGGCTCTGCCACCATGGCTTTGTCCAGAAGGTCTCCCAGTCTAATTAGCATGTTACACTTTTATTAGTATAGATTAGTATAGATGAGGGCTAGCATTTTTAACAAAGCGTCTTGCTGCCACCTGCTGGTCATGCCAGGAACATCAGCTACGACCTTCCTACTCTGACAGGATGCTGAGCCCTCCATCCTGTTTCCCACGCCTCCCCTACCTAAAGCAGCTAAGTGGAGACGGGCATGAAGGAGAAAAGAACCCCTTCAATCCAAATGAAACCGTCAATGTGGCCAAGACGCCCGTGTCTAATCTACACCTGACCAAGCAACATCCTCCTACTTGGTTAGCGAAACGTTACGAACACCTTTCACCCACTCTTACGCGCATCCTGGACTGGCTGTATTCAACAGCAAAATGAAAATCACGTTATGGGAGACTGCACTTGGGTCTCTGGTTTTCCACTCTGGGTCTTTTCCAGGTGTTACTTACGTTTTGGTGTTACGCGGAACTGGGAGAAACCATGATTAACACACAGAGCAAGGATCTGCGTAGCCTCAGTAAAAACTGTAAGAATACACTGGCTGCGCACACGTGGAAAACAGCATAGAATACAGAGCTTTAAGTAACAATGCATAAAATTTGCATAGTTACTGCCCTTGAGGAATTAACGAAAGGAAGATCTAAGACAGATGAAGATGCAAAAAAAAACCCACACAAAAACAAACAAAAACCGAGTTTAAGAATTACTGTTAGCCAATGCAACAAGAAAGAGATCTGATTTATAGCAGTAACGGAAACTATAAAAACAACTAGAGCCCTAGCAGGTGTTGCTCAGTGGATAAGAGCATCGGCCTGTGGACTAAAGGGTCTTGGGTTCGATTCCAGTCAAGGGCACATGCCCGGGTTGTGTGCAGGAGGCAGCCAATAGATGATTCTGTCTCATCATTGATGTTTCTATCTCTCTCGCCCTCTCCCTCCTTCTCTGAAATAAATAAAAAAATATTTAAAAACACATACACCTAGATATAGCCTGGCTGGTGCAGCATAGAGGTTGAGCATCGACCTATGAACCAGGAGGTCGTGGTTTGATTCCCGTCAGGGCACATGCCCGTGTTTCAGGCTCCATCCCCAGTAGGGAGCGTGCAGGAGGCAGCTGATCAATGATGTTTCTCTCTATCCCTCTCCCTCTCCCTTCCTCTCTGAAATCAATAAAAAACACAAAAATAAAAAAATAAAAACACCTAGATATAAATCCAGTAAGAAATGTGCAAGGCACATCAAAGACAACATTGACAGAAGTGAAACTCACTTTGTCCCATAGTCTCAAGACTCCTTGAAATCTATTGAAAAATTTGGAAGTACATATACACTAAGTGGCCAGATTATTATGATCTCTGAATGCATAGGAATCTGGCCACTCAATATATATATTAGGGGCCCAGTGCATGAATTCGTGCATGGGTGGGGTCTGGCCAGCCTGGCCAGGGGGAGGGGACATGGGTGGTTGGCCGGCCTGCCTGCTGGTCGAATTCCTGGTCAAGGGGACAATTTGCATATTAGCCTTTTATTATATTGGATATACACTGAGTGGCCAGATTATGATGCGTTCAGAGAGCATCATAATCTGGCCACTCAGTGTACATAAAAGCAGATAAATGTTTCCTATCAATATGGTTTGTTTTTTTTCCCCCAACAACTTCACCGGGGTTGCAATAAAGCTTACCAATCTTAAGTGTATAGGTCGATGAACTTGGACAAATTGTATACAGTTACATAACCACCAACACAATCCAAATATTCCCATCATCTCAAAAAGTTCCTTCCTGCCTCTTTACCGTCAATTCTCTGCCCAGACTCTGGGCCCTAGGCAGGCACGGAGGTTCTGGCCTTCCTTGAATTTCATATAAATGAAACCACAGGGGATGAAGAGTTTGTGTCTGACTTATTTCACTTAGCATGATGCTTCTGAAATTCACCCGTGTTGTTGTTGTGTGTCCAAATGTTCATTCCTTTACATCGTTGAGTAGTTTTCTACAATATGGATCTTCCATTATTTATCTATTAGAGGCCCGGTGCATGAAATACATGTGGGGGGTAGGGTGGGGAGAGAAGGGGGTCCCTCAGCCCAGCCTGTGCCCTCTCACAATTTGGGACCGCTCGCTCCTAACCACTCGCCTGCCTGTTTGCTGGCTCCTAACCGCTCTCCTGCCTGCCTGCTCGCTCCTAACTGCTCGCCTGCCTGCCTGCCCAGTACGTATCATAGCGACCAGTCGTTCCAGTCATTCCATCGTAAAGGTCGCTTAGGCTTTTTTTTATATAGATAGATAGATAGATTATTCACCAGCAGGAGGACAGTGGGCTATTTCCAGTACTGAGGCTATTATGAATATGGCTCCTGTGCACATGCATGCACAAGTCTACATGTGGCTGTTATGTTTCCATCTCACTTGGGTAAATACCTAGAACTGTTGGCTTATATGTTATATGTACATTTAAGAAACTGCCAAACTGGTTTTTAGTGGCTACACAATATTACATTCCCACCAGCAATACAGGGTGGGGCGGAAGTAGGTTTACAGGAGTAGTGAGTTGTGAGTATGAGAAACAGAGTTTATTCCTTTTTTTTTTTTAAAGAATTTGGCTGGGGCTTCCATTATCCTTTCTCTCACACCTAACAGCCTGGGCCAGCCAGCAATCTTTGTTTTATCTTATTTACTTATTTTTATTTTATTGCTTTCAGAGAGGAAGGGAGAGGGTGAGATAGAAACATCAACGATGAGAGAGAATCATTGATCCGCTGCCTCCTGCACGCCCCCTACTGGGGATCAAGCCTGCAACCCAGGGCATGTGCCCTGACCGAGAATTGAACCGTGACCTCCTGGCTCATAGGTCCATGCTCAACCACTGAGCCATGCTGGCCAGTCAGGCCAGAGTTTATTCTTGTATTATTATTTATTAATGTATTTCCATACAAACAACTGTAAACCTACTTTTGCCCTAGCCTGTAGAGGCGTTCAAGTTGTTCTTCACTAATACTTGGCATCTTAGCAATTTTAGTTTCATTCATTCTAGAGAGTATAAAGTCGTACCTTATAGGAACTTAATTTATACATCCCTGGTGGCGTGGTGATATTGAGCTTATGCATGTTGTGAAGTGTCTGTTGAAATCATTCAATATTGCTACGGGGTTGTTTTTCTCACTGCGTTTACAACTCCGTTGTGTATACATTCTGGATACGGGCCCTGTGTTAGATACATTTTGTAAATATTTCTCCTAGTCTGTCAGGCCTTTTCATTTTCTAGACAGTGTCTTTTCAAGAAGAAAAATGTTTAGTTTTGATGAGGTCAAGTATATTTTTTTCCTCTTACGGTTTTCGCTTTTTGTTAAGAAATCTTTGCCCAACACGACGTCATATGGGCTTTCTGTTTTCTTCTAGGAATTTTATGTTGTTAACTCTTATGTTTAGAGCAAGGATCCGTTGCTTGTTGCTTTTTATGTCCTGTGCGAGGTCAGATCAAGGTTCATTATGTCCCACACAGATATCCAGTTGTTCCAGCAAAATCTGCTGAAGAGTCTAGCTTTTCCCCAGTGATTTTGTCAAATCAGTCTACCAGACAAGTGTGGGTCTATTTGTTTTCTTCTTAGATAACCCTCACCCGAGGAGTGAGGATATATTTTCTAAGGAGGTGAGAGTGGGAGAGACAGAAAGAGAGTAGAGAGAAACATCGATGTGAGAGAAGCACATTGATGGATTGCCTCCTGCATGTGCCCCAACCAGGGGTGGGGATCGAACCTACAACCCAGGTAGGTGCCCTTGTCTGGGAATCAAGCCTGCGACCCTTAGGTGGGGAGGCCGATGCTCTAACCACTGACCCACGCCGGCCAGGGCAAGTGTGGGTCTATTTCTGAACTCTATTCTGTTTCATTGATCTGAAAGTTTATCCATATTGTCCTGACCACTGTGGCTTTATAGAACGTTCTGACAGCAGGGAGTGTATGTCCTTAACCTTCTTTGAAACCGTTCGGGCCAACAAATCACCTTGTCAATTTTTTCAAACAAGCTGCTGGAATGTTGACTATCACTCCACCAACTCTGTAGGTTCCTCAGACTAGATGCTCAGTGTTCAATTCCAAGGTCAGCTCAAATCTGCTGTTAACCACTCTAGGAAATTCTTCATTATAGATATTGTGCTTTTCAACTCTAAATTCGTATTTGGGGACATATATATATATATATATATATATATATGTGTATAGGTATATATACACCTATATAATATATAACATCCTATATAATAAAAAGCTAATATGCTAATTAGACCTAACAGAAAAACGAATGTCCGGACGACCTTCTGGATGAAGCCGGGACTGTGAGGGCCAAGCCCCTTGCACAAATTTTATGTATCAGACCTCTAGTGCATGTTATATCTATAATAATAAAAGGGTAATATGCTAATTAGACTGACGTCTTCTGGACGTCATTCCGGACGTCCTTCCTGACGAAGCCAGGGCTGGAGGGAAGCCAGCCGGGGTCCTGGGTGCGGCCCGAGGAAAGCCAACCTAGGTCCTGGGTGCCTGCCGGTGGCTGGAGGAGGGAAGCCCATGTCCCGGGTGCCAGAGGGAAGCCGGTGCCGGCAGCCTGAGGAAGGAAGGCCTACTCTTGCACGCATTTTTGTGCATCGGGCCTCTAGTATACATATAATAAATTCGATCTGTTTTTGATAGTATTTGATGAGTTAGTGCCGCCATATATTTCTTTTATTTTTTGACTGCCATTTCCTCAATTCTTTGAACACATCCATAAATAGCTGCTCTAAAATTTGTTCATCTTCAAGGTGCAGGGTCTTGCCCTAGCGATATCAAAGATCGTTGATTAGCCCAACCAGTGTGGCTCAGTGGTTGAGCCTCGACCTATGAACCAGGGCTGATCAGTGACCTTTAAAAAAAAAATTATACACACACACACACACACATTGATTTCAGAGAGGAAGGGAAAGGGAGAGAAGGATAGAAAAAATCAAAGATGAGCCCAGCTGGCATGGCTCAGTGGTTGAGCATCGACCTATGAACCAGGTGGTCACGATTTGATTCCCAGTCTGGGCACATGCCCAGGTTGTGGGCTCGATCCCCAGTAGGTGGCCGGTCAATGAGTCTCTCTCATCATTGATGATTCTATCTCTCCTTCTCTCAATAAATCAATAAAAATAGAAAATAAAATATTTCACACATATTTAAAAAAACACCCACCAACAATAATAAAAGCATCCAAAAGAAATCTCAAGGAGGTAAATTCAAAACATAGGGCAGCATTGGGACATACTGACAGTCCTCCACTCTACCAACTGGGCTATCGAAGGCCCTGCTATTAGGACATATTTCAAGGGGCCCGAGCGAGGTTGCTCTGCTTGAGCAATGTCGGCAGGGGAAACGTGTGTAATTCTCTGGCTGTAGGTGCACCACAGCCACTTCTGCTTCTGAAACATGAGCAACTGGACAAGGTGATGAAGGGGCTGCTTTTAGTTCAAATCACGGGCACAACCTTGGCTGCGTATACACTAGTTACAAGGGAAATAGCACACTCACCAAACTCATCTTTTCGACAATCTGGTTGCAAACAAAACTCAGCATCTACACTAATAAAAGAGTAAGATGCAAACTGACTGTACCTTTGCGATGCCCACCAGCCAATCAGGAGTGAGTATGCAAATCAACCCAACAAAGATGGCTGGTTAATTTGCATATGCAGGCACCCAGTGGCTGCAGGCGTTTCGCACTGCCCCAGCCACTCCATGCCTCTGGGCAGCGTGGGAAGGCAGAAAGGCGGCTCCGGCTGGTGGGAAGGTGGTGCCGGCAGCCAGGGGAAGGAAGGCCCATGCTTGCATGAATCTTTGTGCATTGGGCCTCTAGTGACTGTAATAAATCTTCACATAGGAGAGGTAATAAGAAGTTGAGCAATGCCCGGCTGGTGTGGCTCAGTGGTTGAGCGTCAACCTATGAACCCGGAGGTCATGGTTCAATTCCCAGTCAGGGCACATGCCCAGGCTGTGGGCTCGATCCCCAGTAGGGGGCGTGCACAAGGCAGCCAATCGATGATTCTCTCTCATCACTGATGTTTCTATCTCTCCCTCCCCTTTACTCTCTGAAATCAATAAAAATATCTTTTAAAAAATGATATACTCATGCACACAGATGTTTCAAATTAAATACAGTTTCATTTTAAACTTCTCCTTGGGGAAGAAAGAGATCTGCTCCTAAGCAGACTCACCTCCGTGTTCTAGAAAGACCCGGACACATCTTTCCTTCCCTCTGGCTGCTGAGAAGTGGAGCAGGGTCCAGCCATTCGCGTCCCGGCCATTCGGAGAATAGCCCTGTTCTAGCATCTTCCGGACGGTGTGGACATCCCCGGCAGCCACCGCAGCCTGGATCTGCAACTCTTCCTGGAGCTCAGGGTTCCTCCGACAGTGGTGGTTCAACATCCTCGCGGAGTCCACTGGTTACAAAGGATGCATTAGGTCACAGGGGTCAGCCTTTAAGGGGAGGCAGAGAACATGGCATTTAGGATTCTGGGCTCCTGACAGGGGGGCCATGAAACGTCACGGAATTTTCCTGGGCTAAATCACGTGCACCTCAGTGATGCCAGTTCATGATGAATCGAATCTGTTACGACCAAAACGTTCAGTCCTTTCCGTAGGATGATGAAAGATTGCGAAAAGAAAGCCGCCCGGCCGGCGTGGTTCAGTGGTTGAGTGTTGACTTGTGAACCAGGAGGTCACGGTTCAATTCCCAGTCAGGGCACGGGCCCAAGTAATGGGCTCCATTCCCAGTAGGGGGCCGTGCAGGAGGCAGCCGATCCATGATTCTCTCTCATCACCAATGTTTCCATCTCTCTCTCTCCCCTCTTCCTCCCTCTCTGAGATCAATAAAAAATGTATTTAAAGACATACAGAAACTTTAACATTCTTTTAGGAAGCCACTCCATCTGGGCTAGTTTTAAGGAAGAGATTAGACTCATCTCCTAGTGGGCTCCCATTTCTAAAAATAAAAAAAATTATGGGATAAAGTTCTTTAAAGACATTTTGGTCTGTTATGTAGATTAGACATCTTGGGATGATCTTGTCACCAATAATAAGTTATCGTGTAAAACATCTTATGATAGCCCTGGCTGGTGTGGCTCAGTTGGTTGAGCGTCAGCCCATGCATCAAAGGGTTGCAGGTTCGATTCCCGGTCAGGGCACCAGAAAAAAAAACAACACACAAAAAACAACTTCTCAAATATCCTATGCTATTTTATACATGGAAAATGGTTATTACAAACTATTTTTTTTAATATATATTTTTATTGATTTCAGAGAGGAAGGGAGAGGGAGAGAGACGGAAACATCAATGATGATGAGAGAATCATTGATCGGCTGCCTCCTGCACGCCCCCTACTGGGGATCAAGCCCACAACACGAGCATGTGCCCTTGACTGGAATTGAACCTCGGACCCTTTTGTCCACAGGCCGACACTCTATCCACTGAGCCAAACCAGCTAGGGCAGTTATTACCAACGCTTACGTATCACTACTAAGTAATGTCATTTAAAAATATCGGGCTACTTCTACAGAGAGCTACTTGCTCAGAAAAATTAGGAAATGAGAAATTTCAAGATGATCTGTTTTCTTAATAAACATGATTTCCTCCCTATCTCTTCACCTAATTATTTTCCAACTGACACTAAAGTCCAGTCTCTCTCGTTTTAGAAATAGTAAAACCAAGAATCCTGTTCGAATAGCTTTTTGCCTACTATTAGCCTTTTTTGTTGTTGATGTTGTTTTTGTTAATCCTCACCCTGGGATATTTCTTCCAATTGATTTTCAGAGAGTAGAAGGGAGGAGGGAAGAGCGGGGGGGGGGGGGGGGGCAGAGAGAGAGAGAGAGAGAGAGAGAGAGAGAGAGAGAGAGAGAGGGAGACACATTGACTGGTTGCCTCCTGCATGCGCACAGACTGGGGCCGGGAATCGAACCCGCAACCCTTTTGGCATGCAGGCCGACGCTCTCACCACTGAGCCAAACCGGCCAGGGCTACTATTACGGTTTTAAGAGAAGACATCGAAGACCGTGAGAAAGAATTAATGGGAGCTACCGATGGGGGCTCAAACCAACCACCTTTAACAGATTCTTGTTTTCATGGGATGATCTACCTTGGCCCTTGAATGAGGGCTACTCTGCAAGAAAAAAAGGTCAAACACAATCAAACGAAGCCGAGTTTTCTTGTAGCGAGTGGTGTGTTGAGTTTTACGTGAGCTGATTGGAGGGAGAAGAGTCCAAGTTAAAGCCCCCCTTCTGCCTCCCCCCCCCCCACACCCGAACAGTACGGGTGACCAGGGACCTCCAGTGGCTTACCTTCCGGAAGAAAGTCCCTTTTCCTGGGAGGGCGCTGCCTAATAAGCATTGTGCACATACAGCATCGTGGGGCGGGGACTCGGAGTGCGTCCAGAGATCGGATCAGCTTCCTTTACCTAAAAACAAATAACAATGGTGGGGAAACAACTAAAGGTGACAGAGAATCGCACCTGCCTGCATCGCCTACCGTTTGATGAACTTACGTTTCAGCACCTTACAGAGCAGAGACGGAGCTTAGGTCAAGTCTTAAGAGAAAATGACCTTGAGACCTCCATTCATCTCCCCGTCGGTACAAAATCACTTATTTTTCAGGAAAAGAAAAAAAATTTTTCCCCCTAAAGAGGCAGGGCATTTTTGGAAAAAGAATAAAGAAAATAATAAATCACACATTTGCTCTATTCAGAATATATTTTCAGACTTGCCTTATTTGAATTAATTAAAAAAAATCCTCAACCAAGGATATGTTTTATTAATTTGAGAGAGAGAGGGAGGGGGGGGAAGGAAGAGAATGAAACATCAATGTGAGAGAGAAATATGGTTCAGCTGCCTCTCATATGGCCCCGACTGGGGATTGAACCCACAACCTAGGTACATGCCATGACCAGATATCAAACCCGTAACCCTTAAATGCACAAGAGAAAGCTCCAGTCAACTGAGCCACCCGGCTGGGCAATTATTTTCGTTGTTGTTAATCCTCACCTGAGGGTATTTTTTCCTCCAGTGATTTTCAGAGAGAGTGGAAGGGAGGGGGAGAGACGAGAGAGAGAGAAATATCGATGCAATAGAGACACACGGATTGGTTGCCTCCCACACCTGCCCCAACTGGGACCAGGGATCGAGCCTGCAACTGAGGTACGTGCCCTTGACCGGAATAGAACGTGGGACCCTTCAGTCCTTGGGCCTACACTCTAACCACTGAGCCCAACTGGCTAGGGCCTGAATTACTTTTTAACGGACACCGTTAAGTCACTTGTTTTTCCCCAAACAGGACCAAGATGAGAAAATGTGTGCATTCAATACAGTAGGTGGTCAGAGCCAAAATGGAATGCATGATGAGTAAAAGGAGATCGTGACTTTAAATGCCGGTTCTTCATACGTCCAAAAGGCGTCACGTGAGTCACTTTCAAACTGTCGTTCCTGTATGCACACACCCAAGTGAGTAAAAGATTAACAACAGTCTTGCCAGCTTCCTTATATGAACTCTGAAAAAATTCCCTCTACAACCAGAAGAAAAGGGATCCTGCCTGGCGGGTGTGGCTCCGTGGCTGAGCCTCGCCCTAGGAACCAGGAGGTCACAGTTCCATTCCCGGTCAGGGCACACGCCCGGGTGGCGGGCTCGATCCCCAGCGTGGGGCGTGCAGGAGGCAGCTGATTCATGATTCTCTCTCATCATTGAGGTTTCCCTCTCTCTCCCTCTCCCTTCCTCTCTGAAATCAATAAAAATGGATGAAAAAAAAAAAAAAAGAGAGAGAGAAAAGCCTTTGTGTTAAAAGATGAAGTACCTAAATGGTTTCTCTCAACAAGAAAGAGGTGTGGACGATAATAACGTGTGATGATCCCGAATGGGCTACTTCTATCAGAGGAGCGAAGGTTTACTGAGAGTGCCTGGCGTGAACCTGGCCACTATCAGGCCCGGCCACTCATGTGACCCCTGGTTAGAACTGGATTAGACAGCTCTGCCTACGTAAAATGAACCAAGTAATTCTAGAAACGGCACATCGTTTTCCCTTTTCTGACAATACCAACCACTATAAATAATAACCATCGGTTTAAACCCCCAAAGCACTCTTTACATGCAGGGATCTTCACTGGAAAAACACATGGACACACGTATACCATGCACACATGGACACACATGCAATGTACACATGGACTCGCATACCATGCACATATGGACACACATACCATGCATACACGGACGCACATACAATGCACACACATACCATGCACACGTGGACACATATACCATGCACACATGACACACATACCGTGCACACATGGACTCACATACCATGCACACGTGGTCCCTGGCAGCTGCAGCCCTTAAATTATGAAGGATGAAATGACTTATTACCAAATGTTCTAACAGTCCAAAGCGTCAAACAATGAACTTGACCTCGGTGCTATTCTGTGGGAGTTTGTACTTACTAGGGCACAGCTACCCACGTGTACATAAAATAAAGAAAACATGACGACGATTGAACTTAAAGGGCAAAGGTGGCCACTGAAAACCACAGAGGAAGTCCAGACGTGAGAATGGAAAAAAAAAAAGAAAGTCTATTTCCTCTCAAGGAGCGCAGGTTCGAAAACCTGACAGCTCATGGAAATCACCCATTGAACAAGAGAACGTGGCCTGGGAGGCAAGTCTCTAAATAAGTAAATGCACAATGCGAATTGTTTTAAATTAATGGTGACTCAGAATGACGAAAACTCTGAAGGTGCAGTCTTTAGAAATTCCACTTCAGGTTTTACAGTTAGAAAAAAAGCACAGAAAGCATACTAACAAGGAAGACTTCAGAATTATATGCCAAATGAGCACTTCCCTGATGTATATATATATTTTTAAAAATAATATTTGTATTGATTTTAGAGAGGAAAGGAGAGGGAGAGAGAGAGAGAGAAACATCAATGGTGAGAGAGAATCGTGGATCAGCTGCCTCCTGCATGCCCCCTCCTGGGGATGGAGCCCGCAACCCAGGGCATGTGCCCTGACCGGGAATCGAGCCATCACCTCCTGGTTTATAGGTCGACACAACCACTGAGCCACACCGGCTGGGCCTGATGTATCTTTTTATATAATATTTTGTTGCCCGATGTTAATACTATGTTTAAATATGATGAATTCATCTTTTCTACTCTACATGGGGTCAAAAGATAACAATATAGGCCTCCAAGCTTTTATGCTGTTGACCTTCTTAGAAACTAAACATTTAGAAATTATATGTTACCATCTAGCCTGGCTGGTGTAGCTCAGTGGTTGAGTGTCCGACCTATGAACCAAGAGGTCACGGTTCAATTCCCGGTCAGGGCACATGCCCGGGTAGCAGGCTGGATCACATCCCAGTGTGGGGCATGCAGGAGGCAGCCAATCAATGATTCTCTCTCACCATTGATGTTTCTATGTCTCTCTCTCTCCCTCTCCACTCCTCTCTGCAATCAATAAAAATATATTAAAAAAGCAAATACAGAAATCAATGTTACCATCTAATTTCCACATGGATGGCCAAGAAAACTTCATTAAGTTAAAATCAAAACTTCTTTCTTCATATAATTAAGAAAAAGTCTATATCCATGCCATGGAGTGAAGGAAATTAAAAAAACACACAACATATTTCAGACCTGTCTAAAATTACATAATTCGCACCAAATTTGCCCACATGTCCCCAGTTTCCTTCGGCGTACACGATTAGTCACTAATGGCTTTTTGCATGTGATTTTTCACTGAAAGTCCACACATTTTCTGATTAAGTGACACAAATTAGCTTTCAGATTTCACACAGGCTGGAAACAAGATAACAGCTTGCTACTCAAAAAAAAAAAAAGAAATAAACCGAGTAAACCGAGATACAGGCTGCTAAAGAAATAAAACCAGCAACTCCCAAGAATATTGTCTCTGAGAAAAAACACACACAAAAAACCGAACCACCAATGGCTCGCAAGTCCTCAAAGAGAAGATGGGTACAGAAATGCTACAAAGTCCGACATGGCTGAGGTGTGTGTTGATGAGTTCTGAGAGAGAGAGAAACATCCATGGTGAGAGAGAATCATGGATCGGCTGCCTCCTGCACGCCCCCTACTGGGGATCGAGCCTGAAACCCGGGCATGTGCCCTGACCGGGGAATCGAACCATCACCTCCTGGTTTATAGGTTGACACAACCACTGAGCCACACCATTCAAAAGACTGGAACCCCCAATCAAGTGGAAGAAGTGTGATATTAGTATATCACTCAGTGTCGCATAATGTTCCAAAACAAGCAAGGTGAGTTCATATTTACTCCCGATTCCTGGGCCTCCATATAACACAGGGATTTACTTATTCATTTTTATTCCTCCCCTGAGAATATTTTTTCCCCCCACTCATTTTTAGAGAGACAGAAAGGGAGGGAGGATGACAGGGGAGAGAAAGAGAGACATCAATGTGAGAGAGAATCATGGATCGGCTGCCTCCTCCAGTAGGGGGGGTCGAGCCTGAAATCCAGGCCATGTGCCCTAACGGGGAATCGAACCCGTGACCTCCTGGCTCATAGCTCAAAACAAAAGAATATGCAAACCCTCAGAGCCCCTTAAAAGTAGCTCTAGCTATGTCTTGGCAACTGGAAAGAATCAAGAAAGACATTCCTTTTTGTGGAAGGCAGGAAGTCCAGATGCTTAACCACTAAGCTACACCAGCCTGGCTAGAATTAAGTCTAAAGCAGGGGGAGGGGAGGGAAGATATTTAACAGAGAAGGCCTGAATAGAAAAGAGACAATTCATTTTTACCTTAAAAACATACTTCCAGTATTTTTAGAAGTCCTAATTATTAGGCATCTCTCTGGTGATTCGGACACTGAAATACGCAAAACTGCCTTGAACTTCACAGACTTCTGCCTAGCTGTTACCGGACCCTAAGTACACCCAGAAAGGCTGTCCCAACTGTTCACCAGGGGGCAGTCGCTGGTAGATACGTACTCGAAATCCCATCCTGTAGCAAGCACTCCCCCGTGGTGTCTGCTTCTAGGTCTCAAGGATATGCAAACCAGGCCAGGCTTGGTTTGGCTCAGTGGCTAGAGTGTCGGCCTAAGGACTGAAGGGTCCCAGGTTCGATTCCGGTCAAGGGCATGTACCTTGGTTGCAGGCTTGATCCCCGCCCGGCCCTGCTCGGGGCAACCAATCCATGTGTCTCTCTCACATAGATGTTTCTCTCTCCCCCTCCCTTCCATTCTCTCTAAAAATCAATGGAAAAATATCCTCGAGTGAGGATTACCAACAACAACAAAAAAGAACGTGGGGAACCTCAGAGCCCCTTAAAGGTGTCTCTCGCTATGTCTTGGCAACGAGGAGACTCAAGACAGACATTCCGTTCTTTTTGTGGAAGGCAGAAAGTCCAGTGGACCGGAGTAAATCAAAGATTTCCTAAGGACTTCTGCTATTTTAGGTACTTCGTGGTACCTACAATTCCCTAAGCAGTCTTGAGATATTAAAATTACTCTGAGATTAACAAGTCACTTTAGAGTCCTGTGACTGGATGTTAGAAAAGTCATTCACTTGGCTAATTTCTGAATTGACGCTTGTATGATTTCCCTGATCGTACCTCCTTCTTTTAGGAACTGCACGAATGTCCTAACCTTACCTTTAGTATATTTAAGAGGCACCAACAAAATCCAGCAGCACAAATGTGACGCCTGAATTAGATGCTTACATTTCTTTCCTTTTTTCCCCTCTTTTTTGTTTGGTTAATCCTCCAAGGATAAATATCCGAGGATATTTTTCTATTGATTTTCAGAGAGTTCGGAAGGGAGGGGGAGACACAGAGAGAGAAACATTGATGTGAGAGAGACACATCCATTGGTTGCCTCCCACATGCACCCCGACCAGGGCCGGGGATGGAGCCCGCAACCCACGTACGTGCCCCTTAACTGGAATCGAACCCGGGACCCTTCAGTCCTTAGGCCGACACGCTATCCACTGAGCCAAACCGGCTAGGGCTAGACGCTTACATTTCAATCTAACAAATTATCTGTGAGGGTTTGGCATGGAGAAATCTCATTTATGAAGAGGGCAAAGAGAAAGCCAAAACATTCCTCTGTTTTAAAATTCTTGAATGTCAAATGATAACGAGCTATTATGGAAAGTTTTATGAGTTCTAGAAAATCGGAGGTGTAACAAGTCATTATTTGACTTTTTTTATAACAGCTTCAGGGCCTATCCACACGTGTCCCACAGAAACACACAAAAGCCTGAAGTTTTCACCATACATAAGACCTTCAGGGGCGAATATTGAGTTCCTGCAATCTACACCATTAGGGTACACCGACTCCCTTTGGACTAGGAAAAAACTCACATCATTTTCCAAAACTCATCCATTTCCAGCCATCACCTTCCTCTCCCAAACCCTGGTGGGTTAGGGAACTCTAACGATTTTTATTCTGGTGGAGGCTGAAGGACAGGGATCGGAAGGAATGGGGGGGGGGGGGGGGGGATCAGAAAGCTGTGGTTTAATTAAAAAAAGTAGAGCCATTCAGGATGAACAAAGCAATTGAGGAAAATTCCTAGGAGAGTGGTGGGTGGGGGAGGACTACAGAAAGGTCTCCAAACCTCAGAGCAAGGAAAATGGTACCATCACCAAAAGATAATGCAAAACACACAGCGAGAAAGGGGGAAGGGGGGGGGGGGGAAGACGATGAGGGAGTAGAAAAGTTATGAAAATGTTCAGGAGCAAAAAGAGCAGCGTTTCTGGTGTATGTGTGCGTGTGTTTTGCGGTGCAAAGGGGGGTCCGGGAACGAGTTGCACCCCTCAGGGAACCATCGTGAAAGGAGAGCTCTTGCCTAATGAGCCAGGGGCCCAGGGGTAAACAATGGGGGAGGGCCGGGGAGGGCCGGCTGGTTACCTGTGAGGAGGAGGATGCTGCTAGAAGCTCTGGGCTCCTTCCCAGGTGGGTGGGCTTTTGCAGACTCCGGTAGCCAAACAGCAAACCTGGAAATCAGAAACCAGGGAGAGGTGAGGTGCAGGGCAGCGCCCCAGGGGCGAGGAGCGGGGGGGGGGGGGGGGCTTGGAGGAAGGGGAGCAAAGAGGGGGAGGGGGGAGGGAGGGAGGGAGAGAGAGAGGGAGAGAGGGGTTGGTTCAGGGCAGGTAGGAAGATGCAGTGATTTTTTTCCCCCTCCCTGCCCTCCCAGCCCTCCCAGCCGCCCCCTTCGCTTCAGGGAAGGTAACTGACTTTACCTGTCTCCTCAGCTGCTGCGGCGCTTCCTCCTCTCAGCCTCCTCCACACTCACCAACTTCTCCATTGAAGAAATGCCTCGGGCAGGGCCGGACACAGGGGGTTCCGGAGCCTCCCGGCCCCAGCCCGGCGAGCATCCACACAGCCGAGCAGACGCTAGGCGGCGGTCCCGGCCGCGGGAGCAGCCTCGGGGCAGGGGTGCAGGGAGGAAGTCCCGGCTCGGGGACGGGCGGGAGGGGGGGGGGGGGTCCCGGTCTGAGGGCTCCGAGCAGAGGGGCTGCCGCGGTCCGGGCCGGAGGCTCCCAGCTCCGAGGCGAGGACACGGGAGCTCTCGGGGCAGCGAGGTCTCGGCTTGGTTAGGGTCCTCAGTGCCAGCCGCGGGGGCGCCAGGCGGGGGGCTTTCAGGATGCACTTTGCACTGGGCCACCCCCGCCCCCTCCCTCCAGCACTTTGGGGTCACTGGGATGGGACCAAGCCTTCAGCAGCCAATCAGCGGCCGCCCTGGAGCCAGAGCCCGGAGCCGTAAACCAAGTCCGGGGTGGGTGGGGCTGGAGGGAGGAGGCGACTTGATTGGCTGCTCGCTTCCTTCTCTCCTCCTTATCCCTAGCGGCACCACCCCTTCGCCTGCCGTAAAGCCGGCTGCGCATTCGCGACAGTTGGAGGAGGCGTGGCCATCGAAGCTGGGAGTCGTCTCCGATTGGCTGCACTCGCTCACCCCCTCTAGGCTTCCCCGCTGTGGCTTCCAAAGCCCACCCCTAGCGGAGGGACTCGAAGCGGTTGCTAGGAGACGCTGTACGCCGAATAGCGCTTCTACGCATGCGGGAGGCGGGGCCACCTCGGACGGTCTGTGAATTACGGTGGCCCGGAGGGGGCCGGCGGTGGCGGGCATGGCGGTGGCGGAGCATCCCTGACAGGTAAACTGAGCTCGGCGGCGGGGGAGCCGTGCGTGCCGGCCGACCGAGCGGCTGGCCCGAGGGTTGAAGGTTGGGGAGGCGGGAGTCCCAGGGGCGCCTTGTCCCACCGCCCCAGTGCCGGGTCCTGGGCTGGTCTCCATCCCTTGGGCCGCGGTAGCTCCAGGCTGAGCAGACCGAGGAAGAGGGGACTGACTGTCTTTGTAATGATGGTGACGCTCCAAGGGCTTTCCCCGACCAGGATGCGGATTCCTGTGAAGGAAGGGGGAAAGGGAGTAGGAAACCCTTGACCCTTGGGGTTTTCATTTCATTTTTGTGCGAATCCTCACCCGAGGATGTTTTTTCCATTGATTTAGAGAGAGTAACATGTATGTGAGAGAGACACATCCAATGGTTACCTCCCTTATGCGCCCCCCACCAGGCCAATAGAGGCCGTAACCCAGGTGCAAACCCTTGACCGGAATCGAACCCGGGACCCTTTGGCCCCGAGGCCGGCCGGCGCTCTATCCATTGAGCCAAACCGGCCAGGCCGAGTTTTTGGGAGGTTTCTGATTACGGGTTCGATCTTCTCTAAGTAGTAATGTGTTCACATTTTCTATTTCTTCATGATTCAGTCTTGGTAGGTTGTGTGTTTCCAGAACTTTATTTCTTCTAGGCTGTCCAGTTTGTTGCATAGAAATGTATATTCGAGCTTCAAACAAAAGGAAAAGTGGGAGAGCTTCCTAGGCAGAGGGAACAGCATTTTATCAGGAGCCGGAGTCAGGAAGGAGCCTTTCACGTGGACTGTTAAATAAAGGAGTACTGGCTTCCTCCGACTTGAGCTGTGCAAATGTTTTCACCATAAAAGCCCTGTAGTTTCTCAAAGCATTGAGCGTGTGGTACTTCGCTGAGGTGGGGTAGGTAACCTCATTTTTTTCAATCATTGACAATCAAACCTTGCCCCACTGGTGTGGCTCCGCGCTTGAGCGTCGAACTATGAACCAGGAGGTCACGGTTCGATTTCCGGTCAAGAGCACATGCCCGGGTTGTGGGCTCCATCCCCAGTAGGGGGCGTGCAGGAGGCAGCCCATCCATGATTCTCTCTCATTATTGATGTTTCTATCTCTCCCGCTCCCTTTCTCTCTGAAATCAATAAAAAATATTTTTAAAAAATTCAAATTTATTTGTATGCACAGAAATTAAAATTCAGTTCAGTAAAATCTAGGTAGTGCTGTTGGCAGGGGTGGGAGGAGGCAGGACAGGGGCGTAGATTGGCGAAGGGGAATGAGGGAGGAGACCTTTCATTCTGCAAGCAGCACTCAAAATGTAGAACCCTATTTTACCATCTAAGGGTAGAAAAGTCTTTTTTCTTTTTTTAAATATTGATACAGTAGACGTTTTCCATGAAAAACAAAACAAAACAGCAGCATTGCCATGATATAACATCAGCCTAATGTGGTCAGATTCCTTATCAGTAAAATCAAGTAGATTGGTCAGTGCTCGAAGTTTAGTGCCCAGTCCAGTTCTTGCCCCTCCCCCCATCACCCCCCACTCACTGAATCAGATCTGCCTTAACCACATCATTTAAGTCTTTTATTTATGACTTAATTTTCAGGCGGAAAAAAAAAAAAAAAAGACCTGTAGCAGAGTTCTACAGATGAGAGTTTAATAAGGGGACAATTTACAAGAGCGTGGCAGGTATTAAATATTCTCAGTGCTTCCATGGGAACCTGGGAACTTGTTAGAAAGAAACATGGGGGGCCCCCAGCCCCAGAACTACTGTGTCTGAAACCCCTGGGGGAAGGCCCTGCCCTCTTCCTAGTGATTCTGAGGCCCATGAAACTTGAGCTCCATTGTTTTAAGAAAATGAGCCCCTGGGGCCAGGAACAGCCAGCACCTGCTCTAGGCCCCCCAAGGTAAATAGAAGGAGCAGTTCCTGAACCTTTCTCCCTCCCTCTACCCCCCCCCCCCCCCCCCAATCTCCTGTTGGAGCCTGTTGGGGCTGGGAGAAAGGTGATGCGTATAACCCCCAGGGCAAAGGGAAGGTACCTAGCACAGCGCATGCTGTTCAGAAGTGATCCCTCCCCCCCCCTCCTTTCAAAATAGGGTGGCAGGTGCTCTGGAGACCATAGTCGACCTGCTGTGATGGCCCTGGTGATCGGCAGGGATGTTGGGAACTTCTGTGCCCCCCTAACCTTGGCCCTGATACCCAGGCCTCCCCCCCTCCTCCCTCAACTTTCTATAGAGTCTAACCAGACCCATTTTATTTATTTTTTTAATAATATTTTTTTTTTGTTGATTTCAGAGAGGAAGGGAGCGTGAGAGAAAGAGAGAGAGAGAAACATCAGTGATGAGAGAGAATCATCAATCGGCTGCCTTCTGCATGCCCCCTACTTGGGGTCAAGCCTGCAACCCGGGCATGTGCCCTGACTGGGAATCTAACCGTGACCTCCTGGCTCCTAGGTCCATGCTCAACCGCTGAGCCACACTGGCCGGGCTGGAACACGTATACTTTTAAAGTGTTTTATTTTTCCCATTGTAGGTTCTATGGGAGAAACACCTTAGAGTTTTGTCGCATTTCCAAGATTCCTATTTACCATTTGGGATCGCCCAACATCCTGTCTAGAAGACATACGTCGGCAGTCAAAATGAAGGATTCCTTTGAGGTTTTAGACCAGTTATATAAGAAGGTACTTGTCGGAGCCACACTGGAAAACGACACGCAGGATTACATCCGCTATCTCCACCCAGCGTTTCCAGATCACGATGGCTCTGGGACCGCCTCCTCCCAGCGCGCCATCGCCCTCGGTGTCGAGGGCAAGTGCCAGCCGCCCCCTGTCCATTCGGCTACCGTTCCTGTCGCGCCTGCGCCTTGGAAGAGCAGTGCCCGAGATTTAACGCTCCTTCGGTTGACGGTGATCCAAGTGATGGTGAGCAGGGTACTGTCCGAGGAGACCGAGTTCCGTGCGAAGGAGAAGTACAGAGAGATCCTTACAATTCTTTTAAAATCATCGGACCTTGATTCCCAATTAGTAAGCCATTTGTTTTCTGTCTGTTTTTAGAGATCAAAGTTTTCAAAACATTCACCAGTCGTAGGTCAATTTATTTATTTTCCTACAGATCTGCACGTTCCAAGACTCTGATAAGTTGCTGTCTCACGTGACTGCAAAATGCCTGGCGTGGCTTCTGTATTTCCAACTGAGAGAAAAGGTAAGACCTCAGCCCCTGTTATGCTTTCCCTTCTAGGTTCTTTAAAGTCGCTCTTGGGCACCCGTTCCCCCCTTCAAGTAGTTGTATCAGTAACATGACTGCTACCCTGATAACCTGACGTGCATTAAGGATTCGAGTCTTCGATATGCTCTAGCTCAGTGGTCGGCAAACTCATCAGTCAACAGAGCCAAGTATCAACAGTACAACGATGGAAATTTCTTTTGAGAGCCGAAAACCGACTTCTGCGCATGGGCCACGAAGTTTCAATCGCACTGTACATGCGCGCCCGCACGTGGTATTTTGTGGAAGAGTCACACTCAAGGGGCCAAAGAGCCGCATGTGGCTCGCGAGCCACAGTTTGCCGACCACTGCTCTAGCTCATTACAAATTAGACTCTTAACTTGAAGGGGGGTTCAAGCCAGTGATTCCATAACTTCAGATTCTCAAAGGAGAAGGTGCGTTTCCTTCTGCCCCTCAAAGAAAGGGTTAGAAACCCCTGCTTGAGATCAACCTGTTGTGTCGCAAGATCAGCGAGCTAGACAAGATGCCTTAATGAGCCATAGTGTTAGAAGTCATCTTTATTGCGCGCAGATTACCTCTGTCAAATTCTGAACAAACACAGGAGGGAGTATTTCCTTTTTATATCCTTCTAGTTCTTCGTGTAAGTTATTTTTGTAGACAGCTTGTAACCTTGAGTACATATCATATCTATACAGATACCTGTAACCTTGAGTACCTATCTATATAGACATCTGTAACCTTGGATACATAATGAACAAACACTTGGCATGAGACTATGGGAATTATTATCAGTATCAGCGTATCAGCCCCTTTAGATGGCTAGCTTGCAAGGTCAGACAGTTACGTTTATCTTTTCTATTATTCAAGCTAAAATACAAAGTTATTTTACAGTCTAAAAATAACAGAGGGACTAGCAAAAAAGTAGAAGAGAATTTCAAAACAGCAGAGAATTTTAAAACAGCTGTTTTTCCAAAGGAGGGATTACTATTATGCTTCAAAGCAAGACCATTTTTCACAGGTTTACTCTAAGTAAATTCTAAGAAGGGTCTCAGCAAAATGAAGAAAAGAAGAAACACATCAGATTTTTCTCTTATCTCTGAATTAGTTACTAAACAAACCTAAGCACCTATTGACTTTCAGCTGTAAATGCTTGTTCCTTTCTGAAAATGACATTTTTTTCCTGAATACAAAAAGGTAGGTATTTGCATTAGAAAATTTTGAGAAATGAGAAAAAGTACAAAGAACAAAATAAAATGTACACCTTTCACCACCTGGAGAGAACCACTGCTGATATTTTCATGTTCCCTTTCGATCCTTTATTTCTATGACATTGAATTTTTTGGCTTAAAAATATTAGGATATTTGTGTCCTATTGTTTTTTCTGTTTTGTGTGTGTGTGTGTGTGTGTGTGTGTCTTATTTTTAACAAATATCATACTTTCTTCAAACAATGTTGTATAGAGTTGTATTGTGTGTAATAGGTGATTCGTAATTGTAAGGACAATATTAATATATATATATAAGAGCCTAATATGCAAATTGTCCCCATGGGAGTTCAACCAGGAGACCAACTGGGAGACTGATCGCTCACTATGACATGTGCTGACCACCAGGGGTCGGCATGAAACAAAGGGAGGCCCTGGCTGGCAGCCGGAAGGCTCTCATCGGTCAGGCCTAGGGACCCTACCTGTGCATGACTTTCATGCACTGGGCCTCTAGTCTATATATATAAAAGCCTAAGCGACCGGCCAGTAGCTATGATGTGCACTGACCACCAGGGGGCATATGCTCAATGTAGGAGCTGCTGAGCTCTGGTCACTTGGCAATGGTGGTTCTTGGCTGACGCACCTGGAACCAGAGAGGAGGGAGCCCCGATTCCAGGGTGCATCACCCAAGAACCTCCCTTTCTTAATCCGGGACCCCTCGGGGGATGTTGGAGAGCCGGTTTCAGTCTGATCCCTGCAGGTCAGGCCTAGAGACCCCACCAGTGCATGAATCCGTGCACCGGGCCTCTAGTTATAACTTACCACTTTTTAAAATTTTGTGTCTTGTAGATAACATTAAGTAATTCCTGGATTGCTTTTTGCCAAAAAAGTCTTTCTGAATACTCTGAAAGTGATAAGGTAGTATACTGCCTCTGGACTCTTACTGCTGTAATAAAAGAAATCTTTAAAGATACATGTTCACAAAAATCAGGTACGAATTATATTCCCCCGTAAACAACTGTCATTAACTTGCTCCCAAGGGGAATTACATTTATAACAAAGAGTAAAACTTATTTTACAACACCTGATCTGTTTTCAAGTATGAAAAATCCAAGAATCTTGCCCCATATTTTTTGATTGAGGATACCTTTATAAAAATATATATATTTTTATTGATTACAGAGAGGAAGGGAGAGGGAGAGAGAGAGAGAAACATCAATGATGAGAGGGAATCATTGACCGGCTGCCTCCTGCATGCCCCCTACTGGGGATCGGGCCTGTAACTTGGGCATGTGTCTTGACTGGGAATTGAACTGTGACCTCCTGGTTCATAGGTCGATGCTCAACCACTGAGCCACACTGGCCGGGGAAGGATACCTTAAAAAAAAAATTAAAAGCTTTTTCATTGTTATTAAGAATTAAAATAGTCTGGTGCTATGGTTACTTGTAAAGCGGACTTTAACCTTAGTTACTAAGGTTAGTCTGTGTATCTTTGTTCACAGTAGAGTTTGTTCATGAGCAAACCCATTTGTTCATCTTGTAAAGTGATAGCATTTCTAGAAATTGAATTGTGAAAGTGTATGTGTAGAAGGCTTTGTTTTCCCTGTTGTTTATAGTTACCTTTTTTATAATTGCAGAACTTTTGAAGCAGTTCCTGACTCCTTTGGACACGCCCTTTGAAGTCTTTTACAACTCCTTCTTTTCTCAGCATCTTGAAAGACCCCCGGGCGCTTGTAACATAGCAAACAGCTTGCTGGGTGTCCTGGAATTGCTGGAACTTCTCATAGCTTCCAGAGCCCACCGGGACCTGCATTTCACCTGCCAGAGGATCGTCTTTTTGAAACCGTCTTGTGTCCTGAACGCCATCACCTGGCCCGTTCAGGCTTTCGTCCAAAGGAAGTTCGTCATATTCCTCAAAAAGTGCCTTCTCTGGAAAGTGGGTGAAGACCTTTGTCGCGGGGCTGTGGCCGCCCTGGTGCCCCCCGATCGGCATTTAGACGGGGACGTGGTGGCTTTAGCTGATGCTGTGTTGCAAGCTGTGGATTCGGGCTTATTGGGGACGTTATCTGTCCACGGAAAACCTTCCTGCTTTGCTGGCGGTGAGGTTCAGCCTGGATGTGAGCGGCCCCCTGGTCCAGATCACGTGATCCTTAGAGCCACGAGCTTGCTTATCATGAAGTCCTTAGAAATCAAGTTTCAAAAGTGTGCTTCTGCCAAGGAAATGAAAGGTAATTCTTCTGACTAGATATAGATAGTCAGGGAGAGGAAGAGAGAGATAGAAACATCAGTGATGAGAGAGAATCATCAATCGGCTGCCTCCTGCACCCACGCCTCCTGCTGGAAATGGAGCCTGCAATCCAGGCATGTGCCCTGATGGGAAATTGAACTGTGACCTCCTGGTTCATAGGTCGACTCTCAACCCCTGAGCCACACCAGCTGGTCTCCAAACTCCTTTTGTATGTGAAGTAAAGGGTAATTACTTACTGAAGTACAATTATAATTATCAAATCTCAGAACTATAAGTCTACTAATTTAAGCTACATGTAATCCTAGTAATAATTTATCAGATATTCTTTAAAAAAAATTAGAATTACCTTCAGGAACATCAACATTTTGTGGGCTAAGCTGAACTCGTATAATTAATGACAAAGTTTTTTAGAAAGTAGGTGTTAAGTCAGTGCAAAGTAGTGATATAAGTCAACTGATATATGGGTATTTGTAGCATTTTCATATTCTTTATAAAATTAATATATCTACTCATGTAGATTATTGATAATTAGGAATTGAATGGAAACTAATCTGTGAAGAGTTATATTGATGAAGAAATTGTGGCATGTAATTTCCAGGATGTAGAGTCCTAAGACAGTCATTTAAAGTATGATATTCAGTTTAGGTGTTGGGAAGACATGTCCTCCTCTTTATTTGAGAAAAATGAAGAGCAAACATCTCTAAACAGGCAGCGTATAGTTCTAGTGAAAGGTTTGGCTTGTAAGCAGTGACTTCCCGAATTACTTTGGACATCTTTTAGCTATACTTGTATATTAGATATAATTGTGTGCAGTTATAATTTACAACACTAGGTGGCATATGTTACATAATTCAGAGTTCTAAGTTGCACTTAAAATTTCCCAAACCTGTTTGAGTTTTGTGCTTACTATTAATAGTAGTACTTGCTTTTAATGCTTTAAATAACCAAAAAGAAGTTTGTTCTTTGTTTCCTTGCATTGTTGCCACTAGTAACAGCTATGGCATTCAGTGATTTCTGTTGTCTGCTGCCCATTCATTAATTTATGTACTTTGAGCAAGAATTGATGACCACTCTGACTGTTCATTTTAATGGTATTCTATTGATTAGTCACTTTTCTTCTCTGAAGCTCAATTCCCTAACTTGCAGACATTTTGAGTGTGATAGAAAGTACTTCAGGTGCTGTCATTATGTATATACCTAGGCAAGATCTGAATGTATTTGTAAACCGTTGCCCACATTTTAAAAATGTTCATGTTTTGCAGTTGATTTGCAGAGGTACATGTCTGAGCTACTGACCTTCTTAAAGCCTCAACTCCAGCCCTCCGTGCAGGCACACAATCCGTGCGAGTGGTTGTCGAGGGTCTTCATAGAACAAGACGATGACATGCTGGAGGCTGCCAAAGCATCAGTGGGCATCTACCTCAAGCTCACCAGGTTGGTATATTGTCAAGTCATTGCCCTCACCACATGCCAGGAAAGCAGAGAACATTTTTAATACTGCGCTGGCCCTATTGTTTACTTTCCATCATTAGGAGGAAAAAAAACATCCCTAACAATCTTGTGGTTTCCTGGTGAGAGCCAGTTCCTTCCTTTAAACTCTGCCCTGCATGAAAACGAGATTACATTTTAGTTCTCGTTAGAAGATGTGGTTGGCGAGGCAACCCAGGTTAGCATAACTAGCCTGGCCTTAGCAGACGGAGGCACCGGTGTAGTCTCCATGTCTGTGCTACCTGTGTCTAAATCCTAATCTCACTGATTTGTGTAGGAGCTCTTGCTTCTAAGACTGACTTTTCTATATGGAGCTTCTATAAGGTGATGTTTGCCGTTGTAAAGGCGAGTAAAAACCTGTAAGTCATCAAAGGAGCTGCTATTCTAAGTTTTCAGGTTCTTTCCTTTTTTAATCTTTATTAATTGGTTGGGAAAGTTTTCATTTTTATACCCAGTTCAACTGGGGCTGATCCCACCTTGAGGCAGTGCTGTGAAATTGATTATGAAGTCATATTACTGATGACATTGTATACTGATCTTATTTCTGCTTTATTAAAACAGCTGGGCTGAGGTAATGCCTTCTTGTGGCACATCTCTGTAATGGGTTAGGAAGCTAATAACTGATGACCTTATCCACAATTTCTGCTTTATTTATTTTTAAATATATATTTTTTTATTGATTTCAGAGAGGAAGAGAGAGAGAGAAACATCAATGGTGAGAGAGAATCATGGATCGGCTGCCTCCTGCACACCTCCTACTGGGGATAGAGCCAACAACCTGGGCATGTGCCCTGACTGGGAATCGAACTGGCGACCCCGTGGTACATGGGTCGACGCTCAACCACTGAGCCACACCGGCGGGTTGATTATTTCTCTTCTCTGTCTCACACCTCTGAATTCATCCTGAGGCAGGGCCACTAGCAATGTCAGACTTACAGCAGCCTTCCAGTTATAAATAATCATGAATAACTCCAGCACAAGTCCCAGGGGAGAGCTGATTGGTCAGTCTGGGTCACATGTCCACCAGGATCAGGAGAGGGTAGAAGGAAGGGAGGAGGGTAGGGTCCAGCTCCACCTTACCACGTGGAATTAGTAGTTACGGGCAGGAATGAAGTGTGATGTAAAGGAATGGGAGACAGTACTTCTCGTTGGGCAGACAAACACTAGAACTACCAAAGTCAGTGGATTTTGTTTATTCTATTGAGTCAGGTTAATATAGAGTTTGTGGAGAAAGAGATTGGCTTGACTTTTTAAAAATATATATTTTATTGATTTTTTTACAGAGAGGAAGGTAGAGAGATAGAGAGTTAGAAACATCGATGAGAGAGAAACATCGATCAGCTGCCTCCTGATGTGCCTGCAACCAAGGTACATGCCCTTGACCGGAATCGAACCTGGGACCCTTCAGTCCATAGGCCGATGCTCTATCCACTGAGCCAAACCAGTTAGGGCTACTTTTTTTCTTTTCAAATAATGCATAGATTACACAGTAATCTGGTAGGTGAATTATTGCATGTGAATTACATCTGCCAACACTTATTTTTGTAAAAGGCCATTAATCTGGGGGTCTCTGTTATCTTTATTTTCAGAGAACATGAAGCTGCTCAAAACTTGGCCCAGGAAAAAGAAACGTGGGACCGTCACACACACGAAAATGGCTACAACCCGCACTGCATTTTTTTATTCCTTTTAAAAAATATAGGATTTGATTCTACAGTTCTTCTTGACTTTTTGATTTCATCCGAAACCTGTTTCCTGGAATATTTTGTCCGATACTTGAAACTACTGCCCAAAGACTGGGATGCATTTCTTACCATCTGCAAGCACTTTGATGTAACTGAACGTACCGATAGCATAAATACTTGTGGTCGGACCTCCTCACTTGTCCAAGGCACAGGCAGCAACCGCACAGAATCCAGGCCGCTGGCTGCCCTGGGCCGTCACAGGAGCGCGCACGCCTGCGTCTCCTGGGCGTCGGAGGCTTCCCCGGACCCACCGAACCAGGTCGTGATGTCCCGGGAGAGCCACGCCTCGCCCCAGCCCGGGAGTCGGGCTCCCCCGCAAGCTGCCCAGAGCCTGGTGGATTACGACACCTCCGATGACTCCGAGGTAGAGTCCCCAGACGTGTGCTCAGCAAATAGTAAGCAGACACCTGTACACCGAGAAGCCACGGAGAAAACGCAGGACACAGTGGGAACAAGGAGGGGTGAGAAAGAACGGAGCTCGGAGCTGCTGTCGGGGCCTGTGGTTCCGAAAGAAGCCGATACTCCTTCCTCTGTGGGCTGTGGCGAACCCCCAAGGGACGCTGTCTGTGAAGTGGGAACATTTTACCGAACACTGAAGTGCTTCCAAGAGCTGCAAGGTGCCATTTCCCGATTGCAGAAGAGAAACCTTTTCCCGTATAACCCGTCGGCCCTTCTGAGGTTGTTAAAACAGATCGAGGCGATCGGTAATAAAAGTACGAGCCCTTTTTGAAACGGTGGCATTTCCTTTCCAGGAACTGTTGGTTTTGCCTGAATGAGGTACTGGTAAAAAAGCAAACCTCCAAAGGGTTCTCTTTTCTTTTTGCCGATTGGAAGCAGCCTGGTGACTTAAAAAGATGTAGCGAGCCCAGCCTGCGCGTGTCGACCTATGAACCAAGAGGTCGCCGTTCCATCGGGGCACATGCCCACGTTGCAGGCTCGATCCCCAGTAGGGGGCGTGCAGGAAGCAGCCGATCAGTGATCCTCTCTCATCGATGTTTCTCTCCCTCCCTCCCTCCCACGGCCATAAAGGTATCTCTATCTTGAATGGAGAGAACGTAGATAAATATTGCCTGGTTTTTATCTTTTCTACAAATGGAACCCTAGCGTATGTGTTCTTTGGTGTCTGGCTTCTTCAGCACTATTTGGAAGCGTGTTCTAAATTATTTTTTTAAATAATGGTCAAGTCGCTGCATTTCCGCCATTAAACCTCTCCGCGTTGTCCCCAGCACTCCCCGTGTGCTGGGATGGTGGCATTGACAAACAGACTGTTTGTCAGACTCAAACAGGTTCTGCAGGGCCTTGTGCAATGGGCCCCAACCTGCTGCTTTCACCCGTGGTTCTCCCCCACCCATGTCTGAGCAGCATCACCTTGATTTTCTCACATATTCCCTCATCACGCCCCAGCTTCCATGTTGGATCTGGGAAGCCTCCCCCATCTATTTTGTTAATTCTCACCCGAGGGTATCTTTCCGTTGATTTTTAGAAAGAATGGAAGAGAGGGGGAGAGGGAGAGAGAAACATCGATGTGAGAGAGAGAGACAGACACATCGATTGGTTGCCTCCTGCACTCGCACTGACTGACCAAGGCCAGCGATTGAGCCTGCATTGAGGTATATGCCCTTGGCTGGGATCGAACCCGGGATCCTTCAGTCCGTGGGCCAATGCTCTATTCACAGAGCCAAACGGACTATGGCCTCCCCCGTCTGTTTTGAACCATTAAATAGTACTCACTGTGTGCTCCTTCCTGTATTGTAGCATTTGACACATTATATTTTAATCATGCGTGAACAGTCTCTGTTTGCCAAGCTCTTTTCCCATTGTCCCTAGTGAATAGCCTCCTGTCAGTCCCATTCTGAGCACATGACAGATGCTGAGTTAATGAGAAGGGCTCCCTCTCTAAGGATTTTTTTTTTTTAATCCTCACCCGAGGATATTTTCCCCACTGATTTTTGACACAGAGTGGAGAGAGAGAGGGAGAAACATCGATGTGAGAGAGATACATGGATTGGTTGCCTCCAGCACACGCCCCGACCAGGGCCCGGGCCGGGGATGGAGCCTGCAACCAAGGCACGTGCCCCCGACCGGAATTAAACCTGGAACCCTTCAGTCCATGGGCCAGTGCTCTATCCACTGAGCCACACCAGCCAGGGCTGAGAGAGCAGTTTTAGTTGGATCCACAGGGGAGGAGGAGAGAAACCACAGAAAGACAGTGGTTTTCAACTTACCTGTTCTCTGAACACTGGGAATTTTTGAGTGACAGAAAGGCTGAAAACCACACCATCACTGAAGGCCACGTCCAGGTTACGGGGCCTCGGGCTCTCCTGTCCGGCTCCTCCCACCTCTTTGGGGAGCACACCCCACGGGGGCTGCAGGCACCAGGCTGGAGCTGCCCAGGTGTTTGGAAACTTGACCTAAATACTGAACTTTTAATTGGTCTCGTCCTTTATATAAAATGATGATGCTTATTTGAATGCCCTCTCGGACACTGTGGTTGACGAAATGCCTTTCTGAGTGTTATCACAGGTCAGACTAGCAAAGCAGTTCTAACTTTTTCTGCTCATTCTGAAGAAGGTAGAGCTGAGCAAAGCCATAGAAGCCTTTATACAGCGTATTCCTTACTCCTAATTACAAAGCTCACTAGTCTATATATATTTTTAAAATATATTTTTATTGATTTCAGAGAGGAAGGGAGAGGGGGAGAGAGAAACATCAATGATGAGAGAGAATCCTAGATCAGCCGCCTTCTGCACGCCTCCTACTAGGGATCGAGCCTGCAACCCAGGCTTGTGCCTTGACCGGGAATCCAACCCTGACTTCCTGGCTCATAAGTCCATGCTTAACCACAGAGCCACACTGGCCAGGCTGTACTTGCATTGCAAAGAAAGCATGAAGAGAGAAAAGCCATTGGAATTCCACCAGGCGCATTGCTTTTAACAGCACTGTAAAAAGCAAATGAACAGCCCAGCTGGTGTTGCTCAGTGGTTAAGCATTGACCTATGAACCAGAAGGTTGTGGTTCGATTCCCAGTCAGGGCACATGTCTGGGTTGTGGGCTCGATCCCCAGTGTGGGGCGTGCAGGAGGCAGCCGATCCATGACAATCTCTCATCATTGATGTTTCTCTCACTCTCCCACTCTGAAGTCAATAAAAATAGATATATTAAAAAAAAAGGAAATGAACAGTAGAGCTTATTTAGTTCTTTAATAATAGTCTGTCGTGGAGGATGGCAGAGGGCCCTGTTGAGGAAGATGTGTCATTCCATTCGTGGCAGGTCAGGTGACATACCTACCGTGGGAGGCTGGGCTCACACACACAGCAGCATGCCATTTGCAATAGTGACATGGCACAGGTGACACGGGGATGCTTCCGCACCTGTACTGTCCATCCTGCCTACTGTGAACGAGCTGTTGCAAAAAGCCACTGCGGTATCTAAAGAAAAGTACATTGGGCCCGGCTGGTGTGGCTCAGTGGTTGAGCATCCACCCATGGACCAGGAGGTCAGGGTTTGATTCCCGCCAAGGGCTCATGCCCAGCTGCGGGCTCGATCCCCAGTGTGGGGCGTGCAGGAGGCAGCCGATCCATGATTCTCATCATGGATGTGTCTCCTCCCTGAAATAGAGATAAATAAATAAATAATAAAAGTAAATAAAAGGCCATGAAAAAGCCCAAGGCTACCCCACCCCTCACCCCCCAAAGTTAGTAACTTGAAGAGTCGGGGTCTGAAACCCAGGGCTGGGCGGGGTCCCCAGACTACACGACCCCTCCTCCTCCATGAAGATTTCCAGGGTTTAGTTCTGTTTTCACCAAGGCGCGGACTCAGTTTACAGCAGCCCGGCTCCAGCACCTGCCACAGACCGGAAGCCGCGGACCGGAAGCCACGGTCCTGGTGCACGCGGGCCGCCACCTGCGCGGGCCTCGAGCGCCGGCCCAGCATGCACCGCGGCCAGAGGCGCCGCTGCCGCGCCTGCGCAGCAGGACCCGCCGGACCGGGCGTCAGGGACGGTGCGGAGCGTGCAGCGCAAGGCCTGGCGGCCCGGGTGTGTGTGGGGCGGTGGGGAGTGGGGGGGGCGGGGGGGCGGCCTACCCCCCAGGTGCAATGCCTGTCCCCACGCAGGTCATGTTTGAGGCCCTGTCCCCGCACAGGCCGTGTCCGGGCCCCTGTCCCCGCACAGGCCGTGTCCAGGCCCCTGTCCCCGCACAGGCCTTGTGTCCGGCCCCTGTCCCCTCACAGGCCATGTGTCTGGGCCCCTGTCCTCGCACAGGCCGTGTCCGGTCCCCTGTCCCCTCACAGGCCATGTGTCCGGTCCCCTGTCCCCCCCTCACAGGCCTTGTGTCCGGTCCCCTGTCCCCGCACAGGCCGTGTCCGGTCCCCTGTCCCCCCCCACAGGCCTTGTGTCCAGGCCCCTGTCCGCCGCACAGGCCGTGTCCGGGCCCCTGTCCCCGCACAGGCCTTATGTCCGGGCCCCTGTCCCCGCACAGGCCTTATGTCCGGGCCCCTGTCCCCGCACAGGCCTTATGTCCGGGCCCCTGTCCCCGCACAGGCCGTGTCCGGGCCCCTGTCCCCGCACAGGCCTTATGTCCGGGCCCCTGTCCCCTCACCGGGCCCCTGTCCCCGCACAGGCCATGTGTCCGGGCCCCTGTCCCCTCACAGGCCTTATGTCCGGGCCCCTGTCCCCGCACAGGCCTTATGTCCGGGCCCCTGTCCCCGCACAGGCCTTATGTCCGGGCCCCTGTCCCCGCACAGGCCTTATGTCTGGGCCCCTGTCCCCTCACCGGGCCCCTGTCCCCGCACAGGCCATGTGTCCGGGCCCCTGTCCCTGCACAGGCCGAGCCCGTGTCCAGGCGCGGTCTCCCTCCTGGGCCGCAGCCCCTGTGCCTTGCACAGCCCACCAGGTGCGGCGGGGGCTACAGAGCCAAGTGGTTCCCTTTGCCTGAGGGGTTTTGTGGATTGCAGGGTTGGCTCCCTCTCCTCTGGATCTGAACCCCCACCCCCTCAGGTGAAGAGAGATGGAGCCCCGGGTTCTGAGGAAAGGGGCTCAGCAGGGAGCCCTGGAGCCTGGCTGGAGTGGAACTAAGGTCTGGACTCAACTCCACGGCCACTGTGGCCGGGCTTTGTTCCGCTCAGTGAAAGTTACTGTCTCTGTGCCAGGGCTTTCAACACTGAAAATGCTCCTTTATTTACCCTAAAAGCCAACAAGATTTATCAGGGACCCATTATGGCTCAGACGGAGCACTGAGGTCGAGGTATTGGGACCTCAAAGGCGAGAATGCCACCTACCCTCTTCCTTGTCATAGTTTTTATGGGCCTAAATCACCCTGATATTGGATGCTTATTCATATACAGGGTGTCCCAAAAAAAATGCATGCACACTTTTATCCTCTGATAGCTCCATTTTGAAAATGAAATGTATTTTAATAAACGCCGCCTTTATAATTGTTCAAAGTGTGTGTATGCATTTTTCTGGGACAACCTGTATTTTTTTAATACCATCATAAAATGTCTTTAAATCCGTTGGATTGAGAAAAGAAAAAAGTAGTAGGTGGAGTTGTCGAAAGGGCAAAAACAATCCAAATAGGTTGGTTTGGGCAGCGTTCACCGTGTCTCATTAAGAAGGTCAGTAAAAACAATTTAGTCGGTCCAGACCAGCATTGTTGAACGCGTCTATATTAGGTTAGAACAGAAAAATCCATCGCCAACAGTATGGGTGAGTGTTGCTTTGGGTTTTTTTGTACGAGGTGTGTTTGTATTGTAGGTGTATTTGTTCTAGGTCACGATGCAGAATATATTTATTGTGGATTCCATTTGAAAAATTATAAGTTACTGGTTGGGAGCAGGGTAAATACGTTACCTAATCACCACATCCCCTTGCAGTTGTCACGATCCATCTCCATACCAACTGGTTACATGATTGAAACCGTGGAAGCGCCAGGTGGCATTTCTGCCCTCATTAGCTCCGTGTTTTCTATCTGCTTTACATGACATTAGCATGGCATCCGTTTGGGTATCTGATCCATCACCGCCAGTGTAGATCGCTGCTGATGGGTAAGGAATGGAATGGCAGAATTGCCGTCACATCTGCCATCAGTGGCGCTGATGGTCGCCGATTACCGAAGCCATAGGCCATCATTGCTACTGTGAAAATATGCATAAATTGTACTCTAAATACAAGGCCTGAGAAATCACGTGGCCTGGCCCTGCCAAGGCATTAGGGGTGAGTTAATGAAATGTTGGACCAAATTCGGCAGGCTGATTTTTAAGTTGATAATTGTGTATGGCCCACGGATGATGTTTTATTTATTTATTATATTTTATATTTAAAATATTTTTATTGATCTCAGAGAGGAAGGGAGGGAGAGATAGAAACATCAATGATGAGAGAGAATCATTGATTGTCTGCCTCCTCTGTGCTCCACACTGGGGATGGAGCCTGCAACCCAGGCATGTGCCCTGACCGGGAATCGAACCATGACCTCCTGGTTCCGAGGTCGATGCTCAACCACTGAGCCATGCCAGCTGAGCAAACGTGATGTCTCAATTTTTAATTCAAAACCAGCCTTTTAAAAAAAGAATATTTTCCCTCATTTGAGATCTCAGTAGAAGCCAGCGAGGAACACTTTATAATCAGCTTGGTACATGGCATTTTGCTCATATCCCTTTAGTGTCTTCTGAGGAGTTAGCCCCCACCCCTTGCTGTGTAGCTCAGGTGACCTGTTGGTAGACTCCCAGGGAGGGAGAGCGAGTGACTGTCGCCATTCAGAGAGTGGGCCTCGCGTTCCAGCCATAGCCCAAACTCGAGAGACTCCCAAGTCGGGAGAAAGCAGGGACCATAGCTGCTTTGTTCACCGGGATCTCCCTATTTTCAGGCGCATGAGCAGTGCTCTGTGAATAACTGCTGAAAGAATGAACACCCCATGGAAGGAGCAAGAGCAGCTGCACAAGGTACGTCTAGCTTCCAACATCCGGGGCAAGAGTGGTATCACATCCTTAACTGATACTTATCCAGGGTCTCCTGTGAACCTGGGAGTGTTTGTGGGGCGAGATCAGAGGGTGTTAACAGCCCCGTGCAGACAAGGCACCTACCTGCGTGTGTGTCTGTGCACAAATACACACAACGATCAAATATTTTTTGTACTTTATTATGAAAGAATGGGGCTGCGCATAAACAGGGGATCCTGGTGTGATTTGGACAATCAGTGTGAAGACTCAAGGAAAAGAAAGATTGACCCAGGCCAGTATGAGAAACAGATTTGGGTGGGGCATAAGCAAAGGTCAGAGGGGACATAGCCACTGGCCCAGCCCAAGGGGAGATATTAATTGGGGTGCAGTTGGAGAGTAAAGTGGGATAAGCTGGGTGGGGATGACATTGTAGAGAGGAGTTTAGGAAATAGTCATAGAAGTTTATAGTTAATGTATCTGGCATAAAGGAGCCATACATTTCAGAGCAAGGAAGGAATTTGATGAGGGCTGTGTTTTAAGACTACCTGGTAACCTGCCCAGCATGGCTCAGTAGTTGAGTGTTGAACTATGAACCAGGAGGTCATGGTTCAATTCCCGATCACGGCACATGCCCAGGTTGCTGGCTTGATCCCCAGTAGGGGGTGTGCATGAGGCAGCCAATACATGGTTCTCTCTCATTGATGTTTTTCTCTCTCTCCCTCTCCCTCTCCCTTCTTCTCTGAAATAAAAAATATATATATATATATATATATATATTTTATTTTTATTATTTTTTTAAAGATTACCTGGTAACTTGACAGGCAGAGGGCACCTTGACCTCAGAGGCCCGAAAGGAAAAGAAAATAGCGCCCCAGGATCGGGGACTGGGCCACTTCTAGTTGCACGGGGATTTTCTGGTCCCCAAGGATGCGTTGGTGGCATCCACCAAAAGCACTGGTGAGGGAGCTGCATTTGGTTTAGAGCTCCCTTTCAGGAGGGTCTGGGAATGAGCAGAGAGTGACCGAGCCAGTCCAGCAGCCACGGTCCCGCACCTGCTCACGCTGCACCGCAAGCCTGGGCTGTGTGTCTAGTGCCCGTGGAGTAGGCCGGTCTCTCGGTACTCAGTGGGCAGAGGGGTGAGTTTCTGGTCCGTGGGAATGAGTCTCAGCTGGCTGACATCATAGAGCTTAGCCCAGCTTGTGTTTTCACAGGGCGCTCCGTCTGCTTTTACAAACATCCTACTTAAGAATTCACAAGCGACCTGGCTGGTGTGGCTCAGGGGTTGAGCGTCGACCTATGAACCAGGAGGTCAGGGTTTGATTCCTAGTCAGGGCACATGCCCACATTGCGGGCTCTATCCCCGGTGTGGGGTGTGTAGGAGGCAGCCAATCATTGGTGTTTCTATCTCTATCTCCTTCCTCTCTGACATCAATAAAAATACATATTAAAAAAAGAAAAAAGAATTCACACGCAGAAGAGAAGTGTCTATTCTTGGGTTAGCCGAGCAGATCTTCCCCCAGTTCTTTGTTGGAAGGTGGCCTGTATGGTATGGGATAGAAGGGCGACCAGGAGAAAGGGGAAAGATAGATAGTAATTTCCACGAGGTCAAAAACATCATCGCCATCTTTGTTTCAGACACTTTACATAAACCATGTGTCGAATGAATGACGACGGGAGGGATACAGGGCATTCTGTTTCCTTATTACTTTGTCACACAGAACACTGTATTGACAACTCACATATTTTTAAAAATACGTTTTTATTGATTTCAGAGAGGAAGGAAGAGGGGAGAGAGAGAAACATCAATGATGAGAGAGAATCATGGATCGGCTGCCTCCTGCACGCCGCACACTGGGGATCGAGCCATAACCCAGGCATTCCGACTGGGAATCGAACCGCGACTTCTTGGTTCATGGGTCGATGCTCAACCACTGAACTGCACCGGCCGGGCGTTAAGATTTTAATAAATGCCTCAACATCTGTGAATGAGGATTCAAAATGTAAAACTAATGCCGAAACCGGTTTGGCTCAGTGGATAGAGCGTCGGCCTGAGGACTCAAGGGTCCCAGGTTCGATTCCGGTCAGAGGCATGTACCTTGGTTGCGGGCACATCCCCAGTGGGGGTTGTGCAGGAGGCGGCTGATCGATGTTTCTCTCTCATCGATGTTTCTGACTCTCTCTTTCCTCTCTCTTCCTCTCTGTAAAAAATCAATAAAATATATTAAAAAATATTTAAAAAAAAACAAAACAAAATGTAAAACTAATAAAAAAATAACTTACTCCTCAAGAGAAAATGAAAGTTAAGTGTTATACCTTGAAGAAATGACCCTCACATATACGACATACTCTATCATGCTTCCCACATGGCATGCTCTGTTAGCAATGGACTGATAAATTTGTCACGAGGCACAAGTGAGAAAGAGAAAGAGGAAGAGGAAGAGAAAGGCATTACCTTAGGACTCCTCAAAAGAACCGCACTTGTGTTACTTACCTTCCTCAGAGGGGCTGTGCGCACACACGCCAGGCTTGGTGGGAGAGACACAGCGCCAACCCCCCCCCCCCCGCCTCAGGCCACACCTAGCAAACCCTCAGAACCCCTTACTTCCACTTTTCTGGCGGTTGCCCCTGTCGCATCGGGCGCGCAGCAGGTTAATTTTACACCTGCCCCTGAGGAATGAGGCGGAACTACACCTTGACAGTGATTCAAGAAATACAGCCGATAGCAATCTGCTTTTTGATGATAGAGGAGATACTGAGCTATGTGCAAATACTTCAGCCTCAATGTGAACATTCCATTTCATCGGGAGATGACATGTATCTAAGTATACAAATGACTAAAGCAAAAATCCCTAAAACCCCTAAAACGTGACTGCAGCACTCTCTGGCTTACTCAGTTCTGAGGCGGGGAATCTGCAGTGGAGTTCGGGGGCCTTCTCTTCCCCAGATTTCCCGGGAGTGGAAGATTTACCTGCCAAACACTGAACCATGGATGGTGTTCGAGTTTGACAGGTACTGCGAGCGAGGCACTGTGTTAAGCTCCAGGGGTAGAAAGATGTCTAGGGGATGTCCCAGAGGGATTCCCAGGGCAGCGGGGAAGCAGACGCAGCCCCAGTTAAGTTATAACAGGGGGACGTGTTGTAAGGTAGGTGTAAACAGAACAGGGCGCGCTGAGAGCGGGGGACCTGGCAGCGGAGGCAGCCTGTGGGTGGGCGCCGGAGCTGTCTGTCTGCTTTGCCTGGAAAATCTCGGGAAGGAGTAAAAGGAGATTCTGGAAAATTGGTTGCAACCAGGCTGTCCCTGTACTAAGGGAGTCTATAGGGAAAAGGAGGCGTAGAGCCCGGTCAGCAGGGGAGAGTCGTGATAAAGAAAAAAAGGTTTGCCCTGGCCGGTGGCCTGAGTGGTTAGAGCATCAGCCTGCACACCGGAAGGTCTCGGGTTCGATTCCTGATATCTTGGTTGTCGGTTCACTCTCTGCCCCTGGTTGGGGCTTGTGCAGAAGGCAACTAATTGATGTGTGTCTCTCTCACTTCGATGTTTCTCTCTCCCTCTCTCTCTCTCCATCTCTCTCTCTCTCTCTCTCTCTCTCTCTCTCTCTCTCTCTCTCTCTCTCTCCTCCTCCTCTTCCTTCCTTCCTTCCCTTCTACTGTCTCTGAAAAGCAATGCAGAAAATATCCTCAGGTGAGGATAAAAAATAAATAAAAGAAAAAAATGTCTATTTAGGAAGGTAAGGGGGTGGCAGTTGGAGGAGGTGAGTGGCCTAGAAATGGACAATCTGGGGGCGGGAAGAGCAGGCAGTTCTGCAGTCTCCGGTGAGAGATGCTGAGGGTCTGACCACCACCCGCCACACGCAGTGACGCAAGTTCAGCCCTCCTGCCAGAGGAGTTTTAAAATGCACACTTAGGGGAAAAAGAAAGCCCGGGAGAGAAGAGACAGACTAGGGAGAATGGAGAGAGCAAGTGTTGAGTGAAGAGGCCTTTCCCGGCCCTCCTCCTTTGAACTAAATTCATTAGCTAAACCGGAGAACTGTGGCGTTCCCCTTCTCCGCCTCCAGTCAGTTCTGACTTTGCTGTCATCTCTTAGCTGACACAGGAAAGCTGTCTTTCCGCAGCGGAGTCAGCCAATGAGAGGAGCCCTGAGTCGGGCTGCGGAGTGGGCGGTGCTGCCTGCACCCCTGGCAGGTGAGGTTTGGCTGGTGAGGGGTGCAGGATCCAACTTGTCCAAGCTCCGTCCCTCTCAGAGCGCCTCTCAATAACCCACGCCTGCAGATGTTTCATCTTCAGGCGAGAGAAAGTGAAAAGGGCCCCAAAAGGCACACACGGTCTCACACAGACTGTAGGAGCCATGCCTTTGACATTGACGTGCCCGGAGCGGCAGCGACAACATGTAGATCCTGCCGCGCTTAGGCGTGTCCTCCGCCGGCTGGGATGGTTTCCGTGAGACTGGCTGAATAGGTGCAGACAGAGTCACATCTGGCTTCTCTAACTAGGACAGGTGGCCCGCTGTTTTATTTTTTGTTGTTACGTGGTTCAGAAAAGCTAAGAAATAGGCACACATGTGGGCTGATGCTCCGAGGTGATGAGCACAAAGCCCCGCCAGTCCTCGCAGGCTTCTAGAGAGTTCCATGGCTGCCCTACCAGCTCGGTGGCAGCGCATTGTTAATGTTTCAGGTTCCTCCCCACCACGCATAACCCCCTCCCTTCCGTGCTAACAAGACCATCCTGTTCAGCAGTTGACTCATAACCGTGCGCCCCGAAAGGCCGGGCGATGAGGCAACCCGCTGTGGTTCCGTGTCTGACTGAATTCCAGTTTTCTCCTCTCCCAGTGGTGAGGCAGGGAAGGACATCCCATCTGGAAGAACCTGCAGGTGCCATCCAGTCGCTCTGCCTCACGTCACGGATCGCCCTCAGTCAGAAATCTTGACTTGCAACTTCGGAGGGTGGGTCCCTGCAGGAATCCCAGCGCCCGCACGCAGCGATGAGGAGCGCTGCCCTCTGGTAGCAGGCGCCCTGCTGGAGGCTGGAACGCGGGCAGTCGGCTGCGGAGCCGGGGCTGGGGGCGCCTTCTGTGGACTGAAGCTCCAGAAAGGTAGGCACCTCTGCACTGATGAGAACTTTCAAACCCAGGAGGCCTTGACTGTGTGTGTTTGATTGTAAGTGTGTGTGTGAGTATGTATGTGTATGTGTGTGTGTGTGTGTGTGTGTGTGTGTTTGATTGTGAGTGTGAGAGAGAGAGAGAGAGTGAGCAAGAAGAGGGGGTCACAATGCTCATTTTGGCCGGATTTTCTGGGAGAGAGACAGAAAAGAGGGGTTTGAATCCTTTGCTTGGTGAGTGGTACTTCAGATGTCTTTGGTGGGGAGAGTAAGTGTGGCCTTGGGACCTGTGACCGGGCTGGCGGAGGAGTTTGCACTGATTCATTGAAGGGACACGGAGAATTGCCCGAGAGTGAGATCCCAGGAGAGTGAGATCCCAGGAGGCCGAGCCCAGCCGCACAGCGTGGTTTGCTGGGAAAGCCTGGATTGTGGAGAAGTGAAAAGCCTGACCGCATGTGCTCAGGCCACCCTGACCGTCCCAGGATGGCTTTAATTGGGGACAAGGCAGGACCCGTTCCCCCCACGGGGGAGAGCTTTTCTGAGCTGCCCTGTCCGGAGGCATAACCGCAGTGTCGCTCTATCCACTGCGCCAAACCGGCTAGGGCTCAGTGTCGCTCTAGAAGGCACCAACTGATTAGCTCTCAAACTGCCTGCCTCGTGGGGAGAAGCAAAACAAAACTGTTTTTTCCTACTCAAGCACGTGTTTAGCAAGGATGTGCTTTCAAGCCATTTTATTTCCTAAAAAGCCTTAGCGCAGGAAAAGAAACCCTGGGACTCACCAGGTGGTGGAGATGAATTCATTCACGAATCCATGCATTCAGGGGTCTTCTGTACCATGAGTGAGGGCTGGGCTTCAGACAACTCCTTCTCATTCCTCCCCCACCCCCAACACCCCCTACAATCCTTTTTTATTTAAAGGGGGATTTCCACTTAAAATTTCATCTGTGGAATTCCTGCCCAAAGGGACACATTCTTTAAGGGGCAAGAGGCATATGTTCATGCAGACAGTAATTGTAGGCTCTTCCTATTAAAAATATTTCTGCCTTTTCTAAAAGCAACCCAATTAATTTATACAAGTTTCAAGAGAATTTTGGGTTAGTAATACTCTCTCTCTCTCTCTCTCTCTCTCTCTCTCTCTCTCTCACACACACACACACACACACACACATACACACATCGCTGTGTATATGTGCATTTCCCTGCTTATTTCAATGAGATAAAGCTTACGTTGGGCAGCTTTCAGATGAGGAAATTTGGGCTGAGTGAGGTTGACAGGCAGAGCAGGGGAGGGAGGGAGCCAGGACGCCGCTGCCTTACGGCACGCAGAGATCTATGCGATTGGAGCCTTCTGCATTCCTGTCCGATGCCATCAGCCCTTCACGGAGCCCTCGTCCTGTGAGCGGCCCTGAACCCACGATAATACGTTCACGTGGCGTCTTACAGCAAAAGGCCAAAAGTCAGTCTGTGATCTGCTTCACTGTTGGGGGGCAGGCATGGTCTGGTGGGCAGAATGTGGGCTAGAGAGGCAGAAAGATCTAGATTTCAGTGCCCCTGCTTGTTAACTCAGTGGCCTGGGCAAGTCAGAGAATTTCTTCAAACCTGTTTCCTTATTGATAAGGCGATGATTATAATGTCCACTGCACGGGGTTGTTGGTTATAAAGAACAGAAAGACGAGCCTGGCTGATGTGGTCAGTGGCTCAGTGTCGACCCAGGAACCAAGAGGTTGCTGGTTCTATTCCCAGTCAGGACACATGCTCGGGTTGCGGGCTCAATCCCCAGTAGGGGGCGTGCAGGAGGCAGCCGATCGAAGCAAAGCACCTCCCACGTGACTGACAAGTGGTGGACTTTCCATCTGTATTCACATCTCTGGTCATTCATTGATGCTTCATTATATCACAGCGAGACTGACTTTCTTAGAAAATCCCATTGCGATTATGGGGGTCCTTCGTGGTGGAGCCGATCCCACTTTGGACCAGGGTCGTGACCATCCTGTGCTCAGAGTCCCTAAAGTAGAGTGAACGTAGGTAGGAAAGCAAGAACATCAGATGCTTCATAAGTCAGTGTCCTGTGTGAATTATTGCAGAGTTGGAGGTCAGTACACACACACACACACACACACACACACCCCACCTGAGTTCTCCTGGGCCCCCAAAGAAGCATTGCCGGTGGGTGTGCGTGAGAGGAGGAACAGAGAGTATACAGTGTGGCGCCCTTTTATTGACCTTAGGCCCCCGGCAGGCCTTCCACACAGCAGCCTTGGGTGTCCAAGGCTCCCCAATGTGACTTCAGGGATCCAGTGCCAAGACTGAGCTAGAGATAACACACCTTCCTAAAGATGGGTTTGAGACCTGCGTGGTTAGCTTATTTACTGGCTGAAAGCCTGAAGTCACGTTTAGCAAGTAGGCGGGTTGGCATCAGGAGCGATGTTTGGACAGCCTATCCCACCGCTGATTCCCGGGGAAGTGCAGATCAGCACAGAGAGGAGGCGGGAGCCCCAGGAAGCTCCTGCCGGGATCCAGCTCAGTCGCACCTCCCTTTCCCGGAAACGCCCGCACTGGCCTTTCTGGCCTTACACAGCCCGGGTTGGTTGTTTCCTGTACTTGGTGGAGCCAGACGATTGAAGGAATCTTTGTGACCACCCTAGACAGACCAAATGTTAGGCACCATGCAAGGCATCCCCAAGTAGCAGGACGTGTCCCCTAAGTCCTATGCAACCGTCAGTGTCATCAGCTTATGGCTCATACTACATGTATTGCCCTAAGATTATGTCTTGTAGCAAGGACTTTAAATTATGAAAACATAAACTAAGCTAAAATCCCAATTAAAATAAATTAGGGCTTAGGTATAAAACTTCCAATGGCAGGTGAGCGAGAGATTAAGAATTTGACCTTGTTCGATGCTCTAACAGCCAGAATTGCCCATGGGCTTTCTGTTGATGGTGGACAGATGCTTGATTGTATATAGACTTCAGCAATCGCTGTGTTTTTAAAACAGCTAAATTATTTCCAAATTTCATTCTTGTCTTACCTTAAAGTCTGAGAAAGCCCCTTAATAAACAGAAGATAGCTTTACTGAGAAAAGAACTTGACTTTGAGACACATGTCATCTTTCCCAAGTATGAGACTTAACGGTTTCTCAGACTGTAAGTGTCTATATGTTGCTCCAATGCAAAGTTAAAAGGTTTGATTCATCTGGATTAGCATTCCTTCTTTATTTCTGCACCCCTGGGTACTGGAGAGTCTGTGGAAGGGGGTCTGTGCTATGTTCTTTTAAAATGTATATATTTATTGATTTTAGAGAGGAAGGGAGAGGGCGAGGGAGTTAGAAACATCCGTGATGAGAATCATTGATCAGCTGCCTCCAGTGCGCACCCTACTGGGGATCGAGCCAGTAACCTGGGTATGTGCCCTGACTGGGAATCAAATTGTGACCTCCTGGTTCGTAGGTTGACGCTCAACCACTGAGCCACGCCAGTCAGGCTGTGCTATGTTCTTTTTTTTTTTTAAACTTGGAAAATTTATTTACTTTCCTACCTCACCAATCACTGATATGAGTAGCTAAATCATATATCTCTTCAGGACAAAATAGACACTATTGAGAGTGTCTATTACATCCTATGGAGAACTTCAATTTTAGGTCACAGCATTAAGAGCTCCTGTGTGCTATGTTCTTAAGGAGAGTAAACGGAACAGACCGGAGGCCTAACGCATAGCTGATGTTTGGTTTACAGAAGTTCCAATTCAATGGAAAGTTTCCTTTTTATTGTTTCCTGAGTTATATCTTCAGGAAATGCCAGGAAACTCAGATATTTCACTACAATTTCCAAAGTGAAGTAGCTTAGCATTGGCATGCGTGTGTACACACACACACACACACACACACCACAAACAGGCACACACACACCACAGACAGACTCACATACACACACATTCATGTGCATGTGCAAAATGTAAAACAAAACCAAAAGACACCTATGTTTGTGTGTGCCCACCAGAGGTTTATTTCTTCCCCCGTCACAGCCTGTGCTGCCTGCTTGCGTCCTGCAGCGGGGACGTCCACGTGCCATGGGGTCACCAGCCTGGCAAAGGGAGAAATGGAAGGAGTGCTCCAGCTTTTTCTTTTAATGGAGATGTAATTGACATAACGTGATATTCGTTCAGATGTTACAGAATGACTCGGTATTTGTCTACATTGTGAAATGGTCACCGAGTACATTTCTCATTAAAGGGAAAATTATAAAATTCACAACTGGAGCCTATGTTTGGGTTATTTGAAGAGATAAAATATTACATTAAAGGGCTTAAAATCATTGTCATTTACTATCTCCATGTTCTAAAATGAAGTACTTAGGGAGAAAAAGTCACATGCGTTAATCCATTTATCCTCTATAGATATCATATGCGAAAACAAGGTCTATTTCTTTTATTTTGATTCCTTTGCCAGACATATGTATTTTAATGGGTAGTCAATAAATACTTGTTGATTAGATTGGCCCTCACTCAGGCTGAACAATAAAGTAATCATGTCAAAATGCAAGCAAAAATTCGGAGAGCATATTCTTCAGTAATGAAGATGACTTGATATCATTTAATAACTAAATTGGCTTCGATTTCTTGCCCTCAAATGTGTTTTCTTGTTTAACATCTGATTAAAACTTTACAAACTTAGAATATGCTGATGCTGAACAAATCCCAGGTTGTGCAGAGTAACCATTTTCTTTTACAGTGTTCACATCGTGGGCTCATTATCATATTCCACTGTGGGTCAAAGGCCAGGGTCCCCTAACGAGCTCCTTCTGGTGCATTAGCCGTCAGCGGCTTTCCCTGACTTGTTTCCAGCAAGAGCTGCTCTCTGGGAATTCTGGTCCACAGCCAGCCGGGGGCGTAAAGCTTCTTTCAGAGCATTTCTAGATGATGACTGTAAAGTAATATGCAAGTTGAGTTTTCCTAAGTAATTGTTTTACTGATTACACTATTACAGTGGATTTAAAAAATTTTTTTTGATTATCATCGATGGCAAGAAAATGCTTTTTAGACCCCTTCAAACACACACACACACACACACACACACACACACACACACACACGCACACACTAACTGAAAAAGTTTCACTAAACAATGCTTGATACATATTGATGTTTTCTCTTCTATTCCGTTCCACTGTAGACAATCTCTGGTCATGGCCTATGAATTACTTTTCTGACCCATTCATAGTGGTTCTCAGTACTGGCTGAAAATAAGACTCAATAGAGAACTTAAAAAAAAAAATACTAAAGCCAGGCCCTGGCCTGGTAGTGCTGTGGTTATAGCGTTGTCCCGATACGCCAAGGTGGCAGGTTCGGTCCCCAGTCAGGGCACATAAGAAAATCAACCAATGACTGAATGCATGAAAAAGTGAAACAACAAATCTCTCTCTCTCTCGTACTGATGTAGGAGCATAAATTGAGGTCACAGCTTTGGAAAGCAGTCCAACAATGTCTGTTGAAACTGTGTATACAAAGGCCTAGCATTTCCATTCCTAGGTACATGCCCTACGGAAACGCGTACATATGTGTACCAAACAACATGTTTAAGAATGTTCATAGACAGCAGCATTATTTGTTATAGCCCCAAACTCAAAACGCCCCAAGTTTCCATCCACAGTAGAATGGGGAAACAGGATGTGATATAGTCATGCTGTGGAATACTAAGCACCGAAGAAAATGACTCATCTGCTGTACATGCACCAGCCTGATGCACCTCAGTCACAAGTGCTGAGAGCAAGAATCCAGGTGCAAAGGGATGCATTTGGTATGATTCCGTTGATATGAAGTTTAAGAACCGCAACATTAGTCCATGGAGCTAGAAGTAAGGGTTCAGTAGTTGGGGAAGGTCAGGTTGTGACTGGGAGGGGCCTAAAGGCAGGGTCTGGGGTCCTGGTAACATCCCTCTTCTCACTCTGGCTGCTGGCTATAACATAGGTGTGTTCACCTTTACGATTTGTCACTTTGCTATTTGTGTGCTGTGCCTCAGTAAATGAGTTTGTCAAGCAGCAATAACAACAGTACCAATGTCAGATCGGCACCTTCAGAGTCCCCGATTTACTTGGTCTGGATGAGGGGAGAGTGTGGCTTATAAATCCCTCCCAAGTAATTCCCATGTAGGGCCAGAGTGGACAGCCAGGGCACTGAAGGGTCACAGCTGGCCCTTTGGAAAACCATCTGCTTTAGTATGACTGTAATCACACCAGGCTATGCTAGGCCATGATTACCTTTCCTCAGGTTACCTGGAAGACGTAATTCACACAGATAAATGAAGGAATTCCAGAGCTAAGTGCCTTAGGAAGCCAGTCCGGTGACTGAGTTGGCAGTGGTCCAGGCTGGTCAGCGGTGGCCTGTAGCTCCCGTAGGTAGAGGCACCTTTTGCTTTATTGCGCTTCAGATCCTGTGTTTTAACTGTGGGCTCGAAGGGTTTTAAATGCTATGACCGTCAAAGAAAACTGATTGGTCGGCCCAATTTGATTGGCACCAAGTTCTACCACTGGTTTGTAACGGTGACTTAAAGTTTTATAGTTAGAAGGAAACCTGTGGGTATAATTGTATAGTCTACTGATTACTTGCCCTTTTCTGCTTCTGCAGGAATGCTGTGAAAGGAAACGTGACACTTTAATATATATACACACACATACATATATATACCGCACCTGAGTTCGTTGGAAGTGAGCTGTCATATACACTCAAGGTAATTATCATTATTTACGTTTCATTTTACCTCTACTGTGTTTTCTTAATGGAAATCGTGGAAAATAACAGCTGTAACTCCAAAGTTTATCACATGGTATTGTTTTTCATATTCCGGGGAGCAGTGGTGTTTGGCCCAGGCAAGTACCATATTATTCTCTGTGAAATACGGTAGCTTCCTAGCTTTTTCTTTTTGAAAGGGGAGCTGTCGCATGAAAGACTTCACCAGGCGGTGACGAGCCTCGATCTCAGGTGGCGTTCACCCTGCGTGCTCTGAGCGCACCCCTACCTTGCTCCTTCCCACCCCCCAAAGCCTGCTGCTCAGTGTGGAAGGAGGGCTGGCTCTGTCCTTTAGGCCTCCCGCTTCCGGTCTCTCCCCGTGAGAGAACTTCCGAAATCGCATTTCTCCGAAAGCGTCACAGATGACACTCAAATGCGACCGTGTGCGTGGTGGAGAGTTACTCGCAGAGCACGCTCCCCAGTACTGATTTGGTGAAAGCAGAATGGAGTCAGGGCCAGAGAAGTAGCCTTCTGCCCTCAATGCCTCCATTTGCGTGCGGCTCTGTGTCAGTCTGAGCAAGTCACTCGACCCCTCCCCACTTTATTCTTTACTGGTAAATTGAGGTATTCCTAGACCCTGTCTTTGTGAGGATTCCATGAGCTCACGCTGTGGAAGAAACTTTGTAAGTTGGGATTAGTTGTTACCGTTTTAATCATCCTTTAATTTGTATTCTGTGGGAAGGTAGTGTAGTTATTCTCGGTTTTCAGCAGCAAAACCGTGTGTCAGTGCGGCCGGTCATCTGAATCACACGCCTTGAACTTTCTCCTGCCCCAGCGGTTCTTGCTGACACGTCGGTGGGCTTGCCCCCGGCCCACACCCTTCCAGCCTAACCAGTTCCTTCTGGGTCAGGGGAGAGCTCCGGAGGGGCTCATGACCAAGCCCATAATTCCCTGCGCCTTCTTACCCAAAGCTCTGCCAACGTAGTTCCCCGTCTACTTTTTGGTCAGGTGAGAGGGCACAGTGAGGAGGAAGGAGGGCTTGGAAGCCTCGGGGAAGCCAGAGTGGAGGAGCGGTTCAGCCGTGCAGTCAGGCGTCCCATGAGGATTTCTGTCCTGGTCATGCGACCAGCCTCTCTTGTGGCTGCACAGCCTGAGCAGATCCCTGGCTCCCAGAATTCCTGGGACCTCTAGGGTTGCAGATCTATTCTGAGGCCCTGTGGACAGGCCCACCCTCACATTGTCAGGGCCCAGGGCCAGAGTACATCCAGAGGCATGTGGCCCTCAGCCTGTCCCTCCTCACAGCCCCCATCCTGTCCTCCTCAGCGAGAACCCAGTGCCCCTCTGTATAGACACTCTGTGTCTGTGTCCAAGCATGGGTCCTCTCTTGCCCTCTCCAGCTGTCTCCTTTGGCCGTCCCTAGACCTACGAGTACGCTGTGCTGTCACTTTTAGGAGGACAGACGTGGGTAGCATCCATGCTGGCCTTGCAAGTGGGCTCAGAGCTGTTTGGGCAGGGAATTTGGGGTTCAGGGTATCCTGAGCAAGTCTAGAAAGGGGGCATGTCCCCGTGGGCCTGTGGACTCCTCCGCCCCCGGGAGAGAGGTGTGGTCAGGCGAGGGCCACAGTAAGGTTTCTGAAAGGAGACCGGGTGGGAAGGGTGGGCTGCTCCTGGGCAAGGTTAGCGCCCCGGGCACACACAGGTGTACTCGGTGGTGTCATGACTGATGGGTGACAGTGACAGAGGCTGAGCCGTTTCAGAATTGCGTGGAACATGTAAATGTGACTCCTCTTCCACCACCACGCCCGCAAACACCCACCTCACCGCATGGCAAAGGTGGATGCTGCTTAGATTTCGTAAGGTGGGAGGTGAGTAACATCCCCACCTCATCCACTAGCAGGAGGAAATGGCCTGAGAACATCTTCATCAGCAGCGAAGAGACGTATTCAGGCTCCCCCTCCCCCTGAACAGAGGACTCGCTGAGGCTCAGAGGGGTCTCCTGGCGTCTAGGAAGAGAATCACGTAGGTTCAGAGTGGTGTTTCTCTCATGTCTATTTCAGACACTTCTTATACCTGGGATAGTTGGAGTTGAAGATCACATGATCCTATTGCTCACTTTCTTTCAGCTCATGCCTTTCTTTCAGATCACCCTGAAGACATTTCTATTCCAATGTCACTCACCTGAATGACAGAGGAACATGAACCCCCTCCCCAGCACATGGAGCTGGTCCCCTTCCCAGTGGGTACGCCGGCCCCAGCCCGCCCCCCCCCCCCCCGCCCCCCCCACTGTCCCCTGCAGGCTCATACACAGTTTGGATTCATTCACACAGCCCAGGCTCGGCATCTGTATAATCCGTAGCAGCACTTCTGCCAACTGCATTTTTTGACAGAAAAAAAATTTGAGGAAACATCCAATAAGTCTTGATATAAAGAAGACGACCTTTCAGAAAAACGACTTAGGCACTTTATAGACCTAAAGTCAGCCAATAGAGGAGGGCGCGGAAAATCCGCTTGGCACTGTGCACCCCCCTCCCCAGGGAGAAGGGAGTTGACAGTGCCAGGTGCCATCTGACCTTGCTGTGTGTGAGCAGTGTTTCCTCAAATTCCCAGCAACTCATCTGCATTGGAAGCAGAAATCAGAGACCCAATGAGAACCTATAGCTGCATATCAGACAGCCATGTAAGGACACCCCTTGGGGAAGAATGGATGTTTGAAAGCCTGGAAACCTGGGAATTATTTTTATGTTACATATTCATGCAGTAGACTCGAGATTTTTTTCTTCCAAACACTTTTGCACACAAAATATCTCTATATTTGAAGCTATAGATTTCATCATTAATCCAAAAAAAGTATCTTGAATAAATGAAACATTTTCTCTATGTTCCAGACTTTGTAGACGCCCTGTATCTCTGTCTCTGTATCTCTCTCCCCCCTATCTGGTAAAGATCTGGTCTTACACTTTTTTGTTTTTTTTCTTCAAAGGGGCTTCTTGCATTAGAGAGAGGCTGGACAGGAATGACTAGTTCTTCTCAGTAGTGAGAGTTTATGGTTATTTTCTTTTGGTGAATAAAAACAGTAAGGGCTGCCCGGCCGGTGAGGCTCAGTGGCTGAGCATCAGCCTATGAACCAGGAGGTCACAGTTCGATTCCTGTTTAAGGGCACATGTTGTGGGCTCGATCCCCAGTGTGGGGCGTGCAGGAGACAACCAATCAGTGATTCCGTCATCACTGATGTTTCTCTTTCTTTCTCCTGCTTCCTTCTTCTCTGAAATCAATACAAATACATTTTAAAGAAATAGTAAGGGCTGGTGTCCGTGGACAGAGGGAGCAGCTGGCTGGCCCAGGGAGAGAGCGGCGACACCCACAGCAGGGCCTGCGCCGGCAGTCCTTGCAGAGGGAAGTCTGGCCGTTTCTTGTTCAGGCTTTGTTTGTGCTTTCAAAGCCAAAGACGAAAGCCACTGAGAACGTGTAATGGAGCTGGTTTCTCTGCCCTCCTTCGCCGCCTCCCTGCCCTGTCCTGTGGGCTCTCAGACCCACTGCACCCCACCCTCGCTGCGGATGAGTGGCATGTTTGTCATCTCCTTCTTTTCCAAGGGGCGCTTCCCTCTGTGGGGGCGGCAGGCGGCACCACAGGAAACCCCGCCTTTCCACATTACGTAAGCGTGCATTTAAAAATATTAAAATGTGGGGCTTGCTTCATCAGTGTGCCTTAGTAACCCCGAGTCCTTCCCGGAGAGTAAGCCCTGCCCCTCCAGCTGTGAGGGAGACGGATGCTCCAGATTCCTTCCTGATCAAGATGTGGCCCCACGCCCTCGCCCTCGTGTGGGTCTCACCCCATAAAATGACTCCCGTGGAGACACTGCCCAAGGCGGGTCCCGACGTGGACGAGATCCTGCTGTCCCTGAGGGGAGCAGGTGGCCCTCGTCCCTCTGAGAAGTGGCCGCCTCACCCTTCCGGGGTCTGGGTCACCCCCACACCGCTCAGGGGCCCACGGGGCCATTGACAGAGGCAAACAGTGACCTCTGCTCTGACACACACAGCTTACTGGGCATTGACTATAGGCCGGGCGTTCCACAAAGCGATGTAGACACACGCCATTGTTTAATCCTGACCAAAACGAAAAACCCTTACCCCTACTTAAATGCCAAGATAGTCAGCGCGTGTAAGTCCCTTCTCCTGTGAGGTCATGTAGCTGGGAAGGGGAGAGGATGGGCATTCAGACTCTAATCCCTTTTCTTACAAATAGGTTTATTGATTTTTAGAGAGAGAGTTGGGGAGAGGGAGAGAGGAGAGATAGAAACAATGATGAGAGAGAATCATAGATCGGCTGCCTCCTGATACCTCCTACTGGGGATCAAGCCCGCAACCTGGGCATGTGCCCTGACTGGGAATCGAACCATGACTTCCTGGTGCATAAATGGATGCTCAACCATTAAGCCACGCTGGTTGGGCCCAAACCCTAATCCCTGATAAGCCAATAGGCCTTGGGTTCCCATAGGTTCTGTCCTGGGAATTCCACCTCAGTATGTTGTGGGGGGAAGCCTGGGTGGTCCCCTCGGGGGAACCTCATGGTTGGGAAGGTGGACTCTAGAGAACATGTGCAGTGTCTCCAGGACATGCCCCTGGGCTTGCTGCTCCGCACTGTTTGTGCCCATCGTGTAGGCTCCCTCACTCCGAGGACATGACCCAGTGTTACCTCTTCCCAGCAGCACGCCGTGGAGATCTGGGTGGGGGCGGGGGGAGGTGGGAGGGAGGCGGCTGTGGAGGGTGCCCTATTGCTCTCTCTTGAGGAGTCTTTTGAAACTCATTGTTTAATCTCATTATTTAAACGAGCCTGACATGGATTCTTTCCCATCCCCAGAAGGTTAGGGTGATAAGATAATATTAGTATGTGACATTGACCCAGCGCTCCATTGCATTCAGATATTTTCACATACCTACAGCGGGTGTTTGCAGTAGGTTGAATCAGCAGCAAGTGAGCAAGGAGCATTCGGAGAGATGGAGTTGCCCAAGACCACTTAGCTATCATGTTCCCAGGAGGCCTGCACCCGGCATTCTGACTCCAGAGCCATAGTTCTTTCTCGAGGGTTTCAGCTGTTTGAAAGGCAGCTAGCTACCCGAGGTGACGTGTGAAGCACTGGATTGGTGGTGTTTTTTTTTCTTCATTTTTCATTTTATTCATCAACTATGGGTTTGCCATTTGCATAGCGGTCTTACGGACCCTTTTCCCCTGGGACTAAGTGACAGGGAAGCTCCTGCAGCTCCCTTCAGCGGTTCGAGGGAGGGCCTTGCAGACAGGAAGCCCATCTCGGAGGCTCAAATGGGAAAACTTGAGTCGGAATCGGGGCCTTGCCTCGGGCCCCTCTGTGAGTCACTGGCAAAGAGGCTCGCAACTCCCTTGCTTTTGCATTCATTACTCACTTGCGACTGGGCCTAATAACAGAGTAATTTGTGAAGCAAGACGTGTGACTCACCAGGCAGGGGAGGAGAGCGTGCATGGGATGATTTGGTGCAGAGGAGCAAACTATTTAATAGCAACTGGAGAGGAAGTGCTGACGTGATCCTAACTGGGTTAGATTTCTGTGCATTGCAGTACCATTGCCTGGTTACCCAGCATCAGTGTACATGTAGACGGCTAAAGTTACCTTAAAAAAACACAGGTGGGGAAGAGAATGCCAGTTTTGAGAGCAGATTATTCGTTATCAACCCCATGTCACTTTCTTGTGGATTTCCGCCCAATGGTCTTGGGCTCCTTTCCTCTGAGCCCTGGGAATTGCACTCTCCTAAGATCTGTCTGTGCTTGGCTTTGCTCCACGTCCTTCTGGTCGCAGTCAGACCTGTTTTTCCGCCAGTTCCTACCCATGTTATCAGCCTGCGGAAACTTCCATAGCCACCTGCCTCTCTCCTGGTCCTCCGCTGGGCCCTGGCCATCTGTCACTGAGCGCCCAGGGCGGAGACGAGCCAGCGTCTCCAAACAGGCAGAGGCACTCAGAGGAGTAACATTTTGGGGACTCCTGCCTCCTTAAACTGCATTTTGCGCCTTACCTTTATTGCCTCTAAGTCTAAAGTCAGCAAGGAAGCATTGTTTTTATTAAACATTTTTAAAGTATATATTTTACTGATTTCAGAGAGGGAGAGGGAGAGAGTGCTAGAAACATCAATGATGAGAGAGAATCAGGAATCATCAATGGGCTGCCTCCAGTAGGGGACGTACACAACCTAGGCATGTGAATCGAACTGTGACCACCTGGTTCATAGGTCGATACTCAACCATTGAGCCACACTGGCTGGGCAGGAAGCATATTTCCTGTTTTCTTTGAACCTGCTAGAATACCAAAGGCTCTCCTGGTTAGCGTATGTGTGTGTAAAGAGGCTGAGATGAGTTTTATGTAGGTAACAGACTTGCCTTACTTCAAACCAGCTATTAGCTTTTGCATATTAAACATTTATTTTAAAAAAACGTATTTGGGAAGCTGCCTCCACACCATTGGAGAGGCGGTGGGGAAGAGCCTTGGCCGCGCCGTCCCCACGTGGCGTTTCTTCCGCACGCAGCCGCAAACCGTGCTGTTCTCCGAGTAACACTGCACTGGCTCCACATGGACATCAGGACGGGCCACTGAAGTGCAGGGCCGCTGAGGGAGGAGCCCGATGAAGGCACACTGTGACGTTTCTCACAGGGCAAAGGAAGCACGGCGCGGAGAGCAGCACCAGGGGTAGCCCTGGCTGGAAAGAGAACTTGACCATGTAGACGCCAAGTGCCTAGTTGGCATGTTAAGGGCTTATTAGTTTTGCTGGGGAAATATGCCTATTATGTTTGCTAGCGATGAAGAAGTACCGCCCAGTGGAAAGCGATGGTTGGCCAGCGGGCCTTTCTAGGCTGTAGGATCAGTGGGAGCAAAGGGCATGCGCACAGCCTCCTGACAGGCCGCGTCCTCCTTTAAGCTGCGAGCGGACTCTGCGTACAGCTGGAAGGGAGCAAGGCCACGGCGCTCCCTCGGAGTGGGCATTTCAGAGGCCTTTCTGACTCGCTCAGGATAACTTGAGCTCTTGGTAATTAGTATTCGAATAAGCACATCAAGATGGTTGGATTTTTCCATTAGGGCAGTCTTGGTCCAATCAGGATCGGAGTAACAAAACGCCGGCTAGGAGGAGCTCTGAAGAGTACAGGAATCACCGCTATAGGAAGCTGCAGGGGCTGGCAGAGTCCCCAAGGAAGACAGCCCCCCCTGCCCCCGCCCCTCCGGCTGATGTGCAGATCCTGATGCAGAGGGTGCAGAGTCTTCGTTGCTATGGTACCCACAGAACTGGCTGGAAGCCAGCCCTCTGGAACTTGCTGGAGATCTGCCCTCTTTGTTCACTGGGAGTGTCAGCTGCCACAAAACTCCTAAGGGAGGTGCTGGTGGCAGCTGCTGGCTGCTGGGGGCGGTGGGAGCCCTCACTGGGAGCCCTCCAGGGCCAGAAGCACCTTTCTTTCTTCCGCAGTGCCTCTCTACCACCCTCTGCTGGCAAAGAGAAATAAGTACAGGGACCAGGCCCATTTCACAGAGCAGGCAAAAAGGGTGAATTGCCCCTAAAACCCATCCGCCACGGGCGCTCCAGACTGGTCCCCTGGCTCAGTCTGAGCAGCTGTCTCTCTGGTTTGTAGATTTTGGTGTGTGTTTATTTCAGAGAAGAAGGGAGAGAGGGAGAGAGAGAGAGAAACATCAATGATGAAAGAATCATTGATGAGCTGCTCTTGCACGCTGGGGATGGAGCCCACAACCCAGGCATGTGCCCTGACCAGGAATCAAACCGTGACCACCTGGTTCATAGGTTGACCCTCAACCACTGAGCTATGCCAGCCGGGCTGAAGTTTATTTCTCTTGCATGTAACAGTCCAGGTATCACCCCCCTTTCCAGCTGCCAGGAAGACAGACAGAAACCAGGACAGGCAGCTTGGTCGTTAGGAAGCTTACCCAGATCAATTCCTCGCCTGTGTCGCTGACCCAGACCCCACACGGCCACATTGGCCACGAGGGAGGTTGGGAAACGCTGACTCACATGACAGGGCAGCCATGAGCCTGGTAAAACTTGGGGGGTGAGGGCCTGTGGCTAAAAGGCAGAATGAATGGATACCTAGGGCATCCTGATACCCCTCGGTGACATCTCTGAGGTGACACCATGCTTTTGTTGCAAATACTCTGAGTTTTTCTGTTTTTTTTTTTTTTTGTCTCTAAGTCTGTTCTGAATTTCTTCAAGGCTTATAGCGATATAATTGGAAAATTTAGTATGAGAGAATTACTTGAAGCTGTTTTGATCTTGCTGTAAGTTAATCACTTCTCTACACAAAGTACAGTTGTTTTTGCTTTTCCTCTGCAGTTTTTGAACATTTCCAGGCCTTTATGCACTAACTGAATCATAACAAATGTGCTCCCGAGTTAAGTTGCTCTGGCGCTTGCACTGGCTCATCCATGCGAAATGGCCCGATTTAAGTTGCTCTTAGAAGTAGGGTTCCATTTGGCTCTGTCCTTGCACCGTGGACAGAACACAAGTAGGGGCTCCTGTTTTCCTTCGTGTTTTATCTTAAAGGCATAGCCAGTATTTTGGGCCAAGTTCATAGAGTTCGTTCCAAAGAAAACACAAACAGACTCAATGTAGATAAGCATGTTTACCTGACCCCTGCTCCAAGTTTCAGAAATCGTTTGGCAACTAAAAAAAATGAAGTTATTTGTAGATAATTAAATTAGATAACATTTATGGCCATAGCATCTCTTCTTGATTTTTCAGCCCCAGTAAGTTTCCCATCCATTCATTCAGCAAACCCTTAGTTAGTGTCTGTGTGTGCAAGCTTTGGGCATGCAGTAGTGGGCAGGCCGGGCCTGGTGCCCGCTCTCCTGGGGCTGACTTTCTCTCTTTTTTAAAAATGTTCAGAGTGGGAGGAGGAGGGAGAAAGAGATAGAAACAACAATGATAAGAGAGAATCATTGATTGGTCACCTCCTGCACACCCCACACTGGGGATCGAGCCTGCAACCAGGGCATTAGCCCCGAGTCGGGAATCAATCCATGACCTCCTGGTTCATAGGTCGATGCTCAACCACTGAGCCACACCAGCCAGGCTTGACTTTCTCTTTACCGAGGACCCTGGCCTCCCTGTAGTCTGGTCACCTGACCTCCAAAGCTCTCACTTCCTCTCCCGCCCTCCAACCATGTCATCCTCAGGTATTGTGAATGTGGGTTGTAGAATGTCTCTTCCCTTCACACACCTTACTTCAATTTGACTTGTCTAACTTCCCAGTTCTCGTCACTGTCCTCTGTCGGAGTGACGTTTTCTGTTCTGTAGAGACATTTTCTTGTCACTCCTCCACTTGAGAGAGATGTTCTGTAGGGTGAGCCATCTTCTGAGCTGGTGGATTTGCAGCAGGCATTATGTGGTAATCACCAGAAACGCCGGAAGCCCCAGCCCAACCAGGAGCTCCTACCTCAGCAAGAGTTCAAGCGCTGTATTTTTATTTGATCTTTTTATTGATTTCAGAGAGGAAGGGAGAGGGAGAGAGAGAGGAACATCAAGGATGAGAGAGAGTCATGGATCGGCTGCCTCCTGCACACCCCCTACTGGGGATCGAGCCCACACCCGGGCATGTGCCCTGATGGGGAATCACACAATGACCTCCTGGTTCTTAGGTCAACACTCAACCAGTGAGCCAAATGGGCTGGGCAGGTGCTGTATTTGTAGTACTTCACAGAAATGTTGCTTCAAACAGTGGTCAACTTGCGGCCCAGATGGGTTTATTTCTTCATTCCCAAGGTCAGCTTTAATGGCGTTCATCCGAGAAAGTGGCTCAGCAGGCTTCCTTCACCTTGTTTGCTTCTGTATCCATGAGGTCAGAAACGAATGAGTCAGAAGAACCTACATTAGTGAGAGTGTCTTCCTGCAAACGCCTGGCAGTTGGCGTTGAAAATAGGGTTTAGACATTTCACAATAATAGCAGGTGGGAAAACACAGCTGGGCTATGATGCCACGTCCATTACCGACACTTCCCTAAATAGAGAGAAATCAGTGCAAGCATTTTTCTTGTAAATATTTTTAAAAATAGCTTGACATTTTTTATATCCATAAAAATTGCAGTCCTTAAGAAAGTACAAGCGATGGGAAAAGGGAAGTTTGAGAAACTGATGAAAAAAGGGAATGAATAAATCTGTCTACTTCCCAGAGAATACCATGCAGAGAGACTGAGGAGTGTTAACTGAGCTGACAGTTTTTCAGGTGCCAGAAAGGCCTAGAGTTCAGCCAAAGAAATGAAGATGAGAGATGGGCTGCAAGTTGCATGTGGGAGTCAAACTGTCCAGAAAGTGACTGAGTCACAGGAAGGCGTCTCCCCCCCCCCCCCCCCACAGTGACAGATTCATTGTTGCCAATGCTCAGATTTTTTTTTTTAGAGCAGTAATGTGTGGGTTTTTGGAAAAATATATGTTTTTATTTATTTTTAGAGAGAGAGGAAAGGAGAGTGATAGAGAGAAACATCAATACGGAGAGAGAATCATGGATGGGCTGCCTCCTGCACGCCCCCTACTGGGGATGAGCCCACAACCTGGGCATGTGCCCTGAGCGGGAATTGAACCTGTGACCTGATTCATGGGTCGATGGTCAACCACTGGGCCACGCCGGCTGGGCTGTGGGCTTTTTAATGCAGGTATCTCCCTATGTCAATCCTTTCTAATTCTTTTTCCATCTGGATATTGTTGAAGTATTGCAATACTTAGACCGGTAACACAGCACAAAGGTCTCATTCCGCTCACCGTGTCAGTCATGGGTTTTGCACCCCACCCAGCATCTTGCTGAGGCTGTATCGGGGAGGCCGCAGCCTCTTTCACACTGAAGGACAAGAACAAAAAGCCTTCAGTTAGCAGTGACTATGAGGGCCACTGTCAGATTTGAAATTTAGAGCCGGGTCAGAAATGGGGGAGGAAGAGAAGAACAGGGACAAATGGGTGCCCAGTGTCAGCGAGATGAGATCAGAGGCTAAACAGAGGGACAGGCTGCCAGCCCCTCCTCAGTTATTCCAGGGCGTTCCTGCTTCTTTAGTATGCTGGGGAAGAAAATCCTAATCCAGGCACTTCTGCTACGCAGCTGAATTGAGCTGTCCATTTCAATCAAGAAGGTCAGGAAATGCTAGGTGTGACTCAGTGGTTAAGCGTCTATCTATGAACCAGGAGGTCACAGTTCAATTCCTGGGCACATGCTCGATTCCCAGTGTGGGGTGTGCAGGAGGCAGCCGATCAATGATTCTCTCTCATTGATATTTCTCTCTCTCCTTCTCCCTTTGTCTCAGAAATCAATATATATATATATATATATATATATATATATATATATATATATATATACACTAGCGTTCCCGTTGCAGGAAAAATCCTGCAATAGGGTTTCCTGCTGCACTCTACCCCACCCCGCCTGCTCTCCTTCCTTCTCCTCCCCCCTAGCTTGCTTGCTTCTCTGCAGCTTTGCTCCCTTCAGCATCTCTTGGCTTCTTTCTAAGCTGTCTTGATATGCAAATTAGCTGCCATCTTTGTTGTGGTAATTTGCATACTCGTCCTGATTGGTTGGTGGGCGTGGCTTGGCTGGTGGGCATGGCTTGGGCATAGCGAAGGTGCGGTCAATTTGCATATTTGTCTATTACTAGTTAGGATATATATATATATATATATATATATATATATATATATAATTTATATATTTAAAAAAGAAGGTGGGGAAACAAACACCAGGGGTGTCAGCCAGTGCTCTTGGTCGTAGGCAACCGTGTCCACCTCTTACCATCAAAGCAACGGACTTGATTGGCAGTGACTCCCAGCGTGGGAGGGCGGTGGCCAGACTTGGATGACTAGAGACAAGGCGGTCAGGAGGGCCAGCAGGCGGAGAGACAGCTGTATTTTTTAGTAGCTGCTGCCGCTGGACAGCGCTGTTGGCTCCAGCCTCAGAGTCCCAAGAACAGCATCCAACTGGCCAAGCCGAGGCCATCCCAGGCCGGCAGCCAGCAGATGGGGAACTGTCCACCTTGGCTCGGATGGTGGGAAAGATGGATTCCCTGCTACCGTGAGGGCCGGGTGCTGGCTTCCTCCACATGGCACTTCCGGTGTGCGGGGGCCAGAAAGGTGACTCGAACGGAGGGCAGAGGCCTGTGGCCGTGCGGCAGGAGAGGCTCATCGCACAGAAGGTTTTCACTTCGATGAAGTCCAACTTAATCTGTTTTATATGTTGTCGCTTTGCTTTTGGTGTCCTACACAAGAAGGCTTTGCCTAACCCAGGGGTGGGGAACCTCTGGCCCGTGGGTCATATCAGCCCGAGAAATCATTTGGTTTGGCCCTGCCAAGGCAACCGCAGGAGGGACTCAAAATTCAATAAATCTAGGAGCTGTTTTCCTAGCAACATAAATGTATAGTAAGTGAATTATATTAAGCAAATGATGTTATAAATATCCAAATGGCCCTTGGCAGAGGAAAGGTTCCCCACCCCTGGCCTAACCCAGGGTCACGGAGATCTACTCCTTTAGAATCTTCTAGTAGTTCTGTAACTTTCGTCCTCATTTTCAGGGCTGTGATGCATTTTGCATTGGCTTTTAACTCTTTTGGAGCAGCAATAATGGATGTTCAGTGGCAGCTCGGGAAGAAAAAGTGAATAATGAAGATTTCCTTATTTTCTCAATTTGAACGGCATTTCCCAGGGGCCCACCCTCAACTTCTGAATTCTTTCCATGTCTGTTTCCCTTTCAATGTGTTTGGCTATTGGGCATTGAAGTTACTATGGCTCTCAACACATCTTGATTCATTGCTCACATGTGGTGCACAGGGCATTATTCAGAGCAGCGACTCCTACATAATCCCCGTAAGCTGTTCATTTAATTATTTAATCAGAACGATAAAGTTTAGCTACTCATTTATTCACTGAATTATAAATGTTATAATAAATATAAATTAACAAGTATTTCTATTTCACTGGACAAATTCACCTGCACTGCCTGGAACCATATTTAGGAGTGACCAAACTTTTATATAGCAATTATTATAACAACATAAAAAAAATCTTGCCCAGCCGGTGTGGCTCAGTGGTTGAGTGTCAACCTATGAACCGGGAGGTCACGGTTCGATTCCCGGTCAGGGCACACGCCCAGGTTGCAGGCTCGATCCCCAATAGGGGGTGTGCAGGAGGCAGCTGATCCATGATTCTCTCTCATCATTGATGTTTCTATCTCTCTCTCCCTCTCCCTTCCTCCCTGAAATCAAGAAAAATATGCTTAAAGAAATACTTGTTGGCATGGACTAATTGGAACAAATTTTAATACGAAGTAAAATGTGCTTGTTCTGTATCTGGCGGAGAAGTTCTTAGGACTCTAGTGAAAATGTATTCATATTTGGAGCTGTCGTGGTGCTGACCTTTGTCATGTTGAAGTTGTAGAGGTTATTTTGCATACCATAGAATCACACAAGAGGAAGGTGCCTACCCATAACAGTAACATGTTGTACAGAAAGTATGAGCAGTGCTGTTGAACTTCAGTTTGCCCACCACGACCAAAATGGTTCTGTCGGTATTGGCAGAGCAATTCTCGTTGACTGCAATGAAGAGATGTGCAACCCATCACATAATACTATTCTGTTGTTACCTTCTCTCCCCACCCCCAACGCAGAACTGTCTGGTTTCGGCATTTTGAGTAAAGATTCTCATTGTTATCTCAGTTTTATTTGTCTTGCAAATCTAATGTGTTCTTTTTCTGTCTCTCTAGAATGTTTCAGACGTTTAAAGACTGGTTTTGGTTGGAAAGATTCTGGCTCCCTCCAGCAATAAAGTGGTCAGACCTCGAAGATCACGATGGACTCGTCTTTGTAAAACCCTCTCATCTGTACATGACCATCCCATATGCCTTTGGCTTGCTGATTATCCGACATTTCTTTGAAAAGTAAGTATTGCTTGTGTGTCTTTCCTTCCCATGCCCCAGCTGTAGAATGAGAGAGTCCTGGTCAGATCCTTGAAGAATCTGCTGTTCAGAGGTTGCTGCTAATGGGGTGCAGATCCTGGGGGGCCGTGCATGAAATCAGTGCACACCAACTGTTACCTAGGAGCCGAACAAATAAAAGGAGAAACAAGTGCTTTAGTTGCACAGTGAGAAAATTGAGGCCGAGAGGTTAAGTATCACGGAGCTTATTAGGGTCAATGACAGCGTGGGAACCCGACTCACGTTCCCTGGGCCAGGTCTGTGACAAAGGACATGCACCCCAGAAAGGCAGCGCTAGAGAGCTGTGATTAGAGGGTGCGTTATCATTTCCAAATGCCTACCAAATAGCAAATATGGCTCCTTAAAGAGCAGACTTCATCTTGCTTTACTCATCGTTTATTTTAAAGGTTTATTGAAAGTTTTAATAGCCGCCTTTCTTTCCAAGGTATAAGGAAATCAAAGAAAAAAGTAGAAATTTGCTTTGTCAGGAAAAGCAAACTTCTTTTTTCTTAATTTAAACAGATATTACTTCCAGCCTTCTTATTAAAACTGCACCAGTGTCATGATAACAGGAGATAAATGTCCATCTGTAATCTCTGTAGCTGTCTCTGTTTCAAAAACCTGTTATTAGCACATTATTTTTTTGGAGCAAAAAGAATATTTGAATGTCAAGAGTTGGAAAAACTTAAGACGAAATCCGATAAAGATCATTTTGTCCAAGACTAACCGTAATGCAGATCATATGTGCATAACCATTTGCAGGGTCCTTATCTCCAGAGTTAGCCTGACCGGCTCTGTTTCACGGGCTGCCCCACAGGTTTCTGTACAAACAGCAGCTTCCCGTGGGCCAGCCACGTGCTTGCTGTTGGGAGGCAGAGGAAGCCCCCGATGCCACGAAACCCGAGCGGAGGACACCTGCCAACGTGCCTCCTTTCTGACAGTGGGTTCTGCTTTTCCCTCAGATGTTTGGGTTCATCGGGGAATGCATAGATAACAAAGTAGGGTTCCCCTGCCTACCGCATTAGCCAGTTCCTCCTCCCTGGCCTGCAGCGTCGCTTTCCTTGCCTCCCTCGCCAGTGCTCTCTGCATCTGGCACCCAGGTCCTCTGCTTATTTGCATTGCAGATCTCCTACCTTTTTGGGTGGACAGCTCCATTTTTCAGGTTTCGATCGGGACAGAGAACTAGGAAATTCTTCTGGTTGCCAAAGCAGCGCAGCTGTGGAGGACCAACTTGTTCGCCTTGGTCTTGGCCTCGCCAGCAACAATTAGGCAGGAATCCAGCCCTCTGTTAATTCCCACGACCATTCCTGATGCCTCTCAAGGGACTGAGTCAAGTCAGCATCACCTTTATAACTTGAACTCCCAGGAACTCACCCGGAGGGAGCTCTTTCCGTTCTGGGACGCTGCAGAGCACTGTATGTTGTTCCACGCGTCTCATCACTCTTCATGCACGAGAAAGGTTAACCTGGGAGAGAAAGCATGCTTTTAAAAACATGTATATTTTTTATCGATTTCAGAGAGGAAGGGAAAGGAGAGAGATAGAAACATCAATGAGAATCTTTGATCAGCTGCCTCCCGCACGTCCCCTACTGCGGATCAAGCCCACAACCTGGGGCGACTGGGAATTGAACCGTGACCTCCCGGTTCATAGGTCGCTGTTCAACCGCTGAGCCACGCCAGCTGGGCGAAAGCATGCTTTTTGAAAAATAAGTTATATTTTTTCCAGGGCTTCTATATCGTTTGTATTAGATTAAACCACTTATATCATAAATAAAATATTACTGACACCTTGCGTTTGCATAGAAACTTATAGTTGAAGAGGTACATAAACTCACAAATGGTATCATCTCAGTGGAGAAAATGAGAGGTAAGTGACCCGGCCAAGGTGAAACAGGAAGTATGTAAGGAGGAGATTTGGGACTTGAACCCGCTTGTTACAACATGAGGTTTAGGGTTGTTGGTTTTCTATTTTCCCCATAACTTCTCGGACTTCCACAATGAACTACCCCTGATGGTCAAAGAGAGTAAATTATTATCTCTTAGGAATACAGAAGACATAGCCTCAAGGGATGATAGCAAATGTGAAATTTTCTGAACTATCTTAAAAATTCATGTAGCCATAGCTGGTTTGGGTCAGTGGTTAGAGCGTCGGCTGGCAGACTGAAGGTCAAGATTCATTTCTGGTCAAGGGCACATACTTCGGTCGCAGGCTTGGTCCCAAGCCCTGGTTGGGGCCTGTGCGGGAGGCAACCAATCGATGTGTCTCTCTCACATTGATGTCTCTCCCTCTCTGTCTCTCCCCCTCCCTTTCACCCTCTCTAAAAAGCAATGGAAAAATATCCTCAGGTGAGGATTGACAACAAAAAGAAATTGATGTAAATTTGACACTGCGTTTCAGCATATCCTACGTTTATCGCGAGAAGGCTTCCTTCTGTTGTCCTAGGAATTGTGACCAGGCCTGGTGGTTTGGCTGCTCACTTTTATCCTGTAGTGCTAGCCAGGAGCCATTTAAAACCAGGAAGCGGCGCCCCTCCCTTTTCGAGCTGTAGAGAGCCAAGTGAAGACAGATCTGGTAAAGGACAAGCAAGTCCCTCATTTGAAAGTAACCGACATTTGCTTTGTATTTTAGGATTTCCTTTCCTTACAAATGTTAGTTTGTGGCTTATGGTTGATTTTGTGTGTGTGTGTGTGTGTGTGTGTCTAGAATTGCAGTTTCTAACCAGTGTATCCAGGCACTCTGCATTTATGTGTCTCAAGTGTGATTTAAAGGGATCTGAGCTACTCAAATTTAAACACTTGTGGAATAAACACATTATCTCAGAGTAAATTATGTTCCCAGAATAGTCCAAGGCAGGGGTGGAGCTGGGAAAACCAGAAGGTCATCACTTTTCTTTCACTTAGTTGTGCAGTGAATAGATTCCCCATCTTTATCACTTCTACTCGGCAGCACAGGGCACAGTAGGACAGCAGGTCCATCATTCCTGAAGGAAGGGTGAGTGCCGCAATCTACAGGAGTTCAGGAAGGCTTGCTAGCCTGCCGGCGTGGCTCAGTGGTTGAGCATCTACCTATGAACCAGGAGGTCAGGGTTTGATTCCTGTCAGGGCACAGGCCCGGGTTGTGGGCTCGATCCCCAGTAGGGGGCGTACAGGAGGCAGCCGATCCATGATTCTCTCTCGTCATTGATGTTTCTATCTCTCTTTCCCTCTCCCTTCCTCTCTGAAATCAATAAAAAAATATATATTGTTTTAAAAAAAGATTACTACTGTCCTCACTGAAACAGTCTCCAAATTTATACCTTAGACTTAAGTGTTATTGCGATTGCATTGCTCCAGGCGTTCTGCTTTCTCACATAAAACCCTCTGACCAAACTCTGGTCAAAGAGCCTTCAAATCCTCAGGAGCAGGGAAGCAGTCCCATGTAGTGGGCTATTGTTCCTGTGTAGGAGACGCATTTAAACCTCATCTGCTTAATATCTGCCTAGGCCTGCTTGCCTTTTGTTCAATAAAATAGTATTGAAAAGAGGGGGGACCTCTGGGATTGCAAGGCTTTTGGCTCACAGGTAACCCAGGCCGTGCCAGGTAGAGAGGGGGCGATTGGGGTGTCCGCATGGGGCCGTCTGAAGGCTCGGTTCTGCAATAGTAGCAAACCTAAGAGACCCTCTCCTGGTAATTAACCTCGCTCTGAACCATTTACATGGGAGCAGAAGTCCATGTGTTGTTTTTTTCTTTTTTTCCTCTTGGACTTTTTTCTACTCCATATCAATAAAATGCAAGTTCAGGCGAGCCTGGACATGTTAAAAAAACAAGGCCGTATTTCTCTTGTTTAAATTAATATAGATATGTTTCTCATATCACCAAGTATGCTATGGATGTGTGTTTATCCACTGTGTATACTTATCCACATACTTACTCTCACATGACCCTTCAGAGGGAATGTTACACTCATCTGGCTTTGAGATTGGCTGTATTCCCTCACCACATAAGTCTTCTTGGCTCAATTCTGCTTTGCTTTTTCATTTCTTTCTGATTTCTTCATTTCTAACATTCGAGGAGATAGCACTGAGTGATTCTGATGGAGAACACTACCGTATTAAACCGTTTTGTATCTGTGTTATTCTAGTAAAAACAATGAGTTTGTTCTCCAGTAACAATTCTCCACTAGTAGGTTGGATAAATGAACCCATTCCACTCTTTATCCAAAACCCTGTCAGATACATTTTTTGAGACTTTGTTAGTTTTAAGAACACATTAGTTGTTGTTTTATTTGGACCTTTTGTGCAAAGGGGGAGATAATTAATCATATTTCCGCAATCATGGCATGCTGTCTTTTGTCTGTGTTAAATAAGACCTCTTTTGATTGATTGATTGGAATGAACTTTTTCACTAATTACCTTTTATCCTCAGTTCCTAGTCCCATTCCCCTCCCTGCTGGGTTCTCATGTTTTTGATGGCTTTTTGTTTGTATGACCCCATGAAACATGTGCATAAACATAAATCGTATGTATTGTTAGCTGACACGTGGTACGCGATGAGACCTTATTCTGTTGCTCCTTCTCCTGAGTATGGCGCTGTGGTTTATGATCTGTCCGCATGGCTCTGTGTGCATCATTAGTTTGTTTTCCTGTGTCTCTGACATGTATGGGCCCTTTCCAGGAGCACTTAGTCCATCTGGAAGTTGGACTGGTTTGTGCATTTTATCAGATTATCCTAGGAAATTTTTATTCAACTCCTATGGTTGTAAAAAAAAAATGACTTGAAGGGCTAAATGGTCATTCAGAACTAAAATTTCCAGCATTTAATCAAACACAGAAACTCCTCAGTAAGGATAAGAATAGATCAACCTGGCTGAAGATGGAGCCTTCGTTAGAACTGAAGGAAGAATTGGGATCTATTATTATTTTTTAAAAATTAGTTTTATTGAGATATGATTTATATAACAAAGTTCATCCAAAATTGGATGCATTTTGACAAATGTATCCAGTCATGTAACCATCACCACAATTATGACGGGAGATTTTTATCAGCCGAAAAACTTCCCAGTGCCCCATTCAGTTAGCCTCTCCCCTAAACACCAGCTCCTGGCAATCACTGACACGCTTCTGTCCATATCATTTTGCTTTTTCTGGATTTCCTATAAATGGAATCCTTTGGATTATAATCTGTTGTGTCTGACTTGTTTTGACTTAGCATAGTGCTTTGAGATGTTTACCCACGTTATTATATGTACGTATAGTGATGCCTTGTCACGGCTGAGTAGTCTCTCAGTGTGTGGCTGTACCACAGTTAATCTGTCCTCTAACTAGTTGTTGGAAATGTGGACCATTTACACTTTTTGGCTGTTACAAATAAAGCTGTTATGAACATGTGAGTACAAGGATTTGTATGGGTATATTCATTCGGTAACTAGCTAAAGTGTTTGCTCTTCAGAAGACGTTATTAATGTTTGTATTTCTGTACAATAGATTATTAGTGAACAAGAAAAAGGAATGAACTCTGAATACATCCAAATAACTGGATGGACCTCAAAACCACTAGGCCAGGTGAAGGAAGCCAGATATGAGCAAGCACATATTGTATGAGTACATTGTATTTAGTACCCAGGAAAGTCAAAGCTCTAAAGACAGATCAGTGATTGCTGGGGGCAGTGGTGAGAGAAAACAGGGATTAGCAGTAAACATGTATGAGGAGTCATATTGGGGTGAAGAAAATACTCTAAAGCTGACTCATGGTGACTAGTGCACAACTTGGTAAATTTTCTTTAAAAAAAAATCACTGAATAGTAGCCTAGCCAGTGTGGCTTAGTTACTGAGCGTCAATCCCTGAACCAGGAGGTCATGGTTTGATTCCTGGTCAGGGCACATGCCCGGGTTGCAGGCTCCATCCCCAGTAGGGGGTGTGCAGGAGGCAGCTGATCAATGATTCTCTTTGATCATTGATATTTCTCTCTCTCTCCCTCTCCCTTCCTCTCTGAAATCAATAAAAATATATTTTAAAAAACAAAAACAAAAACAGGACTGGTAATACCAAGTGTTGGCAGGAATAGGGAGTAACTGGAACTCTGGCATGTTATTGGATGGGATGCAAAATGGTCCAACCACTTTGGCAGACAATGTGCCAGTTTCTCATAAAGTTGAATAACATACTTGATGCCCCACCCAGCAATCCCATTCCTAGACCTTTACCCCAGAGCATGACATTTTCTCAAGTTAGAACTTTAAAAAGGAACATAGTAATTTCTGTAAGATAATATCACCAAATGAAACTTTCAATCTCCAAGTATTTATTTTAATCTCTGGGAATCTTAATAAAGCTCTAAGTGGAATGGCTTATCTGAATTCCTGGATCTTGTGTATAAATATATTTGAATTTACAAAAAATGGACTATAAGGAACTGTGCTAGTATTTTATTTTTCAAGGTATTGCTTGCATAAAAGGTTTCAAAATTTGTTCTCCTTGAACTTAAGGCAGATAGCTGTCGGCCGTGGGTAGTCCAGTGACAACACGAACCAGTGACTGGGCTTTCATTTGGATCCGAAGTCACCACCTGAGTTCTCTGGTGTCATTGTGGCCTCATTATCAGACTTTGAACTGTCCTTCATTTTTTTGTAGATTTATCGCCACACCTCTAGCAAAGGCGTTCGGTATTAAAGAGGAAGTTCGGAAGATTATACCAAACACTGTCTTAGAGACTTTTTACAAACGCTCTACGAGGAAACCATCTGAGGTAAGTTCATATTCTTTTGGAGGGATTTAAACATCTTCTTTCCTAATGTTTCTGTCATCTGGAGCTTCCCTCATCTGTGCAAGAAATCGGTGCCAGTTAACTGGCGAATGATTTGGTCCATTCAGATTTTTTTCTCTATTGATAGGTTTTATAGCATTCCAAGCACAGTATAAAATGGCAAATATCTATATATATATAAAAGACTATTATGCTAAGTGTCTGTCCAGCCGGTCGCTATGACGCGCACTAACCACCAGGGGGCAGATACTCAATGCAGGAGCAGTTGTGATGCACACTGGCCATTTACAGAGAAATGGCACTGAAGACCTGGCACCCACAAAGCAACACTTGGCTTCCCCCAAGTGGGACACAGGCCCTGCCACCACCCGGAGCGACACCCCACTAAATCGCAGCCAACGTTGCTGAGACCCCATGGCGCAAAATGTGGCCCACAGCCCAGCCCAGCCCAGCAACTGTCACTGTGGGCGCCGGGTAATGACATCATGTAGCAACGCCGGGCTTCCTCTCCCTAGCAATAACTAGCCTCCTTGCAGTTTCTTCAGCCCAGGAACACGACTTGCTTTATAGCCAGGTGCAAACATTTCACACTTTAACCAAATGTCTGTGAAGCGTTTTCCCGTGCCTCATCTCATTTGATCCTCACAGAAGTCTTGGAGTAGGTAGATAGGACACTCGGTGGAATCCTATTTTCTTTTCATTAGCTCGAAAACACAGATTTAGAAAACTTAGAAACTTGACCCGACTGAAAAGAAGAAATGGTGGACCTTGAAAATGACTTCAGTTTTGTCACTGCACAGAATAGAGTCAAACACTGCTGCAGTGAAATATTTTACCCTTTGTTCTCCCTGTGTGATCTACAATAATCATCTGCTTCGTGTTGATATTACTGCTGTGTTGCTGACAATTACCTGAAAGAGAAGTTGGAGTGCTTCACTGGGCTGGGAAAAGTTTAGCTAAATCAGAAAGCAGGTCTAATTAAGCACGTTTATCTATGTATATAAAGCTCTCGCTGGCGCCAATCGCATGCGTGGGTTTCAATCTGTCATTGTCGATCATGAATTTGGTTGACACTTGTATTATAGAGAAAGGGCGAATAACGATATTAAAATATTTCTTATAATTAATTTCCTTTCAGTGTGCACGAATTCGTGCACCAGGCCACTAGTTATAATATAAAATAACAAATGTGAATAGGTGGACTATTGTGTACAACTCTAATCTTGAACACTAACAATTAATGCTATAACTTGAGTATAAAGATCAAAATTTCATTTTTAATGGTAGGATATAAACAATATGTACTGCTTAAAAAAAGATCACTTTGAAGGTAAAGTAGACCATAGCTGACAATTGTGATGATGTGGCACCATCAATATTCATTCCTTATGAACCGGTCCATTGTGGTGGCTTTTGTGTGAAGGACATTTTATTTGATCCAAGGCCTCAACACACACAGAATCTGTTGTGCCCCTGCCTGCTCCCTAGAGGTAGAATTTTTAAGAGTCACAATTCTCTTCACGATGCAGGATGTCCTTCTCAAAATGTAGTGTACTACATGTCTATGTACCATAGAAGAAGTTTTTAATCTAATAGTTTAAAAGAAATAGTGTCCAGGCAGGTCTAGATTCTTATATATATGGAAACAGCATTGATGAGAGAGAATCATTGATCGGCTGCCTCCTGCACCCCCCCCCCCCCCCAATTGTTCTGAGCTGAAAGGGTTTTAGGGATTAGGTAATCTTTTCCTTCATGATCCAGGCGAGGAAGCTAAGGCCTCTTAGGAAGAAAGGGGGTGTCCGGGGTCATGCAGCTGAGTGACCTTGGCTAAATCTGTAGCGGGAACCTGGCCCCCGCCCCCTCTCCAGCACTGTTCCTGTTATGCACACGTGTCTTCTTTACCTGGGAATAGAAGATTGAAAATGTGTTTCAGCGGCTGGAACACCTGGAGTAATTGTCCTAACTCAGTTCACACACAGCGTGGACATTTGCATCACCCTCAAACCAAGAAGAAAGATGAAGGAAAATAATGAAGATCTCTAACTTACATTGCTTGTAGATTATGAAATTGAGGCAATATTTGCAAAGCAGATCAAGATTAACAAGTTGTCAAAAAATTTCCCATACATTAAAAGTACTGGCACTTGGGAAGACAGAATATAATAGAGGAAGGCAAAGTACATGACTTCCTAGTGATTTCAGATGTGGAAACAAAATAATCTCATAATACCTCCCATAGTAACTTGGCCGGTGTCATACCAATAGCGTTTTGTCTGTATTTTGTCTTACACATAGCCATAAATTTGGCTGAGGTAAGACAAGTTGCTGGGAGGTATTATTAAAAAAAAAATTGTGCTGCTTCGAGATCTGGGTATTACCTCTAACGACGTATTCCAAAGCTGTAACGGCAGAAACTGCAGCGGTGACACATGTGGGCAGCACATGACTCCCTGACAGAGTTGAGTGCGTGGCGCTGAGGATGCTCCTCCAGCTGTTCTATGCGGCCTCGATAGAAACAGAAGTACTCAGTGTGCACAGCGCCGACTCCGGGCTGGTTAGCACAGGAGGGTATATAACATGGTATTGATGAGGCCCAAACACTGTGCACATCCGCTTCCCAGGAGGGTTCTGAGCTATGACTTCGCACCATTCTTTTGGGCCTGTGTATGTGCAGCTGCGAGGCCATTATTTATACATATGTTTACGTCTCTCTATATATATCTCAATAATAACTTCAAGATGTATTGGGAGTGAGCCCTGGTAACAGCCCAAGGGCCCTGGCCAACAGATCAATTATTCTGCTATTGATACAATGGAGTAACGGCAGCACTTAGGGTTTAGCCCCTTCCCCGGGCGAAGCCGCAGCGAGAGCTGATGCAGAGAAAACAGTGTGTCGCTCCGGAGGAGCTCTGACGAGCACGTGGCCCCGGGAGACGGACAGAAAGCCACTCGCTGAGGTTCATGAAGGCGTTGCAGTTTGCTCGCCTGTCTCAGCCTTAGATTCAGACTTTTCAGAGCAAAGCACTATCTCGTTCCATTGATGTCACAGGCGAGCGTGTGAGAGCCAACGAGGTTGGGCCATCCTCTGCTCTCGCGGAGGGTTGGCTTGTAGGGCGAGGAGCCGGGTCTCCTCACCCTCATGCAGGCCTCTCCTCCGGCCACGCTGCTGCTCCCTGAGGCTCCCCTGGTGTCGGAGCTAAATACACAGGCTGTGAGGACAGACTGCGGTCCAGACTTCGGCTCGGCTGCAGGCGGAGTGGAGCTGGGCAGATGAGCCACTCCGTGCCTCAGTTTCCCCCTCTGTGAATTGAACGTGATAACATTGCTGATCTCACAGGGCTCTCCTGAGGATTGAATTAAGTTATTTTTAATGTTTTTTTTTTTTAAATTGATTTTAGAGAGAGAGGAAGGGAGAGGGAGTGAGAGATAGAAACAGCGATGATGACAGAGAGTCACTGATCAGCTGCCTCCTGCACGCCCCTTACTGGGGATCGAGCCCACAACCCGGGCATGTGCCCTGACAGGGAATCGAACCGCCATCTTTTGGTTCCTGGGTTGATGCTTAACCACTGAGCCGCACCAGCTGGGTAGTATTTCTTGTACTCACATTGGAAAATGAAAGATCAAGAAAGCTAGTGCTTAAAAAAAAAAAAAAAGACAGAGCTTATTTCACTGTGGAAGTGGAGAGTAGTGTGGGTTTACCACACAGCCTGTGTGGAGCGAATGCAGGTCTGAAACAGACCCGTCCGCTCAGTCATTCCTGTTTCCTGCCTGGCCTGTGAGAGCTTCAGGCCTGTGACCTTGGAGCTAATCCATTATCCATACCGTTTCCAATTTTCAGTCATAGCCTACAGCTTCTGCTGCCCAGAAGAGAAGCAGTCAGCATTTTTATATTCTGCAAGCATTACTTTGATGATCGGAATTCTTTCAGATCAGTTTGAATTAGGCTCTCCATCTGATTCAGTGTGAGAGTGACAGCCAGCACCTGTGTGAGCTGCTCCTGTGTTGTCTTCTGGAGCTATTGGACCATGTAAAGTAACAGAATATGCACCAGCCCAAGTTCTAGTCCTCACTTGGCTACTGGCTTTCCATCTTGTGCATTTACTTAAACTCTCAATGTTCCAGTTTTCTCACCGGAAAAACGAAGAGATTGGGTTTGATCGGCATGTTAAGCTACTCCTCTGCCTGGTCCCTAGGACGCCCGACGTAACATTGAGCTGAATGAGCTCGCTCGCTATGCAGCCTGAACATATGTGTTGCTACTAACTTATGGAGAATTGATCTCTCTTTGGAACTTAAGAGTTCTGGGATACTAACATTCTCTATGGTTTTGGGGGGCATGGTGTGTGTGTGTGTGTGTGTGTGTGTGTGTGTGTGTGTGTGTGTGATCCATAAACAAAAGAGGTAAATTCTCTGGCTCCAGTTGGAATGCTGAGTCCCTCTCCTCTCCAGTGCACCAGCTCTCGTAATCCAATCACACTATTTCTTGACTGCCTGCCAGTCTGACTCTGCTCTTCATCACTCATTCACCCGTTTCATCCCTTTTCAGGACGATGTTTATGGCCTGGCAAAGAAGTGTAACCTGACTGAGCGCCAGGTTGAAAGATGGTTTCGGAGTCGGCGGAATCAGGACAGGCCTTGCAGGATGAAGAAATTCCAGGAGGCTTGGTAAGGACAGTCCAGCTTTTGAAGTGCTACAGTTTTTTTAAAAATATATTTTTTTATTGATTTCAAAGAGGAAGGGAAAAAGAGAGAGAAACATCAATGATGAGAGAGAATCATTGATCGGCTGCCTCCTGCACGTCCCCTACTAGGGATCAAGCCCGCAACCCGGGCATGTGCCCTGACTGGGAATCAAACCGCGACTTCCTGGTTCATAGGTCAATGCTCAACCACTGAACTGTGCTGACCAGGCGAACCCTACTTTTTTTCTCTATCAAAACAATCCTGGAAGACAAGCTGTCATTCAGCTTATGTGACCATGTTCAGGAGACACTCCTGGGCTCAGAGTCCAGACCTGTACTCCAGCCTTTTGGTGCTCGGCTGTGTGAACTGGGAAAACCCCGGTGTCCCGTTTCCACAGTGGGAATATGCCCACAGTCCCCTTTTCTTAATGTGTGTGGGCGTGTTGATGAAAGCTCTGTTCCTTACATTATACAAATGTCATTCTTAATATTCCGTTGTTGCTTCAGCAATCATTAACTAAAACAGCAGTAATTAAAAGAATTTACTTGGCAAAGCTATTAACATACACAAATGTAGAAGGACTGGTGTAATGAATGGGGTATGCTATGTCTCCATCACCAACTCTAGTAACTCTCAACCCAGGCCACCCTGTGTCACCTCTGCTCTGCCCACTCCTCCACACCACAGATATTTCTGTGGGTCGATCTTTTCACTTTTCCTGAGATATACTGACATACAGCACTATATACAGTTAAGCACACAGTATAATGACTTGGCTTACATACACTGAGTGGCCAGATTATTATGATCTCTGAATGCATAGTAATCTGGCCACTCAGTGTATATATATGTATATATATTAGAGGCCCGGTGCATGAATTTGTGCATGGGTGGGGTCCAGCCAGCCTGTTCAGGGGGAGGGGACATGGGCGGTTGGCCAGCCTGCCTGCTGGTCAAACTCCTGGTCGAGGGGACAATTTGCATATTAGGCATTCGGAGATCATCATCATCTGGCCACTCAGTGTATATTGTGAAATGACGGCCGCAGGTTTAGGTTATATCCTTCATTTCATAGAAAAAGGAAAAAGAAAAGAAAAGAAAGTATTTTCCTTGTAAGGAGAATTTTTAGGATCTACTCTCAGAAACTTTTAAATATACCATACAGCAGTGTTAAATATGGTCACCATATTATATATCACATTCCTAGTGCTTATTGATCGTATAACTACAAGTTTGTACGTTTTGACTGCTTTCATCCAATTATGACTGAAGATCACTTCTGGAGTAAATATCAGACATTGTATAATTTCATTAGTAGGTATTTTAATATACATCTCTAAAAGATACATACCACAGTAATTTTAAACATAATTGCAATACCAGGATCATACCTTAAACAATTTATTTCATAACAGCAAATATGCATTGTGTTCATTTTTTCCTTACCTGTCTCAAATCTTCTTGACAGTGTAGTTTATTTGAATCAGGGTCTAAATAAGACCCATGCATTACAGTTGGGTTGTGTCTTTTAAGTCTCTTAATTTATAGGTCTTTCTCCATCCATGACAAAAAGATACTCTTTCAAAATATGCTTTTCCAAGGCAAGACTAAAAAGTCAGGCCACATAGAAACCTCGTCACTGGGAACTAAATGGGGATAAAAGAAATGATTTGATAATACATCAAACCAGCATTTATTGTGTGTTAGGAAGTACGCTAAGCAAATAATAATAATAATAATAACTGCCACTTATTGTTGCTTGCTTCCTGCTAGACACTATGATCTGTATTTTTCATAAATTATTTTCAATTGTTTTTACATTTTGAGGCAAGTTTTGTTTCCATTTTACAAGTGAAGAAGGTAGGCTCCCTGCGGTTAAAACTGACCTAAAGTTGCGGCCGTCTAAGTGGCAGTCTCGCGATAACTTGATGGACCTGACTGCAGAATGCTCGGGCTTTCTGCCGCACCAGATGTGTTTCCCCTCCAGTGTCCGCCTCCCTTACCAGACTCTCCTTTCTTTTGGCAGCTGGCGATTTGCATTTTACTTAGTGATCACTGTGGCTGGGATTGCATTTCTTTATGATGTAAGTTGTCTTTGTGATATTTTTGATTGGAGCTTGTCTTTAATCTTTAAAATCCCTGCCCTTGATTCCATGAGGATCTAGTGCTTTCCACGAGATAGCAGCTCGTAGCCCTCTCACCCTCCGAGGCCTGGGGAGTGGCCTTTCCTAGGCTGTCTTCCAGCGCCTCCGTTAAACTGTGCATCTGCAAAGTTCATCCTTAACCCAGTCTCTCCGTTTCCCCTTAGGCAACTCATGCACCCACTAAGCTGGACTCCTGACAGTCCCAGAACATGCCTGGTACCTCCCCACTTGGGGATTTTAGCACATTTTCCCCCGCCGCCAGGAATGTCCTGCCCCTCCCATCTCTCTACCTGTCCAATTCCAACCAGCCTCATAGCAAATGCCACTTGTCCCATGAAGACTTTCCTTACTCATCCATCAAAAACTAAATTTCTCCTTACCATCTACACGAATAAAAGAGAAAGATGCAAATTGACCATACCTTCGCAATGCCCACCAGCCAATCAGGAGTGAGTATGCAAATTAACCCAACAAAGATTGCGGGTTAATTTACATACACAGGCGCCGAGTGGCCGGGGGCGTTCCACACCGCCCCAGCCACTCTGGGCCTCTGGGCAGCATGGGAAGGCGGAAAGGCGGCTCCAGGCCGGAGCAAAGGGGGTGCTGGCAGCCAGGGGAAGGAAGGCCCATTCTTGCATGAATCTTCGTGCATCGGGCCTCTAGTTATGTAAATAATTACTAAATGATTGCCTTACTAAGTGATTATAAACTTAATAGTACATTGTTCATAGAAAATAAAAGACAGCCAGCTTTTAGAGACTGCTCTCAATTTCTCTTAAGATTCTTTATTGCTCCAGATTATCTGATTGCTACAGAAGCAGTCATAGATTTGGTTCGGAAATCAGTTTGTTAGAAGAGGCATTCATTTGAAATTATTTGCTCTGTGAGACAGGACGGGTTTTGGCCCCACATCCACTAGTCCAGGGTGTTGTATAGCGACGTGTGTGGATACCTCCGGAGGGAGAGACGTGCAGCGGGATGCACAAATGCATCTTTCTGCACGTGCCTGCCCCTGTCAGTGCCATCAGGAGGAGCTTGTGTTTTCTGCTGAAGCCAGCCTTTGATTCTGACAAACTTTTTTCCCCCCAGAAACCTTGGGTATATGACCTCGGGGAGGTGTGGAATGGCTATCCCAGACAGGTAAGGACCTCTGATTTAGCCCCCACTGCTTCAGCCCTCAGACCCCCAATACTGTTCCCCCACGATAGGTCTGCACCACTGTCCTGCTCTGTCTACGTCTCTGCAGGCCTTTTTCTCCTTCTCTGTTGGAACGGACTCATCCTCACTTACCCATCACGTTTCTCATTCTATTAGTCTGTGTACAGTCTGTCTATCATTCTGTGTTTGAGTTTAGATTTACCATCTTGCTATTTTATCTTCTATTTGTACCACCTTCTGCATTTCCCCTTTTTTTGTTGTTTTCTCTTCCTACATTTTTATGGGACAGTCAAGTTTTAAAAAATTATTATTCCACTTCTTCCCTTACTTAGCTTTTCAGTTATGCATACTTTATTATTTTAGTAATTATCCTAGAGATTACCATATACATCCTTGAATTATTAGAATTAATACAGATTCGGGTTCCTGGGGAATGTTATATCAATAGGTATAAAATGAGTTACATGGCATTAAAGTGAATACTCTCATTTTTCTCAGCCCTTGCTGCCATCCCAGTACTGGTACTACATCCTGGAAATGAGTTTTTATTGTTCTCTCTTATTTAGCCTGGGCTCTGATGTGAAGAGGAAGGTAAGTGTCTCACTTACAAAGTTACTTTATTCATTATTTTTCCAAAGTTTTATCCCCTGCCCCAAATCTTAATCTTTAAATTGTATTTTATATGTGTTAAGTTCTAGTTCATAGTTTTGTGGGGTTTTTTTTTTTATAGCACAGAATAGTGCAAATTATATTCATACTTTGGTGCCTAGGTAAGTATTTGTAGTGGAACATTATATAAACACTGGAGGCCCGGTGCATGAAATTCATGCACTCGGGAGGAGGTTCCTGTGCCCTCTTGCAGTCCCGGAGCCCTCAGGGGATGTCCGAATGATGGATATCCTTAGCACTGGTGGTCAGTGCGCGTCATAGCAACCAGTCGTTCCACTGTTCGGTTGATTTGCATATTAGCCTTTTATTATATAGGATTAACACTGAAGCTAATCGAGTCATTTTCTCAAGAAATAGAATTGAAAAAAATCATTTTAGGTATATATATATACACACACACACACATACATATACATACACTCAGGTAGGTTGATCCTGTAATGATTCTGTCTTTTTTGATTTCTTGAGGCAATAAAACCTTTGATTTTCTTTTAGTAGTTGATTTTTCTTTATCATGTACAAGGTACATTGAGTCTTTTAAAAAAATTAAGTGTAGATATATGTCATATGTTTATAAACACATATCTTTGGAGACATAAAACGGTTAGAAGTTGGGTAAAGCACAGACTCTGGGGTCAGATTGCTTGGGTTTGAATCCCTCGCTTGACCCTCACTAACATCTTGAGCTAGATGGTTAAACTCCCCAACCTTGATCTCCTTGTCTATAGCATGGAGTGGAACAGAGTTCCTATCTGCTCTGGTTGCTGTGGGGATTAAGCAAGTTAAACCACATGAAGCACTTCCTGGCATACAGTAAGTGCTCAATAAATTAGGTTATTATTATCATCATCTTTAGTCTCTTACTTTGGCCACAAGGAAACTGAAATCTTTTAAGTTTTTTTTAAAAGCACTTTTTTGAAATATTCACATACCATACAATTCACCCATCTAAAGCACATAATTCAGTGGTTTTGAGTCTAGTCACAGAGTTCTGCCCTCGTCACCACAGTCAAATCTGAGAACATTTTCATCACCTCAGAAATAAATGACTCTAGCGGTCAGTTCCCATTTCTTTTAACTCCCATGGCCCCGGGCAACCACTCGTCTGCTTCTTGTCTCTATGGATTTGTCTCTTCTGGACATTTCCTATAAATGGAGTCACACAATATGTGTTCTTTTTGTATCTGGCTTCTTTTACTTAGCATAGTCTTTGCAAAGTTTATTCATGTTGTAGCACGTGTCAGTATTTCATTTCTTTTTTTTTAAATAGTCCTTGTATGGATATGCTGCACTTTGTTCATCCACTTATCAGTTGATGGCTATTTGGGTTGTTTCCACCTTTTTGGCTATTATGAACAAAGCTGCCATGAACATTCAGATACAAAATTTTGCACGGACATATGTTTTTTTCTCTCGGGTACATACCTCAGAGTGGAATTGCTGGGCTCTATGGTAATTCTATGGTTAACCTTTTAGGGAAATGCCCAGCTACTCAACCAAGCAGCCATCACTAACAGCAATTTGCAAGGGTTGCAATTTCTCCACATTCTTGCCAACACTTATTGTTTATCTTTTTTGTTATAGCGACCCTGGTGGGTGTGAGGTAGTATCTCCTGTGGCCTTAATTTGCATTTTCCTGATGGTTAATGAGGTTGAGCATATTTTCATGGACTTATTTTCCATTGGTACATCATCGCTGCAGAAAACCTTTGTGTTTTTATGCTCAATTGTGGTACCTTTTTTAGCCTGGATTTGCTACTGTAGGTTATTCCACTTTTATTTGTTATCTCTTTCAGATGCAACACCTTTTATTTCACTGGTTGTGTAGTGTTTCTTATATGTCTGTTTTCCTTTTTGGAATTAGACGTGGAATAAACAATACATGTAAATGTACACAGGATATGGTGTGTGTGTGTGTGGGGGTGTGTGTGTACAAATACCCAGTGTGGGGTTGTGGGAGAAACAGCAAATGCCAGGACTTAGATGACAGATGACAGGGGATCTCTCAAAGTTAAGTGACTTTATCAGTGAGGGCAATTCTTGTCCTATCTCCCTCACAAGGATTATATTTAGAATTAAAGTGAAAGCATTTTATAAATTTTAAAACATGCAAATGTTATTAGTTTTTAAATCCTCCTCCTCCTCCTCCTCCTTTTCCTCCTCCTCATCATTATTAGTTCTTCCAGTGTTGGGAACTAATTGCACTTTCTTAATGGTTTCCACTTCCCCTCCTCCTGTAGGATTTTCTCGCTCATGTCATCCACCACCTGGCTGCTCTCAGCTTGATGAGCTTCTCCTGGTGCGCTAACTACATTCGCAGTGGGACCCTGGTGATGATTGTGCACGACGTGGCCGACATTTGGCTGGAGGTAAACACTTGCCATTAAAACACTGGTAACAACAGGACGTCCTGGGCTGCAGTGCCCCTCACAGCAAGAAGCGTGTGTGAGGGTCCAGCAGGGCCGTGAGTCCTGAAAACAGCCACAGCCCACAGATGTCTCTGGGTCCCCACATCCTTCAAGCTCAAAGAAACAAAACTTATATTTTTATTTTTTAAATATATTTTTGTTGATTTCAGAGAGGAAGGGAGAGGAGAGAGAGAGAGAGAAACATCAACGATGAGAGAGAATCAAGGATCGGCTGCCTCCTGCACGCCCCCCACTGGGGATCGAGCCCACAACCCGGGCATGTGCCCTGACTGGGAATCAAACCTGTGACCTCCTGGTTCGTAGGTTGACGCTCAGCCACTGAGCCACGCCGGCCAGACTGTTGTAGGATCTTGTTCTTCTAGGTCTGGGTTCAGCAAACTTTTTGGTAAAGGCCAGATAGTAAATCTAGCGTTGTGCACCACATAGAATCTCTTTTCACATATTCTTTTTTCTTTTTGTTTTTCTGTTCTTCTATTCCTTTAAAAATGTGAAAACCATGCTTAACTCAAGAGCTGACCAGCTTTAGCCTGTAGACTGGCCTGGAATTCGCCAAACCCTGTTCCAGACGTAACCAGAAGCCATTTCAAAGCAACTGGCTACTATTAAAATCTGAGCTGCGTAGAGCACTTTGTTTCTTGTATGTGATCACAGTTAGCCATGTAAATCCCAGTCTGAAGGTCAAGGTGATTACATTCCCTTCGGGCAGCGGTGGGCTTGGCCAAAGGCTTGTGCCTGGGTTTCTTCTCCACGTGCTGCCCCTGAATGTGGCCGCCTCGGCTATAATCGCCCCGCTCTCCGATCCTGTCTCAGTGACCACCCGACAGTGTGACTACATTGGCCGGGACCTAAGGATTGTATGCTACTCTGTTGCTTCTAAACCCTCCAGTTCAGCGGGCTTTGCTGTGTGTCCACTAGCAAAAGTTGTGTCATTAGACATTGGAGGTGAACATAAGCCCGAGGTTGTTCCTGCCAGCCCCCCCCCCCCCCCGCCCCCACCCTGTCATTGACACCAGACTCCTTAGGCAACCAGGCTTTCTGTCCTTAGCTGGAACCGGAGCAGCCCTACCTGACCCTTAGGGCATGTGGTCAAGTGGAGCTCATTGCTGTTAGAAGATGTTCTGAGGACCTTCGGTAAAAAACACAGCAGGATTAGCCATAGCTGGTTTGGCTCAGTGGTTAACAGACTGGAAGGTCGCAGGTTCAATTCCAGTCAAGGGCACATACCTCGGTTGTAGGCTCGATCCCCAGCCCTGGTTGGGGCGTGTGTGGGAAGCATCCAATCAGTGTGTCTCGCTCACATCGATGTTTCTTTCTCTCTCTCTCTGTCTCTCCTCCGCCCTTCCACTCTCTCTAAAAAAAAATCAATAGAAAAAATATCCTCGGGTGAGGATTAACAAAAAAACCCACCATAATACCGCAAATCTTGTTTCATCTGTTTCCCCACTCAACCCCCCCCCCCCCCGATTGTTTGGAAGCAAATCCCAGACACTATATCATTTATAAATGTTTAATTTTAGAAACGTGTACTAATATTTTATCTGAACACCATTCTTTTCTTTGTTTTCAGTCTGCGAAGATGTTTTCTTACGCTGGATGGAAGCAAACTTGCAATACCCTGTTCTTCATCTTTTCCGCCATATTTTTCATCAGCCGCCTCATTATCTTCCCCTTCTGGTGAGTAGACGGTGCCCTGCGGTCAGTCCCCGCGCCCAGGTGGCCTGGCACGTTGGTCAAGTCGGAGCATTGTCCTTTCTTTCCTTGATCTCCAGTTCTTTGTGCCAAGTTCAGTGGGAGAAAGAACATGAAGGGGCCCTTTTCACATATAATCAAAGCAATGCCGCATGGCTGGTGTGGCTCAGTGGTTGAGCTTTGATCTATGAACCAGGAGGTCACGGTTCGATTCCCAATCACCAGTGTGGGGTGTGCAGGAGGCAGCTGATCCATGATTCTCTCTCATCATAGATGTTTCTATCTCTCTCCCTCTCTGAAATTACAAAAAAAATAAATAAAATTAAAAATATATATATATCTCACACAAAAGACTTAACACCTGCCACTGTGGAAGAGACTGGTGACAAGGGAGATAGAAACTGCGACCCAGCGCGGAGGCTGCCCCTCCTCCTCTCTGTCCTGTCCATGAAGGTGGATCTTCCCTGTGATGAACAGCTTTTCCAGTTATTCCAGTGAATGTCCTTGGCCAGCTCTTTAAAGGAGAGGCATGTTCTGTGTCAAAATTATAGTGATTATAACCACCATTAATTGCAGGCCAGCCCCTGGGTTAGGCCCTCTGTCTGTCTTGGCACTAGTCTGCACAGCAAACCCGACGGCTGTTATGGCTCCCGGCTCACGGGTGAGGAAAGTGATACTCTTTTCACTCTCCACCATCACTGGTCCCACCGTGCTTTGCGTGTCCTTTCGATGCTGATTGGCTATTGACCCCAGGGCTGGCAGTGGAGAACCTGCGTCTTCCCCGACAGCCGTTCCTTTGGCAAAAAGCTTCATTCTCCATGTGTGGGTTGGCAGAAACCAGGAGAAAAGTGGAAGGCAGCCTCTGATGGTTTGGAAGGAACGTTATCACCAAGCAGAGTTTGGGGCTAGCCTAGGAGTCTCAGATCCTCTCAGCAGAAAACTTAGTGCTACTGAAGTTCCTGAGTTCCAGGGGCAAGAGCCAGAGACCAGGGTAAGGCCAGATTCCTGGTGGATGGACTGCACCCTTGACTAGCATCCAGGGAAGTCTGGGCAGAGAGGACAGGGCGCTGCCCTCCCTAGGGGAGCAGCTGCATTCTTTTTATTTTTCCTTTTTAATTGATTTCAGAGAGGGGAGAGAGAGACAGAGAGAAACATCAATGATGAGAGAGAATCATTGATCGGCTGCCTCCTGCACGCCCCTTACTGGGGATCAAACCCACAACCCGGGCATGTGCCCTGACCAGGAATCAAACTGCGACCTCCTGGTTCATAGGTTGATGCTCTACCACTGAGCCACGCCAGCTGGGCACATCTGCATTCTTTAAACCAGGACTGCATGTCTTGATTAGACATTTTCTGGCCAGGAGAGGCAGAGTGCAGCGGTTAAGTTCATGGATGCAAGTCAGTCCTGAGTTCAAACCCTGGCTCTATACTCACTGCCTGTGTGATCGTGACTAGGTTAGGTCATTTATCTGCACCTCAGTGTTGTCATCTGTGAAATGGAAATAAGGGTCGTCATGAGGCTTAGCTGAAGTAATACATATAAAATAGTTTTGAGCAGTGTCTGACAGTATCAGTAAATGCCAGCTGTTATTACTAAAATGATTAATGGGTCTTGTAGACTTTGGAGTTTAATCTGGAATCAAATCTGAGATCCAGGCTTGTTCTACTCTTCTTGGTTGATGAATCACATTACTGTCACTTTGCTTTGGCTGAGCAAGTGTGCTTGTGAAATCAGAAGATTGCACGATAGTCATTAACGATGGGATGAATATTGTTGCAGATAACAGTTGAGTTGTGGCTTTTCAGTGTGAGTTGCATGGTACTCCATGTCCAGGGTTTGCCCATCACTGAGTCCTGTTATGGTCCATGTGTCCCTGTACCCACATAACAAACCTGCTGAACATGTAGTGGCTTACGACAGCGGTGAGCAAACTTCTGTGAAGGGCCATGAATAACGATTTTAAGCCTCTGAGGGCCACATATGGTCTCTGTTGCATACTTTTCTTTGTATTGTTTTGTTTCTTTTAAAATGTGCCAAACCCAGCTTAGCTCACAGGCTGTAGAAAATGGGTCGCAGGCCAGATTTTGCCCACAGTTCATAGTTTGCAGGCCTCACTCTTAAAAGTACAACGTTTATTGATTATTATTATCGCTATGGTTCTGGGAATTGACTAGCCTCAGCTACGTGGTTTGCATTCATGTGGTTACAGGCAGATGGTGGCTGGGAAGTCAGCTGAGGTTTTCTTGAAGGCTCCCTTACCCACATACAAGCCGTGGTTGGTGCTGATGGTTGGTTAGGGCTACAGCTGGGCCGTCAGATGGAGCAGCTACACATGGCCCCTCCATTGGCCTGACCTCCTCATAGCTCAAGAGAGATTGAGGCAGTCCAGCCGGCGTGGCTCAATGGTTGAGCGTCAACCCATGAACCAAGGAGGTCACGGTTCGATTCCTGGTCAGGCACATGCCCGGATTGCAGGCTCCATCCCCAGTAGGGGGCGTGCAGGAGGCAGCCGATCCATGATTCTCTCTCATCGTTGAAGTTTCTATCTCTCTCCCTTTCTCCCTTCCTCTCTGAAATCAATAAAAACATATTTTTAAAAATAAAGAGAGTGAGGCAGATGCTGTCTCTCTTTTATAACCTCGCTTCAGAAGTCACACCAAGTCACTTCCAGCCTCGCTTTCTGCAGTGGGTCCAGATCAGGGAGTCCAGCTCATATGAAATGGAAGGAAAATTAGGCTCCATTTCTTGATGGGAGCAGTTTCAAAGAATTTGTGGATGTATTTCAAAAGCAAGCCCCAGAGAACACGTCAGTCGGGGAGTTCTTTGAGGGCCTTTAGTATTGTGCTGCGGTTGGCTTTTGATTTAGCAACGGAGGACGCTCTCCTCACACTTTCCCATGATGTCTCAGAATCAACACGCAAGCTGCTTCTTGCCCAGGAAACAGCTGGTCACAGCGCTGGGGTTGCGTGACTGTGGAGGTGGCGTGTGGCTTTCCCACACATCCTTGACTTTAAAAATCCCACGTCTGAGAACTCATTCCCATGCCTGCATTTCTGGATTTCAAGGAGAATTAGTCATGCATTTGGCATGGTCTTGACCTTGACACTTCAGTGAGGTCAGAGAGCAGCCCATAGCACCGTTTTCTGTCTTCAGGGAGTTAGAGATTGCAAGTGAACCAGCCTTAACAGACTTGACTGGGAACATCTCTTTCGCTGGTAAAAATTTTCCTGTGCTGATGTTGACTGATGTGCATTGTCTGGGAGGTGGAAGGAAGCCTATCGGAAGTTTGGGAGGTGGGTTTCCAAGGCTTTCGGAAAGACTCCATTGCAGTGCCTTGCGCTCTAGCTTAAATAGTTTCCCCCAAAATTTAAACCTGTCGCACAATCGATCACCTTGTGACGCCAAAGAGGAAAAGCGAGTCCCTGCTGTTGCCTGTTCCAACAATCTGTCCCGGCCCTGTCCCTGCGCACGCTCCTTTGCAAGGCTGTCTTAGGAGTCCAGATCGGGTTGGATTTCCCGTGGAGCGAACCACATGCAGAGGAGAGACGATTTGAGGGTTCAGACATTTTAGAGCTGCGGTGGGAGGCAGTGTGCAACCCCGCTGCTCCAGTCTTTCCAAACGCCTTTGTTGCGCTCTTGAGGGTGAGATCAAAGATTGATCAGGGAGAAAGCAGACCCGTGTGAAATCTTTCTGGAAGCTTCGCGGGAAAGGACTGGCGCTTGCACATTACACTTGTCTCCCTTTCTTTGGCTTTTCCTGGATTTCCCGTAGCTGAAAGCACATGTGCGTTCCCTGGGGAGTTTCCTTTGGCATTTGCACCCCGCTGTTCCCTCTTCCCCTCTCCTGCTCCTCACAGGGTTTCACTCAGCTGACTCTCAGTCACCGGCAGCCAGAGTGAGTGACATGGGTTTTCTAAACATTGTTACTCTCAACCTCAGGCAGGAATTCCAATTGGCATTGTCCAAATTGCTTTAATCGAATTGCCTGGTTATCCTATTTGTTTGCATGCTTATTCAGAAGTGTTTAAATTTCAGGCTTATGTTTTTTTTAAAAAAATATATATTTTTATTGATTTTAGAGAGAAAAGGAGAGGGAGAGAGACACAGAAACATCAATGATGAGAGAGAATCATGGATCTGCTGCCTCCTGCACGCCCCCTATTGGGATGGAACCTGCAATCTGGGCATGTGCCCTGAGCAGGAATAGAACTGTGACCTCCTGGTTCATGGGCTGATGCTCAACCACTGAGCCACTCCAGCTGGGCTAAAGACTATTAATACTGACCTTTAAAAAAAATTTTTTTTACAAAAACAAAATCATCTCCAACTGTGAATAATACTCAGATCCTTAGCTCCAAGGGTAGATATGCTGTGGAACTTTGTTTTTCACCACTGGTCCCCTGGTCTTCCTTCAGGTGGTCCCCTGGCCTTCATTCAGGTGGTCCCCTGGCTTCCATTCAGGTGGTCCCCTGGCCTTCCTTCAGGTGGTCCCCTGGCCTTCCTTCAGGTGGTCCCCTGGCCTTCCTTCTGGTGGTCCCCTGGCCTCCATTCAGGTGGTCCCCTGGCCTCCATTCAGGTGGTCCCCTGGGACGCTTCCCATGCAAGGGAATTCTGTGGGTGGTGAGAACATGGAAATACTTGGAATGGCGACTGGAGAGAGGACAGTTTTAAGGAAAGAAAAGACCAGACAGCACTGAAGGCACCCAGCAGGGCTCTAGCTGATGTGCTGAGTGAATGACAAGTCAGGGGCAGAGCCGGGTCTCGGCCTGGGGTCGGCTCCCAGGACCCTGCCGGGGCTCAGGGCCTGGCCTGGCCACCAGGGGAAGGAGGGGCTTGTGCAGGGGGAGAAGGCTCCGGGGAAGGCCGCTCCCCAGCTGCCGCTGCAGATGCGTATCTCGGAACCAGACTTTCCAGTCACGCCCCTTGGGGAGCAGACAGTGCGTGGCCTGCGTGTTTGTTCAGTGTCTCACGGCACAGTGTGCCCTCCGCAGTGCTCCCTCCCGACCCCACATGCCGGGCCCCCTGCTGTGTGTGCCTTTAAGAGGGCAGCACAGCCTCTTCTTCGTGTCAGAGCATCTTAGGGGATGGGGCCTCAGCCACAATTTAGCCCGACTCCTTCCTTCCTTTATTGCTTCAGAAATAATGCTAAGCTTCCCTGACAAGTTCCATTTATTCTAGAGAACTCTCACTGTGCCCTTTACCCCGATTTACTGGTTAGTGTTTGTCCCGTTTGCTTTGTCATTCCTTCTCTCTCTTCTCTCTCAACACACACACACACACACACACACACACACACACACACACACATTTTTTCTGAACCATTTGAAAATTACAAACATCATATCCTTTTAGTCTTAAATACTTCTGTATTATTTCTTAGAACAAGGACATTCATTTCTAATTTTTTAAAAATATATTTTTATCCAATTCTGTTCAGCTATTGCATAGGATGGTAGCGGTCGGCAAACTATGGCTCACAGGCCAAGTCTAGCCCACAAACTTTTGGTTAATAAAGTTTTATTGGCACACAGCCACACCCACTGATTGATGCATTTATTGCCGATAGCTGCTTTACCACTGCAGCAGGAGAGTTGAGTGGTTACAACAGAGACCAAATAGCCCAGAGGCCTGAAATACTTACTGTCTGCTCCTTTACCAAGTGCTTTCTGGCCCCTGGTATGTAGGTCATGTTCATGGACATGGCCAATTCTCTGTAACATGTTACTGAGTGATAACATGTTATTGAGTCATGGGGAAGGGGGAAGTGCCTTTATTGTTTATAGGAAAGATGTCTTAAATTAGATTCACCAAAACGTACTAGGTTACCTGTGAGTTGTGAGATTTTAGGTGATTTTTACTTAACCTCTTTATATTTTTCTGTAATTCCTAAGCTTAAAAGAATATTTGCATAAATAAAATGGATAAGTGGCTATTATCTTTGTTATACAGAGTGGGTGAATAGATGAACTGTGGTATGTCCATAAATTGGAAGACCGCTCGGTAATAAAAAGGAACATGTTACTGAGACCCGGGACAACTTGGGTGAATCTCAAAGGCACGGTGCTGGGGAGAGAGGGCAGACTCAAAGCTGACTCACAAAAGATAAACTTCAAGGGACGGAGGGCAGACGAGTGGTTGCCAATGCCAGGCATGGGGAGGGTGTGACTACACGGGCACAGCACAAGGGTAGCGGTGACGGAACTGTCAGTACCCTAATGGTGGTGGTCACACAAACCTGTGATATATTATAATTCCTAGAGCAAACCAAAAAATAGTTAATTTTACTACATGTTAATTTTAAAAAATAAACTAGATATGTATAGGATAAAATTGAGGGCTCATACACAAAAATTACAGTGCTGTTTGTTTAAAATTATGGGCAACTTTCCTGTTTTATTTTCCTACTTCCTAGGGATGTTATTTTTATAATTAGAATATAATACTGACAAGCAAACCTGTGCAAGAACTCTGCGATGTGGTAGTGTGGGAGGCCTGGGGAGGGACTCGCTGGCCCGTCATGCTGCAGTGGCACCTGGACGTGCCGTGTGTTAGGGTCGTCGAGGGCGATTCACACCATGTCCAGGAGTCTGTTTATGAAATCTGGGCAGCACGCAGTTCCCTGTAGAAAGTGGGAGGAGCAATAGAATTGTTGCTTCTTTCAGAGCCTCTTTTATCCGGAAAATTGACTTTTGTAGAATTCCCCATAAATGAGACTATGTCGTAAGGTAATAATAACCCCATATATCCACGCATGATCTTGTTTGTTCTCCAAATCTGGGAGGGGGAGTGGGGGCCGTGCATGCTCTTCTGTTTGCAAAGAGGAAACCGAGGCACCAGAGCATCGGAGCCAGGCTGGGTGGCTGTAAACATTCCACTGGCTTTAACTTCCCTCCCAGGAGGCAGACCGCGCTCTCTGTGGCTTGCCAATAATGATAAAAAAGGTAATGCTATCGTATTGTTGTCTATTGAGCATTTCCTGGACATCATTAGAGATGAAATGAATGCTGTATGCCTTGGGAGGGAAAAAGAAGCCGTTCTCTCGCTGCAAAGTCACAAGTACTCGGACTGGAACGAAGCGCTCTCCTCTGTTTGGCTTTCCAGGATCTTATACTGCACGCTGGTGATCCCGATGCTCTACCTCGAGCCCTTCTTCTCCTACATCTTCCTCAACCTGCAGCTCATGGTCCTGCAAGTCCTCCACCTGTACTGGGCTTACTTCATCCTGAAGATGCTCAAGAGATGCATGTTCACCAAGGTGGGTGCTGGCCGAGGCTCGCTGTTCTTTTACAAATACACGTTTCTATTGACTGCACTTTTTACTATTTTTAAAATGGATTTCAGAGAGGAAGGGAGAGGGAAAGAGAGACATCAACGAGAGAGAGAATCATTGATCAGCTGCCTCCTGCACACCACCCACTGCGGGTTGAGCCTGCAACCCGGGCATGTGCCCTGCCCGGGAATCTAACTGTGGGGACCTCTTGGTTCGTAGGGTGATGCTCAACTACTGAGCCACACCGGCTGGGCATTATTATTCTTAGCAAGCCGACTTCAGTGCCAGATTGAAGGTGAGGCCCAGACAGTGGAACATTCTAGTTAATTTATAGTTAACCAGAATTATTTTTTAAAGTTTTGATCATTATTAAAAAATTTTTTTCTAAATTTAGCTAGACTTTTCATTAAGTAGGTCTCAAAGGTGCTTTTAAGAAATAGCTTTTATTAGAGGACAAGTTAATTTTAAGAGATTTTAATCTAAAAATTGATTGCTGCTTTTTAAAGAAAAAATGTCCTAATGAGTCTAGATTTGCTCCAGGTTGGGACAAGCTTCATGGTGACAGTTGAACAGTATCTTAGAGCATCTGATTTGCACATAATGTTCTCCCCTGAGTTTTCTCCTACTCTCTGAAATACTGTATATCATTTTTTTCTGAAAACATCTGTTTTCCTGAACAACACAATGATAAGACAGTTCAGACAATAGAATATGGTTTTGTTTTGAGCTCGGTCTGGATGTTAACTTCAGAGCAGGGAGGAGCGGGCCTCAGCAGTGAGGAAGCGCAGCACCTGGGGGAATAGTTACCTGCTAGCGACTGTCTGCGTCCTTCAGGGTGTCGGGTGCTAAAGAGAGGCCGGCCTTGCTGTGGAAGCCGAGAGGCATGGACTCAGGGGACTAGGGAGCGCTTCATGGACTAGACGGGACTTGGCTTGGCCTTTGAGGCAAGTTAAAAAAATCAGATCACAGCTCCTCTTTGTGTGAAAATCATACATCTAAGGCTCGAAAGGCTCTTTCCAAGTTGGGCCATCCATGTCTGACACAGCATCGCATCCTCATCAGAAAGAGTGACCTGTAGGCCATGGAGATGCTGGTCATTTGTCTGATGAGCTCATTGCTCACCTCTGATTAACTCGGTTTCCTACCGGAGGGAATACCTGTGCCTCAGTGACCCTTGAGGAGCTGACAATTGCGTGGACATTGCGATAATTGACCTTCTACCATGTCTTACCTTCTCGATCTAGACAGAGGTGTGGGAAATCGGGCTACATCTCTATGACTCCCAAACCAAATTCTGAAAGCTGTGTTTTTAAAAAAATCTAAATTACTGACCTGAGCTTGTTTTCCTGAGAGTAGATTCTCCGTTAAGGTTGGAGTGCCAAGAAAACATTTCATTGACTGGTTCTAGTTTATTAATATTCTAAAGAGTTTTTCTGTTCTCTGCCAAAGCTGTTTTATCTCGAAGTGACTGATAAAGTTGAAGTGACTGAGATAAGGATACGACTGAGCAGCTAGACAGCTGCACGGCCAGGGGTTGGAGGGAAGGAAGGACACCGGACCGAACCGCCTTAGCTTTGGGTCAGGCCTTCCCGGAGCTCCTGTCCCTGGGCAGGGACTGTCTCATTACCTGGCGGGGGACAGTAACCACAGGCCGGGAGGGAGCCGGCAGAACAGAACTCGAAGCCAGGAGAGATTCTTATTTGGTTTCATCGTGATTTTCATCTGTCTCATCTCTGATGCCTTGTACCAGGCCTAAGCGAAAGCCTAGCGGGCCGGGGGCTGTGGACAGGAAGTCCTGGTTTCTCGTGCTGCGCTGTGGAAAAGCTGCTTCCAATTGCGAGTTGACAGCGGCGGTGGAGGCCCCCAGCCCCTCGCTGCGGTTCCGATGACTTCAGCTGGCGAGCATGTGTACTCCGCTCTCCACGCGGTGGCAAAACTGGCTGCGAAACCAGCTTGTTCCTCCAAAGCCCTAGGCCGCCTTTGAAAGAATGCTGTTTCAGGCAGAGTGCATTCATGGCACAGGGGGAGGGGACAGAGCGGTGGTGGGGAGGGACAGAGCCCTGAGGGGGAGGGACAGAGCCCTGAGGGGGAGGGACAGAGGTGGTAGTTGACATTCTTAGAGCAACAACGAGCAAGTCAGTTTTCAGCAATATTTCATAAATATCGAGTATATAACACTCAACTTCATTACTAAAGTGACTAATTCTTGGATATTTAATACATGGGATTGCAGAAGTTTGTAGGCATCCAAAAATTTCTTTTAAATCTCCTAACAGAGAGTGAGAATTCGTCCCTTTAAGTTTCTTCTGCCTGGTAGGCCCTTTGTAAGTACTTTGGAATATGCAAATGAATACATAATTTGGGGAAGCAAACCACGCTGTTTGGGGTGGAAAGTTAGAGAATAATTTATGAATCTTTTTACGGTCTCCATGAGTTTGCATGGTAGACTGCAAAAGACAAAAGTGGTTATACTTCTTAATAGTCATTTTTGAAATAGTCATACTTTGTTTTTCCTAAACAGTAGGGTCATTGCATGCGTACAATGAATGAGGACCTACCATTTGCTTCTGTGGTCACAAGCCTTACAAGAGCAACAGCACTGTAATCTCGGGACCCTGACATACGCCGACCGTGGGGAGCAGGCATCTTGCTGCTCGAGACCAAGACTTGGCTCTGAACCCTCGCAGGGTCCTGTCAGGTGGTGACGTGGTGATGCGCTGCCAGCCCGCACACCGCCGCGGGAAGCATGGCGAGCCCGTGTGCTCCCGTCACTCCCCTGCACACAGGAGAAGTGCTGTCGGGAGAATTAAAGGGGCACAGCCTGCTTTCGTTACCATCCCTAGAACTTGATCGTCCCTCAGCTTTTCTTTTCTTCCTGGTAAACAGCATGCTGGGTGCGGGCCAGCTCAAGCGTGTCTCTGCGACATCTTAGCCTGGTGCGCGGCCAAGACACGAGGGAGGAGCCGTAAAGGCAGGGCGGAGAAGCCAGCCCCTTGGCAGCCTGCCCCCGCCATCTGCTCTCGACAGGCAGCGCACCCCGAGTTCACAGAGTGACACTTGACACAAGCTGCACCGTTGGCGTGAGAGAAAGGAGCCCTCACAACCACGAGGAAAGCGAGGCCTGCAGCAAGGTCACAGTCATTGCATGCGCAGCCGTGCCTGGGGCCCGAGTCCCTTCACTCGTAATACGTCTCCTTTTCTAATTATTCTTTATGCAAACACTTACTCGTTTTTAAAAATTGATTTCAGAGAGGAAGGGAGAAGGAGAGAGAAACATCGATGAGAGAGAAACATCAATCGCTGCCTCCTGTACACCCCCAGCCAGGGATCGAGCCCAAACCCCGGGCATGTGCTCTGACTGGGAATCAAACCAGCGGCCTCTTGGTGCAAGGGTTGCTGCTCAACCACTGAGCCACACCAGCCACGCTCAAACACTTCTTTGTTTGAAATAACTAGAAAATTAATGTAAAATATTTGAATGAAGTGAAAAATAGTGAGTACATAAATGCACTGACTAACCAAGGTCACAAAGTAAAATGCAGTGACAAATCCTTTGACTTATTTTGGGACTTTTTAAAAGCATAAGAAAACGTTTTATAATAATTTTTTTAATCCCAAGTAACTTCCTGCTAAGCAATCAGGGTACTAGCTGAGAGCACAGGCTCCTGTACCTTCAGATCTCCGCTCTCCCACCTCCTGGCTGTGATCTAGTCCTTGCCTCAGTCTCCTCACCTGTGAAGTGGGGCTGATGGTTTTGGGACCTGCCTGCCCTGTAGGCTGAAGCCCTCGAGTCAGTGTCTGGCCCACAGGAAGCACATGGGAGCGTTAGCTGTCAGCTGCAGCAGCACTGCTGACGCCCGTTCTTTGCGCCAAATCACAGAGCGCCAGTGAATTCCACGGAGCCGGGCAGCTGGCTCCCCGTCCAGCTCTCCGCCTCTCGCCCAGGTGCCGCTGCAGCGGATGTCAGGGGTCAGGTGGAGACGGGGGATTTTTAGGGCAGAAAACAAATCCCCTTCAGGGTTTCATACCTGGGGCTGTGATGTTACAGATCGCACATACATGATACATTTGAATATAATGTGGGGTTTTGTTAATATTAAATGCCACACAATTTCCAGTTTATCCAAGTTCCTGTCATGCGCAACCACCTACGTGTCCATCACACAAGCGCTCAGTCGCAGGAAGTCCTTTCTGAACCTGATTCGTCATCTCAGGCGGGGGCCCTCCGTCCTGCTCACCCACACCCCGGCACGAGCCTGAAATGAAATTCCTGGGTCATATGACTCACCTATAGCCGTAATTTCAGAAAGCAGTATAATGCCACAACCATAATGAAAAAGAAATGAGATGAAAGACACTTCTGATAAATATGCATTTCACGTGTAACACGTGTGTGTGGCTTCACTCAGCAACATGCTGAAGTCGGTAGATGCCATCTGCTTATGTGTAGACCGACTGTGACCGGGCAGCTGTGCGCACAGCCGGCACCAGGGCTGCGCTGGGGACTCGGCGGCACTGGGAGTCTTGCCGTTGGTGGCGTGCTTTTCTGAAACTGTGAAGTTCTGAACAAAAAAAAGCAGTCTTCCTTTGATTTATGTGCATCGTTGCATTCCTGGAAAATTGAGAATATATTGAAACCAGGCAGGAATGGCTGTGCTGGAGTGTCAAGTGGAGTTAGGTTCCGGGCTCAGGTAATTGTAACCAGGGCTTCACCTGCATGCCGGCCTGGCGGCCCATCTGGACATCATGCCCACTGGGGGTGGCGGCGTGCCAGCCACTGCCCCCGAAATGTCAGGGGTGCTCCCCAACCTTCGTGACTATGGGATCCACAACTTACCCAAATTCTCGTGTGGTGCAGGGCCTCTTCCTGGAAGTGAGGGTGCTGACGCTGTGGCTCAGGGCGATGGGGCGCCCTCGAGGACCAGCTCACCTCTCGGCTCAGGCAGCTCCGCGAAGCCCGGGCCAGTGGCGGGAGGTGTGCATCTGCTTTTCTTTGTTAAGCCTCACCTGAGGAGATTATCCCATTGGTTTTTAAAAAATACATTTTTATTGATTTCCGAGAGGAAGGGAGAGGGAGAGAGAGAGAAACATCAATGGTGAGAGAGAATCATTGATCAGCTGCCTCCTGCACTACTGGGGGTCAATTTTGAGTTAAGATCAAGGTGTGGCAGAGCTGTGTTCCCGCTAGAGCAAGCATGTCAAACTCAAAGGCTAACTTGGGCCAAACAAACAAGGTTTAAGTGTATGTGGGCCGCAAAAAAACAAAAGCTTCAATTTTCATAGAAACGTAGGTTTATTTCAATAGAGACATGCTGAATACAAAGGGATGAAGTACATAATTGTTAACATAAGATAATAGAACGTTTTAATAAAAGTTAATGTTTTTTCTTGAGCATGAAGTTACCAGACACTGAATAACTGCCCAAATTAATAAGCGTAATGCAAATAAAACTATTTTTCTTGTTTTCTGAAAGCGAAGTATTTCCTGTTGCGCACACCAAACAAGTCAGTCCAAGACTAATGACGTGGCCATCGGCTGCTAAATATTCGCTGCTGGTAGTAGTGGAGAGAAATGGTGCGCCTGCGCCTAAGACGCGTAAGGGAAGTGAATGCAGCGTGGTTATAGTCATCAGTCATTAGCAAACATTGTAGCTTGTTAGTAATAATTATATGTAACTGGATATTGTAAAAATTAAGTCACAAAATTTTTATTAAAATGTTTCTTACATTCTGTTATATTGGCTGGGCCACAAAAATATTCATTGTGGGCTGCATGAGGCCCGAGGGTCGTGACTTTGACATGCTTGTGCTAGAGGCTCTAGGGGAGAATCTGTGCTTTGCCTCTTCCAACTTCTAGTGACTGTCAGCCTTGGCCTGTAGCCACGTCTCTGCCTCTGTCTTTGTATTTCTTCTCTCTGTGTCAGACCTTGCTCTGCCTCTCTTACAAATACACTGTAATGGCACTTAGGACCCATCTGGATAAACCCGACAATCTTCTCATCCCAAGATCCTTTACTTAACCACATCTGCAGGCTTTACCATAGAAGGTAACAGTCAAAGTTCCGGGAACTAGGACCTAATGTTTTTGAGGACATTTTTCAGCATACTACAGTAGTGTTTAGAAATCAAAAGAGTGTGTGTGTGTGTGTGTGTGTGTGTGTGTGTGTGAGAGAGAGAGAGAGAGAGCGAGCGAGAGAGAGAGAGAGAGAGAGAGAGAGAAAATTTGTGTTGCCCTCATATCTTGCAGGCTTAGTGCTAAACTTACTTATTAATTCTCGGAGTGTTTTGAAAGATTCTTTGGGATTTTCTCCATAGATCATCATGTCATCTGCAAGCAGGAGCACTTTCTTCCCAATCTGTTTGGCCTTTGTTTCCTTTTTGCCTTATCACATTGACTAAGATTTCTGATACAGTGTTGAACAGCAGTGGTGAAAGTGGACATCCTTGCCTTGTGCCTAATCTTAGGGGGAAAGCATTCAGTCATTCACCATTAAGTAGGGGTTAGCTTCTATTCCTTGCTGAGCTTTTTGTTTTTATCATGAATGAATGTTGAATTTTATCAAATAATCATCTATTTTTCCTTCTTTAGATTGCTAATATAATAGATTACATGCATTCATTTCCAGATGTTGAACCAGCCTTGCATTACTAGGACAAATCCTACTTCATTGTGTATTATTATTTTTATACTTTCCTGGTTTTGATTTGGAATACTTGGTTGAGGACTTTCATATTTATGTTTGTTAGAGATATTGGTCTCTAGATGTCTTTTCTTATATGGTCTTTGGTTTTGGTATCAGGGTAATTCCGGCCTCATAAAAAGTTGGTAAGTTTCCCCTCTTCTATTTTATGGAAGACATTGTGGAGACTTGGTATTATTTCTTCTGTATATGTTTCATAGAACTTGCCAGTGATACCATCTGGACCTGATGATAATTCTTTTTCAGAAAAATTTAAACTACAAATTTCAGTTCTTTCATAGTCACCTCCATCTCCGGGCTGCCTAGACCAGTTTGGGTGAATTTTGGTGTTTGTAGTTTTGGGGGAATTGGTCTACTAGTACCTACCTAAGTGGTGCGATAGGTATCTGTGGAGCGGTTCATGGCATTCTGTTACTAATCTCGGGGTACCTGCAATGTTGACAGGCATTGCTCCTTCCTGTTTTCTGATAATTTGTGTCTTCTCTTTGCTTTGACAACCTTGCTAGTGATTTATCCGGTTTATGGATATTTTCAAAGAACCAGATTTTGGTTTTATTGCTTTTCTGTATTTTTTTTTATTGTTTCTGCTTTCATTGATTTTTTTACATTATTTTCTTCCTTTTGCTTGCTTTGGACCTATTTTCTTTTTTTCTAGTATTTTAAGGTGGAAGCTCAAAATTATTTAACAATAAGCTTAAATTATTTATTTGTGAATAAATTATTTCTTCTTCTTTTCGAATATAAACATTTAATGCTATGAAATTTCTTGTAAGTACTGCTTTAGTTATATCCCACCAACATTGAAATACTGTGTTTTCACTTTAGTTCAAAATATTTTCTAATGTTTCTTGAAATGTACTCTGTGATTCATTGATTATTTGTGTGTTAATTTCCAAGATTTTGAGATTTTTCCATTATATATTTTTTAAATATATTTTTATTGATTTCAGAGAGGAAGAGAGAGATAGAAACATCAATGATGAGAGGGAATCATTGACTGGCTGCCTCCTGCACGCCCCCTACTGGGGATCGAGCTGCAACCCAGGCATGTGCCCTTGACCAGAATCAAACCCAGGACCCTGAGTCCGCAGACCAGCGCTCTGTACACTGAGCCATACCGGCCAGGGCTTTCCTGTTCTATTTTTGACATTGTCTTCTGTGTAATTCCATCATGACCTAAAGCATCCTTCGCCCGTGTCAGTTCTTTAAGTTTCTTGAGGTTTGCTTTGTGCTCATGCCCTGTTCTGCCCCAGTGAGTGTTTACTTGTTTGGATGGGGGTTTTCTTTGACGGGGGCCATAGCTCTGAACTGGGCCCACTTACCTGCTCATTCATTCATTCAAGACCGGCTGGCCAGCTGTCACTCACAGTCCATTCTCTCCTTTGTCCAGAACATCCAGGATGTGAGGAGTGATGACGAGGAGGAGTACGAAGAGGAGGGAGAGGAAGAGGAAGAGGGGAAGGAAGAAGCCCCCAAAGACAAAGAGAAAGACTGTTTGAAGAACGGACTCGGGCCCGACCGGAGCCTCCTTCCCAATGGTCACCATGGCCGTTAGCGGGAAGCCCACGTGGGTCCGCGGGCCAGTGTGGCCAGGGCCGCAGAAGCCAGGCTGCCCTCCATCACTGCAACCCAGGACTCACAGGGACCCCAGGTCCGCCCTCCCTCTCCCCCACGCCCCCTTCAGATGTATTTAAGAAAAACGTTGTCGGGTTGTGTTAAAATGTTAAATATAAGCGTTCCCATGGGTTTACTGCAGGTAGGACCAGACCGGTCAGAGACTCACAGATCTCTCCAGGGAGCCGTGTCGGTTCTCCTTGTCGTTCCTTGGAGATGGTGGCACTTCAGGAGCTCCCTTTGCTGCGGGCGTTGCACCGCCCGCCTTGCCCATCCCTAGCGAGTGCAGCAGCGCTGTTAACCCGCTTCCTCCGATGGGCTCGGCCACAGAGAGAGCTCCTTGCCCCAGAGCGACTGAGAGGTAGCGATGGGACAGGGGCTTGTTTTAAACCTCCCAAGCCTGTTGCTCTGTCTGTCCAAGGGGAAGAATACCTGACCCGCCTACCTCACAGGCTCGGAGGAAGGATCCAATGACAGAAGGCAACTCTGGGGTTATTGTCACTCAACCTCGTCCCCTGCAATTCCAGCTCCCTTTGGGAGAGAGAACCTGGCTAAGCTGGGCATTGCATGGGCCTGAAGGAGAGACACTGTCTTAAAACATCCCCATTCAGCCTGCCTGGAGACATCTGGAAATGCAAATGCCCAGAAGGCCCTTTCCATTTTACCCTGAAACTATTTATTTGTTAGCTTCCCAAGGGTAGTTTCCGAATTCCCTGGGAATTCTCCTCCCTCAGGCCCAATGGCCACAGGGAGGGAGTTGGGTCCCATCCCATCGTCTTGCGTTGTGCTGGTCTGTCCTCCTTTTCTTCTCTGAAAGGCCAGCAGAGCTACCCAGCAGGCCCGGGGGTCCACCTGGGGGCCTTGGGGGAGTGGGACTGGTCAGGTTGCTCCCTGAGCCACTATCACCGGGAAACCGGAGCCTCTGGGCATGATATGCGTGTGAGCTCCTGACCCAGAGGAAACCTTAGACCCGGGAGGAGGGTGCTGCCCATTCATCTCCCCTGTCACCAGCCAGACTGCCAAGTAGCAACACAGAGCCAGAGGCAGCCTGGCCGACACCCCAGACGGCCAAGCGCAGGTGCTCGCGTCAGCCACAGCTCCCGGGCCACCTGCGTGTCTGGGAGGACGGAGGGCCGGGGCTCCGGGGCTGCGCTCGGGCCCACGGGGACATGTCTCCTGAGCCCAGCATGCAGGGCAGGCCCGGGGCGTTAGGTGTCTGCTGGCTGAGGAGAGGCCACTCCCAGCAGAAGGAAAACCAGGCACCATGTGCACCCCTCCCACCCCCGTCTCTCGGACGCTTTGGTCACTCTGTGCACCTTCGTCTCATTTCACTCAGGGCCCGTATTTAAGCCAAGGGACAGCTAGGACCGTGGGCACCGGTCACGCGTCCACACAGGCCCCGCCGACTGGGCTGCGGCCCCGGAGCAGGACGGCTCTGTGCGCAGGACAGGTACCTGAACGTGCGTTTTACTTAAAAGATGTTTTTTTGTTGTTGTCTTTTTTTTTTTTTTTTAATTTAGTTCTTTTTAACTAAAAAGATGTTTTTAAAACCTTCAGGTTAAACCGAAACCAAAACCGTTCAGAATTCTTCCCCCAATGGAATCTCCTTTTGAGAACTCCCTAGGACAGTAGAACAGCATGTGGCACGTGTTCTCTGCACAGCCACGTTGGCCACTGCGAGTCCAGTGCGTTGTCCCCATAATGTTACGTTATAACCCGAAGTGCCCGCACCCTCCCAAGGGCACCGCTGTGGAACTATTATTACTATTACATTATTGTTGTTTTGGTGGAAGAAGAGCACGCTGAGATAGAGTTTTTTAATGTTTTTCGTTGGCAGAGTATTTGTTCTTTGATTTATTTTGGCGTTGTCTCTGTACCAAGTATCTTCTCGCTTACGGTAAAGAATTGTTTATTGGCTGCTCTCCCCTCCAGTTCTCCTGTTCTTGTTGGAATGGTGAAGGTAGAATCCATGTGCCAGTTTCTGCCATCTCTGACAGCTGGGGCCCTAACCTGCCTCTCGGGTAGATACGCTGTGGGCGTGTGTGGGGCTGGTTTTAGAGCAACCGCTCTACCTACAGGAAACAAGGGCTCGGGCTGTGCCAGGTGACGTCATAAAAATGCAGCCACCGTGCCCCAAGGTGACTGTCATGGAAATGACAACAGCGCAACCAAGACAGGGTCCGGCACACCCTGCTCGGCTTCTCAGAGCTGGTGACTGGTCTCACCTGGTGTGGAACCATCTAGGTCCTCTGGACTCTAGAGACGCCCTGGCAGGAAGCAGAGGCCACAGAGCCACGTTAGGACAGTGGGGCTGCTGGCCGTGGGGTACCGACACCGGACAAGAGGTGGCAGGTTGGTCTTGACCGGGGTGAGCCTCGGCTCTGCACAGTGTAGACAGACAGACACCTACAGGCTGGGGCCTCACGAGGTCCTGGCAGCAGGGCCCTGGGGCAGAGGCACTCTGGGGGCTCAGGGAGGGCTCGGGGCCTGGAGGTGTTTTCTCAGCACCTTTTCTCACCGCCTCTCAGGGGCGGAGGGGAAATCGGGTCCATCAGCATTCCCTGTGACCTACGCACGCCTTGCCTGGTGCCCGCTGCACATTTCCATCCAATGCTTTGGGGTGAGAAACAGAAATCTGCATGTCAGCCGCGTCTGGGTGCTTCTGAAGAGCAGTGAGGTTCTGGGGGGGCCCCCACCCCCCACCCACTTCGTTCCTACCAGCAGTTTCACATGCTGCTAGATGGGGACATGCCCTGACACGGGCTAGTCAACCCCAAATCCGTCACACAGATAAAGCAGACGTTGGGCGGATAGCAGGAGAATAAAAGCTAGCGCCTTTGACGTCCTCGCCTTTCTCAGATTGTTGGTGCTGTTTGACCACAGCCTTTCCCTTTTCCTAAAAACTTTTAATACCAAAAATACCTTTAAAAGAGCCCATACCCTCATTGTGTCAATATATTGGAAGGTGTAAGTAAAATGTATACGTTCCTAGCAAAATGCAACTTGTCAAATGGGCACACGAGGAAATAGCTACCTAAATAGTCGTCTGTATAAGACAAAATTAAATCTGAAATTATAAAATTCACACACAACCCCACAAAGCAGTCCTTAGGCCCAGATGGGAATTCTTCCAATATTTCAGAAAGAATTTACACAAGCGTTACGCCAACTTTTCCAGAGACCAAAGGAAGGATCACATCCACACTTGTTTTATAAGACCAGCACAATCTGGACACTAAAATCTGACAAGAATATTAGAAAAAAACAAAAAACGAACAATTACAGGCTGTCACTCATGAACATAGGCACAAAATCCCTAAACCAAAGCTGATCAGTGATTCTCTCTCATCACGGATGTTTCTATCTCTCCGCCTCCCTTCCTCTCTGAACGCAATAAAAAATATAGTAAAAAACAAAAATAAATACATGAAGAGGCCCTTTGCCCAGTTGCCAAACTCTTGGTCCTTGCAAATAAAACCTTCCACCAGGGGGCCCTCAAGCTCTGGTGAAGGAGAAGAGGGGGCAAGGACAAAATCCACTAGTGGTTAAAGGGGGAGAGGGTCCTGGCCAGTGTGGCTCAGAGGTCGAGCATCTGCCTATGAACCAGGAGGTCACGGTTTGATTCCCTGTCAGGGCACATGTCTGGGTTTTGGGCTGGATCTCTAGTAGGGGGCGTGCAAGAGGCAGCCAATCCATGATTCTCTCCCATCATTAATGTTTCTATCTCTCTCTCTCTCTCCCTCTCCCTTCCTCTCTGAAAACAATAAAAATATAGAAGAAAAAAGAGAAAAATAAAATAAAAAAGCTCAAAACCTTGGAACAATTGAATAAGCCAAGTCAAATTATGGGCTTTGGGTCCAGGAGGCACGTCCAAGAACACAGCGGTCAGTGTGGTCACTCTGATTGGAGCTTCTCAGGAACACATCTGGCCTGTGGCCACTGTGGGGGCGTCTGTGGGCTCCTGCAGGGGCCGGCTCAGCCTCCCAGCACCCAAGGCGGCCCCTAACCGCAGGGCACACAGCCCAGGCCTGGGAGTCAGAGAGTGTGTGTGACAGAGAGGGACTGCAAGCACGCTTGGGACCGGGAGGGAGGGAGAGCAGCATAGAGAGAGAGGGAGAGAGAGAGAGAGAGAGAGAGAGAGAGAGAGAGGTGGGCTAGGGTGTGAAGGAGCCAACAGAAGGCGGAGAGCCCTTGAGAGCCAGCAGGTGTCCGAGCAGGGTGGGCAGAGGTCCCCTCTCCCTTCTCTTCCCCAGGCTCCTCCTAACTCTCCCCCACCCCGCCCTCTGCACGGCCCCTCCATCCCTACCAGCCTCCACCTCTCCTCTTGCCCCCACTTCCTTGACCCCCCCCCCCCCCACTTCTTCTCAGGGCGGAACTTGACCTCAGCTGGCTGTGCTGGTGGCTCCTCCCACCTGCCCATCTGAAGAACCCCATGTGCCTCTGGCCGCCGGCCCGCCCGCCCGCCCGCCCGTTTGACCTCTGCTTTGGTTCCCGGGACCTTGTTTTATCATCACAAAGTGTTTCCAGGCTGAAAAGGGTGGGACCTGCCCATGCCTCAGAGCAAGCGCCAGCACCAGCCAAGTTCACGGCCTGCCCCCTCTTGCCTCCCTCACCCCCCCTTCTCGCTCCCCAGCACCCCGCAGGCAACCCCAATAGCCGCGGCCTTGGCTCTCAGTGGAGAGGCTGCTTCAGGTGGTCCTGGGAGGTGAGCTTCCTGTGCTCAGGACCTGGAGAAGCCAACAGGGCGAGCCAGGCAGGAGGGTGGCAGAGAGATGAGCAAACGGAGGGGGTGCAGGCAGAGCCCCCCTCCCCTCCCCGCGCCCCAGCGTGTGGGTGGGACCCCCGGGGAAGGGTGCAGGGCCGCCCAGCCTCCTCTCCGGCCTGCCTCAGGACAGGGAGGAAGAGGAAGGCGAGGGTAAGGGACACCACACCTGGCTGGAAGGCCGCGGCTCTGAGCAGGGGCTTGGCATCCGTCTCGCCTTCAGGCTCACGTGCAGTCTTGTGAAACCCTAGCGCTTGACCCAAATCCCACGACCCACCCCACCTGCAGCAGGGGCCGGAGGGTCCCCGGGGAGAAATAAAGCGAGGAAACCGTGAAATCAGGTCCAACGGAAAAAAAAGAGAGAGAGAGGGCTGGATTCCCCCCTTCTGTTCTTGGCAACCACTTCCAGAAGGCTCCGGGGAAGGGGAATTTGATAACCAGGCAACTACACCCTTAGATAGCCCGGCGTCTGGCCCTTAGCCAGGGGCACGTCTGCAGCGGAACGGGAGAGTCATTTCTACAAAATGCATTTGTCTTTCAGCTCTAAGTGTCTGTCTGTCCCCACACCCCTCTCCCTCAGACCCTTTCTCTCCTTCCTCCCTCCAGCTTTCTCTTGCACTCCTTCCCCGCCCTCCCCCAAGGATGGGTCTTTAGTGGGACTTAGACCCGATCACACTGCCTGGTACCCTCACGGGCCACCCAGAACCCTCTTTTCTTCTCTTCCATTATTTTCCTCTTAATCCCTCGCCTTCCACTCCCGGAGAGGGGAAGGCAGTCTATATGTTCAACGTATGTCTTCCTTGTCCACGTTCTGCTTCGAAATACAGTGTCGTTTTGCGCTTTCATTACATAAACATAGTGTCAAGTGATTCACATTTTCAATTCAACACCGCCTTCGCCACAGCTTCAGGGAGAGCTAGCTGACACGCACTGGGTGACACGGGCCCGTGTCTGAAGAGCACTGCTGGGGAAGTTCTGACACGGGCGCACTCACTAAGCGATCGCAGCGATCAACACATTCATCAGCCCCCGGCGTCGCCTCCTGTCCCTTGGCCATCCCTTCAGCTTGTTAATACTGTGAGCTGCAATGACTGAGTTTTTTTAAAAAAATACATATTTATTGATTTCAGAGAGAGGAAGGGAGAGGGAGAGAGAGAAACATCAATCACTCAACCAGTTTGAGCCATCACCATCGGCATTTCCTAAAATCAAATATAGATCTGGGTCAGTTCCCTTCTTCTGCCCGTCCTCATGTTAAATCCGAGCCTCGTTCATCAGACCAGCTGCTTTCCTGGAGCAAAGAGAAGAACAGGGAGAGAAGGAGGGACTGTGGGAACCGGCGAGGGGAGGAATCTGGCTGAGCAGGGCCAGGTGTGCCGCTGAGTGACAGAACATATATTGCTTTGCTCCGTCGTCTGTGAGGGAGGGGAGTTGGCTGTTGGGATGCCGCTCTGTGCTCATGCCTCCCACTCTCGCCCTTGTCGCGCTAATTTAGAAAAAAGGGAGCGCAAGGCTCTCCCACAGCTGCTCTCCCACAGCTGCCGATCCCCGCAGGCCATGCCCCCCACCAGTGCACGAATCCGTGCACTGGGCCTCTGGTCTATTATAAATATTAAAATTATTTTAAAATCAATGTTTTAAGGAGCAGGGCTAGTAACTTGGACTTGTTCCGCAATATCGCTACCAGGGCCTGGTTGGGTGAGCCGAAATTTCCAGACAGTGGCGATTCCCAGAGTCAGGCAGGAATGGCCTGGGTGGCTAGGGCACCCCTTCACCGTGAGGCAGACCCAGGAAGTGGGGAGGTGCGTGCAGACCCCACAGGGAGAGGTGGGCAGGAGGCACCCTGGGGATGAGGATACTGGCCAAGCAGTTGCATTTTGGGCCGGGCTCCAGGCTCTACAGGGAAAGAGTGAAATATAAATCAGGGGGAAAAATTTAAAAGCTACCCCCCCCCCAAAAAAAAATTGAAAAAGAACCCAGGCCTTTGGAGCTGAGAGCAAGCCTGTGCTTGCATTTCCCACCCATCTGGCTGTAGATGGAAGGTGGGACTGATGCCAGACGCCCCCTGCTGGAGGGTATGGGGCATCTCATGGGCTCCTAGGAGGAGGGGTGGGCCATGGCTCAAGGACCAAGTGAATTTAGACTCAAAGAGGTTGTCACGGGATTCCCCTCTGACACCCTCTCTCCTCACCTCCCGCCCTGGCCAATGGCTGGGCAGCGGGTTCTGGAAGGCAATGGTTTCCTTTTCACGAGGGACTCTGCCCACATAGGCTTCGCCACTGGGTTGCCATGGCTACTGGTTTCCACCAAAGTAGATGCTGGTGCTGCTGAGGGAGGGATGGGTGGCTCAAGGACCAAGTGAATTTAGTCTCAAAGAGTTTGTCACGGGAATCCCCTCTTGCACCCTCTTCCCCTCACCCCCCTCCCTGGCCAATGTCTAGTCAGTTGGTTCTGGAAGGATCATGGGTCTTCTCCCACCCACACATGGATGGAGCATGCACAAGGGTCTAGGCGCCTGCCCCCAGCTCACCAGCTCAAGAAAGGCCCAAGTCAGGGGGGACTAACGAGGGTCAAGTTTGGGCTGAGAGCCCATAGTCCTCTTAATACTGCCCAGGGGTCATCTGCTTTCAGTAGCCATAGTAACAGGCATGGTGATGGCTGCCGGCACCCAAACATGACTGTCGGGCATGAAGTGTCCAAGAGAGGCACGTGACCGACCTGCTGGTGTCTGTTCCAGCAGCGTGATGGGAAAGCTCTCCGCCCACCAGAAGAGAGTTGTTCACAAAACGCAGGTGGATACTCCACAGTGTGGAGGAGCTGTTTTGACCCAGAGCCAACCAAGGCCAGCTGCCCGCATGTCACACTCAGGCCTCTGCTGCCACCTGTAGGGCTTCGGTGGGCTTGCGTGCCTTGTGTTCATCTCCCCCTGACCCCTGACTCTTCCATCTGTGAAATGGGTTTAAGCCCTGCCCTTCCAAAAAATTAAGACAAGGCTATTTGTGTGTGTAAACATGAAATGAGATTATGGCAAATAGTGATTTTTTTAGAAAATATGCTTTTACTAGAGGCCCGGTGCACGAATTCGTGCACAGGTGGGGTCCAGCTGGTCCGCCCCAATTGGGGCCAATTGGGCCAGGCCGGCTGGCGGGAGGGGCCTTGGGTGGTTGGCCAGCCAGCCCCACCCCCTGGTCGAACTCCTGGTTGAACTCCTGGTCAAGGGGACAATTTGCATATTAGCCTTTTATTATATAGGATTGACTTTAGAGAGGAAGGGAGAGGGAGAGAGAGAAACACCAATGATGAGAGAGCATCATCCATCGGCTACCTCCTGCACGCCCCCTACTGGGGATCGAGCCTGCAACCGGGGGCATGTGCCCTGACTGGGAATGGAACTGTGACCTCATCGGTCGATGCTCCACCACTGAGCCACGGTGGCTGGGTGCAACTTGATTTAAAAAAAAAAAAAGTTTTGTCAACTAGTCTTGGATGTCTCTCCATGTGATTATAAACACCAAATTACTACATTTTCGTTTATTGATGCCTGGTGTTCTGTTAGCCATGTATCTGATGATGGACATACAGGTTTTTGCAGGGTTTTTTTTTTTTGCTCTGAATAGTGTGCTGTGGTGACCATTCTTGTCCTTGTGCCATTGTTTCTCCATGGTAGGTAACCAGATGGGAATTACAGAGTTGCTGGGTGCATGCATTTTAAATTTTACTACCGGTTGCCCAGTTATTCTTTATAGTGGCTGCGCCAGTTTTCACTCCCAGCCATGGGCACAAGAGTGTCCTCTCCAGTGTCTGATATTTCCCAGCTCTCTAGTTTCGCACAGTCTAGTTGCTCTCTAGTTGCTGCTTTAGTCTGCCTGCGTCTGTTAGGTTGACAGTGACTCCTTCAGGCTGACTTCAGCGGCGTAAGTCATGGTTCCCCTGGCTGCTCCACCAGGCCTTTGAGCTGGCTCTTTGGCCAACAAAAGCTGCACCAAAAAGGTCATCATGACACTTCTCCATCTGTATGAGGGTGTGACCATACCTGTTCCGCTGGCTTCTGTGAGGATAAAGACAGCAGGTTGTGTGAAGGGTCTGGATAAATTCTGCTATGTTGGATGTAGCCGGCAGTCAGGTGCAAACAGAGGTGTGCAAGCAAGTGCCCAGCGGCAAACATCCAGATGCAGCGAGAATGCGCTTTTAGGGATGGCACAGTTGGCCAGGACGATTTCCAGCCTGTCTTCTTGTGCAGCTGGGGCGGCAGGATCAGGGATTTTAAACATGAGGAGAAACTCTCAAGATTAGAGACTTGCCCATGGTGGTCCCTCAAGGTGTCCCCTCCTGGGTCCTCCGGGGTCGCGCGCCACCTGGCGTCCGGTCTCCGCCACTGCCCAGAAACCACGTGTAAGAAAGTGCTTACAACCTAACAACACACCCTGGTTTTCACCCGTCCTAGCCAATAGGCGAGGGGGAGGCGGGGCAGGGGAAAGCAAGCGCCCAATCACCTCCTGCTCTCCGAGGAGAGGGCGGGGCTTGGGGTTTACCACGTTGGGTTTGTCCGCAGCGCTAATTACTTTTTCCAGAGGCAGGAGGAGGGTTTCACTCCGGCTGGCGCCGCCGCCTCGCGCGCTCCTGCTCTGCCGCGACCATCCGGGGGGCTGCTCCTCCCCAGTACCATGTGTGACGGCGCCCTGCTGCCTCCCCTCGCCCTGCCCTTGCTGCTGCTGCTGGTTTGGGGACTGGACCCGGGCACAGGTAGCGCCCCCTCTCCCGCCGCCCTTCTTCGCCGGTGCCTCTCGCGACCCCCTTGCTTCTGCCCTCCCGAGGCAGCCAGGCGGCCCGCGCCCGCCCGTGCAGCGCTGCTCGGGCGCCGATCGGCTGACAGCGCCCTGGCCGACGAGGCGCAGGCCGCAGCCGCAGCCGCAGGATGGGGTTCCGAGCCGGGCGGCCGCACGGGGGACCTTCGGCGGGTGGTCGGGCCCGGGCGGAGGCGCTGGCGGGCACGGAGGCGCCGAGGCGAGGGCCGGGCAGAGCGCGCCCGCTCGGGGTCGCGCTGTCCGGGTGCTGTCTGGACCCTTGCGCGACGGGCGGCCGGCGGGAGGGCCGGCGGGAGGGCGGGAGGGCCGGCAGGAGGGCGGGTGGGCCCCGCCGCGCTGACACGTCTCCTCTCTCCCCTTCAGCTGTCGGCGACGGGGCGGCCGACGTGGAAGTGGTGCTTCCGAGGCGGGTGCGCCCGGACGACGTGCACCTGCCGCCGCTGCTGCCCGGGGTCCCCGGGCCCCGACGGCGGCGGCGCCCCCGCGCACCCCCAGCCGTCCCCCGCCCCCCGCCCGGCGAGCGCGCGCTGCTGCTGCACCTGCCGGCCTTCGGGCGCGACCTGTACCTGCAGCTGCGCCGCGACCTGCGCTTCCTGTCCGGCGGCTTCGAGGTGGAGGAGGCCGGCGAGGCCTGGCGCCGGGGACGCCCCGCCGAGCTGTGCTTCTACTCCGGCCGCGTGCTGGGCCACCCCGGCTCCCTGGTCTCCATCAGCACCTGCGGCGCCGCAGGCGGCCTGGTACTGCCCGCGCCCCCTCCTCCGGGTCTGCCCCTCAGTCTGTCGCGGCGCAGGGGGTGGTCCCCCAGGAGGGCTGGGCTTCGGCTGGGGTGCCTTGGTGGGAGCTTAAGCCTCCAGGGGCTGCTCTACCGCAGACAGAGGGGGATATGTCTCAGCCCGTCAGGCCCCCCAGACAGAGAGGCGCACTCTCTCTCTCCCCCCTCTCTTGGCCCAGGTGTAGAGCGTGTGCACTTCATGGGGAACACCTGTTGGCGTTCGTCTCCCCTCTTCTTGGCTGTGGGGATGGGGTGGTGGGCATTCATTCCCCTCCCTTCTGTCCTTTGAGACCTCTGTCCATGGAAAAGGGAGTTTGGGGGGCTCCCCCTCCCAGGCCACTAACCCACTCTGATTAGTTGTGAACCAGGAGGGAGAGGACAAGTAGGCGATTGTGGGGCACCCACCCTGAGCCAGGCCCGAGGAGTGCTGACCTTGGATAGAAGGTTCTCCCTGTCTCCAAAAGTCCCCAGCTGTGGCCATAGCTCTTCCTCTGTCCTAAGACCCTGCCCCCTGCCATGCAGGCACCCGTGGTCCGTGCACCTGCCTGGACCCCCAGTGGTCACTCCGCCCGGCCAGGTGCTTCCCAGCTCCTCCTCGGGCCCGAGGAGCGCAGGCTGCCCCCAGCAAGCCTGGCAGAGGCGCAGGGCCTGAGCCACACAGCTGCTTCTCTGTCTACTGCCATGCCTGGCTGTCTGCGAAGCAGTTTCTTGTTTTTATCTACTTATTTTTTTAAATATATTTTTATGGAGTTCAGAGAGGAAGGGAGAGGGGGAAGAGAGAGAGAGAGAAACATCAATGATGAGAGAGAATCATCCATCGCCTGCCTCCTGCACGCCCCCTGCTGGGGATCGAGCCCATAAAGCCGGGCCTGAGCCCTGACCGGGAATCGAACAGTTCACAGGGTGATGCTCAACCACCTCCGGGCGGGGAACCAGTTTCTGACATCGCTGTGTGTCTGCCCTTCCCAGGCACAAGGAACTGCTTGCCCCACCTCGAGCTTATCTGGCTGCAGCTTCTAGAATTCCTTCGCCCTTCCTCACGCCGCAACAAAGCCAGACGGCCTGGGGTCCAGGTTCCTAGGAAAATTCTGTTTTCTTCTGAGCGATGGAGGGGACCCCCGGGGAAATGTCCTAGGCCTGGCACTCGCCAGCGCCCCAGTCCGGACGTTTCTGTGTCCTGCTCGGAATGTGATCTCCTTTCACTCAGCCAGGAGAAATCGATTTCTTTGGTGAAACCAGGAAAACGGGCCATAGGCGGCGGGGGCAGAGAACGTGGGCTGTGGGCGAGGAGGGTTAAGTCGGAGCGAGAAAGGCCCCGATCGCGGTAGGACCGGGGTCAAGGCCGGATCACGTTCTGGGAGGGACTGGAAGGCCCACATCATTTTGGCTGTTGTTGCCAAAGTGTTTAAAGTCTAGGTCACATCCCTGTACTGTACATGGAAACATCTGAATCCCATTTGCTGCGGTTTAGTGAGTTTCTGTAGAGGTCAGAGTTTAGACTTCTCGGTGTAAAGTTTCCAGCGAGTAGCTAGCTCTCTGCGGAGGAGCCGGGGGTGGAAATCTGGATCGCATCGGTTTAAATCCCCACCGAGCGAGCGAGCGAGCGAGCGAGCGAGCGCTGGGCCCTCTGCAGATGGCATCTGAGCCATGAGAGTTCATGTCAGTCCTCCAGGCTTTCGGGGCTGCCCTTCCCTCCGGCGCCATGTGAGGGCGCTGTGCTTTAGATAAAGGAACAGGGCCAACAGGCTGAGCTGGGCCCTGCCAGCGGCGGGTGGACCTCGTAGACTAGAGATTCTAAATTCCTGCCCAAGCCGTCGCTTCTGTTGTTTAGTCTGCCCTGTTCCTCCCGGCCCTGGGAGCTGGATGCTGGGCCCTCCTTCCTTAAGTGCACTCTGGCCGGAGGCAGGCAGGACAGACGGCCTGGGGACTTGGAGGGGACAGACAGCCTGAGGACTTGGTTTACAAGGTGGTCGGGAACGCGCGGAGAAGAGAAAGAAGCGGGGAGTAGGCTGACCAGGTTTGCATGGCGCTCCGTGCTTGAGACAGTTCAGGGGGGAGGGCACCTGAGAGTCCCCCTTGACCGCGGTGGAAGCACTGGGAGGTGGAGAGCTGGCGTGTGCGCGTGTGTGCGTGGCATGTGTGAGGACAGGCGTGGCTCCAAGGCGTGGGGGACCGGCAATGCCACGGAGATAAATTCTGGTGGCCGTAGAACTGGAGGTAGGGCAGGGGTGGCCCACTCAACCTGTAAAAGGCTGAACAGGAACTATTTTAGGGATTGGGGGGACCCTTTTAGCAAGAAAGCAGCCACAGAGGGTAAATAAACAAATGGACATTCAATAAAACTTTATTGAACCATGTTGCGTATCAAGGAAATCCTGCCACACCTAACGTCCCCACAGTGGCTCAGGGAGCAGGGGCGGAGACACAGCCCTGCTCCTGCTGTGTGGACTCCATGCTGTCTGTCTCCTGGGACGGTTTGTTGTTGTTTTGTTAATCCTCCCCCCCAAGGATATTTTTCCATTGATTCTTAGAGAGAGTGGAAGGGAGGGGAGAGACCGAGAGAGAGAGAGAGAGAGAGAGAGCGCGAGAGAGAAACATCGATGTGAGAGAGACACATTGACCGGTTGCCTCCTGCATGTGCCCCGACCAGGCCTGGGGATCGAGCCTGCAACTGAGGTACCTGCCCTTGACCGGAATCGAGCCCGGGACCCTTCAGTCCATGGCCCGACGCTCTACCCATTGAGCAAACTGGCTAGGGCTCCAGAGACATTGGAAGGAGGGGTACAGTGAGAATAGATCCTCCCTTCATTGTGTAGGGGCCTGAAGAGTAAACCTGCCCCCCTGTCCCCGTGCTCCCAGTGGGCACAGGTGTGGCCTGCGGCGTCTCCTCTCCCTGAGCCTCACGTCGGAAGGCTGGGCAGGCTGTGTGCGCTGCCTGGAGCTGCAGAGCCCACGGGCTCCAGCATTCGCTGTGTTCTGTTTATGCGGCTCCGCTGTATTTACATTTCCCAGAGTCCTCGGAGGTGGCGTCAGGCTTTGGAAGCGTGTCCGTAGCCGTGTCATTTCAAAGCCATGACGTCCGCGCCGGGGAGGAAGGTATATCCTGCCCCACATAGCTGACGTCAGTTTGGCCCCGCCGCCGCCGCCCGTGAAGAGGACCGGATCGCGGGATGCCAACGCGGCGGGGACCCGGTTCAGCTTCCCCGGGATTGGCAGTGGAGACGGAACTCCAAGGTTGGAATGAGCGTCCGTGCCGCTGGTGGAAAGGGGGGGTGACTGCCACCCCTGCCTGTGAGGACACGCAGCCGGAGGACGGGAGGCCCTGCCTGCGGGGTCGGGCAGCCGAGCAGTGACCCGCGGCTTCGGGTGAACGCTGACAAACGGGGGAGTCCAGGCGTCGGGCTCCGGCCACCCCTTCCTGGCCGAGGCTGGGCTGCCCGGGCCGGGCTGTGCGTGAGATGTTGGGACCAGCCCGGACCCTCAGGAGCTCTGGGCTGCGGGAGGGTAAGAAGCTGGGCCCGTGCCCTAGCGCCGTGGTCGGCAAACCGCGGCTCGCGAGCCACATGCGGCTCTTGGGCCCCTTGAGTGTGGCTCTTCCACAAAACACCATGGCCTGGGCGAGTCTATGTTGAAGAAATGGCGTTAGAAGAAGTTTAAGTTTAAAAAATGTGGCTCTCAAAAGAAATTTCAATCGTTGTACTGTTGATATTTGGCTCTGTTGACTAATGAGTTTGCCGACCACTGCCCTAGCGGGTGTGGCTCAGTGGATAGAGCGTCGGCCTGCAGACTGAAGGGTCCCGGGTTCGATTCCGGTCAAGGGCACGTACCTTGGTTGCAGGCTCGATCCCTGGCTCTGGTCGGGACACGCGCGGGAGGCAACCAATCGACGTGTCTCTCTCACGTCGATGTTTCTCTCTCTCCCCATCTCGCCCCCTCCCTTCCAGTCTCTCTCTCTCTAAAAAAAAAAAAATCAGTGGGAAAATATCCTTGGGTGAGGATTAATAACAACAAACAAAGAGTTACCCGACTCCTGATTGCTTATAAAATTGCCTGCTTTTTCACGCAACACCACGTGGCCACATAGAGCAGCAGCAGGAATTCGTCTTGGCAAAAATTCTATGGTGTGGGGACCACTTGGAAGGGAGCGAGTAGACCAAACTGCACGGTCGCACGCCGTTACATTGGTACAGGTGTCGGGAAGGTGCCTCGTCCTGAGTGACTCACCGATGAATATTATTATCCGGGGGCAGCGGAAACATTCTTGGAAAACGCAAAGCTCTGTGAAAAGAAATAGCTGAGAGGCGGTTAAGGAACGTAAGAAGACGGCAGAGGACAGTTGGAATTTGGAAGGACGGAGGGACACAAAGGCAAGAACTTGGACCAGAGAATGCTAAGCTGTCTCTGCAGAGACGTCCCCATGGCCTTGAAGTGACCTTGTACACCCGCCACCGCTCCGGGGCGTCAGGCTGCCCGTGACCGTCACCCAGGTCACGGGATGAGATTCCCTCGTTTGAACTTTCGCTTCGCTGGCAACGTCGTGAAAAAGAAAGCGGAGCTGGAGACGGGACGATGAACTGGAGGCATCTCAGACGGATCGCATTCTTGGAGTTCATTTCCTGAACGCTGAGCTGCTGCAGCTGGCCGGCCTCGGATGTGTCCAGCGGGAGAGGTTTTTGCAGCCAGAACCTCAGAGGGAGCCACGCAGAGCCACCGTGAACCTCTCCCTGCGCTCGCTTCTGCGCACGGATGCGCAGTCATGTTCTTATTGTTTTTCTTCTTCTTCTTTTTTTTTTATTGATTTCAGAGAGGAAGGGAGAGGGAGAGGAGAGAGATAGAAACATCCATGATGAGAGAGAATCATGGATCGGCTGCCTCCTGCACGCCCCCTATTGGGGATCGAGCCCGCAACCCGGGCATGTGCCCTGACCGGGAATCGAACCGTGACCTCCCGGTTCCTGGGTCGACGCTCACCCACGGAGCCACGCCGGCCAAGGCACGTTCTTGTTCTTCAGGAAATGGGACTGCACGGCCGGCCGTCGGGGCTGTGATCTTGGAGCCAGTCCCTTAGCTGCTCACGGAGAGAAGGCAGTGGGCGAAGCCTGAGCAGTCATTGAGGGAGAGCTGGCCACCAGGGCCTGGGAGACACGTCTCTCCTCGTGCCCCACAGGCCATCCCAGGCCGTCCCAGTTATCAATCAACCAGCCAGCCAGCATGTGACAGCGACCGGCTCGCTGTCACCCACCTGCCAAGCGCAGGCCGCTCTGGTCGGCTCCCATCCAGCCTCGGAGAGAGGGAGATGCCGGCCGTTCCTCGGAGGGCGGTCCGGGTTCGCCCAGGACAAAGCTGAGTGTCTCCTCCAAGGAGTGCAGCGCTCCTCGGGGCGGGACCCATCCCATGGCCCGGGCCGTACCTGCCAACTTGACTTCCACTTGGAGTTTTTACCTGTGGTCATCGAGGCCTTCTGTACACCAGCGGCAGCGGGCCCTGTGGGTCCCCCGCGGCCCACCTCTGCCTCCGTCGGCCTCTTTGGTCTCCCCAAAGTACCTCCCGCTCGAGTGGTAACTTCAGGGGAGAGGCTCGCAGGCCGTGCTCCCCTGCGGGTCACGCACCGCCACTCTAAGAGTTTTATTTGGGCCGTAAAATCCCCGAGTTGTTCTTGGCAGACGTTCTAATGAATTAGAGACCTTGACATCTGCTTCGAGCCGTCCCCTACGGTCTCCCCTGTGTGTTGAGGACGGAAGGTTGTAGGCGATCATATGGGGCGATCCGATTTACTTTCGAAGAGGCGTGGCGTCCACGCGTCCTTGGGGAAGGTGGAGGGGTCTGCTTCGTGAGGCAGAGTGTCTCAGAGTGCAGTCCCGGGTGGCAGTGGCCGTGGCCGTGGCCGTATCGCGTGGGGCCTGTCCGATGGGCACGTTCTGGGTTCCACCCAGACGTCCAGGGGCTTTGGGGTTTGAGAAGCGCTGGTTTAGGGTGTCATCGCTTTTAGACAAAGGGATGGGGCAGAGAGAAGGAAGGATCCTGGAGAAGGAGCATGTCCCAAGTTCAGGAACAGTTCTGCACATCGTGTGTATGTGTGTGTGTGTATGTGTGTGTGAATTAATATTCATCCTATTAAAGCGACTAATGAAAAATCCTAGTTCTTACATTTTTCATTCAATTTACAAAGTCTGTTTCATTGATCATCCAGCAACCCTTGGCATTTAGGGGGCTTTGAATAATATTGGGCCCCATTTACAAATTTGGTGATTAACAACTTTTTGACCTTTCACACGGTGCTTAGAAGTCTAACCTATTCAGTTTCATTTTTAGGTTCTTTGTTTGGTTAAAAAACAAACCCTCGGCCCTGGCTGGCATGGCTCAGTGGCTAGGGCATCGGCCTGTAGACAGAAGGGTCGCAGGTTCGATTCTGGTGAAGGGTACATGCCTGACCCATTCCATCCTCTCTATTGAATTCTAAATATCCCCAGAGGGAGATCCATTTCCTCATTGAGGACAGAATTGTCATTCATTCCCAACACTTTTGGGGTCTCCTCCTCAGGTGGGCTTTTGGGGATGGTTTTAAAAATTATTTTAAAAATCAATTTTGGCCTGGCTGGTGTGGCTCAATTGGTTGTTCGTCATCCCGTGCACTGGAAGGTTGCCGGTTCGATTCCCACTCAGGGCACATGCGGGCTCGATCCCTAGTAGGGAGCATGTAGGAGGCAGCCAATCAATGTTTGCTCTCACCTCTCTCTCTCTCTCTCTCTCTCTCTCTCTCTCCCCCCTCCCCTCCCCTTGTCCCCCCTCCCCCTTTCCCTTCCTTTTTCTCTAAAACTCTTTTAAAAAGTTATATGTGTTTTTGTTTTTTTCCACATTTGCTTTGATTAATAAATACATCTTTGAAAGCAAACCTGGACAGTGGGTGCTGCCGCATATATCACTGGACCCCGCCCCCCACACACCTTGTGACCCCCTCCCCAACACAACTGCGGGTGGGATGCCTCAAGGCACACACAGGCTCCTCCTCGGGCTCCGTACGCTGGGCCTCCTGCTCGGAGAAAGCCCAGGTGTGGGAACCAGGCCACAGTCAGGTGGCCTTGCTGTCCCCCGGCTGCTGGGGTCCCGGCGAGCGTGAACGAAGGTGACCGACATCCCGTGTGTTGTGTTTTTCCCGGGCAGGTCGGCCTCATCCAGCTGGGGCAGGAACAGGTGCTCCTGCAGCCCCTCAACAGTTCCCGGGGCCCGCTCGGCGGCCGAGAGCACCTGGTCAGGCGCAAATGGTCCCTGGCACCCAGCCCCTCCACCGAGGCCCAGGCCCCCGGCCCGCTCTGCCAGGTTCTCACAGGTGAGTCTGGAAGACTGAATGGCTGATTCCCATGTGGCGCCGTCGCACATCCCCTGACCCACCCCCACTGGTGTGTCACCCCATGCAGCCAAGTCACGTGACCTGTGACTCTCTTTTAGGGCGACTTGGTTATTTAGAAACTAGAGGCCTGGTGCACGAATTCGTGCACCTGTGGGGTCCCTCAGTCTGGCCTGTTGGGATCGGCTGAAACCAACTCTCTGATAGCCCCTCAGGGGTCCCGGATTGCGAGAAGGCGGTTCTCAGGTGATGCACCGTGGAATCGGGCTCCCTCCTCTCTGGTTCTGGGTGCATCACCCGAGAACCACCGCTGCCAAGAGACCACAGCTCGGCAGCTCCTGCGTTGAGCATCTGCCCGTTGGTGGTCAGTGCACATCATAGCTACTGGCTGGTCGGCCGGTTGCTTAGGCTTTTATATATATAGATGGGCCTTGCAGCTCTGCTCAGCTATTTCGAGCCATCCTGACCCTGCCCGGTGGTGACCCTCCCTTAGCCTAGGAGGCACGGGAGGTGACCACGCTGGGTCAAGGTCAGCCCTGCCATGCTGGGGAGCTCCGAGTGGTGGATGAAGAGAGGACGCCAGCAAGCATTAGGGTTTTGCTCTGTTCCTTCCCACACCCTCACAAAAGCAGGGAGGCTGGACTCGGGGTAAAGTCACTGGGAACTACCAAGTACCACGAAGTCCTAGGCTAGGGCAAGCGTATGGAAACCTCCCTCCTCCTCGCGTCAAACCCGCACCGTCTGCGGCTGGTCTAGGTGCGCGTGGGCCATGTCGCAGAATGCCCGGCCCGTGGCCCGCCGCCCTCCTCTGCAGGGGCGTGACCTCAAGGATCGCTGACGAGACGATAAACGATAAACAGCGCTTGTGTTTGCATTTCTGTCCCTGGGGTTAGAGTGGAGGCATCCTTTGGAAGGACTGTTTAGCCTCCAACAAAGGAAATGAAACTATTCACAAAAGCAGGGCGGGGAGGATGTGCTGGAAACCAAGTCAAAACAAGAGCAGTCATGCAAAAGTGCAGGCAGCAATTACTGAGGCGGCTTAGGAACTAACCTCCCCCACATCGCACCTCCCGGGGCTCCCCTGTGTGCGGGAGAGGCGGGCATATTTGAGGCCCTTCCCCGGCGGGGGAGGGGGGGGGGGTGCCGGGGGTGGGGGTGGGGGGACACAGACCAGGGAGAAAGGTGTATGTTTTGCTCTGGGGTCCTTCCTTTGCATGAGGGTCTCCGTGAACTTGGCTGCTCCGTTGAGAAGGACAATGGCCGCTATTAATAGGCTTATAATCAGCACCGCACGTTGTGAGTTCAGCAACAGGGAACATTGATTGATTACTGAGACGCCCGAGACTGGCATTGTTGGAGTTTCCGGGAAAGGTGAATCGGAGGGACCCAGCTTTTCCCACGGGAATGGGGTCTTCGTGGCTGAACGTGGTGGCCAGGGAGGTCCCTGGGCCTCGTCCTTAAGGTTGTGTTGCCCCAGCCGGGGACATGGCTTAGGGGTGGCCAGCTGGCTCATGCAGGTGAGGGGGTCAGAAGTCTTCCTGCTCCAGGAAACACTGGGGTGAGCTGTGAGTAGGGGTAGGTAAGCCGCCATGCTCTCCAGGGGCACAGAGGGACTAACGCAGTCAAGGCCAGCTAGAGGGAACCACTGAGCTTGCATTTCTTAGTTTATTTATTTTTTAAAGATATTTTTACTAATTTCAGAGAGGGAGAGGGAGAGGGAGAGAGAAACATTAACGATGAGAGAGAATCATGGATCGGCTGCCTCCTGCACGCCCCCTACTGGGGATCGAGCCCACAACCTGGGCCTGTGCCCTGACCGGGAATTGAACCCTGACCTCCTGGTTCCTAGGTCGACACTCAGCCACTGAGCCACGACGGCCGGGCTGAGCTTGCATTTTCTCAGTCTTTGGGGCTCCCAGAGAGGAGACGGGCTGATCCTATTTCGGTTATAGCTCCTTGTTTTTAGGGCCTTATAAACCGATTCATAAAATATCACTCCAGTTTGGAAGGGACTTGGCATGAGACTGTGGAATCTGTGTGAGCCCTTTCCCCGCCTTTGGGTGAGAGTGTGCGTTTCTGAAGGTTTTTTGGCCATTCTCAACAACTAAAATGGGACTTGGGATCTTTTGAAATGTTTTTCAGTGTTTTTTTTTTTTTTTTTTTTTTTTACGTGGTTATTTTTAGTTTAAAATTTTTTGTCTGTCTTCTGCGGTTATTTTCCTGTCTCCTTTCAGATCTGGTGTAGAGTCTTCACCTCTCATAGTCTCTAGCGAGCATCTGAATTTCGTCTCTTCTTGCTCCACCCTGGTAGATGGGACATGTCATGGTAGAGCCAGAGACTCAACTAATAAAACGACTTTTTGCCACGAGGCACTGTCACCATAGGACTCCTGCCCTGGCCAGTGTGTCTCAGCGATCAGAGCGTCGGCCTGCGCACCAAAGGGTCGCAGGTTCGATTCCCGGTTAAGGGCACATACCTGGGTTTCAGGTTTAATCCAAGTGTGGGAGGTAACCAGTCGATGTCTCTCTCTCACATCGATGTTTCTCTCGCACATCAATGTTTCCCCCTCTCTCTGTCTCTTCCCCTTCCCTTCCACTCTTTCTAAAAATCAATGGGAAAAATATCCTCTGGCAAGGATTAATTCTTTCTTTCTTTCTCTCTCTCTCTTCTCTCTCTCTCTCTCTCTCTCTCCAGGACTCCTACATGTTTAGAACACGTCTGACAAAGGTAACCTCAAAGGAAGGCATCATGGTTCTTTGCCATCTAAGTTCTGTTCTGATTGTTTTTTTAAAAAAACATATTATATTGATTTTTTTACAGAGAGGAAGGGAGAGGGATAGAGAGTTAGAAACATCGATGAGAGAGAAACATCGATCAGCTGCCTCTTGCACACCTCCTACTGGGGATGTGCCCACAACCAAGGTACATGCCCTTGACCGGAATCGAACCTGGGACCCTTCAGTCCAAAGGCTGACGCTCTATCCACTGAGCCAAACCAGTTAGGGCCTTATTGTTCTTTTTAAGTAATTGCAGTTATTTTGTAATATTGTCTGGTCCATTTATAGCATTAACAAGTTATTGTAGTCAGTGTTTAGAAAATACTGTGACTACTCAGAGATTGTATATTGCCAATTTATGCAAGAATTTGCATGTGTGAGTGAGTGTGTGCGTGCGTGTGTGTGTGTGTGTGTGTGTGTGTGTATGCTCTGTAGTAAATGATCGGTTGGGGCTTGTGCTTTGTATCCATTAAGATTCATTTGGTTGGAAATGAGAGAGATCAAACTGGCTTCAACACTGATGACATCGCTGCCACGGGCTCACGGAACTGAGGCTGGAGCTCAGGGAAGGCTTGGCCAGACCGGGCTTCTTGGCAGTTGTTGTTTTGTTTTTTTTTAAAAAAGTGTTTTTATTGATTTCAGAGAGGAAGGGAGAGGGAGAGAGAGAGAGAAAAACATCAATGATGAGAGAGAATCATGGATCGGCTGCCTCCTGCACACCGCCCCCTGAGGATGGAGCCCACAACCCGGGCATGTGCCCTGGCCGGGAATCGAACCGTGGCCTCCTGGTTCCTAGGTTGATGCTCAACCCCTGAGCCACGCCGGCCGGGCTCCTATGGCACATATTTTATAATGATGTTTCCTCCATAAGCCTGAGTGATCGCAGCCTCTCTGTCGTAATTCTGTGTCTTTCCCCTTTCCGTTGTCTTTTGGACGTATTCTCCGTGAGAACACAGAAAAGTCAGTCTAGGGCAAGCACCCTGGCCCTCTTCCGGAATATTCCCATGACTTGATTGAGAAAGAAAATTGAAAACTCAAGCGTGGAGACGGAAAGGAAAAAGCACACCCAGCCGCTGTGTGTGTGTGTGTGTGTGTGTGTGTGTGTGTGTGTGTGTGTGACTGCCTTTCCCACTGCCGTTCCCCCAAGCAGAGGAATTGGACGCTAAGCGTGTTATCTTTTCCCAGTCCTCTCCTGGGCTGTTATGCAACAGTCCCCCCCCCCCCCCCCCCCCCCCCCGCCCCACTTGAATAACTCGAAGCAGAGCCAGCCTCCAGCTTCCATAGGAAAATCTGTCTCGGAGCTGCGGGCAGACCGGTCCAGAATGCAGTTGATTATTTAAAGTGCATGCTGGCCGGGACCAGCCAGGTGGCTGGAGGAAGCTCCTGGCAGCCGGGCCCGCCCTGAGGCGGGAGGAGGAAGAGGAATCGTGGTCCCCAGAAGGCACGGGCCAGGCCCCAGGCCGCCGGGTGGCCGAGGCGCTGACTTCGTGTTCCAGGGCCGGTGGGGGTGGAGTGCGCGGCCCCTGCCAACTCCCGCAGAAGTGTCTGATTTTTGAATCAGCAGCGTCCCCCTTCCCGCTCCCTCCGAGGGGGAGAGCTGGAGGGAATGTGGGCCTGGGCTCGGGAGCCTGCCCGGCCTCCCTCCCAGCAGGAGGACTCGGGCCAGAGTGTCCGACACGCGGAGGAGGGGAAGGGAGCAGACACCCCGTTTGCAGCGACTGTTTGCTCTTTCTAAGCAATGCCTTTCGGGTTTCCTTTTTTTTTTTTTCTCCACCGCAAACGGTCTGGCTTTCTCAGTCCACTCATTTCTCATGGAAAAGCCCAGAAAAAAAAAAAGGCTCGTCAGGACATCTGCTGCCCAGTGTTCTTGGGCGTCCTCCAGCCACGAAGGCAGGGCTCTGCTCCGCAGGGCCCCCCTCCAGGGCGGCGGGCGATGTCTCCTGCAGGACCAGACGGGGAATTCGCTCGCCACCACGGGGATAGGGTTGCACCCTCTGCCTGCAGCCCAGACCTTTCTCAGGCCATTAGCAAGTCACGGATCCTGCACCGTGTCTCGGGGTTGGGACAGAGCTGGACGGTGCACCGTAGGGGCAAAGCCCCATAAAGCCCGCCCAAGGGGGCAGAAAATATCAGGCGTGGCTGGTGGTCGGCAGGGATTGGAGCTGCCTTCGTGGTGGGAACCTGCCGGGAAGGGCCATAGCCCCCCAGGTGGGGACACAGGGAGACCCCATGTGTACCTGCCGTGGGCATCGATGCCACACCCATGCTCAGGGACACTCAGGGGTGGGGGAGGCGAAATGGGGCTTGGCTTCTCTCCAAGGAGACGGCGTTATTTATTTATTTATTATTATTATTTTAAAAGATATTTTTATCGATGTCAGAGAGCAAGGGAGAGAAAGAGAGAGAAACATCCATGATGAGAGAGAATCATCGATCAGCTGCCTCCTGCACGCCCCACGTTGGAGATCGAGCCCATAACCCGGGCATGTGCCCTGACCGGGAATCAAACCCTGACCTCCTGGTTCATAGGTCGACGCTCAACCATTGAGCGACATTGGCCGGGCGAGACAGGCATTATTTAGAGACAGAACTCAGAGGCCAGAGCTCAGGACCCCTATGGAGCCTGGACTTGGCCTCCTGGCCCTCACGGCCATCACAAGGGTTCTTGGTGTCGATATTTGAAGAAGTACCACTTTCTCCCGGATGATAAACCCTAGGGCACCCCCGCCCAAGCCGGCTGCTGCTTTTCCACGTCCTCTGTGGAGTCTTCTGACTCCCCGCGCCTGTCGGGGACCTCCTGGCTTTGACTCGGGGGCACCTTGCCCTGCGCGGGGCTGACCGTGGGCAGGGGCCGGCCGAGCGTCTGGGCGTCACGTTTGGGCGTCACGCCTGGTCTGTCCTGGGGGCAGGGGGTCCTCTGAGTCACATCTGGACGGCTGGTTGGTTCCCTTTGGGGCAGCAGTTAATCACGTTTTCAGTGTTGAGTGTTTCGGGCCGCATGGGGGCCGAGGCCCTCAATTAATTTCTGTCAGGGGCCTGGTCGGCTTGGCTCTGAGTTTGAAAAACTGCCCTTTTCTGTATTGATGGACTTTTCTCAGTGGTCTTGGCTGTTCTAGTGATGTGAGCGTCCGCCTTTCATACCCGCCAGGGAGTGCCTGCCCCCAAACCTCCCTCCATTCCCCTCCTTGGTGCCCTTCCCATAATGAAGACGGAGGTTTGGCACTTGAACGTCCGCAGAGAAATAGCACAGGTGTTCTTTTTTAAATATTTATTTTTTAAAAAATATATTTTTATTGATCTCAGAGAGAAAGGGAGAGGGAGAGAGAGAGAAACATCAATGATGAGAGAGAATCGTTGATCGGCTGCGTCCTGCATGCCCCCTACTGGGGATGGAGCCCACAACCTGGGCATGTGCCCTGACCAGCAATGGAACTGTGACCTCCTGGTTCATAGGTTGCCGCTCAACCACTGAGCCATGGCGGCTGGGCTCCTTGCAGTATTTTATATACATACTAGAGGCCCAGTGCACGAAATTTGTGCACGGGGGAGGGGAGTCCCCTCAGCCCAGCCTGCACCCTCTCCAATCCGGGACCCCTCAGAGGATGTCCAACTGCTGGTTTCGGCCCGATCACAGGGATCAGGCTGAAACCGGCAGTTGGACATCCCTCTCACAATCCGGGACCGCTGGCTCCTAACTGCTCACTTGCCTGCCTGCCTGATCGCCCCTAACTGCCCTCCTGCCAGCCTGATCACCCCTAACCACCTCTGCATGTGAGCCTGATCGCCCCTAACTTCCTCCCTGCTGGCCTGGTCATCCCCACCTGCATGCCCCCCCCCCCCCCCCCTCCCTCCGCTGGCCTGCTGTTCAGTTGTTACTGTGAGGGCGTCATGACCAATTTGCATATTACCCTTTTATTAGTATAGAACAGTGGCACACCGCAGCTCGCAAGCCACATGCGGCTCTTTGGCCCCTTGAGTGTGGCTCTTCCACAAAATACCACAGCCTGGGCGAGTCTATTTTGAAGAAGTGGCGTTAGAAGAAGTTTAAGTTTAAAAAATTTGGCTCTCAAAAGAAATTTCAATTGTTGTACTGTTGATATTTGGCTCTGTGGACTAATGAGTTTGCTGACCACTGGTATAGAAGTTATCTATCGCTTAAACATTCACATATTGCCTTCTACTTTCAGTTCCAAAACGGGAACATTATTTGTCACAGAACAAACTTAAACTCCTCTCCTCCTAAAGACTTATTCTAACTTAAGTAAAACTGCATTATCTATTTGAAAACAAATGCTGCACATTTATAGCTAAAGGATTCTCGGGGGAAGATTTCCATCCGCGCAGAGCAACTTGCCAAATCTTTTGTGACTCCCCGTTGGTCAAAGCCACGAAGAACATGAGAGTCAGCAAGACCGGCCGATCTCCGCTAAAGAGAAGCCGAATGCCTCTGTGACTTGCTATAAACTGCGAACTCCCACGAGAGAAGGTTCTGGTAACAAGCAACATGTAACCGGGAGTCAAAAACCATGTTGCTTGCGTCTGGCAGATCCATCAGCCTGTTTTTCCGAAATGCTTTTATCCCTGGAACGTTGTTGTGCGCACCAAAAAAGGAAGGGTTTTGAGCCCCGATGGAACACGCAGACGCAGCCTACCTTGTGCTTGAACGGACAGAGGCGTGCAAACCACGGAACAGCGGGCTGCCTATAACTAGCTCGACTTGTTCCTAAAACTTGGGCTTCACGTGCGGTTAAGTTTAGGGGGTGTTTTTTTCCCCCCTGAAAATTTATTTTCCCTTCAGCCGAGTCTCTCTTGCTTTACTGAAATGAAATTGAGGATCTCTCCTTCGATCTGCCCTGTTGCCACCTCAGTTGCTCAGAAATCTCTCCCATGGGTCTGAGGTGGAGGTGGGAGGAGCAGATCAGCCACCTGCCGACCTAGGACATGGGCGGAACCAGAGCCTGCTCACAGTGGGGCAGGGGTGGGTTACTTCCAGCCTGCAGGCCATATAAGGCCCCGAGAAATGACTTGGTCAGGCCCTGCCAAGGCCTTCGGGGTGACTTCATTAAATGTTGGACTATATAGAGCAGGCTAATTTTTTTAAAATATATTTTTTAATTGATTTCAGAGAGGAAGGAAGACGGAGAGATAGAAACATCAACGATGAGAGAGAATCATGGATCGGCTGCCTCCTGCACGCCCCCTACTGGGGATCGAGCCTCTGCAACCCGGGCAGGTGCCCTGACCGGGATTCGAACCGTGACCTCCTGGTTCACAGGTCGACGCCCAGCCATTGAGCCACACCGGCTAGGCTAGCAGGCTCATTTTTCAGGGGATCGTTTTGTATGGCCCACAAATGACGTTATAAGCATTCAAAAGGCTCTTGGCAGAACAAAGGTTCCCAGCCCTGTTCCAGATGTCCCCTGCGCTGTGGCAGTGCCTCCCACACGGTGGTTCTCAGTCAGTATTTGCTGGCTGAATGGCTACCTCGCCCCCTCCCCCCAGGCAGCAGGGCCTGGCTGCTTGGTGCCTCTGTGGCCATGACCATGGGTGGGAAGGTCAGGAGGGGCCAGCTCGGCTTTTCTGCCCCTGGTCCTGCTAGTCCCAAGAGCGGGGTAGGGGTCATACCTCCTGCCTAGTGCAAGTGCTGATTTTTTAAAAATATTTTCATTGATTTCAGAGAGGAAGGGAGAAAGAGAGTGAGATAGAAACATCAATGCTGAGAGAGAATCATTGGTTGCAAGCACTGATTTTGGACTTCAGGATTGATCAGTTCTTTATTTGGGATCTTAACTAGACAAAAAAAGAAAAAAGAAAAAGAAAAGAAAAAAGAAAAACACCCCAAAAAACAACAACACACACACAAAAAATCCAATCACAAAACTCTTATTTTTCACCTTTTTTTTGTGTAAGGAATTTACATGCAAAAGATGCCTTTTATGAAAACGACTTGGCCTTGGGCAAAGTTATTTAAAGCATTCATCCTTGGAGAGCAACACTTATTTTTTTTTTTTTTTCCTTTTTGAAAAAAAGAAAAAGAAAAGAGAGGGCCATTCTCTTTCAAGGATGCTGGGTTTCTGCAGCTGCCGGAAAGTTCCCCCGGCTGGGAGCGCTTCCCAACACGCGGAGCCACCGTTTCCAGGCACAAAAAAAAAAGGGTGTTTTTCTACAAACCGACCCTTTGCTTTGGCTAAAGAAGAAAAAATGATCAGAAAAGAATTTGGGAGGGCCTGAGCGTGTTATGTAAGTCTGTGTGTGTGCGCAAACTCTCACCCATCACCTGGAGCCCGGCCGGTGTGGCTCAGCTTCGACTAATCCAGGCCGTGTAGCTGATGACCTAGCCAAGTCCGTCTCTGCTGTTGAGCGAAGGCAGGCGACCTGGACGTGACACAGGAACACACTGTTTCCGGGCAGGGGACAGCTGTCAAATGATCTCAGGCCTGGCCTGCATGGCTCAGTGGTTGAGCATCCACCTAGGAACCAGGAGGTTACCAGTTCGATTCCTGGTCAGGGCACGTGACTGGGTTGTGAGCTCGATCCCCAGAAGGGGGCGTGCAGGAGGCAGCCCATCGATGATTCTCTCTCATCACTGCTGTTTCTCTCTCTCTTCCTCTCTGAAATCAATAAAAATCAATAAAAACATATTTAGTGAAAAGAAAGCCTGGCTAGATCCGCATCACTGATCTCGCTTCGGCCCCATCCCACCCCTGTGCGCGGGCTCCGGCTCCCCGGGGACTGTGCGGACCCCTCCACTGGCCGGTGGAGACTGTCCCTTCTCGCAGGGAGGCTCCGTGGAGGCCTGCTCTGTGCACGGGGTTGGGAATCGCGCCGCTGCCGAGGACTGCACTCACGCCTTCCTTGTTTTCTAGAAAAGAAGAAGCCAAGTAAGGGCGGGCCGTCGCCGGACTGGCGGGAGCGGAGGAGCGCCATCCGACTCACCAATGAGCACACGGTGGAGACCCTGGTGGTGGCCGACGCGGACATGGTGCAGTACCACGGGGCCGAGGCCGCACAGAGGTTCATCCTCACCGTCATGAACATGGTGAGTCCTGGCGGTCCCGACCCAGGCAGGCAGCATCCTCATCTCCTCCTCCGTTCAGGGGGAGGCAGGCCCACACACCTGTGGTCCCCGGGGGGCTGGCGGGTGTGCCCACGGTGGATGGCGCTGTTTGACTGCCTGGGTCTGCATGGTGAGTGGGCCCAGCCCACCACTCCTTTTGGGAGCCATCCAAGACCCCTGCTGTGTGGGGGACCCCTCTCCTGGGATTAAGAGCCCAGTGAGTCCCATCCCTGCTCTCCCTGCTCAGAGGAGTCCAGTCTAGTAGGAGGAATCAAGATCCAAATTTAATGCAAAACAGATCCTGCCCAGCCGGTGTGGCTCAGGGGTTGAGCATCGACCTAGGAACCAGGAGGTCACGGTTCAATTCCTGGTCAGGGCACATGCCCAGGTGTGGGTTCGATCTCCAGTAGGAGGCGTGCAGGAGGCAGCCGATCCATGATTCTCTCTCATCACTGATGTTTCTATTTCTCTCCCCCTCTTCCTTCCTCTCTGAAATCAATAAAAATATATTAAACAACAGCAAAAACTATAAAAACAACAACAACAAAAAACAACAACAATAAAACAGGTCCTGCGGTGCGCAGCGAGGCCTGGCGGGAAGTGGGGACCTCCGATGCGTGGAGTCTTGCTGTATCTGTTTCCTTCTGTGACCGGCTTCTTTCACTGAGCACAGTGTCCTCCAGGTTCCTCCGTGTGGTGCCGTGTGCCGGACTCCCCTTCCTCTCTCAGACCCCATGGTACTCCCTTGTGCACATGGACCTCGTTTTGTTCGCTCACTCGCCCGTGCATGGCCCCGGGTCGCTCCCACCTGCGGGCCGTTGTGAAGGAGGCTGTGGTGAACGTGGGTGTGCAGATGACCCGTCGGAGCCCCTGCCTGGGTTTCCTTTTAGGGATCTACCCAGAGGTGGGATTGCTTTTGCTAACTCCTCGTGCTGCGTGGCCCTGGTTCCTGAGCAGGATTTCTGTCTTTCCCGGTGGCTGGGTAATGACAGGTTGCGGCCTCTAGTCCACCCAGAGGAAGCCCAGACGGTGGGCTGGGGGCCTGGCCCCGCTCCCGACTCCTCCATCTGCGGATAATTTCATCTCATTTATTTTTTTTTTAAATTGTCCGGGGCACGAGTGCAAGGAATAAACCTTCATTACAACAACTGAAGTAGTCATAAGACAAAGCTCCTATTTTTATATTTCTTTTATAATTTCTCTTTTTTTAAATATATGTTTTTGTTGATTTCAGAGAGGAAGGGACAGGGAGAGAAATAGAAACATCAATGATGAGAGAGAATCATGGATCAGCTGCCTCCTGCACGCCCCCTACTGGGGATCAAGCCTGCAAACCAGGCATGTGCCCCGACCAGGAATCAAACCTCGACCTCCTGGTTCCTAGGTCAATGCTCAGCCACTGAGCCACGCTGCCGGGCCTGCTTTGTGTTTTAAAAGATCCCTATGCCTAGCTCTTATCCAGGGACGTGGAGGCCTGCTCCGAGCTCTGTGGCCCCCACAAACCACTCACCTGCCCAGGTCCATGCAGAGGGAGAAGCCTCTTGCCAGCTATCTCTGGGGTCCCCCAGCGGGCAGCGCAGAGAGAGGGGGTGCTGTGTCCCCAGCTTTCGGCTTCCCACGGTTTTCCAAATGTTGCATAGTGTCTTTTTCCATACGTAACTTGATTTTCCTTCGGTTGGGGGCGGGGCGTGGTGACACAGGAGCTGGGATATTTTAAAGAGCAAATCGCAGCCGGGCCCGGAGAGCTGACACCAGCAGACCTGGGTCTGGGCAGCCCCGCTGGAAAACGGGCCCCTGGACAGAGCTTCAGTTGTTCTCAGCTTCCTTAACAACCACCGGCAGAGCGAGACGCTGACGCGTTCCAGGCAGGTTCCGCGCGGGGGGAAAATGACATCAATTTTACTCAATGACCAGGCAGAACGGATAAGCGGCCTCTCTCTGGCGACCAGAGAGGACAGCGCGGTGTGTGAGCACACCCTGGTCCTCAGACCCGGCGGCCTCGGGGGGTGAGGGGATGGGGCTTGTTAAATGCAGCCGTCGGGGCCCACCCCAGGGTCTCCAAGCTGTAGGGCCTGGCTCGGGCTGCAGCGTGTGCCCTTCCAAGTCCCCAGGTGATGTTGGGGCTGCTGCTCCGGGGACCCCACAAGGTGCTGTGGGAGGGAAACACCCCTCCTGTGTGGGGTCCGAATGGCGCCCTAATTGCAGAGTCACTCACAGTCCCCAGGTGCCCCTGGGGAGGCCCTGACTCACACGGGTAGGGAGTGCTGTTGTGAAAACCCTCTTGGGCCCGGCTGGCGTGGCTCAGTGCTTGAGCGTCGACCTAGGAACCAGGAGGTCACGGTTCGATTCCCGGTCAGGGCACATGCCCTGGTTGCAGGCTCGATCCCCAGTAGGGGGCCTGCAGGAGGCAGCCGATCCATGAATCTCTCTCATCACTGGTGTTTCTATCTCTCTCTCTCTGCCTCTCCCTTTCTCTGACATCAATAAAAAGTGTATGTTTAAAAATAAGGTCTGTAGGCAGGCATTTCCCCTCCGTGTGCCCCGTCCAGGGGAGCAGGTGTGGGAGCCGGGCCGCCGCTAAAGTGCTTGCGCCCTGGCGGGAGCTGTCCCACGTTGGGCTGCCTCCCACACGGCCCAGCAGAGTGCAGGGCCGACGCACAGGACCGTGCTGGCAGCCGGTCCGCCAGACGAAAATCGGACAACAGCCACCACACACACAGCAGCAGGCCGCGGAGACATGTAACCGAGCCTCCCGACTGTTTTTTCCCATGGAAATTCCTGCTCAGGACAAGTCTGGAGGCAGCGTCCATGCGATGTTTGGAGAGACACCTGGCCGGGCAGGGAACAGCGCGGCGCGTCGTCTGGAAATTCTGTCTCGGGCGTCCAGCGCTGGCTGCGCCCTGGCGAGTGGTCAGAGCCCCGGCTGCAGCTGTCACATTTCCTTGGCAGCCTGGGGGGCCCAGCTGGGCGGGCCCTCTGCCGCTGTCCTGGCTGGGTGACGTGGGGACACGGCCAGGGAGGGGCGGATGGGGACCCCTGGGGAGGAGCTGTGCACAGGCCAAGAGGGTTTTTGTGTTTTTTTAAAAATATGTTTTTATTGATTTCAGCGAAGAAGGGAGAGAGAGAGAGAGAGAGAGAGAGAGAGAGAGAGAGAGAGAGAGAGAGAGAGAGAGAGAGAGAGAGAGAGAGAAACGTCAATGATAAGAGAGAACCATGGATCGGCTGCCTCCTGCACGCCCCCTTCTGGGGATTGAGCCTGAAACACGGACATGTGCCCTTGACCGGGAATCGAACCCTGACCTCCTGGTTCATAGGTCGCAGGTCAATCACTGAGCAACACCAGCCAGACTAACCATTAATTTTTAAGTAATATATTTTTTAATTAATAGAACTTATATTTTATGATGTATAAATTCATGAATTTATGGTTTATATCTTTATATTTTATGTCTTAGATTTATAGAAAAGTTGAACGCATAGAGGTTTCCCATAACGTTTCACGGGTTACTAACATCTTACATTAGTACGTTGGTTATAACTAACGGATCAGTATTGGTCCATTATTCACTGGAGTCCACCACTGGCTCCGACTTCCTTCGTTTTTACCTAATATCTCTTCTCTGTTCCGGGATGCCATGATATATTTTTAAATGTTTGGATTTACCTCTTTCCTTCCTTTCCTCTCTCGGTAGGTTTACAATATGTTCCAGCACCAGACCCTGGGGATTAAGGTGAACATCCAGGTCACCAAGCTCGTGCTGCTGCGACAGCGCCCTGTGAGTCCCGTCAGCGCCGCGCGCAGGGACCGTCCCGGGTCTGGAAGCTCCGAAGGAGCCCGGGGAGGGGGGAGGGGTGTCGGACTTACCACGCTCCCAGGCTCTGCAGGTGGCATCAGTGTGCCCGGGGCCAGGGACCGGGCATGTCCGGGGGGAGGAGGGCCGGTGCTGTTACTGGAAGCTCAGGGTGCAGCCGTCCGTCCGACCGCTTAGAATCTCGAGGGAACCCTGAGCAGGGGCCTGAGCTCCTCCCTCCCCCGCCCGGCACTCTCAGCGGTGCAGAGCGTGGTGGTGGCGAGGTCTCTGGAACCACGGCCGCCCTTCTGTCGCTCTCCCTGAGTGTCAGCCCACATTTGGAGTCCCCGTAGCATCGCTCTCTGGTCTTCTGGTCGAGTGCTCCCCGGGGGACACTCCCCGGTCAGGCAGGAGGGTGACGGGGAAGGGCCGGTGCTTGGTGGGCGCATGCTGTTCAGGCCACCCAAAAGGACACTTGCCCTTTTTTTAAAAAATATATTTTTATTGATCTCAGAGATTACTGATTTTGAGAGAGAGAGGAAGGGAGAAGGAGAGAGAGAGATAGAAACATCAGTGAGTCCAGCTGGTGTGGCTCAGTGGTTGAGCATTGACCTATGAACCAAGAGGTCACCGGTTCGATTCCCGGTCAGGACACATGCCCAGGTTGCGGGCTCGATCCCCAGTGTGGGGTGTGCAGGAGGCAACTGATCGATGATTCTCTCTCATCATTAATGTTTCTCTCTTTCCCTCTTCCCTTCCTCTCTGAAATCAATAAAAATATATTAAAAACCAACAACAATAGACAAAAAGAGAATTAGGTAGCGGAAAAGGGTGTAAATATGTCCCAGTTAAATTCTAAATTTGAAAAACAAGTTGCAAAATAGTATCTCCTGTGGCATTATCCTATATTTAAAAAAAAAAAGAAAAAGAAAGAAACATCAATGAGAGAGGAACATCGCGGATCGGCTGCCTCCTGCACGCCCCTTACTGTGGATTGAGCCCCCAACTGGGGCATGTGCCCTGACCAGGAATCGAACCGGCAACCTCTTGGTTCCTGGGCTGATGCTCTACCGCTGAGCCACGCCAGTCGGACAAAGAACACTTTTCTTTAATAACATAGTCTTGCCCTGGCTGGTTGGGCTTGGTGGACAGAGCGTCGGCCTGCAGACTGAAGGGTCCCGGGTCCCATTCCGGTCAAGAGCACGTACCTCGTGTCTCTCTAAAAATCAGTGGAAAAATATCCTCGGGGGAGGATTAACCAAAAATAAATGATCAGCATGGTCTTCATTTGAACGTCCAAGTAGACCCACAGTGGCTTCTGTCTGCATCCCTGCGGCCACCCACCAGCGTTAGGTTTGTATTCGGGGAAGCGTGTCTGGCACGGCGCCCCCGCGGGCAGCTGTGTCCACCTCACACTGTAGCCTGAGCACCAACGCCCACTTCCCGGGGCCTTGGCTTCTCTCAATGCCCCCTCCTTCCGCCCTCCGCCCCCCCAATTTCTTTCAGGCCAAGCTGTCCATTGGGCACCACGGAGAGCGGTCCCTGGAGAGCTTCTGCCACTGGCAGAACGAGGAATACGGAGGCGCCCGGTACCTGGGCAACAACCAGGTGCCCGGAGGCAAGGACGACACGCCCCCCGTGGATGCGGCCGTGTTCGTGACCAGGTAACGTGGGAGGCGGCCTGCACCCCCACACGTGCTTGGAGAAAGCCGTTTGCCGGGGAAGAGGGAAGAGGGCCGTTTGCTAGGAATTCAGGCCTGGTCATCGGACCGTTGGCCACCTGTGCGAGCCTCAGTTTCCTCATCCGTGCAGTGGGGATAACAGCAGAAATGTGGAAGCAACTCCCGTGTCCATCGGTGGATGCGTGGGTGCACAAAAGGCATCTCTCTCACATCGATGTCTCTCTCTCTCTTTCTCTCCCCCTCCCTTCCACTCTCTCCAAAAATCAATGGAAAATATCCTTGGGTTGAAGAGTGACAAAACAAGAAAAAGAAAAAGAAAAAAATGGTACAGATGCTAAATTTTGTGTTCGGTGTGTTCTACCGCAATCAAACATGTTTAAGGATGTCCTTTTCCACCGGAGCACATTCCGGGGTGCTGATTGCACGCGGGTGGTTCTGAGTGGGGGTGCTGGGGAGCGGGGAGACTGGAGGTCAGAAAAGCAAGATTTCCTTTTCTTTTTTGTAATCCTTACCTGAGGGCATTTTTTCCATTGATTTTTAGAGGGAGGGGAAGGGCGGAAGTGGGGGAGGAGGGCAGAGACAGAGAGAAACATTGACGTGAGAGAGACACATTGATTGGTTGCCTCCCGCACACACCCTGACTGGGGCTGGGGATCAAACCTGCAACCCAGGTACGTGCCCTTGACCGGGAATCGAACCCGATATACGCTTCGGTGCGCAGGCTGACACTCTAACCACTGAGCCACACAGGCCAGGGCAAGATTTCTTCAGCTGCAGGCAGGGCCTATGCCAAGGCCTGCCGAGGACTCTGAGCCCAGCAGCCCGCCCAGGGCCGGCGCTCTCTGTCTCCCTTTGGTGCCGGCACCTCCTGAGATCCCTGAGCCATCCCAACGGCGCCCAGTTCTGCGGGGCTGCTGGGCCTGCGGGATTGGTGTCTGCCCGCCCCGTCAAGTCCTCCACGCCCTCCAGATGTTCAATTAAAGACCTCCCGGCAGCCGGGGAGGCGGTGTGAGAGTGGGGGGCGGCCGCCAACTTGGCCGCGAGGCATTGTTTAATAATTAGAGGCTGAGAGCTGCAGTTCCCCGGTCCGGATAATAACGGGCTGATGTTTTCCCACGGAAATTGGGTGTGAGGCCGCTGCTGCGCGGGGGAAGCTGCTCCTTCCTCCCAGCGGGATCCGGCCCAGGGCCGCGCAGGCCCCGTCCTCGTCCCGCACCGATGCCGGCCCAGGCGAGGTTTCTTCTCGTTGTGTCCCCCCTCCCTGCCCCTCCATGGGCTGAGCCCGAGCCCAAGAGTGTGTCCCCCCGGACGGCCACCAAGCCTGCAGGCGGCCAGCGCGGGGAGGGGAGCGCGCATGACATCATGGCAGCGGGAGCTGCCGCTGCGGCCACGGCTGGGGCGCCAGAGCACCCCTGAGTGGACCAGGTCGGGGGCCCCGGGGCCCGCACAGAGGACTGGGACCTGGCGTCCACACCTCGCTCGTTGTTAGCTGTGACTCTGTCACCCCCCAGGCCCCGAGCCCTTTGTCCCCAAGAGCAGCCAGAGGCCAGGATGAGTCTGTTGTACCTGCAGGATGGGGGTGGGGTCAGGTTTTGAGCAGCTTCACTCTCTCCCTTGTCCACCGCCACATACCTGGGGGGACCAGGGGGGCTTTAAAGAACTATGTTCAGGAATGACTTTGGCCCGTCCAGCGTGGCTCAGGGGTTGAGCGTCATCCTATGAACCAGGAGGTCACGGTTCGATTCCCGGTCAGGGGCACACGCCCGGGTTTCGGGCTCGATCCCCAGTGGGGGGCGTGCAGGAGGCAGCCGATCCGTGATTCTCTCCCATCATTGAGGTTTCTATCCCTCTCTCCCTCTCCCTTCCTCTCTGAAATAAAAAAATAGATACATTTAAGAAAAGAAACGACTTTTGAGTTGCCTTCTGGTTCCAGCATCTAAACCCCGAGGCTGCCCGAGCAGAGTGGCTTGGGGACGTCACCGTCGGTTGAGGGTATTGACCAGTAGTTGTTTCTGATCCGTGACGTGGCCCACGTTTCTCCCCAGATGCTCTCAGCTGTTGGAAGGAGGTCCTCCAGCCACCGAGTGTTCGGTGTGGAAGGTTTAGCTGGAAAAGGGGGGTCCAGTGTGGCTAGGGGGGGGGGGGGGCGGGTTGCACTCGGAAATGCAGATGAGCTGCCATGGGCAAGCCCTGCCGGTCATGACTCTTCGTCGTCTCCCGTGACAAGTGGAGCGATGACGTTGCGATGGGCGGGACGACTCTCAGCGGGGACAGTGTGTCCCCCCACCCCGCCCCGTGCTGCATGCACCTGACTGCTGTCCTGTGTTCTTTGCAGGACAGACTTCTGCGTGCACAAGGACGAGCCCTGCGACACCGTCGGTGAGTTCCGAGTTAAAACAATAATCGAAGGGCCCGCTGCATCCCTGTCGATACTTCCCGCCTTTCCCGCCGCCTCTTTTCTTGTAGAAATGGACCTGTTGACTTCGTTCTGCTTATTTTCCCAGAAAAGTGTTGCCCGTTCTTACGGCAGGAGGCATCCAGACAGAGGGTTCATAAGGAAGATTGGAAATGATAAGCCCGGGGAGGGACCACGGGGTGGCCCCGAGGTGACTGTATTTGGGGCGCACTTGTTTTTGAGCCTCTAGGCCACCGGAGCCGGGGAGGGGGAACCCCCCTGAGTTATCGCGATGGTCATGAGGCAGAGCTTTCGCTGGTTTGCTCGCGTGCCCACGGATGGTTTTCTCCACGCGTCCTGGCTGAGGGGGGCGCGGGGTGAGCCCTGGCCGCAGCAGGCTTTGCTTTCCGGTCACATAGCAACGCTACCACCAGCACATTTTCCTTCTTCCCCTCCCTCCCTCCCTCCTCTTCCTTCTCCTTCTCTCCCCCCCCCCCCCCCCCACTTCCTCCCTCCCCTCCCCAGGTGTACTGGCTTCTCATAGGCTTCCCATTGGCCCATTCTTTGGGCATCGGAATAGACTGCGAGGTTCCCAGGGGCCCCCTAGAGGGGTGAGGTCAGCGACTGCCCAAACCCCTCTTCCCGAGGTCACCATCCGGCGCCGCCGAGTGCGAACTTCTGCTCCCGATGTGCTCAGCGTCGTAGGAGCACAGGCTAGGACGGGCGGTGCACCCCCTGTGGAATTCACGTGTTCAAAGCCCGGCCTTGCCCTGGAGGCCGGTCGCGTCTCATCTCCATCCTTCTCTCTGGCTTTGCCACGTACAAGCCTGAGGTTTTGGTTAAACCTTCATCATCCTTGCCCTGGCCGGTTTGGCTCAGTGGGTAGAGCGTCGGCCTGCGGACTGAAAGGTCCCAAGTTCGATTCCGGCCAAGGGCACATATCTGGATTGCAGGCTCGGTCCCCGGCCCTGGTTGGGGCTCATGTGGGAGACAACCAATGGAAGTGTCTCTCACATCGATGTTTCTCTCTCTCTGACTCTCCCCCGCCTTTCCACTCTCTAAAAAAAAAATAAAAAATCTTCATAATCCTTAAAAGGATCACTTCAAAGGGGACTTCAAGGCCCTTTGAAATCTGGCTGGCGACGACAGCTGCCATTGATGTCACCTGTCAGTCTTTCTAGGTTGTACTTCGCCCGTCCTCTGAACAGATCTGCGAGCTAGGTGTCGGGCATGCTTCCCCTTTGGGGCCGTGTCCGTAACGGAGTGACTAGACGTATCAGTGTGACTTAGGCCTTGGTAGAGGGACCGCTGACCCCCGTCTCAGTCTGGCTGGGGCTGTCGGTGACCAGTTCATGCTGACCTGTCCACTGCCAGGGCTGCCCGGCGGGGGCTGTCCTCCCCGTGCCCATGACTCAGCTCGGACGGCCACCACGCTTCCGTCTCGGCTGCACCCTCCGGCTCCCTGAGCTTGTCCCCAGGGAGGCACCGGTGCCTCCTGTGCCTCCGAGGACTCTGCGCTACACAGACATGGGCTTTCCCGTGTGCCGTGTCCCTCAGCGCCTGGCCCAGGGCTGGGAAGACTTAGTCCCCACTGTTGGTGAATGACTGATGACTGGATGAGTGATTGAATGGACGAATGATTGAATGGATGAGTGACTCAATGAATAGGAATGAATGATTGATGGAATGGACGAATGATTCAATGACTAGAAATGAATGAATGATTGAATTGTTGAATGAATGAGTGAATCAGTGAATGAATATGAATAAATGAATGAGAGTGAATGAGTGAGTGAATGAATGAATGAATATGCAGAAACTCCAGTGTGTCCAACCAATGTGCATCTGATTACAGGCAGTCCTTGGGTTACGTCAGACTCGACGTATGTTGTTTCGTGGTTACGTCACCATCTCCCATTTATTTATAAAACAAAAAAAAAAAGTTCCGTCATTTCGACATACGTACATAGGTGCTTTATGTTTTTTATTATTTACCACAAGTGAAGATCAGGAATTGTTCTTTCTTTTAATTTTTTTTACTGTGTCACCACATTACTGCTGTGTCTGTGCTCCATGTGAGCGACGTAGGTGCTGATGTAGGTGGGTTCCGACTTACGGCGAAAATCGCGTTCCGTGGCGCCGTAGGAACGGATCTCCGACGTCACCCCAGGACCTGCTGTGAGTGGTTTCCTCTCATATGACTTGGCGCTGGCGTTTGTTTATTCCCCTCTGAGTACGTAACCCTCATCTCTGCCCTGAGCCGTGAGGATGTGCTGTCTGCCAGTTGACGGGAGAACCTCCCTGAGTTCCACGCCCCCCCGCCCATCCGCCCGAGAGGCTTCTCTCGTCCTCTCTCCTGCGGGGCTGTCGGACCGTCCTGTCCTCAGAAGGGCGCAGTCTGTCCCACCCGCGGCCTTTCCCGTTCCCCACGGTATCCCACGGTTCGACTCCATGAAAACGATGAGTGTCTTTGGTGTGGTTTTTCGTTTCTTTCTTTCTTTTCTTGAAACGCCAATTCCACTTAATACTTCCTCCTCCAAGTTCCCACGGCTTTTCTCTTGCTTGGTTTCAAACTCTTCCAATATTTTCTATTGTCTCCTGTCTCCTGGACCCCATGGTTACAAAATCAAACAGGACCCAGCAGCTGGGCCTGGGCCGTGCCTGGGGGGCGCCCCGGCCTCTCCTCTCCACCTTGGCCGAGCCACTGATTCAGTGGAAGGGTTCCCGGAGCCACAGGGCGAGGGGACGGGGGAGCCCCTGGGGCCGGCCTCACGGGCTGGTTGCGGCGTTGCTTCTGCCATGGAGCTCCAGCTGCCAAGATAAACATGCGTTTGGAGATCAAGTGGGAACCCCCAGAGGTTTCGCCTTGGAAAAATAAATCTGCAAGTGTTGGGCCAAGAGGCCCTCTGCGTCCACACCCAGGTCTGCTCAGCCTGCATGCGAGCGTCGGAGGGAGCGCAGGAGGCAAGGATGCTGGCGAGGGCGCCGGGGAGGCCCGGCTCGGAGCGGAAGAGGGGGCTCCGGGCGGAAGCCCCCGGCGCTGCTGCTCCCCAGTGTGTGCCCTTGAGCTTGTCCCCTTCACCTGCCGTCTGCGGCAGGCATGGTGGCGGGACCCCTGCGTGCCTGCGGTGAGGTCAGAATGAAGTGCGCACACAAGCACATGCACAGCGTGTGGCACAGCGCCCACCGCCGTGGGAAGTGGTGGCTGTGATTTTTATTAGCTATTTCTCGAAGCTGACCGGCTGTTGCAGGGTCTTAGTTTCAGAAGGTACCTGGTACTTCCAGTCAATCAGCCATTCTTGCCCACTCTGCCTTCAGAATACAGTTGACCTCTTTAAAAAAAAAAAAAAAAAAATATATATATGTATATATATTTTTTTATTGACCTCAGAGAGGAAGGGAGAGAGAGAGAGAAACATCAATGATGAGAAAGACTCATGGATCGGCTGCCTCCTGCACGCCCCACACTGGGGATCGAGCCTGCAACCCGGGCATGTGTCCTGACCGGGGATCGAACCGTGATCTTCGGGTTCATAGGTCGATGCTCAACCACTGAGCCAAGCTGGCCGGGCCAGTGGACCCTTTTTAAAATATATATATATTACTGATTTATCATCATTGATGTTTCTATCTCTCTCCCCCTCCCCCTTCCTCTCTCTCTGAAATCAATAAAAACTTATTTAAAAATAAAAAGGAAAGTGAGCAAGGAAGGCAGCCAGTGCGGACAAAGAGCTTTGTGTCCTGTGGCGCTCCGGAGCATGGGAGGCTAGGAGAAGGGTAAGGCAGATCAGAGGGGACCCCGGAACACAGTGCCCTTTCCCGCCTTGGCACTTGGGGTGAGGAGCGGGGAGCGGGGAGGAAGGACGTTTTTGCCTCTGCACAATGGCGAGCGTTGTCTCTCTCAGATCACACCCCTCGGAGTCCCCCCTGGAATGTGTGATGACGGAGGAATCTGTGGCCGAGTAACCACGTCTGCTTCATCCCGTTCTTTTTTTTTAAGTTTATTTTATCTTTTTAGAGAAGGGAGAGGCAGAGAGAGAGAGAGAGAAACACCAGTGACGAGAGAGAATCATGGATCGGCTGCCTCCTGCACTCCCCACACTGGGGATGGAGCCCGCCACCCGGGCCTGTGCCCTGACCGGGAATCAAACCCTGACCCCCTAGTTCATAGGTCAACGCTTAACCTCTGAGCCACACCGGCCCGGCCAGAATCGATTTTCCTTGTGCAGGGGTGTCTGCCGTCCGTCAGAGCAGTTGTCCCCTCTGACCTCTGCCCGGAGGTGAGCCCTCCGTCCCGGTCACTAATGATATGTCCACACATTCCTTTGGGTGGGCGAACACTGCCCCCCTGGAAGGGGCAGGACATGGGTGGTCTTGCTCTGGGATGGCCGCGGGCACGAGTGCTCGGACCCCAGCCCTCCCGCTCGGCGTGGGGAGGCTCAGAGGCCGCCCAGGTGCGCACATCGCCCCCACCCCGCGCTCCCCTGGCTCCGCGCCCACGCCCGTCGGGGCGCCAGGCTTTGCAGAAGATCCGGCAGAACAAAGCCCCCTTGTTGCTGTCACACCTCCCTGTTCCAACGTGCCAGGCCCCCCTCATCCCGGTGAGCCGTCTGCCAGCGAGGTATCCAGAGCGAGCCAAAGCCGGCCGGACGCCCAGACTCAAAGCGGAGAGCCATCTGCACACCAGGGCACCTCCTGGTGCGTACCTGGCCGCCTGCTTCCTCCCGGCTGCTGTGTTGGTGTTTAGGCCACAGTCGGCGTTGTTCCAGGTGGATGCGTCCACAGTGGCTGCGGGGCAAAGGGCAAAGGGCAAAGGGCAAACTGTTGGGCGATCGCCGTGGTGCCGTCAATGCCGCCCAAACCCTCTGGGGGCCAAGGCGCGATGCGGTTGACTAGGACGGTTTGGGGCACAAACCCACTTGGCTGACGAGGTCACGGCATAGGGTCTGGACTGGGCCCCTGTGTGGGGGCCAAGAGCTTCTCCAAGGCTCTCCGATGGCGCCAGCCCTGGCTGGGGTCCCCGAGCCACCGGCAAAGGTGCCAGCTGGGGTGAAGGTACCTCTCGGCCAGGCCAGCCCTGAGCTCGGGAGGAAGCAATGGGGCTTATTCCCGCTGCCGGGAGCTGAGCGCCTTAGACGTCGCGGAATTGTGGTCAGTTTCACCCCAGCTCTCTGACTTCCCACAGGCCTGCGCAGAGCAGGCTCCCACCCCGTTTGTGATTTCTTAAAATATATTTGTACTGCTGTCAGAGAGGAGGGGAGAGGGAGAGACGGATAGAAACATCCGTGATGAGAGGGCATCATGGATCGGCTGCCTCCTGCACGCCCCCCACACTGAGGGTTGAGTCTGCAACCTGGGCAAGTGCCCTGATTGGGAATCAAAACGTGACCTCCTGGTTCATAGGTCGATGCTCAACCACTGAGCCACACCGGCCGGGCTCCACATCTTTTAAAGCAAATTCCAGAAGGACTTGGATGTCCCGAGAGCAGCGTGGAGGCTTGAACACGTACAGGGTCTTCAGCATATAGTTCTGACTGAGCCAGTATATGACTGGTTTCAGAATGAGTGAAAAGTGATATATTACATTAAAGGGGGAGATGTAAGTGTGTTGGGATGTCTGTTATCTGAGGGCAAGATTTCTCTCATCTCAAAAGGACCATAAGGCCCGGCGGTGTGGCTCCGTGGTTGAGCATCGACCTATGAACTAGGAGGTCACGGCTCGATTCCTGGTCAGGGCACAGGCCCGGGTTGCGGGCTCCATCCCCAGTGGGGGGGCGTGCAGGAGGCAGCCAGTCATGATTCTCTCTCACCATTGAAGTTTCTCTCTCTCCCTCTCCCTTACTCTCCAAAAAAAAATAAAAACACATTTAAAAAAAGGGAAGAAACGTAGGAGAGGCCCTCAGTTACTTGCCCTTCTGTCTTCAGCTTCCCGGATGTCACGTTCATAAAAGCACCGGGAGACTCCGCAGCGACCACTGCCCTCCGTGTGAGACCCTCGCGTGCTTGGCAGAGTGTTTGCTTGACAAATACTTTCTGTTCAGCTCTCTCTCTCTCTCTGTCTCTCTCTCTCTCTCTCTCTCTCTCGATAGATAAGATCTGTCCGGGGCTCACTACCTGAGACGTGCTTTCCTGGCATGCCTCATTGAACCCTCCACCCCGGGAGGTGGCTGTCAGTCTCATCTTACCAATGTGGGGGGGGCGGGGCTTAGAGAGGTGGCACGGACGCCATCATCACCCAGGTGCTAGACAGCAGAGTGGGGGGCACACCCCCCCCCCCGAGACCAGAGCCTGCCCACCTCAGCCCCTGCTGGCCCAGGAGGTGCGCTGTGGCTTATGTCCCCAAGAATGGCGCCACGGCTGCGTGGCAAACTGGCTGCTGAGTCGGGTCCGATTAAATAAGCAACATTCTGGTTCTCTTGGAGCAGGGCATTCAGCATCCTTTTTAAAATATATATATTTTATTGATATCGGAGAGGGAGGGAGAGGGAGAGAGAAACATCCATGATGAGAGAGAATCAGGGATCGGCTGCCTCCTGCACACCCCACATTGGGGATGGAGCCCATAACCCTGGGCATGTGCCCTGACCGGGAATCGAACCTCAACCTCCTGGTTCATAGGTTGATGTTCAACCACTGAGCCACACGGCCAGGTGCAATGTCCTTATTTTCGCATCCTGTCAGCAGCAGGAGCCCCGCCCAGGCCCCCTCAGGCCACGGGAGGGAGGGCTTCTCGTGGCAGGTTGACTGGAGCTCAGGATGCTGAGTCAGCATCCACATGGCAGCCAGCTTCCTGAGTTGGGTGTGGGGACTTCTTTACTGAGGGGCTCTCGTGTCCTTGCCAGGGGAGTGTTTATGGACTTTTGCTCAGGACCTGGTGCCCAGAGCTGCCCTCGGGCCTGGCCTGACCTCCCCCCACCCTTGCCCCACTCCCACACGCGGCCCAAGAGCCAGGGCCACCCTCGAGGGGCCTAGATCAAAAGTCCCCTCGGTACTGCCCTCGACCCTCGGCCTGGGTCTTTGAAATCCCGCCTTTCATCCCCAAGAGGGTGGCTTCGCTGGGCCAAGAATTCGCAAGAAGTGTGGTTTCTTCATCATTCTGAGAACGCGGTTCTTTTTTCTCTGCTGACTTGGCACGCGTTTCTGCGCACGGCCTTGCATTTTATGCTTCCTGTGGAAATAGAGCTGCTAGCGTGAGAGGGAGTGAAGCCGTATGTCAAGGTCGTCCCAGGCAACTTTCTAGAGCATTCCATTGCACGGGTCCTTGGAATAGAGTCAAGGCAAATTGTAGACACAGCTCACGTGGTCCATAGGCGTCCTGACTGGGGATGAGCCCGCAACCCAGGTATGTGCCCCGACCGGGAATCGAACCGGCGACCTTTCGGTGCACGGGGTGACGCTCAACCAGCTGAGCCACACTGGCCAGGGCACGCTATTTCCTTTTAACTGTGGTTCACAAATTTATTATTTTTATATTTTTAACTTTTTTATTTTTGAGAGGAAAGGAGAGGGAGAAGGAGAGAGAAAAATCCATGATGAGAGAGAATCACGGATCGGCTGCCTCCTGCACACCCCCTACTGGGGATCGAACCCAGGCATGTGCCCTGACTGGGTATCGAACCATGACCTCCTGGTTCCTAGGTCGAGGCTCAACCACTGAGCCACGCCCTCCAGGCCGGTTCACAAATTTAAATCACACCTCCATCCACTTAGGGCACGGGGACTTGGGAATGAGCCTGAACTCAGGACTTGATCTCAACCACCGTGGTTGCCAGTGAATAGCCGTCAATTTCTTTCTTGTCGTTGGCACATGGCATCCCGGTGACAACCAGGACGGTGCCGGTGCCGTGAGCGGTTGGTGGGAGCCCAGGATGGTCCGAGGCGTGGGCAGCCGGGCCAGCAGCTGGGACTGTTTACCCGGGACTGTTTGCCGGATGAACCAGAGTTTACACTGTCCTGTGTTGACTTCTGGAATCTGCAATCCCCTGGCAAGTCTGTAAGAATTATGTGCTGACGCCACGCAGTTTTCTCCCGACAAAGAAAACAAGGAAACCTCCTTGCCCCCAGTTTCCGCACCAAAAAGGCGCTCCTCCCAAGAAGCGGAAGCGGGCGGCGGAGGCACAGTGTCTGCCCTGAGATGACACGGCGGGGGACGGGCCGGGCGGCTCCCGGGGACGCGGTCCCCGATCAGGAAAAACTCGCCGCAGCCCTTCTTGCCTGTCCTCAGCATCTCGATTTAAAAAATGTGTTTTGCCAGGGGTGTGGGAGAGAGGGAGTTGGGATAGAAGCACACAATTGTGTGTTGACCGTGAACTTCCTTCATATCAGAATCAAAATCTAGGGGACTTTAAAAATATATACACACTTTTTTTTTTAATTGATTTCAGAGAGGAAGGGAGAGCGGGGGAGAAAGAATCATGGATCAGCTGCCTCCTGCATGCCCCTAATTGGTGGTGGAGCCCACAACCTGGGCATGTGCCCTGACTGGGAATCGAACCGTGACCTCCTGGTTCAGAGGTCGATGCTCAGCCACGGAGCCACGCCGGCCGGGCCTGGAGGACTCTTGTGTGTGTGTGTGTGCACCTCCTCTGCCTCTGTCCCATGTCTCCTGGGATAAGTGAAATATAACCAATGACTTCAGTCTTCATAGCAAGTACATATTCGTTCTATTCTGTTTAAGCCACACACAGGAAGAAGGAGACAATTAAAAAGAGCTGTAATGACTTCACCATTTCTTGGAGGTAACTGCTGTTAATATCACTGCCTCTATCCCTTGAGTCTTTTTATCTTTAGGATTAAGAGCATTTGGACCTGGCCACGTGGAACCTCCCCTCCATCCCACCCACGTCTCTGTATAAACACATTAAGGTTTAGGGAAATCTTCTGAGTCTGAAAAGATTATTCACTGTCGTTGGTTTATCAGAACTTTGGTGAGGGAGGCCCGGGGTTTGCCTGGAGGAGCGCGAGTGTCGGAGAAAGAGAGCCCTGCTTCTGTCTGAGGCTGGTGGCCCAGCCTCCATTTCTCCGTCTGTGAAATGGGGCCATGACCCTTGCCAAGTCAGGAAGGGCCAAGCATTCGAGCAACACCTGCCCGTGGACAGGACCCTAATAAATGCTATTGCCTTCCGGCTTCCCTTGTGTTCCAAGAAGCTCTGCCAGCATGTGCAATTGATGCTTTTATTTTTTTGAATATATTTTTATTGATTTCAGAGAGGGAGGGAGAGGGGGAGAGAAACATCAATGATGCGAGAATCATTGATGGGCTGCCTCCTGCGCGCCTGAGCCCACGACTCGGGCATGTGCCCTGACCGGGAATCGAACCGTGACCTCCTGGCTCATAGGTTGACGCTCAACCACCACTGAGCCACGCCGGCCGGGCTGAGTTTTCCTCTTTTGTGGACGAGCTCCGATGTGGGGATTAGGTGGGTGTTTGCCGGTTGGTGCCTTTGCAGCCGGAGTGATGGGGTCTCTGCCAGCCGGCAGCTCACCCTCCCTCTGGACGGCTGTTTCCCCCGGGGAACGGGGAAGAGCGTGGCCTTTGCTTCCCGCTGAAGCTCATGGTTTCGTGCCCCTTTCACCCTGCAGCCCTTACTTTACAGCAGCCTGGGGTCCCCCCGACGTGGTTGTGGGATTCCGCGCGCTTGCGCACCGTCGCCCGTAAATGCACTCGGGTGTGTCCGGGCCCTTTCTTTCTCTTTCCCTCGCTCGGCTCCAGGACCAGGGTGCTCACAATCGCAGTGAATCGTAAAAAGCACTGGACCGCCCTCGCTGGTTTAGCTCAGTGGATAGAGAGTTGGCCTGCGGACTGAAGGGTCTCAGGTTCTATTCCCGTCAAGGGCACATGCCCGGGTTGCGGGCTCGATCCCCAGTGTGGGGTGTTCAGGGGGCAGCCGATCCATGATTCTCTCTCATCATGGATGTTTCTCTCTATATCTTCTCCCTTCCTCTCTGAAATCAATACAAATAAAAAAGTAAATAAAAAGCACTGGACCTTGCCCGGCCTGTGTGGCTTAGTGGATTGAACCTTGTCCTGTGAACCAGGAGGTCACGATTCAATTCATGGTCAGAGCACATGCCCCGGTTGCGGGCTCCATCCCCCAGTAGGGGGCGTGCAGGAGGCAGCCGGTCCGTGATTCTCTCTCATCATGGATGTTTCTCTCTCTCCCCCTCCCTCTCTATTTAAAAGTCAATTGAGCCCTGGCTGGTTTGGCTCAGTGGATGGAGCGTTGGCCTGCGGACCAGAGGGTCCCGGGTTCAATTCCGGTCAGGGGCGCATACCTGGGGTTGCGGGCTCGATCCCCAGTGGGGGGCATGCGGGAGGCAGCCAATCGGTGATTCTCATCATTGATATTTCTATCTCTCTCTCCCTTCCTCTTTGAAATCAATAAAAATATATATTTTTAAAAAGTCAATTGGAAAAAAATAGCCCTGGACCTTCACCCACCCTCGTGTGAGAACATTTTTTTTTTTTTAAACTAAACCGAGCCTTTGTTTCTAGCTTTCCAGAACTCCTCTGCGCCTTGGGCAAATTAAAAGGCAATTACTGGAAGGCTCTGTGCTGAGCGGCTCCCCAGCCTGTGCGTTACCTCAGCAGAGAGGGGAGTGGGGACTGGGACCGCCTGCTCCGGCCCGGGTGCGGCGGAGGCTGGGGTCGTGTCCATGTGGCGGTGAGTGTGCTGGGTCAGCAGACGCCCCGGGGACGGCAGGCTCGGCACAGCTGGCCTTGGCTGTCGCCCTTACCCCCTCGCCAGACGGCTTCTCCCGGGCGTGCTCATCGGATTGTTTGTAATTAATTTATTGGCCCCGGAGGCCTGGCCTGGGCCTGGGATGGTGCTGCTGGGTGTGGCTTTAAGCGCACGTGCGTGTGTGTGTGTGTGTGTGTGTGTGTGTGTGTGTGTGTATGTGTGTGTGTGTGTGTGTACCCATGTGTGCATGCAAGTGTGTGCATGCATGTGCATGCATGTGCGTGTGTGTGTGTGTGTGTGTGTGCACTGCACATGCATACCAGCAGGGCTGCGTGGGAGTGTGCGTCTGGCTCACTGCTGGCCACTTCACAACAAGCCACAAAGAATGTTTTGGGTGTTTTTTTTTTAAATAAAACCAGAGAGATGCCCTGGAAGGCCCTGAGGAGCCAGACGGCGTCCTTGCTGGAGGTCACGGTCACCTGCACGGCTGGGTTGGGATGTCCATGAGCAAGCCAGCGTCGCGCGGCCCAAAGCCATTCTCTGTCCCTTTCATCCGCACGCTCTCCCCCGGGCCCCGCGTGCTGCTGGTTTCTAGTGGAAGTGGACACACGGAGTGGTGCCCGGCTCGGTGGACCCCGGGTCCCAGCGCGTCTCCCTGCCGCGGGGAGGCTAGCAAGCGGGCCGGGGGCTGCTGGAGGGACCAGGCAGGAGGGAGTGGCTCAGATCCACCCCAGGGTGAAACGATATCCACAAGGAGGATGTTACCCGGCCGGTGTGGCTCAGGGGTTGAACATCGACCTAGGAACCAGGAGGTCACGGTTCGATTCCGGGTCAGGGCACATGCCCGGGGTGCGGGCTCCATCCCCAGGGTGGGACGTGCAGGAAGCAGCCGATCCATGATTCTCTCTCATTGTGGATGTTTCTCTCTCTCCCTCCTCCTCCCTTCCTCTCTCTCTCTGAAATCAATAAAAATATACTTAAAATTTTTTTAGAAAAACACTTGATAGGCATCTGTTTTGTTACTGTTATTACTAGGCTGAGGCAAGAGCGTCGCGTGCCCACCGATCCCGCTGTGAGCTCCGGAAGGCAGGCCCAGCCCGTGCCCCGCGTCACCCCGTCTGCCCTCTCTTCGCCGTGCGTGACGTGCGGGTCTGGGCCTTCCTGGCGGGGCGGACCCGGACTCTGAAGGCTGTGTCTGTGTCTCCGCTGCAGGCATCGCTTACTTAGGAGGCGTGTGCAGCGCCAAGAGGAAGTGTGTGCTCGCCGAGGACAACGGCCTCAACCTCGCCTTCACCATCGCCCACGAGCTGGGCCACAAGTAAGTGTGGGACCCTCGGCCTGTCTAATGCCTCTCCGCGGACGTGTCTCTGCACTCCAGTTCCCGCGGGCGGGGTCCGTGCTGCCCCGTGCCTCTGCTTCTTCCACGGCGTGGACCCCAAGCTCCCCCAACCGCAGGCTCGGAGGGTTGGAATCTTTCTTTTTTAAAAATATATTTTTTATTGATTTCAGAGAGGAAGGGAGAGGGAGAGAGAGAGAGAGAGAAACATCAGTGATGAGAGAGAATCATGGATCGGCTGCCTCCTGCACGCCCCACACTGGGGATCGAGCCCACAACCTGGGCACGTGCCCTGACCTGAAATGGAACCGTGACCTCCTGGTTCATAGCTCGACACTCAACCACTGAGCCACGCGGCCGGGCTGTGGGTCCTTGTTGGAATTAGGGCTGTTGTATCACCGACGGTCGGGGTCGGTCTTTCTTGCAGACCTAAAAGGGTCTGCGGGCAGGCAGGGCGCCGGGGTCTGCTTTGCCATCAGGCCGTCCAGGCTCGGTTTCCAGATGCGCTCCTGCCTGGCCCCCCGGGTCCTGCCGTCCTTTGCTACTCAGCTCCCGGGGCCGTCAGCGCCGGACTGAGGGGCAGTCGGGCACGCGAGCAGGGTGCTCCGGTCTCACGCCAAGGTGCGTGGCCCCGGACCAAAGTGTGCGTGTGAGCGTCCTCCCAGCCCCGTCTGTCTGATCCAGCTTCCAGAACCGGACAAAACGCTGGGGCTCCTGTCCTCTTGTGATGATACTTTCTCCACGTGCTGCTGAGCGTGGCCGGGTCTGGCCATGCTTTCATGGGCAAGCCCGCTCCCGTGCTCCCTGCCATCTGCCTCGGCCACGTCCCTCCTCCTCCTCCGGTGTCTGCCCTGAGCGGCAGGACTGGCTTCCCAGGGCCCCCTCCTTTCCCCGCCCCCGCCTCCCTCTCCCACACCAGCCAAAGCAGGCTCTCCTTCTGCCCCTCTCTGGGGTGGTTGTGAACGGGAGGGACGGGGCAGCTTCCGGAGCCGCAGGAGCTTCTGGCTGGTGGCCCCATTCAAGTGGCCTTTGTGCCCTAAGCGGGGATTTCCCGCTGCCCAGCAGTGCCAGGAATCGCATGGAAATCACCAAGATTTCCTTTGGCGTCTGACCCTGGATGCAGAGTCCAAGGCGAGGCAAGGACACTGCTTGAAGCCCGGCCCCATGGCTCCGTGCTTGAGCGTCGACCTATGAACCAGGAGGTCACAGTTGTTCGATTCCCAGTCAGGGCACATGCCCGGGTCGCAGGCGCCATCCCCAGTGTGGGGCGTGCAGGAGGCAGCCGATCCATGAATCTCTCTCTCTCTCATCATTTCTATCTCTCTCTCTCCCTCTTTTTCTCTCTCTCGCCAATCAATGAAAACATATTTAAAATAATTGAAGTATTTTCCATGGGGGCGGTTACTAGAACAGCTTCCGCACCCTGATTTTGAAATCTCTCCCGCCCTCCCTGGTCGTCCTCACCTGTGCTTGGAGACACCCACACTGGGGGGCTCCGTGTCTCTGGGGGAACCACACACTGAGAGGCTCTGTGCCCGGAACCCCTTTGCCTTCTACATCCCGGATGGGATTCTGGAGGGAGGACCTCCTTCCCTGTCTTAATAACCCGCTCTCTGCTACAAAGTGGCCGCTCCTTCCCTGTCTTAATAACCTCCTCTCCGCTACAAAGTTGCCGCTCGAATAACCCCTCATCGGCTACAAAGTTGCCGCTAGTGAAAATACCAATTACCGCTTGGGCGCCGCTCCTGGCGTTGCCGGAGACGGCATCCCACCCTCTTCCCAGGACGGCTGCTCCGAGCCGGAATCCGGAGGGGCTTTGGGGACGAGCTGAGAGCTGCGTACTCCATCATTAAGGCGGCCAGGAGAAGCTATTTTTATCCTGCACCTTGAATGCCAGTTGAAGCAGGCGTGATTAACTGTAAGGAGCCTATAATTTGCACTAGGGGAAGTGAAGATTTTTTTTTTTTAAAGATAAAAAGGATTGCTTCAGAAGAGCCTCTAAATAAATAAATAAACGGAAAAGAAAGAGCAGTAACAAAGCCGCCAGGGTTTCAATGGTGTGGAAATTTCAGAAACAAATCTTTGGCGTCTAGAGAGACAGCACTTCACGGAAAGCCCCTCAGAGTAGCGTTTCATAATTGAGCAGGAGGAGGTTTCCGAGTCTGAAATCCCTCCGTTCCTGAGACTCTCCACCCTCAGGGTCTAGTCCGTAGGTGAAACGTGTGGGCCTTGAACTTGGGGCAGGGCCAGACTCCACCAACCGCAGTGCGCTCCCTGGACGCGCCGAAGCTGTGCGCCTGGATTTCCCGGGGAGCTGTAAAGGGTCCAGATGTTTCTCCCATGCACTTCATTTGCCGGGGTGGCATCTAAATATTTTGATTATTTCTTTCTTTTACGTTGAAAGGAAGCGAGCTACAGAATAATATTTTTTGCTTAATATATTTTTATTGATTTCAGGAATGAAGAGGGAGAGAGAGAGAAACATCAAGGATGAGAGAGAATCATCCATCGGCTGCCTCCTGCACAGGGATGGAGCCCGCAACCTGGGCACGTGCCCTGACCGGGAATCGAACCGTGACCTCCTGGTTCAGATGTTGATGCTCAACCACTGAGCCACACCGGCTGGGCAAGACTTTTATTCCCCGAGTGCAGGAAGCCCTGGGCTAGAATGAGAAGCTCTCCGTCGAGTATTGGGTCATATCTAGCTTTGCCATTAGCATAGTCCCTGTGTCCCTATGGAGAGTGTATTGGTCTTTGCCTCTACGGTGAATTCAGGCCCGACTGTGGTGGCTCAGTGGTTGAGCCTCATGCTGTGCACCAAGAGGTTGCTGGTTCGATTCCCAGTCAGGGCACATGGCCAGGCTGTGCACTCCATCCCCACTAGGGGGCGTGCAGGAGGGCAGCCGATCCATGGTTCTCATCATGCATGTTTCTCTCTCTTCCTCGCTGAAAATCAATAAAAACTTTTTTTTTTTTTAAATCCCAAACCTGAGAGAGGGAAGGCAGGCTGAGAGCCTCCTAAAACTGCCGCTTCCGGGTTTGGGGAGAGGCAGTGTGCTCCTTGTCTCCAGATCCAATCAGACCCCGGCCCTGAGTTACTGTGTGGGATGCGTCCGGGCCCCATGTGACAGGAGGCCAGTCTGTGTCCCGAATCCCACAGCCCCTTGACGTTAAAATTACAGTGTGCGCTTCACACGCCTCGTTTTTGTGAACTATGGCGCTGCCAGAGGAATGGACGCCCCGGGACGCAAACCCACAATAACACGAGCCTCTCAGTCAAGTAGTCCTTCATTTAAAGGCAAATGTCACGCCTCCCAGCCCCAGGGCTAGTCCATCAAATTGGAGCTTCACCAGGCGCTTACTTAGCGGTTGACCATTTTGAGCCGCCAAGTAGCAAGCATGACTGACACAAGTAGGTTTGGAAGGAACATCAGTGGGCCCTGGCCGGTGTGGCTCAGTGGTTGAGCATCGACCTATGAACCAGGAGGTCACGGTCAAGGGCACATGCCCGAGTTGCAGGCTTGATCTCCAGTAGGGGGCGTGCAGGAGGATCTCCCTCATCGTTGATGTTTCTCTCTCTCTCCCTCTCCCTTCCTCTCTGAAATCAATTAAAAAAAAGGAGGGTGGGGATGGGATGCTGGACCCTGGAAGCAGAGGTGAGAAGCCCGTAGGGTAAGTGTCCCTGTCCCCTCTTCCTCCTTCGGCAGCTTGGGCATGAACCACGACGACGACCACTCGTCCTGCGCCGGCAGGTCCCACATCATGTCGGGGGAGTGGGTGAAAGGCCGGAACCCCAGCGACCTCTCCTGGTCCTCCTGCAGTCGCGATGACCTTGAGAACTTCCTCAAGTAAGTCCTGGAGTCCCTCCGTGCCTTCCATGCGATGGGAAGTGCTTCCAGGAGACGCACCACGGGGCCTCCGCACGTGTGGGAAGGGGCAATGGATCTCAGAATGCTCAGCTGCCCTAAAGCATGGTCAGGGCCGGGACTCCCGTATCGGCCAAGCTTTCTCCCTCGTGTGCACCGGGTGTGACGTGTGCACCGGGTGTGCCGTGTGCGCCTGGTGTGATGTGCGCATCCTGCGAGGCGCAGGCATCTGATGTGACGTTGGGCACCCAGCTCATATTCAAAAATGCTTGTTGGTTGATTGAAATATCAGCACCGTGACCGCGCCTTGGAGCTGCTTCCTTTCTCTGCCGTGTGTGACCGTGAGTGGACAGAACCAATGCGCTCCACACCCAGGCTCCTGTGATAGCGACGCGCCTGCACCAGGGACAAGGGCTCGCTCAGTATTTCTTACTGATTGGAGAGAGGAAGGGAGAGGGAGAGAGAGAGACATCCATGATGAGAGAGAATCATGGATCGGCTGCCTCCTGCACGCCCACACTGGGGATGGAGCCCGCAACCTGGGCGTGTGCCCTGACTGTGACCTCCTGGTTCCTAGGTCGACGCTCAACCACCGCCACACCGGCGGGCGTCCCATAAGTAATGTGGAGGCGCAGCCTTCTCGGTGACTCAAAATCAAAACAAAGACCCGGGCATCTGCATGTCGACTTACCTCTTGTCTGTTTCAGGTCGAAAGTCAGCACCTGCTTGCTGTTCACGGACCCCCGGAGCCAGCACGCCGTGCGCCTCCCTCACAAGCTGCCTGGCATGCACTACAGCGCCAATGAGCAGTGCCAGATCCTGTTTGGCACCAACGCCACCTTCTGCAGAAACATGGAGGTAAGCGGCCCGGGTGGGGGGTGGGGCGGCCCAGGCAGGAGCGCATGGAGGACACAGGTATTCACACTCCACGCACCTGAGCACGCACACACGTGTATATGCATCCACACACATGTATATGCACATACACAATCAGGCATGCATATACGTCTACTGTCATGGGCATTGGCACAGTGCATGCCTAGAGAGCCGAGTGCACACATGGGTGCACGTATACACACGCTCGTACACTCAGAGTCAGATTTTGTTATGTAACGTGTTCACTAAGAAACCCACGTTGCTATAGTATGCCACTGTAGTTATTTTGTATTTGGAGTTATATTTGCATTGAATTGTTTCCTTGGTAACCTTCTGTCCTTCATCATTATGCATGGACAGGTAGTACTCTGAGGAGGGGCTCAGAGTCCCCACCCGGTGCCTCCTCGTGGGAGGCCAGGTGCTGGGCGCCCGGGAGTAGCGGTGCAGCATTTGTCCCCCAAGGCATGTGCCGGCCTGCGGGAGTTATATTTTTATTGATTTCAGAGAGGCAGGGAGAGGGAGAGGGAGGTAGAAACAGCAATGATGAGAGAGTATCACTGATGGGCTGCCTCCTGCACGCCCCACACTGAAGATCGACCTCACAACTCAGGCCTGTGCCCTGAGCGGGAATCGGCCCTGACCTCCTGGTTCATAGGTCGACGCTCAACCACTGAGCCACACCGGCCGGGCTGTTCTTTAGGTGAAATTTGAACCCAGAACCTCCTTCCACTGGACTCCATGTGCATTCTTTTGGCATTCACCATTTGGAGCCTAAAAAAGCCATTTCCTCGCCCTAAGGTTTGGGGTGAAGAACTCTGGGGAAACGCTGCTTCCGGTGGCGTGGGAGCACCTGGCTTCCATTGTGCGCCAGGCCCTGCTTCCTGGAACACCTGCATGGCAGAGAACCAAGGCAGTTAGGGCCCTGGAGACACCCCCCCCGCCAACCCCCCGCCACCACCACCAGCATCGCGTCTCCCTTGTGTGCAGAGGCTGGTGCTGTGCGCTCAGAGCTGCCCATGGAAATAAGTGCAAAAAAACACACCAAACAAACTCATTGGCATCGCCTCATTGGCACTTGTTCCAAGTCCTTGGCAAATAGAGCCGTCTCCTCTTTTAGCCAATGGTAATGTGATGTTTTTAATTCAGGAAAGCGTTTCAAGAGAGTCCAAACCTGCACGTTATAAACAGCGGGTAGTAAATATTTATTAGAAAGGGGAGACGAACTTGACCGATGAGCCAGTCCGGTCTTTTTTTTTTTTTTTTTCTTATGCCGACAAGTCACTCCTGTCCTTGTCAGCAGTCCCTGCAGAGCAGGGTCTCCCTCAAGGTGAGACTGCGGGTGGTGACAGCTGGAAGGAACAGCGTGGCATTGCCCCCTCCTGGCCCCCATTGTTTTTAAGTGATTTTTTTACAAATATATTTGTATTGATGTCAGAGAGGAAGGAAGAGGGGAGAGAGAGAGAGAAACATCAATGAGGAGAGAGAATCATGGATCGGCTGCCTCCTGCACGCCACCTACTGGGGATCAAGCCCGCAACCTGGGAATCGAACCTTGACCTCCTGGTGCATAGGTCGATGCTCAACCACTGAGCCACACCAGCCGGGCCCCATGCATAATAATTACAATGTTACTGACTATATTCCCTCTGCTGTACTTTACATCCCAGGGACTATCTGCAATTACTGCTCTGTACTTCTTAACCTCGGCATGCCCGTGGGTATCGTTTTGTGTGTTTTTTAAAATATATTTTTATTGATTTCAGAGAGGAAGGGAGTGGGGGTGGAGAGAGAGAATCATCAATGATGAGATCTCCTACTGGGGATCAAGCCCACAACCTGGGCATATGCCCTGACCGGGAATCCAACCGTGACCTTTTGGTTCATGGGTCAGTGCTCAACCACTGAGCCACACCGGCCCGTCCAGGTATTTCTTTTGATACGTCTTTCCTGGGGTTGTCACGCTCAGCTCGTTAAAGGAACTACCGATCTAAACGAAGCCTGCCCCTTTAACACCCACAGTCACACCTGGCCAAAGAGGGCGGCTGCCGGACAGACGGGCCAGGCCGTGCGGTAGGAAGCTGGGTCGGATGCCAGGGTGAATGCCACCGTGCCTGCCTCAGTCCCAGCTTCCTGCCCGGCAGCTGCAGCTCCTCTCAGAACTGTGGGGCTTTGGCAGCAGATGGCCCCAATTTTCCAGAAGCGTTTGAGCGTTTACAGTAGACATCCTCCTCGGAGCGCTCTCCCGCTCTGCGCTCTCCGCACGCCCGTTCCCCTGGCCGGCTGCACGCCTGGGTGCCCTGGCCCTGCCCTCCCCCAAGCCGTCCCCCTTCCCCCTGCACCAGGTGGCCCCAGCCAGCCCCAGCCAGGTGATGGTGGTCTCTGCCACAGCCTTTAGGAACATGCAAGGAGTGACCAAACCCGGGACTCACGGAACCTTCCAGAAGCAGGCCTGGCATGCCGGCGCGGGGAAGGGCTTCAAACTGCAGGCGTCTGTGTGGAAAATGTGGATTAGTCACTTGCAGTGCCAGCGCTTAGCGTTTTACTTTATCTCCCTCTTGGCTGGTGTTATCAGCAGCATATTTCGGAGGGTTTTTACATAACCCTTCCCGTCAGCACTGCGTTGAGTCAGAGCGTCTCTCCAGGCACTCAGCGGTGCCGCGTGAGGAAGGGGATCGAGACCACCTGGAGGGGACTTCACAGGGGCACAGGCGGCTAAGAGAGACACGGTCAAGCCTCGAATGAACGAGCAGGATGTCTTTCTTCCGAGGGACCCACACCTCCCCGCAGTGCCACAGCGTCCCGGGGGAGGCAGCTGCCCCGGGCGTGTTTGTTACACAGCATCTCGAGGGCCTTTGCAGCACAATGCACCTGACATGACGTCCACGCGGCAAACATGAAAGGCAGCCAGTGAGGGAACAGAACCAGGGAGCAGTTTCATTTCCCTGACACTTGGCGCGGGGTCAGTGGCATTCCACTGCTACTTAAGGACTGCTCCTGGGGCGGGGAGTTGGGGGACCCTGGGCACCCCCACCCCTGATTGAGCTTGGGTCACTGCACCTTTATCTGCAGAAACTCTTTTAATGTGCGTTTACATATATTTTTTTTTCATTGATTTTTAGAGAGGAAGGAAGAGAGAGAGATAGAAACATCAATGATGAGAGAATCATGGATCCGCTGCCTCCTGCATGCCCCCTACTGGGGATGGAGCCTGCAACCCAGGCCTGTGCCCTGACCGGGAATCGAACCGTGACCTCCTGGTTCATAGGTTGACGCTCAACCACTGAGTCACGCCAGCCGGGCAGAAGTTCCTCATTTTAATATAATATAATTCATTAGTGTTTCTCGTTATAGTTCAGACGTTTTGTGTTCTGTTGAAGACATCTTTGCCTGACCTCATTCTCCTTTTTTTTTTTTTTTTGATGATTAGGAAAGTTTTATGGGAAAGCGCTGTCTATAAAATGCGTAATAAACAGTTCACGCCGCCTTCTGCCTCCCTCTCCTGCAGGGCCCGTTATGTGTCCTAACCCCCAGCCCCCGCCCCATACATTCCTCCTGCCTCAGCCGTGTCCCCAGAGCTCTCGGGTCAGAGGGCGCGGAATCAGCCGTTTAATGAGGTGCCGCCGGTCGCTCTCTACGGGACCGGCTGGTGCTGTGCCCCGGGCTCTCATCTCTTTCCCGCTCACGTGGGGCGCGGGGGCTTTCCTGAACCCAAGTGCGCAGTATTCCGCTTGAATCATCACCTTCTCTCGGGCCCAGGGCAGCTCCCACATCCTTGGAAACAGGCGCTGGGGCTGATCTTAGCTCTCGGTCCACACCCCTCGGCTGCTGCTTTCCTGCCTTTTCCCCTTTGTCTCTGTCCCTTCACATCTCTCTCTTCTCGTTACTCCTCACCTGAGGGGATTTTCCCGTTGGTTCTTTTTTGTTGTTTTATTTATTTTTTTAAAATATATTTTTATTGATTTCAGAGAGGAAGGGAGAGAGGGAGAGAGAGCTAGAAACATCCAGGATGAGAGAGAATCGTGGATCAGCTGCCTCCTGTAAGGCCCCTACTGGGGATCCAGCCTGCATCCCGGGCCTGTGCCCTGATGGGGAATCAAACCCTGACCTCCTGGTTCATAGGTCAACCCTCAACCACTGAGGCACGCCAGCCGGGCAATTTTCCATTGATTCTTAGAGAGAGTGGAAGGGAGGAGAAGAGATAGAGAGAGAAACATCCATGTGAGAGAGACACATTGATTGGTTGCCTCCTGCACGTGCCCCGACCACGGCCGGGGATCGAGCCTGCTATCCAGTTGCGTGCCCTTGACCGTGAATCGAACTCGGGACCCTTCAGTCCTCAGGCCGATGCTCTCTCCACTGAGCCACACCGGCTAGGGCTGTCCCCGCCCCTTCTGGACGCGTTCTGCCTTTAGCGGCGTGGACAGCGCCTGTTCCATGCAGATGTTTGAGATTCCTGGGAACTGAGCTCGGCACACCCTTGGCGAGCCCCGCGGTGACTGCCCCGAGCTGTGCACAGGGACCCCGAGCTCACGCTGCCCAAAGCGCACCTCCAGGCCCCCGGCCCTCCCTGGAGGGGCACGTGTCCCCACTCCCGCTCAGGGGTGTTTTTGTCATTGATTGGGTTTGGCCTCCTGCAAACACTGTCTCTTAAAAGAGCCCCAAGGACATCTGGTCTCAATTTTTCGACCACGAGACGGGGGTTTGGGTGCAAGTAGTGAATCTGGGAGGTGATCCCAGGAAGCACGGTGAGGGGACAGGGCAGTGGGAGGAGAGAGGAGTCAGAAGAGGTGCACCGCCCGGCCAGCGTGGCTCAGGGGTTGAGAACCTACCAGGGAACCTGGAGGTCACGGTTCAATTCCGGTCAAGGGCACATGCCCAGGTTGCGGGCTCGATCCCCAGTGTGGGGCGTGCAGGAGGCAGCCGATCCATGACTCTCTCCTCAGTGATGTTTCCATCTCTCTGTCCCTCTCCCTTCCTCTCTGACATCAATATCTAGATACCGACACAGATTTTTTTAAAAAAAGAATACAGTGTTTAAAATATATATTTTTATTGGTACATGAGACGATGCTCACCCTCTGAGCCGCACCGGCCAGGCACCTTTTAAATTTTTTTTCTGACCTCCAGGTTCATGACCTTCCTCCTCCCCTCCTATTTCAAATCCCAAGTCCAAACCCATCGCTGGGCCCCCGGCGACCCCGCTGTGGCCCGCACGCGGTGTTCTCGGCAGTCACGTGTCTCCTCTTTGTCAGCAGCATCTGATGTGCGCGGGGCTGTGGTGCCTGGTGGAAGGAGACGCCTCCTGCAAGACCAAGCTGGACCCTCCCCTGGACGGCACCGAGTGTGGGGCAGACAAGGTAACCGCCTCCCGCCATCCCAGTGGGCAGCCCCGTCCCCTGGGCATTGGGCACGTCTCCCAAGAAGCCGTCTGCAGTGTTCCCTGGGGAATCCCCTGGGCCTCCCCAGGAATGCCCACGGAGCCCACTCGGGGCTGAGGGCCACTTCCATTATCCCTTTTGTTTCCTTATAAGATACAAGAAACATTTGCTTATTATTATTTTTAATATATTTTTTAATTGATCTCAGAGAGGAAGAGAGAGGGGGAGTGAGAGAAACATCAGTGATGAGAGAGTCATGGATTGGCTGCCTCCTGCACGCCCCCTAGTGGAGATCGAGCCTGCAACCCGGGCATGTGCCCTGACCGGGAATGGAACCGTGACCTCCTGGTTCATAGATTGACGCTCAACCACTGAGCCACGTCGGCCGGGCTGCTTATTATTTTTGTTAAATTAACACTGTTTGTCATACAAGTGGATTTACTTGCACACTTTTACATCAATGGATCATAAATGGAAAAGCAGGAGAGCTTGCCTTACAGGAAAGACTGGGGTGAAATAGATTTAATGAGAGCAGCTGTTCCGTGCTAGCTCAAGGTTAAGAGAGCGAGCCTGCCGCCTGGTCTTCCTTAGCAGGGGGATGGATGAGAGTTAGAGAAGAGAGGTGTCGCCCGGCCAGTGTGGCTCAGTGGTTGAGCACCGACCTAGGAACCAGGAGGTCACGGTTTGATTCCCGGTCAGGGCACACGCCCGGGTTGCAGGCTCCATCCCCAGTAGGGGGCGTGCAGGAGGCAGCCGATCCATGATTCTCATCATTGATGTTTCTATCTCTCTCCCTCTCCCTTCCTCTCTGAAATTAATAAACTATGTGTTTTTTTAAAAGTAGAGAAGAGAGGTGTCCAGGGCCAGCCTAGTGGCATGGCGAGACCGAAGGAGAGGCTGTGATTGGCAACCAGCACCTCAGCTCTCCCCCTCCAGGCTTCGTGCCACACACGTTGGGAAGTCCTATTTTAGAGCCGGCTTCCTCCTGTCCTCAGGGAAGCCAGCGTCGCCCACGTGGGGCCCGCTCGTCCTCTCCAAGCAGCAAACTCCACCCTGACGTTCAAAGCCCCAGAGCTGGGCACGCTGCCCTCCGGGGTCAGATTCCCTCCCACGCAGCCACGTTCGCAGAAGCCCAGGTCTCTCCATGCGCCACGGGCATTCCCCCCTCTGCTGGGCACGTAGCACACCCGCGTGGAGCACATCCAAGTGGAAGTTTAGGGCGAGACCCCAGCCCCGAGGGACGTGGGTGTCAGGCCGCGCTGCGTGGGGAGGTCGCAGAGGTAGCAAGCTCGCCCACCCCAACCCAGGCTGTGGGACGTCAGGGAGGCCGGGCGATGGGACCGCGGGGCGGGGGGGGGCACCTCGTCACGGGGAGGCCTGCTGTGTTGCAGTGGTGCCGCGCGGGCGAGTGCGTGAGCAAGACGCCCATCCCGGAGCACGTGGACGGCGACTGGAGCCCCTGGGGCGCCTGGAGCATGTGCAGCCGCACGTGCGGGACCGGAGCCCGCTTCCGGCAGAGGAAATGCGACAACCCCCCGTGAGTGCCCCACCCCACCCGGCCTCCCCGGCACCTCCAGGGGGCTCGCGGCCTGCGGGTGTCACTGCCCCTGACAGGGTTTGTCTCACAAGGAGGCGCAAGGAAACGGAACTACGCATGTCAGGGGGCATCCTCGGCCTGGCTCTTTCTGGGGAACAGACGCACCTGCATCCAAAGGCTTCCAGAGCCCAGCCGGTATTGCCCAGTGGTTAGCGTCCCCCTAGGAGCCAGGAGGTCACGATTCCATTCCCGGTCAGGGCACGTGCCCGGGTTGTGGGCTCCGTCCCAGTAGGGGGCGTGCAGGAGGCAGCCGATCCATGATAGATTCTCTCTCATCACTGATGTTTCTATCTCTCCTTCTCCCTTCCTCTCTCTCTCTCAAATCAATCATTTCTGGCTGGTGTGGTTCAGTGGATAAAGTGTTGGCCTGCAGACTGAAAGGTCGCAGGTTGGATTCCGGTCAAGGGCATGCACCTCGATTTCAGGCTCCATCCCCGGCCCGTCGGGTGCATGCAGGAGGCAGCCAATCCGTGTGTCTCTCTCACATCGATGTTTCTCTCTGTCTCTCCCTCTCCCTTCCACTCTCTCAAAATCAGCCCAGAAAATACCCTGGGGGAAGGATGAACAGCAACAACAACAAAATCAATAGAAATGAAAGACTTTTTTAAAACAGTGTTCCAGAGACAGCTGGAGGACAGACCTCCGGCCGGCGGCGTGTGGCTCCTCAGTGGAGGTCATTCCAGGGGAGCCGCAGGCGGGGAAGGCGGCCAGCTCGGGCTGCTGGCTGCTGTGGGAGCTGCCGGCCGCGGCGTCAGGGGAGCGCCCGGGTGGCCTAGGAGCTCATCTGCTATCTCAGTGGTCGGCAAACTGCGGCTCGCGAGCCACATGCCCCTTGAGTGTGGCTCTTCCACAAAATACCACGGCCTGGGCGAGTCTATGTTGAAGAAGTGGCGTTAGAAGTTTAAGTTTAAAAAATGTGGCTCTCCAAAGAAATGTCCATCGTCGTGCTGTTGGTATTTGGCTCTGTGGACTGATGAGTTTGCCGACCACTGGGCTATCTGAAGCCGTCCTCCTGACACTGGGACCAGAAGCGGTGCTGTCATTCTTCCTCCTCGTAGGCCGTCTTCTCTGACGGTGGGGACACGGCCCTCTGGCCCATCTTCGCGCGTCGCTTTGGAACGCGTGGGGCGAGGTGTGCGCCCGGTCACGCTTCCCTCGCCACGTGGGTTTCCTCTTCCCTCGAAACTCCCCCTTTTCACTCTTCCTGAAAATGGCCCGCTCCCCGTCTCCTGGGCCCTCAGCTGCATCCCATTAATGCCGTAAACGAGCGCGGTATAAATTATGACTCACCCGAAAGGCTTTTTATCCACAATTAAGTCATGTTGATGAATAATTAGCAACCCCCCCTGTGTGCAAACCCCGCTGCCCTGGCGGGAGCCCAGCCCGTAAATCACACGCTCTGGGGGCGGGCGGGCGGGGGGCAGCGGCGCTAAATCTCTCGGGGCCGCTCCCCTGGCCAGCGTGGAGGGCCCGGGTTACAGTGAAATTGATGCTCACGTTGAGTCCATGCCAGGAACACCTTGCCCTCCTGGTGGTGCTAAGGGAGTCGGTGCTGCATAGTTGGTCCTATTAAAGCCTTTTCCTCTGGCCCCCAACAGAGCGCCCGACTCACGGGGGTGCTCAGTGCTTTAGGAATGACTGTTCCCTTAAGAGCACTGATGGTGCATTAAGGTTCCCCAGAGAAAGAGAACCAACAGGAGATAGATGATAGATAGGTGATAGATAATAGATAGCTAGATGATAGGTAGGTAGGTAGATAGATAGATAGATAGATAGATAGATAGATAGATAGATAGATAACAGATAGGTGATAGAAGATAGGTGGATAAAATAGATGATAATTAGATAGATGATAGATGCTGAATAGATGGTAGATAATAGGTAGATAGATAGATAACAGATATATAGGTGATAGAAGATAGATAGATAGATAGATGATACATAATAGATACATGATAGATGGATAGATAAATAGAAGATAGATGATAGATAATAGATAGATGATGGATGATAGATAATAGATAGATGATAGATAGGTAGATAGATAACAGATAGATAGGTGATAGAAGGTAGATAGATAGATACTAGTAGATAGATAGATGGTAGATAGGTAGACAGATGGATAGATGGTAGATGGATGGTAGATGGATGGTAGATGATGGATAGATGGTAGATGGATGGTAGATGATGGATAGATGGTAGATAGGTAGACAGATGGATAGATGGTAGATGGATGGTAGATGATGGATAGATGGTAGATAGGTAGTCAGATGGATAGATGGTAGATGGATGGTAGATGATGGATAGATGGTAGATGGATGGTAGATGATGGATAGATGGTAGATGGATGGTAGATGATGGATAGATGGTAGATGGATGGTAGATGATGGATAGATGGTAGATGGATGGTAGATGATGGATAGATGGTAGATGATGGATAGATGATAGACCCACCCCTGTTGGCACCACTCAGTGCAGCCCTCCAACATCTGCCCGCCCCCCGCCCGGGTGCCCGCTCCCTGAGAGTCAGTGACCCTCTGCGTTTCCAGTGCCCCCCGGACACTCACCTCGGGGTGTTTCCCCTGACGCACGGAGCTCATTGCAAAGGATTGTGCCTGAGAGGTGGGTCAGGCGGGCCTGGGACCATCTGCTCACTGAGGCCCCCCGAATGCTGTGGACAGCCAGGGAGCCGGGCCAGTCCCCTGCACACGAGGGCCGTCTTCGCCTGTGCCCCCCTCTCCCCTCCACACACCCCCCCGCCCCCCGTGCCCGCGAGACTGCCGCCCACGGATAGGGTGCTCCCTGGCCTCGTAGGACCAGCTCTAAGCTCTGACCCAGTCGGGTTTGTTCCGAGGGAGCCCAGCAGTCTGGTACTATTTACACCTTGGTGCTCTGTCTGAGCTTCCTGCCCAGCCCGTGTGGCTCAGTGGTTGAGCATCGACTTATAATCCAGGAGGTCACGGTTCGATTCCCCGTCAGGGCACAGGCCCGGGTTGTGGGCTCGATCCCCAGTGTAGGGTGTGCAGGAGGCAGCTGATCCATGATTCTCTCTCATCGAGGATGTTTCTCTCTATTCTCCCCCTCCCTTCTTCTCTGAAATCAATACAAATATATATTTTTAAAAAACACCAGACTTCCTGTTCTAAAGGGCAATGGCTGGCTCTTTTCCTCTCCTTCAGGGACCCTCCGCAGGTGAATGGGAAGCGAAGGGGCCGGCCTGGGGGGCTGTTCCAGCCGCAGCGGGGTGCCTCCCTCTGGGGAGCTGTGTGAGGGCCAGGCGGCCGCGCCAGCTGCTTTTGCAGGCGGACCTGGTGTGGTGACGGTTACAGAACACAGCTGATGGCGGCCCAGAGCCAAGCTGACCCAACAGCGTTCCCTCCCGGCTCCGTCCTCCCCTCACCAGGCCGGCTGCCTTGCCAGGTCCCAGGATGTGCAAGCCTCCCTGCTGTGCGCATCCCGGCCTGGCCTCGGAGCGTCCCCACCCCCCCGCCCCCGCCCCCCTTCCCTTCAGTGCTGGCCCCTTTCCCGTCTCCTCCAGCTGGTTTATTCACTGTCCAAACACACTGGCAAGAGAGTCCCTCCCTTCACCCCCTTTTTCTCTCTGTCTTGGTCTTTCCAGCTATTGGAATGTGCGCTTCTTGCCAGCTGACATCCAGGCTTGGGGGTCATCCGTGTCTTGGATCCAGCCTCCTCGGCACGTGTTTCCCCGCCCTGATCTGTGTCCCTCTCGGTGGGAGTTTCCGCCCCAAGTCTGCAGGGTGGAAGGTCGCCTGTAACTCGGATGCTGGAGCCCCATGCATCGGAGGGCGCGTGTTTGGGGGAGGAGGGCTGGAAAGGCGCGGGCGCTCTCGGGTGGAGAGCCAGCTCTGTGGGAGCCCCAGGAGGAAGGGCGTGGAAGCAGCTGGAACCAGGAAGGCGGCAGGTCACGGGGCGGAGTCCCCCCCGGAGCATCAGGAGCGGAAGCCACCTGCTTGCTAAGGCCCCTGTCCCGGCTTTGGCTCCCACAGGGAAATCCCGTATGTGCCCTTGCCACTCGCCAGCGACCTGGTGTCCACGTGGATGGTTTTTATTTTTATTTTTTAAAATAGATTTGTATTGATTTCAGAGAGGAAGGGAGAGGGAGAGAGAGAGAGAAACATCAGTGATGAGAGCATCATCCATCGGCTGCCTCCTGCACGCCCCCTCCTGGGGATCGAGCCCACAACCCGGGCATGTGCCCTGACCGGGAATCGAACCGTGACCTCCTGGTTCTTAGGTCGATGTTCAACCACTGAGCCGCGCCGGCCGGCCGGATGGCTAAGTTTGAAGTTCGGATGAAAGACAGTGGGTGGATCTGGCTAACCGATACTCACCGCATTCGTGTCCAGATGGCCCTGACTGACGGCCTCGGCTGCACTTCCCTGAGGGCTCACTGACACACCGAGATGGGAGGGGAGGGAGCAGAGGGGGTGCCCTGGAGACCTTGCCCGGCCCCTCCCCTCCTGGCAAGGAGGCAGGGACAGAGCACCCGCGGGCGGGGCCGGTTAACTCAGTGGGCCGCTCTCTCCCCTCCAGCCCCGGGCCGGGAGGCGCGCACTGCCTGGGCGCCAGCGTGGAGCACGCGGCCTGCGAGAACCCGCCCTGCCCCAAGGGCCTGCCCAGCTTCCGGGACCAGCAGTGCCAGACGCACGACCGGCTGAGCAGCAAGAAGAAGGGGCTGCTGACGGCAGTGGTGGTGGACGGTAAGGAATAGGGCGTGTCCTTTCCCTCCGGTCCTTTCCCAGGAACCTAAACACCTCCTGGGAGAACCCGGAGGGCACCCCACCCGCCATCCGCCCCGAGGATGCCCAGTCCTCCTGCCCAGGTCAGCCTTGGAGGGACCCACGGCTAGGGCCTGGCATTGACCTTGGACGACATAGCTCTGTGCCATTTCCCAAGAGCACCTGCGAGGCAGGCAGCAGCCCAGATGCCTCTCGCACCCCCATTTGCAGCAAGTAGTGGGGAGGGTGGTTCCAGCAGCCTGCTGCCTGCTTCTAGGGCCCGGGGCCAACTGTGTGGAGGGGGAGGCTGTGCAGGGCCGGGACAGGGGGCGTCGGCTGCCTCCCTTTCCATTGTTGGTGCTCCTTGCAATTTCCAGGATCATTTTGGGTTGGTTTTCACTCTTTTTGTAATTTTTTTATTGTTTTGATTTCAGAGAGGAAGGGAGAGGGAGTGAGAGAGAAATATCAATGATGAGAGAATCATTGATCGGCAGCCTCCTGCACGCCCCCTCCTAGGGTTTGAGCCTGCACCCCGGGCCTGGAATCGAACCCAGGACCCTTCAGTCCGCAGGCTGACGCTCAATCCACTGAGCCAGACCAGCCAGGGCCACCCCGAGGAGCCTTTGTACCTCGGCTTCCCGGGAGGGGTGCAGGCAGCTGCATGCAGACTCTCGCCGCCCTCGGCCTGGCCGTGCCTGGGCCGCAGGAAACCGCGGGAGGCTCCCAGCAGCCTCGGGTGCACATGGATCCCTCGGCGGGAGGGAGACAGCAAGCCTTCAGCCATGCCCACACGGAGAGGCAAGGACTCCGAGCCCTGGGCCGGGCCTCCCACTCCCGGAGCAAGAGGAGGTCACGTCCAGGGCTCGCCCCGCCCTCCGCTCCGCTCCGCTGTGTGCACGGGTCTGTGTTTTCCTTTCCTGCGCCTCCTGCTTCGGTTTTCACTTCTCCGGCCTCGTTTCTGCAAACACAGAAATCCCACGGAAATGTCTGTTTTTCCACCCGTTTCTCCAAGTCCCGAGACGCTGCCTTTCACGTCTAACCGCGGCGGGAGGGCTGACCTCCGGAGCCTCGCCGGGGGCTCCTTGGGGAGGCTCACTGCCTTCGGACGGTGTCACCACTCGCTTTTCGGTGTATTCCTCCCCCTCCCCCCACAGAGCAAGGAATCCTGATGAGCACCACCACCTTTATCTGAAAAGGGCCACCATACCTATTTATTTTTAATATATTTCTATTGATTTCAGAGAGGAAGGGAGAGGGAGAGAGAGAATCATGGATCGGCTGCCTCCTGCACACCCTCTCCGGGGACAGGGCCTGCAACCTGGGCATGTGCCCTGACCAGGATTCGAGCCGTGACCTCCTGGTTCCTAGGTCAATGCTCAACCACTGAGCCATGCCGGCCGGGTGCTGAAAAGGCCACCGTCTTGGATAAGGAAGCCGGGGTACAGTCAGCATTTCGCCTTTGACAGAGAGACCTGGAGTTCAGGGCTTTGCCGGGGCCACCTCCCCTCTGGGGTGCACTCTCCGGCCCCGCAGATGTGGTTTCATTTCCTTCTCAAACATGAACAGGGGCCAGCCCTTTGTTGAGGAGCGTTTCAGGGGAGAAAGACCAAATCCTCAATGGCCGACCCAGAGCAGGGAGGCGAGGGCAGCGTGGCCGCGTCCCTGTCCAGCGCCGCTTCCTGAAAGGTCTGGGCCCGCTCGGCAGCGGCAGGCGCGACCCCGCGGTCGGCCCGGCTCTTGGGGAGCCCCCGGTGACTGCCCTATTCATAGCGCTGCTATCGCTGCGGAATTCTTTGGCCGGTGACGCACAGTTCAGGGAGGGAGACGCTGTATTTTTTCCTATTTTCTCTTCTCCAAAGAGGGGGAAAAAAAAAAAAGAAAACAAGGAAATTCTTGCAGAGGTAGATTTTCCAAGGGAGGACTCGGGACCACAAACCCTGGCCGCCTCCCGCAGGCGACAGAGACGCTCCTTAGAAACGACTGCTCCGTGGAAAAGCCTCCGACAGAACCCGTGGACGTGGCCGTGGCCGTGGCCCAGGGCCAACCCACCCGCTCCTGCCTTCCCCGTGGAACCTCATCGCAGCCGAGACCTTGAAGAGCTCAGGCCTCCCGGGCCGGGCCAGCAGGCCACGCGCCCGCCCATGCGTCGGAGGGCTTGGCAACGCCCGAGAGGCACATTCCAGTTGTCTCCCCAGGAAGGCGGAACCCCTCCGGGTCGGAGCCCCCGGGGGGACCGGGCGGTGTGGTGGTGAAGGCTCTCGCTCTCCAGCTCAGTCAGGCCGGCTGGAGCCGCTTAACACACAGAGGGAAGGTGCCCGCCCGGCTGGCGTGGCTCAGTGGCTGAGCGGCGACCTAGGAACCAGGAGGTCACGGTTCGATTCCCGGTCAGGGCACAGGCCCGGGTTGCAGGCTTGATCCCCAGTAGCAGGCGTGCAGGAGGCAGCCGATCCATGAGTCTCTCCCATCATTGATGTTTCTCTCACTCTCCCTCTCCCTTCCTCTCTCTGAAATCAATAAAAATTTAAAAAACATTTTTTTAAAAATGCACTGTTTTGAAACTGCTTTAGCCAGGGGACGCTTCCTTATAACCTTAGGACACTCCCCTCTAGCCTTCTAGGACACGCCTTCCCACCGACGGCGTGGGTCAGGGTGCCACGGGACACCAGCCACGGAGAGCAGCGAGCGCAAGTGGCCCTTCAGTGACGGCACTCGTTCACGAAGGCCCGGGTGCTGGGGGAGAGCGGATCCGCTGTAGCAGGAGCCCTCCAGCTCCGTGTCCGGTCCTCTGAGGCCCTGCAAGCCCCACAAGGCTTTCTGCCCACCCCCCTCGCTCCCCAGGCGCCCCCCTCTCCCTGGGAGGACCCTAGGGAGACGCTGGTAGAGAGCGCACGCAGGCGTCCGTGGTCCATCGAGGTTCCTTTGCAGAGCAGTCACCCGCGCCCTGCATGGCCCTCCTCACGCCGACGCTCACCCCCTTTCCCTCCCCAGATAAGCCGTGTGAGCTGTACTGCTCGCCCCTGGGGAAGGAGTCCCCGCTGCTGGTGGCCGACAGGGTCCTGGACGGCACGCCCTGCGGGCCCTACGAGACCGACCTCTGCGTGCACGGCAGGTGCCAGGTGACGTGTGTTCTCCGTGCTCGGCGGGGCTCGCTCTCCTCAGGGGCTCGGCGGGGGTGGGGGGCCGGGGAGCCCTGGGGGAGTGGGTTTTCTTTTTAAAAAAAAAATATTTTTATTGCCCTGGCCGGTGGTGCTCAGTGGATAGAGCGTTGGCCTTCGGACCGAAGGGTCCTGGGTTCGATTCCGGTCAAGGGCAAGTACTTGGGTTGCAGGTTCCTCCCTGGCCCAGGCCCTGGTCAGGGTGCGTGCAGGAGGCAACCCATCGATGTGTTTCTCTCACATCGATATTTCTCTCTGTCTTTCTCTCTTTCTTTCACTCTCTCTAAAATCAATGGGAAAATATCCTTGGGTGAGGATTAAAATTATAATAATATATATATATATATATATATATTATTTTTTTTTAATTGATTTTAGAGAAAGTGAGAGAGACATCAATGAGAGAGAAACATCTGTTGATGGATCGCTGCCTCCTGCACGCCCCACGCTGGCCATGGAGCCCGCCACCCGGCTGTGTGCCCTGACCGGGAATCGCACCGTGACCTCCTGGTTCACGGGCCGACCGCTGCGCAACCACCAAGCCAGGCCGGCTGGGCAGGGGACTGGGTTATCTTAAGAAGGTGCCAGGGGGCTGCCTCCCACCACCTGGCACCCCTCCTGCGGGCTCACCTGGCGACCACCCAGGAGTCACGGTGGCTGAAAGAGGAGGGTCTCGTGGTGTCAAATGTTCACAAATGTCTGAGCAACTTGAGACGTGATGACAAAGGGAAGAGCGGGTGTGACCGAGGCGAGACTCGGGGGTGCGGATGAGCGTATGTTTTTGGAGCACAGGGTTGGGTCAGGACCAGCTCTGCTCTGGTTCGAGACAAAAGATACAGAACGAAGCAGATGCCTTTGCAAATGGTACCCCAAGGGGCGCAGATGCCTGACTTTTGGGAACTTGCCCCACCCACTGGGATATGGTCCCCAAACCCATCCCGATGTTGCCCATCTGTGACTCATTGGAACGATGATAAATGCCACGGAAGGGGACAAAGAGGAACAGGAAGGAGGGGGCCCCCTCGCAGCACCCCCACCCTCAAGTCTCGCTCCCCGGGTTGGTCTTCCTGTGAGCCTCCTCCTCACATGTGAGCGGTCACCCAGAGATGACCTGCTATTTGAAGGAAACCAGCAGCCGGCCCGAGAAAGACCAAGAAAAACACACAGGAAAACGCACCCTGGCAGAAGAAATGGAGATAATTATAGACTCCTGCAGAATTCTAGAATTCTGCTGCCAAGTCAGCAACCAAGCATGGGAGCAAAATAAAGTGAGATACACGGGAGAACTCAGCAATGTTCTTTTCCAGGCGCCGTGCTCAGAGAAATGGAGTGCCCTTTAACCAAACAAGGGGAGAGTCGAGAAGGGGGAGGCAAGCCCGGCCGGCGTGGCTCAGTGGTTGAGCGTCCACCTAGGAACCAGGAGGTCACGGTTCGATTCCCAGTCAGGGCACAGGCCTGGGTTGCGGGCTCCATCCCCAGGAGGGGGCGTGCAGGGGGCAGCCGATCCATGATTCTCTCTCATCATTGATGTTTCTCTCTCCCTCTCCCTTCTCTGAAATCAACAAAAATATACATTAAAAAAAAATAGGCGAGGGCTGCGAATTGGTAGGACTAACCGGGAGCCCAGGAAATGCCGGGTGGAGGGCTGGTGCCCCCCAATGGAATAAGGGGTCGGTGGTGTCCCTCCGACGGAAGAGAGAGAATGCGCTGTCACTGCAAGATGGCTGTTTAGTTACAGAAAGCGCGCGCTCGCCCTCCCAGCCAGAAAAACAAGCCACTGAGCCAGCCGGCCGGGCTGGGGGCACTGCCGCCTTCCGGGGCCCCCTTCTCTCTGTCAGACACTAAAGAATACATTTGGCCACGAGGTTGGTGCAGATGGCCCCTTCCGTGGCATCTATCATGGTTCCAATGAGTCCCAGATCCGTAATGCAAGCCGGGTCCCATTCACGCTTTGCTCTTCTGACTTGAAAATAAGTTAGCTACTTGCTCGGGCCTCTGGGAGTATCGGGGCCCCCAGCCCCGTCTGCTGGGCCTCACGGAGGAGTCGCCTCGTGCCCGGCCTCCCTGAGACTGTGACCCAGGCTCACGCGGCTCTCTGGTCCCCCAGAAAATCGGCTGCGACGGCATCATCGGCTCGGCGGCCAAGGAGGACCGGTGCGGGGTGTGCAGCGGGGACGGCAAGACCTGCCGCGTGGTCAAGGGCGACTTCAGCCACTCCCGGGGGACAGGTGAGCGGGGCGCAAGCCTGTGTTCTGCGGGTGTCTTCCTCCCTTCGCCCCCGAGCCGGCGATCGTGTGCCCGCCCTGCATTGGGTGTTGAAGGGCTGGTGGGTCATGGGGAGGTGACCTGGGACTTCAGGGGCACAGTTTCTGAAAGGCCGAGGAAGGCGTTTTATCCACAATGACGCGGGGGTCCCGTCTGTAAGATGGGGGCTTGTGTGACAATCCGTGCCTGCCCCCCAGCTCCTGAGGGGGACTGAGGGGAGCCGGGTGGCTCCGTCTAATCTCGTAGCCACTGGCCACTGAGCCGCTTCAAACGTTTCTGTTCTCAATCCTCGGGACCCAAGGATATTTTTTCCATTGATTTTTTTTTTCCAAAAATATGTTTTTATTGATTTCAGAGAGAGGGAAGGAGAGGGGGAGGGAGAGAAACATCAATGAAGACAGAGAATCATTGCTTGGCTGCCTCCTGCACGCCCCCTACGGGGGATCGAGGCCGCAGCCCCGGGCATGTGTCCTGACTGGGAATTGAACTGCGACCTCCTGGTTCATAGGCCCACGCTCAACCACTGAGCCACGGTGGCCCACGAGCCTTTCATCCAATGCACATTTACTCAGCATGACGACGATGTTAGAGGCAGGAGGTATGCAGAAGGAAAATGTAACAGACACCAAGTCCCGGGAGGGGTCCCCCAGCAAACAGCCTGAGTCCATGTGAGAGGGGGAGGCAGCTCGGCGGGGGTGCTGCAGGGCACCTCCCTCAGGGCTGCAGGTAGATGAGGGCACCCCTACGACCTAAAGAACCAGTAGAGATGGCCCAGGCAGCGTGCTCAGTGGTTGAGCATCGACCCATGAACCAGGAGGTCACGGTTTGATTCCCTGTCAGGGCACATGCCCTGGGTTGTGGGCTCCATCCCCACTAGGGGGCGTGCAGGAGGCAGCCGATCCATGATTGTCTCTCATCATTGATGTTTCTGTCTCTCTCCCCCTCTCCTTTCTTCTCTGAAATCAATATATAATAAATAAATATATATATATATTTTTTTTTTTTTTAAAGAACAAGTAGAGATTAACTGTCAGTGGCGGTGGAACTGGGCATTTCAGGTTGAAGGAGGAACCCAGCTTCGAGCTAGTAGGATTCCCCCAGGTCATGTGACATCTCCTTGGCGCCAAGTGTGGCTGACGGATGGCCGATTCTGTCAGCTCAGATAGGGAGGTCCCTTTCATCTCCGCCCAGCGCCCGGGAGGGATGTCTCATCACCTGGAGGGTGACTATCAAAGAGAAATACCCTCCCAGAGAGATAAAGGCTGTCGGACGCAGGCTTTCTGCCGGCTCCATGGCATCCTGACCCTCGTCTGAACTCCTCTGGGCCCTTTTACCTTCCGTACTTAGCGGGGGATTCCGAGCAGCCCCCCACGGGGACAGCGCCCACGCCCTCCGGGACGCCCTCCTCTGTGTCCTGGAGAGGCTGATGGAGGTTATTGATGACCCTCCGGCCTGTTGCCTCCCAGCCTGAGCCGATCGAGGCCCCGGCTGCTCGCCTGCGGAAGGCGTGGGCTCGAAGGGGCCTTCACGCCGCCTTCCTCAGGGACGGCTCAGCCTTCATTGCGTTGACACAGCGACGTGTTTGAGTGGGGTGTTTTGAAAGTTCTCGGTACGAGGCTTTCACTTCATTCATTAGGTCGCCATTTGACGTTATGGCCTTTAGTCCACTCAGGCCTTGGCGCCAGCGACTGTGTCCACGGGAACCCCCCACGGTGACCCAGGAGCTCCGCACCCCTTCGTGTTTTGTTCTTAAAGAGAAACCTTCTTCAACAGTCTGTTCTGTTTTTAACAACATATCAAAGACCTCGTCTTAACTAATTGCATCTTCAATGACGCTAATCCAAATAAGGTCGCATTCTGAGTACCCGGGGTTAGGACTTCAGCAAATGAATGAGGGGGGGGGGGGGATACGGTTCAACCCATCCCTCATGCAGATAGGTAAGGGGTGCTCTCTGGCATTCCGGCAGCCCAGGGTTCTGGCCATAGAAGGACATCTGTGATGGACACTTGTCATAGCTGCACCGGCCCACCAGCTCTGAAATCTCTATTGGCGGAGGGAGGGGGGGGGTAGAGGGGACTTGGGTGGGCGATGGGGCAGGGGTGGTTCACCCATGTGATTTGTCACCGCAGGTTATATCGAAGCCGCTGTCATCCCCGCCGGAGCCCGGAGGATCCGCGTGGTGGAGGACAAGCCCGCCCACAGTTTCCTAGGTAACGCCGCGGCCGCTCCGTGTCTGTTCCGAGGGCCGAGGTGGAGGGCCGGCCGCTCACCGGGGTCAGCAGCCTTCCCCCAGGCCTGTGGTCGGCAAACCGCGGCTCGCGAGCCACATGTGGCTCTTTGGCCCCTTGAGTGTGGCTCTTCCACAGAATACCACGGCCTGGGCGAGTCTATGTTGAAGAAGTGGCGTTAGAAGAAGTTTAAGTGTAAAAAATGTGGCTCTCCAAAGAAATTTCAATCGTTGTCCTGTTGGTATTTGGCTCTGTTGGCTAATGAGTTTGCCGACCACTGTCCCAGGCCATCGGCGTTAAACTCCTATGCTAGGTGTCATGGTAGAAGGACTCACGGTTCTGGCTGCGGAGACTTCCCAGCACCATCGCTCACCTGACCCGAGCCCCGGGTAGCGAGCAGAATTGGGAACATTATCTCTGCTTTTCCGTGGAAATGTGGAAAGGGCAGAAGGGTGTCAGGGTCCATTAGATCGCTCAACTTCTATTTCTAATTCCCACCTGAAATGGACTTTTAAAAAATATATATTCTTATTGATGTCAGAGAGGAAGGGAGAAGGAGAGAGAGATAGAAACATCAATGATGAGAGAATCATGGACCGGCTGCCTCCTGCACACCCCACACGGGACGGAGCCCGCACCCCGGGCACGTGCCCAAACCGGGAATCGAACCGTGACCTCCTGGTTCATAGGTCGAAACTCAACCCCTGAGCCACGCCGGCCCGGCCTGCCTTGGTCCCCTTATCTCCTCTGCCAGTCAGAACCCCAGGATTCCAGGGCCCGGGGCAGGCACTAGGGCAAGCCCGGAGGTGGCCCCCGCTCCTTACGTTTCTGAAGTTCAGTTCAAACCAGCCAGGTTGGCACCGGGCTGGGCGCTCTGGAAGTCAAGCCCGTGGAGCTCTGAGCTCCCCTCGTATTTGCTGGGAGCGATTCCCGAGGAATTCACCCCGCCCACCTCCAGCCCACGCCGCCTGGCCCTCGGCTCGAAACCACCTGGAACAGGAAATGCCTCTGCAGTTCGCATCCACGGCTCAGAACAGCGCTGGCGGGCCTCCGGGTGGAAATAAAAGGCGCTGACGCGGCGCCAGGATTAGAAGTGGGTTGACTGCGGGTCAAGTCTTCCAGTGCGATCCAGGAGGAGAGACGCAAGGAGCCCGCTCCTGCGCAGCCCCACGCGGGGAGGGGGTGGGGGAGGCCTGGGGACGGGGGTCAGACCCCCGCATGGGCCTGCAGCCAGCTAACGAGGAGCCCTGCCCCCCGGCCAGGGGTGCCCCCTCCACGCTCCCCAGCGTGGCCCACAATCTTTCCCTCCAGAGCCCGTGTCCACGGACAACGTGTAAATATCTGCCCGGAGAAAGAAGGGCCGGGTTGGAAACAGACACGCATCACGTGACCTCGGGTTCTGGGCCCTGGAGGAGGTTGTCTGCCCTGCCCTGGGGGTGAGGAGAGCAGGGACCCACCCTCCCTTCTGTGGGGAGTTCCTCTCCCGTTAAGAGGCTCCTAATGGCTCCTCAGCAAAATACACAAAGGCAGGCCCTGCTGTGTTGCAGACAGCGATTCAAAACGTCCGACCTGCCACGTCTGATTTGCTCAGTGGATAGAGCGTAGGCCTGGGGACTGAAGGGTCCCAGGTTCAATTCCTGGTCAAGGGCACATGCCCGGGTTGCGGGCTCGATCCCCAGTAGGGGGCGTGCAGGAGGCAGCCGATCAATGATTCTCATCGTTGCTGTTTCAATCTCTCTCCCTCTCCCTTCCTCTCTGAAATCAATAAAATATATTTAAAAATAAGTAAATAAAAATAAAACGTCTGACCTCTGACCCCGGCGGATCCCAAAAATGAAATTGTTCTTCCCGGCCGATCAGAGCCCCAGACATACATCACAGACAGAACCAGGTCCCTCCAGAATTCCCTGTGCTCTTTTTTTTTTTCTTTTAATGTTTTTATTGATTTTTGAGTTTTTGAGTTTTTTGGGAGGTCTGTACCCAGGAGAGGGATGGCTGGGTTGTAGGTCGCTCTGTACAGACGTTCTGCGTGGCCTCCGTTCCATGCTGTCCGTTCTCTTCCCAGCCCTCAAAGACTCCAGTCGGAGGTCCATCAACAGCGACTGGAAGATCGAGCTCCCCGGAGAGTTCCAGATCGCGGGCACCACGGTCCGCTACGTCCGCAGGGGCCTGTGGGAGAAAATCTCCGCCAAGGGGCCGACCAAAATCCCCCTGCACTTGATGGTGAGGCTTGGCGCGGACTCCCCGTGGACTTCTTCCTGGGGGTTCCGGGGGCGGGCAGGTGCGCCCGGTTCCTGGTGGCTTACCTGGCCACCCGCAGCTCAAGGCTCTCTCTTGATCTTCTCTTTTCTTTTTAAATATATTTGTATTGATTTCAGAGAGGGAGGGAGAGGGAGAGAGAGAAACATCAATGAGGAGAGAGAATCAGGGATCAGCTGCCTCCTGCGCGCCCCCTGCTGGGGATGGAGCCCACAACACGGGCATGAGCCCTGACTGGGAATCAAACCGCGACCTCCTGGTTCCTAGGTCGACGCTCAACCACAGAGCCACGCCTGCCGGCCGGCCTCCATCTTTCCTTATCTCGTCCCCTTGGGCATGCTTCAGCTTTCTCCCCTCTCAGAGCGTTGCCCCAGCTCCTCGCCGGCAGGGCTCCAACCTCTTCTTAAACAGAACAGCCTCCGGGAAGGAGCCGCGCAGCCATGCGGCCGCCAGGGAGACTTGGCCCCGTGAAGCAGACGGCCCGCGCGAAGTCTGTGTTTTTATATCAGATGGCACCGGTCCGCCCCACGGTGTGTGTATCCACACTGGAAATTACCTTTTGGAAAGGAGCTGTTGACTCCGTTTCCTTCCAAACCAACAGCGCTCAGATTTTCCAAGCTCGGCTTGCAACAGGCATCCGGGAGCTGGGGGCGGAGGCCCAGGTTCTACGGGAATGCCGACTCCCCGGGTGGTCTCAGAAACCTGTGGGGTCCTGTCTTACCTGTCGGGGAGGACGCCCCCCAACCCACGGACCACCTGCTGATGCGTCCTTTTTATTTTTTATTTTGGTTAGTCCTCACCTGCGGGTTTTTTCCATTGATTTCTTTGGAGAGAGTGGAAGGGACGGGGAGAGACAGAGAGAGAGAAACATCGATGTGAGAGAGACACTTTGATTGGTTCCCTCCCGCACATGCCCCAACCAGGACTGGGCATGGAGCCTGCAACTGAGATACATGCCCTTGACCGGAGCCAAACCTGCAACCCTTCAGTCTGTGCTTAACGCTCTACCCACTGAGCCAGACCAGCTAGGCTGATGCATCCTTTTTAAGAATATCAAAGCACTCCCGGGACAGCTGTGCCTGTGAGCCCTGAACGCAGTAAAAATGTATAAAATAAAATAAAATGAAATAAAAGCAGCCCTGGCCGGTTTGGTCAGTGGTTAGAACATCCACCTGCAGACCAAAGGGTCGCAGGTTCGATTCCTGCTCAAGGGCACGTACCTGAATTGCAGGTGTCCTAGCCCTGGGAGGGGCACGTGCAGGAGGCAGCCAATCGATGTGTCTCTCTCAGGTTGATGTTTCTCTCTCTCTCCCTTCCTCCTCCCTCCCTTCCACTCTCTCTAGAAATCAATGGAAAAACGATTCTCGGGTGAGGATGAGAAATCATGATGATAATAATAAAATAAAAGCAGTTATGCGGAGGGCCTAAGAGGAAGCCAAGGGCAAGATGAGACCCTCACGGTCACCTCCCCGGTCGCCCGGGCACTTGCCCTCTGTAGCCGGCGCCAGGATGGGTTTATTTCCGTCTCTTCTCAAAGCGTCCACGGCCCGAGGGCATCGCCAGCCCGCTCAGGCCCAGGCCCAGCCGGGATCCATTCTGACCACGAGAAACAAAACTCAGAGAGAGGGAGCCGAGGGAGCCGCCGCAGCCCCAGGCCCAGCCTCAGCCCCGTTACTATTAACTGCTTCTCTCTCGAACGATGACGGTTCCTTCCAGTTTGCAAATCTAGAAACGAGAGGCGCCCCTCTGGCTGTCCATAGAAGCCATTGTGCCCCAAACCAGGACGCACGCGCTGGGGAACCACGGGGACCTGCCTCGGAAACCAGTTGTGCACACGCACACAGATTCCATGTGGCTGCGAAACTGCACGAAATTGGTTTCAGATGGATCCCCCATTCACCAGTCTTGTATTCCCAGACTGAGATAATAAAGATCTCTTTTAAAGAGGCTTTTTTTTTTTTTTTTTAACTTTCTTTTCCACCGGAGGCAGGTTTCCAAGTGCGTTCCTGCAAGTCTGTTCCTTGGAGAAGTAGATGTTTATGCTGCCGCGGCGCCCCACCCCCACCCACCGCGCACTCAAGCGCTTGGGGGAGGGGGAGACCGGGGAGGGAGGAGGCCCCGGTCTCAGGCACTTGCCACCTGGCCCTCCCCGCGTCTAGTCAGGTGGGCCCTGCAGCTCCCGCTGGCCCCTCTCCTGCACCTCCCGGCCTGGAAGTGAACTTGCTAGTGGCTTTGACCTGGGGGGACCCACTGGTTTTAGGCCTACCCTGAGGACACCCCCCCACAGCCAGGCCACTTGAAAGTCCTACACGAGGCCTTGTTTTGCAACGTTAATTTGAATATGGTTTTTTTGTTTGATTTTTAGAGAGAGAGGAGAGGGAGAGGGAGAGGGAGAGAGAAACATCAATGAGGAGAGAGAATCATGGATCGGCTGCCACCTGCACGCCCCCACACTGGGGATGGAGCCGCAACGTGGACATGCATGCGCCCTGACAGGGAATCGAACCCTGACCTCCTGGTTCTTGGGTCGACACTCAACCAGTGAGCCATACCGGCTGGGCAGGTCCAACCTGTTTTAAAACCCCGTGCCCACCGGGAGGGAGACCCCACAGGGAGGCTCCCCGCACAGTCAGCCGCCCCGGGGCTATTGCGCGATTTCAAAGCGGCCTTTTCTTTTGCCGCCCGTCCAGGTGCTGTTATTTCATGACCAGAATTACGGAATTCACTACGAGTACACCATCCCCGTGAACGCCACGGCTGAGAATCAGAGCGAACCCGAAAAGCCCCAGGACTCCTTGTTCCTCTGGACCCACAGCGGCTGGGAAGGGTGCAGCGTGCAGTGTGGAGGAGGTGAGCGCGGGGCCCGGGCCCATGCCTGCGGCTTTTGTTAAAGGAAGGAGACGTGGACTCCGGGCGCTCTGAGGTCAGGGCACCGAGAGGGACAGGCTGGGCACATAACCAGTGTTTGTTCATTTCAGAGAGGAAGGGAGCGAGAGAAACATCGATGGGAGAGAGAATCATGGATCGGCTGCCCCCTGCACGCCCCCTACTGGGGATCGAGCTCATAACGCAGGCATGTGCCCTGACCCGTAATCAAACCGTGACCTCCTGGTTCATGGGTCCATGGCTCAACCACTGAGCCTCACCGGCCAGGGAGCGGTTGCCTCTTTCTGGTCCTAGTCTAGAATTTTCTCCTGCCCTGCACTGCCCTGCCCATGTCTTGCACACCCTCCTGGCTGAGGTTATAGTTCTCCAGCCCTGACCATACTGAGTTAAACGACTCTCTGATCAGAAGATGCCCCGGAGGCCCCTCCATACGGGGACCTAATGCCCCTCCCAGGCGGCAGCCACAGCCTCTCAGCTCCCTGTGCGCTGGTTTCCAGGGGAACGCCGGACCATCGTGTCCTGCACGCGCATCGTGAACAAGACCACGACGCTGGTGAATGACAGCGACTGCCCCCCGGCGAGCCGCCCGGAGCCCCAGGTCCGAAGGTGCAACTCACACCCATGCCAGGCACGGTAAGGAGCCGGGGTCTCCGGCGCCGAGCCTCTGGGGCGGGGCAGCAGCGCCCGTGCGTGGGGCGGAGTGAGACAGTGGGTACAGGCCACTCTCTGCCGCCTTCCCTGGCTGCTGAGGGATCTGTGTGTGCTGGAAATACTGGATCTCTGGCTGCTAAGCCGGAACTGGGACGGACATGTACAATCCGTCAGGCGGGCGTGGCTCAGTGGTTGAGCATCGACCTAGGAACCAGGAGGTCACGGTTCGATTCCCATCAAGGGCACATGCCTGGGTTGTGGGCTCCATCCCCAGTGTGGGGCGTGCAGGAGGCAGCCAATCCATGATTCTCTCTCATCATTGATGTTTCTCTCTCTCTTTCCCTCTCCCTTCCTCTTTCTCTAAAAATCAAATTAAAAAGCGGGGAATGGTTTTCTTTATCCCATATGTTTTCCTCGATTTCCCCGACCCCCATTCCATTTTCTTCGGCCCTCTTTTCCCATCCAGATCCCAGCAAGCTGCCTTTCTCTCCCCAATTGCACCCGTTAGCACCTCCTTATTCTAATCCCGCCCCCCACCACCCTGTGGGTACCGCTCCCAAGCCCCGCCCTAACCATCTGGAATCTGGAATCCGACACACACAGCACATGGCCTCCCGCCAGCCTCCCGCACCAACACAAACACATGGCGAACCCGGCCCCGACGCTGGCAGGCGAGGCAGAAATCGCAGGTCCGCTCAGCTGCCGTGGCTGCGGCTCGCGGCCTTCCCCGTGCTGACCGCCGTCCGCCGGACAGAGGCCCAGAGGCCCTGCCGTCATCTGGCAGCGAAGGGGCGAGCCTGTCCCTTAAGGCCCGGTCCCACGGCGTCCTGGAGCGAGGAGGGTATGACAGGGACCGGGGCCTGCTGGGACCCCAGCTCAGCATCACTGAGTTCGTCTCAGAGCTTATGGGCCACTTGGAAAGCTAATGCCGAGCTGTGAGCTGTGCCCCCAGAGTGGTTAGGACTGGGCCCTCTTCCAGGCGGAGCACACTGCATGTGCATTGAATTCGGGGGATTCAGAGAAGAATACGAAATATCTGCCTGGCAAGCGCCCCAAATAGTCATCTGTGAGGAAGTGAACTTGGAGTTGAAATATGTTGTCTTTGCTCCGATATCTTAACCAGGTTTGCCTGGTTTGGGCTTAAGATTGAGTGGAATCCCTTCTGTTTTTATGGAAGCATATTCCCCATGCATGTGTGCATATATGCATGAGTGTGTGTCCGTGTGTGCCTTGTGCGTGCATGTGTGTGCACGTGTGTGTGTGCGTGCGCATGCATGTGATCATGACTTAAGAATGAAGCGTACAACATGTGGATCCTTAGGCACAGCCAAAATCTGAAAAGATGCCATGATCGCATCCATTTCTAGGTGGTCTGACACATGAAGCTTCTCTGTCCCGCTTCCCGCTAAAATAAAAGCGGCGTGTTTATTTGTTCCTCTGCCTTTGGCTCCGCCCCGCCCCCGCCCAGTAGCTGTCCTCTTGCCACGCTCTCAGCATCCGCTCCTGCCGGACTCTCTCCCTTCCTTCCCCTCGTCACGCTTGACTGTGGCCTTGATGCCAACAGATTCGTCTCCCAGTTGGGAAGGAAAGCTCCTCACATCCCTATGTGGGAAGGCAGAAGGCACGCGACCCGTCAGGTTTGGTAGCTAACCAGGCAAGGGGTGGAATGCTGCCAGTTACCCAGGGCTGGCCGAGCCAGGGGTCATTGATCACGGACCCGGGTCCAGGAAATCCTGGGTCAGGTCACAGCGCCACCACGAGCTAAAGGCGCACTCACGGGCACGTGACCTGACCTCGCCGTCTGTAAACTGGGGAGTGAGAGCCTCTCTCACCGGAGCCTTGAGAAGATTTGGTGAAGTCATGCCCGTAAAATCCTCCGTGCCCCGTGAGCCCCTGAGCGCGAGCCAGAACCATCCTCACTGCTCAGCTGCAGCACCCCATTCATGACCCTCGTCGGCCAGCTGTTGGGCCCCAGCGTTGGCTGAGTTCTCCATTTCTTTTTTTAATTTTTTAAAAAATGTTTTTTAACATATTTTTATTGATTTCAGAGAGGAAGGGTTAGGGTTAGGGTTAAGGAAAGATAGAAACATCAGTGATGAGAGAGCCTCATTGATCAACTGCCTCCTGCACACCCCACACCGGGGGTGGAGCCCACAACCCGGGCATGTGCTCTGACCGGGAATGGAACCCTGACCTCCTGGTTCATGGGTCGACACTCAACCACTGAGCCATGCCGGCCGGGCTGTTCATCATTTCTTAAGACACCACACACAGACACACACACACATTTTTAACCCAGTATATAACTACATGATTTAAATAACCTTTGCTGATAAAAGGTCCTCCTATATGCTAACATTCCCTTTCTTGTCAGAACAAGTTTGTATAATTTTTTTTGTTGTTAATCCTCACCAAGGATATTTTTCCATTGGTTTTTAGAGAAAGTGGAAGGGTAGGAGAGAGACAGAGAGAGAAACATTGATGTGAGAGAGACACATCGATTGGTTGCCTCCTGCACACATCCCAACCAGGGCCAGGGATCGAGCCTGCAACCGAGGTACATGCCCTTGACTGGACTCGAACCTAGGACCCTTCAGTCTGCAGACCGATGCTCTATCCACTGAGCCAAACCTGCCAGGGCACGTTTACATAATGTATATGTGTTTTGGGGTGAACTGAAACAGCAGAGCAGTTGCGAGTGGTTCATTTCGCACCTCGTGAATGTTTCCGAGCTCTACATCTGTGAACTTCAGATAATATTATCAGCAGGATGGGGGCTGGGCGTGGGGAGGGAAAGAGGATATGAAAGGGGTTCAGTGTCGTTCAGACCCCGAGATTGGGTTACGGGCTGGGGTGCGAATAGAAGGTTCCAGACGTGCGTTGCCCAGGTGGCTCATTACAGAGCGGCTGGGAGGGTGCTGGGAAGTTGGAGTAACGAGCTTAGGTTGGATGGGGATGGGGTTGGGGATGAACGCTGGGTCCTGCCCGCACTTCTGCCTGCTAACCTGTGTTTGGGTTTAAATACCACTGAAGGCCCTGGCCGGTGTGGCTCAGTGGATAGGGCGTCGGCCTGCGGACTGAAGGGTCCCGGGTTCGATTCCTGTCCAGGGCACATGCCCAGGTCGCAGGGGACACGGCTAGCACGCCCCTCCGAAGGCCACCGTGAGAACCATCTGAGTTAACAGGAACGCGTTGCTCGGGACAGTCCTGGCACACGGAAGTGCTCCGTCTGTCATCTGTCATCGTGCGTTGTTAGAAGTGTCCGAGGCCCCATTCCGGGAGGAAGTCCAACCCGGATGTCACCGAACTCCGCGGCTGTCACCTCCCGGCTCTGCTGGTGGCTCGGTGACATTGTGGCCCGGCAGAGAAGAGCCAGAAGCCTGGGGTGGGCTCCAGGTCCCCGGAACGCCGCCTGCTGTCAGCCCCTCGGAGGGCGAGCCAGTGGTTCAGACAGGTGGCGCGGGTGCGCATTTCTTGGAAAGCAGGCTGCGTGCGTGCCCCCGGTGAGGGGCGCTGCTGGGCACACTGCGTGCCCGACAGACAGGGTGACGAGGTGGTACTCGGGTCAGTGGCACTTAGCAAGTCTCGGTGGCATTTCTACTGATCGAGCTGGAAAACAATCCAATGGGCCCGGCGGCGTGGCTCAGTGGTGGAGCGCCGACCTGTGAACCAGGAGGTCAGGGTTCGATTCCTGGTCAGGGCAGGTGCCCGGGTGTGGGCTCCACCGCTTGGAGGGGGCGTGCAGGAGGCAGCCGATCCATGATTCTCTGTCATCATGGATGTTTCTCTCTCTCTCTCTCTCTCTCTCTCTCCCTCTCTCTCTCTCCCTCTCCCTTCCTCTCTGAAATCAATAAAAACAGGTTTGTTGTTTTTTTAAAATAAAAACAGTCCCATGGCCCATCACCACGGAGTGACAGCGAGACCCAGGTCGCCTCTGTTCCCGTCCAGGGAGGCCTCTGGGGGTCTGACCGCAGCTCTGTCCGCGGAATTTGTCACCCTCCGGGCGTGACTGCTCCGGGCGGGCGGGCAGGGCCCCGTGGTGGGGCGGCCACGGAATCAGCGAGCTCCACGGAAACCCGTGGCTGGGAAGGGGTCGGAGTCCCTGGAGAACGGGGCGCCCACTCTGCGCTTCCTCCCTTCCGGTCCCCGCGCGCCTGGTGGTTTCTGGGGGTGCCCGCCGACTCCCAGGTCCCCGTCGTCACGTGGGTGTGAGTGGCGTCCTTACACAACAGCAGAGACCAGGAAGGAGACTGTGAAACGGGGGGTTTATATCTAGCAAAACTGTCCTTCAAGTATGGAGGCTTTAGAGAAATTCTTGTAAACATGTAAGAGTTTTTGCCCAGTTGGCATGACTTAGCGGTTGAGCGTCGACCTATGAACCAGGAGGGTGTGGTTCCATTCCCGCCTGGGTTTCCAGGTCGACCCCCACTAGGGGGCGTGCAGGAGGCAGCCAATCGATGTTTCTCTCCCTCTCCCTCTCCCTTCGTCTCTCTCAAAATCAATAAAACATATTTTAAGGGAAGAAAGCCAGAAATAAAATGGATCTCTTTCCCTTCTGCTCGGAGGACTCCTGGACATGGTTTCTGTAGCTCATTAGCTATTAAAATTATTAACAAATTATTATTTCCAATTGCAAGTGGTTATGGGACTCATTATTTCCTCTCATGCCAAGACTTGTATGCAATTTACTCTGACCGTGAACTAGCCAAAGCCATCCCAAGTTTCTAAACAGGCTTGGACCAGGTTCACTGCCTTGGGCCCAGCAAGCCACTCAGGGCTGAGCCGCCAAAGGCCCCCGCTCCATAATTCATTGGGAACTTAATTGAGACTAATTATTGCCTCTCGTTCCCTGCTGTTCCCAGAGGAGCATCTGCCCAGCATCTGCTGTGACACCATGTGCTTGGGATGCCTGAATCACTCCGGGACGGGAACGGAAGGGCATGGATGCTTTATGGTGGACGTGTCCCGCTGTAACGTTTTATAGGGAACTCCCAGGGGTTTCATTAGCCTGCGGTGTTAATGCGCAGTGTCTCTCCAACGTGCCGGAGCCGAGTCTGCAATGTCCTCAGAACACGCCGCCTCGGTGAGACCCAGCCCCGAGGAGGAGGAGGGCGGCCTTGGGAAGAGGCGGCTACGCCCGGCTGGTGCGGCTCTGCGGATTGAGCATTGTCCCAGGTACCGAGAGGTCCTGGGTTCGATTCCCGGTCAGGGCACATGCTCTGGTGGCGGGCTCCATCCCCAGTAGGGGAGGCATGCAGGAGGCAGCTGTTCCATGATTCTCTCTCGTCATTGATGTTCCTATCTCTCTCTCCCTCTCCATTCTTCTCTGCAATCAATAAAAAAAATTTTTTTAAAGAAAGAAGCAGCTAAGTTGACGGATTGGGGGTGCAGAACCCGGACTGTTCTGTGACGGGCTAAGGCCTCGGCTGACCCGGAAGGGGATACTTAGATGGTAACAGGCTGGCCGTCTATGACCGAGCGTTGGCACGTAACGGTGAGAAACAAAAGAGTAGGAGCCATTCATCCCATTTGGCAGATGGACAGATAGAACCTGGGCGGGGATTCGTGAGCGAGGTCACCGAAGACTCAGCTGTGAGCCCAAACGAGACTCTTGCCTCCTAAGAGGTTCTCAGCCAGAGCAAGGTGAGGGCAGCTTGGGAACCAGAACCACCCAGAAGATCGGCCCGTCCTTGGCAGGCGGGGTTCAGGGGGCCAATGTGAGGCTTGCCGCTAAAGGTAGTCGTGACCTGGCCGGTGTGGCTCAGTGGTTGAGCATCGACCTGTGAACCAGGAGGTCACGGTTCGATTCCTGGTCAGGCACATGCCCGGGTTGCAGGCTCGGTCCCCAGTAGGGGCTGTGCAGGAGGCAGCCGATCCATGATTCTCTCTCTCCCCCTCTCCCTTCCTCTCTGAAATCAGTAAAAAAAAAAATAAACATATAAAAAAAAGATAGTCTTGGGCGGGAGCAGGCAGAACTGCAAACTGCCTCCTCGTAAAGCGGCGGGCCAGAGCCTTGGAGGGCGGGCGAGCTCGGGGCGCAGGCAGCCAGCTCCCCGGCTGGTCCCTCTGGGAGCCCTGTGTCTGCGCCTCCCAGCACTTGGGCCTGTCCGGCCCGGCCCCTCCACACACTTCCCCGGAGAGGCCGGGCTGGCTCGCTCTGGTTCTGGGGAACCCCCCTGGGAACCTTTCCGCAGGCAGAGCGCTGAGAAATTCTGAGCATTTTCATCGCCACAGCGGGGCAGCCGGGCGGCGTGGCGGGGAGGTCTGCTGGCGCGGTTTCACCTCCGTCGCCGTGTGGGGCTGGGCCGCGGGGGCGCGGGGGGGGGGGGGGGGGGGGCGCCTGCTGGTGTTCATTAGGCCCCTGTGTTCTCCGCAGCAGCGGCTTGGGTGTGGGCTGCGGGGTGCCTTTCGGGCTGGTCCCACTCACGCGGGCGTCTTGGGAGAACCACGCCACGTGAGTCACCGGGGCAGCCTCTCTTTCTAATTGTTTGAAGACAAGATGCTTGGGACTCATCTGTTAAGGCAACCAAAAGACGAGCTAGCATGTGTACATGTGTACATGTGTGTGGGTCTGTGCGATGTGTGTGTGTGTGTGTGTGTGTGTGTGTGTGTGCGCACACACGAGTGAGTGCAGCTGGGGTGTGGGGACCAAAGCGAAGGAGAAGGCGATGCCTGAGGTGCCCTGTGACCAGCGCCGGTGCCCAGTCACGGCTTCTGTGGGCGAGAGCGGAGGAAAGTACACACACGGCCGCTTGGACGCCGGCTCCGCTCTGGCACCGCTGCCCCCGGCTGTGGAAGCGCGGAGCCCCCGACGGGAGGCGTGGGGCCGAATCCCACCGCGGACCCGGCGGGCCCACAGAGGTGCCGTAAGGTTTGGAGTTCAGGTCCAAAATTTTAAAATCAGGAGGCTGCCCGGCCGGTGTGGCTCAGTGGATAGAGTGTTGGCCTGTGGACTGAAGGGTTTCAGGTTCGATGCTGGTCCAGGGCGCGTCCCTCAGCTGCAGGCTTAGGCTCGAGGTGTGGGGGAGGCAGCCAATCGATGTGTCTCTCTCACATCGATGTTTCTTCTCTCTCTCTCTCCCGCTCTCTTCCACTCTCTCTAAAAATCGATGGAAAAGTGTCCTCGGGAGAGGATGAACAAGGGCAAAGACAGAGTCCGTGCAGAGCTCTCTGCTCTGCCGCCTCCTGCGTCCTGCGGGCCCCAGGTCCCAGGATCCGGGGGAGGCCCCTCTGCCCAGGTCTCCTCTCACTGTCTCTCCTCCCGGGCAGGTGGGTGGCCGGCCCGTGGAGCCCCTGCTCAGCGACCTGTGAGAAGGGCACCCAGCAGCGGGAGGTGACCTGCGTGTACCAGCTGCAGAACGGCTCCCACGTCACCACGCGGCCCCTGTCCTGCCCGGGCGCCCGGCCCGCCCCCGTGCAGAGCTGCGAGGGCCAGGACTGCCTGTCCATCTGGGAAGCGTCCGAGTGGTCACAGGTGGGTGCCCGGCCGCCGCCGGGGCCGCTGGCCCTTGTCCGCAGGGACCTCCTCACGGTCCCTTTTCCTGCGTCGTGTTCGTGACACCGCTTCACACGTCGCGGTCCCCGCCAGCCCCCAAATCAACGCAGAGCTGCACTGGCGCTCACGTGCTCTCTGAGTCCCTCCGCGATAACAGCGCGGCCAAAACATGGAAAATGTGTTACTGATAACGGGTAGGCGTTTTCTGATAATATACCACAGTGCTTTTAGGTCCCACTTCCTATGGACATTCTCATGTAGATATAGATGGATGGACAGATGAATGGAGATAGATAAATAGATAAGTAAATAGATACATAGAAAGACACATAGATAGATAGATACATAGATGGGTATATAAATACATAGATACACGGATACATAGTCAATACATAAACACATAGATAGATACATATGTACATAGATACATAAATACATAGATACAGGTATATAGTTACATAAATACATAGATAATTACATAGGTATATACGTAGATACATAGACACATAAATACATACATAGATAGATACATAGACATATAGATAGATGCATAGCTACATGGGTAGACACGTAGATAGATACAAAGACACACCCGTAGATGGTACACAGATGTGCAGGCCTGCCTTTCATGCCCAGGGGGCATGTTTGAACTTGGTGTCGGATTGGGAAGGAGGGTTCCCAGACTTTCCCTCACCCTGAGGCCAGCTGGGCGTCCCCGCGGCAGGCGGATGCCGGGAGGGCCCGCTTTCGCTGAGCCTGTCCAAGTCCCGAATCTCATGCCATCGCCGCTGTGGAGAGCGGTCCCTGCGGCCCGCGGTGTTTACTGTGAAGGCTGCTCGTGCACATGTCGTTCTCTCTCCGGTAACAGCATTCTTCGAGGCTTCACGTCGCCCCTGCAGTCACGATGTTGATTGTTTGGCTGTAAAACGGCAAAATCGCTGGATAAAGGGCCAGCTTCCCCCGGGTCCCCCTCGAGAGGTGTTCTAGGAAAGTCAGAGGGCTCAGTCCAAGACACTGTTCAGTGTGGAAAATATTTTTAAAGTTCCTTTTTGTTGCCAAACAGTTGGGATTATTTTGAATAAGGAAGCATTCAGCCCGTTCTTAATGAATGAAAAGTCTGCCTGCGCCGTTCTAAAGCGCAGCTTGCTTTTCAGACAGACCCTGGCGTGTGCCCATTGAGAGACCTGCGTGTTGGACCCACCCTTTGTGATATCTTAAGAAAAGAAGACAATTTAAATTGTCTTAAAATATATTTGTATTGATTTCAGAGCGGCAGGGAGAGGAAGAGAGAGAAAGAGAAACATCCATGATGAGAGAGAATCATGGATCGGCTGCCTCCTGCACGCCCCCTACTGGGGATTCAGCCCTCAACCCGGGCATGTGCCCTGACTGGGGGTCAAACCGTGACCTCCTGGTTCTTAGGTCGACACTCAACCACTGAGCCACGCCGACCAGGCCAAGAGTTTAAAAATTTTGCTTGGTTTTTATTTTATTTATATGGACTTAGGTTTGTAAGTTTGACATCCCAGGGACCTTTTTCGGGGAGCGGGCACTCGTTGCAGGGGTAGGGGCAGGTAGTGGTCTCTCTCCCCTCCCCCGCCTCCCAGGAGCCGTAGGGCCTTAATCACCTGGGTCTTGATCCAAACAAGATTTATATTTTAATCGGATCAAAACCATAAATTTTCCATTTGGATTCTTTCTTATATGGAAGAAACATAAATGCCGCTTTCCCAAAATACCCTAGCCCGACATTATCAGCTGTCAGCATCGGATTCAAGAGCACCCTCTCGGGAAGCGTGAGGCAGCGGAGACGAGATTTATAGAGGCGTCTCCGTCTCCGTCTCCGTCTGTCTATGTGCCCCATCACGCCCGGGCCTCCCCCTGAAACCCCATCCGCACCCACCCGGCTCCCGCGGGCTCAGCCCAGGCTTGAGCCGAGTGCTTCTTTCTTTCTTATTTCTTTTTAAATATATTCTTATTGATGTCAGAGAGGAAGGGAGAGGGAGAGAGAGAGAAACATCAGTGATGAGAGAGAATCATCCACCGGCTGCCTCCTGCACGCCCCCTACTGGGGATCGAGCCCACAACTCAGGCATGTGCCCTGACCGGGAATGGAACCGTGACCTCCTGGTTCATAGGTCGATGCTCAGCCCCTGAGCCACGCCGGCCGGGCCCAAACGTATTTCTACCACGTTGCCCCGTGCCGAAGCCCCTCTGACATTTCTCCCCCCGGAAACACGGGTTTAGGTTTCTCCGGGGGAGATTGTTGATTGACGGGGTTGCCTGGTTCAGCCAGCCCTGCCGGTCTTTCACTCGCTGCTCTCCAACACTGTTAGAACGAGGCACAGATGTCGAGAAGGAAGGAAAGGGGGCTGGCCGTCTCCTGCCCTCGGCTTCCAGGCCCCATCCCTGGGTCCGAGGCCAAGAGCGAAACTGGACATTGTCCCCCAGGCCCCTTCCTCCCGAGGCAGCCCGGCCTGCAGGGGCCCAGGCGCCCAGCCAACGGGCTGCCGCTCACAGGGCCACGACAGGGGCTGGCCAAGAGACAGCTGGACCGTCCGCGTTTGCAATCACGGGCAAGGGACGAGGAACGAGGAAGAGGGTCCGACAAAGCAGAGTCGGGCAGAGTGGGGAGGAGGCTCTTGGTTGAAGAAGGAGCCAGGGGGGTGGATGCGGGCGCCACAGAGGAGCCAGGACTCAAATGGTGAAAACAGAGTTGATGAAATGATGGGGGACCGTGGCCACTCGGAAGAACAGGGGACCACCCCTCAGCACAGTCACCCGGGGCTCCCTGCAGCCGCCCGCCTACCCGGGCCGCCCTGTGGGCATAGCCCGCCTTAGCCTGACCCCTGGTGTCCCCGCTCACCCCACAGGCAGGGCCACAAACACACGTGCTCCCCCGAGTGATGCCACGGCCAGTGGATTTCTGCTGAAACAAGCGGGTCTACCTCAGTCTCCAAAAGCAAAAGAAAACCCACTGGGACCTCAGACAGAGCCAAACCGTGTGCCTCGGGAAAATAAAGCTAGCCAGCGTTTGGGGTCAATGTTAAGGGCAGAAATGCAAAGAAGGCCATGTGTCCTTCCTGTGCATTCTTGCAGAAGTCAGCTTTGGTGTAGCTGCAGACCATCCCTGTTATCGTCCCCTTGTTTTAGGTAAATCAAGCAAATATGGAAAAGGAAGTTAGGGCCCGGCCGGTGTGGCTCAGTGGTTGTGCGTTGACCTATGAACCAGGAAGTCCCGGTTCGATTCCCAGTCAGGGCACTTGCCCGGGTTGCAGGCTCGGTTCCCAGTGTGGGGCGTGCAGGAGGCAGCCGATCCATGATTCTCTGTCCGCTGTCATCATGGATGTTTCTCTTTCCCTCTCTCTTCCTCTCTGAAATCAATAAAATATATTTATTAAAAAAAAAAAAAAGAAGAAGCCTGGCCCCCGGCCTCTACATCCTCAGCGCCGGGCCTGGGCCTGGCGGGGACTCCCTGGGCGTTGGGGGGCCGGCAGGGCGCCGGCCCGGCTTCAGGCTGCCGTGTTTTGCAGTGCTCCGCCAGCTGCGGCCCAGGCACGCGGAAGCGCACCGTGACCTGCACCAACTCCCAGGGGAAGTGCGACGCGTCCACCCGGCCGCGAGCCGAGGAGGCGTGCGAGGACTACTCCGGCTGCTACGCGTGGAGGACCGGGGACTGGTCCACGGTGAGCCCGGCGCCCGCTCCCCTCCGCCCGGTGGTCCCTGCGTGACCAGGCAAACCCGCTTCCTTCCCAAACGCTGCGCCCGCCGGGGACCCCACGCGTGTGCCCTGTCCCACCTCGAGCTGGTGGCTTTCGACAGTCCTGCCACAGAACTCTCACCAATGCTTTTATTTATTTACTTACGTATGTATGTATTTATTTCTTATTGATTTCAGAGAGGAGGGAGAGGGAGAGAGAAACATCCATGATGAGAGAGAATCATGGATCAGCTGCCTCCTGCACGCCCCCCACTGGGGATCCAGCCTGCAACCTGGGCACGTGCCCTGACCGGGAAACGAACCGTGACCTCCTGGTTCATAGGTCCACGCTCAACCCCTGAGCCACGCCGGCCGGGCCCTGATTGTTTCCTGATCAGAACTCAAACTGGTGGCCGCCGTCTCCCTGGGAGGGCCCGAGGTGCCCGACGGGTCGCTGAGGACGGGTCACTGAGGACGTAGCGGGGCCGTGCCCTGTCTGACAGGCAGACGGACATCGGTGCAGGTGTGGGTGGGAAGGAAGTGGCAGAGGCCACACGCAGCCCGGAGAGCGGCTCCCAGGGCCACAGGGCCGGCAGGAAGCAGAGTGAGGTGTGGGCAGCTCCGGCCGGGCGGCGCCGGGCTCTGCTCCTCGCTGCTGTGTGCCCTGCACCTCCCTCCCCAGGCCGCCCTGTCCCTGGGGTAGAAGCTCAAGGAGGCTCTAACGCGGGTGCAGGGGGTTGGAACTGTCCTGGCGGCGAGGTCAGGTACCAGACTGGAGAGACGGGAGAGTGCCCCCTGCGAGCCCCATGCTCCCGGCTCCCTGCTCGCCAGCCGGAATCCAGGGCTCTGAGAAGACCAGCCTGCCATCTGGGGGCGCCCCAGCTCTCTGCTTCCCCAGCTGCCATGTCCCAGCCAGAGTCTGCCAGTCAGAGAGACCGGGGTTGGGGAGGATGGATGGCTGTGGTGGGGAGTGTAGGTGGGTTTGTGTGTGTGTGTGTGTGTGTTGGGGGTGTGGGGGGCTGTGTGTGTATGTGTATAGGTGTGTGAGTTGCACTGTGTGTGTGTGTGTGTGTGTGTGTGTAGGTGTGTGTGTTGGGTTGTGTGTGTAGGTGTGTGTGTAGGTATGTGTTGCTGGTATGTTGGGTGTGTGTGTAGGTGTGTGTAGGTGTGTGTGTTGGGTGTGTGTGTGTGTGTGTGTAGGTGTGTGGGGGTGTAGGGGGCTGTGTGGGTGTGTGTGGGGGGCTGTGTGTGTAGGTGTGTGTGTGTGTTGGTAGTGTGTTGGGTGTGTGTGTGTGTAGGTGTGCGGGGGGGTAGGGGGCTGTGTGTGTGTGTGTAGGTGTGTGTTGGGTGTGTAGGTGTGTTTGTATGTAGGTGTGTGTTGGGTGTGTGTGGGGGGGTGTGTGTGTGTGTGTGTTGGTAGTGTATGGGTGTGTGTGTAGGTGTGCGGGGGGGTAGGGGGCTGTGTGTGTGGGTGTAGGTGTGTGTTGGGTGTGTAGGTGTATGTGTGTGTGTGTAGGTCTGTGTTGGGTGTGTGTGTGTGTAGGTGTGCGGGGGGATGGGGGGCTGTGTGTGTGTGTGTGTGTGTAGGTGTGTGTTGGGTGTGTAGGTGTGTTTGTATGTAGGTGTGTGTTGGGTGTGTGTGGGGGGGAGGTGTGTGGGGAATGTGGGGGGCTGTGTGTGTATGTGTAGATGTGTGTTGGGTGTGTAGGTGTATGTGTGTGTGTGTAGGTCTGTGTTGGGTGTGTGTGTGTGTGTGTGTGTGTGTGTGTTGGAGGTGTGTGTGGGGGATGTGGGGGGCTGTGTGTGTGTGTGTGGGGGCGGATGTCTAAGATAGCATCTGCTGCCTCGAGCCTGGAGCCAGGACGGGGATTTTCATTATTGCTTAACCTGCTGGCTCAGGTTCCAACAGCTTCCGAGGCCTGTGGCGCTCATGCCAAGTTGGGGGGCGATCTGTCACACATGCTTTGACATTTTCCCAGGCAAGTGCCCTTCAGGCACAAACAGAAGGAGTTACTGTAGGGGTACTCTCTCCCCCCATCTCTCCCTATTTCTCTCTCTCTCTCTCTCTCCGTTCCCCCTCCCTTCCCTCTCCCCACCTCCCTCCTTCTCTCCCCCTCCCTCCTTCCCTCTCCCCCACCTCCCTCCTTCCCTCCCCCTCCCTCCTTCCCTCTCCCCACCTCCCTCCTTCTCTCCCCCTCCCTCCTTCCCTCTCCCCCACCTCCCTTCCTTTCTCTTTCTCTCATTCTTTGTTACCCAAACCTGCCCCAGGCAGACTTGCCCCTCTGAGAATGGCCCAGTGACCACATCAGGGTGATGCTGGGCAGTGAGGGTCCACCTCGCATCCCGTCACCCTCACCTAGTCCCCTGCTCCCACAGAGCCCGGAACCCGGCTCACGCACACACAGCTGTGACATTCCTGCAGCGAGTCCCTCTTCCGAGACTTTTACAGCCTCCTTTCACCAATTCTCAAAGCATCCCCCTGGGACCTGGGGTTCTATGTAGTCGTGACTTTACCTGCAGGAGAGACGGGAGGAGCAGCGACGTCTCGCCCTAGTGGAGCCTGTCGTTAGGGTCTGGCCTCCCGTGATGACAGAGACCTGGTCCCTCCCAGCTGGGGGTGTGGCTGGGAGGAGTGGGGGCCTCAGGGCGGGCAGGCCCGGGTGGGAGACCCCGTCACGCAGGCCCTGAGGCTCACATTCCGCCCCCGGAGACACCATTCATGCATTTGGTGCATGTTTATAGATCTGTGCTCAGCCACTAAGCCACGCTGGCTGGGCAACAGTTATTTTATTTCAATACTAGAGGCCTGGTGCACGAAATTCATGCACGGGTAGGGTCCCTAGGCCTGGCCAGCGATCAGGGCCGATCGGAGCCTTCCTTCCGGCTGCCGGCCAGGGCCTTCCTTCGTTCCACGCCGCCCCCTGGTAGTCAGCACATGTCATAGCGAGCGGTTGAACTCCCAGTCGAACTCCTGAGGAGACACTGCGTATCAGCCTTTTATATCTATAGATTTCTATATAGAGATTGCTTTTCCTGAGAGCTCACACCCCAAGTGTCTTTGGCGCCCCCTCCTGGCTGGGGCAGGGCCCTGGGCGGGGTGGCAGGTCAGCAGGCCTTGTGGCTGGGGAGGGAGCGTGAGGGGCTGGCACCGCCTTCAAGCCCCAGGCAAGGAGCTGTTGGGGCGGATGTAGGGCCTCTCCCTTGCCGCTCAGTTGCCTGTGTCTGGGGAGCCCCGTGAAATGTCCGTGTAACGAGCGACTGGAGAAAACCGCCCAGCAGGGAAGGAGGGCTTCAGACAAGACCAGATCCGTTCCTGTCTTTTATAGATCTGTGTGCCTGCGTTTTAAAGCTCGGGGCTAAGCCGATGCTATCGGGCCGCACGGTGGGCGGCCTCCTCGCTGTTCAATTGAAGCCGAGGCCGGTGGGGTGGGGGGCGGGGGGGACGGTCCTTGCCTGCGCCTGTCGTCCTTACTGTGGGGAGCTCAGGTGACAGGAGGAGGCCGTGCACAAGCCGGCCGCACACCTGTCAGGAACCGTGTCTGTCGTCAGGGCCACCTCGGCCTCTGTGCCCCGCAGGCCACCTGGCTGAGCTGCGGGGTCAGTAGGTCAGTACCGGCCACACCTGCCTGCAGAGGCCGGCCCGGCCACCTGGGAGCGCTCAGCTATAGGCCAGGGGACACCCGGCAGCCCTGGCCTCCGCTCTTGGCCCTGTGCCTGCTTTTGTTCATAACAGTAGCGCTGCTCGCCCTCGCTGGTCTGGCTCAGTGGATAGAGCGTCAGCCTGCGGGGTGAAGGTCCCGGATTTGATTCCGGTCAAGGGCACATGCCCGGGTTGCAGGCTCCATCCCCAGTAGGGGGCGTGCAGGAGGCAGCCAGTCCCCTCTTGTACGCCCCACACTGGGGATCGAGTCTGCAACCCGGGCATGTGCCCTGACCAGGAATCGAACCCGGTTGGTAGGTGGAAGCTGAGTTATACGACGGCCCTGGATCATTTCTGGGCAGAGACCTTGTCAATTTTGCACTTGGTTTTAACAGCCCCGCAGGACTGAGGCCTCGCCTGGTTTCTCACAGGCCCCGTGACCACACCTGCAAAAGACACTGGAACCCTTGCTGGCACTCCTGGCCCGGAGTGACTCAGCCAGGCCCACTGCCCGGCTGCCAGGGCCCGGCTCCCTGGTGGCAGGGGGCGCTGTGGGGGTGAGGCAGGCATACTGCGGGCGACTTCTTCGTGAGCCAGTGCAGTCTCCTCGGGACTTGGAAACCAGCTGCCACCTGTCCCCTGTCCCTCCAAGAAGGGCCTGGACAGATACCTCGCTCTTGCCCGACGGCGTGGCTCAGTGATTGAGCATCAACCTATGAACCAGCAGGTCCCGCTCCGATTCCAGGTGAGGGCTCCATCCCCAGTAGGGGGCGTGTGGGAGGCAGCTGATCCATGATTCTCAACATGGATGTTTTTATCTCTCCTTTCCCTTTCTCTCTGAAGTCAATAAACATTTTTTTTTTTTAAGCCCTAGCTGGTTTGGCTCAGTGGATAGAGCTTCGGCCTGCAGACTGAAGGGTCCCAGGTTCGATTCCGGTCCAGGGCACGTGTCTGGATCGCAGGCTCCATCCCTGGCCCTGGTCTGGGCACATGCGGGAGGCAACCAGTCGATGTGTCTCTCTCACTTTGACATTTCTCTCTCTCTGCCCCCTTCCCTCCCTCCCTTCCACTCTCTCTAAAAGTCACGGGAAAAGTATCCCTGGGTGAGGATGAACGACACAAAAAGAGGACCTGGCTCTCCCTCGGGGCGTGTCTCCGGCAGCAGGTGGTGCCAGGCCCCGGGTCCGAGTCCAGACCTGAGGAGGAAAGGATGGTGTTGGTACTGCCGGGTCCCTCTCTCTCCTCACGGGTCTGGTTTGTGCCAAATGGTCACAGAAACAAGGCCCCGAGCACATGGAAACCCCGTTTTCTCAGGCAGCAGGGTTTTAATTTTATTTTATGACCAATTTAGACATAAACGTCTTTAATAGCATAGGCGGGCTCGTCAAACGCCTGCTGAAAGCCCGTAACTCATTCATGTCGTTCCGTGTTCACAATTAAAGCCATAGGTTCATACCAGACATAATGCTGTGTCCGGTCTCGCGTGCACGGTAACGTTGGGCCGCTCGTGCGGGGTCAGAGGTCAGAACCGGTGGGAGAGCAGCGCTTCTGTAAGGGGCAGCCTGACCATGGGTGTCTGCCTGTGCCCTCATCACCCCCTCCTGTGCCGCCTGTTCCGTTCGCCAGGCTGGGCCCGGGCACTGCCAGCTGAGCCCACGGAGTGCCGCCTGTTTTTGAATGTGTTTGTGCTGCTGTCTTCGGCGATTCACTCATAGCCATGGCATCGCCTTGCACTGCGTCGGCATCAGGTGGTCCACGTTGGCATAGGATTGTACCTGTTGGCATCAGGTGGTCCACGTTGGCATAGGATTGTACCTGTTGGCATCAGGTGGTCCACGTTGGCATAGGATTGTACCTGTTGGCATCAGGTGGTCCACGTTGGCATAGGATTGTACCTGTTGGCATCAGGTGGTCCACGTTGGCATAGGATTGCACCCATTGGCATCAGGTGGTCCACGTCGGCATCACCTTGCACTGCGTTGGCATCAGGTGGTCCACGTTGGCATAGGATTGTACCTCTTGGCATCAGGTGGTCCATGTTGGCATCACCTTGCACTGCATTGGCATCAGGTGGTCCACGTTGGCATAGGATTGTACCTGTTGGCATCAGGTGGTCCACGTTGGCATAGGATTGTACCTGTTGGCATCAGGTGGTCCACGTTGGCATAGGATTGTACCTGTTGGCATCAGGTGGTCCACGTTGGCATAGGATTGTACCTGTTGGCATCAGGTGGTCCACGTTGGCATCAGGTGGTCCACGTTGGCATAGGATTGCACCTGTTGGCATCAGGTGGTCCACGTTGGCACAGGATTGTACCTGTTGGCATCAGGTGGTCCACGTTGGCATAGGATTGTACCTGTTGGCATCAGGTGGTCCACGTTGGCATAGGATTGTACCTGTTGGCATCAGGTGGTCCACGTTGGCATCAGGTGGTCCACGGTGGCATAGGATTGTACCTGTTGGCATCAGGTGGTCCACGTTGGCACAGGATTGTACCTGTTGGCATCAGGTGGTCCACGTTGGCATCAGGTGGTCCACGGTGGCATAGGATTGTACCTGTTGGCATCAGGTGGTCCACGTTGGCACAGGATTGTACCTGTTGGCATCAGGTGGTCCACGGTGGCATAGGATTGTACCTGTTGGCATCAGGTGGTCCACGTTGGCATAGGATTGTACCTGTTGGCATCAGGTGGTCCACGTTGGCATAGGATTGCACCCATTGGCATCACCTTGCACTGCGTTGGCATCAGGTGGTCCACGTTGGCATCGCCTTGCACTGCGTCGGCATCAGGTGGTCCATGGTGGCATAGGATTGTACCTGTTGCATCGCCTTGCACTGCGTCGGCATCAGGTGGTCCACGTTGGCACAGGATGCACCTGTTGCATCGCCTTGCACTGCGTTGGCATGGCTTTGCTCTGTTGTCATGACTTCGCCCCGTGTTGGCGTGACTCTGCTCCGTGTTGCTCTGGCTGGACGTTGGCATGACTGTGTTCTGTGTTCACAGGACTTCGCTTGGCACCAGGGCCCTGGGCCAGGAGGTGGGGTGTGGAACAGGGCGCACCGTGGGGCCGGGGCTCCCGGAGACAGCCCCCTGGTGTGAGCAGGCCGGGCCCACAGAGGGGTCGCTGGGGGTTTCTGCTTCTCTGTGACTCAGAAAGACTGGGCCCTCCACCGCACCATGGTCTGTGCCCCGTTATCCCTCTACAGTGGAAAACAACAACAACAACAAGCCTGGCCGTGTGGTTCAGTGATTGAGCCTCCGCCTATGAACCAGGAGGTCACGGTTCGATTCCCGGTCAGGGCACACACCCGGGTTGCAGGCTCCATCCCCAGGAGGGGGCGTGCAGGAGGCGGCCGAGCCATGATTCTCTCTCATCATGGATGTTTCTCTCTCTCTCCCTCTCCCTTCCTCTCCGAAATCAATACAAATATTTATTAAAAACCCAAACAAAAGCCCCATGATCCCGCTTGTCCATCAGAAAGGAGAGGAATCCACCTGGCGGCGCACACAGCCCTTGGGCACAGAGGGCGCCCACTGGGTCTCCCGGGTGCTTGCTCCTGGTGACGCCTGGGGCAGGCCTGCCGGGAAGAGATGAGGCGGGAGGCAGGGGGTTCAGGCGCTCAGGCTGCCCTGTCCCCCCAGTGCTCCTCCACCTGCGGGAAGGGCCTGCAGTCCCGCGTGGTGCAGTGCATGCACAAGGTCACCGGGCGCCATGGCAACGAGTGCCCCGCCCTCTCGAAGCCCGCCGCCTACAGGCAGTGCCACCTGGAGGTCTGCAACGACAAGATCAACGTGAACACCATCACCTCCCCACGCCTGGGTGAGTGCCCTGTCCCCCCCCGCCTCCCCCGCCAACGCGTCCCACTGGTCGGGGGGCGGGGGGGGGTGGTGTCCATGAGCCAGGAAGCGCCTTCCTCGGTCTTATCTGAGCCCCGGGGAGGCCGACATGGGTCACCGCTGTAGCAGATCGGAGGTGGAATTTCAGTCCTTGTCATGAGAAAGCCATTTGCTAACGTCTGTCTCAAACCCAGTGTCCCGCTGACCCCCTGCCAACCCCTGGGGAGCGCGAGGGAATTCCTCCCAATGTTTTAGGGTTCCTGTGTGGGGCGGGGCAAAGGGAGGCGCTTTCTTCTGCAAACGAAGGCCATGGGGGTGTCATTCGTGAATCGCTGGGGACGCCCATCCACACGGGCTGTTCCTCAAGCCGCGCTCGAGAAGACGGGAGTTAGCGGGTTTGGTCTTTCGTTCTACGGGGACCTTCTGTGTGAGAGCTCGGCCCCGCGGGCTCCCAGCTCGGCCGTTAGCGGGCATGGCCCGGGCCAGCAGGGGCGCAGGGCGAGACACACTGAACACTGCTCCAGTGGCGCCTGCACAGAGTTCCTGCTCGTCCAAATAGAAGTCCCCAGGGCGTATTTCCCACCCACAGCTTTCCTACCGCTTGGCATGGCACCGGAACGAAGGGCGTTGCTATGTGGCTGCACTGGGTGGGGGCGAGGGGGCGCGAGCGCGTAGAGGTGCACCCCAGGCTGTTGCATGCACAAGCTCCTCGGGGTCCCCCAGGGAGGTCCCTCAGGCAGGACCTCCTCTCTGCAGAACTATGACCCTGAAGGCGACTCGGGCCCCTTGCTTGTGCTGTGACCTTGCGCTGTGACCTTGTGCTGTGACCTTGCGCTGTGACCTTGTGCTGTGTGGGCCCTTTGATCTTCAGCGCCCCGTGTCCTTGTGTTTCACAAATGCCCATAGCAACGAGGTCTCCTGCCACAAAATAACAGTAAGCGCCACTTAGCTCAGAGGCAGGGTGGGCAGTGCCCCCATCCCAAGGAGGCAGCCAGACCACCAGACTCGGCCACGTGGTCACGTTGGGCACAGGGGTGTGTCCCCCGTAGAAGAAAGCAGCAGCCACAGTGTCCCCAGCAGGGGACATACCTCCTCAGTCTCCGCCGGGCTCCACGGGGCAACGGTAAGGGCGGCCCAGCGTGGGTCGGGCCACAGGCCACCTCCGGGCCTGCGCCACGATGACCCCATGCCATCTGTAACCCCCAGGCTTTCTCTCTCCACTGTCCCCGTAGCTGCCCTGACCTATAAATGCACGCGGGACCAGTGGACCGTGTACTGTCGGGTCATCCGGGAAAAGAACCTTTGCCAGGACATGCGGTGGTACCAGCGTTGCTGCCAGACGTGCAGGGACTTCTACGCCAACAAGATGCGCCGGCCACTGCCCCCGCCCTCACCAAGCTCATGACACCTGCTCCCGCGGTCCCGCCACTCTCCGGTGTGAGGTCTTGAGTTCCTGACTCCAGGGCCAGCTAAACACCCACCCACCTGAGGGCACAGCAGTCCTGCAGCCAGGATCCTCCAAAGCACAGCGCCCCTCCCCCACAGGCCGTCCCAAGAATCCAATCCCCGTAGAACTCAAGGGTGGACTTGACCTTTGCCCTTAGTGCTTTTATACTTAATATATTGTTCAGAGCCACTGGATGGCTTTCTACAGTAAGGGAGAAATAGGCCTGAACCACAGAATCGGCACAGTCTCGAAGGTCCCCTGGACCTCAACGGGGGCACCTCTGACAACCGACAACAGAGCAAGACGTCATGGCCGCCTCTGCCTCGGCTCTCTTCTGTCGTCCGAATTCCCGGTGCTTCGCGTGTCACAGGGCGGGATAGCCAAAATGAGGCCGCGGACATTAAATCGGGCTTTATTCTGAAAGCCAGCGGCACCCTGGGTGGAAGGACAGATGCCGGCGGCCTCTCCGGAGGGGCCTGGCAACAACACAGGAACTTTGCCGTCTGCCCAGCGCTGAGAGCAGGTTCTCTGGACCCTGGGCCTGGCCTGGAGGACTTCCCTCTGCGAGGCTGGATCTGCGTGAACCAGTGGGAGACCGGGGCCACGTCGAATTGCATCAGCTGTGTCGGGGAGAAGATTCTAGTAGGGTTTAGGTGTGGGGAGGTGTTTCATTGTCAGATCTCTGCTGTCCACCCAGGGAAATGGAAGACCCTCTCTTCCAGGTGCTGTGAGCAGCTCTGGGATCGCTTCCTGGCAGACGGGGAGCTCAGGACAGCTTCGTCAGGGTTGTGGGGGCTTCCCTCTGCCTTCCGGAGCCCTCTACTTTACTTCGTTTGGAGGTGGGGCCCTCCATTCTAGCCAGGACTTCATAAACTGGGCGCCTTTGTGGATGGCTTCCCAGTGACCTTGGCCATCTGTCTGAAGTTGATTATCTCCAGAACCTCAGAAGATTCAAGCTCAGGCCTGGCCGCTTCGTCCATCACAGGCGGGTTTCCTCCTGGGGGCGCTCCGCCTAGTGGGCCAGGATCCGTGGAGGAGAGCCGCCTGGCCGGGACCAGGGACCACTGCCCGGCCATCCAGCCTTCCTGTAGCGCAGACCTTGTCATGCTGTCCCTGTTGACCATCTTCCCAGTGGGGCAAGAAGGACACTCAGAAAAGCATGAAGAGGGTCTTTCTCACCTTCAGTCCCTTCGCCCCTCAAAACAGAGCTGTGCCCTCTCTGGAGCCCGGGGAGGTGACCCCTCTGAGGGCACAGACGAGTCCTGACAACAGGGCGCAACAGTCGTGCAGCCAGGATCCTCCAACCCACAGCACTGCTCGCGCACAAGCCGCTCACTTCCTGGGAGCTGGGAGGAAGGGACCCCAGCCTGGGAACTGGGGCCCTGGATGCCAGGAAGTCCGTTTCCCTGAGCAGCATGGTGGCAGTTGGATGGGTGCTCATGTTCAAGGACTTTGCCATGAGGACCCCACCATCTCCTCCGTCACCCCAGAGGGTGTCCATGGGGTCTTCTCCGGTGCTTCTTCACGTATTGGTGCTGTGTCTGTGACCTGTGTTTGTGTTGTGGATGTCACCACGTTCAGGTCAGCTTCAATCACAATGACAAACAACAAATCCCTCTGCTCTCTCAAGCCTGCTCCGGGGATGGGGGAAGTGGAGGGGCGTGGCCGGGACTTGACGCAGCCCCTCGGCCCCCGCCCCCACCCCCAACCCCTGGAATCAAAGATGAGTGTGGAGGAACCTCCTTCGGTGCTCAGTGCCCGGTTCTCTGCGGAGAGAAAGGACAGAATGCCAGGATGGAGCTGCCCACCTTCTCATGTCACCCCCCGCCCCAGCTCTTGTACCCACAAAGTTCTTAAATCTTGTGGCACTAGGATTTTGTTTTTCCTTAGCCCCAAATGTTCTGTAGTTCATCACAGATGGACAGAGCTGGGGGGCAAGAGGGTGTGGGGGGGTGGTTGCCAGCTAAGGAAGCCGGGGCAGCTTAGCTTGCACGCCTGCGTGGGCCGTGGCCTGGGCTCCCAGCTGAGCCCTTTCCCTGTCGCCTCTGAATCAAGTGCACGCCCCTGGCAAGGGCCTCACCCACTCCGAGTGCAAGCGCTGACTCGGTTGTTATCAAACACCCATTGCTTCCCAAGGTGCCTTTCACTCACGCGGGCGCTGGCGATCGGGAATTCACCGGCAAGGACTGACCTCGGTGCAGCCCTCGCCCCACTTGGTTCAGAGGACACGGACACCCTGTGATGGCCACAGCGCAGCGATGTGTCTTTATGGTCAGCAACGCCCTGTACTGTCTGTCAGTCGAGTGCTGTCCCTGTGCGGCCGCACACATGCGTGGCTAACTACCGTCTTAGGATCTCATGGTGCTATTCTTTTTAAAATATATTTTTATTGATTTCAGAGAGGGAGGGAGGGAGAGGGGGAGAGAGATAGAAGCATCAATGATGAGAGAGAATCATTGATCGGCCTCCTGCGCGCCCCTTACTGGGGATCGAGCCTGACCGGGAATCGAACCGTGACCTCCTGGTTCATAGGTTGACGCTCAACCACCGGGCCACACCGGCCGGGCTCATGGTGCTATTTTCATTGGTGCAGATGCAACCCTCTCGGCTGACCATGGCTTGGCCATCTCTGCACACGGGGGACGAGCTCAGTGGCAGTAAGAGCGTGTCTCTGTTCTCTCCGGAGTCCGATGTATATAGTCCCCATTAGCTAACTCACATTGCGTACTGTACCCGGGGTGTTTGACTTTTCTGGTGCTGGTTTTCGAAAGAAGAAGAAGGGGCGAGGGGGAGGAATACAACAGAAGACACACATTGGACACACTGTACATGAAAGATCTGTCATTTCGTTGGAAGCGAGCTGAGTCTGTTCAATAAAACGTTTTTCCTCTAACAGTCGTAAGCTGTCTGTGCAGCAAGAGACAAAAGCGAGTCGTCGCAGGCTGAGAGAGAGCGGCCGTTGCCCCTTCCTCTGGGGAAGTCGGGGGGCTTGTCTGCAGGGAGCTGGGGGCTGCCGGCCAGCTGTGGACAGTGTCAGGGGGCGCTGGCCCATGCGCTTCTGGCTGTGTCTCCCCCAGCGAGCAAGTGCTAACCAACCACTCCGTCCTGGGCCTCCTCCCTGTGTGGTTGCAAAACCCTGGGTGGGGCCCGGCTGGCGTGGCTCAGTGGTTGAGCGTCAACCTATGAACCAGGAGGTCACGGTTCGATTCCCGGTCAGGGCACATGCCCGGGTCGCAGGCTCGATCCCCAGTGTGGGCATGCAGGAGGCAGCCAATCGGTGATTCTCTCTCATCATTGATGTTTCTTTTCTTTTTAATATTTATTTTATTGACTTCAGAGATGAAGAAAGAGAGGGGCGGGGGGAGGAAGACATCAATGATGAGAGAGATCCATCAATGGGCTGCCTCCCGCATGCCCCCTACTGGGGATCAGGCCTGCAGCCCGGGCATGTGCCCTGACCGGGAATTGAACCATGACCTCCTGGTTCCTAGGTCCACACTCAACCACTGAGCCACACCGGCCGGGCTATCCTTTATATCATGACTCCTGTTAAATGGCCATTTTACAGTGTGAGTTCGTAAACATTTGTTGTTGTCAGTCCTCACCCGAGGATCTTTTTCCATTGGCTTATTTTTTAAATCAGTGGTCGGCAAACTCATTAGTCCACAGAGCCAAATATCAACAGGACAACAATTGAAATTTCTTTTGAGAGCCAAATTTTTTAAACTTAAACTTCTTCTAACGCCACTCCTTCAAAATAGACTCGCCCAGGCCGTGGTATTTTGTGGAAGAGCCACACTCAAGGGGCCAAAGAACCGCATGTGGCTTGCGAGCCGCGGTTTGCCGACCACTGTTTTAGAGAAAGTGGAAGGGAGGGGGAGAGACAGAAACATCGATGTGAGAGAGACACATCGATTGGTTGCCTCCCGCACGCGCCCCAACCAGGGCCCAGGATTGAGTCTCCAACCAAGGTACATGCCCTTGACCAGAGTCAAATCCAGGACCCTTCAGTCTGCGGGCCGATGCTCTATCCACTGAGCCGAAGCAGCCAGGGCAGTAAGCATTTACTGAGCCGCGTGGTGGCTGGAGGGAGGCTGGAGGATAAGTGAGGCACAGTCCCCGTCCTCAGAGAATCATGGCAATATGTGGCCATGCCCTTCTCTTGGCAAACCGTGGCTCTGCCCAAATGTGGAAAAATATTTAAGTCAGCTCAAAACTAACAGGGCTGTTGGCTCTGGAGTCAGGATAAACACATTTCTGCCCGGGGCGGGGCGGGGGGGTGGGGGTGGGGAGATAGGATCTGCTGGCTTTGGGATGGCTGGGACTCAGCAAAGCCAAGTTCTCAACGTTTGAGTACCACCCCCCGCGCCTCCCCTCCTCCCCCCCCCCACACACAGCAGCCTCCAGTGAACCCTGAGCCTCCCACATCGCCTTGATCGCCAGTGTCACATCATAATGACATCACTGTGCTTTCCAAATGGTCCTGCATTCAGGCCGAGCTGCCTGGCCACGCGGATGGACGTGTGTCCGTCCGCACACAGCCGTTCGCAGATATAGGCCGGATTCTCACACACATCTGTTTTGGGACGCCAGAAGACAAATCTAGGAGGAGCAAATATTTGTAAACGAACAGGAGGTCTTGACACAAAATCGAGTAAATAGGAAAAAGAGCCAGCAAGGCAACTCAGAATTGACCAAGTCACTGAGATGAAAACAAAACCCTGGGTAGCCCGGCCGGCGTGGCTCGGGGGTTGGGCATCAACCCACACGTTAACCAGAAGGCCACAGTTCGATTCCCGGGCAGGGCACATGCCCAGGTTGCGAGCTTGAGCCCCAGTAGGAGGCAGCCGATCCATGGTTCTCACATTTTTTTCCTGCTGGGGTCAAGGGCCAGGGTTGATCTACCAAACCATGGACTGAGGCCCTGTCTGCATCTGGGCCCAGGCCATGGCTCCTCTCCTCCAGCAACTGAGATGTGGTAGTGGCTCCTCCGATGTCTGCCTCCTGCTCGTAGCAATGTGGTTGTGGTTCTGTCCTTGGGTGAGTATCTCCTTTGGGGACCAGGTGGGATGACAGGAAAGCAGATGTCTCAGGTATGTCTGGAACAAAACAGGGAGAGATGGCAGCTGGACCCCCATGCACATGGCCCTGGGAATTTCCTGGCTGTACCCCATGGAGGCTCCCTTCATCCAGCAGACCTCCTCAACCCCTCCAAGAGACCCCCAAAACTTTGTGACATTCCCAACCCCTCATTCTGGTGCTGGAAAGCTGGTGTCCCAGAGAGAGCAAACTCTGGTATCTTGTCTTACAAGGACACTAATCCTCTTGGATCAGGGCCCCACCCCTATGACCTCATTTAACCTTCTTTACCTCCTTACAGACCCTGTCTCCAAATACAGTAACATTGTGGCTTAGCACTGCAACATTGACCAGAAGGGCTCAGTTCAGCCCCTAGCAGGCTGCCTGGGTGCTTTGTTGGCAGTACAAAGGGGAGGTGAGTGCCCCAGGACGCCCTGTGTTCCAATATGTGGGCTCTCTGAGAGGGAGCCAGTAGAGGGGGCCTGGGTCGCCATCCGAGAAGACTGTGTTCAGAGGGGACCACAGCCAGGGTCCAGCCGTGATCAGCCAGGATCCCAGGAGCTGCAGGAGCCTCGGCCACTGTGGAGGGAAGCGTGTCACCCACATCAGCCTTCCAGGTGAGAGCTCCCAGCACATGACGGGGTGGGTGGGGGGTGTCTCCAAACAGCCTATGGAAGGGCTGGAGGGATGCCTGTACCCGATAGCAGCTGGCAGGTCAGAACGTCCGTGCTCCCCTTTCCTGTCCACCCTGCCCAAGAGCAAGAAGAAGGGATCCCTTCTCCGAGCAGGGTTCCCCCTTAAGCCAAAGAAGGAGCAGTGGTCTCAAATTTAAATAAGTTCAGAGTTTGACCCGACCAGTGTGGCTCAGTGGTTGAGCATTGACCTTTGAACCAGGAGGTCACGGGTCAGGGCACATGCCCGGGTTGTGTGCTGGATCCCCAGTTGGGGGCATGCAGGAGGCAGCCGATCCATGATTCTCTCTCATCATTGATGTTTCCATCTCTCTTTCCCTTCTGCTCCGAAACCAATATATATAGAATATATGTAAGTATATTTTTATATGATATATAAAATATATATGTATATATACTGGTAAATTTTTAAAATAAGTTCAGAGTTTAGATCATTAAATGGAACTAGTTATTACTGGAGAGAGATCATAGATTGCAACTGAAATTGACCTGAGGAAGTGATCAGTGAATTGCTTTTCTTGCCCAGCAGAGACCAGGAAATTCACGGGCCGCGGTTTTCATCCCCGGATAGGGGAGACCCGGCCCCGCAGAGTGGATTTACAGGAAAAGCGAGCGGAGCAAGAAGGTGGTTCCTGAGCCTCCGCACCCCGGGATTGTGTGTGCTCGACGTCGCAGGTACGCAGCCTTCTTGTCTTCAGTGTACAGCCATGCATGCTCATGTCCACCAGGCACCCAAGGCAGAGCTGGTCACCGTTGGTGCGAGAGATGGTAGCTGGCATTCTTCTTGCTCATGACAATAATAGTAGCTGGACCAGTAGCATTAGGAAGCATCTTAATTGAGTGTCGGCCCATGAACCAGGAGGTCACTGTTAGATTCCTGGTCAGGGCACCGTGTTGTGGCTCGATCCCCAGTGTGGGGCGTGCAGGAGGCAGCCAATCAGTGATTCTCTCTCATCATCGGTGTTTCTCTCTCTCTCTCCCTCTCCCTTCCTCTCTCTAAAATCAATAAAAATAGCTTGGCTGGTGTGGCTCAGTGGTTGAGCATTGACTTATGAACCAGGAGGTCACGGTTTGATTCTGGTCAGGGCACATGACTGGGTTGCAGGCTCGATCCCCAGTGGGGGACGTGCAGGAGGCAGCCAATCAGTGATTCTCTCTCACCATTGATGTATCTATCTCTCTCTTCCTCTCTGAAACCAATAAAAATATTTTTTTAAACATTGAGGGGATGTGCTTGACAGAGGACACAAGCATCTTATCCATGATTAAAGAGGAATAATAATAAAATCAATAATATATATATTTATATATATATATTTTTATATATATATTTAATATATATATATATAATAAATATATATATATATTTAATATATATATATTAAAAGCACCTTAGCAGTATGCAACTCCAAGCTTGCTTTGCGTCTTGCTCCACTAAAGCTGACACTCAGGTTGAGGTCGGTTTCCAGTCCTATGGGGCTCTGAGGACCCACGTCCCCAACTGCAGGGAAATCTGGCCCCTGGCCCCCGCCTCATACAACATTTGAATTTTATGTGGAAATCTTAAACCTCTCCTTTCTCGTTTGCTCTCCACGTGGAGCTCTGAAAACACACGATGGGCTGGATACGGTTTCTCCCCAGACACAGGCTGCATACGAATCCCTCTGTTCCGGAACGCTCCGCAGCTGGCCAGCCCCGCAGCCCCTGGGATCCCTAATGGAGCTGGACGAATCCCAAGGACTGGTTAGCACAGTACGTCATCCGCTCATGAATATCACTGAATGAGCTTTGTTTCAGGAAACCCTACACCCTCACCTCCTCGCACATTCCGCTCTTCACGGTGACACCGCGCCGCAAATTAATCATGCGCAGCTCAAGCTCCAATTCGTGATTGATTGGTTCTTGAACAATGGCCCTGACTAACGTGGTGCTAGTGGGCAGGCCTGGTGGTCTCCTCCGACCAGAAACCATTACTGAGTCCACCCTGTGTTACGGCATCCCTCCTGGGGCCCAGGCCCTGCCCAAGGGGACAACTGCTTTCCTTTTTATTCTTTTTAGTATTGATTTCAGAGAGGGAAGGGAGAGGGAGAGAAACACCAATGATGAGAGAGAATCAAGGATCGACTGCCTCCTGCACACCCCCTACTGGGATCGAGCCTGCAACCTGGGCAAGTGCCCTGACCGGGAATCAAATCGTGACCTCCTGGTTCCTAGGTCGATGCTCAACCACTGAGCCACACAGGCTGGCACAACTGCTTTCTTGAATGATGGTGACCTCTTTGCAGTAGAGGGAGTAAGGGATGGGGTGACCTCCTCAGTAGAGGGAGTAAGGGATGGGGTGACCTCCTCAGTAGAGGGAGTAAGGAACGGGGTGACCTCCATGCAGTAGAGGGAGTAAGGGATGGGGTGACCTCTGCAGTAGAGGGAGTAAGGGATGGGGTGACCTCCATGCAGTAGAGGGAGTAAGGGATGGGGTGACCTCCATGCAGTAGAGGGAGTAAGGGATGGGGTGACCTCCATGCAGTAGAGGGAGTAAGGAATGGGGTGACCTCTGCAGTAGAGGGAGTAAGGGATGGGGTGACCTCTGCAGTAGAGGGAGTAAGGGATGGGGTGACCTCCTCAGTAGAGGGAGTAAGGAATGGGTGACCTCCTCAGTAGAGGGAGTAAGGGATGGGGTGACCTCCTCAGTAGAAGGAGTAAGGAATGGGTGACCTCCTCAGTAGAGGGAGTAAGGGATGGGGTGACCTCCTCAGTAGAGGGAGTAAGGGATGAGGTGACCTCTGCAGTAGAGGGAGTAAGGGATGGGGTGACCTCCATGCAGTAGAGGGAGTAAGGGATGGGGTGACCTCTGCAGTAGAGGGAGTAAGGGATGGGGTGACCTCTGCAGTGGAAGGTGGAAGGACAAGGCAGAGGCTGTGCCCCGCCTCCTGGAGACAAGTACAACAGCGGGTGTGTTTGGAAAGTCACTTTCCCGAGTGGAGGGTGTTTCTGTAGCTCAGGAAAGAGGTGCCTTCCGGGTGCTCTTGGGCTTAGGGCCGGGCGAGAAGGTGGCCTGTGCCCGGGGCTGGGGAGGCGGCAGAGGTCCCTGGTGGCACGGACAGGGAGTGACACTCTCCCAGCCCGCAGGGTGAAGTAAGGACGCCTGCGCTGCGGGGAAGGAGACGCGTGAGCGAAGAGGAATGAACGGAAAGCAGAGAGGAGGGCGGCAGGTGACGGGAACACACACGAAGCAGCAGAGCGCGGGGAAGGCACCACACGGTGAGTCACCATCGGAGACGTCTGCTCTGGCATGCAAGGTGGCGTCTCTATAGAATTGGTATGCTGAAGCCCTAACCCCCGATAGGGCTATTGGAGGTAATTGGGGGAGGGGGGTCCTCATGGTGAGGTGTGTGTGTGTGTGTTATATGCACACCCAGAAATATACATATACATACTTACATATATATATGCACATGTGCATATGTACATATATACATAATATCTATATTATCCTTCTACCAGGTGAGGATGCAGAGGGAAGGTAGTCATTCACACCCAGAAAGAGGGCCCCCTCCCCTCCCCTCATCCCTGCACTCACACATCCCTCCGGGCACCCTGATCTTGGATGATTGACAGTAGGAAAACCATGAGCTTTGGCATTAAAGAGACAGGACTTGAAATCCAAGCCCTGCCCCTCCCCAGCTGCGTGATCATCTTGAGGGAAAGCCCAAGGCAAGGAGCCAGCGCTCAGCCAGGCCGCATCCACGGTGACATCACAGTGCCCCCTGCTGGCCGGCACCCTCACCGGTGCCTCTGGTCTCGCTGCCTGCAGAAAAATGCAGGTGCAGTCATTCAGAGCCTCAAATGACCTCTTCCGTTTTCTAGGTGGTGGTGGTATTTTTATCCACAATGTGGTGCATTCAACCCCAAAAGCCAGCCGTGATATTAAACATCTTTACATGTGCTTAAAGATTGCGGCTCATTTTTATGTCTTTTTGGAGCAATGTCTACTCCAACTCTCTGTCCATTTTTAAGTGGGTTGTCTGTCCGTTGTTGAGTTGTATGAATTCTTATCTAGTCTGGATGTTAGACACTTGTCAGAGCTATGATTTTTGAAGATTTTCCTCGACCACGTGGGTGGGCTGTCCTTTCGCTTCCCTGATCATGATGTTTCACGTGCAGTGTTTTTACTTGCGATGAAATCCGCTTTGTCGGTTTCCTGTGATTGCTAGTGCTTTCCATGTCATATCCAAGAAAACTCTGCCTCATCCAAGGTCACGCATTTTCAGGCCCACGTTTGCGTCTAAGGATTTTTTAGTTTTAGCTCTTAGATTTATTTATTCATTTTCAGTTAATGTTTTTTAAAAAAATATATTTTTATCGATTTCAGAGAAGAAGGGAGAGGGAGGGGGAGATAGAAACATCAATGATGAGAGAGAATCATTGCACACCCCACACTGGGGATCGAGCCTGCAACCCAGGCATGTGCCCTGACCAGGAATCGAACCTGTGACTTCCTGGTTCATAGGCCAACACTCCACCACTGAGCCACGCAGGCCGGGCCTTAGTTAATGTTTTAATAAGACATGCAATAGTGATGCAAATTTATTTTATAATGTGAATATTCAGTTGTCCTGTGGGATTTGGGGAAAGACTGTTTTTATGTCCACTGAATGGTCTTGACACCCTTGTCCGAAACCATTGCCTTTTAATGTGTGGGTTTTTCTGCACGGTCAGTTCTATATGTTCCTCTGTATGTCTCTTCTTATGGCAATTGTGATGATTGTTGCTTTGTAGGAAGGTGTGAAATTGGAACTTTTGAGTCCTCCAATCTTGTCCTTGCTTTTCAAAATTGTTTTGGCTCCTCCGGGTCCTTCGAATTTCTGTACGAATGATAAGATCAGCTTGTCGATATCTGTAATAAAAAGATAGCTGGAATCTTGAGAGGTACTAAACTGAGTCTGTAAATCAATCTGGGGAGGATGGCCATCATAATATCAAATTATTATGAATGTGAGATGTCTTTCCATTGATTGGGGTCCTTTTAAATTCCTTAGATTTCAGTATACAAGTTCGCCACTTCTTTTGTTAAATGCCCTCCTAAGTCTGTTCTTCTCTTTTGCTACTATTGTAAGTATAATTATTTCACAGTCTTATTTTCAGACTGTTCATTGCTATCTGTGGAATATTTCTTTTATGACTCTACCATTCATCAAAGATTTCTTTCAGATATAGAAGTGTGTTCTATGCGGCCTAGCTTAACTCATCTGTTATCTCTAATCGTTTCTTATGGACTTGGCAGGGGTTTTCTGCATATATTACGTCATCTGCAAAAGAGATGGTTTTACTTCTCTATTTCCCATCTAAATGGTTTTTATTTTATTTCCCTGCCTAACTGCCCCGGTCAGATCCTCCACTACAATGTTGAATAGAAGTGACAAGAGCAGATATCCTTGTCTTGTTCCAGATTTTAAGGGGGACGCTTTTAGTCTTTCTTCGTTAAGTATGCTGTTAGCTTGGGGGTTTCCATTCATGTCATACCTATATCAGGTTGAGAAAGTTCCCTTCTATTCCTAGTTTGTTGGATGTGTTTATCATGAAAGGATGTTGGATTTGTATTGATTTCAGAAAGAGAGGAAGGGAAAAGGATAGAGAGAAATATCGATGAGAGAGAAACATTGATCAGATGCCCCCTACTGGGGATCAAGCCTGCAATCCAGGCACGAGTCCTGACTCAATGTACGCGAACAGAAATATTACGTGTAATGTCCAAGAAGTCTCCCTAAAGGGGGGCGGTGTGCTCCCCTGGGTGCCTGCCACTCCCCTGCGGCTTGGAATGAGGATGTGATGCCTGGCGCTGTGGCAGCCGTCTTGGCACATGAGGGCTGAGGACAACAAAAATGGTCTCTGCCAGTTGGGGTGTTCTGCTGTATACAGCTAAACCCAGTCCAGTTAACACAGCCGTTCACAGAGGAGCAAATCGAAGTGATCGACACAAAAAAGGTCCTTAAACTTGTTAGAAGTTAGAAAAATGCAAATTTAAGAAACAGCCTATCACTTTCTACCTAGCGGACTGATAAAAATAAGTGCCAGTATGGGGTTCTCTGAAAATTGTTGCTGAAATGTGAATTGTTGTGGCATTTGTTTGAAAGCAACCTGGCAACAGCCAGTGAAATTGAACTAACATCCTTTCCAAGCCAGCAGGCCCATGCCTGGGACATGCCTCTACTCACAGCGCTAAGAGGATCCATATGTGAAATTGATTTTCTTAATATTTTCTGTAACCTAATATATCTAAAATAGTTCCATGTTAGCATGTAACTCATAGAAAAATTATAAATGAGGTCTGTCCCCACCTGATCTCAGGGGAGTGGGGAGTGGGGGGAGTGTGGAGGTGTTGAGCGGGGCCCTGGGAACCTGGCAGAATCCCCAGGCATGCCCAGGAGAGCCAGAGCTGGGCTTAAAGGTCTGCATGGGAGAGCCTGGCTGGTGTGGCTCAGTGGTTGAGCATCGATCGACCTAGGAGCCAAGAGGTTATTGATTCAATTCCCGGTCAGGGCACATGCCCAGGTTGTGGGCTCCATCCCCAGGGGGGCGTGCAGGAGGCACCCGATCAAGGATTCTCTCTCATCATAGATGTTTCTATTCCTCTCTCCCTCTCCCATCCTCTCTGAAATCAATAAAAAAATATTTTTTTAAAAACAGAGTCCTGTTCAGAAGCTTTCAGTGGCCACTGCCTGGAGGTATATATCCTGCCTCTTGGACTTACCAGCTGTGACATTTTGGACAAGTAACTCCTCCCACCTTTCTGCTTTGCCATCCTTAACACATGGATTCCACCTCCTCTGTTGCTGCCTCTTGGTCCAAGATGACTGCAGGTGCTCCAGGCATCACATCTTTGGGCCAGAAGCACAGCCATGGCGGACAGAGGGTCTTGGGAGTGAGACACTTTAGGATTTGGATTTAGGTCCTGCTACTTTGCTCCTGTGGCCCCCAGATCACATCACTTCATGTCTGTCCTGTTGAACCACTGCTTAATGAGCATCCACTAAGTGTAGGTTCTGAGGTGGGCACTGGGAGTGGTGAGCAAAACAGACTAGATATGAGAACCTCCAGGTAAAGTAACTGGGAGATGTTACAGAGGCCAGTGTGGCTGGGAGGAATGAGCAGAACCATCCTGGACTTGTCTGCCAAGATAAAGAACGTGTCTTTTATTCTAAGTGGGATGGAAAGTTTTAATCCTTTTGTTTAGTTTGACTGCTAGTGAGGTTTGGTTTTTCTTCCCTGGGTACCATTTGGATTCCTTGGTGAATTGTCTGCGCCCATCCATCCATGGTGGTCTTAGCGTCTTTCTTTACTCATTTGATGAGGTCTCTCTCAAATAAGGGTTTTAATCAGTTGTGGTGTTTGCTGCATTTATTTTCCTCCAGTCAGTTTTGCTTTTTGATTCTGGCTTTCTTTTTTGGATGGCAGTTTTAGACATTTGTGATTTCGTGTGTGAGTCCATCACCTTTAAGGTGAAGGAGTCCTCTGCCCTCCTGCATTCGATAAATTAAATTGTTTAGGTCCGAGTTGTGGGGGTTCAATGTTTACACTGGTGGACTGTTGTTTTCCTCGCGGGCGGGGCGGAGCAAACGCCACCCGCGGACCCCGCGCCCCTCTGAGCAAAGGTGCCCTTCTCTGCCGGGCCCCCGCCCGTGGAGTGAGGCACCCGGGGGATCACAGCCCGTGACAGGCGGGAGGGCGGGGCGGGGCTCAGGTCGGAGAGCCGGGGCCCCGCCCCCGACACAGGCCCCGCCCCCAGACCCGGCCTCAGCCCCGCCCCCGAGCCCGGCCCCGCCCCTAGGCCCGAGCCTCGCTCCTTGCAGGTCTGGTGCTGACCAGTCAGGATAGCAGGACTCGCTCTAGTGCCCGCCCCCCGCCGATTTCATTGGCTGCCTCGCCCCTCGTTCCTGCTGATATTCGCAGCCAATGGGCAAGCGCAGCGGGTCGGCGGCGCGGGCGACGGTCGCAGCGAACCTGGGAGCTGAGGTATCGGGGTTTGCTGGGGTGGCTGTGGTCCGGGTCCGGGGCGCCAAGCTTCGCCCGGCTGGGAGGCTGGGGGGCCGGCCACCCTCCTGCTGCTGGAGGGGCGGCGACCGCGGCCGACGGGGTCTGGCCCGAGGTGGTTGGGGTTGGAGGTCAGAGGTCGTGCCTTGTGTCAAGTTGGGGCCCCGCCTGTCCAAGCGCAGAGGCGGGCCACTCCCCGTTTTGAGTGCCAGCTCCTGTTTGGGGACCCCCCTTCCTTTCACGGAAGAGACATTGCGGGAAACTGAGGCCTGGGGGGTCCTGTCGGCCCTGAATTCGGGTGACCTCGGGGCGGGGGCGGGGGGGGGGGTCCCGCTGGGGTTCCCAAAGGCACTGAACTGTCCAGCTGAACAACTGTGTCCAGTTGTCTGGAACCGCGGTTCCGAGTCAAGACGCCCAGTGCCGGGGTCCCGGCCACTTCTTTACTCCTCTCGGCCGCAAGGAGTTTTGTCCTCCACGTTTCTGGTTTTGGGGAGTCACAGGTGCGGATGAAGACTAAGGGGCGAAGAAGAACAACAGCAGCAGCAGCAAAAAAAAAATTTTTTTTTGGAAAAAAAAGTATGTTTTTATTGCTGTCCCTCTCGCCCTCTGTTTCCGCATAAACACACGGCTGGTGCCGGGTACGTTTTGACTTTGCTCTAAGGAGCCGCTCACCGTGAGCGCGGAGGGAGGGGGGCCGCTGGCGTGGAGTTGCCGCCGGTTTGGTTTGCACCAAGACCTCCCGGGGCCCCGCCGTGGTCTGTGCGACTCCGACCCGCCAAGTGTATGTGTTTGGCCGTGGCGGTGGGGACGCGGGGCTCCTGGGAGGAAGAGTCCCCCCAGGTGGCTCTGCGGACGCGGGGTCCCCAGAAGGCTGCCCACCGCCCTGAGCAGCCGGAGCGGGGAGCATCGTGCTGCTGCCGCGGGAGCTGGCCCTGCAGTCCGGCTGCCAGGTAAGGCCCCCAGGGGAGGCCTGGCAACCCCTTACCCCCCTCCTCCCCCCGGCAGAGGGGCTGGGAGAGGCCTCTGGGAACATTCGAGGCCGCCGGGCTCACAGGTGCAAGCACTTTCCCCCAGGCCTGGGCTCACAGCCTGGGGCTAGGAGTCCCAGCTGGTGGGCTGAGCCCTCTGCAAACCCCCCCTCCTCCTCCCTGCCCCGCCCCCAAACAGATTCTGGGCTCATGGTGTGTAAGACCTCTTGGGGCCAGAGGCGCCAGGCAGAACTTGGCAAGATTTCTTTAGTGTGCTTGCTTTATTTTTATTTTCATTTATTTGTTTGTTTGTTTTTGGCTGCGTCTCTCTCTGACCCTTTCTTGCCGGTGGTCCCTTACTGATTGGTCACGTTGCCCATCTCTCTCTGGAGCTGCCTGAGCGAGCCCCTCTGCGCTGTGCCCGGTGTCACCCCGTTCTCTCTCCCTCTGTGTCTTCAGCGCTCAGTGGTGACAGTGGCCGAGCTCGTAGGAAAGGTCTCGGGCCGGCTGCGTTTCCTCCGGGGAAGGTGGTGGTTCTGCGTGGCTGACGCTCTGCGCCCATGGCTTTCCGGGGATCTTTCCCTCCTTCAGGTGACCCCGCTCTCTGACGAGGCCCCGTGGTAACACCTGTGGGGTGTGGCGGCGTTTCCCGGGGAGACAGACAGGCCGGTCCCCGGTACACGTGAGGGCGCCGAATTGTGCTGAAATGTGCACATCTGACTCGTAAGACGCTGCTGTGGGGGGCCGAGTGGGCCCCGGGAGAGCGCACAGTGCCCCCACCCAACGCCCGTCTCCCGTCGAGGGGAAAGACGTTCGCCGTCGGTTTGTTGGGGCACAGACAGACAGACAGACAGACGGTCTCACACACCTTCTGCTGGATTCCAGGGCGTCGATGAAACCCCCTCAGCCCAGTGTGATCCGTCAGGGGATGAGAACCAGCTGCCGACTAAGAGGGGGGGGTCGGCGAGAATGCGCCTCTGTCCGCAGGGCGCGGGCTTTTCCACTCGCCACGGGGCCCTGCTCCGTGCAAACCGGGGAGCCCGGCCGGAGGCTCACACAGCAGCCGGAGGGGCTCGCCCTGCCCGCACCCCCTCCTCCTCACCTCGCTCGGTGTCATTGCGGGAGGTGCTGGCCAGCTGGTTTCCGAAGGGCAGTCACCCCTTTCTCCTCGAGTCCCACTGCTGGACCGGGAGGTTTCCGCCCTGGTTTCCCCACTTGTGTGTGATTCTCCGCACGCTGCTGAGGAGCATGAGGGGTGCTGTGCGCGGGGGGGGGGGGGGGGGGGGGGGGAGAGAATGGGGGTGCTGTGCCAAAGAAGGTGCGGCCGAACCCCAGGGCACAGCTCTGAGAGCCCAGAGCTGGGTTCTGAGCGGGCGCTGGCTGAAGGCTCACGTCCATCGCAGCTGCCACTGGGTTCTGATGTGGGGGGGCAGCCAGACGGGGGCGCTGTTGCCTCAGAAGTTAACAGAAGTAGAAAGAGCGAAGGCGAAATACCGTGCCTGTGGCTCCCCTAAAAGCATCTCTTTTTTTTTCTTATAAATTTTTTATTAATTTTTAATTTTTATTTTTTACATATGTGTCCCTATTCCCCCATGACCCCTCACCCCCCACTCATGCCCCACCCCCCTGTTGCCTGTGTCCATTGATGAGGCCCATATGCTGCACACAGTCCCTCTGTTGGTCTCTCCCCCTTACTCCCACCGACCCCACTTCCCTGAGGTTTGACGTTCTGATTGACGTTTCTCTGTCTCTGGATCTATTCTTATTCATCAGTTTATATTGTTCATTATGGTCCACAAATGAGTGAGATCAGTGATATTTATCTTTCTCTGCCTGGCTAATTTCGCTTAGCATAATGCTCTCCAGCTCCATCCATGTTGTTGCAAATGGTAAGAATTCCTTCTTTACCACAGCGTAGTATTCCATTGTGTAGATGTACCACAGTTTTCTAATCCCCTCATCTGCTGACGGGCACCTAGGCTGTTTCCAGATCTTAGCTATGGTGAATTGTGCTGCTATGAACATAGGGGTGCATATATCCTTTCTGATTCGTGTTTCTAGTTTCTTGGGATATATTCCTAGAAGTGGGATCACTGGGTCAAGTGGGAGTTCCATTTTCAGTTTTTGAGGAAACTCCATACTGTTCTCCACAGTGGCTGCACCAGTCTGCATTCCCACCAGCAGTGCACGAGGGTTCCTTTTTCTCCGCATCCTCGCCAGCACTTGTCCTTTGTTGATTTGTTGATGGTGGCCATTCTGACAGGTGTGAGGTGGTACCGCATTGTTGTTTTAATTTGCATCTCTCAGATGATTAGTGACTTTGAGCAGGTTTTCATATGTCTCTTGGCCTTCTTCTGTCTTCTTTCGAAAAGTGTCTGTTTAGATCAGTTGCCCATTTTTTGATTGGGTTGTTTATGTTCTTTTTGTTAAGCTGCATGAGTTCCCTGTAAATGTTGGAGATTAAACCCTTATCGTTGAAATCATTGGCGATTATGTTCTCCCGTGCAGTGGGCTTTCTTGTTGTTTTATTGATGGTGTCCTTTGCTTTTTTATTTTGATGTAGTCCCGTTTGTTTATTTTCTCTTTAGCTTCCATTGCCCTAGGAGCTGTGTCAGTGAAGAAGTTCTTTCGGCATACGTCTGATATTTTGCTGCCTGTGGATTCCTCTAGTATTTTCATGGTTTCCCGTCTTATGTTTAAGTCCTTTATCCATTTTGAGTTTATTTTTGTGTATGGTGTAAGTTGGTGATCTAGCTTCATTTTTTTTTGCATGTATCTGTCCAGTTTTCCCAACACCATTTATTGAAGAGACTGTCTTGACTCCATTGTATGTCCATGCCTCCTTTGTCAAATATTAATTGAGCATAGTGGTTTGGGTCGATATCTGGGTTCTCTATTCTGTTCCATTGATCAATATGTCTGTTCTTGTGCCAGCACCAGGCTGTTTTGAGAACAGTGGCTTTGTAATACAGCTTGAAATCTGGTATTGAGATCCCTCCTACTTCGTTCTTCTTTCTCAGGCTTTCCCGGCCTTGGGCACCAGCGGGGAGCCTGCGACGGATCGTAGGCAACTGGGGGCCCGCTCCTGCGCACCGAGGGCGTCTGCTCCTGTGGTGGATCACAGGGAGCTGGGGTCCCCTGCCCAATGGGCGGTGTCTGCGATCACAGGGAGCTGGGGTCCCCTGCCCAATGGGCGGTGTCTGCGATCACAGGGAGCTGGGGTCCCCTGCCCAATGGGCGGTGTCTGCAATCACAGGGAGCTGGGGTCCCCAGCCCAGGCCTAAAGCTTTGGCCAGAGGCTTTAGGCCTGGGCAGGGCACAGCCGGAGATTGGTGTGAACTATAGAGGAAACACCTTTTCTGACTGCACATGGGCTAAGCTTCCTGTATGCCACTGGTAATATTCTTAGTAACTTGGGTAATGAGAATCCAAAAAGGTGATCTAGGGTTTTTCCACCACACTTCTGGAGAAAAAAACGAAGGTCCACTGCTGGAGGGCTAAGAAATGTCATATCCTGCCCTAGCCGGTTTGGCTCAGTGGATAGAGCCTTGGCCTGCCCACAGCAGGGTCTGGGTTGATTCTGATTAAGGGCATGTACCTAGGTTTCAGGCTCCTCCCTGGCCGGGGCCCAGATCAGGGCTCAGGCAGGAGGCAACCAATCAAAGTGTTCCTCTCACTTTGATGTTTCTGTCTTTCCCTTTCTCTTCCACATTCTCTAAGTCAATGGAAACATACCCTCAGGTGAGGATAAAAAAAAAAAAAAAAAGAAAGAAATGCATATCCTATGAAAGACACATCTTGAAAATGCCTAAAGAAAGTTGTCATTTTTTCTTGGTGAAGGGACTGGAGTCATGTTGATGAAAACACCTTGGTGGCTGTGGTGACTGGCAGTGGCTGCAGCAGCAGGCTGATGGGGCTGGTGCCTTCCCCTGACCAACCCGGTTGCCTCCCACAAAGGGAGGCCAGACTGCGGCTCAGGCCTGCTTCCTGTGGGGATCGGGCCTAAGCCATCAGTAGGACATCCCCTGAGGGCTCCCAGTATGTGAGAGGGGGCAGGTTGGGCTGAGGGATCCCCCACCCCCAGTGCACGAATTTTGTGCACCGGGCCCCTAGTTTTAATATATTTTATTGATTTTTTACAGAGAGGAAGGGAGAGGGATAGAGAGCTAGAAACATCAATGAGAGAGAATCATCGACCAGCTGCCTCCTGCACACCCCCTACCAGGGATGTGCCCGCAGCCAATGTACATGCCCTTGACCGGAATCGAACCTGGGACCTTTCAGTCCGCAGACCGATGCTCTATCCATTGAGCCAAACCGGTTTCGGCAGGCCCCTAGTTTTAATATAAACATTGGACGTAAAAATTATCAGTATAATCTGACGTTCCAGTCCTTTGCATAAAGGAAAAACAGTGAGTAATGTTGAATGAATGAATGATTGAATGAAGGAAGGAGCTAAATTGCTCTTCACTCACTTTGAAGTCACAGAAACAGGGCATTGCCTGGAGAGTGGACAGCTTGCCCCTTGCCCCTCCCCCCTTCCCCGTACCTTCTCACTGGGTCCCTTGCCGGTCACTGAAGGTCACAGCTGGGGTGACCAGGATGTACAGTGTTTATTTGAGCCGCACAGAGGACATGCTGGAATGTCCTCCGCAGGCTGACGGGATGTTCTACGTGTGACTCTCCCGTTACCGAAGAGGCCGCCTCTTCTCCGCGGAGCATCCTGGTGCCCTTGTCAAACCTGACTTGACGCTCTGCCTGTGTGTGTTTCTGGGCTCTCAGCTCTTTCCCAGTGGCTGGTGTCTGTCTGTACGCCATTGCCACACTGTTTGATTACGGTAGCTTTAGAACATACCTTGAAACCAGGGGGTTTGATGGCCCTTGCCTCGGACTTTTTTGTGACGATTGCCTTGGCTATTCAGAGTCTCTTGTGCTTCCATATAAATTAGGATTGCTTTTTTTTAAAAATATATTTTTATTGATTTCAGAGAGGAAGGGAGAGGGAGAGAGAGATACAAACATCCACGATGAGAAAGAATCATGGATCAGCTGCCTCCTGCAAGTCCCCCACTGGGGATCAAGCCCACAACCCAGGCAGGTGCCCTTGACCGGCATCGAACCTGGGACCTTTTGGTCCCAGACCAATGCTCTATCCACTGAGCAACACCGGCCAGGGCGAATTGCTTTTTTTTTTTTTTTTTTAAATATATTTTTATTGATTTCAGAGAGGAAGGGAGAAGGAGAGACAGAAACATCAATGATGAGAGAGAATCATGGATCGGCTGCCTCCTGCACACCCCCCACTAGGGATCGAGCCTACAACCTGAGCATGTGCCCTTCACCGGAATCAAACCTGGGACCCTTCAGTCTGCAGGCCGACGCTCTATCCACTGAGCCACACCGGCCAGCGCAAGATTGTTTTTTCTGCTTCTGTATACAAACAAAAATGTCATTGGAATCTCAGTGGGAATAGCATGAGTCTGTAGATGACTCTGAGTAATAGGGGAGTTTTTAAACTATTCAACCTCCCAGTCCATGAACACGGGAATGCCTTGCCATGTATTTGTGTCCTCTGCTGCTGCCGCCAGTATCGTGTCATTTCCAGTATGGAGATTTTCACCTGTCCCTCGGAAGTGGATCCCGAAGTGTTTTATTGTCTTCGGAGCTATTTTAAAATGGGATTCTTTCTTTCTTTTTTTTTTTTTGAATAACTCATAGTGTATGCACACTACTGATTTTTGCATGTTAATTTTGTGCCCTGAATTTATTGATTAGATCTAACAGTTTTTGGGGGGAGTCTTTAGGAATATGCATACATAGACATAAACATAAGATTGTCATCTGGCTCTGGCCCATGTTGCTCAATGGTTCTCGTGTTGGCCCTCTCACACTGAAAGGTCATGGGGTTGATTCCTGGTCAAGGTCACCTACCTGGGTTATGGATTCGATCGGTTTGCAGGAGGCAACCACTCGATGCGTCTCTCTCTCACACTGATATTTCTCTCTCCGTCTCTCCCCCTCCACACCCTCTCTCTCTGCTTCCCCCCCCCCCCCCCCCGCCCCTCTGAAAAGCAATGGAAAGGTACCCTCAGGTGCGGATTAACAACAATTGCCATCTTCAGGTAGAGACCATTTTACTTCTTTTCCAAAATGATGCTTATTTCTCTCTCCGGCCTGCGTGCTCTCCACCACGAAGCGTGACGCGAGCTGGGGGCTTGCCGAGGGCCTTCGTCACGGGAGGAGTTCCTCTCTGAGTGCTTGGGAGTTTGTATCGTGAACGGATGGTGAACTCTGCCACATGCTTCTGCCCCGTCGAGGTGATCGAGGGGTTTTGTTGAGGAGGCGGGCGTATCCCAGCGATCCATCTGGGATGTTCGGTTGGACAGTCTCGCATCCCTGGAGCAAAGCCCACTCGTGCGTGGTGAACGGCCTCTGGCTGTGCCGCTGGCCGCGGACGCTGCGCCTGCATGGAGGATGTTTGCATCTGTGCTCGTGGGGACGCTGGTCTGCGCTTTGCTCTAGTGTCCTTTTCTGGCTTGGGGTCAGGGCCAGGCGGCCTTGTGAGGTGAGTCTGGGGGTGCTCCCTCCTGACGCTCACGCTCCGGAGCGTCTGATAGCCGTCGCCTGGGGAGCCCTCTGCTCAGGGCTCCTGAGCCCAGGGGTGGACCCGTCTGACCTGGGCTGCCCACGTGTGGGTGTTAATTCACAGTAGGGCCTACATATGTTAGGGCCTACGTATGTCCCGGCATCGGTTCTGATATTTTTAGTTTAAGATTTATCGATCTTGGTAATCTTTTTGGTAAAAAAAGCCAGCTTAGCCCTGGCCGGTGTGGCTCAGTGGGTAGAGTGTCGGGCTGTGGACTGAAGGGTCCCGAGTTCGGTTCTGGGTCAAGGGCACATACCCGGGTTGCGGGGGTCGATCCCCAGTAGGGGGTGTGCAGGAGGCAGCCAATGAATGACTCTCCTCATTGATGTTTCTCTCTCTCTCTCCCTTCCTCTCTGGAATCAATAAAAATATTTAAAAAATAAAGATAAGAAAACCAGCTTAGTTTCACTGATCTTCCCTGTTTCTCTGACTCTGGCATTTGCTCCCCTCAGTGTGTGATTTCCTTCCTGCTGCTACGGGCTTGTCTTTCCTTCCAGCTCCTCGGGGTGAGGAGGTGTGAGCTCCGCTGTCTCGCTGCGCGTGCGTTTAATACCGCGCGCTCCCCGCCAAGGACTGCTCTGCAGCACCATCGGTTTGGTACACGGCTTCCATGTCACTTGTTTCAGGCTAGTTCTGGACTCCCCTTGGTCTCCTCTTTGGAGAAGTTGTTGATCAGCACGAGGCGGGGCAGCGGGAGTGGGAGCTGCTGCCGGGGAGGAAGGTGGTGTCCAGAGCGTGGGGTCCCGCGGGAGGCGCGCTCGGCGGCCACAGCGGGGGTGGCGTGAGGAACGGAGCCGTGACGGTGCTGGCTGTAACCCACAGACTAAAACGGGTCCCCTGCGTGCACGGTCACAGCAAGCAGGTGAGCGGGGAGCAGCGAGGGTGGACGGTTCGGTGAGTAGATGTCGGGGCACCCAGGGAGAGGGCAGTCGTCGTCGCAGACGAGATGCTGTCCGTGGGGGTGAAAGTGTGCGGGGAGCCTGTCTGTCTCAGCGTGTCCCCGAGACACTCGGCCGGCACAAGGGAAGGCGGTGACTTCCGGTGGAGCCCAGTGGAAACAGGCAGCAGGTGGTCAGGGCCCGCGCCACGTGGCCTGAGGCCTCAGCACCATGGCCCAGGGTGCAGCCCATTCCGGTCCCGGGAGCTCAGGGCCCTGGCCACGGTGCCCGCCCGGCTGCCCGGTGAGGGGCCCCAGGACGGGCCGGCCCCCGGGGAAGGGAGGCCCCTTCGGGTGTTGCTGATGGTGCTGCTATGGCTCCGGGAGTGTTAGCGCCGGGGAAGTTAGGTGACACACATACGGAAACTCTCCTTTTCCAACTTAAAAAAAATTCATTTCAAAGAGGTGAAGGGGGCGGGCAGGTTACACAGGAAGCAGTTAGTGCAGCTGTGTGAGGAGGGGCCGAGGCCAGGGGTGGGGGAGGGGGGCGGGGCCTGGCGGGCAGCCTGTGCTCAGCTCCTCACCCGGTTCACCCGCTGCCTGGTGGCCCCCTCCCCCCGCCCCGGAGCCCCTGCCCTGTGCCCCGCACGGCTGTGGCACCCCTACCCATGGGAGGTGGGGAACACTGAGTGCACTCTGACCCGTGAGCCCCTGGACAGGCGGCGGGAACCCCCAGCGGGCAGAGGGCGCCCACGGAAGTCATTCTCCTGGCTGCTGCCAGGCAGGTAGGATCAGCTTAGAAACGGGGGCACCGAGTAGCTGCAGGTGGGGTTCGGCTTAGACACGGGGGCACCGAGTAGCTGCAGGTGGGGTTCGGCTTAGAAACGGGGGCACCGAGTAGCTGCAGGTGGGTTCGGCTTAGAAACGGGGGCACCGAGTAGCTGCAGGTGGGGTTCGGCTTAGACACGGGGGCACCGAGTAGCTGCAGGTGGGGTTCGGCTTAGACACGGGGGCACCGAGTAGCTGCAGGTGGGGTTCGGCTTAGACACGGGGGCACCGAGTAGCTGCAGGTGGGGTTCGGCTTAGACACGGGGGCACCGAGTAGCTGCAGGTGGGGTTCGGCTTAGAAACGGGGGCACCGAGTAGCTGCAGGTGGGTTCGGCTTAGAAACGGGGGCACCGAGTAGCTCCAGGTGGGGTTCGAGTACTTCTAGCCCCAGGACTCAACCAGCTTTCAAACCCACCAGCCTCACGGCAGCCGGCAGGGGCAGCAGCAGGAAGGGGGAGCTTTGCGATTGATGGACAGCACACGTGCGCAGCTCCTTGGGGTGCGCAGCTACTTGGGTAAAGGGAGGGAGAGGCCCTTCACCTCGGCCTGGGAAGGGAACCCGGCTTCCTGAGCGAGTCTGCCTCTGCCTCAGGCTGTGCGCGCGTTTGGGGTAAAACAACCGAGATGAGTGGGATCTGCTGTCGGCCGCCCCTTCCTCACTTGCGCCCGCAGTCAGGGCCCGTGAACCCCCAGGCCCGCAGGGTGAGGCCGGCGCTGGGCGGGGACCGGCTCGGGGACCGCGTGCGTGCAGGACACACAGTGACAACAGCCTCAGCAGTCGGACCGATTGGTAAAAAGTTCACTGTCATGTTTATTGTAGAAGGAAGAGAAAACACGTCCGGGAAAAAGATTAACTTATTTTTCATCTCAAGGATGGCAACAAAGTCCAGCTTGTGCCGCCAAAGGTTCACATGATCAAACCGTGTACAGCTTCCGTGTGAACTGGTGACTACAAACATTTACCAAAGACATAAACCTCTTGTAAAAAAGCCGTTTTAAATATAGCAAAGCAGTGTCTTCTCGCACAGCAAAGGGAGGGAGTGCTACAGAGAAAGGGCGGTTTTGCACTTGTCAGTCCTTTCACATTCTCATCGCCTGGCTCCCTGCGCTCCCAGCCAGGAGCCCCCGTCCTTGTTCCCCGTGGGTCTCTCGTGCGCGGGACGGTTCGTGCGGAAAACGGATGGATGCGGGGGGGGGGGGGGGGGGGATGGTGAAACGTTCCTTTAGAACAAACCCTGATTTAGTCTAACGCAGTGGATGTACTGAGGGCTCGAGATGGAGTGTGGGGGGGCCGTGTGACGTACGATGGGGACCCTCGCCCTCCCTGGGGTGGGGTCCTGATGGAAGTGCAGCGGCTGGAAACTGGACCGACCAGTGCCATCCCCGCTGAGCTTTGTTTTTGTGTTTAGTAGTAAAATACTTCCTCGGGAAAGGTAAGTCTGTGATGGTGTCATACAAAACCCCGCGTCTAAAAGGGTGAGAAATGGAGGTGCTGGGCGACCCCGCTAGTGTCCTGCCCAGTCGGGTGGCGCCCAGCAGGAGGCGTGTTCGTACGTGGCGTCATGGGGAGGAGGTCCATGTTCCCGGTCACTGCGTGTGGGGCGAGGGTAACAGTCTGGATTCAGTCCCTGGAAGCACAGCCCCTCGCTCCCGGTCGGTGTGGCTGTGGGTGCGGGTGCGGGGGCGGCTGCCCCGCGTGGCGGTGTTAGAAACAGCGGGCGCACTGATCGGAAACCTGCATAGGAAGGAGACTATCGAGATACAGTCGGAAAGCCGTCTCGTAAGGCACACGGAGAGACAGTGAGTGAGGGACTCCCATCCCAGGTGCAGCAGGAGGTCATGGACATGCAGAGCGGGGAGGGTCGCCGGTGGGGGGCTGTCTGGTCTCCATTAGGGGGGCGTTATGGATGTGCCTGGGAGTGAGCAGTTCAGGAAGAGGACATTTTAAAGGAAAAGGAGTCCTTTCCGAAGGAGCCCTGTGTGCAGAGAGCCCCTCGCTCCCTTTTTGGCCTCGATCAGGACAGAGTGGACCGGGGCTCGGAGGGCCAGGCCGCCCCGTGTGGCCACGCCCGGCTGACGTTTGTCCCCCGAGCACACGGTGCACTTGAGGGGGATAAACAAAACGCAGTACAAACTGGCGGCAGCTGCTCCTAGCAAATGTAAAGTAGAAAATAGCAGCATTTTGAACCCTTATTTTGAGTTTCTCAGGAAAAGTAGTATTTAAAACATTGGTAGATATACATACATGACGGGGCTTGGAATTTGGTTCACGGCACCAGCCGGGAGCGGTGAACCTGGGACCCCCACTCCCTCCTGTGAGGGTAAGGCTGTGGTCAAGCCCCAGCTGAGGGTGCACTGACCTCGGGGTGGCGGGCCGAGCCCAGATCTGCACCCCAGTCCCCCCAGAAGTGGCGTCTCCGTGACCAGCCACGTCATGCCACTCGAGGGGGTCCCGAGAGAAGACCCTGCCCCCCGGGTGCCTCCCTCACCGTTTCCCACGTAGGGAACCTTGGTGCACACCTGTTTTGCCATTTTCTCTGTCAATCAGGTCCGCTTTTTCTACTAAATTTTTTTCCTCACAAAAGGCAAGTTTTCAAGAATGCCTTGTAAAATCTGTTACAACACATTTTCTACTTATGCAGGATGAACTTAACACCAATTTTTTTGCCACGTTGCTATTTATGTACACATATAAAATATAGAAGGATGCTCACCCCACACAGCACACGGATTACAGTGCAACAGCACACACACCACCAGGAGGGGGGCCCCGCGCACAGTCCTCGCAGAGACTGGCCAGTACTTAACACCCAAAGTACAGGAGATTTAACAAAATAGGAAATATCAAACAGTGAGTACTCTACTCCAGGATCTCGCCTTTTCCCCCAAATTGGCGGCAAATCCACAAAAATATACTTTTTAATCTGGTGACCATACAATACATAGGGACTTACATCGAAGGTGTAATATATTTAAGATGCTATGTACAGAAAGTTTGGCTCAACTTTCAATTTACATATAGAATAATAAGTGTTCATGGCTTTTTTCCCCCAAGGTTCTGTTTGCAAGATATTTTTCCCCCTTTAGAATAAAACTAAAAAGTTAAAACAAGATAAAGCTATTCTCTAAAAAAAAAAAAAAAAATTTTTTTTAAACATACAGCTTTGGCTTATATAAATAATAGCAGAATGTTTTCAAAAGTAGTGAATATAATTTTATATATAGTCATCAATTCATAAGGGTGTTTTCTTTCATATAAAATATACATGAGCTAAAATCCGTTTCTTTAACTTTTAAGATGCGACTGTAAAAAGAAACTTCTGCCATATCCCAATTATAACTTAATATATTACTTTGCTGGGTTAGCTCTCTATCTCTAGGCTAGGGTTCTCGGCGGGTCTCATGCGTTGCTAGTCTCTCTTCAGCTAAGGATCACTTCTTCGACCCAATACACTGCGCGTGCAACACGGTGAGGCGTGGGGTTTGTTTCGTTTCTGCCTGTGGCGAGCCCTCCCCCATGCACCCCTCGAGGCCATGCGGGTGGGAGGGAGGGGACACTATGTACAGTATTGCTTTCTGGTTCCTGCGCTGCTCTGTCTACAAAGCGTTTCTCGGGAGGACACGGCCCCGCGGCGAGGTCCCTGCGGGCACACGTTTCTCTGCAAAACTCGCTTAGGAAACAGGCGTCCCGGGCGCCGGGCCCGCTGCCCACGGCCCACGTCTGCAGACGGACAAGTCGGCAGGGAAGGGCCTGATCTGTGTCTGCAACACACACCCACACACACACTCACACCACATACATACATACGTGACGGGACAGATATGTATGTATGTACATATAAATAGCTTTACCTCTTGTCCTGACCCCCCCTGCGCGGCGCGGGGCAGTGCACTGCGGTCACACACGCCGCCTCGCGGGCCTAGGTCACCCACGTGTCCATCCGCATGCGCTTCACGGACGGGCTCTCTCTGTCCTCGGTGTTGGGGGGCCGGCCCAGCACCACCGGGGAGTGGAAGTCCCCCCGCGGGTCCTCCCGGTCGCTGCCGTCGTAGGAGCTGCTGGAGCTGCTCAGGCTGTCCACGGGGGAGCGCCCCACTTCCTGCCGGGGCTGCGCGGGGGGCTGGGGGGGCTGGGCGGGCGGCGGCGGCTGCTGCTGGAAGCCCGAGGGGGTCACGCGGTCCCGAGGCGGCGAGACGGGCTCCGACTTGATGCTGACGTTCTGGTTGGTGATGGAGAGGCTCGAACCCTGAGATAACTGCGCGCCAGACCTGCAGGGAAAGGGGGTCAGCGGGTCCTGGGCGGGTCCGAGCCCCCAGAGAAAGCCCACCCCCTGCAGGGAAGGAGCCCAACGCCGCTGCGACCCGAGGGGCTAGTTCTGCCCAGGCCGGCGCGCCCAGCGGCCCGTGTGCACGGGCAGAGGCTGGAGGAACAGCCCGGGCCCTGCCCGCCCCTCTCCCCTGAGCAGCAGCCTCAGGAGGGGAGGCTGCCCAGACTGCAGGGGGTACAAATCCCCCCCCGCAGGGCTATTCCTAGGGTGTCCCTCAGGAGGCAGAGCACAGGCCCAGGGCCACGGAGGGCCGCTGCGGGAGCCGCAGGGAGGAGGCCGGCGGGTCTGCTCCGTACGTGGTGTCTGCTTCTGTGCGTGGTGTCTGCTCCCACCGCCACCCTCTCCCCTTACGGGCGGCCGGAGTGGTCTGAGAGGTGCTTGTGGGGGGGGGGGTCTGCCTCGTCCTCCCCTGGGACCCAGCGAGCCCAGGGCACGGCTCCTTTTCCAGGCCTGTCTGTGTGGAGGGAGGGGGTGGCGAGGGGGCCTCCGGGTGGCCGCTGCCTCTCAAACGGGAGGTGGGGGTGCGTGGTGCCCTCTGAGCCCAGTCCCCCGCGATCTGACTGTGCCTCCGCACGCCCATCGCAGCCTGGCTGCCTGAACCTCTTCAAGGAACGCCTCGTGCCTCAGCCTCCCAGCCCGTACAGAGCCTGCAAACCAGGTTTTCCTCCAAACCCTCGGCCGCCTGAACGCTGGGGGGCAGGACGGAGGCCAGGGAGCAGGGGGACCGCACCCCCACCCAGCCGGCCGCCTCTGCCCCGGACACGGGCCGGTCCTCGTCGCTGGGGGAGGGTCGTGGACGTCGGCAGAGCAGACCCGAGCGGGAGGGAGCACCAGGGGCGGGTACTCACACCAGGGAGCTGAGGGCGGCCGGGCCCAGGTGGTGCTGCTGCCAGGCGGACACCTGGCCCAGCGACAGCATGCCCGGGGAGTTGAAGCCCTGCAGGGCCGACAGGTCCGCGCTGGTCAGCGAGTAATCTGGAAGAGAGGGCGGCTTGTGGGCGCCATGTTCTAGGGGTCCTACGTCCTAGACACGGGGGAGCTTACAGACCTCGCTCGCTTCCGTGGCCTGAGGCCATGTCAGTAAAGGAAGCTTCCGTGTTGTGCCAAATGTTCATAGTTTATAATTTCACAAAAAGTGGAGATGCTTGTAAATAATACAAAGCCATCGCCCAAGGCTGTTGGCTAGGCAACTCATTTTAAATACCCCCCTCCCCCCCCAGCATCCTAACCACGGACGCCCCCCAGCTCGGCCGACGGGTCCCTGTGCGCACGGCCTGCTCCGTGCCCAGCTCCGTGGCCTGGGCAGCCACGTGTCACTGCGCAGCTCCCCCCTCCGCTACGGGACTGCCGTCACCCTCGAGGGCAAGCGACCTGCGCTCAAGTCCATGAGGAAACTGCCCCGGACGACAGGCAGGTCGCTCCTGGGCCTGCTCGTCCACCTGTTCCCCCAACACACAAGGCTCGGACCCGCGCTCTCTGTCACTTCATTCCTCACTGGCTCTCGTAGGGACAGGTCCCTTAGTTCCACACGAGCGTGCCCAAAGCTCTCCTACCTTAACTCTCACGGCTCCACGGGGTGTCAAGAAGCTGGTCTTCCCACCAAGTTGCCGTTTTTTTAAAGGCACCAAGCTGAACGGTGCCTTTCACAGAACTCGACCAACTCAGAGGCCCCGAGTAACCCAGGGTCTTGAGAGAGACCTCAGCCCCACCACAGGCTGACGCACAAACACCACCAGCGGGACAGACGGCGCCCAGGAAGATGCCACGCCTGTACACCAGCGGCACGTGACAAAGGAGGCAAGAGCCTGCGCTGCGTAGCCGGTCACAGCCCGGGGCCTGGGAGAACGGGACCGCCCTCCACCCTCCGAGAGGAAATGGGCTCAGACGGATCAGGATGTAACTGTCGGGCTCAGGAACTAAGACTCCTGGAAGGCAGGCAGGCAGTGACACCTGAGGTTCCGCTCAGCGCGGCTGGTCTGACGGGTCCCGGCAGGGACACAGGTTCCAGTGAAAGATGGCCGAGGGCCCAAAGGCGCCCTGCTCCGAGGACCTGCAGGTGCCGGCGGCAGACCGGAACCACAGGAGGTATGGCATCACCCGTCAGAACGGCGGCCATCGGTCCGTCACCCCCAGGTGCTGGGGGGACTGCAGAGGGCGCAGCGCTGTGGGAACCTGGAGTTTCCTCAAAACATGAACCGTGACACTGCCTGTGCCCCAGCCACACAGCGAGGCTCCTACCCGAGGAGATAAAACACACCCTCCGTTCACCGCAGTGCTGTCTGCCACAGCCCGGGTGCCCATGGGGTGGGGGGGGGGGGAATGGACCCGCCCTCCCATAGAGGACACCTCCCTCTGTGCAGCATGGGGGGGCCGAGGGGGTATTACGCTGAGTGAAGTAAGTCAGACAGGAAAAGGCCCTCTGATTTCACTGACGTGTGGACTCTAAGGAGCAAGATGAACAACAGACCCACAAAGACGGAGACGGCCTGCTGGTTGCGGAAAGGAGGGGGGTGTGTGTGTTGGGGGGTGGGGGGGGAACGGTGAAGGGACGGGGAGGTGGGAAGTGGCAGTTGGCTCAGTCCTGGGCAGGCAGTCCAGCACGGGGACTCGGGTCTTAATGTAACAATGACATTCAGTGCCGTGGGGGGGCGGGGGGGAGGAGGGGGATTGGAAATAAGAGGGGGTCAGTTTGTAAAGTGTGGGACTGTCTAACCAGAGTGCTGTCCACCGGACCCCAATACGAAAGAATGTTGAGTGTCAACTGGAAATGAAAAATAAAACGAAAGCCAACAGCAGCCGAGTCGGAGCAGGCTTCTCTCGCACTGTCCCGTGTTCTCCACGCCACCTCACCGGCCCCACAGCAGCTGGGGGGCGCCCATCACCCCGATGCCTCCACAGTGAGCCCCGCAGCCCACGCCTCCCACCACCTGCTGGGCTGTCACTGCGATGTCCACTCCTCTCTCCTCCACGCCCCTTAGCGCAGCGGCCTTCACCTCGCTGCTGGAGCCCACAACCTGGGGTCACCCTTGACCCTTCTCTCTCCCACGTCCGGTTGGTTCTAGCTGCTGGCCCCGGCCACTGCCCTGGCCCACGTGGCCTTGCTCCACCTGCCCCCCCCCCCACACCCACACACACACACTGCAGCCACAACAGCTAGGACACCTCCCTGCTTAGAACCCCACGGCTCCCAGCGCTCAAGACAATGTCCGCACCCCCATGCGGCCTCTGCAGTCTCGCCTCCAACACCCAGCGCCCTCCCGCCCGGGTCACGCACTCCTTCGGCCAGCGCGGGGACGGAGCCCGAACTCACTGTGCGGGCCATCCCGGTGCCGGTCTTTCTCCCCCGCAGGCCCCGTTCCCGTTAACCCCGTCCTCCTCCACGCAAACCTGCAGGAGACGCTCCGTCTCTGGTCCACCTCCGGCCCGGTCAGCCCCAGCTGCTCAGCCCACACTCCTGACCTCCCCTCACACCCCGCCCGGCCCTGCACTCCCAGTTCTAAGCTGGTGGCCCCCCGCCCCCCCAGTCCCCAGCGCAGCGCCCCGAGGCTGGGATGAGCCCCGCTTCCTGCCGACACTGGAGACCGTAGTGACGTGTTCTAAGAGAAGAAAGCAGCCATCGAGGGGGCCCGGCTCCGCGCCCTCAGACAGTGCGACCCTCAGGCCCAGGACGAGCGGACCTGCGTCCAGCCCTGCACCACCGCAGCGTAAGGCGTCCGCTCCCTGAGCTGCACGGCCACCCTTGTCCCCCTTCCCTGCTCCCTCTGCAGCGACCCGGGACCCGGCGTCTGCCAGGCCTCAGAGCCGCCCCCCCGAGGCCCGGCCACGCACAGGGCCCCCTGCACTGGGCACCCCCACTCGGCAGCCTCCGTCGCCCCCTCACCCCCGAGGGGCGCTGTGAGATGCAAGGCCTAGGGCCTGAGGGAGGACGCTCGGCTGAGGCCTGGCTGCTCTGCCCTCGGCGCACACGGAGCCCCGGGCGGGTCCCGAAGGGCACGAGGGAGTGGGTGCTGCCTCCCGACTCCCGGTCCGATGGGCTCGGCCCTCCCCGAAGTGGTTAACGGGGCGCGAGGGAAACGGCTCCTTCAGAGCCTGGGGGAGGCCCTGTGTCCCCTCGCGGCCGCTGTGCCTGTGGGTCATCAAGGTCGCGCTGGGAAACCCCTCGCTGGCCGTGTCTTGCCTGTAACGTTCTAGAAGGCGGCGTGTGTTTCCAATGCACACGTGAGTCTCAGAAGCTGGCAAGCGTGTCCGTCCACAAACGTGTTCTTTAAAGTCACAGACGCACACGTGGGTGACAGAACGGAGGCTGAGCCGCTTACCCGTGTTGTAGGCGGTGGGCATGGCCGAGTACACGAGCCCCTGCGGGGGCAGGCTGGGCGTCGTCACGGACACCACGGGGGTGGCGAGGGGCTGGGAGGCCTGCGAGCTGCTGATCCGCTGCGCGCTCTGCGGGAGAGAGGGGGGTGTCGTTACGAGGAACCTGCTCAGGCTGCGCCTTGGAACTCACATTCCGCTGAGGAGCGGCGTTTCCCAGCTTTGGGCCGGGCCCCTCCTGAGCAGGGCCGCGGCGAGAGCCGTGAAGGTGCACGCCAGCGGGAAGAGCTGAGCACTTCACGCTGAGGGACAGACTTTGGCAGCGATGACTCGGGCCCCTCGCCTCGCTCCACCAGGGCTGACGCTTCCAGCCGGGCCTCACACTGTGAGCGACGCCCCGTGTGAGCATCGGAGGCCGGCACCGGTGGGTTAAGTGCCAGGGCCGGCCGGGCATCCGTGTCCAGGGAACCCAGTCCATGGCCCAGGACCCACCCCTTCCCGCCGGGCTCCTCCCTGGGGTCCTGCAGCCGGGATGTGTCTGTGTTTCTTACATTAAGACTGTGTTTTAGGGGATGCACAGGTTTCCCATGCGCCCCTGCCCTCCTACACGCGTGCCCTCCCTCGTTACCCACATCGCCCACCCGTGGGCCCACGCTGAACAGCAGATGCAGACACGCATCGCTCCGGTCTCCGCCCCGCCTGCGGGGTGGGCAGGGGCTGTGGGGAAAGGGCCTGGACAGGGTGTGAATGCCCGTAGCGGCTGCTCGCCGGCGCCCCATCCCCACGGCGTCCTGCCCGCACCCAGGGGAGCAGCAGGACCAGCGGGGCCTCAGGGCGGGCGGGGCAGTCCCTGTCCCGTGTGGACTAGGAGGAGCGGCAGCCGCTTCTCGCCGCCGTGGCTACAGGAACCTCCCAAAAGCCGGGGGCAGAGGGACGAGCAGCCACGCTCCGTGGGGCAGGGCGGGCAGAGAAAGCCACCAGCTCGGTGGCGTCCGAGGGAGCAGGGAGGCCTGTACCCGGCAGGTCGTAAAGGCCCAGTCAGCGCCCGAGAGGACGAGGCATCGACTGCTGGGCTCCTCTCCCACGTTGCCAGTGCCGTCTGCACGCAGGGGAGGCCTGGGGGTAGGTCTGCGGACCGAACACGGGTCACTGGCTAAGGACCCAATCTCGGTTCTCTCTCCCTAGTTTGTGTTTCCTGTACAATCTTCAGGCAGAGAATGTGGGGAGCACATTCAGGATGTGGGTCCGCTGCCCGGGTTTCGTCCCAGACCCACCACCTCACAAGCACTGGGAAATCACTCCCTTCCCCGAACAAAGTCCTGCGCAAAAGCAACAGAACCTGGGGTCCGGAGCCAGTCCCCGGAGCCGTCAGGAGGTACAGTTGGTCTAGAACTGGGGTCTCGGGCCTGACTCCAGGACACCTCCTTCCTCACTTTGGGTCAGAGCCTTCATGATTCTATTCCAAGTTCAAATTCTACATTCGAACAGATGGTGTTTGGCGCTGTGACTTCCGGAACCACTAGAGGGCGACGTACTGCTGGATAATCCACAAGGACACATTCATGATATCAACTTAAGGGTAAATAGTGACATCTAATCTAATCTAAATTATTTTATCTCGAATTGTAAACTTCCATTTGTAAACATTACTGTGTCATTAAGTATTTTCCCGATAGACAGTCCAAATCTGCACATGATATAACCTGACACAGTGACAGCTGACGAGTGGATGGAAGTTAACCAATACGAACCACATCCAGATCTACGAGCAATCACCAAGTTCAATAAAGAATGAGCTCGTTTTAAAATAAATTGTGCAAAACAGGCCAGCATGCACATACAACCCTCCCCCCCCACCCACACACACACACACACACACGTGTGTGTAAATAAAACCAACAGATGCCATTCCCCATGCGTTCATGCGGTCTGACCCCCTGTCCATGCTAAAAAGGAAACATTTTCAAGACTCATTCCCCTAAAAGTCCTCTAATTAGCAGCTGACTTTGAATTCGTCTCATCACTTCTGTGAGGTTTGGGTTTTAGTTCGCAAAGAAGAAACATCAACTGAAAGTTCTTTTTAGTCCAACTTATTTTCTAGAAGAAAAGCCAATAGAAATCATGCTTTGGAAAAAAGGGTATTAATAGCTACTATTTTTTGAGAATGAAAAATCTTGATAGAAACTAGTAAGTTTGCCTGTGGCCACTGCCAGGCATCCCTGGGGGCCCACAGGGAGCCCCTGGGGGTGCAGACTGCTCCGTGCACAGTGAGCGAGCCCAGCTCCGCAGAAGGTGACCTCACCAGCAGTGATGTCATCATCTTGAGAGAGAGAAATAACACGCGGCCATGTGTTACACTCTGAGGAAGGTGAAGTCATCTCCTAAGAATATGTCAGTAACTTGGGGAGCTATATACGGCATTTTGCGTCTTTCCTTAAAAGCTGCAACAACTGTCTCCTGATCATGGACAGCTACTGTTTATGCCAATGTTCCCTCCAACGAACAAAATGGATCAAGATCGACAAGTACAAATAAACTAGACGCCACGTTACCAGTCGGCTGGTTTAGTTATTCACAGTGTTTCTATCGTGTTTGATAACAAGAAAGAAATCTGTGTAGCAAAGGGAACATTGGTTGTTAAAACATCGAGTTAGTACTTTCCACATCGCTGTAACAGACACCCACTCACCAGCTCCAACTCCTCTTCCTCCGACTGCACGCGGCACAGAGAGGGAGAAGAGAGTTACTTAGCGGCGGAACTCGCAGAGAGGCTTCTAGAAAAACATGTCATGCGGACACGGGGGTGCTGGGCACCCCCGAGATCACGGCACACGCGGCCACACAGGTGCCTTATGGTCTGTGCTGTGGCCGCCCAACGCCTGGGAAGATGCCTGTCAGTCCCCAGGGCAGGGCTCTGAGGCTGTCTCCCAGCTCCGTCTACCCTTCTGGCTGCACCTGCGCACAGGCTCCTGCCACAGGGCCTGAGGGGCGCCGGCCGGCCGGCGGGGTTCAGTGGCATCTCCGGATGAAAAGTCCTTCTTTGCTTTAGGACAGTGGTCGGCAAACCGTGGCTCACGAGCCACATGCGGCTCTTTGGCCCCTTGAGTGTGACTCAGCGTTAGAACCACTTCTTCAAAATAGACTCACCCAGGCCCAAAACCGACTTCTGCGCATGGGCCATGAAGTTTCAATAGCGCTGTATGTGCGCGCCCGCACGTGGTATTTTGTGGAAGAGCCACACTCGAGGGGCCAAAGAGCCGCATGTGGCTCGTGAGCCGCGGTTTGCCGACCACGGTTCTAGGACTCCGCATCTGGGCCTGGCTCTTCCGTACTAACCTCTCCTGCTTCCTCCCCTCGACCCGCCCAGGCCAGGTCCTGGGGGAACGAGCTGATGCACAGGAAGACGTGCGGGAGCCCCCAGCATTGGCACCAAATGCAGAGTGACTGCCCGGGCTGATGCATCTCCCCCTGGTGAAGCTCAGATGGCGAGCCGCGGCTGCCCGCCCAGAGGCCCCCGGCCTGCACCCAGCCGCCACACGGAGAGCCGCTGGGAAGCTTGAGTGTGGGGTGTTTCCTACAGACCGGGGGCCGGCGCCGCTCCGCTTCCAGACACAGCCTGCAACAGCCAACGAGGCCGGGCCGGAGACTGTTCTTTACAGACTCACAGGGGAAGGTTTTTTGAGAAGAAATAAACTTACTTGCAAAGTAACTCATTCACGTTTTTATGCATTCTTCCCTGTCCCACACAGTCCTCCTTGGTGTGCAGTTTTCTAACAAGCAGTGTTTCCTCACAGAAAGCAGGCACAGGTCACTAAAAGTAGGCCCTCCAGAGAAGAAAGAACCTCTCCCTGTTCAGCTTTAATTTTAAATAGCCAGTCTGGTTCTCCAGACTCTGATTTCTGTGTATTTAAAGTTGACTTGTTCCTTCAAATGGTAACTTCCCATGGAATAATCATCAGGAACAAGTCCATGTTCTAGGGAAGTACGAACATTCCAGAAGAAAACAGAGACCGAGCCCGGCCGGCACGGCTCAGTGACGGAGCATCCACCTAGGAACCAGGAGGCCAGGGTTCCAGGCCCGGGTGGCAGGCTTGATCCCCAGAGTGGGGCGTGCAGGAGGCAGCCGATCAGAGATTCTCTCTCATCGTTGATGTTTCTCTCTCTCCCCCTCTCCCTTCCTCCCTGAAATCAATAAACATATTTTTAAAAAAAGAAATATAGCCCGAGAGTGTGTAGGACGCGTGCTCTGAGGAAGGAAACGGAAGGAAAGGTGACGTACCAGGGGGGGCATCATGCCCTTGCTGGACGGAGGGATGACGACGCGAAGGTCCGGCTTTCGGCTGTTCATGCCCAGGCTGCCGCCACCTGGAGGGGGGGGAGACTTTGTAGGCATCACTCTGCCTAAGCCACTCGCACCCGTAGTTCCAGTTACATCTGGAGACGCTCCCGAGTTTACAAAGCCATTCCCTGGAAAGAAGAAGTACCACTCGTTAACATAAACAGCCAGCCACGTACGTGGGTGCGAGTCTGAGGCAAGTTCCCCCAGTTCTGATTTCAGACGAGTTCTGTAAGAAAACTCATTAGCAGCTCACCGTGTGCCTTTGAACATTTTTAAATAAGCAGAGGAAGTTGGCCAAAGTGTGAAACAGATATAACGCTTAAGCTCAATGTACTACTGTATCTCACAAACGAGAACATTGGGAATATTTTCACAGAATATTCCAAAAATGTATATGGAACCACAAAAGACCACGAATAGCCACAGCAATCCTGAGAAGAAAACAGGCAGAGGTATCACGCTACCCGGCATCAAACTGCGATACAGGCTGTAGGAATCCAAACAGCATGGCACTGGCGTAAGAACCGACGTGGGGGCAAGTGGAACAGTAGAGACCCCCCAAAACACCGCGCCTACGTGGCCAAATAATCCATAACAAAGGAGGCCAGCACACACAATGGAGTAAAGAGTCTATTTAAGAAATGGCACGGGGAAAACGGGACAGACACGCAAAAAAATTAAACTAGACCGCCAGCTTACACCACACACGAATCGACCAAGAAAGAAGATATTCGGAACAGTGACCTCGGAGTCACTGGAGGGCTGAGTGGCCCCCGGATTCTCTACTGGACTTGGCGTTGGCACAACCGTAGCAACCTCTCCACTCGCACAACACGGAGCTACCTTCACGCTGGGGAAGTGACCCTTTCCAGCCTATTTCGTGTGGGCACCAGGGGAGGGACAGGAAAGAGGAGTCCACAGGTCTTCACGCAGCTTTTCCTCCAGGAGCAGGGGCAGGAGCAGGAGCAGGAGCCGGCATACTCCGGGCAGGGAGAGGTCAGAGCTACACTTAGATAAGGGCGGGAGCACACGGAGCTCAGGAGGAGACAGGGCAGGCGGGGGCCAGGCCTGGGGCTGTGGGAGACGGACAGTGAGTGACAGAAGGCAGGCGTCGGGGAGAGGGTGGGGAAGGAAGGGACAGATAAGCCGAGTCCACGGCTGCTCCGTGACCATCACAGGAAACGGCAGCTGTGTTTGCTCCCCTCCTGCCCTCCAGCACAGAGCACAACAGACTTTACAGTAATCCAAAGGTAAGTGCACACGCACACGCACACGCACACGCACACCTACGGGGAAACCTGCCGGGACCAGCACACCTCACTGCCTGCCACGTGCCAAACGCCCCGGAACCTCCTCTCGCCCGAGAGCGTCCGGAGAGAGGCGAGGACGGGCCCCGAGCACTGCGATGTGTGACCAACCCCACGGCGCCTGCACGGGCCTCACCCAGGGCTGTGGCGCTGGCGCTGGGACCGCGTCCATTTCATCAGCGCTTCTCAGGGAAATAGAAATATCACTACAGCCGCGTAACATGTACGCAGCGCCTGGCAGTGCGTGCAACATTGCAGGGACAGTAGGTACGGAATAGGGTCAGCTGACAAAGGGATGTATCGATTCCAAAATTAAAAACACATGTACCTCGAAGGAGAGGGCGTAAGTTCCTGGAGGCAAGTGGGAGACAAGGGGCGCTTCAGTGTCGGCCCGTGAGAGCTGAGGAAGCCACGTCACTTCTGAGACACAAAGTGACGTCTGCCAACGGGATGGGCTCCGCTCCGCGGGCGCCAAGCGGCCTGTGTCTGAGGGACAGGACGCAGGGCGGGGCTCGGGTGCCAGCCTGCGCACCTCCTGCAGCTGTCACTCAGGACGGCAGGGTCCCCCCCCCCCCCCCGCCTCACCCCCACCCGCCTTCTTGCTTCTCCAGAACTCGGCCGGGAGGCCCAGAGCCGCAGTGCGTCTGTGCGGCTCCCCCGGCTGTGGCTGGGTCTCAGCGCCCTCAGAGGCCGTTTCCTGCCTGCTGCTTCCCCGATCCCTGATCCCTGATCCCTGATCCTGGGGGGGACGTATTGGATCCAGGCTGCCGCGCCCCACACCCAGCGAGCCGTTTCCTGGTTCTGCCGCTCCCTCGGCCACCCCAGTGGGCAGAGCTCGGCTGTGAGCCGGGCACAGACAACCGCCGAGCAAGGCATCTGGATAGCAAGGCTCATCAATCCTTCCCGTCAAAGACAGGCAGGCTTACCAGAAACCCACAGCATGGCGGATTCATGAACAAGTGTGACAGCAGCCCTCTCCTTCAGGAGACATAAGGGCCCGGACGTCTTTCCCCGGTCTCTCTGGGAGCCCTTGGAAGATGCTTGACTTGCCGTGCACTCAGATCTGAGGGCACAGTCCTCCTTCCTCGCACACATCAGAAGGTGACACGAGGATCTCATTCAGAAGAACCGCATCAAGAAGCGCTAGTCCCTCCTCCCCGTGGCCTCGATGAGGCCGTTCAGCCGGACAGGGCGGCTGGTACCCGGGGATCCAGGCAGGAGACAGAGGGATAGGAGCGCGGAGGGCATGGGAGCACACAGGGGCTGGGAGGGAGGAGGGGAGGGAGGGCGGAGGGGAGGGAGATGGTCTTAGGTGCCCCATTCCTGTCTGAAATCAATAAAAATATATTTACAAAAACTACAACAACAAACCAAGACCCAGTAAAGTGAACAGTGAGCGCAGGAGGAATGGCCTCGGGCAGCTGGCGGTGAGGGGAGAGCAGATGAACAGGGTGGGGGTAAAAGCGCAGATGGAACACTGACGTGCCAACGACACAGACGAAAAGGCCGTAAATATCTGGGAAAACACACCCCAGTGCGAGAGCCCCGATGTGTCACTGGCGGGACCTGCAGGAGTGTGTGCACATGAAGTCTCTGTCAGCAGACTCCGCCGGCCCGGCCCGTTCAGTCCCGTTCACACAGCACTTGGCCCGGTGGCGGATGTCCTGGGCCCTCATTCCGACGTCAGGGCACTCACTGTGTGTGTAACGTGTCACTCACAGCCGGTTCCTCTCTTCCTCAGCAGCGTGGACTGAGTCGTTCAGTCCTCTCATCGCCTTAAGGCGAAGCTGGACGTTTCAGTGAGTGACGGGGAGCGGGAACTGGCCCAGAAGGCGCTTCCAGAAGTCTGGGGACCCACCCGGTGCCTGAAGGCAGAGGAGCGCCTGCTTGTCCTCTCAGGCTGGAAGGAGACCTCGATGCCTTAGCCGGACGACAACCCGGAGGGACCCGCTGTCCTAACCACACACACGCCGCCCTGTCAGGGCAGGACCCCAATCTCTCGTCACCGGACTCCTGGGCGCGGCGGGCCAACTAGGACAAGGGTTTAGGCTGCGTCCTCTCGGGAGGGTCCCAAAGGGAAAAGCCAGCCTGGCTGCGACCGCAACCGACACGACGTGAGTGTCCTACTGTGACCACCAGCGGCCCGCGGCCGGCTCTCTGTGCCTCGGACGCAGCGCCACTGCTTCAGGCGGCCTCCCGGGCCCGTCTCCCGCGGTCAGACGGTCGGGGGTCTGCCAGTCTCGTTTTGGGAGAAGAGATGATACAGAAAGCTTCTCCTTAAGTGCTGCTGCAGAAACTGCACTGTGGCGCCTTGGTCTTTAGAAAAGAATAACGCCTGCTGGGAGGGAGGCTCTCCCCAAATACTTACTGAGGAGTGAGGAACTGAATCCAGGCCAAGGCGTACGGAGTAAGACAGGGGCGCTACCAGGAAACGTGAGGTAGAGGAAGAAGTACCTCAGGGAGAAACCAAGTCCACGAGGGAAATGCCCCGCACCCTTCCCTCCTCATCGGCAGAGGCACCTCTAGAGCGACCGCAGGACCCACTCACCGACGGGGCTGCTCCCAGCTCCATTGGGCACCGTGAGGTCCGCCGAGCTCAGCATCCCACCTGGGGGGAGAGGAGAGGGACAGGTGAGGAGGAGCCGGCCTCCTCTGCGGAGGAAGGAAGTGCACAGAGTGCCCGCCCTCCACGCCAGGACCCCAGCCCAGCCTGAACTTGGCACTGACGGGTGATCTATGTGGGTTAGGTTACCAGCCATCACTACCTAAACGATAACTCGTAAGTAAGGATACAGAATAACCACCACCATAATAAGAGCACAAACAATGTAACTAACGCAGTAATTGATACATGATCGTGCAGGAATAACTGTCGCACACTCGCCGCTGTCAGCCTGCTCGGCCCGCCCGCGCTGAGCTCGCTGTCCGGCTCTGCGTGTGCCTGCCTCGCTGGGACAGGCCAGACAGTGCAGGCTGCTGGGGTGACGGTGCTCAGGGGCGCTCCAGACCAGGGCCAGAGAGGGGCGCGCATCCCACGGGGGGAGGCCGGCCACGCACTGCGAATCCTGCTGGTCAACCACCACGTTGGGCAGGGGGAGAGGCAGGAGCTCTCACTCCCATCCATTAGGCCTGTTCCGCGCTTTTCCACACGAACGGCCCACACAACTTTAACTGCTCGGATGTCCCGCCCGTCCGAGCACGCTGTCCCAGGATGCAGGCTGAGCGGCGGCGGGCAGTGTACGCTGCTCCCGGACCTGACGCAGCGCCGGAGCCACAGATGGTCCAAAAATACTTCAGCCCGGCCGCGTGGCTCGGTGGCTGAGCATCAACCTATGAACCAGGAGGTGGAGGTTGGATTCCGGGTCAGGGCAGATTCCTGGTTCGATCCCCAGTGGGGGGCGTGCGGGAGGCAGCCGATCCATGATTCTCTCTCATCATTGATGTTTCTATCTCTCCCTCCCTCTCCCTTCCTCTCTGAGATCAATAACAATATATTTTTAAAAAGACTTTAAAAGCTAATTATTGTTTATTAAAACAAGAAAACTAAGAGTAGCAGCACTAAGAACTGCTTAGGGTAGCAGTCTGGGGTGTTTTACCCTTTTCGATGAAGAGCTGCCAGAGCCGTCACTACCTACCCGCACTGCCGGTGCTGGGCGGGCGCTGCGGGGCGCTGGGGGACACGGTCCGGTGCAGCGCGGCCTGGGGCGGCGAGAGCATGCCCGAGTCTGCCAAGGCGGAGCCGGCCGCCAAAGCCGGGGACACCAGCGCGCTGCCGGGGTTGGTGTAGGACAAGGCGCTGGGGCTGCTCACAGGGACCGTGACGGACATGGAGAAGTTCTGAGGCGGCAACCCGGGCTGGAAAGAAAGAACAGGAAGAGAAGCTGTTAGCTTCATTTCCATCTACGTCAAACGCATTCACATCTGTGTTAAACGTATGAACTTTAATGGCTAACTCGTTATTAAAAGGAGAGGATGGGGGTAGATCCTTACTAAATTTTCACCTCGCAGATGTAAGCTATTTCCTTTAGAATTATATTCAAACAGGAGTATGTTTGACATACTTTTCAATTTTTTATGTATTAATACATATATTCTGAAATAATGTATATGTTATGTATTTCAGACATTCATAGAGATGAAAAAGTCAACCTAATATTAAAGTACTGTGGTCAAATTTAGACATTACAAAATGTATCATGTTACCAAGTAAGCATAAATCATCACTTTAATGAAACCAGGTGAGTAACATTACATTTCTATTGGGAGATTCCCATTATAATAAAAAGGGCAAAGTGTATACCAATATTATAAACTTACTACACAGAATTTCAGACATTATAAATAACCCTGGGATGATTTAGTTGACTGACATTCTTAATGGACAAAACTAAAAACAACAATTAAGTTACATATGTAGCACAAAGCAGAGTGTAACAAAAGGGAAAAAATAATCTAAAAAATAAAATTAACAACTGTCAAGCTCTCTAAATTGTATGATGATCAAATTATAACGATTATCAATGCTATCTTCCTTCCCTCCAAACAGTCCACACCCCTTTAAAATATTTTCTATTTCCTCTTTCATTCCCGCACAGACCATTTCCACAAGCCTGCTAACCACGATAAACAACAACCCTCTTCATAATTTAAAATGAGAAGCCCTTCCTCCTCAGACTTTTTAAAGTGATTTGCAAAGTAAGGAAACTGCTAACTCAGAGTTGGGAGAACACAGTTTATATATTCTATTCGGTAGTTTATTCCAGGTAGGAAGTTGTAAGTCATTAACAGACACAGAACAATGGACATAAGATTTAAAATTTTCTCAAACGTAAATACTTTTATTGACACAATTTTTGCAGCTTAACATTAACTGCGGGGTCACCAACATCCATATGAGGTCAGAAGGAATTGTATGTTTTTGTTTGCTATTGTTTTTAAAGACAGTGATGATATTAGCACAAAAATACCTCCTTAAGTCTATCTTTCATGAGTGGCTTGTACAGCATAAGACTGCTTTGAAGAAACAGCCCAGGATGCATACTTCAGGGCCTAGTTTTAAGAGCATTAACTCTGACAGAAATAAATGTCAGCATCAGAACCAGTCTGTCCCACAGGCCTGCACGACCCTCAGAGCGTTTGGAACTCGGGTTCAGAACGGGGGCCGTGAGGAACTCTTGCCACTGGGGCGTCCGATGAGAACTCTGTGGAGAGCTATCTGAGGAGCGTGAGCTCGGAGAGAGACGGTTTCATGATGTTGGAGGTGTGAGCGTGGACAGTTCTGAACGACTCCTCCCTCTGCATCAGGTGAGAATGCTGCTGCTTAAACTGAAATACACCAGGGTCTTCCTCAACACCCGCAGGCTCAGCTCAGCACAGGAGGTATTGCTGCCAAGTGGTTTGAAGACATTTACAAAGAGCCAACCAGTAAGCTGCTACTGTTACAGCAACCACACAGCATGAGTCAACATGATTTTGAGCCCGAGTGTGGCTCGGTGGTTGAACGTCAACCTGTGAACCAGGAGGTCACAGTTCAATTCCCAGTCGGGGGGGGCACATGCCTGGGTTTCAGGCTCAATCCCCAGTAGGGGGCGTGCAAGCGGCAGCCGATCAATGATTCTCTCTCATCATTGATGTTTCTCTCTCTCTCCCTCTCCCTTCCTCTCTGAAATCAATAAAAATGTATTTTAATAATAATTTTAAAACACCACATTTTGTAATAAAGCTAACCATTTATACTCCATAGACTCAAGATCTTTTTAAAGTGCATGAAATATTTTTCAAGTCATAGGAGGTAGGGGGCAGTCATATGCACCCTTCAGTTAAAATCGCTGAAGTTTAGAGCTGACGAGACCTTAAACATCACGTGAGGCAACTCACTTTACAGAGAAGGAAACGAATCCAGGATGGGGTAGGGCCCTATCCAAAGGCACAGGGCACAGTAGGAAGCGAGCCTGGATTAGAACGTTTCTCTCACGTCTATGTTTAAGGCACTGGACATGTATGATAAGATTTCAGCAATTTCGACCTAAAGTTCTATGAAATAAAATAAACTATGCTTTTTTCCTCCTCCTACTTATCACTGCCGTCACTGAAAATAAACAAGACGTGTGGTCAGTAGCTTCATGCACAAGTTAAAAGCACAAACCAGACGTTAGTACTCACTGCGATTTTATGATTCCGCATCATATTATCAAACTCCTCGTTAATTTTTTTATACTTCTCTTCTGTATGTGGCGTTAGCACATAGGAAGTATCGGGGTCTGGGCTGTCGCCCCCTCGGTGCTCCTTCTTGTTCAGAGCCTAAATGATGAAGTTAACAAACAGGATCAACACATCACAAGTAGAGGTGAAGCGGGAGTACTTACAGGGCCTCGTTTGAAAATAAAATCACTCTCTTCATTTAGTTTGCTGAATCTGTCCTCCGAGAGTGGACTGTGCTCAAAGTAATCGTCAGCATCAGGGCTCTCACAACCATTAAGGCCTTTCTTTCTTAACGTCTGAAATACAATTGGAAAGTTCACACACACAGGATACTGACGTGCCACGAGGTTTTCTGTAAAATCGACTAGAGCACAGGCTGGGTGGAGCCACCGACGTGCTCTCACGTGATCACGGACTTGTTCCTCAGTGAGGCATCAGCACAATGACGTTCCCGCTACACCAACAGCGAGGACTCTGTTTGCACTCGCCCTTCCCACACTTCCACGAGAAGATGATCAGTGGCTCCCTCTCTCCCGGTGACAGCCCACCCCAGGAGAGCCTCGCCCTCCTTCCTGAGGGGCTAATGCGCGTGAGAACCGAACAGAAATGGAGCAGGATGCTGCCCTAGGAGTCAGGATAGCGCCTTAAACAAACGAACATTTCAGCAGCTTCACCTACTGACACTGACTCTGAGAGTGTACCCTAATGCCCAGAGCATCCAATCAGCACTACATCCCCAAATTTCATTCTTCACCTGTTCTCAAACACCATCATTTTCCTACATAACTTTGAAGTATGAAAAGTTAAATATTTAATACGTGACAGTGCCGACTCCTTCCTATATAGAATCAACGTAAGAGTGCCCTTACATATTTTAAAATTTGTAAAACAAGTGACTCAGCATTCTCTCCCCTGCCCTTTCCATAGCGCTTCACGGTTTAACGTAATCCACTGAAGTGACTTTCTGGAGAATTTTCTCAAATGTCATCAAGTATCCCCTGCACCAAAATGACTTTTCTTCTTCTTCTGACTAATATAGTGAAAATACAGTGCACAGCTGGGTTTCTGCTTTTTAATTTTTTAAAGGAAAAATCCTCATGAAATGACTTGTCCAGTATTGAAAACCAAGGGCTTGACAATCTATGAATACTAACTTACTTCTAGAATGTCTGTTTTTAAAAACCCTCGTGGGTCTTATTTCACAGTAGAATTCCTGGGTCCAACAACTTAAGTAGCTTTGAGATTTGTTGATTTTCCAGCCAACCAAAGGGAAGGTGAAATTTTCCAGGTAAGCCTACCTCCCAGGGTTCATTTAACTAGGAAATGGTTTGATCCACAGACTAGCACTAGGTAAGTTCATTAATAATTATTTAAATTCAATTGAAGGATCTTTTTAATTAATCCATAGTAATAGATTTTGGCATCCTTTAAAACATGACTTATAATAATTGTGAATGCTGCCCTGGCTTTGGCTCAGTGGCTAGAGCGTCAGCCTGCAGACTGAAGCTGTCCCGGGTTCGATTCCAGTCAGGGCACATTCCCAGGTTGTGGGCTCCAGCCCCAGTAGGGGGCGTGCAGGAGGCAGCCGATCCATGATTCTCTCTCATCATTGATGCTTCTATCTCTCTCTCCCTCTCCCTTCCTCTCTGAAATCAATAAAAATATATAAATAATAATAATAATAACTGTGAATACTGCTTTTACTCCTCTTTTCTTGGAGGAAGTAAAGAGTAATCACACAATACATTAAGATTGGTGCCTTTTTTCTTAGTTTCTCTGAAGTAAAATTATTTTAAAATTGCCCTTCACTAAATTGATTTTCTTTCCATGCTTAAAGAACCATAAAAGTCCTTAGTGCAGATGCATTAGCCACTCAAACTCCCTGATGTGTGCAGGAGCCCCCGCATAATGCCACCCGCCAGTCACCGCCCATCGCACCCAGCCCTCTGCAGCGGGTCCCCGCACCGGCCTGCGCTCTGGGCTGCGGGCTCACTCACCACGGGCGCCGCGTGTGCGTGGCCATAAAAGGTCCTGTTGTTCAGAACACGGGAGGACCCCGCCGCCCCGCAGCAGGCCGCCCTGCCCAGCCTGCAGCCGCTATCGCAGGGAGGTGTTAACACTCAGAGCGCTGCTGCCCTGACCTCCCAGCGCACGGCCTGCCGCAGACACACAGCAGGTGCCTCCGCACATGTCACCACCGAGAGGCCGCGGACCGATCCCGGCCCCCAAGGTCCAGGTGTCCCCTCCTGCTCGTCAGCCTTCAGAGGAGACAATCCAGTCTTGCACGGTCACCAACAGCATCACTAAGTCCGCATCTCTGCGAACACCTCTGTTGCCGGAGAAAATGCCTTTGTTGAGTAAGTGCACCGTGTTCCCTGCACAGCGGCGGGCGCCCTGCGTGTCCTCGGGGGAGCGGGCTCTCCCTCGGGCCTGTCCTGCAGGGAATGTGAGAGCCCCTATCACCCCGCAGATAACCAACTGATGTGCCTCTGCTGGGAGCCAACTGCGCCCTCTTATCACCAGAGCACGGAGCGCGGCTCTGAGGACCCAGCTGCCTAAAAAGGCCTTTCTGTGTCCTTATCGTGAGCACAGAGCGCCAGAGCGAGGCTTCCCGGGGCCTGGTGCTAACAAGTGGAATGCTGTGATCTCAGCAAGGCCGCGAGGCGCAGGAGAGACAGGCCAGCCTCGGCTTCACAGCTTCCCGGGAGCCGCCGCCGGAGAGCTCAGCAGAGCCGGGCCTGACGGAACTGCGGCTTTACCTACTAAGAGATCCAGAATGTTCCTCAGTGTGTGCTCAATTCCGTAATGCTAACTGTCACATTCCACTCCACACTAACGGAGCCACAGCACTCAGGAGTAGGACGAGGGGCCTGAAAGGACTCAGATGCCGTCTGCCTGCGTTCTCACCGCCCGAGTGCTCAGCAGTACCTCCCTCCACGCTCTCGCCACCCCCCCCCCTCACTTCTGCGAGGCAGCTGAGCAGCGCATGCTCCCTGGGGGCCGGCTGGATGGGTAGTCAGTCAGATGGAGCACAAGGTACAAATGAGCACGTGTAACATAACAGAATGATGTCTGAAGTTGCAAGGAACTTAGACCATTGGGATCTTTTAAATAAGAAAAGTTCTGCCCTGGCCAGTTTGGTTCAGTGGATAGAGCATCGGCCTGCAGATTGAAGGGTCCCGGGTTCGATTCTGGTCAAGGGCACATGCCGGGGTTGCAGGCTCGATCCCCAGTGGGGGGCATGCAGGAGGCAGCCGACAATGATTCTCTCTCATCATTGATGTTTCTATCTCTCTCTCCCTTCCTCTCTGAAATCAATAAAAATATTTAAAAAGAAAAAAGTTCTCCTTTTCCCCATTTTTAATAATTGTTCCCAATTTTGAAAGACACTTCTTATATTTTCTAGACAAGTTGAAAATACATAAAAACATTTAATTTTTTTTTTTAAATTGTCAAGCAGGAGCCCCCGCACAATGTGTGCAGGAGCCCCCGCACAATGCCACCCGCCAGTCACCGCCCATCGCACCCAGCACTCTGCAGCGGGTCCCCGCACCGGCCTGCGCTCCGGGCTGCGGGCTCACTCACCACGGGCGCCGCGTGCGCGTGGCCATAAAAGGTCCTGTTGTTCAGAACCCGGGAGGACCCCGCCGCCCCGCAGCAGGCCGCCCTGCCCAGCCTGCAGCCGCTATCGCAGGGAGGTGTTAACACTCAGAGCGCTGCTGCCCTGACCTCCCAGCGCACGGCCTGCCGCAGACACACACAGAAAAGTACATCAGCCCGGACAGCATGGCTCAGTGGTTGAGCGTCAACCCGTGAACCAGGAGGTCATGGTTCAATTCCCTGGTCAGGGCACATGTCTGGGTTGCAGGCTCGATCCCCAACAGGGGGCGTGCAAGAGGCAGCCAATCAGTGATTTCAGAGAGAGGAAGGGAGAGGAGAGAGAGAAACATCAATGCTGAGAGAGAACATCAATGCCGCCCCTACTGGGGAGCAAGCCCGCAACCTGGTCCTATGCCTTGACCAGGGACTGAACTGTGACCTCCTGGTTCACGGGTCGGCGTTCACTGAGCCACGCCGGTTGGACCGTATGTTCATTTTGGCAGGTAGTCTACACATCTGCACACATGTCTCTAAAGTATTTGAGTGAAGTTGTTACTTCATAAAATGTTATCCTTCAGTCATACCAGACGATGCCAAACTGGTTTTCAGCGGTTGTAGCAGCGAACATTCCCACCTGCGCTGAGGGCTGGATGCGCATTCCTCCGATGACTAAGAACAGAAAGCGCACGCCGTATCTCCTGGCCATTTGGGTTTTCTCTCGTGAAGTGCCTGTCAAGTTCTCTGCCAAGTTTTCTACTGAGCTGTTTCTCTTCCTTATTGCTTTAGAGTCTTTTTATTTGTAATCAGCACAAGTCCTTCGCTAATTTTATGCACTGTAAAAACCTCTCCCCATTCTTCGGCATGTTTTTTTAATACTTGTCTTGGGATGAAAATGGTTCTTCATTTTAATGAAGTCAAGTTTATCCCATTTTCCCTTTACAGCTCTCCCTACGGCAGTAATTCCTGTCTTGTGTAAGGACGCTCTCCCTTCCTCAACATTACAAAGACGTTTTCCTAGTTATCTTCTAAGCGGGTGGATCATTTTGCCTCTCCCAGGGAGGGTCCCACTTTCCGTGAAGGCGGACTTCCCGAGCACACGGCCGCTCGGCTCTGCAGTGTGAGGGTGTCCGGGGGGCACAGACTGCCTGACAGCAGCAGCACCCGGACTTTTCCTTCAGGACACAGCCCGCACCCCACTTCCTCTCCCTTCCCCAGGGAGACGGCATTCTTCTTCATACACCTCAGCTTGCTGACAACCTATGGAGTTTAGAGATGTGAGGACAGTCTGTTTTCAAAAGCTATAAACTTCTTTTAAAACGCTGACTGTGAGGAACTGAATCCAGGCCAAGGCGTAGACTTGGGCCACAGCACAAATGCCAAGGGCCACAGCACAAATGCCAAATGCCACAGCCTGGCACTCCAGGCGCTCTCCCCACCAACTATTCCCACCTGCCTCTTCCTCACCCTTATTCCCCTACACAAACTCTACTCCACACTAGGGTGTGCCCGGCCGGCGTGGCTCAATGGTTCAGTGTCGACCTATGAACCAGGAAGTCACGGTTCAATTCCCAGTCAGGGCACATGCCAGGTTGTGGGCTCGATCCCCAGTGTGGGGCGTGGGGGAGGCAGCTGATCAATGATTCCCTCTCATCCTTGATGTTTCTATCTCTCTCCCTCTCCCTTCCCCTCTGACATCAATACAAATATTCTTTTTAAAAACTGAAAGGTGGATAAATGAGTGTCACATCTTTCTCACTATCTGTTTATCCCGCAATATTCCAACACCAACAGCTTTAATATGTATTTAGCGCGGTGCTCCCAGACAGCATACCAGGTCTAATTCCACAGGCACAACACACGTGTCCGCACGCTGCCGACCATGCAGGTTGGCTAACAACACAGGACACCCACCCTCCTCTCTCGTCACAGTGCGCCCCGAAAGGGCCGGTGTGTAGGACACAATGGACATACATCTGCAGTTGGCTCCACTTTAATATTCAGCACTCTGCCGAAGGACATTCAGGTAAAATCCTGCCGGTTGGACAGACTGACAAATATGCGACCGGAAGTAGGAGAATTCAGCTAGAGGCTTAGGAAAGCTGTCCACCAAGTTCCCCGTTAGTGACACGTGACCCATTGCATAAGAAACACACGAAAGTCGATCGCTTATAGCGGTTTCTATGCTCCCATTTCACGCTCCATGCGAAGGCTGAAGAGTCTAGAACAGCACACACCGTGTTAGAAGTCCATGGATATAAGACCTTCAGCTGGAAAGAGCTGGTCTCAATGGGTTATACAAACTGGGCAGGAAGAACTGGCTTGAGCTCAAACTCTCCAAGTAACATCCCTGCCGAGCGCCCGGCACACAGGAGCCCCAGTTCCTGTTGTCAAATGAGCAAATGCTCATCAGAGAGTGGGCTTCCGATGACACACCTGCTGGGAAGGAGCTCTGAGAAGGGGGAGACTTCCAGTCGCATTCTAAGAGGATCTTAGGTGAGGTATGTGTAAGCACTGGAAGGTGCTGGGCCACAGGAGCTCCAGAGGGGGTTGGCGTTTCTCTATCTGGTGAACTCGGTGTGGCTGAGTCTGTGCTGCATTAGCATACGCCAGGCCCACGGCCGCTAGGAGGACCAGGTGTGTACGCACTGCTACTGAGGCCGAGTTGTAGCACCTTCTATGTGGGAGGAAGAACATCTTAAACACAGGCGACCTCAGCACGCAGGAAAGGAGAAGCAAGCCTTACCGTGGATTCTACCACAACAAACAGGTCCCTTACCATCACCTGCCTTGCACCCTTTGCATTTATGACCTTCATAAAAACCTGCTGGTAAGATTTATGTTCCCTCCACGAATTCCCATTAAAAAGAAAAAATGGGAATCCCACTTGACAACTGGGCTGCAAAGCTCTCCTTCCTGTTGAAGCAGCTGGAGCAATACAGGAGATGCTCAGAGGGGCTCCGGACCACGCCCCGACGCTGCGATGCAGAGACGGAGACGGAGGCGGTCTCCGGAAGCTCTGGGAGGACTGAGCTAGACCGGCTTCCTCCTGTTCTCTGCGGGGCACACGCTGCCTGCCTGCACTACGCACGCTCGACTTCTGGGGTCCCAAGCAACACTGCTGCGCCCATCGGAGCAGAGAAGGCAGGGCCAGAAGGCGGCCGCCGCCTCCCGGGGAAACTAGCTGGACATCCGTTTGTTGACAGTGTTACAGCCAACTCGATTGTTTTGGTTGACTTAAAGGCACTGCAACCTTTTATCAGAAATCGAGATTTTAAAAATAAGCTATCATTTTAAACTAAACACACAAGGGATAATCCCCATTTCAAGAAAATCCAGCTATGAAATCTCTTTGAAAGCTAACCCGAATGGTGATCTCATTTACAAAGTTCTGATTCAAAATTCATGGTGTCTCCATCAAGGGGAAAGTCTACTGCATAGTTCGTGCTGGGTATAAGTGAGGAGAGAGACCAAAAATGCTCAATGATATGAAGTAATTGACAATGAGGGGGCGTGGCTAACGACGTGACCACGAGTGTAAGTGAAGGCTCAGCAAGAGCCTGAACAAATGCATCAGACACTTTCCGGGGAGGCCACTGGAGCGAGCCACTTAAAACCGGCAAATCAGCAAGAGAGACGGGTCCTCGCTGTAATTATGCTACACTTTTCTCTGGTTTTCACACAATTAACTGCTTAAAAAGTAACAGAAGGGCTCTTTTAACACAAGTAGGAGAATTTTTTTTTTTTTTTTTTTTTTGCAGTCACAATTACTGTGAAAAAAGGAATGGCTAAGGCAGAGAAATGTAGGGAAAATGTATAGATCTCATTGTCAGATCTATAATATAATCTGTGGCGGCAAATAGATGCCTACACAAGAAAGCATCTTCACCTAAATTTAAATTACTTGAATAAAATCGAGATTGGAGCTTCATTCCTTCTTTTATAGTTTGTTGTGCATCATTTCACATGGTTTCGGTATTTTCACCAAGGAAATACCGAATTTATTGAAATCATTTTCTAATGTTACAAAATTAAGCCAAAGTATGTATCTTTTCAAGGAGAGAAATAAATATGAATGAAAAGGAAGCAAAATCTCCAAATATAACAAAGTAGGCCAAAGTAAAGACTGAGCTAACTAAATGCTGTTAGAAATACACATGGCATGCTAGCTTTTAAGAGGAGAGTTTGCAAGGCGAAGCATGCTGGCCCTCCGTTTCGAAGGCTTTGTGCTAAAACACCATTTCTGAATAGAGAGAAATCATCCTAAAAACAACCCCTTTTCTTTCTTTTCCGCCAATTAGGTTGGCAGAATTACGAGAGAAGGAAAATGAGGGCATCCTTCCCCCACAACTCAAGCACGATTAGCGAGAGAAATATTAGCGACATCACTTCTTTCACTGCGTTAGTGTTCGAGCTGTGGGCAATCACTGACGTCATAAAACAATGAAGACATTAAAACTAACTCGGAGTGATAATAGTTTCTTAGAATGCTAACTTAGAAACTCCTAACCAAGTCATCACAGGTGACAAGCTCGGTGAAGTGGGTGTGGGCTCCAACAGCCTCACTCATTTGCCTCACTGAGTAGGACACGTCTGTAGCCCAAGTGGGTCATCACAGGCAACCATTAGATCCTCCTAAGAAATGATCCAGCCCGGCCGGCGTGGCTCAGTGGTTGAGCATCGACCTATGAACCAGGAGGTCACGGTTCGATTCCCGGTCAGGGCACAGGCCCGGGTTACAGGCTCGACCCTCGTGGGGGCGTGCAGGAAGCAGCCAAGCCATGATTCTCTCATCACTGATGTTTCTCTCTCTCTCTCTCCCTCTCCCTTCCTCTCTGAGCAATGAAAATACATTTTTAAAACAGAAATGGCTCAGAGAAAGAGGTCCCTCTGACGGACCTGTGGGATGTGAAACCACCTCAGTCGCAGCGGTGACGCGGCGAGCGGCTCTCACCTCGACGATGTCCGAGTTGGTGCGGCTCTCGTGCGGCTCGTTGTACTCGGTGTACTTGAGCAGCACCTTGTCCATGTCGGTGCTGGCGTACTGGAACAGCTTGTTGGAGCTGTTGAAGATGATGAGCGCGATCTCGCAGTCGCAGAGCACGCTGAGCTCGTAGGCTTTCTTCATCAGCCCGAACTTCCTCTTCGTGAAGGTGACCTGGACAAGCAAGGGGGGAAAGGCCATTCTTATTAAAAGCATTAGTAGTCGCCCTGCCGGTGTGGCTCGACCCAGGAACCAAGAGGTCACGGTTCGATTCCCGGTCAGGGCACATGCCTGGGTTGCGGGCTCCATCCCCAGTGGGGGGTGTGCAGGAGGCAGCCGATCAATGATGTTTCTCTCTCATCGATGTTTCTATCGCTCTATCCCTCTCCCCTCCTCTCTAAAAATCAATTTAAAACATTTGGCCCTGGCTGGTTTGGCTGAGTGGATAGAGTGTTGGCCTGCGTGCGGACTGAGTGGTCCTGGGTTCGGTTCTGGTCAAGGGCACATGCCAGGGTTGCTGGCTTGATCCCCAGTGGGGGGTGTGCGGGAGGCAGCTGATCAATGATTCTCATCGTTGATGTTTCTATCTTTCCCTTTCCTTCTCCTTTCCTCTCTGAAATCAATAAAAATAAAATTTTATAAAAAAAAAAATTGTAAAAAGCATTAGTAGTACTTGGACACAGGCTCCCTGCAAATGAGTCTTACTACTGAGTCAGAGTCTGAAGATGGAGAGGTTCCTAGCTTCACACCCGCCATGAGCCTCTACCCTCCCCCCCCCGACTTGCCCTAGTACCACAGTCCCACGTGGATCTTGTATCTCCACCGGCCTCCGGCAGGGCAGCCTCCTGGGAGCCAGGCCTTTACCCCGGCCCGCTCCACTGCAGAAGGCCAAGGACCACAGGAGGGAACAGTGGCCAGTGGCCCCTTACTGTCTGGCTTAAAATGGCTCCCACCAGAAACCCCAGGTCCCCCCCTCCAGGAACCCCTCCTCACTCGGACTATTCCCCACAAACTGAACCGAGCACATCTGCCATCTCCCTCGTGCTCTCCCAGGCCCTCCTGGTGCACCCCTGAACTGCATCCAGGACAGCCACTCCCTGATGGCCTCTGACCGCTTCTTCCTGCCCCTGCCGTGCTCTCAGACAGACCGGTTTGTGTTTGTTCAGCCTGGAATACGTCCTTTCTCTCCCAAGTCTCTTCTAAATTATTTTCCTTCCTTCCTTCCTCTTCACAAACCCCAGGGCCTTTAAGCTCACGCCATGGCATTTATACCACCAACCCCCTGTGGCAGCGCCAAGTGACCCCGGGTCCTCTCCCTCGCACGTCGATGAGCATCAACGAGCCACCTCCCTGTCTGGCCCTGCTCTTCTTTCGTCTCTGGTGACTCAGCATGGGAACCACTGCAAATACCCCGGCCTCTCAGGTCCTGCATCTCCCAGCCTCCAGACGATCAGCCTTCCACATGCCAAGCACCCACTCCTGAAGCCACACCTGTAACTCCGCCGCCAGCATCATCTCACCGGCCCACTCCGCCGGCCCTTCCCCGCTGTCCCACGGTGTATGGCGCCTCCAGTAACCCTTCACCCTTTATCGAGCCCCGTTACTCATCTCGCCACGCTGGTACTGTCCCCCCTCAGGCCCTTTCTCGCCTCTGTAGGTCCCATGGCCCATCAGTTTTCACTCCCTGCAAACAGCTCCTTCCCTCTTCCCTCCTAATAGAGGTTCCTGCAGAGCCCCTCCCAGGACCGACCCCCATTCATCTACCAATTATCCCTGCGTCTTTATCCACGTAGCTCACACTTCTCCTGGGAGCACGCACGCACACACACACACACACACGCGCACACACACACACACAGCCACTTGGTGTTTCTACACTGATGATCCTAAGTCTCAACCGACACTCAGTGTTGCCTGCCCATCACGACTTGGCTTGTCTGACAAGCCCATTCTCCAAGTCAACTACTTCCTACCTTCCCTCCCTCAGATCCCCTCTCCACCGAGGAAACGGAAATAGGCAGCTCTCTCATCTCACTTCCATCACCAAATCTATCCTTCCAGCGCTCCAGCTGTACCTTCGCACGCCCTCCCGTCTCTGCTGTTAGCAGTGGTACTTCAGCCCGTTCCTTCCACACTCCGGGCTCTTCCCCACCGTGGCCCGTCCTCTCCACCAGAGCAAAGCACAGGCACATGGACTTGCTCCGGCCTCTCCGGACCCCGCCCTGCTCCTCCGGTGCCACCCCTTCTCGCCCTCCTCCCGAGTGCGCATGCTTGATAGAAACAGCTACACCTTCTCCAATCTCATGCCTCCCATTCGCCTCAACCTGCTGCCATCAGACTTCCATTGCCCAATATCCTTCAGCTTATGTGACTGAAGTCAGTGGTCACTTTTGTTCTTACTTAGTCTATGTCTCAGCGAGGCTCCGGAACATGGCCGCTCTCCCCCCACTACCACAGTCCCAGGGGCCTGTTCTTGCTGTTCCATCCTAGGGCGCCACCTCTGCCTTGCAACACTTACTTACAAGGCTTACTTAAGGGTCAGAGACACAGATTTACTGGAGGCCCGATGCATGAAATTCATGCAAGAGTAGACCTTCCTTTCCCCGGCTACACAGAGCAAGCATCAGAAGCACGGCAGACCTGCTGGGATTAGCCCCAGGCGGTTTGGCTCAGTGGATAGAGCGTCGGCCTGAGGACTGAAGGGCCTTGGTTCGATTCCAGTCAAGGACATGTACCTCAGTTGCAGCCTCAATCAGGGCACGTGAGGGAGACAACTAATCGATGTGTCCCTCTCACATCGATGTTTCTCTCTCTGTCTCTCTTCCTCCCTTCCATTCTCTCTAAAAATCAATAAAAATAAAAATAAATGTTGGCATTATTGGACCAGCAATGCAAAACAGCTATGACGACCATGCTAAGGCTCTATGGAAAAAGTGGACAGCATGCAGCAACAGGTAAGCAGAGAGGTGGAAATTCTTTTTTAAAAAATTCTTTTTAAATGCTGGCAGTAAAACACACTAACATAAAGGAATTGTCTTTGATGGGTCTATCAGCAGGATGGAACTAATGAGGAAGAAACCTCTGAGCTTGAGGACAAGCCAACAGAAACTGTAAACAGCAGCAAGAGAAGAAAGAGAAATCACAGAAGAATTATTTGAATCATAACATTTGAGAATTTCCCCAAATTAATGTTCAGACACCAAACCACAGATCCGGGAAGCTCAAAGAACACCTAGCAAAATAAATGCAAACAACAAACAAAAAACCCTCCAAACCCCAAGACATGTTATATATAAACTGTATAAAATCAAAGGCAGAAATATCTTGAAAGAAGCCAGAGGGGAAAAAACACCTTATCACCGACGTGTCAATGTGAGAACTACATCCAAGTTCTCCTCTGACACCACGCAACGAGGACGAGCTCACTGATAAGCTTCAAGTGCTGGAGGGTGGGGAGCACCCACCAGCCTAAATGCTGTATCTTGAGAAATTGTGCTTCACAAGAAATAAAGACCTTCTCAGACAAACAAAAATTGTGGCGCGCAGGGAAAACAGTTTATTGTTGTATTATTATTTATTACTAGAGCCCGGTGCATGAAATTTGTGCACAGGGGCAGGGGGGTTCCTTAGCCTGGCCTGCACCCTCTCCAATCCGGGACCCCTCAGGGGATGTCCAACTGCCGGTTTAGGCCCGATCCCTGTGGGCCTCTCGCAATCCGGGACTGCAGGCTCCTAACCGCTCACCTGCCTGCTTGATCACCCCTAACCACCTCTGCCTGCCTGCCTGATTGCCCCTAACTGCTCCCCTGCTGGCCTGATCGCCCCAACCGCCTCTGCCTCTGCGCCGCACCCAGGACCCAGGATTCCCTCCTCCGGCCAGCCGCAGGCACCAAGGACCCGGGCCGGCTTTGCCCAGGCCGGCCGCAGCCGCAGGGGACTGTGGGCTGGTGACTTTGCCTGGGCCAGCCGCAGCCACAAGGGACTGTGGGGTGGGAGGCTTTTCTCCCTCTCCTGGGACGCAGCTGCAGGCGCCGACACCCGGGACCATGGGGCAGGCAGCTTTTCTCCCTCTCCCAGGCCACAGCCGCAGGTGCCAGTGCCCAGGACCATGGGCAGGCGGCTTTGCCCGGGCCTGGCTTTGTCAGGAAGAACGTTCAGAGGGTCGTCCGGAAGACGTCTGGTCTAATTAGCATATTACCCTTTTATTAGTATAGATTTACTGGAGGCCCGATGCATGAAATTCATGCAAGAGTAGACCTTCCTTTCCCCGGCTACCAGCACTGGCTTCCCTCTGGCACCCAGGACCCGGGCTTCCCTCGGGCCACAGGCAGGCACTTGAGACCTGGGCTTCACCTGGGACCCCGACTTCCCTCACAGCCCTGGCTTCGTCCAGAAGGACATTCAGTCTAATTAGCATATTACGCTTTTATTATTATAGATTATTTCTATACAAACAACTGTAAACCTACTTTTGCCCACCAGGTACATAAATGATGTAGAATATTTGTGATAACATGAGTTGTAAAAAATATGATTATTTGTTGGTTAACCTGAAAATTTAACTGACCAGAACACATTCACTGATACCTGTAGTTAACTTAAGAATTACCTCCTTATGAAAGCAGAGATAATTTTAAATGATCACTATGTAGAATACTAATAATGAAATGTACAGAAAAATAAATATATTATGAAAAATGTACACAATTAGTGAACATAAAATCACTGCAGGGATTTTACTTTTCTTCTTTCTGCCTATGTTTCTGTAATTAACACATATGATTTCTGAAATAAAATGTTTCCTTAAAGCACATGATAAAAAGCCAAAACTTTCTGACTGCTAAAATATTTAATTTAGTCTAAAAATAAAAATATGTATAGACTTAAAATTATGTGTAAGACAAATTCAACCATTTTATCCTACACTCCTTTTTAAGGAAAAAATATTTACGTCTGTTAAGTAGATAAATGAAGATGTCCACTTACCTGTCGGTTCCTTTCATCCATTATGCGTGTGATTTGTATTTTCTTCCGCCCCATTTTCGGTCACCTTTCCTCCCTTATATTCCAAATATTTAATTTAAAAATTGCTTTTCTTCAATAGCCTAATGCATCATACACGGCTTCTGTGATTGCAGCTTCTGGTCCACGGGCTGCCGCTGAAATTTTCTGTAAGATCTAAAAGAAAACACCAATTTGAAAATTTAAGTTCTACAGATTTGCACATCATGAAAACGCTGTACAAATGTCAAACCTGTTTTGATGCTGCATGCTGACGGGATTATTAGTTAAAACCAGTAAGTAAGGTGAAGGCCTTCCTTCCAGGCCCGGGCCCTGGTCGGGGCGCGTGCAGGAGGCAACCCATCAATGTGTCTCACATCGATGTTTCTCTCTGTCTCTATCTCTCTTCCACTCTCCCTAAAAGTCAATAGGAAAATGTCCTCAGGTGAGGATAAACAAAAAATGAAATAAAGTAAGTTGAAGCCTTGTTCATTTGACCCCTAAAATATCTCTTAAGTCTTTCTGTACCTCTAGCCCTGGCTAAAAGAGTGCAACTGTCACCGCTGAGTTTCTCCTCGATGCTTATGACTATAGCCACAAGAGCAAGGCTTGCTGAGACTGTTCAGTGTGCCAGCCACTTTCCTAAATGCTGGGTACGTTTTCATTCATTCTCTCCTCACTGCAATCTTCTGAGTCGGCTGTAATTATCTCATTTGGTAACTAGGGTTCCTGACGCACAGAGACAGCGAGGAATGTGCCCAGGGTCACACAGTAAGAGGCACAGCTTCGCGTATGAACACAAGGAGTCTAGCTCCAAAGCTGCTCCTCATACACATTATTAAACATCCTTCAACGCTTCTGATGGCTAACAATCTGGATACTTCCAATCTGCCTTTGCAAACTTCCTGCACACTGCCAGCGACACCCGCAGAAGTGCTATTCGTCAACCCCCAAAGACACGATCTACTTCCCTAATAACATGCACTGGATGTAATGCTCTTCTGTTAGCTACTTACTGAGCTCCTTATCCACTGGAATGGCAGCTCCCTGAGGAAGCCAAAACCAATGCCCCGAGTAGAATAAACCCAGCACCTTACTTGGTGGGTGTGGGCCTGTGAACCCCATGTCCATTTTCCTCCGACTCCGAGGATCACTCATAAACAAGGATGTTCTATTCCCTTTCTCTCTATAGTGGAACGGCTGGCAATTATGTAACTTGTCATGTTGTGAATGACAGCTCTGTCAAAACCTAGTGCTTTCAAAACTTCCATGATAAAAATATTTTTGGAGGGATGGGAGACAGAGACTGGGGCACTCGTAAATTCACAGAACAAATACTATATGATTCCACTTACGTGAGGCATTTAGAGCTGTCAAATGCATAGAGACAGAAAGGTAAACAGGCAGTTGCCAGGGACTGGAGGGAGGGGGGGGTGGAAGTCAGCGCGAATGGTGCAGAGTTTCAGCAGATGATGAAACGGCTCTGCAGATGGACGGTGGTGATCCTTGCACAGCAATGGGAATCTACCTCATGCCACTGAACTGCACACTTAAAGTGGCGACAGTGGCAAAGACCGTTTTACTGCACTTTCAAAAATACAGTACTCTAAAAGTATGTATGCATCTTTAAAATGATTTCAGGTTTCAAGTGTTTCTAATACAGGGAGTTTTAGTAGACATCGCAACATTTAAAACCTACCTTTAAAATTGAAACCCATGTTTAACAAACACAGTTGGGCACTTTTTTGCCCACAGAGAAAGTAATATATCTTACCCTCGGGGGTAAAAATGAATCTAATTAAATGCCAGGCCTATAACTGTATTCAGGCAAAATTAATACAGTAAAAAAAATCAGTTTAAACTGAACTCCCAGATAATTGAATTATTTTTTGTAGTATGTCATTAAAAAAAAAAAATCAGGAACTAGAGTTTAAGAAAGATTCCCAATATGGGTTCTGTTGTCTTAATTTGAGAGATATCAGAATCTAGCGCTCAAATTCAGACCAAGTCATTCTAATACTGATTACAGATGTTCAGTCTTTTACAATCAATTTTGTTTACTGTTTTAAAGAACCTGTGGCTTAAGTACATAAATATTTTAAGAGCTCGGACTTTAAACAGAAGGTGAACTTTACTTTCAACTTGGCCCTTATTAAATAAACACCACTCATCAGAACACACCATTTGGATGATTCTAATAATCAACTACCTGTTAAATTTTATCAAAAGCTACTAAAATAAAACTACTTTCTAATAAAGTAATTATGTACAATCAACAACTGAATGCTTTTAACAACCAAATAGGCATCTATCATGAGAAAATCTATAAGGATTCATTCCTTCTTTGAAAGAGAGGAACTTAACACATCGCGGACAGTTCACGAGAATTCTCGCTTCATATTACACAGTGTTTTACAAAGTACTATACTTTAAAAAGATATTAGCTTGTAGGAACATGTAATAAATAACTTCAAGATACAATGGGTATTTAATTTTAAGGCGTGCCTTTAACATTTATGTAAAACGTTTTTTGTACTTGTTCAATAGAAACTTATCTGCCACTGGGATAAGCTACCAATGAAACTGCTGGTCCGCAATGTGTTAAGAATTCAGTTTTGGTCACATTAAACTTGAGATGGTCATGGGTCAGGCAGCTGGAAATGTCAAGTAGGAAGCTAGAGAGAAGGCTCAGACATCAGCGCTAAAGATACACGTTGGGGGACCTCGGGCATCTGATGATAGTAATGTTGTAGGGAACTGTGCCCACCTTGGGGTGAAACAGAAAATGAAAGAAGTCACGCACCCGGGAACAAAACATTTGTCTTTGAAAATCAGTCACTCAAACTTATCCTCTAGAGAAACGGTTCTTAAAATTTTAAATGTGGGTCAAATCGTTTATTTTTTTAAAAAGAAACCTAAATTTCAGCTTCCCTTGAAAAATATTCCACTTTCAAAAATTCTAAGGAAAGAAGACAATGACAAAATACATGAAATGGGTGTTCATCGGTGCAACCAGAACAGGAGCCATCAGGGCCGATGCCATGTGAGCTCACAGGGGGAGCCTGCCTGTGCCATCAAACACGGCGGCAGTGTTTCCAGGTCTGGTTGTCATGTAAAAAATCTAAAACACAAAACAAAAAAGACTAAGAATTTTCTCAAAGGAAACCATAGGATGGCACATCCTAACCAAATGGCTAAAACAAGCATTTGAAAGTCTTTCGAGCAGTCCAAATGGACAGAAAATTTACATACGGGGGTACAGAATAACATCAGACTTTCTGTCAAAAACTATGCAAGCGGACATCAGAGGAGACACAGACACACAGAGAAAGTAATAAAACGAACAAACAAACAAATAAAACTATGTGAGCTATTTCAGAAACTATTTCTCAACGTATTACCAGAAGTAAAGAGGGCCATTTCAATACAGTGGACCCAATTCACCAAGAAGACATTAAAAAAAAACAAAACAAAACACTAAATATGCATGCACCTAATTATAGAGCTTCAAATTCCATGAGCCAAGAAGTGAAAGGAGAAAGAGCCCAGCCCATAAGCAATGCTGAAGAGTCCCACACTGCTCCCTCCGCAGGTGGTGGAATAATAGGAAATCAGAGGGGTAAGTCTTAAACGCAATATCCACTAATGTGACCAAATTAACATTTCAGAAAGCTCCACCCAACAACTGCAGAATGTTCAGTGCATACCAGTCACCAACACAGACAACATCCTGCACTTATAACAAATACACAAAGTATGTTCTCAGACTACAACAGAATTAAATTAGAAGCCTAGAGAGAAAAATACCCGTAAGAGGTCAACTCCCCCCAAATTGGCCTGTCAGACCAAAGTGTTCATAATCGAAATGCCAGCAGGCATTTTTGTAGACTGACCAGCTGATTCTGAAATACACAACAAGAAATGGAAAGAACCTAGAATAGGAAAACTTAGGAGTAGAACAAGATTGGAGGATTTACACCATCTGCTTTTAAGACTCACCATAAAGCTACAGTATAATCAAGACAGTACAGCGTCGCCATTAAGGACAGATTTATAGATTAATAAAAACAGAATAGGGAGTCCTGAAATACACCCACATATAATGGTCAATTGATTTTCAACAAAGATGCCAACGTAATTCAACAGACTATATTAGCGTCTCAAAAATGTTACATTTGCAAAAAAAAAAAATAAATCTCATCCCTTCCCTCACACCATATAAAAAATTGAACTCAAAGTGGATCACAGACCTAAAACAGAAGCCCAAAGCAGTTCTAAAACATGAAAGGAAAGAAAAAAGGTTAGAAAAATTTTTGCCCAATCTCTGTGGCAACTCCTCCAATTTCTACTCCAAATTAGGGCGGAATTATAGGGGGAAATCCCTCATCGGAAGCTGTTGAGTCAGGGTATGAATCTATTCAAAAGGAAAGAGCATTTCCCACCTAGGTCCTCAGAGTACCTCCTAAGCAGGCAGTGATGAGCTCACGCCTAACCCTCAGAGCCGTGGAGAGCCTGCATGGAAAATAAGACGCTGGCGACTTCCTGGAGCTCGTTAGGGAAGGAAGCCTCGTAACTTCCTAACGCTTACACCGACCCAGAACAGAACGGCTGCACTGTGTACAGAGCCCTCACGGCGGCTCAGAGGGTCCGAGTTCTGAGCAACGGGCGTGAGAAGGGCCCAGTGCTCCCTCCAGGGCCCTACCTCCCGTCCTCCCGTTCTGAGCAGTGAGTGGACAAAAGGGACTTCGGAGAAACGTCAGTAAGATGACGAAAATGAACATTCAGAGATTCACACAAGACCAACCAAGGATTCTATCTTACAGCGTGAATCAAACATCATTCGCCCCATCCTGCCTGGACATATATAAGTTTTGGTCTGAAGGATACTTTGCTTCGACTGAAAAGCAATGCCTGTTCTCTGAGTTGCCTGAACTCAAAGATATAAAAATACACTTTCTTCCAAGTTTAACAATAAAAACATAAAGCTACAAGAAACTGATATCAGAATAAAGTATTCTAACAAGGAACTCATTCTCTAAATTTATAAAAGTACTTTCTAACATATAATTATTCAAGGAAAAAATTAGACCTTATGTTAAATAGCGAAACTATTCTTACAATGACAAGAACAACAACAAAAAGTCTTAAGTACCTTCCCCAAGGTTTTTACTGACATAACCAGGCTTAATCAATGAGATCTAATATTTAGAATGTTAATGCTAACTTATTATAACATACCAGAAATATCCCCTGCTAACATTTTCCCAAATTCCATTCTTTTTAAATAGTCTAGTATCAATGTAGTTTTATTCCCATTAAAAACAAAAGGTAGACCTCAGATGAGGTTTCGCTCATGAAAACTTCTGAGTAAGACTACACATCGTACTGGCGTATTGGAACCATTAACCTGGACCAATAAAGTTTTAAAATCGAAGTAGAGTACTCCAGGGCTTTGCAATTATGGGCCTATGATTTAAGGCAATAAATTCAAAGTCACAAAAAAAGCCCACATTTTCAAGGATCTCCTAAATTAGCTTAACTTTTTTCATTGACCCTTCCCATCTTTCAAGAAACAGGGCTAGATTTGTCCTCTTCATCTGTTATCTGAAAACTCCTTCCCTGGCTTATGTAATTCTCCTCACACCCTCCCATCCTCCTAATTCTTGTCACAATAAATACAGACTACCCACTGTAGATCTTTTTCTTCTTTAAAAAAACAAACAAAGGTAATGGATATGGAGGTGGCAATGATGAAAAAATCCGGGGTTATCTGAACAGTGTCAGATAAACTATCACTATATACTATTATGCACTTCAATTGGCCTCTAAAAATCCGTAATTCATCTATATTAATCCCCAAGGTAAACTCCAAAATGACTGCCATTCAAACTCACAAGACAGTATGAATGGATCATATGTAACTCCCAAAGTTAGATGTTTAAACAAAGCATTTCCATGGTACTTATTTACTTCATATCAGAGAAAAATGAAAAGTTTCTTACTAGAAATGACGTATTAACAAAAAGTGCACTTAGACAGGATCCTTGAAGAAACTTCTTCTTTGTTACTTTTTCACAAAATGCCACTCCTTGATAAAGAAAAAAATATGAGATGGGTTAGTAATTGTTCTTAACTCCGACACAGAATTAAATATATTTCATTATTACAAATTCTAACATTATGCCTGGCAGGTAGCTCCACAAATACTTGCTGAATAATAGAAAAATAAATGTTTAAAAGTCAATTGTTTTATTTGGCTAAAAAATATAATGTTAGGCAACTGAGCATGTCTAATGTCACTAATCCATTTTTCAGGGAGTATTACTGAAATGTTCAGTAACATTGTATGCACTCCAAGATTCACCAAGCGGCTTCCTGGGTTCCATTTTCCTACGGTCTACTAGTATATCACATGATAATGCTGTATATTTACCTGGTACACACAGCCTACCGAATTTATGGTTGGATAAAATAGTTGGAAATGTTCACTGTACTCGATTCTCATTTAGAAAGACAACTGTCCATGGGTGATTTCTATTGCCAGAATACATGTTTGTATTCATATACAATATATATACTTGCAGCTTTCACTATCTTTTAAAGGGAACATAAAATGAAAACGACCATACAATGCCAAAAATGAATATAAAACTGATCAATGTCAATAATTCACATTAACAAAGGAACACTGGGAATACTAACCAATGAATTAGTGCATAAAGAATAATCCAGTCCTGCTACATTTTTGCTTGGAAATAGTAGCAAGACATTTAGGCAGAAAAGGGAAAGATGGTAAAAAACTACACCTCTCTTTACCCCAAATGGCCAGGCTAAATTCTGATGCTAATCCAATAATGTAGACTTGCATGACTAGGTGACTTGCATGACTGTAGTTCTTAAATAATTATCTACAATGAAACACACTCCGATCTTCAAAAAAAAATAAAATAAAACCAAAACTAAAATGTTAATCCTTTAGCCAGTTGTAAATAAATTTCATATATTGAACCTCTAAATCCCATTGTTTGTCTGGGCAAGGGCTAGACCCCTGTACCTCTAACTGCTGCCCCTCCCCAGCCTGGTCCTAACCACCTAGCTCCCTCTACTCCTAACTAACGTACATGGACCACAAGCCATTGCCCAAACTATCAAATCAATGTCTGTAACTTTCCTCAGCTTTTTACCCAAGTGAACGAAGAATACCTAATATGTATGGCAGGTTAGTAAAAGTCCTTCATGAGAAAAAACAAAGCAGGAGAGATAGTACTGTGGTAGGGAGGGACCAAACCATGAGGAACGGTATCCAGGGAAGACCAGTGTAATAACAGTAACAAGAACCATTGCAACAGCAGCAGGAATATCTGAGTCTTTATCATCTGCTAATCGGTATCCTAATTGCCTTACATGTGTTAACTGATGTAAAGCCAACAATAACCTCATTATTGTCCTCGAGAGGAAACTGAAATACTAAGAAGCGACTTGCCAAGGTCACGCAGTGAAACTGGTGAAGTGGCGAAGCCAGCGTTAGGATGCAGGCATGATCCGACAGCTATGCCTCACCAACCACAGCCCACGTCACGCTTCTATGAAGGAATTAAGTAAGTGACGAAATGAATGCATACTGTAGCAACGGGCTCACAAGACCACAGAGCAAACCTCAGCCTCAGAGGCTGATACGTTTGAGCAGCTTCTGATACACATTGATAGACACTGCCCACCAATACCGAAAGGTGACAGATGCCTTGACAAATGGCAGGTGGGTGCCTGCTGTGAACAAAAATCACAAATGGCTACCTTCTCAATACCTGGTAAAGTGTACTTTAAATTTCTACAGGACAGTTATCACAAATAAAAATTACACAAGATAATATCACAAAAATCACATGGTAAAAAATTATTTTTAATAAAGAAGGCAAACAAATGCGACATTATCATTTCAATGATGAATAAATGCTGAATACATATTTCATACTGTGGCACAAGTTACTGTCCATTTCCAATTTTCCATATTAACGAGAAAGGTTCAATGACCAAGGTTCCAACTCCTCTCTTCAAATGCCTCAACTACCCTTTACCAAGCAAACAGACAACCCTGTTACAATTGCTGATCACTGAAGTCCTAAATGACCCAAAATAAATAATTTGCTCACTAACTCCTCTCTTATTATTTATGCCTAATCAGTGAATGCCAATAAGCAAGAAAGCAAAGGGAAATCAGAGTACTGCTGACATGATAGGCAAGAAAATATTCTATGATGGTGAGAATAAAAAGACTTCTATCTAGATATGAACAGACATTTCACCACAGAAGACACATGAAACACCAATCCTATATAATAAAAGCCTAATATGCTAAGTGTCCGGTTGTTCAGTCATCTGTTCAACCAATCAAAGCGTAATATGTTAATGATATGCTAAGGCTGCTCAACCGTTCACTATGATGTGCACTGACCACCAGAGGGCAGACACTCCAACCGGTAGGTTAGCTTGCTGCTGGGGTCCAGCCGATCGGGACTGAGAGAGACAGGCCAGACACTCCCTGGACCCCTCCCGCAATCCCTCCCTGGCCCCAATCGCGCAAAGGATGTCCGGCTGCCGGGCCTAAGCCATCAGTCAGACATCCCCCGAGGGTTTCCAGACTGCAAGAGGGCACAGGCCAGGCTGAGAGACGCCCCCGCCCCGAATGCACGGATTTTCTGCACCGGGCCTCTAGTAAGTAAATAAAAAAGTTTAGTATCATTACTCAAAGAAATGTAAATTAAAACCACAATGAGATGCCAGTAGACAGTAGTCCCCCCTTATCTGTGGTTTCACTTTCTGGGCTTTCAGTCATGGTCTCAAAAATGTTAAATGGAAAATTCCAAAAATAAACACTCCATACGTTTTAAATTACATGCCATTCTGACGAGCGTGACATCTCGTGCTGTCCCCCTCTGTCCGCCTGAGATGTGACTCACCCCTCTGTCCAGCGCACCCACACTGCGCATGCTCCCCGCCCATGAGCCGCTTAGTGGCCTTCTAGGTCATCAGGTCGCCGCATCAGTGCTTGAGCCCACGTGACCTTAGTTTACAAGAGGAGTGATGCTGGCCACTCGGATCTGCCACGGAGAAGCCGCAAGTGCTTCCTTTACGTGAACAGGTGAGTGCAGTGCAATAGGATATTCTGAGAGAGAGACCTCATTACGTAACTCTTATTAAAGTATATTGTTGTCATTGTTCTGTTTTATTAGCTATTATTGTTAATCTCTTGCTGTACCTAAATTAACTTTACCATCAGAATGTCTAGATAGAAAAAAAACATAGCACATATAGGGTTCGCTACTACCCGTGGCTTCAGGCATCCACTGGGGGTCTCGGAATGTATCCCCTCCCCCCACACACACCATGGACAAGGAGGGGACTACTGCACAGTCACTGAAACAGCCAGACCTAAGAAGACGGACAACACCAAGCGTTGATGGGGATACGGAGAAACTACAACTCGTATTGCTGGTGAGACTGTGAAACTATACAACTCCTTGGGAAACCAGTTTCACAGCTTCTTAGCCACTTAACATACACTTAGCATGTATGGTAAAACATACACTTAGCATGTGATCCAGAACTCCCACTCCTTGGTTTTTGCCAAGAATAACAAAAGCATCCGTCCACACAAGGGCTTGTACTCAAACGTACAAAGGAGCTTTATTCTAACAGCTTCGACTGGAAACAAGCAAGCTGTCCACGAAAGGTGAATGGAGGAGGTGTGGTATCAACATATAGTGGGACACCAGGCAACGGAAAATGGAACAAAACGGATAGACACAAGCATGAATGAATCGCAAAAACATGTTGGTGAGAGAAGAAAGCAACACACTAGTGAGTGCACACTGTACGCTTCCACTTAGGAATAAATTTGCAAATTCTTGAGCCACCACCAGAGAACATACAAAGATCCAAAATTCACACATTTATGCAAGCCAGTCCTCAACACTGGAAAGCTACATACAATATAATTTTCTGACCTTACAAAGAACAATCAGCATTATCTTTCAAGTCTTGGTTTCTGCATCTATAATAACATAGTAATAGCTCATAAACTTCGCAAATTTAGTTATGAGCATTAAACAAGCAGCTAACGTGCTTAGGTAGTGCCTGGCATAGGGTCCGAGTGCACTAAGTGCTGACTAATTACTGGGGCTGTTGTGCAATCACCATCACAATCACTGTCATTACTGATGGGGAGGGCAATGCATTCGGAAAGAGAGAACTCAGAACACAGACACGTGGAGCAGATGGATGTCACTGGAAATCAATTAGTTCACATTCCCATTAAAATCTCATCACTTTGCTCACGACGTCAGAAAGGCAAACAGTACAGCGAATGCCAAATTAGAACTTCTGGAATCTATTTGGAATCATTTACTATCTGATACTAATCCTGAAAAAAAAAAAATGCTGCTAAGGTCTTACGAGGATGCACAGGCATATAAATAGATACTAAGTCACCAGAAACAGTATCTTTAAGTCAGTAAAATCTCACAGAAGCAAGCATTGAAGGAAGAAAGGGATTTTAAGCACCAGGGCCTGTTCCCCTTACAGGAGGCAAGAAAGGAAGATGACACAAACTTGAGTAGGTGTGATGAACAAAAAGAGCAAAGCAGGGCGCAGGGGAGACAGATGGGCGCAGCACAATGACGCGCCCCGTTGGAGATGGGAAAGCATCCGAGTTTAACGTGACAAATAAATGCAAAGGTCAGAGAGAGGCAGGCTAGTCCCGGCACCGGGAATCAGGCGCAATCCCAGCCCTGAGTGAGGGTGAAGGGCTGGTTCTTGTATAAGCCCCCCTACAACGCAACCTGTTCCATTCTCTGCCCGGGGATGGAGCGGCGAGCATTTGTGTCCTGTGTGACAATATTCTAATGCCAAGAAATGCCATTGTCCACCACACCCGTCCACCTCCATCCATATCCCCTGACCTGCCCACGAGGCCCAAAGCATCTCTTCACGCGGCTGCTGCTCTTTTTTAAAGAAAATACCCAACAGCTTTCCCGGGTAGAATTCGCACACCATACAATTCACCCACTTACAGTGCACACTGGATGTCTTTATACTCACAGGGATGTGCAACCGTCACCACTAATCACAGAACATACTCACCTGGTACCATTCACAGTCACTCCCCGCTCCCTATCCCCGGCCCGCACCCCGGCCCGCAGCAGTGGGGCATCTGCTCCTGTCCCTATAGCTTGTGTGCTCTGGACGTTCTGTGTAATGGGACCACACCAGCCAGGCAATGGGCACACGCACTTCAGGTGGGAGAGGGGCAGAGGTGACACACTGCCCACATCAGCTCAGGCCACTTCTTGACACCAGCTCCCTTAAGGAAAGCTTTTATTGACAGGTCTCTGGCTATCAGAACTGCAGACAAGGGGTGTGGCTCAGTGGTTGAGTGTTGACCTATGAACCAGGAGGTCACAGTTCAATTCCCTGTCAGGGCACATGCCCGGGTTGCGGGCTCGATTCCCAGTGGGGGGGGGGGGGGCGTGTAGGAGGCAACCAATTCATGATTCTCTCATCAATTGATGTTTCTCTCTCTCTCTCCCTTCCTCTCTGAAATCAATAAAAACAGATTTTAAAAAAGAAAGTGTATAAAGAGCATTTCAAGTCATTATCTAAGACTCAGGGAAAATATGAAAAAAAAAAAGGAAATGAAAACTCATAAATGAGGTTCCAAAGACAGGCAACTGGGCACAGGTACTGCCTGCCTTTCACCCCAAAGACATCATTACCCGCAGAAGGTTTCCATTGGTTACGCAAGACTTCTGATGTTCCAGCCAATATGCCCTTTAATTCTGGTGGATAGTTTTACACAAAGAAATGTAACATGGCTAATGAAACAAGTCAACTTCTACAACAACAGAAAACACTGACAAAAACACCTTTTTCATTCTAGGGAAAAAATGCTTACAGGTAATACATATTTCCAACAACTAAATTCTAGAGACCACTCAGAAAGAACTCCCATGTCTAATTCCTACTTTGTTTTAAATTTCTCTTGTTAGAAAGCATAAAAGACAGAACCAATTAACTTCAGCTACAATGAACATATATAGTGCCACCTTATTCAACTCAACAAGGCGTGTGGCGTCTAAGAATGACACACCTACCATGCATTATAACCAAAGGACAATTCTCAAGATCATAAAATAAAACTGGTAAAACCAAAAGAGAGAAAAATAATGAAAAGAGTACATGTGTTGTAATTTTCAAAAAGATCATATCCATCAGCTCAGTCAGAAGGGTAGAAGCCACCTTTCCTGAGAACTTCCCACGTGAGAATAAAGAGGTTCCACAGAAGCCCGTGGCTGAATATGGGCCCATACCTCATTCGTGTTACAATAGAGCCGAGGCATTTCCAATACACGTCCTAGAAACCAACCTTGGGATGAAGAACCTTGCTTTGCAGATAAAAGCATGTAAAACTCTTGCCACCCCCCAGAACCCGCAGCTGCGTGCTGTCCGAATGCAGCCAGAGTGTTTCTACTCAACTAGAGGCCTGGTGCACGGGATTCGTGCACTGGTAGGGGGTGTGGCCTGCGGGGATCGGCCGCTGTGGGAGTGCCGCTCATCCTGGTCAGCCAAGCGGCCGTGGACCCACCCTCTGAGCGGCTGCTCCCTGGTCCAGCATCTTCCGTGGAGCCAGAGCACTCGCCTCTCCAAGGGACCGGTTCGGGGCTGGGCCCAGGGACATTAACACTGAGAGGCGACAGAGTAGGCCTCAGTCCCGCGGCGGCCACGAACCCACCTCCCAGCCTCCGGGGTCAGCTCTGTGAGCCCCGCGGTGGCGGCGCTGCGCAGCCTACGGGCGTCCAGAGGAGGCAGCAGGGAGCAAGGAGGAGGAGCCTGGGGCAAGGAGGCAAGGATCGCAGCCCGGGTTCGGGAGCAGCCACTCATCCCGGTCAGCCGAGGGGGCAGCTCCTGCATTGAGCGTCTGCCCCCTGGTGGTCAGTGCATGTCATAGTGACTGGTTGTCCAGTCATTCTGGTCGTCCCACCTGTCAATCACTGGGCTTTTATTATACAGGATTAGCCTATTTCTCAGACAAGGAACTTTCTGGAGTCCCTAGCTCACCAGAGGAAGTTAACTGCCCATGTCCTTTCTTAACTAAAGTAGCACTGACAGCATAAATCAGCAATTTTCAACCTTTTCCATCTCACAGCACACACAAATGAATTAATTACTAAAATTCTGCGGCACGCCAAAAATATGTATTTTTTGCCACTCTGACAGAAAAATCAGTATGATTGTGATTCATTCACACCAGACAGCTATTGTTGTGTTGGCTGTTGTCGTTTTTTATTTGACATCTAAGGGAAAAGACGTCAGTGCCCCTGACTAAATAGTCAGGTTTTAAAAATTCTTGCAGCACACCAGCTGACAATCACTGGCACAAATCGAATCCCACTCCCTCTTCTCCAAAAGAAGAGACTTTATCAGAACAATGGTGATAGAGTATCTAAGTAACTCTAAAATTTATTTCCCTAAACCACATGAAAAAAAGGCAAAGGAAATTCTACAAAAAACAACAAAAACACGCTTTCAGCACCGCCTGAAGACAAGGAATGCTGAAACCACAAAATGAGGAATGAGACCAGAACACTCACCCCATCCCAGCACTCGGGGTCTCAGGCTGTCCCTTCTCCCCTACTGGACACAGGCTTGGTGGCAAGGAGGCTAGTAAAGCAGCCGGGGGGCGGGACGGGGGGTGGCATTAGCAAGGACGCCCGAAAATATTAAACCTACCCTGAATCTGAAAAGACTGGAACCGAGTCTGGTGGATGGGAACTGGGAAGGAAGTTCAAAGTTCTGGCGATTTAAAGGCACAGGCACCAATTAAGACGTCCCAGCCATGTAGAGGGGCCACCCGGGCCACATGTGGCTTCCGGGGGAGGAAACGGAGAAGGAAAAGGGATGTCCTTTGGCAAGTGGACAGTAAAGGGAAAAAGAAAAGGGGAAAATCGAAGGTCTTGGAAAGACCAAACAGAGTCGCAACATTGCAAGTCTCGCAACCCTTCTCTGACCATTCAAACCAACCCAAACCACGGAAGTAAGAGGACGGTCTACGCTGACAGAAGAGGGCACCATCGAACTAGGAACACCACAAACGCCCCCCACCGTAAAGAACAAAGGACACGGGCATGCAGGAGACCAGGAAACAGAATTTGACCCATACCAACTGAGCGAAACCCCTCAAAACCACCCCAAAGCAGGTGAGAACAGGGCAACACAAAACTCCAAACAGAATTCAATGAAAACCACTTTGAATCAGAGATTCAGACATTAAAACCCAAAACGGTCCAAATACAGAAAAGCTGGCTGCATTCAGAAAAGAAATAGAAAAAATGAGACGTTATCACAGAATGAGACGCCCAAGGGAGAACGGGCTCAAAACCAAATGAGCTACCACAGTCCACGGCGTGTGCTATGAGCCACATCCATCCACATCTGTGTTACGTGTCATCTGGTTTCACGCAACTCCCTGTCGGCCACTGCACACTAACTCACAAGCCACAGCCCTCCGACGCCCACTTACATGAGCACACTTGTTTTTCAGTGAAGTGCCATATTTGCTATGTACTCACGTATTACTTAACCATTTAACATGTCCAAAACCACGCTGCTATTTTAAACAGGTTTATTCGGTTCCTGCTCTCTCTTTTTAATGCCTCACTAACCAAGTTTTTGAGTCTGTTCCCCAACTCCATTTATCCCATGAATCCTGTGGTATTTATTGCACAACTTGGTAGAGCTCAGGGAATTTAGAGACACACAGGCCGTATCAGAGACCTGACTGTAGCTGTGCACGTGTGGGTTAGTACACACACGTATGTTCCTTCGCTCTACTGAGAAGGCCTAGGAACAGTGACACCCCCGCCCAATGAGCACACCCAGCGCCCAGAGCTTGGTTTCTAAACGCCAGCCTCCAAGAAAGCCAGGGCTCTTTGGAAAAGAAGACGATTCCAGGCCTAGGACGGGGACAGGGGAAATGCAGGCTGAGCCTGCAGCTTCTTCCAGTCCCCGACAGTAAGGAAGTTCGTCAAAAAGGACGGGGACAGGCCAAAAGGACACAACAGGCAACCAGAGGGACTCCCAAAGGCCAGCGCGGGCCGATCTGAGCAATAAAGTAAATAATGACAGCATGAAATCATAGCCTACAGATAAAATATCTTTGGGTCTATCCTATATAATAAAAGGCTAATATGCAAATTGACTGAACAGTGGAACGACCGGTTGCTATGACGCACACTGACCACCAGGGGGCAGACGCTCAGTGCAGGAGCTGCCCCCTGGTTGTCAGTGCACTCCCATAGGGGGAGCGCTGCTCAGCCAGGAGCCAGGCTCACGGCTGGCGAGCGCAGCGGCGGTGGCGGGGAGTGGGCCTAAGCCATCAGTCAGGTATCTCCCAAGGGCTCCCAGTCTGCAAGAGGGCACAAGCCAGGCTGAGGGACACACACACACACACACACACACACACCCCCAAGTGCACAAATTCCGTGCACCAGGCCTCTAGTACTAATATAAATAAGTGACTAAATAAATAAATGATGGAGGAGGGACAATTCTTCCTTATGGTAGACTTTCAGTTGGTAAATGAAGGAAAAACAAAATCATTAGGTAAACATTACAGTAATAATTGCTGTAGATAAGGTCCACTGATGGATGCTAAAAGGAGTGGGTGAAAGTCTGAAGAGAAACAGGAAATCTAACATAGACTCTCCCCCCAGATACATACCATTCTCGAAGAGAAAAGCTAACTTTTCAATGGAGAAGCCAAGAGAGGCCACCTTAACTGTGACCAATATGAACATCACCAGGAATAAGACACCGATATAAACGTACCTCTGGGCATGCTACCATTACTCTGGTGGTGTTATTGCCAAAAGAGAAACCCAAACTCAAAGACGTTCTAGAAAGGAATAACCAGCACTTCTCAGGAGCATCCAGATCACCAAGACAAGAACGAGTCACAGCAAGACTCCTCCTTATGCTTCTTGTACAAAGATCCCCTCGGGTCCCTGCCCATTTCATTTCTTCACTCCAGCCCTCTCCCAACACCCGTGTCCTGGCCAAATCCTTGGGCCTCATGACCAGGAACTGCCCCACTCTGACAGTGAGCCCTTCCCACCTCTGACCTCGCTGTTTATCGCCCATCAGGCGCTCCATCACAGGTAAACACATGGACGGCCTCACCCTGCTCCTCCTCCTGACTCCCGTTTAGTACGCTGCCCACTCATTCCCCCGGTGGCCCATACACCTCCTCTTCACCCCTCACTCTTTCTTTCACCTTCCACGTGCCTCCCATCACGGAGGCTTTTCACTCTGCCGCCCACCTCTCTCTCAAATCCACCAATTCCTCCCACCCCCACCCCCACAGCTGTAGCGAGGCACCTGACCCCGTTTAACCAATTTGCTGCCACCCCTTCAGTAGTTCTCCCCGCCTACCAGTCTTAACTCTCTCCAAAGATCTCTCCGCAGTGCAACGAGCAGTAGTCCATCGCCTCCCAGGCTTAGGGTGCTTCCCTCCGCCCTCGGACCCCGTACAAATCCCCTAACGTGGCTTAAGGGCTCTTCCCAGTCTGCCCGTTTCCCTCTTCAAGCCCCACCTCTGTACTCCCGCGGGCCTGCTGCTCTCTCCCGCACCGCCCGGCCCGTGCCCGGTGCGCTCTGAGCTTCTCCAAGCAATGCAGGCTCTGTAAGTGCATCTCTTGTCCTTAACACAGGCCTGGCGAACGCTGTCCCCGCTCCTCACACAGCTGTCCTGTTCACTCTGCAGGGTCCAACCTGAACTGAAGGTGCCACTTCCGGAATAAACGTTTCTGCCTCCTTTGCAACTGGGTGGATCGCCCCTTCTTTGCGTTCCCGGAACCTGCACGGTCCACATCAAGCACACAGGTAAGCGGTGACGAACACGTCTGTCCACACCCCCCCACACCCCCACCCCCATCGCACTGTGAAAGCCGAGCCCGGGCACTGGGCGCCTCATCACCGAGCCGCGTGGACGGAACGCATAAGGCAAGGACCAGCCCTGCGAATCAATCGCCAAGGCACCACGACGCTTACACAGAAGCCAGCCCGTGAACCCCGGGCTCGGGAGCACAGTCTTCCTTCCACCAGCTTGTGGCACTTCATTTTTACTTTCATAAACAACCCCATGTTGATTAGACACGAAGCAGGCCAAGTTACAGAGCATCTAGATAGCATCTCATTTGATAATTAAGCGATGCGCAGAAAGGGTGTTACTTGCTAAAGAACAAAACACTGGAAAACAGCAATGCCAAGACTGGGCATTTTGATGTTCTTCAACTGCATACTTGAAGCTCAGGAACCAGCGTTTTAAATGCTGAAGTTGAAAAACTTGACCGTTTTTCATTTCTTCTAGGAGAGCAGATTACTAAAAACAGAACAAATGAATCACCAATTCACTTTAAAGGATCCACAAAATTACCTAAAATGTTATCACAAACAGAAGAATATTTAATTACGGTATGAGAGTAATAAAGATAATACTGAGTCATTATTTTAATTATATGTTATAAACAACACATGGGTATCAACTATATTCCAGGCCTGTGGAACATACTCGCTGAATATCTAAAGAGAGATAAAAAACAGGATTCTTACTCCCAAGAGGCTTACGATGTGGAAAACAACAGACAACCATTGCAAAATGCTATAGAACAATCAGGTGGAAGTCGTCGCTTAAACTGTTGACACTTTCAGTTGGGAATGTAAGAAGGTACACCCTGCTGCGCGAGGAATCACCAGAAACTGGCAGTGTCTTAGCCTGGGCAGCGGAGAGGCCTCCGGAACCACGCAGCCTGTGTCCCAAGCACTCCTACCTCCTGCCCAGGTCTCGCTTCTAAATACTCTCCCCCGATCACAGAGACCAGGCCTCCCCGAAGAGACGGCTGGAGGAAAAGCAGAAGGGGAGCCTGGAATAACGCATGGCCCCCCAAGAAGGAAGTGCTCCAGAAATGACAGGCGCGTGTCAAGACGATCAAGGAGTGAAGCTGAATTATGGAGCGCCCACTGACCGAATGTGAGTCCGTGCGGGACATCCAACTCATCAAAATGAGTCCTGTACTGATAGGCGATAGAGTGTAACCTACCTGATTAAAAAAAAAAAAAAAGAGTCTATGAATTTATGGAGATATTAAATAAGCAAATGAGAAGGCGAAGTTCTTCTTTACAATGGAGTCAAATGCCAAGCAGTAAATGTGGGACGAACCACAGAAAAACACCGTTTTGAAACCATTGTGTAGTAGCTGATTCAGGCAAGAATCCTCAATGAATGCTAAAACTATTATGTGAGCATTTTAGGGAGGACAGAGTATTTACAGTCCCAAAGTGTCTCCCCACAAATTATTCAATCAGAGCAACGATTACAATGATCACTTTATATGGGGAAAACTGGCAGGCAAACCTGCACTAAGTGGTCCAAGCGCACATCATCAATGGCCAACCTGACATCACACAGCCTCCTAACGTGGTGCCGAGGGCACGCCATCCCTCATGAGGTATTCCTGCCCCAAAGCTTAGCCAGGACCTAACACAGCAGCAGGAGGACGAACCCAAACCGACGGCCATCCTACAAAGGGCCTGTGCTCAACACTTTTAAGTCAGAAAAAAGAAAAAAGGGGAAAAAAGGTTGAAGGACTGTTTCAGATGAAAAGAGAGCAGATGTGACAATTATAATGGAATAGATACTACATTAGAAACAATGCTACTAAAGAATTGGCATAAATAAGATTTCAACAGGAACTGCCTATTACAGCATCAATATATTAAATTTCCGGAATCCACCACACAACAGTTATGTAAGAATGTGTTTTGTTCTTCGAAGGTATCAGCTAAGACAATTAGGGTAAAGGGTCATGATGTGTGCAACCTACTCTCAAATGGTTCAATAAAATAGCTGTAAGAGGAAGAAGCCCGGCCGGTGTGGCTCAGTGGTTGAGCGTCGACCTAGGAACCAGGAGGTCACAGTTCGATTCCCCGTCAGGGCACATGCCCAGGTTGCGGGCTCCATCCCCAGTGTGGGGCGTGCAGGAGGCAGCCGGTCCATGATTCTCATCATTGATATTTCTCTCTCTCTCCCCCTCACCCTTCCTCTCTGAAATCAATTTAAAAACAATTTTTTAAGAGGAAGATGAAGAGGGGGGAAAGAGGAGGAAGCAAAAGGCGACCTACAGAGTGGATTCCTGCTATTACAAGGCGTGCTATGCCCAACGTGCGGTTTCCTTGTTACAATACACAGTGGCGAGCGCAGCATCTCCATCGCTGTGCATCTGGGATGCTCTGCAGCAGGAGACACGCCTCTGACTACCTGAGCCAGTGGTCGGCAAACCCATTAGTCAACAGAGCCAAACGTCAACAGTACGACGATTGATATTTCTTTTGAGAGCCGAAAACCGACTTCTGCGCATGGGCCACGAAGTTTCAATCGCACTGTACATGCGCGCCCGCCCGTGGTATTTTGTGGAAGAGCCACACTCAAGTGGCCAAAAAGCCACATGTGGCTCGTGAGCCGCAGTTTGCCGACCACTGAACTGAGCCAACGTCCAGCTCTGGCATACGCCGGAAGATGTAACCACGGGGCTTCCAGCTGCAAATAAAATAAATACTAACATCTGTTTCCAGACGTTGCGGCCCTGTGTAAACACAAATAATGAAGCCAGCATGCCAAAGGTTAATGACGGGCAGGTAGATGGAAGTGCGTTGTACTATTATTGTAACTTTTCTCTAAGTTTTTTCCCCAAAACAAAACAGAACAAACGCACACACAAAAACCTGCTTGCCAATACTAACGTTTTACTAGTGCTGGGAAACGGAGCCATTCCTGGACAACACCATCTTAACTCGCAGACTTCTTTTCCTTCCCCTCCATAATCCTTGTCAAGTTACGGTGAACGCCATTAAGAAAAAGATTTGCAGTATCCAGATAAACATCCTGCTAACGTGGTCCCCATCTTGCAAATGGGATATAGTCCAAAACCCCACGTGTGAGTCAGCTGCTTACAATGTGGACCGATTTTCACTATTGCAAACAGTGGTTAGGTCCCCGACATTGGGCAAAAGCTCTTGGCGAATCTTTGTTAGCGACACAGGTGAAATCCGCACTGTGTTTCGTGCAGACTGTGCCAAACTGCAGAGTCCCCTCCCCTCAGCCCTTCCGAGATAAACCAAAGTAGGTGGGTGAGCTGAAGGGAGGAACTGGCTGGAGAAGATGCTGGTGAGTAAGGAGCACCGAGTAACCCATTACACTTTCCAACACCGTTCACAGCGAGAGGCATTGCCAACGCAACACGATGGCGAGATGGAATATCGGGAAACGCCACCTGCGCTCAGCAGCTCTGACTTACCGCCGGGACCCACAATGCTGATGGCAATGCGAACATGCATACCGATGCATACGGCGGCTTGTGCAGCCCGGAAAGTACCTTGATCGTTCTGAAAGGCAGACCGGGAAAACCAGTTGTGGTTGATCCTTGTAGCTGATTAGGAAAACTGCCGCACTGGCTGAGCATTCCCCAGCTCCGTGATGGGCTGGTCTATCCCGAGCCCGGGAGCCCTGGGTGCAGGCCCCCAGCCTAGCACTCCAAACATTCCAAAATGGCATTCCTTTTACAGACAGTGTGTTGTATCAAGACCGAGGGAGAAACGCTTTGTCTTGAGAGATTAAAATTGGCATCACAGATGACACTTGAGCCACAACCTGAAGAATAAGTAGTACAATAGGTATAAAAGCAAAGAAGCATGCTGATTCCTAGCAAAAATATGAACAGAAGACACCAAAGCACTCACTCACACATCCACCGTCTTCCCATGCCAGGCAGTGTGCTACTGCCTGCAGATACAGCCACCAACAGACAGACCAGGCCTCGCCTTCACAGAGTTTACATTCAGGTAAGAGAGAAAGGCCGTCAAGAAGCATTCACTAGCCCGGCGGTGTGGCTCAGTAGTTGAGCATCAACCTAGGAACCAGGAGGTCACGGTTTGATTCCTGGTCAAGGCACATGCCCAGGGTTGCAGGCTCCATCCCCAGTAGGTGGCGTGCAGGAGGCAGCCGATCAGTGATTCTCTCTCATCACTGATGTTTCTCTCTCTCTCTCTCTCTCCCACCCTCTCTCTCTTTCTCTCTGTTTCTTGCTCTCTGAAGTCAATAAAACTATTTTTTAAAAAGAAACAAAAACTAAACAAGCTATGTGTAAATTATAATAAGTACCTTAAAGGAAGTAAGCAAGCTGTGTGAAGACAGTAATGAACGAAGTGCGACATTAGACTGGAGAGTCTGCGTGAGGACCAAAACCCGCCTTATGAAGAGCATCTCAAGCAGCTATTACAAAGGCCAAGGACATTGAGGGTTGCAAGATCACTGTCGGGGCCAGGTAGCTGAGGAGAAGCACCCTGGAAGGAAAGATGAGGAGGAGAGAGACCCTTCAGGCCACAGAGAGGAGAGGAATGGGAAGTCGGTGCAAGATTCGAAGCAGAGAAATGACAGGATTTAGCTCTTCAAATAATCCCTGGAGCTGCTGTGTGAGAAAAGACCTGGTGAGGAGCAAGAGAGGGAACCAGAAGCCCCGTGAGGAGGCCACTGCGGTGATGCATGCAGAAGGTCAGGGTGCCTGGCAATCAAGAGGTGGCCAGGAAGACAGAGGGGCGGATGGCTCAAGATAAACGCTGAAGGTGTGGCCGAAGGCGAGATCAGGCTGGATCTGGGAGGAAGGAGTGGACGCAGAAAGACAGCTTACGCTTTTGGCTCGAGGACTGCCATCCACAGAGATGGAGAAAGCCAGCAATGACACCAAGGCCTGGGGGTAGGAGGGAGGAAGAGGACTGTGGGAGAGGAATAAATAGCTATGTTTTAGTCACATGGCTAAAATTACGTTTGAAATCCCAACTAGATTTCCAAGTGGATATGGAACTGAAGGGCCATTCCGGGCGAGGAAAATGAACGTGGCAGCCATCAGCAGGCGTGGCTTCTCGGGAAGAGCCAGCAGCTGGCCTGCAGGGGGTCAGAGAAGTGAAGGGCAGAGGCTGACAATGAACCTGGGGAGAGAGGAGAGAAGCTATCGGGAAGGGAACCATGACTAAAACAATAGCCACAGCAGCAGTGGTAGTGACAGTACTGGCAGGGACAGAGTGACTGCATTTGAGGGACCAAGCACCGTGCTGAAGCCTTTATAATACACATCTCGTCTCATCCTCGCAACAACTCCGTGAGGATGGAGACCTCGCCAAAGAACACCAAGTACTAGACTGGATATTCTAAGACAGTATTATTTTATTTATTTTATTTTTTAAATCCTCACCTGAGGATATTTTTTCATTGATTTTTAGAGAGAGAGGGAGAGACAGAGAGAGAGAGAGAAACATCAATGTGAGAGAGACACATCAATTGGTTGCCTGGACCAGGGCCTGGAGCCTGCAACCGAGGTACCTGCCCTTGACCAGAATCGAACCCAGGCCCCTTCGGTCCCCAGTCGGATGCTCTATCAAGAGCCACAACGGCCAGGCAGCGGTATGATTCTAGAGGCCAATCTCTACCCCTTAAATGACTGCCTCTCTGCTGATTTTCATGCTTTCAAATTTTTTTCATTAAAGAAGAATGACGTTTAGACCTGTATTTTAGAAATATAATTTCCTTCTCTATGTAAAGGATGGATTGTTTGGGGGGGTGGGGGGGGGCGGGGAGAAGGGGAGAGATAAGAGGCGAGACAGGCAAACACAGTAGTAGTCAATGCAAGAGCACCTTGCTTTAATAAGCCAGCAGTTACCTGCCCAGGTTAAATGAAGAGGATCCCTTTGTCCCAGGGGGTCACAAATCATAACTCAAACTAACCCAAGTCAACCTGCACACTAGTACCCATGCTGCTGGTAACAAAGATAACCTGGTAAAGGGGTCCAGCTCATGCAGTATAAATTCACCACCCACTCCCAAAATAGTTCTCATAACATAACTTTACTGATGGTTGAATTTTTTTTAAAGTTCAGACTAAAGTTTATATTTTTGTATAAAGAAAATAAAAATAGTATTGATTCAAGACAGCCATAAAAGGATGTGGCGTGGTTGTTGTTTATTAGTAGTCTGATCCACTACCGTCTGTTTTTCATCCACGTTACCAATTCCTCTGGCTTCCAGCACCATCAGATTCAACTAAAGAAGGAAGTTACCAGCTGTCACACATCAAGGTTCAAACACTGGCATTCTACCTCAGAAACCTGCCACTTTTTAACTTACATACGTATGACTCCATCTCAAGTGATTACTAAGACAATGTGATATTAAAAATAATATGAAGTTCAATAAACAAATTCAGTAAATACAAATAACCATTGAAATCAGTAAATAAAAACATATTAAAATATAGTATTTACTAATAGTAGGTGTCAACACACATCAGGTGCTATGCGTGAGACTTAACAAATGGGTTTACGCTCAATTATAATAAACCAGACACAGGTCCACAGACTGGAGACTACACAGGTAAAGCACACACAGATAAATCATTTCATTCCACAAAGCAGGTAAAATGAAGAATAGAAATTACACAGGGGGAGGCAAAAGTAACTCTACAGTTGTTCATATAGAAAATAACCTATATATATAAAAGCCTAAGTGACCGCTCGACCGTTCGCTATGACATGCACTGACCACCAGGGGGCAGACACTCAACACATAGGCATGGAAACAAACATGGAACAGACTGATGAACCTCTGACAGAAGGGGGTAGGGAGAAAGGGAGGAAGAGATTAACCAAAGATTTTATAAGCATACTAGAGGCCCAGTTCATGCACTGGTGGGGTCCTTTGGCCTGACCTGTGGGAATTGGGCCGAAACTAGCAATACGACATCCCCTGGAATGCGAGAGGGTGCAGGCCAGGCCAAGGGACCCCACCAGTGCACAAATCCGTGCACAGGGCCTCTAGTACAATAAATAATAGCACAAAAACAAACTGTTGCATGTACTCACAACTATAAACCTACTTTTGCCCCACCCTGTAGACTACCTCCTAAAGAAAAGCTATTTTTAAAATACACCTATGGCAGGTATATTATAAAAATATTTTTCTAATTTCAAATTTTAATAACTGCATCTTAAAAACACCGTTAATTCCTAACTGGCACATTTCACTGAAGAGTAGGGAAGCTTATATTTAACTGTAACTTTTTTTTTTTTTAATTTGGGGACATTAGAGAAGTTAGAATCACACAATGATTGCAGATTAAAAATCTAATGTAGAAGAGCCAAACACTTTATGTAGACTTTGACAATGAGTTTGAGAGGCTGGGATATTGTGTCCCAAACAAATACACGTGCATTCTCCTCTATTTACACGTTATAGGAAGTCCTTCGGTCACTGACAGTACACGTACATGTACTAGGCAAAGTACCTACAGAATCTCATTGGAAGGAAGGGATATATGGGGGAAGAAATCAAGCGAGATCAGGCCCTGTGCCTTTTTGTACCCTGAGCCTCAGGCAGTGTGCTAGGCACGTTCACACCCATTATTTCACTTAACCCTAACAATTCCAAGGGGCAGGCAGTGTCATTCCTTCGGATTTTACAAACGTCTCATAACGTTGTCAGGGGTAGAGCTGAGACGTGAACCAAGATCTGACGGCAAACGTGCAGGTCAGTCCCCGGTTCAGTGTCCTCCTGGGGGAGGTTACCTAACGGGAAGACGGGTCTGCCTTGCCACATGTATATTCCTCTAATGACTTCATCTACTGAGAATGTTCACAGATTCTCCTTCTCTTCTAGAAAAGAGCAATCAGATCCCTCTCAACCCACAGGGCAGTATTCCCACTGTCCCATCACTGATAAAACTTCAGCAACACTTTGTAACATTCATAGGTACCCAGAGTACATCTTTAAACAAACAAATAAAAACAAAAAGCAAGCAAACAAACAAGAGGGGTATGGTCTGATTACTGACAGTATAAATGCCCACAGACAACCCAGAACCATCATCACTGTATGTCCTCTTGCCAGATTAAAAGCAGCAAAAGGAGAAAAAAAGGCTTCCCAACACTTGGCTGACAACATGCAACCTGCCAACAACAAATTTGTTTACAGCCTCCTCCTCCTCGTAAGATCAGAACACAGATCTACTCCAGCTCAAACATTAAAATCATGTTCTAGTAGACACTTCCGTCGTTACTTAACTACCCTCAGCACACGCGTCACTATTTCTCTCCCGGGAACCAAATGAATGGCTGATGTTGCTATTGCTCGAATGTTAATACGATTAATGTTACCCCGAGCAGCATTCTAAATGGAAGATACAAAGCTATAATGCAACCGTTTTTGAAAAATAAAACACCACTCAACATCTTTAAAAGATTACTTCCAATTGTATTTACAAAAAAAATAAAAGTAAAAACCTTTGTCACACCTACCTATTAAGGAAATATAAAAACTCCAAGATATGGAAGGAGGTCATTATCAAGCCATACTTCAACACAATGACATTACACTTACTATTGCCGAATCCCAACGAGCTATGTTCCTTCCACTGAACAACCCTCACCACTCACTCAAATCCCTTAATTAAAAAAAAAAAAAAAAAAAAAAAAAAAACTTTTGCTGAAAAGTAATTTCTGTTCAATATAATGTCATCACCTTTGTTCCAACGTGAAAAACACACACAGTTTCATACACAAGTAACAACAGTGTGAATTAAAAGAAACAGATAAGCAAGTTTGTTTAGGGAGGTCACTATTACTTCAAGTAGTTACGTTTCTGTTGGAAACAACCTTGCAAACAAATTGCTACAGTCTGAAATCCACGAGGTACCCAAAACCCAGTTTTAGCGCTTCAGAATCCCTTCATCATTATAACACCATGATCACACCTTTTTCACAGGAATGCTCCCCGAGAACTGAAAGTGATTCCAGCATCAATGAGGACACCGTCCTCCGCAGAACAAGCTGGTCTTCCTAGTTCGTGACCCATAACGCGTTCACTCCCATCGGCTACAAAGTCTAACTCAAACCGCCATCCACTTTGGTGGAAACATTTTTTTTTTTTTTTTACTTTTTTTCCTAAAACAAAAGTTACCCTACAGTGAAAGAAATGAGTTGACCAAGACCTCCAAAAATACACACACCCACCAAAAAAAAAAAAAAAAAGTGGACATCCAAAAGCCGTAACAGCCCCATAGTTATTTTATTCCCTATTCCTCAATTCATATTTTTTTTAAAAAAACGCCATACTTAGGCTTTCAAAAAAATTTTTTAACTATTCTGTTTACCTTTTGCACAGACTGTGCAAGCACTGCCAAGGTAACAGATTTTACAACTGACAACTGGCGCGCTTGGCAGTCGCCAAAACAACACAGCTGGATCCTTAAAGGGAAAGGACCGCCGTGCCATCCACACCCGATGGCGGCGGCGGCTTCGGACAACCTTCCCCGCGCGTAGGAACACGCGAGGCGAGACCCACGGGAAACAGGCTGGAGAACAATAATTTGTTTTTAAAACGCACACCCCGTTGTTAGCACCTCGCAGCAGGAGGCCCCTCTGATCGCGGGGTGACTGCGGGGGACCCCCGCCCCCCTCCAGGTTAAGGATATGCCGCTTCCTTCCCTGTACACACGGTTCCCCACGGGACCATTCCAGGAGGCCGGCTTCCTACCTCGTCTGCCCTTTCAGGGGGTAAAAAAAACAACAATAAATGTTTTCTTAACTTGGAAACGCTCACTTTTTCCAAAGTTTTTTTTTTCTTTCTTTCTTTTTTACTATGTCACCTACTCACTTCATTCTCGCTGTTCGAAGACAGATGATACTCGAACTAAAAGGCAAAGTTTCTACCGCACAAACCCTTCCCTGCGAGCCAGGACCCGCTGGGATGTCCGCCGCGGCCCCCGCCCCGCTTCCCCGCGATGTTTCCTCCGCGGAGGGTCCCGTGTCCGCGCCCGCAGGTGCGCCCGGCCGGGGCCACCTCCCCGACCCTCCAACAGCGACCCCGCCGCCACTGACATCTACACGCACCGGGAGTTCGCCCCAGATGTTCCGCCCCTTCAGACCGACCTTCTCCCGAAGCAGACGTGGGGGGACCTCAAGTCCCGCAACCGCGAGCGCCCGAACGCCCCCCAGAGCGAGGGGGGGAGGTGAGGGGGTCAATCCCTTCCGGGAGACCCCGGCCTCCGGGCGCGGGGTCCCGCCCCGAAAGGCGCCAGGCCCCCAGGAGACTCCAACTTTCGGGGAGGTGACGTCCCCAGCCCCGAACGCCGTGCCGTGCGCGCCCCGAGGCTCCCGCAGCCGAGTCCGCGCTGCCCGATCCCTCCCTGGCCCCGCGGCACCCCTCCGGCACCCCTCCGACCCGGGCCCGCCCTTGGGGCACCCCGCCCCCACCTCCTCGGGGTGCCTTGCCCCTCCGTGCGGACAGGACCGACCCGAGCCCTCAAGGGCCACCTCCCCGCACCCCGCCCGCCCCAGCGCCGCCAGCCCGCGACACGGCCTCCCGCCAGCCGGACGCCGCCCTGTCCCAGTGTCGCTGGGGCCAGCGGGCTCCTTGCCTCGGTCGCCCTGCATCCCGCCCCAGCGAGCCATTGCCCCCGGCCGGCCCCGTCGTCGGAAGGCCGCCCAGTCCGGCACCCCCGGCCCCGAGCCCCGAGCCCCAGCGGCCCTCACCGTGCCCCGAAGCCGCGGGCAGGCGTGCACACGCCGCAGCCAGGACCCGCCGCCAGCACCGCGTCGCCCGGAGACGCCTCCCTCCCTCAGCCCGGGACTCGCCGGGACGGCCGCGCACGGATCCCCACACCGGGGCTATTTTTAGGAGCCAGGCCCGGGCCAGACCGGAACTCGTTCCTGCCCGCGCGCATGCGCACTGCGCGGGCGGCCGCGGTGTCCCTCCGCCAGCCTCGCCTTCGCCCTCCTCTCCCCCGGATGCCCGGTTCGCTTCTCTCATGAGCTTTCCCTAGGGACCTGCGCTCCCTCCTCGGTGGGCCCTAGAGTCCTAGGAATGGGAGAGACACTGGTGAGGGCTGAGGGAGGCATGCCGATGGGGAGCGAGCGCCACTCCACAAGGACAGGAGGGCGGACTATGTTTTTCCGGGTGGGTTAGGAGACGGATCACCCGGCACAGGAAGGGAGATGACGGCGGCTTGGCGCCGGGCTGCGGGATGGAGCTGGCCTTCCTCTGAAGGGCCGCGTTCTCCAGGGAGGGATACTGGTCATTTGATGAGGGCTGGGGCGGCTCCCCGGGCGGGCTGGCCCGGTAGCGTCGCGCCCGGCCGCCCCCACCGCCCTGACCAGCCCGCGGGGGCGGGCCCCAGGCATGCTAGAGTGACGCGGCCCGTGGCCAATGGCCGCGCGAGGCTGCCAGCGGCAGCCAACCCGGGACGCCAGGGGGCGGGGCCGGAGCATGAGGTCTCTTGCCCGACGGCGTCCTGCACCTCGCAGACGCCCCCTGCCGGGCTCTGGGGCCAGGCCAGCCCCCGCCCCGACGGCACACTTGGCCTCTCCCGACCTCAGCTCGCCTGGTCCAGCCTAAGCCCACGCCCTGTTTGTGGTCAGGGCCGCACCTGTGCCCACGCCTTGGCGGCCCCCAGGTTAACCTCATTGAGCAATCGCAATGGAACCCGGACCAGAGGAGAGAGTAGGGTTTGAAGGGCCTAGAAGGCCCTTTGGGATTGGCCAGCCAAGCTCTCCAAGACTCAGGAGAGCCACAACCTCCTAGTCTTTTCTATCAGTAATCATCAATTACTAATAGAGGCATAGCCAGCATGCCTTGTGTGCCAGACAGAGTTCACCAGCTCTTACAACATCGCCATGAATAGATTCAGTTTCTGTTCCCATTTTACAGAAGAGGAAAGGGAAGCAGAGGTCACAGGGCTTAAGAGGAGGGCATGGAGGACTTGAACTACTTACTGACCGCTCTGCCTGCGGCCTTTTCCGCGAGAGGAGCAAAGGAGATGAGCTTGGGACGGACAGCTGTCCTGTTTTGTGGGGTTCCTGTTGCTGGCCCTTGCGTCCTACAGGCTGCTCGCTCCCCTCTGCAGCCATTCGAAGGCCATGCTGCCTTCCGTCTGCACCTGCAATGAATGCAATGCTTGTTTTCACCTGGAGATGAGACATTCCTTCCCACGGCACTTTGAAACAAAGTGATGGGGGTGGGCGAGCAGGCTCCCAGCGGCTGTGGGCAGAGGAACTGGGAAGTTGCAAAGGAAGCTGGAGGCTCGCAGGCTTCCTCCCTGAAGGAGGAGGCCATGTGCCGGGGAAAACCCAACAACAGACACGGAAGAATGAACCTGGGTGCTGCTTGGAGCCCACGGCGGCCGTGTTCAGCGGGGCCAGCAGCGGGGGCTATGGGAAGGGTTTGAAAACACGTTAACATTGGGCGTCACTCAGCAAGTCCAGTGGAAATGCGTGCTCTTGAGCCTGCCGGGCGCTGCAAACCCAGCTGGGTTTGGCGTCTCCACTCCAGGAAAATAAAGAGTTTGACTCGTTTCCTTCAAAGCCTAGGCCCTAGGGTCTGAGGTGGGGGGACAGTGAGCAAGGACGCCCTCCTTCCCACCCGTCCTTCCTCCTGGACGGGGAGGAAGGCTGCTCCACAAGAGGTTTTCCTACTCATGGCTCCACCCCATTACCCCCCCCTCCCCCTTGCAAAGGCCAGCTCTTGAGACCACTCGGCTCACACCACCTCCCACCCTTTCCAAGGCGATGGGTCACTCCAGAAAGCCAGGTGGAGAACTTGGGCGGTGGGTCCAGCCGAAGCAGAGATGAAAAGGGAGCTTGCATCGCCCTAAGCGAGCACCTCTCTCCCCACCCACCGCATCAAAGCAGTTGTCGGAGAATTGCAGGGAGTGGTGAGGAGGAAGGAAGGCAGGAAGGAAGGAAAAGTTGAAGAATTCTACAGCACCGCTAAATCCATTAGCAAAACAGGATCACTCTTATTTGTCATTAAAGTAACCAATTTGACAGCCTCTGTTCGGGGCGAGAAACCGTACCTGAACTCCAGCATCTTCAGCAACTCCCGGCATGCAACGGGGCGTAGGCCACATGGGCGCACTTTTATCTGCCTCATCTGGGAGCTCAAGGATGAGGAGCAGCACCTGTCAGCCCTCCCGCTCTGGCCTCTCTAAAGCGCTCAGGTGTGTCTGAGTTCCAGAGACTCACATGGCACTAGGCCAGTGGTCGGCAAACTGTGGCTCACGAGCCACAGGCGGCTCTTTGCTCCCCTTGAGTGTGGCTCTTCCACAAAATACCACGGCCTGGGCGAGTCTATTTTGAAGAAGTGGCGTGAGAAGAAGTTTAAGTTTAAAAAATGTGGCTCTCCAAAGAAATGTCAATCGTTGTCCTGTTGATATCTGGCTCTGTGGACTCATGAGTTTGCCGACCACTGGCCTAGGCACTGCAATATGGAGGTGAGGACGAGCAGCACTCCGTTCAAAGGGGCTGCCAGGCCATGGTGTGTGGGTGGAGGGGGGCGGGAGGAGGGGTGATGCACAACCACTGGGCCACACTGGCTGGGCTGTCCATGGCATCTTTTTTCAAGCATTAGAAATGTTGTTTTCGCCCTAACTGGTTTGGCTCAGTGGATAGAGCGTCAGCCTGCGGACTGAAGGGTCCCGGGTTCGATTCCGGTCCAGGGCATGTACCTTGGTTGCGGGCACATCCCCAGTAGGGGGTGTGCTCCTAGGAGGCAGCTGAATCGATGGTTCTCTCTCATCGATGTTTCTAACTCTCTCTCCCTCTCCCTTCCTCTCTGTAAAAAATCAATAAAATATATAGGGAAAAAAGTAATGTTGTTTTCAATAGTCTCATTTGCATATCACACGGGCTTTTATTCTTGAATGCCTGGTAATGAAAATGATGAATTCAGGTTCCCAGCGGAGGAGATCAAAGACCTCTCCTTTGCTCAGTTTATGTTCCTAACATGTCAGAGTCGACATAAAGATTAAATAAACTTAAAAAATGCCAGAGCCCGCGTCTTTGGCAGCTGGGTGTTTTTATACAATCCAACTTCAAATAAGTCTTTCAGTTCCTATCAGGTGTTGTCATTTTGTTAGGTTGTGTTTTTTTCTTCCGCACAGGGTTTATCCAGGCTTTGTGATTCTCTCCTCAACCCACAAGACATTCACATGGCAATTAGAGTCATTCCAAACCTCGAGTATATTTTCACTTTTTGTGTTCCACCCAAAAAGGGGCTGCAGCACAGCCAGTGTGGCTCAGTGGTTGAGCGTCGACCTATGAACCAGGAGGTCACAGTTTGATTCCCGGTCAGGGCACATGCCTGGGGTTGTGGGCTCGATCCCCAGTAGGGAGTGTGCAGGAGGCAGACAATCCATGATTCTCTCTCATCATTGATCTTTCTTTTTCTCTCTCTCTTCCTTCCTCTCTCTGAAATCAATAAAAACAAACATATTTTTAAAAGAGGGTAGCCCTAGCCAGCTTGGCTCAGTGGATAGAGCGTCAGCCTGCGGACTGAAGGGTCCCAGGTTCGATTCTGGCCAAGGGCACATGCCTGGGTTTCGGGCTCAATCCCCAGTGCGGGGCATGCAGGAGGCAGCCGATCCATGATTCTCTCTCATCATTGATGTCTCTAGCTCTCTCCTCCCTTCCTCTCTGAAATCAATAAAGAAATATATTTTTTTAAAATTTTTAAAAGAGGGTTGCATTCACAAATCGCCGAATATTCCACCCACATCTACCCCTTACATATGAGATCATGATCTCTCGCAACTGTCCTCTTTTCTCTGTATTTTTGTCCCAGATAATTCTTCTAACGGCTGCAACTGTCTAGTTCTCCCTCAAGGATTTCTTTCCAAACGCATCTCAGCCACTCCCAGGCTCAGTCTGCCACGTCTATGGCGTGTCCGTTTAGACCTAGTCTGGGCCCGCGTGTCCCTAAGATCTCATACGGAGAGCATGGTCTCCTGGGGATAGTCACATTATACAAACCATCCCCCCACTGCAAGCTGTCTGTCAGGACTTTAGAAGGTTACCGTTTGAGACCAATCGTGCAGGAGGCACTGAAAAGGTAGGACCAGTCTAGTGGGCCTTGGTTTAAACCGCACCTGCACCATTTTCCACGTGGGGGAATTTAGCCAAGTTGCTCAATCTCTCCAAACCTCCCTTTTCCTCCCTCCGAGACGATAGTAATCCTTCCCTGAGGTCATGCTGAGGATTGAGCAACCCCCACACCGCACCTACGGAATCGGCATGTACCTGCACAGGTCGCAGCTGCCTGTGGGCTGTTCCCCGAGCCCACAAACTTGCACTGAGCCGGACTGGTGCTCCAGAGGCTGTTCGAGGCCCTGAGAATACAGAGAAGACCCGTGTTCTCATGAAGCTTGCAGTCACGGCCGTATATAGACAATAAAAAAATATATAAACCGCCCGGCCGGTGTGGCTCAGTGGTTGAGCGTTGACCCATGCACCAGGAGGTCACCGTTCAATTCCCAGTCAGATTGCAGGCTTGAACCGTGACCTTCCACTGGGATGATCTCAGCCCACTGAGCCACACCGGCCGGGCTCCTTGTGCTGTCTTGACATCTTTGACCCTCCCGGGGTCCCAGAGTCTTAACCATGACCTCTCATTTCAGCCAGTTCACCTGTCAGCCAGCCCAGCCGCGCCCACCGGATCCTAACCCGGTTGCCCTGTCCCTGCCAGCCCACACAGTCATTCACACAAGCACATCTCATTCTCCTGCAGGAACCAGGGGTCATCTCACCCTCCTGTGACTGCACAGCCTGCGCCCCGCAGTCCTTGCTGGCTCACTCCGCTCCTGAGTGCACCCCCCTTCCATGCGGCCCTCCCCAGGCTGTGAGCACATGTGACCGATGAATCGCTGCCAGGCTCCTCTGTCCACTGGCAGGTGGCAGGTGTCAATCACCTCCCACTTCTCAGGGTGGGGTCCCCTCGGCACCAGCAGCAGGGTGAACAGGAAAGAGATCAGAACACAGACTTCAATGGCTTTTCTCATTAGTCAGAGCCACGGTGCTGGCTAATTGGAGCCCTAACCTTCAGAGCTTCCGCTGGTGGGTCCCGGGGGGAGGGGGAGACTCCCCACACCCCTGGCTCCCAGCCTTTCTTCCCAGACCATCTTCTTTCATCCGAGGCCTGGCCTGCAGGCGTGGCTGCGTCTCCCTCACCTCCTGCCTTTGCCAGAGCCTGGCTGAGGACCTGACACATAGTAGGGCTTCCGGTGAATGTCCCCCTGAGCGCAAGAAAGGCCCTTTCTCTGCCACCGGGCAAAGGCAACGCGTGGAACATTCTGGGTCTGATGCAACCGCTTGGAAACTCGGTTCAGGTTAGAGCCAAAGTGACCAACCCAGAAAACCCGAGAATGGAAAATCTATTTTATCCCGGGCTTGACACAGGAAGAAAAAAAAAAACACACACACACACAGGAGGTCAGAAAGCACGGTTTTCCAGGTTCCCATTCGCCGACCCAAATGACTTTTTTTTTTTTAATGAGGCCTCATCGGTATGCTCCCATTTTCAAGGAGGTCCCTGTGTTTGTCAGAGACCTCAACCCCTGCTGGGTGGTTGCACAACCCCTGGCTCCTGTTGGCCCGCGCCGCCTTGGCACGGCTCGCTTTTTTGCTGGTACTTGCTGCGGGCGAGATTTTTATGAGGCTTGATCCTTGTCTTGACTTCATTTGATCATTTCTATCTGCAAGGCAGCGCGCAGATGGAGGCGGACAGCGCCCCTCAGCCCCGGGTGGGGAAGGGCCCCAGATAAGCGATAAAGTATGTATCGGGCACAGGATCTACAAGGAATGCAAACAGCCCTTGCGGGAGGCCGGCGAGCCCCAGCACGTTGCGTGAAGGAAGCGCCGGGCTTCAAGGGGCCGGGGCCTCTCCGGGAGCAGCCTTTGCGGGCTGCAGCAGCTTGGGGGAGTTGGAGTCAGCGTGCCAAAAATAAAAATGAAAAATAAAAAAATGAAAAATACAGAATCCCCCCTCCTGGTCTTTGGATCTGTAACGGGGTGCATTTGGGAGCAATTGCTCTTTAGAATACGTGGTCCCCAACCGAATTCAGGGGCAGAGCTGAGGTTACAGAAAGACCCCACTGTTTCACCTTTTGTTCTTTTATTTTTAAAATAAATATATATATATTTAAATATATTTTTATTGATTTCAGAGAGGAAGGGAGAGGGAGCGAGAGAGAGAAACATCAATGATGAGAGAGAATCATTGATTGGCTGCCTCCTGCATGCCCCCCAATGGGGATCGAGCCCACAATCCAGGCATATGCCCTTGACCAGAATCGAACCTGGGACCCTTCAGTCCACGTATTGGTGCTCTATCCACTGAGCCACACCACCTAGGGCTATTTTTTAAAAATATATTTTTATTGATTTCAGAGAGGAAGAGAGAGGGGGCGAGAGAGAGAAACATCAATGATGAGACAGAATCATAGATCAGCTGTCTCCTGCACGCCTCCTACTGGGGATCAAGCCTACAACCTGGGTCTGTGCTCTGACCAGGAATCGAACCTGAAACCCTTCGGTGCACTGGACAATGCTGCAACCAATTGAGCCACAACGGCCAGGGCCATGATAAGAAACTCTCTAACGGCAGGCTCTTTGATGAAAGGGCCTGGGGCGGGCAACATCACAGGCAGCTCTCGCTGGCATTTCCTGGCCCCACACGTGGCTTAAATGCTCTGGCCGTGTACATGCATTTTTTTTTTTTCATTTCTCAAAAGCAGTTACCAGGATAGTAAGAGTATGGACCATATAAAATGTTTTTCTGAGTATTCCTTTTTCTTCCTCAAAATGCACACAATGTAAAAACACTATAAAAGCAAACTGCAAAAACATCGGAATGTAAAAGAGGCAAGGGATTATCGAATTCAACGGACAATTTAAAGCTTTTCTTTAAAATTATAGCCAAATCCGTTTCCAGCAAATTGGCACATATATGAGCCTTCAGAGAGGAGCAATGCTGTGGAATAAATATGAATAAATATGAATATTACCATCCTTTTTCCTGTTAGTATTTTTGAGTGCCTACTATAAGCAAACAACATTGCCACCAATTCTATGAAGGAAGTAAAGATAGTTCAGATGTGGCCCTGGCTGGTGTGGCTCAGTGGATAGGCTGTCGGCCGGTGCACTGAAGGGTCTCGGGTATGATTCCTGGTCAAGGGCACGACCCTGGGTTGCAGGTCCGATCCTTGGTGGGGTATGTGTAGGAGGCAACCAATGGATGTGTCTCTCTCCCATCAATGTTTCTCTCTCTCCCCCTCCCTCCCTCCCTTTCACTCTCTCTGACAAGCAATGGAAAGGATAGTTCAGATGTGGACTGAAGACAGGTGTTAAGTCACCTGCCAGCGAGGGTGATGGATCTACATCAGGCTCCAGGGGAGTCTCTATAGGGGCCGGGGGCAGGGTTGCATCCAGGGAGGCAAAAAAAAATCCACCTTCTAGAGAAAGCTTTAGGAGCAGGACAGCTCAGCAGGTCTCATGTCAGGGTACACGTGACAGCCCAGTCCTCACCGCAACAGGTGCTAGAGCACCTGTCCGCATCGCAGCCACAAATTCCAGATCGTGTCACAAAAAGGACCCGGGGCAGCTCTCTGGAAGTGGGGGGGGGGACGCGGTTGGGGTAACCACAGGGGCCCCACCTGCAGGTCACAGCTGTCCCAGGCCTCGGGAGAGCAGGCCGCTCACCACTAGCAGGTGCCACCTATGGCTGCCGGAGCCCAGAAGCCATGCCTTGCTCATCAGCTGCTGGGCATTCTGGGAAGCATGTGCTGTGGGTTGGTGGCTGCGGTGGGTGATGCTGGTCCTTCACATTTGGAGACCAGCCTAGAGACGGGCTGTGTCAATCACCCAGAAATTATAGCCACAGAATGGCCGTTTCTATCCCGCATGGAAACAATGCCCCTTGACCCTGCCACATCTCCCATCAACGGACTTTTTTTTTTTAATCTCGAGAGGTGTGTTTATTTTCTTTGCTTATTTTTTAAAATATATTTTTATTGATTTCAGAAAAGAAGGGAGAGGAAGAGAGAGTTAGAAACATCAGTGATGAGAGAGAATCGTCAATTGGCTGCCTCCTGCACGCCCACTGCTGGGGATGGCAACCGAGATACCTGCCCTTGACTGGAATCGAACCCAGGACCCTTCAGCCTGAGGGCTGATGCTCTATTCACTGAGACAAACCGGCCAGGGCAGCAATCTTAGGTCTGGGATTCTAGCTTACAGAGGTATTTGCACAGATACGTGCGTGTGGGGGGCAACCAATCCATGTGTCTCTCTCACATTGATGCTTCTCTCTCTCTCTCTCTTTCTCTCTCTCCCCCCTCCCTTCCACTCTATCTAAAAGCCAATGGAAAAATATCCTCAGGTGAAGATTAACAACAACAACAAAAGATGTCTAACTCTGAAAGTAACTTGGCCACATACTGCCAAATGGCCTCCATGCGAGCTTTGGCCAATGTACCCTACTGGGAATGTGTGACAATGGCTGTTTTCCCAAGAGTGTCCTTGAACTGCCAATTCCATCCCCTCAACTCCACAAGGCCGCCAGCTCAAGACGGGAGGCCGGGGCAGATTTCCTATTCGGTAGCCTGGGAACTCAGGGCTACTTCCTCCAGGTCATTTGCCTGCGAGGCCCGAGTCCTTCCAGATCCTGTGGGAGAGGAGCGAGATCAAGGCCAGCGCGGACATGGCGGGTCACGGAGCAGCAGGAAGCTGCGGCAAACATCCAGAGCGCCGTGCCTGACTCCGGGCTCCTAGCTGGGAGCCTGGGGCCAAAGACCCTCTTGGGATTCGTTTTTCTCATTTTTAGAAAGAATGTGTTTAACTAGGTATCTTATGTAAGTTCTCCTTCAGGGCAAACATGATATCATTTTATGCTTTAAAAAATGAGGACTGTGTGAGCTACACAGTTGAGAGTTTTAAAAAAACAACCTAGAAAAGTATTAGACACACGATAATCCAGAAAACATCTTAAGGCCAAATGCAACTCGTTAAAAAAATTCTAGCCCGGCCGGTGTGGCTCAGTGGTTGAGCGTCAACCTATGAACCAGGACATCCGGGTTCGATTCCTGGTTAGGGCACACGCCCGGGTTGTGGGTTTGATCCCCAGTGGGAGGCATGCGGGAGGCAGCCGATCAATGATTCTCATCATTGATATTTCTATCTCTCTCTTTCTCCCTCTCTGAAATCAATAATATATATATATTTCCACCACCAGATATATATGTAACTCTATATATCTCTGGTGGTGGAATTTTCTTCCGTGCGTTCCCCTGTCTTTTTCGATTTCTGTACAATGAATAACGTATTCTTTTTGTGATCTGAAAAAAGCATTTTGTGTGTTTTTCTTTTAAACACACTGGAAACGGCAAGAGAACCAAAAATAGAATGAAACAACCCCAATTTTATTGTCACCAGGAGACCAGAAGGAAGGCCCAACATCCCACACGTTGTGGAACGTTGTAGGATGTCAGGGGGTCAGGATCTCATATGACACATCTGACAGATGGACTCACCAGCCGCCCAGGGCCTCTCAGCAGCATCCGGGGACAGCGTTTCCATGATGACTCACGGGACGGTGCCAGCCAGCCCCGGATCCCGGCCGTTTCCAGCCCCGGCTCCAGCGCGGAGACGGCCTGACACTGCGGTTCTCATGCAATCCTGACACAGGCCTGGCCCTCCTCATAATGACGGCCTATTCAAGGCAGAAAGGGGAAGGAGGATGTGACTAATGACACTGGGAGGGAGTTTGGGAACGCGACCAAAAATTACAGTGACTTGCTGGTCGGGACGCGCTGGCTAGGAACAGAGCCGTGTGTTCACAAACCCGAGAGGGTGTGGCCTGGCCGAGGGACCAGAGGCGAAAATAAATTGGTCAACGGTGAGTGATGGGACTTGAGACTCAGGATGGGGCACTGGCTGGTGTCGCGCAGTGGTTAGAGCACCGGCCTGCAAACCTGAGTGTTGCAGGTTCGATTCCCGGTCAAGGGGATGTACCTGGGTGGCAGGTCCGATGCCCAGGACCTGTTGGGTACAGGTGGGAGGCAACCAATCGATGTGTCTCTCTCACATCAATGCTCTCTCTCTCTCTCTCTCTCTCTGCCTCCCCTCTCCCTTCTACTCTCTCTAAAAATCAATGAAAAAATATCCTCAGCTGAAACCGGTTTGGCTCAGTGGATAGAGCGTCAGCCTGCGGACTGAAGGGTCCCAGGTTCGATTCCGGTCAAGGGCATGTAGCTTGGTGGTGGGCACATCCCCAGTAGGGGGTGTGCAGGAGGCAGCTGGTTGATATTTCTCTCTCATCAATGTTTCTAACTCTATCCCTCTCCCTTCCTCTCTGTAAAAAATCAATAAAATATATTAAAAAAAACATATCCTCACTCCTCAGGTGAGGATAAAAAATAAAAATAAAACAAGTAACACATCATAGCCAAGTGATGTTTATCCCAGGAATACAACTTTCATGTAACATTTGAAAATCAAACAATGGAATTCTCCATGTGGACAGATTGAAAGAGAGAGAGAAAAAAACACCACTCATATAATCTCAATAGAAAAGGCATTTGATAAACAATTCCACATCCATTTATGATGCAAACTCCCAGTAAACTAGGATTAGGAGGAAAATGTTTTAACCTGATAAAGAGCACTTATGAAAACTCTACAGCTAATACATTGAATCGTGCAGACTGAATTCTTACACTTAAGATCAGTGTGTTGGGGCGGGGTTGCGGGGGGAGATGGAGGATTACATTAAGACTATGCAGATGACCACCTGCTGAAGGAGGAGGCACAAGCCACCCCCCTGGGGTAGGCAGGTATAGCTCCCTCAGCAACCAGCCCCCACTTTGGGCAAATGAAGAGCCTGGAGCTGTTTTGGTTAAATCTGTTTTAGGCCTCTCTTCTAGCATCCCAGGAAGGGTCCGTAGATCAAACCTAGTTATGCCCCTACATATCTTTTTTCTTTTTAAAATATTTTTGTAATTGGTTTTAGAGAGAGAGAGAGGCGGTGAGAGAGAGAGAGAGAGAGAGAGAGAGAGAGAGAGAGGAGAGAGAGAGAGAAACTTCCAGGATGAGAGAGAATCATGGATCGGCTGCCTCCTGCACGCACGCTCCTGGGAATTGAGCCTGCAATCTGGGCATGTGCCATGACCGGGAATCAAACCGATGACCTCTTGGTTCATGGGGTGACACTCAAACCGCTGAGAGACGCCGGCTGGGCGCCCCCACATTTCTTTTAACCCATACTCTGTGTGTTACGCCACATGTTGTAAGAACTGAATTAGTTGTGGAGTGGGCTGCCCCAGGTCCCGCGTGGGATTGCTTGCTGGGGGCTCTGTGGGAGTTCGTCCTCTGCCCCTGGTCTGTCCTGTGAACTGAGACGAGAGCTGAAGGCGTGATCGGTTTGCGTTGGTTTTGTTTTGTTTTGTTTTGTTGTTGTTTTTTCCACTTTGGCAAGAATCCCTCATAGGCGGGGCCGTGTCGCTTCTCCTGCATCCAGTCAAGGGGTACACGCCGTGTTTGGCTGTCTCAGTGTTAGCAATGCGGAGATGGATGGATGTACTTCGGTATTTTCTGCCTGATTCATCTTTCATAAAGTTCCTCATCAATATTTTATCTCGTGACTTAGGCAGCCATTGACAATCATTGCGGGATATATCCAGAGCCTCAGAAACAGCCAGATCCTCTGAGTCCAAAGGCTATTTCTAGAAAAGTAGACTAAGGGGGGATAATATTATACGTAACAGAACTCTGGGAACAAAGATGTTTCTGGCAGCATTATTGAAGTAGAAAAGAAGAAGGAGGAGGAAGAGGGAAAAGATGAGGAGGGGGGAGGAGGAGGAAGAAGGAAGAGAAAGAAAAAGAGAGAGAGAGAGAAAGAAAAGTAAAAAGAAGCAATCTGGCAATCCAAAAATATAGATATATGGTTAACTAAATGGCTGTGAATCCCATAATGGAAGAAAACAGGTATAGGATTGTGAGTCCTTTCTGGTTCTTTGTTCTTTATCATAATTTCCAATTTAAAAAAATAAATATATACACTACTTTTATCATTTTTTAAAAGTTATTACAAAGAGTTCTTAGCCAGATGGCCTGGTACAGCAAAAATCTGGCTATTTGAAAGTAAAAGTGAATGAAAAACATTTTTTTCTAAGGTTATTTCTGGATCTAAAACTTCCTGATTCTCTGTTCCCTCTAGTTAGCTACAACTCAGAGTCCTGCAATGCACATTTTTCTTTCAGGCACCAGTACTTTGAGGGCAAAGTATTAAGAATATCTCTGGGGGGGTGGGGAGAGAAGAGGGTGCTAATACAAGGTGACAGGAGAAGATCTGACTTTGGGGGGTGGGCACACAGAGCAATATACAGATCTTATAACAGAGAAACCCACACCTGAAACCTATATGTTCATGTGGACCAATGTCACCCCAATCTAATAAATAAATATTAAAAAATAAATTTTAAAAAGTTTCTCTGATGTGTATAAAGGATCATTTTGGTAATATGAATAAGACAGTGAGATCTTAGAATGAAAATGAGAAATATCTTATTTCTTTTGCCATTCACCTAAGACAAAGCTCTAACTTTCTATTGTTATTATTATAAAAAGAAAAAGAGCAAATACAGTGATTCTAATCCCTATTAGAATTACTGCCTTCCTTTAAAACAAGCATTTTGGTTTTTTACGATCTTATAAAAAATGAGTAGATAACCTACCTATATACATAATTTCAAAAAAGTTAGTATGCTTTAAATATAACATAAAGAAGAAAGCAGAGCCTGGCTGGCATGGCTCAGTGGTTGAGCATTGACTCATGAACCAGGAGGTCACGGTTCGATTCCCGGTCAGGGCACATGCCCCGGTTGCAGGCTCGATCCCCAGTGTGGGGCGTGCAGGAGGCAGCCGATCCATTGATTCTCTCTCATCATGGATGTTTCTATCTCTATCCCTCTTTCTTCCTCTCTGAGATCAATAAAAATATATTTTTTTTAAAAAAGAAGAAATTACATTATAATACACGAACAAATCAGGGTGCTTGTTTGTTTGTTTGCATCAACACATACCATCACACTTGCATACACAGCCTGATCCAGGCGTGTTCTATTGAGGGTTCAAATACCCTGAGCAGCGTTGCTAATGGAGATGTTGCAAAGGGGAACGATTCTCCATGGAGTTGCAAACAAAATGCATTCGGGGCTTTTCTGAGTGTGTGCGCTAATTGCATTCCTGCACCATTCAGTGCCCATTAAAAGGTGCAAATGGCCCTTTCTGATCAGATGTAAAACACAGTGTTATGAATGCAGAACATTACAGATTCCCCCCTAACAACAACGTCTGGCAGGATCTTCTGAAGTTGTGTGGGCGTGGGGCAACTCATGGCCTTGCAGGGCTGCCCCTCCCCCCAGGCCTTGTCCAGTGCCCTTGCCCTTGGCCTTGCCCTCTACATGCCGGTAGTGCCTTCCCAGTTAGAGTGATGACCCCACCATCGTATTTCCAAAGCCTCCCATTGTGAACACCATCTACTATGCACCAGGCACTCCACTAAATTCTCTCTTTTAAAAAAAAAATATATATATTTTTTTATTGATGTTTTAGAGAGGAAGGGAGAGGGAAAGAGAGTTAGAAACATAGATGAGAGAGAAACATCGATCAGCTGCCTCCTGCACACCTCCTATTGGGATGTGCCCGCAACCAAGGTACATGCCCTTGACTGGAATAGAACCTGGGATCTTTCAGTCCGCAGGCCGACGCTCTATCCACTGAGCCAAACCAGCGAGGGCTCCACTAAATTCTCTATAAATATCCTTGATGACTTATTTATTATCCCCCCATCCAACAAGCATCACAGACCCTCTTACATGCTAGGTACCGGGCTGGGCTTTGTATATACAGTTGTGAACAAGATAGTCAATGAGCTCAAGTGTTGAGCGTCGACCAGGAACCAAGAGGTCACCGGTTCGATTCCCAGTCAGGGCACATGCCTGGGTTGCGGGCTCGATCCCCAGTTTGGGGCGTGAGGGAGGCAGCCGATGAATGATTCTCTCTCATCATTGATGTTATATCTCTTTCCCTCCTCTCCCTTCCTCTATGAAATCAATAAAAATATATTTAAAAAAAAAAAAGGATCTGAGAATTTTGTAGTAAAAGGGAAATCGTTTGTCCTCACGTGAAAGCTGGAGAAAGAAAGACTCGGAGAAATTAAAGCCCTTGAATTCAGGCACAAAATCCCCCCACGGAGAAAACAGTTGCTGTTCTAGAAGGAAGCCCCTGACATCCTATTTTCAGAGGCTCTGAAAGAGTTCACGGACTACACCATCGGATGGGTAACTGAGTCGTCCTTCTGTGCCTGGGGCAAGTCCTGACTGCCCCTCCAATTTGCCCGCCTAATTTGCCAAGCCCCGGGCAAACCAACCTGCAATTAGAGTTGTATTTTTAAATTGTCTAAGTTTTATGTGGCACTCCCCTCCCCCGCTCCCCCCCCACACACACACACACACCGCCCCATTGCACAGTCTCGCCAAAATGCTGTTATTTGCACAGAGGAAATCCAAAGAGTGGGTTTAAAATTACAAGTTACATTCTAAGTCAGAAAAAGGAAGTGGGTTCTCCGGGGGCCACCTCCGGGCTGGAGGCTATGCAGTCGTCCCAACCTCAGGACGCCACAACGCCCAGCACCTGGGACAGCCAGGTGCCCCTGAAACGGAGGAGTCCTGCTTCTGGTTTTTTCCGAGGGCAGGCGTTTTGGTTGGGGCTGATGGAGAGGAAGTTTGGTCCCCAGCTCCACATCATTTGAATGTCAGAAATAGCCTGGCCGGCGTGGCTCAGTGGTTGAGCATCTACCTATGAACCAGGAGGTCACGGTTTGATTCCCGGTCAGGGCACATGCCCAGGATCCCCAGTAGGGGGCGTGCAGGAGGCAGCCAATCCATGATTCTCATCATTGATGTCTCTCTCTCTCTCTCTCTCCTTCTCCCTTCCTCTCTGAAATCAATAAAAATATATTAAAAAAAATGAATGTCAGAAATAGTCTCATTGCCTTCACTGGTGCAACGTCCCTGACCCACCCCCACGGCAGCGCATGACATTTTATCTGTTCTAGAAACGACAGGAGACAGATCCCTCTGGGATTCACGCGCCTCTGCTGGGATTTTCACACCATTCGCCATGTTAACATGAAGCAACAGCTGGGTTGAAGACAGCTGATAAAAATAGCAACCTCACCCTGCAAGCTAACTGCATGGAACAGAGGGGAACCAAGTTTTTAATGACTACTTTTATCTTTTTCTTTTTAAATATTATTTTATAGTTGACAGTATTACAGATGTCTCCCATTTCCCCTCTTTGCCTCCCCTTCTCTCAGCCCCTATCCCCCACTGCAAGGTGATTACTTTTTCTGAGTCTAGAGCTGTGTTGTTATGTTGGTTGTTTTTTTAAAATATGTTTTTATTGATTTCAGAGGAGAAGGGAGAGGGAGGGAGGGATAGACACATCCATGATGAGAGAGAATCATGGATCGGCTGCCTCCTGCACGCCCTCTACTGGGGCTCGAGCCCGCAACCAGGGCATGTGCCCTGACGGGGAATCGAACCGAGACCTCCTGGTTCATAGGTCGATGCTCAGCCACTGAGCCACGCTGGTCAGGCTATGTTGTTTTTGTTTAAAACATCCGCTTTTTCAGAAAGAGCAAAGTGAGTTTATCTTCCCACTACGAGATGTCTAGGAGAAGTTGGAGAGAGGCGGGCCTGCTCCCCACTTGTGGGCATCTGGCGCTCCCTGCTCCCCAGTTGCGGGCATCTGGCGCTCCCTGCTCCCCACTTGCAGGCATCTGGCGCCCCTGACTGTTCACTGGTAGCTCAGGGGGCCTGGCAGGGTGGCCTCTGGACCGCTGAGTTCACGGTGGGGACGCCGGTCTTCAAGGTTGCTCTGTGTTCCTGCAGGAACTTCCTGCTCTTACTCCATCTTTCCATCCATTAGCGTGGAGCTTGCAATTGAACATTCTGACATAACATAGCTGAGATGCTTGGCAGCCGCGCTAACCAGATTCAAGCGTTCCCTCCAGACGATGCTGAATTTTCATATCCTCGTGAATGCTTGCCACCTTCTTTTAATAACTTGAAAAAACAAGCTTCTCTCGGGAACTGTGTGGCTCCAATCTTTCCCCGAGCCCAGCACTCACTGCGTTGAGAAGGATGTGAGGTGTGTGTGTATTTATAGAGTCCTGGGTGTACCTAGGTGGGTTAGACTTCAACCTCTAACTTATAAAAAGGCAGCGATGTGAATGGATCTTAGAGAGATGTTATTGGAAGTCTAGTATTTTCTTCATCAGATCTTATTTTTCTCCTTCTAAGCTATTTGGTCATTTCACCACAAAATTCAATTTCTTTAAAAAGGGTATATTCACTAACTCTGAGCTGTGGGGTTTGAAAATAGCCTTTTAACAAAACAAAAAAAAAAACGTAGAAAATTTACAAAGGGGAGGTGGTAAAGTGAGGGTTTCCTTCCTTTCCTCCATAGTGAAAAAAAAAATTGTCTTACTATTTACAGTTATCTTCGGAGAAAAAAATTTTAATGGAAAATTAGTTTAAACTTCTAGCTACTTAGACAACTGGAACTTTTAAGCATTCATTTTTTAAACTATATTCTATTGATTTTTTTTTTACAGAGAGGAAGGGAGAGGGTTAGAGAGTTAGAAACATCGATGAGAGAGAAACATCCGTCAGCTGCCTCCTGCACACCTCCTACTGGGGATGTGCCCGCAACCAAGGTACATGCCCTTGACCAGAATCGAACATGGGGACCGCCCCCCCCACCCGCCCCCCCAGTCCACAGGCCTACGCTCTATCCACTGAGCCAAAACAGTTAGGACTAACCATTCTTGTTAAGATGGAGAAAAAAAAAAAGGGAGAGTGCCAAATGCAATGAGAGAAAGAATCATTGATGGGCTGCCTCCTGCATGCCCCACACCGGGGATGGAGGCTGCATCCCGGCTGGGCATGTGCCCTGACCGGGAATCGAACCATGACCTCCTGGTTCATAGGTCAACGTTCAACCACTGAGCACTCTGGCGGGGCTCTCCTGTGTTTTACCTTGGCCTCTCTGTGTGGTTGGCTTCTCTGTCCGGACCGCTTCTCCAGGCGGCAGCAAAGGGGTGTCTGGCCTCAGGGTGCCCCCGCCCTTCAGCTTCTAGAACAGAGAGGGGGTTCTCCAATCCCTCCCCTCAGGGCCACCTCTCCAGTTTGAAAAGTCATGTGCGGGTTCTGTCATGTGCCCACTCCCTGAGCCAATCCCTGTAGCCAGAGGCCGATGAAGCACTGTGATTGGCCCAGATTTGGTCACGTGCCCACCCCCCTGGCCAATCCCTGCGGCCAGGGGCAGGTGAGGCACTATGATTGGCTCAGCTTTGGCCACGGTCCCATCTACGGAGAAGGAGTGTGACAGAGCCTTCTACCCAGCGCAGGGCAGGCAGATGTGCTGGGCAGGTGTGAACAGTATAGGTGTGTTGTGCTGTCCACATCTTTTTGTCATGGTCTGGCATGGACTTGATCCATCAGAACTCAGCTGAACACAGCCAGGTTCTCCCCTATTGAGGGACATTTTAAGATCTCAGCAGGGGGAGGCCATTTGCATCAAGTACATAAATTACGTCATTCATTTGATTTGCTTTGATTTCGTGTTTCATTTCACTTGCAATTTCAAATAATATTGAAGAAGGAAGGGCACACACTGTTTACATTGATCTAAACGGGGCACAGACTAGAAATGTTTCAGAAACAGCATTTCAACGTGAGCTTCTCCCACCGTCTCAGTAGCAGTGGAATCTACTCCTGTTTGGATAGAGGCTGAGTGGATCTCCTTCTCTGTGGGGTGAATGGAGGGTTTGATCTACAACGGTCAGGACCGCCGAAACCGGTTTGGCTCAGTGGACAGAGCGTCGGCCTGAGGACTGAAGGGTCCCAGGTTTGATTCTGGTCAAGGGCATGTACCTTGGTTGCGGGCACATCCCCAGTAGGGGGTGTGCAAGAAGCAGCTGATCGATGTTTCTCTCTCATCGATGTTTCTAACTCTCTATCCCTCTCCCTTCCTCTCTGTAAAAAATAAATAAAATATATTTTAAAAAAAATAAATAAATAAATAAATAAAATGGTCAGGACCACCAGCATGGCTGTGTGGTGCAGCATTGACCCATGAACCAAGAGGCCACGGTTCGATTCCCGGTCAGGGCACATGCCCGGGTTTCGGGCTTGATCCCCAATAGGGGGTGTGCAGGAGGCAGCTGATCCATGATTCTCTCTCATCATGGATGGTTTTCTTTTTTTCTCTCTCTCCCTCTTCCTGCCTCTCTGAGATCAATAAAAACATATTAAAAGTAAATAAATAAATGGTCAGCCACAATCAGAGCGAGGGAGGGAGAGGGGAGGAACCGCCCAGGTATTGAGAGGCTCCTGTGCATCATGCACATCCCGTTGTGGCCCCGTTCGGTCCCTCTGGCATCCCAGTGGGGGGCAGCCCCCCGGGCTCCTCGTCATAGACGCACCCCCCGCCTGAAGGCGAGCATCTTGGCAGCCTGCTCCGCCTCTCTCCCAAGGTGCCTCCAAGCTTGCTGCGTGGCTAGCAGTCCGCCGTGTGAGCGTCCGAGCGCAGAGATGACTGATGAGATGATGTTGGCAGAGCTGAGCGTGATGAAGACACTCCTCGGGGTTCTGAGGCCTTATTAGGATACCGAGCGTCCTTTCCATCCGGGACCCGCTGGGAAAACGGGTTGTGCTGCAGCCCTGAAGGACGACCAGCCTGTTTCCATTTCCTGCCCAGAGCTGGCTCTCAGCACAAAGCCGTGGGGTCACGTGAGGGGAGGGCTGGCTCGGGGACCCCAGGCAAGACCCCGCTCGCTCGGGCCTGTCCCGATGCTGCTGAGCGGCGGGGCTTTCGTGAGGCGCAGAGAATGACCACGCAAAGCGCCTGGCCCCGTGCCTGGCCCGCAGGACGCAGGACGGGCCGAATGCGTGCAGCTCGTGCTTTAAAGGGAAGCGCGAACATCTGCCAACGTGTTTCCATCTTATTTATTTCTTTCTATATTTCTACCCTTCGCTCGGAGGCCTCGCTCTGCTCAGCTCCCTGGACGCCGGCCAAGCTAAATTCACGCTTTCATCTTCGGGCCCCTGCAGCTGGCAGCCGCCCCGCGGGGCCTGGAGGCGCTGGAGTTGAGGCTCAGCCCCATCCTGGGCCATCCAGGCTGTCCTCGGCCGGGGGCCCCTTCGCCCGCTTGCACGTGAGACCGCCCTGGGCTGTGTCTCTGGTCCAGCAGAGGCCACGATTCTCTGCAGGCAAAGGGAGGTCAGTGGGGAGGCCCTGGGCGCTGCTCACAGTGGAAACACACACACAAAAACATCTTCCTGGGAGAGTGAAGGAAGGAGCCATGGACATTCAAAAGGATTCTCTCTGCTGGGCAGAAGTTGACCCAATTGTGCCCCCTCGGGCTCCGCTAGATGTATGTGACCCATCCACTAACAGCAGCACCCTGAATGCTCTCCCCAGGTTTCTTAGACGGCGCTTCTCAGACTCTGACATGAATGTGAGTCCCGGGGGGCTTTTTAAGATGCAGATTCCAGCTGGTGGGCCGGAGATGCCCAAGATGCCACCTGAGGACCAGGCTCTGAGGAGCCAGGCTCCCAGACATCCGTCAGCAAACTTCTTGTCATGCCATCTGTTTCATCATTTAGCCAATACTTTTCTTTAAACTGGCCTTCCTGTTAACTTCGATGTATGGATAGTACCATGAACCCGCAGCTGTGAGGGGTGATTTTTGTTTGTTTTTTGTTTGTTTGTTTGTTTGAATACACTTGAGCTGGAAATGTCTACCCAGTCCCAGTGAGTTTGGCCATTCTGTCTCTTCCTGGGACCCCCTTCCCCATGCAGGACCCCACGTTCCCAGTGAGCATCTCCCAAGTCTTTCTGGGAGCTTGCTCCTTAGAGCGTCAGACTTGGTTCTGTTTCCTGGTATCAGTCACTCACAGTTGAGTGTGACTTACTCGGAGGACAAACTTTGGGCCCCTCTGTTCTATGGTGGTGGGAATGAGGGGGTCCAAGGGAACCCCGAGACGGAAAAGCCTCAGAAAGGGGAGGCTGAGGGTGCCAAGGACAAGCTCGGTGGGATCCCTTCCTCCTGGGAAGAAACGGCCAGGCCCAGTCTCCGTTCCTCGTGTCGGCTGCCTTTTCTCAGGTTGCTGCGTTTCTGGCTGTGATTTATTGTGCAAACAAATCCAACGCCTTCCCAGCTCGTCTGCAGATCTCTCCTGGGCTGCGTTCACGCTCTCTCTTACCCCATTTGCCATCCGGTGATCGCCGCTAGCAGCAGACCCGGGCTATCGGGGCCCACCCACGGACAAACCCGCAAACATCCCACCGGCGGTGGCATGAAGGCTCCGAAGAAGCGTGAGTCTTAATTTTCACAAGCCACAAGCACCTGCAACGGCACCCAGATCGGCATTTCGGTCCTCGCCGTGCCGCCGGCTTGACTGAGGAACATGACCGGCCTGGGAGAGAATTCGCCGAGCAGGTCCTCTCTCTATAGGGTTTCTGACATGACGCATGTTCGTTCGGCTGGTTTTGCAAATAAAAAGATTAGGTCGGTGATAGCGTTCCGGTGCTTCCTGTTGGCTTGGCCTTCCACACCCAGACAGGCCGTGTCTAAAAGCAAGCGCAGCCCATTGGCCAGCGGCCGCGGAGTCCTGGGCACGGCGCGGAGGCGGTCGCTGTGCTGGGGCCTGGGAGCGTGACATCTAGTTCCCGAGCAGGATGTGATTTCCAGCTGAAAGGCCTGGGCGCGCACCCAGCCTTTGCTCTGGCCCCAGCTGTGTGGTAAATGCAACTGACATCTCTCTCTTTTTAAAAATCCTCACCGGAGGGTATTTCTCCCATTGGTTTTTAGAGAGAGGAGAAGGGAGGGGGAGAGACACAGAGAGAGAAACATCAATGTGAGAGAGAGACACACACACCCAGACCAGGCCTGGGGATGGAGCCTGCAACCGAGGTACATGCCCTTGACCAGAATCGAACGTGAGACCCTCAGTCACGGGCTACTGCTCTATCCACTGAGCCACACGGGCTACGGCTGCTCCTGTCACACCTCTGCTCACCCTCCCCAAGGCCAAGTATCTTTGTCCCCTGGACCTCCTGCCTGCCTGCTGGCTCCCATTCTTGGGCGGAGCTTCTGAGAGGATGGAGGGCCTTCTCAGCCCAGCCCTGGTGTGCTTCCTGTGTGCGAGGCGGAGCCTGGCCACCTGCCTTGGCTCCCCGGCATCTTTCTTTGGAGAACTGCCAATTGCGTGAGTCTGCGAGGAGCAAACACGACCTCCTCCATAGGCGCTGTGATGGTCAGAGACCTCCTTTCCCAGACTGCCTTGCAGCTGGGGCTCCGAGCAGGGCCTCGCCTCTGCCAGGCCCGTGCACCAGCTCAGTGCCGGGAGGAAAGGGCCGTGGTGACCACAGCGGCGCTGGCGGCCACCCCTTCCTCCCTCCCATCAGAGGGTGGTGGCGCTCAGCGCAGGGCAGTGCCGGGACTTCCCCCACGGCCCGGATCTGGTGTGGGTTGACTTGCTGCTGCTCAGAGGGGGGCTTTGAACCTGCCCTCGAGGCCGCCACGTGATGCTGTTAGTTGCCCGATGTTCTTTGAAGAGCCCCCTTTTCTTGTAACCGAGCGGAGTTGGTTTCTGTTGTTTGCTATGCAGAACTTGGTTGCAGAAAGCATCTGTTTCCGTCCACCCGAAGGGATAGCAGATCCCCTGTCCCTGAGGTTTCTTTTCTTTAAACTATTGTCTTTGTAGGCCTGCAGCCTCTTCGCAAAAATGAAGGGAAAAGCATTTGAATTTCTAAGTGGATTTTTTTTTTACAGTAACAGTACTCTGTAATAAGCCAAGTCTTGCCTGGCTGGTGTGGCTCAGTGGTTGAGCGTCGACCTATGAAGCAGGAGGTCACGGTTCAATTCCCAGTCAGGGCACATGCCTGGGTTGTGGGCTCGATCTCCAGTGTAGGAGGCAGCCGACCCATGATTGTCTCTCATCATTGATGTTTCTCTCTCCCTCTCCCTTCCTCTCTGAAATCAATAGAAATATACACTGAGTGGCCAGATTATTATGATCTCTGAACGCATAATAATCTGGCCACTCAGTATGTGTGTGTGTGTGTGTGTGTGTGTGTGTGTGTGTGTGTCTATTAGAGGCCCGGTGCATGAATTCGTGCATGGATGGGGTCCAGCAAGCCTGGCCAGGGGGAGGGGACATGGGCGGTTGGCCGGCCTGCCTGCTGGTCGAACTCCTGGTCGAGGGGACAATTTGCATATTAGCCTTTTATTCTATAGGATATACATTGGGTAGCCAGATTACTATGGGTTCAGAGATCACAATAATCTGGCCACTCAGTGTATTTTAAAAATGAAACCAGACTGTGAGCGCTGCAGCTTGGGGGCTGACCAGCTGTGTGATGTTATGACCGCTCTAGGCCCCTACTTCCTCTTTGAGGAGCGGATGGGGCTGCCTGCGTGAGCCCTGTCTGCCCCCCCCGCCCCCCCGTCTGCCGCTGTGACTCTGGGCTTGCTTCCAGGTGGCTCCCTCAGGGGCTTTTGAAAGGAGGCCTCGGTTTCTCCTCGCGTAGACTCACAACATGGCGGCTGGCTTCCCCCAGAGCGAGCGACTCAAGAGAGAGGGGCACTGTGCCTTATTTTATCGGTCACACTGACCAATACATGGTGGGAGGGAACTACACAAGAGCATGGATACTCAGAGGTGGGCGGGGATCCCCGATAGGGCGGCCTATCATGTTGCTCCCAGCCCCAAGTTGGTTAGGCTAACCAAGAGGTCACTGGTTCGATTCCAGGTCAGGGCACATGCCTGGGTTGTGGGCTCGATCACCAGTAGAGGACGTACAGGAGGCAGCCGATCGATGATGTTGCTCTCATCAAAGTTCCTCTCTCTCTATCCCTCTCCCTCCCTCCAAAAACCAATAAACACATACCAGAAAAAGATGAATGCCTTGAATTCTATGCACGTGCTTGCTTTTCTCCTCCTTCTCGGTGGTTTCCCTTATTTAGCCTCGGTTTCCGTCACTTTCAGGGGTGGTAGCTGGGAAGAAGGAGAGAGGAGACGGTGGAATGAAGACGGCCCAGCTTCAGACACCCAAACCAGCTCAGAAACCAGAGGGTAGGAGCCAAGTGTTCAAGGGAAAGATCAGGCCATGGAGAGGGGAGAGGTTTTCCTCAACTCAAACTCCAGGAGGAGGAGCGTGGAGGTGTTACTGTCCCACATCAAGTGCGGGTGGACGGGCCACAAGGCCTCAGGGGAGTCCCCATCCCACAGGGCTGGGGGTGGGCACAGGGACTGGAGATGTTTGCAGCGGTTACATGGGCACATACAATGATCAACCCTCATCGACCTGACCACCTTATACCTTGATTTATTAAACCTGAATGTTAAAAAGAAAGAATACTAAACATACTCTTTTCTCAGAGTTTCGGTCTAAAGCAGATTAGCCTGCCCGGCCGGCGTGGCTCAGGGGTTGAGCTTCAACCTATGAACCAGGAGGTCACGGTTCGAATCCCGGTCACGGCACAGGCCCGGGTTGTAGGCTCAGTCCCCAGTGCGGGGCGTGCAGGAGGCAGCCGATCCATGATTCTCTCATCATGGATGTTTCTCTCTCTCTGTGTCCCTCTCCCTTCCTCTCTGAAGTCAACAAAAATACATTTAAAAAAAAATAAAAATACTGATTAGCATAGCACAGAATTAACAGGCAAGTCCCAGAGGCTCTGCACCTTCACACACACACACACACACTCACACACACACACACACACTCACACACACACACACACACACACACACACACCTCTATAACCAGGGAGTGACCCCACAGTGCGCCCTCTCTCACCAGGAGCCTGCAGGATCCCCCCACTGCCACCCCACCCCCAACCGTCTCTAACTGCACTCAAGTCATCTCCGGTTCTAAACCTCAGCGCACCCTAAATCATCGTTTGTGTGTGCATTTTTTCAGCAAAATACGGATGCTTTGGAAACCACTTTCCCCTCTCAAGGCCGCCTCCTTCCTCGTTAGCTCCGGGCCGGCCAGGCTGCTTCATCAATAATGCAGCTCCCTCTCTCATCTCAATTATAAATGTGGACGGCTCCTGGGTGGGAAGGACCGGCGCGGCCCCTTTGGGGTTGCTTCCTTGTTCCCCCAGTCCGGCCAGCGGCCACCCTCCCCTGGCCCTGGAGGCAGGGCCGCCCCGGCCCTCCACACAGCAGGCTGTGTCCTGGGCTCTGTCACTTTAAAGCCCCCTCAGTCCTGCTGCCTCTCTCTCCCTGCAGCCTGTGGGTCTGTGTGGGAGGCGCCTCGGTGCCCACAGTTCCCAGGCAGCAGCCTTCTGCACAGGATCCTGCGCACCATGTCACCAGCCCCAGGGGATGGAAGTAGCTGACGTCAGCGTCCAAATCTCAATGGCTCTGAGTCCCTGCCTACTTTCCTGCAGGGACTCGAAGGCTCACACTCTCCAAATATTTACCAGTTGGCACCAGTCAGACCCCAGGGTGGCTCCCCGCCCCATGCTAGAAAAACTAGATGTCCATAAAGCCAGGCCCGGCCCATGTGGCTCAGTGGCTGAGCATCGAACCATGAACCAAGAGGTCACTGGTTCGATTCCCGGTCAGGGCACGTGCCCAGGTTGCGGACTCAATCTTCAGTAGGGGGTGTGCAGGAGGCAGGCCATCGATGATTCTCTCTCATCGCTGAAGTTTCTATCTCTCTCTCTCTCCCTCTCCCTTTCTCTCTCTCAATGCTGGCCCTGTCCCCATCATCCAACTCTGCTGGTGGCCTCGGTGAGGCTGGGCCTACCTGGGGCTGGAGGCTGGGCTCTTGCCGTCCTTCCTGCAGGGAAACTCTGGGCCTCTGGAAGGAACCAGTCCTGGCGACACCTTGATTTCAGTGCAGGGGGACCCACCGCAGATTTCTGACCTCCGGAACTGAAACATAAAACATGTGTGCTCTTTTAAAGCCACTGAGCTTGCGGTAATTTGTTATAGCGGCAAAAGGAAACTAATACACTCTAGAAGTCGGCAGACTATGGAATGGCATCTTTCCCGTCCTGGATGAGATGAAGGGCAAGGTGCTATAATAACTAAATCAATCAATGAACTGCCCCTTGGGTCACCAGGCCCCTTACCTCTCTCTCTGCATCCTTAAAGCTCAGGGGTCCCAGCATCTCGCCACAGGGAGACGCTCCGGAGCAAACTCTGATACCTCAATCTTAGAGACAGACTCAATTCAAACCTCTCCAGCAACCCCACCACTCCGAACACATGGTTAATGAGAACATGCGAGAACACCTAACGTTAATGAATGAGTCGTTCTCTCTTCACATGTCCTTGCCCGTGATCTCCTGGTTCAGCACAGGGAGACTATGGATTCCAAAGAGAAAGAGACCATGTCCATTCCTTGGCATCCAGGACAGGCCTCTGAGGTCCATGCCACAATACACAGTGAGGTGCTTGGTGGCAAGAGCCAGGCACTTCCGAGAAAAAGGTCTTCTCAGCTCCAAAAGCATCTTGTTCCACATCAATAACCAAAGCCAGGCTCGGGTTGCGGGCTCAATCCCTAGTACGGGGCGTGCAGGAGGCAGCGATTCATGATTCTCTCTCATCATGGATGCTTCTATCTCTCTCTCCCTCTCCCTTCCTCTCTGAAGTCAATAAAAATATATTTTTAAGAAGGGGGTGGGAAAAATGTAGACACCGACACACGGAGAGAGGGACGACGGTGTAGAGACCCAGGGAGAAGAGGGCCGTCTACAAGCCAAGGAGAGAGGCCTGGCACAGGTCACGCCCTCAAACAAACCAACTGTGCTTCTAGCTTGCCTTGGGACTTTTACCCTCCAGGACGGTGAGACAATACAGTCCTGTTGTATTCTTTTTTTTTAATGTTTTTTTTATTGATTTTAGAGAGAGGAGCAGGGAGAGAGATAGGAACATTGATTGGCTGCCTCCTGCATGCCCCCTGCTGGGAATCAACCCTACAACCCAAGCATGTGCCCTGACTGGGAATCGAACCAGCGATCTTTGGGTGTATGGGATGGCACCCAACCCATTGAGCCACACTGGCCGGGCAGTTCTGCTGGGTTCTGAGCCACTCGGTTTGTGGCACTTTGGTATGGCAGCCCTAGAAGACAAATGCAGTTGTTACATAAGAAGTCTCACTACACCGAGGCCTCCACGCTGTAAGATCACCAAAGCCACATAGACATGTGCTGGTGACAGTCCCCACTGGCAGCCAGCATCAGCCACCAGACACGTGAGTGAGGACATCTCCAGATGAGTCCAGCCACCAGCGACAGACCACCGCGTCTCTCAGTGTCCCCAGACATCACGGAGCAAGCGGACCCCTCTGTACCCTGCCGACGCATGGAGTCTGGGAGCATGCTCAGTGAGGTTCCTCACGCAGGCTCCGAGGCTCCACGCAGCAGTGCTCATGGAGATGGTGTCCCGGCCGTGCGGGCCGGCGCTGGGGCTCCGTGCCCCCGAAGGCAGGTCTGCTCTGCATGCAAGCTCAGCAGCCTTGGTGTCTCCGGGGGTGTCTGGCCGGGAGGATCTTTGCTGAGTCTTGTCTTCAAGCAAGCAAGCAGGGCTGGCCCACGTGGCCAGGCTCTGGCTGACCCGTGAGGAGGACTGTCTGGCCTCTGAGGAAGCCAGCCACCCTCACTCAGCCTTTTCTTCCGGCCTCTAGGGCAGGCCAGGCTCCCAGAGGCAGCCGCCCAGTCTGACCACTTCGCAGAGGGCTCTGAGCTTACTTGTTCCCACGGTCGTTTTGCTAATAGCTTTGTGCACCAAGAGTGCTGCTGAGAGGCAGAATATAATCGGGGGGTGTCCTGGGTTTAAATTCTGGCTGTGCAGCCCGGGCGACGTGGCTCCGTGGTTGAGCCATGACCTATGAACCAGGAGGTCACGGTTCGATTCCCAGTCAGGGGCACATGCCCGGGTTTCAGGATTGATCCCCAGTGTGGGGCATGCAGGATGCAGCCGATCCATGATTCTCTCTTATCATTGACTAGAGGCCCGGTGCATGAAATTCGTGCCCAGGGTGTGTGTGTGGGGGGGGAGGTGTGTGTCCCTCAGCCCAGCTTGCACCCTCTCCAATCTGGAAACCCTCAAGGGATGTCCGACTCCCCTCTCATAATCCAGGACTGCTAGCTCCCAACTGCTTGCCTGCCTGCCAGCCTGATCACCCCTAACCACTCCCCTGCCAGCCTGATCAATGCCTAACTGCTCCCCTGCCGGCCCGATTGCCCCTAAATGACCTCCCCTGACAGCCTGGTCACCCTTAACTGTCTTCCCCAGCAGGCCTGGTCGACCCCAACTGCCCTTCCCTGCTGGCCCGGTAACCCCTAACTGCCCCCCCCTTGCCAGCCTGGTCACCCCTAACTGCCCTCCCCTGCAGGCCTGGTCACCCCCAACTGCCCTCCCCTGCTAGCCTGATTGCCCCCACTGCCCTCCCCTGCAGGCCATCTTGTGGCCATCTTGTGTCCACATGGGGGCAGCCATCTTTGACCACATGGGGGTGGCCATCTTGTGTGTTGGAGTGACAGTCAATTTGCATATTATTCTTTTATTAGATGGGATGTTTCTCTCTCTTTCTCTCTCTCCCTTCATATCTGAAGTCAATAAAAAACATTATATATATATATAAGTGTGTGTGTGTGTGTGTGTGTGTGTGTATATATATATATATATATATATATATATATATAAATAAATAAATAAATTTCTGGCTGTGCAACCTATTGGCTGTATGGTCCTGAAAAAGCCGTCTAACCTCTCTAAGCCTGCTGCTTCATCTGCCAAGTGAGAAAGTGACAGTACCCGCCTTGCAAGGGCTCTCATGAGGCTCAGCCAGGACATTCTCATGGCAGCACGAGTCAGCCCACAGCCACTGCGGTCATGCCTCAGTATCAACAGTTTGCTTGCAGGGATCTGTCTGTTTTCTTCAAGGCCGCCTCACTTGGTTCCTGGGAGCATCCCTGCAGAGGGGAAAAGGTGGCTTAAAATAACCCCAAGAATGCTGAGCCCTTTCAAAAGTTCACTGAAGGAAAAAAAAAAAAAAAAAGCAAGATTCCAGACAAACCTAAAGCGGCCTTGTCATTACCGGTTTTATTGTTCCGAGTGGCCTTGAGAGCCCTTGGCTTTGAAGCCGCGGAGGGTAGCAATTAGGCCCCTCGTGAACGGCATCGCAGCTGTCAGCCTTGCCACGGGGCACAGGGCTGCGCCTCCTTCCCCATTCTGTGGCCACCGGGTCTGGTGTCTGCACCCGTCTGGACAGACCGACAGGGGCCCAGGCAGGAGTGGGGGGCGGGCTGGGTGACCCCTCCTTGCCCACTGCCCTGATGACTCCCAAAAAGGGAAGGCAGATGGGGTGACTCAAACTGAGCCATCTCCTCCCCCCACCCTACCACCCCCCCCCCCCCCACACCCTGCAAGCTGCACCCTGACAAGCTCCATCGTCTGGGGGCCAGACGGGATCACTGCTCAGGGCTCCGGGGTGCGTATGAGCCCCTTTCCCAGGCGCTGGCACAGAGATCAGACTGCAGGGTGCCTTGTGGAGGGGAGCAGATTCTCTCTACACGGCAGCCTGACTTGTGCAGGGAGGCACTTTGTCAAGAAAAAAAAAATGCTCTCCGGGCTGGCTGCTGGCAGGCTGCTTGCTGGCTGCGAAGCCTCCCCCTGCCCCACGCGGGGCAAGGCTTGTCTAAATATTTGGCTTGATCCTGCTTTCTGATTCATCCTGTGCAGGAACCTCTGTAATTTCATCGGCTGCGTGACTCAGAGGAGGAGACCGAAGCGCAAGTGCGGAGCGCGCGCACCCACCGGAGGCCAGGCCCGCAGCCAGCGCCCCCTGCTCCCCCGGCCGCCGGCCTCCCGGGCTCAGGGGGAGATGCGGGCGCTCTCCCCAGCCGCCTGCCTCAGATGAAATCTGCTTTGTGTGAGATGATTAATGGAGCCCCTAACACGCCTGAGAGCGCCAGGGTGTGAGGTGCACTTTGTACCTTTTCCAAGGTTTTTTTTTTTTTTTTTTATGCTAAATCCATTTGCATCTCATAAATTATAGTGGCTCCAAAATGAAGTGTGCCTGACAGCAGCAGGCAGGGTGTGGGTGCCACTGAAACATCCCCCCCCTCCCCGCCCCCGCCATCCCCTCTCTCTGGCTCCGAGACCCTAGGAGAAAGCCTGCCTGTCATTCAGAGGAGGAGGAGGGGGGCAGCAGAATGACCTAGATTCCGAATGTGCAAGACAGGTAGAGCCGGCTGGCCCGTCTTCACACGGCTGCCGGGCGCAGGGTAGCAGGACTGGAAGGAGCCTGCGGGAAGAGGCGCTCCACGGTTCTTGCTGGGACCCACCCTCCCAGGGATGGCATGGCCGTCTTCTCTTTCTGCAGGTGTGTCTGCTTGAGAAAGGCTGCAAGTGGGGCCCCTGAGCCCAGCTCCTACCCCCACCTTGTGTCCCTGGGTGATGCTTCCTGGGCAGGGGGTCCAGGAGGGGTGTGATTGACAGCAGAGCTAAGGTATTCCCTGTGCAGGTGTGTGGAGCAAGGGAAGGGGGCCTCTAAGGGGCAGGGAGGGGCGGGGATGGCAGCTCGGGGAACCAGGATCTCCACGAGTCGAAGCTGATGGAATCCCAAGCCTCTTTCCACCACTTTCCAGCTATCTGGCCTTGGATAAGCAACTTGCCCTCTCTGAGCCGCTCTTACCTCATCCACTCATTCATTCTATGCCTATGTCACACACACACACACACACACACACACACACACACACACACACACAATTGATTTCAGAGAGGAAGGGAGAGGGGAGAGAGAGAAAGAAACATCAATGATGGGAGAGAATCATGGATCGGCTGCCTCCTACACGCCCCCTACTGGGGATCAAGCCTGAAACCTGGGCATGTGCCCTGACTAGGAATCAAACCGTGACCTCCTGGTTCCTAGGTCGACGCTCAACCACGAGCCACACCAGCCGGGCTCCATGCCTATTATCTGAGCACCCCTTCTATGTCAGTCCTAGCCCACCCCCTTGGCATCTACATTCTAGACGCTACACAAATAAACACAACCACGCGTGTGCATACCACGCAAGATGCTGTGGGACAGAGAGCCACAGGGCGCTGTGTGGGGCTGGCTGAGGCTGGGAGGATGAGGGGCTCAGCCTGGGAGACTGAGAAGGTGCAGAGGGGCAGACAGTGTGGTGGGAGGGGCCGCCTGCAGAGGGTGGCCCGGTAGCCCTGCTGCTGTTCCTATTATTGGACCCCAGCAGTACGCGTGGGGGAGAAGATGCTGAAGGGCAGAGTGAAGAGAAGCTGGGAGGAAGATGGCTTCAGAGCCGGGGTAAAGGGCACACAAAGCCACATCGCGACGGGTGTCCCGTCACTTCCCGCCAGGCCGCCCTCCCTCCATTCCGGGCCCCCAAGGCCCAGGCGGGCGGCACTTCACCCGAAAGGTCGGCCAGCTAGAGTTTCACGAGCGGGCATTCCAGGCCTGGGGCCCGCACAGGGAGCGACCTGCCCGCGGTCAGGCCTCCAAGTTCCCGTCTGGGACCAGCTGCCCATCCCAGTTGGCCTCAGCGGCTGCCAGGCAGGGGCGGGGCGGGGCGGGCGCGGGAGGAGAGAGGCCGGCCCAGGCAGCTGTCCTCGCCACGAGGACCTGAGCCAAGGGCAGGGGCGCCCCAGGCTCTGAGCAGAGGGGACACCGAGTGTGCATGTGT